>NC_059334.1:62360052-63754552 GCF_018350155.1 Leopardus geoffroyi
ATCAGGGACAGGGGAGCATACTGAGGCTTGGGAGTGGGAGGGGGACATAACTCACAGGTGCTAAGTGCCTCTTCTGCACCATATGCCCAGGTCAGCAATACTTAGTTTGGTCATTCAACAGGATCATCGGGGAGCTGGTTATAAATTCAGACGTGGAGTCCCATCCCAATCAACCACACAGTCTGCACCTCTGACAAGCGTTGGCCAAGAGCTCTACTCCTTCACCACAACCTGACAGGCAGGAGTGGCATCAGGGGCACTGTAGTTCCTGTACCCTTGTCTCAGCACGCCGACCACCACTAAGAAACACTTCTGCTTAGTAAGGACAATGGGCTTGCAGGGCCAAAGAAACTTCCAGACAGATCCCCGGCCTGCCTGTCCTTTAACCAAAGTATAAGCCCTTCCCACATGGACCCCCCATAGGAGGTGTGGCTTCCCGGTTTGCAGGTGAGGAGAGTAAAGCTTAGAGAAGCTAGACAACTTGTTCAAGGTCACAGGGTGGGTAGCTGAGGCTGGGATTGGACACTGAGAACACAGGCCTTGCTCTGGGGCTCAAATCCTTAAACGCTGCCATCCCTGGAGCAGTGTGTGCAAGGAAGGAAGGAGGAGAACCAGGTCCTGGGGGCCTGAGAAGCACATGGGTCAACGGAGTGGAGCTCCCCCTGGCAGTGGCCGGGCTGTGACTGAATGGTGGGAATGGCAGGTACTGGAATCCTTCACACAGCATCTGGCTTCCAGCCCGAGCAGGCACGGCCCTAATATGGAACCTCTTGCAGGTGTCTGGTTGGGCAGGTATCCAATGGCTGGGACTCCCCCATCCCTCACGTACCAGGGCATGGTGGGGGAAGGCAGGGCACGCCTACCTCCAGCTGCCCTGGGCAGGGCCTCAGGGCCTTCTGCTGGGGTCCAGCCCCCTAACAACTCAAAATCCCCTCCTACGCTGGCCCTCCTAGCTCCAATTCTTGCCCTGAGCTGGTACTGACAGCCCCCACCCTGCCGGTGATTCCACTCTGGCAGGTCACAGTCTAGCCTCCTTCCTGCTTGCTGCTGAATCACTATATCCCAGGGAGCCACAGGAAGCAGAAGGGGAGGGGAAGGCCAGTCTCCCTCAAGCATCGCCAGAAGCTAATGTAATTGCAAAGGCCTCCCTGGCTGGGTCCTGACAAGGTTCCACCGAGCCACTCAGCCTCCTCTGCAGCTGGTCTGGAGGATGATTAAAGACCACAGGTACAGCGACCAGCCATCCCAGGCAAACCGGGGCATGGGAATTTCAGGGGTCAAACTGGGAAAATCTCAAACTGGGACAGTGGGCCACCCTCTGGTCCATGGGTCTGGCCCTGGCTCAGGGAGAGGGGTGGAGTTCTTCCAAGCCAGCACCACGCCCTTCTTTCCTTTCAACCGGGACTCCTTGAGGCCTCCCACTTCCCCTCCCCCACAATCCCAGGGTATAAACAGTTCAGCTCCTGGCCCTGCCTCTGGGATGCCCAGTGAGGGTGGGTTCTGGAAGCAGACAGAGCCCAGTTCAGCCCTCCACTACTTGCTAGCTGGGTGGTCATCTTGAGCCTCTGTTTCTCTATCTGTAGAATGAGGGTAATAATAGTTCCAACTCCTTAAGATTTAGGGAAGATGAAAAGTACAGTGTGCATAAAAGGACGAGCATAGTGCCCGGCACAGAAAATGCCACATAAATTGTCTTTGCTATTAGTCTTTCATACCTGCAACCGACCCAGGCTGCTACCCAAATGGCCAAGGTCTGCTTAAACGTACATCTGCAAGAGCCCTTCAGAAACAAAAGGAAGGGGCTTCTTGTTAAGGACCTCACCATGATGATGGCAGCACGGTACCAGGTAGGGGCGACTCCAGCCTCGTTTTCAGAGGCTGGGGCTTTTACAGACACAAAACAAGCACTATGCTCTCTGCCTACCACACGAAAAGCCCATTTCTACACCCTGAACATTTGAACAGAGCTCATCTGGCAACAACAATCATATTTTCAGGGAGATGTTGACCCCTAGGGATTGGCATGCCTAGACTCACTGATGCCTTTAACCTCCCAGAGTGGCCTAGTCTCTAAGCCCCAAACCATAAGATGTAAAGGTCCTGCATTTTCTCGCCAATGGCACCCAGGTAGGTCACTTTTTTTTTTTCCTTTGTTTCCACTTTCAGTTCTCTTGGTGAGATGCTGCACTCCTTCTACAGACCTGCTAGTGAGAGCGCTGGGCTGGAGACAGTCAAGACCAAGAGGCTGGACGCAGGAAAGGCGGTTAACAACGCCTGCCTGCTGGACACCTATGTTTGCACAAGCTTCTCCACCCTCTACCCTCCCTTGAAAATTCCCGGCAGGCATTTGACCTTTAGTGCTCTCAAACAGGCCGAGGTGGTGGTAATCCATTTTACGAAGGAAAAGACTGAGGTCCTGAGGGCTTAAGTGGTTTGCCCAGTGCCCTGAAGCTCAAGTGACATTCTGATGCAGTGCCCCCCCCTCACCCCCCGCTGATGCCCACCAGGCAACGGGCTGCAAGAAGAGGATGCACAAGTGGCAGGGGCAGGCTCTCGCGGGGGAATCCTGCCAGTCAGGGATCCCGGAGTGAGAGGCAAAGCCAGGAAGCGCCGCTGAGGCAAGGGAGAGAATAGGAGAAAATGCCAGTGTGGTCGGGCCAGCTCTGTGGAAGGATGCTGAGTCCCTGCCAGGCAGAACTCTGCGTGCTGCAGGGGCCGTACCCTCCGCCGCCTGCCACCCCCTCTCCCTCCCACTCTCCATTAGAGAGTGCCCTGGCAGAGAAGGACACGCACGCCCGAACCTCCAGCCTGATGTTCTCACCCTCCTGTCTGCTGGCTGACATTGGCTGCTCGGCCCAGGATGCCCATCTGCAGGGCCTGCTGCCGCAGGGAAGTGCTTGAGAGGCCTGCTGGCTTGCCAGAGGGCTGGCCGTGGGTGACCTTGAGAGCCCAGTGGTCTCAGGGGACACGGGTTGGACCTAGAACATGGAGGCTGGAGTGAGGGTATGCAGCTGTGACCAGGGGAGTGACATGGAGCCCTTGAGATATGTAACAACGATCTTTTGACTGCCATTATCCACCAGTAAGCACATTTGCAGCTCCTGCCACAGGCAGGAGAAACCTGACATTGTGAGACCTTCCAAGAAGCACAGGTGTGGTTCTACTTCAAGTGCAGGGAAAAGGGAGATCTGGGCAGAACATCTAAGACAGGCTTCCAGGAGCAGTGAACTTTGAGCTGAGCCTTGAAGGCCTGGGGAGTATTTGGATCCATGGAGAGGGTAAAGAGTAGAAAGCTCTAGAACCAGGAACAAGCATCTCCAAACAGGAAGAGTTAAACTGGGTGGGTGAGCAGATAGAGGGGCAGGGAAAGGCTGGGCTGGGGGGCAGGGGGTGGGTGGGTGTAGGGGTGGGAAGCTGATGTCCCTCTGTGAAATCCAGAAGATTTCAGAGCCAGGGAGGGATGTGATCAGAGTGTGACTGGAGGAAGATTTTTGTTAAGAGATGAGGCAGACGGTGAGGGGGCAGGATGGGAGAGAGCTAGTGACCAGTCTGGCACTGACATCAACAGACCCCGGGTTCTGGGCCCGGCTCTGCCCCCGTGGACCCGGGCAAGCCACTTCAAAGTAATGCTTTTCAAATGACACATTGCGACCTATTATATTAGTTCTGAAACCAACTTAGTATGTCCCAATAAGCATTTTAAAAAGACAGACAAGACGATGGAGTCAGTTACAGTGAAGTAATTATTGGAACTTCTGTCTCAGATGTCTACTTACTTACTTGTCTACCTGTACTTGTGATGGGAAATTTGTTACCATGGCAGAAAAAGTTTTAAAGACACTAACAAATGCTCAGGACCTGTTTCCCCATTGCTAACCGAAGGTACTCCAGGCACCCTCTGTGAAACCAGTGCAGTGGGACAGAGCATATGTCGGTCCAGGAGCCGATCGAGGAGAGTCTGAGTGAAGGGACCGCAGGTCAGCTGAGGTCTGGAGAATGCTGGGGGATTTTCCCACCCCACTTAACCCCTAGCTGGGTTTCTGTTCTGGCTTTTGAGAGCCTTTGCACGGAATGGTCCCGAGGGGCAGCGACCTCTGGGGAAGACAGACAGAAGGGGCATGGATGCTGTTCTTTGCCCCCAATTGTGCCCTGATCTAAACTGTGGCACTGAGGGCCCTTGTGTCCAACAAGAATCCGTCCTTTCTCCACATGATCAGTGTTTTCCAGGGTCCTGAGAATGGGCCCCATTGTGGCCATGTGGACAGTCGAGAGAGGCCGGAATTCCTGCCCTGGGTGAAAAAGCTGAATTCCTGGGGAGGGAAGGGGTCTCGGGCACCCCCCAGGCTGAGTCCCAGAGAGGCCCGTACCAGGGCTATCCCACACCCCAGAAACCTCCCAGGCCTTGTGCTAATCTCCCGAACACCCCAGAGCCTCTCTGCGCCTGCTCCGTCCACAGCAGAAAAACAAAGCGCTCGCTGTCTGTCTGTCTCCTCTGAATGGACTCACCATTCTGGGCAGAGGCCCTAGTGTCTTGCCAGCCTGGGGATGGCTCCACTGTATCCAGGCCTCAGAGTACAGGGTTAAAAGTATGGGTGGGGTGGGGCCCGGTTCAGCCATTTGCTGCTTTGTGACACTGGCAAGTTCCGTAACCTTCCTACACCTTCCCTTGTCAAAGGGGGGATACAAGTATCCTACCTTTGTTGTGGGGATGACCCGAGATAATGTGCAGAGCTCTTACAGCAGTACCTGGCAAGTGGAGAGGACCCCTGGCCAAGAGCCTGGTTTCACAGCAGGGGCTAGATTGAGTGTGGATGGTGGCCAGGATAAAGAATTGCTGACTGGCCCATTCATGGGTATGGACTTCATAAGAATCTGGCTCCATTGCTCCAGGAGGGGGGCCAGCTCAGGACCATGAGAACAACAGGCCTGGGTTCCCATTTGTGTGCATCCCAAGAAGTCCCACCCAGGTGTTGACGGACAAGCAGTCTGTGGAGGAGGGGGCAGGGCGGGGATGCAGGCACAAAGCTGGTTTCCTAGAGGGGAAGCCAGGTTGTTCAGCCCTCTGGCCACAAGGTGTGTGAGCCCCCCACAGGCTACCAGAGCTCCTGTGCTCTCTGCTGCCTAGCTGCGGGTCTCCCTGGACTTCTGGGGACTTCATGCCAGACCTGGGGAACCGCGGAAGGGGCAGTGAAAAACGCAGTGCTGGGGTTCAATTGCAAAGTTCCTAGAGAGAAGGGCAGAGAGGGTGTTCCATGTGTGCAGGCCCTCCCGGTCTCTCGGAGAGCAGTGCTCTGTCGGTCCACCCACCTGTCCGTGTCTGAACTGAAGGGTGGCTGAAACCCAGTCTTGTGTCTGAGCAGAAGAGTGGTGAGAAACACAGTTCTGCCCTCACAGAGTATACCGTCTGGTTGGAGTGACAAGACCAACACCCAGGAAAAGAGAACATACAGTCACTTTGTGATGAAATGTCCCAAAGCCTAGCCCAAAGGATTTGTTGTATAGGAATTCCCGAGGAAGGGGAGGTCAGAGTGGTCCGGGGCAGTTGGGAATGGCTGTCTAGAAGAGGGGGCTCTGGAGCTACCCTGGAAAGATGAATATTTAAAAAGAACAGAGGCAGGAAGGAAGTTTGGGGTGGAAGGGACGATGTGAGCAAAGGGGCAGGGGTAGGAATGGATATGGGATCGTGCATGGGTGCATGTGTCTGTGTGCTGGGAGTGGAGGGTGAGAAGACCCCTGGGAGGCTATCTGCTTTTTGTGGTGGTGGGGGGGGGGTGGGCAGGGAGGGCGGTGGGCAGGACATCCAGCTGGGGCTGGACTCAAATGAAGGCAAATAGCTTAGATTTTAGAAGAAACTTGTTGGGAGAAACCCAGGGATGACACTTGTAATGGAAGATTTTCCCCACGAGGTGGCAGCACTAGCTCTGCGGCTGAGAATCCAGTTTCCATGCGGTTCTGCTCCTCCCGGTTCAGGCGCTGGGATGGCTACTTGTTTCAGGGAAGACAGAGGACCGCTTTGCTCCCCAAGCTACAGTAGCCCCTTCTGCAGGAGTGCGCCTGATCTGTGGGTGTGCCACACACTGGGGCCCCACTGCTGAGCAGAACTCTGGTTTGCTCCTTGGCGGTAACGATGCACGCTCTCCAGCCCTAGCCTAATTTTGAGCTGGGTTAAGGACTCTGCTTCTTACAGATGCCCAGGAGCCTGTCCAAGGCCCAGCTGTGCCTATTCCTGCCTCAGCCTCCATGGGAAAGAATGCTCCAAGCAAGGCCCCAAGCTTCTCCTAGGCACGCAGCTCACCTGCACCACTGGGGAGGGCCTGGGCTCTTGGGACCCATTTGGTGGCCTCTTACAGCGAGAGAACCCTGCATCTCCCAGACTTTCTCAAACCATCCACATCACAAATGCACAAGCACTGAGCACCCAGAGAGGCCAGGCCCCCCTTGACATCTACTTGATGTTGTCTCCAAGGCAGGTGCTTTGGGCCCATTTTACAGATGAGGCTCAGACAAGTTAAGTAACCTGCCTGGAGCCACACAGCTAGCAGTGGGGAAGCAAGGCTGAGAACTCAGGATTATTTGTGCTTCTAGCCTCTTCATGCACAGCCCTCCCCACCCCCCCCCCCAACCCCCGCCCTCTCTGGTGTTTCACAACCTTCCAGCCCAGAAAGCCCATTCTGATTTTGACTCCAAATGGCACCGAATGTCCCAATTTTGTCCCCAACACTTAGAGGTGCCCCACCTTGAGCTGCCCAATAGAGTTCTGTGATCAATGATGGAAATGGCCTCTATCGACACTGTGCAATCTGGTGGCCACAGCCATTAGGTCTGTCGAACACTTGGGATGTGGCTAGTATGACCCAAAAACTCAACTTTTCATCTTATTTAATTAAAAATTTAATTTAAATGGCCACAGTGTATTACCTGATACATTGGACAGTGTGGCCTGGCTCAATGCACTGAATGTGGCTCTGGCAGGAAGGTTTGTTTTGGCTCGTGTGGGGGGATGCATATGTGTGCAGCTGCCTGGATTCAAATCCCAGCTCTGCCAGATCCTCTTGGGTGTCTCTGTCTTAACTTCCACTCTGTAAAATGAAGAGGCCAACAGGACCCACCTAATTGGACGGCTGGACGATAAAACAAATTAACGCCTACGAAGAACTCCGTGCACAGTAGGCTCGGTAAAGGTGAGAGAATGCCTGAGCCTTCAGCCTATCCTGCTGTCCCCACACCCTAGTCACAGAGCCCTGCACAGGCCCAGTGGTTGGGGGTGGGGGAGGGGAGGGGCTGCTGGAGAAGGAGCTTGGTAAGGACGTGGGGAGACTGGCCTGGCTGGCCCTAGTGGGGTGGGCCAAGGCTGGAGGTGCCTGTTTAGAAACAAGAAACCCAGGTTCAGAGGGGCGAAGCCACTTTGCCAAGACCCCATGGCTGCTGGGTGGCAGAGCTGAGTGGTCTGAGACCCCTCACCATGTGCATGACTGTTACACTTCCTTTTCCCCGGGAATCCCAGGCTGCCAGGCCGCCCAGGCCCCTTGGCCTCACTGCTGCACCGAGTGGTGGTGCTCCACGAAGGGGCGGGCGGCCGCCACACACTGAGCAGCAGGCACTGGGGACGCAGGACAGAAGGGCTCTGTGCCCAGGAGACCTGGGATGCTCCAGGCCAGCCTGGGCCCAGGGCAGGCTGGGGGCTTCCCGAGGGCACTTCCTAAACTACTGCCTCCCTGGGCAGCATGTGAGAGAGAGGGTCTACCCAGGAGTCTCAAAAGACATCAAACCGGGCCACCCAGTGGCCGCGGGGGGGTGGGGGGGAGTGGGGAGTGGTCACAAGACTTGGGTTTCAGGCTCAGTATCTGAACCAGCAGCATGAGCTGGGGGATGGCAGCTCTCCTGTGCCATGGTTTCCTTGACTGAAAAAGTCAAGGCATTGGACTGGGCTGTTCTTTTTTTTTTTTTTTTTTTAATGTTTGTTTATTTTTGAAAGGCAGAGACAGAGTGTGAGCAGAGGAGGGACAGAGAAAGAGAGAGAGAGACATACACACACACACACACACACACACACACACACACACACACACAGAATCCGAAGCAGACTCCTGGCTCTGAGCTGTCAGCACAGAGCCTGACATGGGACTTGAATCCACACACTGTGAGATCATGACCTGAGCCAAAGTCGGACGCTTAACTGCCTCAGCCACCCAGGCACCCCTGAACTGCAAAGAGACCTCCAGCTCCAGGCCGCAGACAGGCTGCAGGAGGGGCGAGCCCGGAGGCCTGGATGCCAGCTTCCTTCCCCAGCTTTCCTTCCAGCATTGAACCTCCTCTCTCCTCTGAGTCAGCCCAGCTCCAACCAGTGAATTCACTGCTCCCCAGAACACCCATTACAGATCCCAGTGGGCCAGCCCTGGGCCACCACCTTTATCCTTTGCTGGATAATAGCCTAAGCCTCTGCTGCCGGAAGTCCTCTGTGGTCCTGGAGCAGGCTTAAATCCTTGGTTACCCCAAAGCATGGCGGGAAATGGGGCGAATGAGGGAGGGGGCTGGTCAGGCCTTGGTAGGAGTCACCACTGAAGAGCCCTCCCACCCTGAGTGAGTCCTTCTTTCTCAAAGATGAGTGTGTGTGTAGCGGGCTTGGGGGGGAGGGGATGGGATACTGCTATTATTGCCATTATTATTATTATTATTATTATTATTATACTATAATTGATGAGAATAGTACTTTTTCAAGCATTACCCTATACCAGGTACGAAACTAAGCCCTTGATGCATAACAGCTCATTTTATCCTCAGAACATTCCTATGCGTAGGTTCTCTTATTTTCTCCATGTTACAGAAGAGAACTAGAGGACCAGAGAGGGCATGTAACCTGCCCAAAGTCACACAGCCAGTGAGCCCAAGCTGTCTTAGGTAGTGCTCAAATCACTTGCCACCTTGTGGCTGATAAGGACACCTGTAAAATCCAGATGAGCTAAATTAGGAGTAGGCGGGAAAGAGAAAGGTAAGGTGAAGGCAAAGCCTCAGGGCCAGAAACACCAAAACGACACCATCGACTTGTGGACACTTCCTTGGGAAGGTCACAACTTCAGCTCCGGTGTGAGCACAGCCTTGAGGAAGAGGAAACTTGGCTGTGACACGTGGTGCTGTGTCCCTGATCACCGCTCAGAGAGGCACAGTGGCTCCTGACTGTAGCGGCCTGTGCAGAGAGCCCCGGGCTGCTTCCTGGAGGCTGTGCTGCTAAGTGAGCGGGCCCATGGCCAGGTGTGCGACCCGAGGACAGCCCGACCTCATGCACGGGCAGGTTTTACAGTCTCCAGGGGGGCTGTTTCTCTCAGCAGAGTGGCCATGAATTCTGGGAGCAGTGACGAGGCCTCGTGGCTGTCCTGGGCTCTGCCTCCCTCTGACTTTCTCTCCTTCCCGTCCCCACCTCCCAGCCTAATGCCACTTCTGACACCCCCAGAACCTGGTGTGGCACCCTCTTTTCCTCTGCAGCTCTTGCATTACTATGATGTCTTTCCTGTTTCCTCCCCTCCACTCTGAGCCCGGGACGGGGGCCGCATCTCCCCAGGCCTCACACAAGGCGAGGCACAGCAGGTGTTTGCAGAACAAATGCACGAACGTCCTGACCGCTGGCAACCAGGCTCAGGGTTGCTTCTGAGGGGCTGGCGAGAGCTGCAGCATTATCCTGAGCTGTCCTCCTGGGGCCCTCAATCCCCTCCCGTAAAGCCCGGAGGAAGTGCTGCTTCCTTTAGAGGGTCTTCCTTCATGATTACGGGTGGGTCAGCGTGTGTGCATGTTAGTTTGTATAAAATGCCAATGTCTTGAACAGTCTCCATGTGGGGAGTTCACCCTGATGACTCAGTGCGTTTCTCCTCCGTTTGTGAGGATGGCCTCGGAGTCCTGTGCTCCATCCCATGGCTGTGACATCACCCAGGGTTGCCATGGAAACTACTGGGCCCTCACAGTGAGAATGCATGCTCTTCCTGACATCCTGCATTATGCTGCAGGATGCATTATTGCCTCAGATGTGTCTCTCCCTTGCCCAGCTGGACCGCAGTGCCTTACTGCCTCCTTTGCCTGTCTCTCTGTGGGCCCGAGTCTGAGAACAAGGGCAGATGTATTGCTCAGGGAGTGCTAGCTATTTAAGGTGCTAGCTCAGTAGCGAGCTGAGATCTGAACCCAGTGCTGGCTGACTCCTAAGCCAGTGCCTGGAACTGTCAGGATCTTGATCTTTGCATCCTTCCTGTCTGCCTTCCCACCCTTCTGCTCCAAAGCCTCCGAGCTTGTACTCACGGGCCTCCGTCAGCCCAGGCCTTCTCCCTCCCCATCTGTATAAGGCACCCCCAGGTGGAGGTCAGGCTCCCCATCCTTCCCTGCACAACTCCCCCCACCCCCCCGCAAGGGTCTCGCTCCCTCTCCAAGCTCCCCCTGCACTCTCGGCCCGAGCATCTCCATTGGGCTTGCTTGAACACCTCGCACTCACTGAGAGTCAGGGTGCACCTGTCAGCCTGCCCTCCTGGACCAGAGGGCGCTGGCCCCCCTGCCCCCCCCCCCCCCCCCATGCAGGCCTTCCTGAGAGCTCGGGCCGGCACAACCTCAGTCCAGTTTCCACATTCTCGTTGCAGAAACTCAGGGCCTCAGCCCCGGACCCCCCCAGGGCTGCTCCTCTGTCAGTCAACAGGCATATGCTGAGCACCCATTACATGCCAGGCCCTGCGGTCTCAGCGTTGAATAAAACAGACTCATCCCCTGCCTCGGGGGAGGGCAGTAGACAATTAGATAAAACGAACTGGTAAACTGGGTTAAAAGCTCTGAAGAAGGAGCACCTGGGTGATCAGTGGGTTAAGCATCCGACTCTTGGTTTCAGTTCATGTCATGATCTCGTGGTTTGTGAGTTTGAGCCCCATGTCGGGCTCTGCACTAACAGTGTAGGGCCGGCGTGGGATTCTTTCTCCCTTTCTCTCTGCCCCTCCCCCATCTCGAAATAAATAAGCTTGAAAAAAAAAAAAGCTGTGAAGGAAAAGGAAAGGTTGCTGAGATGGAGAGAAACGGAGGTCTGAGGAGGTGAGGATTCTAGGGGACTCTGAGGAGCAGATGGGATGAGGGAGGCGGGGGCTAGGGCCTTAAGGATGGGGATGGGGAGGGGGAACCAGGCCTGCCCAGGCCCAGGCCACCGGGAACCTTCTTGGAAGTCATCCTAAGCACAGCGGATAGCCACGTCAGCGCTAGCTTACACAGGCTCTCTGGAAAGCCCCCTCTCGCTGCTCTTTGGAGGTGGACTGGAGGGGGTGAGGGGAAAGCAGGAGAGCTGGAAGGAAGAAACCACAGTGGGTGCATAAAAGCCCAGCACCCCTGCCCTTGGGTGGGACCACCAGTTCTTGGTCAGCTCCCAGAGCTCCTGTGGGATGAAGCCCCAGTGGCCCATGGGCATCTGGTTGATCATGAACTACTTTTGGCTGCTTTCCCTCCCCTGCCTTACTTCACTCCTTCACTGGTGTCTCCTGGTGTCACCTCCCAAATAAACTGCGTGGGCTCAAATCATCCCCAGATCTGCTTCTGTAGGATCCTAAACTGAGACACCTGCCTTTCCCTGTCTCTCGTATAAAGTTTCCCCCCACTTGCCTCCCAAGATCCTCACAGCCTGCCGGAACTAGCACATGACCAACACATAGTGGGGACTTTACCCAGAGATATGACCGGTGTCCTCTGTCCTCTGGCTCTCAAGGTGACTGCCTGTGGCACTACAGGTCTCTGTGAGGCTCTGACCAGTAAGACAGGCTCACAGGTGCCCTCTCCTGCATGGGATGGGGGCCAGAGCACTCCCTGCTATTAACCTTGACTTCTCTGGCTTGGCAGGCATACCTTTCTGTAGTCAGGAGCCTGCTCCTGCATAATTATATCAGGCCCAACCACGGCCCAGCCCTCCTCCCTGTCCATCAGGCTGGCTTTGATCTGAGTCTCCATAAAGGTTCAGCTCAGGCCTCCAGGTGCCCTTCTATGCACCAGCATTCAGAATGCTCTGGAAATCAGCTGGGAAAGTTTCTGAGAGCCAGAAGGAACACGTCAAAAAACGTGGTATGAATCCAGTTTCTCTGGGTGACCTTAGGGAAATCAACACCCCACCCCCCAGCAGAACCCGTCAGTGCAACGTGAGGGCGGAGCCGGGGCTGGAGGATGTCTGGGCAATGTTGAGCTCTGAAGGCTGGGACCGAGTGAGAGGGGGCAGCCCTCCCCTCCTGCCTCTCAATGAGATGCAGCCAGGGCAGTAGGGGCTGCTTTGACGGCTCCAGAAACTGCCAACTCACGGAGCTGTAAGCTGAGCGGTGAGTGCTCTGTGGGCACTGGTTCTCCAGGCCTCTGGCTTCTCCTTCAGCACATATCAGCCCCTCAACAAAGGCGATGGCAATAATAGGTCCCATTTATTATGAGCACGTGCCATGTAACATGCTAAACACTTAGTGAGCTTTATTTAAGAGGGCCCCCACTGGACTACCCGGATTCTGGCCATCTCTGCCACTTATCGGCTTTGCAAGTCGCATGACCTTGCTTTGCCTTAGTGGGTTTAACTGTAAATTGGAGAAAATAACTGTACCCGTCTCATGGATAGGTACAAAAATTAAATGAGCTAAAACGTGTCAATTGCTTTCTGCCAAACACCTGGGCTGCCTAGTACTCGCCCTGGTAGGAAGGTGGGCATCTTGTAGTTAGCCCCTAGGTCTGTTGCCTGTGCCCACTGGCCTTCCAACATGCCCTGGGGAAAGTAAGCACTGAAGTCACGGTGTAGCTGACCTGCAGGGCCAGACTGTGTGTGTACTTCCTGGGGATGGGAATAAAGTGCAAGGTGGGCACCCTCACCCCTCCACCCTCAGCCCCTACTCAAGGGCCAGCCCACCTGCTTCCTGCGCCGAGAAGATGAAGTAGGCCTTGCCCGCTTGCCCGTGGGCTATGGGACAATTTGTGCAAGGGCCAAAGCAGTACCAGAAGGTCTAGAAATCAGAGCAGCGCATGATTGAGGAAAGAAGTCAGTCTCCAGACTGGAGAAGACAGAAAGGATGCTAACGGGTCTCCTAAGCCTTAGAGTTTGGGAAGAAATAAAACCTCCCTCTGGGATCTTTCTAGGGCTCTGCAAAAGGTCTAAAACTGGATTGTGGTGATGGCTGCACCACTCTGTAAATTTACTAATAATTGCTGGATTCATTGTACACTTAAAAAGAATTTTGCTTTATGTAAATTATATTTTAGTAGGGCTGTTTGAAAATAAAATCTCCTGCCTAGCCTCAGGTAGTGAGCACCTCAGGCTGTGTGTCCTGGGGGTGGGGCAAGGGGAAGGGGGTTCACATTAATTCAGGGTTCCTCCTGTAACAAATGGGCCACATGTTACAGAGGGGGTAAGAGGCTGAAGGCTTGGTCTGGTGCTAGGGTCGCAGCTGGACCCAAGACCAAAGTCAGGTATCAGTCTGGACAGTACCTGGCTTCCCTTTCAGAAGACATAGTGAGTGGGTCTGGTTCTGGAAGCAACTCGGAGGTCTGATCCCACAGCAGGAAGGCCCTCCTGGGAACCCTTGAGCTGGGGGAGGGGTCTCAGTGAAGGCACCCTGAACTGGCCCAGGGGCTCCTGAGCCTTGCACCTTCTCAAAGATATGGGCTGACAAGAAGCCTGGATTCCCCTTAAAGAGTTCCCAGATATGGAAAGTGCCCCTCAGCTGTTCCTTCAACTGCTCCCATCTGTGACCACAGCAACCAGGGGGTCCTGATTCAACTATTCAGCCCTATGGTCAGATAAAGTGTCCCATCTTGCAATTTGGAGCTAGTCATCCTGGCCATGGCCCCTGTGCTTGTGCTTCTCCATCATACACCCCTGTGATGCAGATCTGAATTTGGAAGGGTTTGAATCCAGCCTCCGACAATTACTAGCCGAGAGGTAACTTAACCAATATAAGCCTAAGCTTCCTCATCTGCAAAAAGGAAGCATGAGTCTCACAGGACTATACTGTTGGTTAAATAAGACAGGTCATGCTGAAGGGTCTGGCAGTTTTGGGCAGTATCCACCGAGTTTACAGACCTCTGCCAAGATGCTGGCAACTGTAATGCCCAATCTTGCCACAAGGTGGAGCCAGATACACACAGATCATGAACTAAGACACCCAAAGTCAAGTGGTGCCTGAACCCCACTCTACAGGGCTTGTGAAAGGGAAGGGTCACATGACCTGCAGAATGCTTGTCTCTTCCACATCTGACTGTGTCTGTGACTTTCATTGCCACGGCCACTAGCCTCCAGATCCAGGTGGCTACAAGCTTGGACTATTGTAATAGCCACCTGGTCCTGGTAAGATCACAGAATGTCAGAGCCAGAAGGGATCCCAGAGAACCAAATTTTCCCCCTCACCTGATGCTGAAGTGTAGAACGGGTTCATGACTGTTCAAGGTCACTCACTGGACCAGGCCCAACTCCTCTGGCCCAGCTCTGGTCAACACTGTCAGTCTCCAGGAAGACGATTCCTCTCAATTCCTTACAACTGCCCCAGTCTCAGGGAATCTCTCTGACCTGACCGCCCTGGTCTCTCACTGCCTTTCAGTGGCTGGCTCCTGCCTCACCCTCTGCTTGAATGCCACCTCTCCAGAGAGCCTTCCTTCCCTGACCACCTCACAGGAATAGCCCACGGGTGTGGATGGCCCAGCACCCATACAATCACTTGTTTCATTTCTGCCATCTCCACTGGATTGGCAGCTGTTATGAGCCCCGTTTTACAGGTGAAGAAACTGAGGTCTTGGTGTTTAATTTCCAGGCCACAGAGCAGGTCGGGGAGGAGCCAGGGTGCTAGCCAGAGCCTGGGCTCCTCCGCATCACACTCTGCTGCCTCCCACAGCAGCGAGCCAGGCCCCGTCCATGCTGTCTCCCCCTCAGACAACGACCTCTCCACAGGGAGGGCCGAGCTGTGTCCATTTCCATGGCCCCGCGTCTCATACTACAAAGATGATCAAAAACACTTGAAAGATAAATGCCTCCTGCCTGTTGCCAACAGAAGAAGCCCTAGTCTAGGAGGCCAAAGACCTGGTTTTGAGGGTTTGAGGGTCAGCTCTGCTACGGACTCCCTGTGGAAGGGTAGCTAGCCAGCAGACTGGTTACAATGGAAGGGTAATAATTACAAGGAGGGGGAACCGAGACACCCTTGAACATGACATAACTGCAAAGCAGGACTCCAGGGCTCTGTGGGGGGCTCATCCTGTGGCCTTGGGAGCAAGGGAAGGGGCCCTCGGGGGCCTTAGGCATACCGGGACCGTCCTTCTGGGGCTGAGGTTTCAGGGAAACACACACACCCCTGCACCCCTCTATCTTCCCTATCCCACCACCTCTTTTCCGCTCCTGCTTGAGCTTGAGAGCTGAAACCCTGTGCCAGACCTGAACACAGAGTAACCTTCTCTCCCTAGACATGGCCCGCACAGGCCTTTGCTCTGAGCTGGGCAGTGTGGGTTGGCCTCCCTCCTCCTCCCACCCAGCACGACAGCCAGGCCCTCGGCAATCCTCGTTCCCCAGAGCTGACGCCCCTTTCAAGTGGGTTGGAACCAGCGTCCCGTGGGCACCTTTCTGCCACCTGCCTAGGTTAAAGGGGGCCACGGCAGGGGGTGGACAGAGTCTGTTTGCAGAAAGTTCTCTGCGTTCCCACCCCCAGTTGCCAGTGGACCCACAGTCCCTATGTCCAGCTGGCCCTGTTGCCGGTCAGTATAAAGAAGCTACTTGTGCAGCTGCCAGCGACAGAGGAGCTGCAGGGACAGCGTGGGCCACGTCCCTGGCCAGATAGGTGCTGGCAGGGCCTGATGGCAAGGGCCTAACTGGGACCGCAAGGCACAGGGCAGGTGGGTGGGCTTTCCACTCTGATCCCCAGGCCACCATTCCCCTTGGAAAGGCTAGCAACACGGATGCCTTGGAGTTCCCGATAGCCAGCGAGTGGCCAGGACAGCTGCACCGACCCTGGTGAGAACTCCCAGAGCTGACCATTTCCATTCCTGGAGCCTTTTCTGAGTGGCCACTCTGCACCCAGGCCTGGGCTTGTGGAAGAAAGGGAAGAACAGGAAGTCCCCAGGAATGAGCTGTATTGGGTCAGGCGCTCTCGGGGCACTTGCACGCATTAGCGCCCTGGAACCTCCCCACCGCCATGTGGGTACTGTTGGCCACTTTCACAGGCTTAAAGATGTGACGTGACTCATTCAAGGCCAAAGGAGAGCTGGGTGTTTTGACGGTTTGTCTCTGGATTTCATTTAACTCCATTCAAAATTTTGACCTAGTGGCAACCTTGAGCCTTAAGGCCATCAGCCCATGAGTTCCTGGCACATAGTAGGTGCTCAGTGGGTACATGCTGAGGAGGGAAAGCACAGCAGGGACTCTCTCTCCAGTGCTCCTCCCTGTGCCTCCCAGGGAAGAGGAAGAGAGAGGGTGAGCACCTACTGCGTGCTCCACACACATCTCATTTCATTCTCAGCTCCTGGCCAGGTAGGTGTGACTTACAGAGAAGGCTCTGCCATCAACCTGAGGTCACCCTGCCATCAGCAAGGGAGCCTGGGTTCTAACTCAAGACATCAGGAGTCAGACACAAGCAAAGCGGTGATACTACCTCCCGAGCAGGCCTGACCTGGGGTTCAACCAGGACCAAGAATGGCAGGGGGAGAGGAACCCTGGAGGAGCCTCCCCAAATTCTCAGGGGCATCCTGCCTGCACCACCCCCACACTCTCTGTCTTCTTCCTGGCTCCCTGAGGCAGGGCTGGCTAAGTCCCTTCTGTCCCCCTGGACTGTTTTCCCCAGGGGAGGGCAGCCACCATGGCCTCTGTCCCTTCCAAAATAGAAATGGGAAGGGAGGCCAGGAGACTCTACAGAGGAGTGCCTTTTCTTGGGTCTGCCCTCCTGCCCACCCCAGCCCCAAAGCATCTGCCTGCCTCTGCCCTGTCCTCCATTCCTGGAACCCTTGCTCAGCACCCTCTGGGTCAGCCCCCACTCCAGACCCAATCTCTGGACTCTGCCTGGGTCAGACCTCCTCGTGGGACAGCCTCCCTTTCTCACTGGTCTGCTGGGCTGTCCCATGACAGGTGGCAGCCATGCAGGGGTGGACTCCCAGGCCAGATGGAGGTTGATGCTCTGGGCAGGCTGGGGCAGGGACAGTTCTGACCTGATCTGGCCATGGGCCCATCGGCCTCTTACCCCAGGTCCCTCTGAACATTGGGCCATTGTTCCAGGCCACAACAGAGGGTAGCTCTGTGGCCCTGGGGCTGAAGAACAAAAACCTGTTTAGCAAGGCTCTGCTCCTCCCATGCAAGTTCAAGAATTTGACCAGCATCCTGGCTGGTTTCATGGGAAGAAATGAGCTAAAGGGACAGGTCTGGGCCTAGAGCTGAGAGGGGGCAGTGGGGAGCGGGAGACCCTCAGCCTGCTTTGCGGGCCCACCCCGTGTCCCGGGTGCTGCTATGTAGGAGGGGAGCCCTGCTGACCACATGCTGCGGGCTGGCAGCAGATGGACGAGTAGGAAGCCCAGCAACCCAGTCTGGCCTCTGTTTCCCCCGCTGTGACACGGGGGAGCCACCCTGTGGCATGAGGTATGCTCACCCTGCCCGTGGGCTCGGGTGGAGAGCAGAGGGCCAACCACAGCTGGGCGGCACGAGGAGGTTGCATCACTGTCCTGTGGCCGTGAGTGACAGACCAGCTTCCCGCTGCTGTGCCCTCCCTACGTGGGTGATAGTGACAGCAAGCTCTGGCTGACTGTGTGCCAGCCTGTCCAGGCGCTTTGTGAGCAAAGGCATTGCCCTCCCAGCAACCCTTGGGGCTAGGCACCATTGTGATACCCACTTGACAGACAAAGAAACTGAGGCACAGAGAAGCAACAGGCAGAGCTGGCCTCTGAACCCAGACCAGTAATTCCAGAGGGGTCAAGAGCGCTCTTCACTCGCTTCTGTGACAGTGGGCAGTTCTATTTATAATTTTGTTAAATGGCCTCAACTTTGTTTTGGCTCATTTAGCATTTACCAGGTGCCAGGCCGTGCAGATGGGAGGCCCCCGTGGTAGGAGAGACCCATGAACATACTCCTGTGGTATGGTCAGTGCCACTCCCATGGCAGCCACATGCGAGCTACAGGTAGGGCTTTCTGGAAAGCGTGAAGGCTGAGTAGGACTCAGTCCTGTGGTGGGGGTGGGGTGGGGCAGGAAATGTTCCTGGCGGCGGGGGTGTGGGTTCAGAGGCTGGTGACACCTGGCTGCTCTCTGGTGACGGGAACCTAAGAATGAGGGCAGGGCCGGTGGGCCAGGTGGCTGGAGAGATGGAAAGGCAGGTCACAGGCCTCTGCAGGGGCCTCACGGGGCTGGACCTCTTCCTGCCGGCTAGACCCTTTCCAACAGGCATGCGCTTCAACGCAGGGGTCTGTGGACAGGCCTCGCAGAGGTCCCTTTGAGAACCTTTGGGTTCACTCTTTCAACTGGATAAAAATTTAAACTCGTAAAAAGAGACATTTGTTGGGTCATGTGGTTGCCTCGGCCTGAGTCCCGCCAAGCCATCTAGGCCTGCCTTAGCTGCCCTTTGCCATCGCTGACACCACAGGGGAATCAGAGCACGGGGACCCCACTGCTTGGGGGCCTCCTGTGCCTGTGGAAGCCAGGCCAGGCGACACCTGGCCCCCCAGCCCAGCAGGGCGTCAGTCCTCACGCAGCAGGTCTGTGAAGAGCATGTGTGGCTCCAGGCCTGCCTGGGCAGGCCACGTGCACAGCCAGGGGTCACCTCAGGCACTGCAGGGGTGCCAGGCACAGCTTCCAGGAGGCCAGGCTCAACTGGTTGTCAGAGTTAAGGCTCAGGACCACCCGGAATTGGAATTCGTCCTGCATTGAATGCCCTTGAGCTCCAGGGGTGTGTCTTTCTCTGCCTCCTTTAGTATTTGGTGACTAAGGCTGTCCCTACCCCAAGCTGGCCACACAGCTCTAGAATCCACAGAGAAGAGCCTAAGAAACATCATCACTAGCTTCTCTTACCCACTCCTGCCCACTCCTGCCCACTCCTACCCTGGGGCCATGGGCTGGGGGGAGATATGCTCAGCTCCCTCCACTGGTGGGGCGGGGGTGACAGGACGGTACCTCCCATTCCCAGGCACACCTGTTCGAGGCCTGCCTCCCCTGCCTCTCAGCTATGTGGCCTGGGGCATGCCATGTACAGCTAGGGCTTTTGTTTCCATATCTGCTAAATAGGGATAATAGTACTGACTTCAGGGGTGGCCTGAGATTTAAATGAGACAATATGCAGAGTAGAGACAAAGTGACCAATCAGGCTAATGTCTTCCTTTTCCTTTTGGCCCCACCATCAAGACACACATGCATACACATGTCTATGTGCACATGTACGCGCACACACACACACATACACACGTGTGTGTGTATGTGTGTGTGTGTGTGTGTGTGCATGCACGATCCTATTCAACTGCTGGCTTTCCAAGAACACATCATCCTTGGAAAGAAAATAATTGTTCAAGGGGCCAAGGCCCGTCTCCACCTGCTCTGGCTGGGCAGGGACCAGGAGGGGGCGCTGCTGAGGAGGTGGCAAACCTTAGGCGCCATGAGCTGAGTGACGGGTTAGGGCCATGGTTAAACGTGTCAGCCTGGAGCCAGCCTGCCTGGGGTTTGAATCCTGGCCCTGCTGCTTGCCAGCTGGGTGACCCTCGGTAAGCTACTTCACCTCTCTGGGCCTTGATCTCTGTAAAATCACGTCGCAGTCGATCTCCCGTGTAAGACTACATAATGAAGTCTGGATGATGGGTCTTGCCTTTGGCAGGTGTTTTCTGAGCACCTGCTCTGGGCGCTGGGGATGTGGCATGAAGAGAACAGGTACAAGTTCCGAGTCTCCCGGAACTGACATCCCCGTGAGAGGGAGCGACCGTAACTGCAGTGAGGGAACAGAATGTGGAGCAGAGGAGCAGCATGGTCTGATGCATCAGTCCTTCTGTGATGTTGAATAGGGACCATCGAGAGCAAGGACAGAAGCAGGGAGGCTGGGCAGGAGGCAGAATCCGTGTGAGGAACGGCGACAGTGCGGTTCCAGGTGGCAGCAGGTAGACGGGGAGATGTAGTCAGAGTCTGGAAACACTCCAAAGGCAGTGCCCGCCTGATGCGCTACGTGGATGGAGGGGTGTGACGGGAAGAGATGACTCTAGAATAACGCTGGGGTTTGGGGCCGACAAGGCAGTAGTGCATGTCAGTGTTCACAGGAGGAGGAAGGACAAGAGCTGCCCTCCTGGAGTGGCCGCATGAAGACATGACACCGCTTTGGCCACTCTGTGTTGGGCTCACCTAAAGTGTCTAGAGGGAACATCCTTTCTGTGCGGGGCTGGTGGTCTAGAAGTTTGGGGAAGGACCCTTCTCTCGCCCAGAGAAGCCAGTGAGCGGCTGGGGATCAGAGCCCAGGGGCTCAGCCCTCTGCTCCACCTCCCCCATCAAGGCTGGGTTGCCGCAGCCTTGTCTTTCCAGCAAGATGGAAAAGGGACACAGTCGCCCCACTCCAGGCCCTGTGAACGCTCGAGGGCCCCTGCGGCAGCACACTTGAAAGAGGCAGGGGGTTATCTGCAAAATTCCAATTAAATCCACAGGCTTTGATAATTTGATAAGCCACTCTACAGTCGCCCCTGAGTCAAAATACACTGTTACTTGATCCTGTGTTTATGTTTCAGGACGGAGGGGGAGGTGGACTGCGGTCTGGGAAGGTGCAGGCAGCTCTCAGAGAGGGGGGTGCAGGCCCTTGGCTGATAAATCGTCAGCCTGTCAGGCCAGGGTCACCTATAGGTCTGGGCTCTTATGGCGAGCACAGAGTGGACTGGAACATGAGTCTCTTGGCAGGTCCTGGAGGCCGAGCGGGACCGGGGAGGAGAAGCCTTTCAGAACTGTCTGTCCATGGCTGACCCTACTTCCTGAGCCTCAAGTCTGTCTCACATGGGACGGCTTCCAGGCCATCTCTTGCCAGACCGGCTGTGAACCAGCCCAGGTGACTAGCACCACCTGGAGAAAGAGGCCGATAACCCCACTGCCATAGTGACTTGGAGGCAAATGCTTTATGACCCCTTCCTGCAAAAGCCAGGCTGTGATCTGTAGGGTGGAGTGTGCACTGAACCACATTCCATTCTGTTCTACAACCTTCCATGGATAAAACTGTTGAATACTTCCTACGAGCCAATAGCACTGACCAGATTATCTTCCTACACTTGGTATCCCTCTAAGCCCTCTTCACCGTCCCATGAGTTCTACGTCGTGCTTTAGAGATGGGAAAACAGAAATACAGAGAGGTCGAGCAAATGGCCGGAGATCATAGAACCCTGAGTAGCAGGCTCTGACCCCAGAGCCTGGCTCTGCAAAGCCGTGCCCACTGCCCCCCCAATGCACAACTGTCTCCCCAAGCCCAGTTTCCTTGAGGGCTTTCTGGAGATGGGCACTACTGCCATGGAGAGGTGAAACAGGACCAATTTATTTAGCTGACTGGCAGAGAATGGGCTTAGGAGTACGAACGAAAGGCAGGCTCAGCGATTTTGTGGTGAGGCAACTGCTACTTCACCCACCAGGAAAGACCCCTCTGCCCTCCTGTGGGCACACAATCACATGTGTCTCCAATGACAACCACCTAGGGAGGGGCATCTCTTCTCTCCCCATGGAAGGACAGAGAACAGAAAAGGAAGGAGAGACTCTGTGAGACCATCACAGCAGGGGAGCAGCAGGGCCAGATAGACCAGGGACACTGCTGGCGCCTCAGGAGACTTCCTGTCCTGGGAGAGTGAGGAGGGCTGGGGTAGGAGCACAGAGAGGGGAGGACAGAGAGGAGCACTGAGAGGCGTCAGGACCATGGTCCCCCTGACCCCTTCTAAACCAAGGAGGCAGGTGGGAAGGGTGGAAAGAGTACAGGCCTCTGTTTGAACCAGAAAAACCTGGGTTCAAGTTCAGGCTCCTGCTGTGAGTCTCTGTTTCCTTATCTGTAACTTGGGGATGAGAATATATAAACCCTTATGAGCCTGACATATAGTACGTATGGTGAGAGCGATGCTTCTCCCTCTGGTGAGAACACACATTTCTGTCTCATTTTGTCATTTGCAAAGCTCTTGCCCAGCCCTCATGTCATCTGAATTTTACTGATGAGAAAAATGGGGCTCGGGGAAGCCATATGAGTGAGCTGCCTTGCAGTTGTGTGGCTAGGAAGCAGCAGAGTTGGGGTGTGAACTCAACACTGTACATCCTATTCCCTGTGGCTTTCAACCAGTCTACCCTGTGAACAAGTCACCGATGAGTTTCTGATGGATTGTAGCATTTGCTTGTTTCTTAAGCCCACGGCAGCCATCAGGAAGGTGGCTTTTGTTGGGCCAAGCCTCTGGGCTGGGTGGCTTTTTCACCCCCAAAAGGGCCTAGGCCATTTTAGGCTCTTGGTCTTATAGTATGACTGAAAAGAGAAGGGCCCCTTTAGGTAAAACTGCCATGTGTGGGTGTGCAGGCTGTGCGCTTTACAACCTCCATGGGTGCCACTCACAGAAAATGCAGTAAGTGGTGCCCCTGGAGCCATGTGACACACACCCTTGTCTTCAGGCTTCCCTTCCCCATCACCAGATGGCCTCCTGCCTCTTCCCACCTGTCCCAGATCATTCCTCCATACCTTTCTTTCCTTTCCCTCTGTTGTACCCACCCCATCTGCCTCTCTGCCACTCATCCTGGTACTTTAAGATTTTAGGGGAAAAGAGCTATTGAACGAAGGGATCTCTCAGCACCCCCTTTGGTCCTCTCCCCACCCTCTCCCCTGGCCAATATTTTCCCTGCTTGCCCTCTTCTGCTCATCTGCTCCTGGGCAGAAACCAGATTTCTCTCTCTACTGAGAACCTACTCTGGTGAGGATCTGTTCTGAGCAAGAGAGCGTGGCCGTCACAATGGAGTCTGGTCATGTATGTGAGAAGCTAGCATGACTGGGTGGGTCATCTTAAACACCAGACCCAGAGCAACCTGATTCCAGAGAGAAGAGAGGGAGATCTGCTTGGTTCCCCATTCCTCTCTAAATATGGGAATACCAGCCAGCACTGGGCCACTAGGAATCCAAGAGTTGGGTTCAAGCCTCCTGCCTGTCACATCCACAACGAGCTGTGTGACTTTGGGAAAATCACCTAACCTCACTGGGCCTCAGTTTCCTTCTCTGTAAACGTGACAACTAATGTCTATCACAAACTAGCCCAAGAGTTATTCAGCGGGTGAGTTTTCAGCCTGGGCAGCACATGCCTCCCCCCGCCCCCTCTGAAGGCCTACATTTCATTTGGGAGCTTGGGAGCATCAATAATTAAGAGCAATGACTGCTAACCCTGGGCATCTGAACAGAGGGTCCATTATATTTTCTTTGATCTCATCTGTTCCTTACAGTAACCTGTGAGCTAGAGTTTGCAGGAAAACCTGCTCCCCAAATGCACAGACAGCCCCACTTGTCAGCTCTGGGATAAAGGGAAATGAGGAGCAAGCTTGGGCAACAGGGAACAATGGTCTTCATACCTTTGGCCCATCTCTCCCCGGCCTGGTTGGCCTTGCCAGCTCCCCCTTTCCTTGTGTGCCCACATCCTGAGCCTCTCCAGCCTGCCCTCAGCTTTAGCCCACACCTCAAAGCACACAGGAGATGACTGAGCTACCACTTACTCTTTTGGGGGGTTGACATCCTCTGGTCGGGCCTCAAAGAACCGAAAGACTTCATCACACTGTGAAATGTGGGGAGGCAGTCGGACAAGTGCCTGTGGAAAGATAGGAAGAAAGGGCATTAGGCCTGATGAAAGTCAAAAGCAGGGTCAATTCAGTCTGACGGTGACGGCACAGGCTCCAGGCCTGTGCCGTGGAAGACACCGTCATGCAGCCAGCCACCCAGCCAGACGACTCATCAGCGACTGAACTGATCAGCTAACATGAAACAACTCTTCATCCATCCCATCAACTAGCCAACCAGCCAGTTAATCCACTAACCAACTAGTCAACTAATAAAAATAATCAGCCAACCCCAATTAATCTATCAACCATCCAGTCAACAATTCGACCAACCAACCATTCAACTAGCCAGTTCACCAACTAAACAACCAGCCAACCGAGCACATCACAATGACCATTGAGCCCTAGGTCTCGGAGCCCTCGGGAGCCAGTCATTCGGCACGAACCCTGGAAGGATTCCCTCCTGCCCAGAGAGTCAGTCCAAGATCCTTAGCCTGACAACCCAAGGGCTTATGCTACCAGCCTCATCTCCCACCAGTCACATTCTGGACACAGCTGCTAGTCACAGCCCCTAAATACTGACTGCACAATTAATTATTTCATGACAAGCGGATAATTCTACCAAGCACAACAGGGTGCTATGACAGAATCTGATAGGACCCAGGAAGATTAGCAGAGAGGAGGGGGGGCGGTTTCAGGAAAGACTCTGAAGCTGAGTTCTGAAGGATGGGTAAGAATTAACTGGTCAAGTGAGGGTGGTGAGACCAAGCATAGTGGCTCCGTGGGGCCTGAGCGCACTAAACGAGGGGAGAGGGACCACCAGTCTGGTCCAGCAGGGCTTTGTTTAGGATGCCTGGCAGAGTGGTATGAGCTGAAGGGGTTGAAAAGGCTTCTTAGAAGAGTGGCCATGAGCTAGTGAAGAGGTATGTGCAGTATTTGGACAGGCAGAGAAGAGAAGGCAGCCACCGTACAGGGGTAAGTGTCAGGTAGGGGCATGCACCAGCTGTGAGCCCGTCACCCCAACAGGGCTGAGAGTCTGCTGCTGGAAAGTGAGGAGTCACAGTCAGAGGTGATCAGAGTTCCTGTTGCACACCAGACCAGCACATACTGCGTACCTTGCAGCCTGGGGCACCCGGGACCCCCGACCTGCCCCAGTCCAACGTGGAGGCCACGGGGGAGCATGAGACAGGTGAAGCCCTGCTCCTGGCTACTCAATTCAGTATGCAGAGAAGACACTGGAACGATTCTTTAGCACAAACAGATGGGAGAGGTTGCTCCCAAGGCAGGGCTGAGGGACAGGGCCAAGGGAACTCTGGGATAGAGCCAGGAGAAGGGAGAAGAAAACTTGGGATGGTGTTATTGCAAAGCATTCAAGTGTGGCATCGAGCAGTAGGCATCCCAGCATGACGGCCCTTTTTGATATCATATCCACACCTGGGCAAGATGAGATAAGACCTGACTGCAACACTCTGCAACTCACAGCTGTTCTTTCTAGAGGCCAGGGCTTTCCAAGGGTCTCTAACAGATCACACACCCATGAGCAGTCAGGAAATAGGAAAGAAGGGAAATTAACATGTAATGGGCAACTGCGATGCTTCAGGCACCGTCCTAAGTCCCTTGACTCCAATTACCCAACAAACAGGGAGTGCCTTTCAGTGCGTGCCTGACATGGGGCTGTGTCCGGTGTCACAGGGATGAGCCAGACACAGCTTCTGCCCTTGCAAGAGCATGTCTGACGAGGTGTCCCTCCATTTTGTTCCGGAGGTAGACATCACTGCCTTTGTTTATGACGGGGACACTGAGACTATTCTGCTAAAGTGCAGAATGAAGCCCTGTGCTCAGGAGGTAGAATCAGTGCAAGTTGCCCCGAAGTGTTCAGGTTTTCCTTTCAAATACGTGGCATGTGCTGTTTTCTCCCCCAGGAAGGGTAGAGGGAAAGGGAAACTGAGGAAGGCGAGAGAAAGAAAAAGAGAGACAGAAACAGAGAGATGCAGGGAGAGAGACAAAGAGACAGAGACAGATGGAGAGACAGACATACAGAGACATAGGGAGACTGATACGGAGAGACAGAGACAGAAAGAGATGGTGGGGTGGGGGTGGGGGTGGATCAGGCCTGTGCACGGCAAGGGCTCCTGGCAGGAGAACTTAAGGGCTGGGCTGGGCAGGGGGGAAATCATTACCAGGGACCCAGGCTGTGTGCACGCTCGCTGCCAGGGTGACCTCCCTGAAAGGAAGAGGGAAGGGAGCCAGGGCTGGCTTCCAGCGGGCCCGGAGCGCCAGCACCCTCCCAGCTCAGCACGCTGCCACCCGCCCCCGGCGCAGCCCCTGGCCAGCCACGGCTCGCGCCGCCCCAGCAGCAAACACAGGGGCTCTTCATGCCGACAGAGACCGGCATTCCGGGGCCAGAGGACGTGTGGGCCGTGAGGGCTTCAGACAAAGAGGCCTTTTGGTCGAACCACCGTGGCATCTTGACTGAACAGAGAGCCCCGAAGGGAGCCGCATGGAGGGCTCATCCTGATTGCAGGCAGACAAGAGGCTCCCAGCTCAGCCCAGCTTCCATCAGCCCTGCCGCCAAGCCCAGATCTGCCAAAATTATCTGGCAGGAGAGCTAGGTGCTGAGCAGTCTGGCCTCCGAGGCCTGGGCTGCCAATCACTGCCAGAGCCGGGAAACCCCCAAATCCAGCCATTCTGAGAGGAGCAGGTGGGGGCCATACATGGGTATTTTCAAGGGCACCACCCAGGCCATTGAAATGCCAATGCCATTGGGCATTCAGGATTTATGCTATGGGTGGTTAAGTCAGGGCCTCAGGGCCACCCAGACATGGGTTTGAGTCCTGGCTCTACCATTCATGGGCTGTGTGGTGCTGAATGCGTTACTGGCCTCTCTGAGCTCAGTACAATGGGTATGACATGGCACCTATTTGTTAGGAGGCTAGGTGAGATTGTAACTAGGAGGAGCCTAGCACAGTGCCTGGCACTGAGTAAACACCGTAAATTTTAGTTGTTGTACTGTTGTCTTTGCTGCTATGTTCTCTAGATGAATGGAGTGATACATACTAGAAACAACATTGGAATGGGAGTCAGGAGACCTCAATTCTAATTCCAATCCTGCCCTTATATATTTGCCCATGACCTTGGGCAGCTCACCTCACCTCTCTGGTTGTCATTTCTTCTAGGATAAAGCAGACTAACTCTGGAATCTCAAACTATCTCAAGGAAAACCTGTCGGGTGAGGTAGAGTGATTCTGTGGGTACAAGTGAAATCGTGCCTTGTAGATGGCCCACCTTGGTCTTAGAGATCACCATGTTCATTAGTATAGCAAAGGCTCTGAGAAGTCCTGCAGGGAAGAAACCTGTAGAGCTTTGTTCAGATCAGCATTTACTGATAATCATGGCATGCTGAAGGATTGGCTCATGTAATCATCACATTAACTCTAAGAGATGGGTATGACTATGATTTCAATTTTAAGGAGAAGCAACTAAAGCACAGAGGTGAAGTGATTTCTCAAGGCAGCACAGCCAGTAAGTAGCAGAATTTTCAATCAGGCCGTCTGAGTCCAGAGCCTGTGCTCTGTCCGGAGCTAGTACTGCCTCCAGCACTACCCACAAGTCTCTGACCGTGGAGCAGGTCCTCCAACGATTCCTGCTGACAGCCCATCAAACACAGCTGGGACAAATCCAGGCTACAGAAATTGTGAAGTTTCTTCCATCTCTAACAGTCTGTGGCTCCAGCACTACAAACAGCACCATTATTAGTGAATTCGGTGTCTGATCTATCATTTTATGTGACTGAGCCTTTCTTTTTTTTTTTTTAATTTTTTGTAAATTTTTAAAAAGTTTTTTAATGTATATTTTTGAGAGAGAGAGAGAGAGAGAGAGAGGGCAAGCAAGTGGAGGAGGGGCAGAGAGAGAGAGAGAGAGAGGGAGGGAGACAGAATCTGAAGCAGGCTCTAGGCTCCAAGCTGTCAGCACAGAGCCTGATGAGGGGCTCGAACCCATGAACTGTGAGATCATGACCTGTGCTGAGGTCAGATGCTTAACTGACTGAGCCACCCAGGTGCCCCTAAAGTTTTTTTTAATGTTTATTTATTTATTTATTTGTGTGTGTGTGTGTGTGTGTGTGTGTGTGTGTGAGAGAGAGAGAGAGAGAGAGAGAGAGAGAGAGAGAGAGAGAGAGACAGAGACAGAGAGACAGAGAAAGAGCATACGCATGAGCAGGAGTAGTGACAGAGAGAGAGGGAAACAGAATTTGAGGTAGGTTCCAGGCTCTGAGCTGTCAGCACAGAGCCTGACACGGGGCTCGAACTCACAAACTGCGAGATTGTGACCTGAGCCGGAGTTGGACGCTTAACCGACTGAGCCACCCAGGCACCCCCTAACTGAGCCTTACTAATAGGTCTCTGATTCAGGTTAGGTGGGAAGAGCTGGAATGAGTATGACCTCACAGCCCTCGGCACCCAGGGAGGGGGCAGTGCCCTGTGGGGCTGCTTAGAGTATGCAGGCCCCTGTCCAATGTCGGTTGAGCTGAAATCAGTCCCTTTTTGACCTTGCCATCCTGTGGTCCAGGGGGTCCGTGAACTAGCTGAGAGCAGATATGGAGAAACAAGGCAACAGAAGGAGTCAGGGCAGGGGGTGCCTAGGAATGGGGGAGACTAGTGAAGATGTGCTGAAGAGCTACCCAGGTGTGCCACCAGCCCGTCCCTCCAGTGCCTCCCTTCCCCAGTCCTAAACTGCCCTGAGGTCTCCAGCTCCTGGCCTGTCCTGACCATTTTCTGGGAGCCAGTGACCTGGGCCACCATTTGGTACCATGTCATCATTCTAGAAGACACGGTTCAGATAAGGGAGAGGGTGGCTGCACTGCGTGCCTCTGAGACCTCCACCCAGATGCTGCAGCCACAAGCCTGGTTTTTCTAGTGCAGTGGCATGGGAGAGGGCCCCAGGCAGACTGAGCTCAGACCCGCTTTGAAATGACCCAATGACCCCCTTCCATGAAGCTTGCCACTCTGGGTAATGTCTGCCCAAAGACAAAAAACAAACTTCTGCATTTGGCAAAACAACTGTGGATGCCCTGCTATTTCCATGGGATCTAACATTTTCCTCTTTTTAGGAGCATCATTTTGATTTCTTTTTTTAATTTCAGAGGGAGAGAGAGAGAGTGTATGAGCAGGGGAGAGGGGTAGAGGGAGAGAAGGAGAGCATCTTAAGCTCAGCGTGGAGCCTGACGCCTGAGAGTGGAGCCTGATGCAGGGATCAATCTCATAACCGTGAGATAATGACCTGAGTCAAAATCAAGAGTTGGGACACTTAACTGACTGAGCCACCCAGCTGCCCCAGGGGCGTCATTTGATTTCTTATCAATGTAAATCTTCTGGGTGAAAGCCCAGGGACTTAGGGTCAGGTGGGGGTGTGACACAGGGGGCTGGAGTCCTGCCCATCTGGCCACACGCCCACTCTCTGCCCCCATCCCCACCCCTGGGCTGCCTCTAGCCTGCCTGGAATGTTCCTCCTGGATCCCTATCTAGGAAGCTGGGAGCTCACAGAACTTCTCTGAATCAAACACAAGAGTTCTCTTTTTGAAGGGTGTAGCCGCAAATCCTTCTGAAATAGAAACAGCATCTAATTCGTAGCATTTAAGCCATTTCACAAGGGATCCTAGTACATTGGGGCTTCGGGGACATGTCACCGTCCTCAGAGGTTTCCTCTGCTTGTGTGTGATCCTTGCATTTTATCATCAGATACTGGATGGACACCCACATGAAGCCAGGCTTCCTGCTTGTTACTGAAGACACAAAGATAAAAGATGTGGCCCTCCAGTTGCTCCCGGTCCAGAGAAGGTGGACACACAGAAATCACCCTCCTACAGAGGATAGGTGTGCTGCATGGAAGCAGGCACAGAGTTTTCTGGGGAGTGGAACAGCAAGGGTGGTTGGCTTTCCCTGGGGAGTCAGGAGGCTTCTAGGAGGGGCATCATGGGAGCTGAATGCATCTGCAGGAAAAGGACTAGCAAGGCCTGGGAGTGGCAGCCTAAGGGACTCTGGCTAGTTGGGAACGGCTGCACCTCTGGCGGACTGGACTGCAGAGCCTTGAGGAGAGGCAGGTGCTGAGGTCTGAGCAGCACTTAGAACGAGCCCACAGAGGGCCCAGCCAAGCGCCCAGAGGTTCTGGTGGGCAATGGGGCTCCCCTGAGGGTCTTCAAGGAGAAAGGGACATAATCAGCTTTATCCCAGGCTGGAAATGCTTTGCCTGGGTCTATCTGGGCCTGTGGAGATGGAGATATTCTACCAGTTGGGTTCTCCCAGAGTACCAGCCCACGTGGGAGGCAGGAACAGATCAATCTTCGCTCTCTGCCTCCGTGTCCCCATCAGCAACACTCCTGACCCAGGCTAGCCCTTAGAATGGGGCCCATAAGAACAAAGTCTCCCTGTATCTAGGACTGAGTATACCAGGAAGTCTCGGTGCTTCTTAAAGGCATGTGTTTTGGTTGGGACATGAACCTTCCTCTTTATTAAGGTGAGAGCCAATGATGGGCCAGGCATGGTAGGAGGGAGATGCCTGGGACTAAGAACCACGTCCCAGAAATAGCCTCAGTTTTCAAATCTGGGAAGTGGGAATAAAAATGAATGAGTCTGATAGATGTGGAGGGGAGATCCTGCCTTGTCCCCCTCCCCCAGTCTGACTACAGCCAACCCTTCATCCCTCCCACAAAGAAAACCATTGATCCTGAAAACAAGTCTATCTTGGACGGCGGAATAATAGAAGCAATCTCAGCTTTTTGGGCAGCAAAAAAAAATTCTAGTTGCACCCACCAGGAAATGGAGACTTGTATAAACGTCATTACCATGGCAAAGGGTGAGTTGATCATTCTCAAACACTCTCTCTCCCTGCCCCCCACCCCACCCCCTGCCCTGGGATATTTATTTTATCCCCTAGACAAACACTGCAAACATGTATTTCACACGCAGGAATGGGGTAAATGGAGTCACTTATAAAACTGTTAGTCGGAGCCCCTAAAGTATAGCTCTCGCTTGTTAGTAAGATGAAAGTCTTCGACGTTTTGAGGCCACAGAATCATTAAATATTAACCACATAACCATGTTGCCCATTAAATTAATTTATGGAGCTAAAGAAATGCCTTTGGAACCCCTCTTGATAGACACCCAGCCCTCAAGTGCCACATAAAACAATCACCCGACTGGTGCTCGGTCAATTTTCCGTGACGCTCATCCAATCTGCCCCATATATGTTTAAAATTAACACTGAGATTTGGGCTGTGAAACCACCATTGGGCAGAGGGACTGGCTGGCCGGCGAAGGCAGGGAGCCCGAAGTCTGGGGAGGTCTACTGCGCGGTCAGACTTTCCGCGTCTGAGTCCTGGCACAGGAGCTGGCTGCTCTGTGCACAGAGCCAGCTTCACAGTTTTGGGTGCATCTGAATGCCCAGCAAATCCCAGACTGGGAGCCCGCGTTGGCCAGCAGTCCAAGGAAGATGCTGCCCAGCCAAGCAAAGCTGCATATGGAAACTGGAAACAAAAATCCCAGAGGTTCCCAGCAGTGTGTCCAGGGACAGACATGAACGAGGGAACGGCTGGCCATGCAGCAGACTGCACATGGCACTGACCATGGAATTCATGGTGGGGGCCAGCGATGATGAGTGACACTCGGATCCTGAGTGGCCACAGATTGGACAATTGGGAGGCAGAGCTGTGAAGCACGGTGCTGGGTGGCAGTGGCCATGGACCGTTGCTGGCTTATCTATCCCTAATGATGATTCCAAGGTCATTCCAAGGTCTCAGACAATCATACCACAGGTCCCAGCTTTCTAGTTCCGAAGAATTAAAGGCCACTTCTGCACTGCCCTCCCCCTCCCTCCTCCACCACCCCCTCTCCTTCCCCCCCCCCCCCACCCCATTCTCAGAGTAAATTACAGCCTGTGAGATGGCTGGCTGCTTGGTGAACCCATGACATTCCTCCTTGCTGCCTGGCTCTGTGCTAATCAGGTTAGGAGGCCCCTCCTCTTGCAGACTCCATTTAAATGGCTCCCCCGGCCACCAACTGGGCACCACTGGGGCCCCAGAGTCCCCCTGAATCTCATCCTGATTCAGGAGTCCTGTTCAAAGCCTGATCCCAGGAGATAAGATGTTATCAGTTTCCTCCTCCGGATGGCCTAGGATACGGCATTTCCACTGCAGATGCCTCGGGCTCCACCAGCTCCAGGAGGCTGAGGCTGATGTGAGCCATAAATCCCCAGCTGGGAGAGGCCTCCCCCCCCTCTGCCCCCTCCTCCATTAGCTTTGCCCATTTATTTAACTTCTTGGGAGAGGAATAAAGAGAAATAAAAGCTCGGGCGGCAGCCATCAACTGAACTGGAAATGGCAAATGCTCTTTAAAGAGAAAAATGAATATTGATCCGAAGAAGAGGAGTTTCTTGTGTCAGACAATTCATCAGCGGGAATTCTCTTTAGGTTAAGGCAGACAGTGTGACCGAGTATAATTGGCACAGTCACAAAATGGAAACCTGGGTTGATGGAGACTATATGGGAGTGTTCGTCTTCCTACGGGCTTGGGGACACCAGTTAATACCTTTAGCAACTTGATTCTTATTTAAACATTTTTATTGCCAAACGTAGTGTTTCTGAATCGTAAAACACTAGTGCATCAAGGGACTGTGCAGCAACAATTCCGTGCAGGGACAGAGCATTTCAGAAGTGACAAACACTATGATACATACTCTCTTGTGCAGCGCCTTTCGTGAACTCTGCAAGAGTTGCCTTTACCCTGGTTTCCAGAGGAGGCAACCGGGACTCAGAGAAGTAAAGTAACTCGCCCAGAGTCACAGAGCTAGTGGGGGGTAGTGGGATTTGATCCCAGCTCTTCCCGTCCTAATGCCAGCATTGCAACTATCCCATACTTGCTTCTCCTCAAGGGTCTTGAGTCAGACTCCACAAGTTTCACTGAACTAAGAAGTCCCATTTCCGGGGCGCCTGGGTGGCGCAGTCGGTTAAGCATCCGACTTCAGCCAGGTCACGATCTCGCGGTCCGTGAGTTCGAGCCCCGCGTCAGGCTCTGGGCTGATGGCTCAGAGCCTGGAGCCTGTTTCCGATTCTGTGTCTCCCTCTCTCTCTGCCCCTCCCCCGTTCATGCTCTGTCTCTCTCTGTCCCAAAAATAAATAAACGTTGAAAAAAAAAAAATTAAAAAAAAAAAAAAGTCCCATTTCCATCAAAGCCAGTGGTAACAGTGTATTGTTTACGCCTTTTAATAATAATCATCAAAAGCCAGCGTCTCCTGAATGCCTCCTCTCTCCCGGACACTGTGCTGGTGCCTGGCCTGTGCCTGCTCCTTTCATCCCCACGACTACCATCTGTGGAGCCACTGTCCTCCTCCCTATTACACAGGTGTGAAAATTGAGGCTCTGGAAAGTTAAGTGACTTGCCCAAGTTCATGCAGCTAGTGAGGGTTTTGAACCCAGGCAGCCTCGCTGTCCAGAGGTCTGGTGCCCAGGCCGTTTTCGCTGCCGGGATCCTAGGCTCTAATCAAAGTGGAAAGAGGAAGGGACTCTGTTTCATGACCCCGTGGTCACTCTCCCATCTGTTCTTTGGCATTGGCTGTTTTTTTTTAAGTTTATTTATTTATTTATTTATTTAGACAGAGACAGCAGGAGCAGAGTAGGGACAGAGAGAGAGAGAGAGAGAGAGAGAGAGAGAGAGGGAGGGAGAATCCCAAGGAGGCTCCACACTGCCAGCACAGAGCCCAATGCAGGGGCTTGAACTCACAAAACCGTGAAATCATGACCTGAGGTGAAACCAAGAGTCAGACGCTCAACCGAATGACACCCAGGCGCCCCTGGCAGTGGCTGTTTTGAGGCACCTGCGCACACGCACCTGTGTGTCTGTGAGAGTGAGCACTTGCATCGATAAAAACGTGTGCACAAACATCCGTGACCATCAACACTTCTGTGAATAAACAAATATGCATTTCCGATATTTCAGATACTATTGAACTCAGAATTGGTTCCAACAACGTCCTGAAAGGAATTCACAGAAACAGTTCTCCTGTGTCAAGCAAAAAGTCCCATACAGAATCCCTTCAGCAGGAGACCCCTTAACTGAGCTCCCGAGCGGGTGGAAGTGATTTAAAATAGTGTTTTGTAAACATGGACATGTCCCAAAAGAAGTCTCAGCTGTGATCCCAAGGCCCATGTGCTCCAGGGGGTGGCCCAGTCACGAGCGACCCCTCCCTGAGGGACAGTCATACCCACCCCTCTGGCCAAGAAATGCCAGGTGTCAGGATGCATCTGCTAACCACAGCCAAGAGTTTTATACAGATGGCTCTCCTTCACAGATGGACAGACTCTCTGGCAGACGGACCGGCCCCTCCCCCACCTGCAGACGCACCCTTACCCGGCAGTACTCGTCGATGGGCTTCAGCCTCTTCACAGCTACGTCCCGGATGTGGCTTCTCCGGAAGAGGATTTTGCCTGGAAGAGACAAACGCTCGTGAGCTGGTTGATTCTGGGGAAGGCTGCCATGGGACCTGAGCCACCTACACTCATTCCCCTCTCCCTCAGCTTCTCAGCATTTTAGCTGGCTACCAAGTGCCACCACCTCTGCCCATTGTCAAGAAAACAAGAGAGGAGCAGTCACCTCTCCCAGGGGGTAGGAGGCGCCCGAGGCTGAGGGCCCAGGACCTCTGGGGCCCAGGAGCCCCAGAGGCTGCCATCTTGGCCAAATCACCTTGTCTGGGTCTAATGGCAGAATCGATGCCCTGACATGGGTGTGGCTCCCAAGTGACCTCACAAATAAATACAAAGGACGGCTCAACCCACACGCCATGTTTGGTTTTCAGGCCCATCCCTCCTTGAGAAATCAGCATTCCTTCCTGCCAGTCAGGCAGGAATTCCTATTCTTAGTTTAGGTGGGTGGCTATTTCCAGGGCGGGCACAGGCCAATGCCAAGGGAGCACGGCTGCCCCAGCCTGACTTTTCTCCAGCCTCTCTGTACACACAGCCTCCAACAGTGCAGGCCACTGTGCAGATGGGCTGGTACACCCCTCTGCAGGTATGGGCAAGGCTTACAGGAAAGGCCAGCCCCTCAGACTTTCCCAGCAGGCTCTTCTGAGCTTGCTGAATTCAATTTTAACAACCAGATCAATGTATAGTCCTTTTCAGCCGGTTCAATTCAGAGTTTGATCTCCTTGGTCTGACTTTCAAGTCCTGACACGGTTAACATTTCTACGCCCCATGGCCATCGATGTTGAGTCAATGCCCCTTTCATTGTTTTTCAAGTTTATTTATTTTGAGACACAGAGAGAAAGAGAGAGAGAAAGAAGACAGCATGAGCTGGGGAGGGACAGAGAGGGAGGGACAGAGAGAATCCCAAGCAGGCTACACTGTCAGCACGAAGCATGATGTGGGGCTTGAACTCACCCACCATGAGATCATGACCTGAGCTGAAACCAAGAGTCTGACGCTTAACTGACTGAGCCACCCAGGCACCCCCAATGTCCCCTTTTTAGAAGGCCTTCCTTGATTAGCTGAGCTAGGAGCAACTTCCTTTTTCCAGAACATCCACATACTTTGTCCATTCCTAAGTTACTCGCCTCATTCTGCTGTGTGTTACAGATATGTGTGAGCCCCCTTCCATCAGGGGCCTGACACATCCTAGGACACACACAACCCAGCCCATAACTGTAACAAACATCTGTTGTTCAAGTCTGCCCAGTTTCCCTCTGGAGAGCCTCCCTCCTCCATTCCAGGTCCCTGGGGTTTTCTAACCACACCCCCTGGCAACAAGAGTAGACCCAGCCCAGCCAACCAGAATCACAGTGATTGGCTCAGAGATGGGCAGGGGACCCCATCTGGGCCAATGAGGGTCAGCCCTGAGACTTCTGCTGGAGGCTTTTTTCTCCCACAGTTTGTAAGCTGGCAGGATGAAAGCCTGAAGCTTCTAGTGGCCATATTTATTACTGTCCGAGAAGGAAACCTACTGAGATAAAGGATCTGTGCCTGGAACGAAATAGGGGCTCAGTAAATGCTTCCCGAATGGTTCAAAAGCAGAGCAAAGAGATGATGAACAGCAGATTCCTTTGACATCATTTGAAAGCTGGATATAGCTGTTTGGAATCCAAGGTCTACCTGGTACTTTTCACATGTATGAAGCAATAAAATCATTTTTTAAACTAATTGGAGATGGATTTTTACACTTGTGTTCAAGGAGTTCTAATTAAGATAATTGCCATTTCATGTGAACAGATACACAGACTGCATGTCAATACACTTGAGTTTCTTCTATCCGGGCCCCAGGGAAGTACGAAGCATTGCCTTGGTTTAAGTTGTTTCCCCGGTGGCACCCAGAGATGAGGCATGTAAGTGGTTTATTTGGGAGCAGATCCCAGAAGATAGCAGGAGGGGAGTGGAAGGGAAGACAGGGAAGGTAAGGAAGAATTGCCCAGCCAGTTCACCCCTATGGGTAGCCACAGCTCAGGTCTGTTGGGGATAATATGGACTACACCTCAGAGGTATCCCAACTAAGGGTGAGGGGTATTTGTCACCAACTTCCTGCTTGTGAACATCTGAGAGTGCCAGGACATCTCTGGCACTTCCTGCCGAGTACGCTCCTGTGGCTACAGCAAAGCTCCCAGTCCTTCCCATGAGCAGCCTCCAGAGACAGAGGTCAAGGGCAGTGGACCTCGGAAGGCTAGAGCCTGAGTTCCTGGCCACCAGAAGTACTGGTCACCAGCCCTGCTCCGGTCGGACCAGGGAGCATCTAACTCATCTTATCATGCGTGACTTGCTTCCCATTTGGGCCCCTCATCCCCCCACATCAGATGTGACCACCTCCTTCCTCCCCTTGGCACCCACACCCCACTCAGCACGAGGCTTTGCATACAGCAGGCGCCCCATAGGTACTTGCTGGCCCATCCACTTCCCTCTCCTGGACTGTCCCTCAAGCTCTCTTTCCTCCCTTCCTCTCCGAAGCCAGGCAGACAGGCCATCTCCCCGTCAGAGGGACGATGCTGTGCAGACTGGACAATGTCATCAAGATAAATCGGCTTTGCCACGTGTTACTTTTGAATGGAGATAAAACATGATTTATCAAGACACTGGAGACAGCTTCTTTTCCTTGGAGGAAGATGTCACAGATCTGGTATTCCTGGCCTCTGTGCCTCCTACCCTTTTTTGGTTGCCTGTCGCTTTATTGCCTGCATGCTGCGGGAGCATATGCGTACAGCCATGGGGACAACATGTGCAAATAAACGCATAGCGTGAGGAGGCCTGCTCTCGGGACTGACAAAACGACAGAACTCCCTGGGTCAGGGTTTCTGAGCCTTCTACCTGAGCCTCATACATCAAGAGCTGGAGATCGTGCAGTCCCAGTGACGCCAGTGGTCAAATGGTAGCTCGCAGGAACCTGGAGGACTCGTCTATGCAGCACAGGAAACCAAAGAAGAGACCACAGCAGGGACCCGGGCCCACGGACCTGGCTCTGCCATGCGCTCCTTTGAAAGGAGATGAAACATGACTTATCCATCCTCCAAAAATAGCACTCCTGCCCTTTCTCATCCTGGCAAGGGACAGAAAGGAAAGGGAAAAGATGGCAGACAAAATCCCTCCGTCTCCAAACAAGCCCCTCTCAAGGCTGGCCAAACCCCTGAGTCTGGTACCCCTGAGATACACAGATACATAAGATACACAGATCACATAAGATCACCTGCAGAGATCACCTGATCCAGCTGCAGACAGAACCGCCAACAAGCAAATAGTTGAGGAAAAGTTAAGGCCTCCACACGGTACAGAAGACTGGCAGAGGGGGGGATGGGGGTAGGTGAGGTGGGGAGATAGGTGGGCTCCCACTCACATGAGTACAGGACCCCCACCTTGCCCCTCATGCCCACTCCCTGCAAATGAGGCCACCATGCCTCTGGGACCCTTCACAAAGATTGTGGGTCTGTTGCTCAGGTGCAGAGTCAGAGGAGAGTTTCTGTACAAGCCATTTCCCGGCTGATTTTTTGGAATCCCAGCAGGGCTTATCTCCTTCCCGCTGAAATCCTGACAGGAGCAACGTTTTCTTTTCTTGGGGCTTTGGCACAAGCGGCAGAGGGTAGGAGGGGGAAAGAGGGAGGGAAGATCTGGAAGGGATTCTATGGTCTTGACTTCTCTGTTAGGAATCCAAACCGCACTCGGAAAGCCAAACCGGTGACTGCATTAAAAGGGAGAGAGAAAAAAAGGAGCAGGAGGAAAATCCCCATTAAGGAAGCCGAGAGCACAGGGCATTGAAGGCCTCTTGTAAATGTAATTCAGCCCGTTTATAGCTCCTGCCAGAGTCTTCAAAGCCATGCAGATGCTGCCCCAGAAATATGATAAGCATTGTAAGGAAGATTACACACAGGGCATAAAATAGACCTCAGGACATAACTCACTCCTGAAAGTGGAGAAGAAAGTTGTCGAGCCTGACAGGGTCCAAGCACATAAGTGTAGGTCCCTGTTGCTGCTGCTGCTCTGGGCTGGGCTGAGGAGGTGCGACCAGCAGAAGGAGCAGGGGCCTTAGCAGGAGTCCTGGGTTCAAGTTCTGCCTGGGCCACAGGCTGGCTGCATGACCCTGAAGCAGGTTCCTCTGGATTCTCATCTGGAGACCAAAGGGCTGTGGCTCCATGGCTGCTCCCTCTAGAAGTCCTAAGATTTGCACAGCGGGCATGGTGGAATTGAGAGGGGCAGAGGAGGGGCGAGACAAGCGGTAACAGTAGCCAAGTGCTTACTACGTGCTGGGCACAGGCTAAGAGCTTTTCATTGGGTTCTCTCACTTAATCCCCACAATGACTTTGAAGCAAGTAATTTTATTATCCCTACCTTGCACAGGGGATGGTGGCTCAGAGAGGACTGTCCAAAGTCACACAGCCACTAAGTGGCTAAGTTGAGATTTCAACCTGGGATTTTACAGCTCATATAGTAAGAGGGAGACAGAAGGCAATGAATTCAGAGAGGTCTTTGGGGTCCAATCAAGTGAGGCCTTGAGAGCCATGGTGAGGACTTAGGATTTGACTCTGCGTGTGATGGAAGCATTACTAACATTTCCTCCCTACCAGGTGCTCTGCTATGATGTAGGGATCAGCCGCCTTGGGGGATGATTGAGAACTACATAAGCCATAACCACGGACGGTGGGACACGCCATGGTACCCCACATACAAGCGGTCCTCCCAAGGTCTCTGCCTACCAGATACAAATGACCCAGTGAATGAACCAGCAAAGTGGGAAGGAGCGGGAACCAGTGTCTCATGGACTTTGGAAAGAAAGAGCTCCCTGAAACAGCAAACCTCCCTGTCCTTCCTATGCCCCCACCCCTGCTCTGTGGGCGGGTATCCGCCACAAGTCAGTGGGCATCACCCGAGGGAGATCAATCTTTGCCCCAATCCCCCGTGTCGCCTGACCTTCTCATCAGCAGTGTCCACTCTGAGCCAGGACACACAGCTGGGGCCTTGACTCAGGAAGGTCCCCATGCTTGGGTGGCAGAGGGATTTCTTCCTCCCGCCCAGGACACTATGCATGTAATGAGGCATCTCAGTGGTACTTGATGGGTCTTAGTAATTGGCACTTGCTTCTGCAGAATGAACTGTTTCAAGAAGTTGAGAGATGAGGACATGGCTCAGCCATGAAGAGTCTGACAATTTCCATGAACCGGGTATGTGTTCCTACAGATGGGCAAGCACCCATTGTACGGGGGGCGATTTGAGAGCGTAGGCTCCAGAAGTAATAGGAAAGGACTAGTCTCAGGGCCTCTTTTGGTCTGTCCAAACTGATGTAATCTTGGCAGCCTCTCCTCGTCAAGATTCACAGTGTGTATGTGAGCACCTATACTTCCTCAAACGACCCCCTCTTCCTTGCTTTTTCTGCCACCTGGAATGCCACCCATCCCTCCATCACCACCTTGATGCTCCAGGTGCTAAGACCGCAGTGAACAAGACAGACGGGGCCCTACTCTCAAGGTGTTTACGTTTAGATTGGGGACAGGATGTGCATGGACGGGACACAGTATACAATTTTCATATCTAGTAAGTAGTTTGGTTACACATATGTGTCTCCTCCCATCTCTAAAAAAGAATAAAAAGGGGAATGGGAAGGGGCCTGCCTAGGGGGCAGGAGAATTCAGCTAGTGGTCAGGGAAGTTTGGTGGAGACTTTGAGGAGAGGGAGCCAGTCATGTAAGGTTCTGGAGCAAGAGTGCTCAGCCAGAGGCAACTACAGAGCAAAGTTGAAAGACAGAAGAGAGGCTGTGTAGCTGTGTTGTAAGCCACAGAAAGGAGTCTGGTGTTCTTTGAAGTGCCTTGGGCCTCCTTCTCCATCCCAAGGCCTCCTCTATGAAGCCTTCCTTGAATGTCTGTCTTGCCCTCCTTGGTCAGCCTCTAGGACCCTCTGGCAGTCACCCCACTCTTGCCCCTGATCTCTGCTATCCTGGAGAATTTGTCAGGGAGTCACCATCCCAGGGCCCAGTCTTACCATTCCCTAGGGGTTCCCAGATACATAGGCCACCCTGGCCCCCCAGGGTGCAGATGCTCTCAATCCTCTCCCTTCATGGCCGTCCAGAGAACCTGGACCATCACAGGGGACTGGTCTTAGAAACAGGAGAGGCCACAGCAGGCCCAGAGGCCCCAGAGCGCATGGTGCAGAGGCCTCATTCTCCATGAACAACGCTCCCACCAGTCTAATTGGATCTAAGGACAAAAAGGGAAGGGGTGCATTAGTCTCCCAGGGCGGCTGTAACAAATTACCATAAAGTTGGTGGCTTAAAACAACAGAATATATTCTCCCCCAGGTCTGAGGCCAGAGGTCTGAAAGTGCCAGCAAGGCTATGCTCCCCCTAAGGCTTTAGGGGACAATCCACGCTTGGCTCTTCCAGCTTTTGGGGGCTCCAGGCATTCTTTGGCTTGTGGCCACCTCACTCTGGTCTCTGCCTCTGTCTTCACACGGCCTCCTCTCGTCCATCTGTGTCTCAAACCTGCCTGTGCCTTTCTTCAATAAGGACACCTGCCTTTGGGTTCAGGCGCACCCTAAAGTCAGGATGATCTCATCTCCAGATCCTCAACTTGACATCTGCAAAGACCCTTTCTCCAAATGAAGTCATACTCACAGGTTGGGAGTTAGGATGTGGACATAGGGGCCGCTCTTCAACCCGCTACAGGGGGTTATGGCAACATCTACAGAGTTGTCCTGACTCATGACAGTCTTGTATCCCTAAATGGGCCACAGTCACCCTGAGGGCAGGGATAACTTTCTATACTCCCTCTGTCCCTGGCAATCCCTGGCACTGAGCGAGTGCCATGCATGTGGGTGTTGTCTGATACCCTCAGGAAGGTCAGAGGATTGTCTGGAGAGAGTGGGTGGAGAGTCTCTGGAGCTGTCAGCGGGCAGGCAAGCTCTGTGGGTCAGAGAGCCGATTGAGTGGAAAGGGGGTCCTCTCTGGCTCTGCTGGCTGATGCGGCACCCAGGAGAGCCTCTTCTTTGCCAAACCAATTTGGGGAGAGAAGATGAAAAGGTTATTGGAGGAATCCCCACCCCTGCAAAAAGTGACATGTATGTACGCTCATGGGGTGTGCTATGGTCTGAATTTGACCCTTCAAAATTCATGTTTGAGCCCTTCAAAATTCATGTTGAAATCCTAATGCCCAATGTGATGATATTGGACATGGGGCCTTTGGGGAGCGAGATGGTTTTGGAGGAAGAGCCCTCACAAATGGGATTAGTTCTTTCATAAAAGACACCCCCACAGACACCCTGTGGTCTCCATCATGTGAGGATGCAGTGAGAAATCTGCAACCAGACCCCCACCCGAACACCCTGGTCTCAGACTTCCAGCTTCCAGAAGTGTCAGAAATAAGTTTCTGTGGTTTATCAGCCACCCAGTCTGTGTGTTTTTTGTTACAGCAGCCCGACCAGACTAAGACAGAGTGATAAGACGCAGGCAATGCCTGTAGGGAAGAAAAGGAATAATTAGCTTCCACCCCACAGCTCTGGCTTAGAGTCTCGCATGGCAGGCATCTGTGGGTTTGCCTGTGAGCGTCTGTACTGTAGTGTCCTGAGCTTCTTCTGAGAAACAATCCCTCCTTCATTCTCAGGCTGTGTGAGTTCAGTGGGGCTCACTTCACCCCAAACACCTGGAGTTACCAATCTGTATAGTCCAGCCATGGGCGTGTGACCCAAACTGGTCCAAGGAGAATCGGCCTGGGACTTTTGCTGGAACTACCAGAAAGAGAAGTACTTTTTCCTCAGGAGCTGCTAACTCACACACTGTGAACCCCAAATTGCTAGCAAGTATCTTTGCAAATCGCCACCACCATTTGGGACAGCTTGTCTGGGAATGAAATTGCCAAAGAAAGCAAAGCTGAGAGCTAGAGAGATACACGATTTGCTCACCTACATCCAGCCATGCCTGAAACCACTACCCTTGAAGTTTTCAATTACATGAGCCAATAAATTTCCCCATTTTTCTTACACCAGATTGAGATGGATCTAGTCCTTCTCACCGAGAGGTTCCTGATTAGTACATCTGGCCCTGCCATTTACTGTTGTGTGATATGGGACAAGTCCCAACCTATTTGAATCTCCGTTTCCTCAAAATGCAAAATGGGCACAGTAACTCCTAACTCAGAGGATTATTGGGAGGAGTCTATGAACTGATGTACAAAATCGTTTAACATGGAGCCCAGCCCATAACAAACGTTGAGAAAATGGGATCTCTTATGAGCTGACAATCCAAGGTCACGTAGGTGGGGTAGCATGGGGGTGGGGGTACAGCCTGGTCCCACCCACCTCCCCACTGGCTGCTTGGGATCTGAGCAGTATAGTGTTTCCCTGGCACCCTCTGTCACTTATCTTCCCCACCCGAGGCGAGACACTAGCTCCCTTCAGCCTGTAGCAACCTTTCCTGATTCAAACCCCCGCCCCCTAAAAACACTGTGTCTCCCACGCAGCTCCCATTTCTCTCCTTTGGGACGCTCTTCCATTAGTCCAATGCAGAGAGCAGAGAGCAGAGAACAGAACACATAACAGAGGCAGCGATTACTTACTTGACCCGGCCACCTGGGGGCGCTAGGATGACTCCCACAGGCGAGCCTCCCACCCGGCACTCTCCGACCCCTCTCCCACAGGCTCAGGGAAACACTCTTGAAAAAACCCAGGGGGTTTTCGCCACAGATGGAAACCTTAACTCCTCTTGCAGCCACAGCATGCTTACAGTAAGAACCATCACATCCAGGAGAGAAAAATGATTTTCCAAATTCTGATTTGGAGGTTCCCATTCCCCAGTGCAGAGCCAGTCTTAAAGGAACAAAATCTTTTATTCCCCCATCCTCCATCCTCAATGGGGGCCCATGGGATTTATGGGTGTCCGCTACAAAGAAAACACCTAGTCCTGGCACATCAGGGGTTTTAATACATCTTTTCTGAATCAAACAGAATTGAAGGCTTTTCGAGCAGCCTTACAGAGCTATGACCAGAACAATTTTTTCTTTCCTTTAAAAAAAATTTTTTTTAATGAATTTTTTTGAGAGACAGAGAGAGAGAGTGAGAACAGGGGAGGGGCAAAGAGAGAGGAAAAGAGAGAATCCCAAGCAGGCTCCACACTGTCAGTGCAAAGCCTGGTATGGAGCTCGAATTCACAAACTGTGGGATCATGACCTGAGCCGAAATCAAGAGTCGGATGCTTAACCAACTGAGTCATCCAAGAGTGCCCCTACCCTTTTAAAAAATTTTTTTGTTTTAGCTTTCCTTCCTTTTTTAAAACTCCTTTCTTTTTGAAGTATAATACACACACAGAAAAGTGCACATGCATGTGTATAGCTCAATGAATTTCACAAATGGAGCCCACGTAGGTAACCAGGGCCCAGGCCAAGAAACAGAATCACCTGCACCCCGGAAGACCTTCGCTACACCAGAGCAGATTTTAGCTGGGGTTTATTGGTACTTCTACACTAGTATGGATGTTGAAACTCTAGCCTGGGTGGTATGTGTCACAGAGAAGGGGGCACTGACACATTCGTTGTTTCAGTGGCATTTACTTTTATTTTCTCCAGACTTACTTAAAAATATATGCTTTATGATTTGATTCAAGTTGCAGCAAATTGAAGGGCACAGTGAGTCTCGATCCCTGGAATGAAGTCCCTTTTCTGTGAAATGTGAACATACTTGTATTAATTGTTGTCAACAAGGGTAAATGCTTACCTACAGCATTAGCTTTGGGAAGAGCCGTGTTCACAGAAACAAACCCTCTGAATTTGTCAGCTTGTTCTCCCTTGTTTGGAGAATGCCCAGGGTTGGTCTTCGGTCCTGATATAGACTGGAAATACTTCATTAGCTATATGTTCTCACTTTGGAGAGAACGTATAGTGAGCTATATGTTCTCACTACACGCTGCCAGACAAGGGCAGCTCAGGTCTTATGAATCACCTAGAAGGAAGCCAGCATCTAGGGATTCCCAGTAGATATCAAATTAGGGAAGGATGTTGGCCACGAGAGCACCGTGGGTTGGCAGGAAATATAGGCTGGCCCGGCCCAGCCCAACCCTGGGAGGTAGATAGAGCATTGTGGATGACCTCAGACGTGCCAGATAGCTCCAGGGAAGGGAGAGGATTTGGGATTAACTATAACAGTGCTTAAAGTGGCCACACTTGAGGACAATTGCCACTTGGATGCCACTGGGGTTCCTTAAGGCAAAGACTGTGGTCTCATTCAGAGCTCAGCTTGGACACGGCTGAGCACAGCCTAGAAAGTGCTTGGTAAACCGGTGTAATATGTATACTAATGGTGGGCCAGGTGGCAAAGGCAAAAGGCACTGACCTTCTCAGCCACAGTCATACTGGTCTGATTTCACCTTCCAGCTGTGTTTTCCTATTCTTGGTCCAGTGAGAAGGTTAAAAAAAAAATCAAAATCTAGGACCATTCATCTGCCAGCAGTAGGATCAGAGGGTGGGTCGCAGAGCTGAGAGGCCCGGGCCTTTTGAACCCGTGTCCTGGGGACATTAACAGGCCCCAGCATCAGCCTTCTCATCTGCCATGTGGGATTACAGGGCTGAGACACCAAGTGGAAGCAGCACGCGGGACAAGCACAGCACACAGAGCGGGGCACGCAGGAAGGGTCCGACACAAAGTGCCTGTTGTTACAGAGAAGGGAAAGGCCAGATCACTCCATGTCTGGCTAACAGCCCGTGAGTCGTACTGTGACCTTTCGTCTGTCTGACTCCCCAGTCCATTTTCCACCCAGTAGCCCAAATAACATTCTTAAAATGAAACCTTGCTTAAACCTTTCAGTGACTTCCCAGTGCGCGGAGAATAAAATCTAAACTCCTTTCCGTGGCCCGAGAGGCCCCGCAGGGTGTGGCTCATGCCTCCTTCTGCAATCAGGTCTCATCATGCCAGCCATGCTGGGCATCAGTTAATGCCACAGACACGCCCAGGTCTCTCCCATCACGGGGCCTGTGTGCATACGTCCCCTCTCCCAGGACACAGTCCCCACGGCCCTTTGCACAGATATCACCTTCCATACTTCAGATGAACGCATGGGGAGGCCTCGGCAGTACTGGGTCTCTCTGCCTCTCTCCCAGCCCTCCACTGTCTCCTCCCCAGAATTCACTGCGATGTGTAACAGTCTCACCTCTTTGTATGATGTCTCATTTACTATTGTATCCTCAGGGTCCAGCACAAGGACTGGCACACAGTGGCCCCCAGTTGACATTTGCTGAATGGATGTATGGATGTGTGTGTGTGTGTGTGTGTGTGTGTGTGTGTGTGTGTTGACACCCTCTTGCTCTAGACTGTCTCTCTCATTTACACAGTCACATACACACAGACACACACCCCTGAGGGGACTAGCACGTGTAGCTCACCCTGCCCATGCTGGGAGCCACAGGCGGGATGGTCTCGCCCTCCAGGACCCAGACAGAGTGGGGCCAGAGAGTGTGGTTAACTCAGAGCCCAGCATCAGGGCCAAGCTGTCCCCACCGTGTGGATGTGGGTGTGGCGGGCGTGGTGGGCAGTGGCTCAGCACCCTCCCTGTGAGAGCCAGAGAATAAAAGGCCCTATTCAGCCCCAGCAGCCCCAGCTCCTCCCTGCCAGGGGAGGCTGCCCTCAGGAAAGGGGACGGTGGGACGCTGGGCAGAGCTTTCCGGCAGCCTCTCCCTGTGGCCTTGCCCACAGCAGGGGCCAGTGGTGGGGGGCAGGCCAGGGGTACTGGGCCTCCAAGGCACAGTGACACAACAGAAAGGCCCAGCCAGCCCAGGAGGCTGTGGACAGGCAGGGGCAGCCCCGGTCCCAAGAGTGATGCTGAAAGGCACAGTTTACTTCTGATGGTCTGTAGCAGAGGAAAATCCCCAGGATGTAGAGGCCCATTGGAAAACAGCCGCACAACCACAGGCCTGGCCGTGCCAGCCAGAGGGAAGTTTGCCTGGCTCCCTCTGGGTGGACACAGTCCCCCAAAGACTGCCTTTCTTGAGCTTTGGCTCTGTTGGCAGAACTGAGCCCAGTCAACTCTCTTCAGCACCCTCCCACCCACACAGTTGCTGTGGTTCCCCGCCCTCTGGCGAGGGTAGTGAGCGTCATAAAAGTAATAGGTAACATTCACCAAGTATTTGGTGTGAGATAAGCACTGTGCTATGTATTTTATATTTATTCTTTTATTTGATCTGATGACAATCTATGACCTAGGTACTGGGTACTGTTGCCATTCCCATTTTGTGGATGGGTGAACTGATTTTTGGAAAAGTGACCTGAGTTACCTGCCCAAGGTCACAAAATGAGTAAGCGGCAGAGCTGAAATTTAATGCGCCATGGTCTCTTTCTTTAGGCCGTCTGGAAGCGCCTAGGCTCTTAATGAGTTTGCTCTATTCCTTCTTTTCTCTGTACCTTTTCTCTGTGTATCTTCTTGGTCTGCCTTCCCCAAGAGCTACGTCTTTTTTTTATTTATTAAAAAAATTCTTTTTGGGGCGCCTGGGTGGCTCAGTCGGTTGAGCGTCCGACTTCGGCTCAGGTCACGATCTCGCGGTCCGTGAGTTCGAGCCCCGCATCAGGCTCTGGGCTGATGGCTCAGAGCCTGGAGCCTGCTTCCGATTCTGTGTCTCCCTCTCTCTCCGCCCCTCCCCCGTTCATGCTCTGTCTCTCTCTGTCTCAAAAATAAATAAATGTTAAAAAAAAAAATTAAAAAAAAATTTTTAATGTTTATTTATTCTTGAGACAGAGACAGAGCGTGAACAGGGGAGGGGCAGAGAGAGAGGGAGACACAGAATCTGAAACAGGCTCCAGACTCTGAGCTGTCAGCACAGAGCCCAACGCGGGGCTCAAACCCACGAACTGTGAGATCATGACCTGAGCTAAGTTGGACGTTTAACTGACTGAGCCACCCAGGCGCTCCCCCAAGAGCTACGTCTTAGCCCCAGCCCAACCCCATGAGCACGGTCACCCAGCACCACTTACGCACTCACCGACAATCCAGCCTTCCTGAATGTAGGTGCTGTGCTGGGGGCCGGGGTGTGATGATGCACCACGCAGACACAGTCCCTGCTTCTCAGGGGATGCAGTCTGTGTGGGCATTGCGTTGCAGTGTTACCTGTTACAACGGGGATACACAGGAGGCAGGACAGGCCTGAAATGTGGTAGGAATGAACTAGGGCAAGGGAAGGGGAAAGAATGTTCCAGAAGGAGGGAAGAGCCTGAGCAAAGGTCCAGAGATAACAGGATCCAGCTAAAGTAAAGTGAATGCGTTGGGAGGTTACGGGTGCAGGTTACGAGTGGTACTAAAAAAGACTGAATGGGTGACTGGAGTTTGATCACATGGACCACACAGAGCAAAGCAGAGCCATTCAAGTTGTACTGTTTGAGAAACACCTGAGCTCCTGCACCGTCAAGGCCAAGGACCACAGTGTCTACCTGGGGGAGTGGGGGGAACACAGGCACCATCAGCCCATTCTAAAGCACTTCTCCCTCAAACCTTAACGCTGAGGGTCGGGGACGGCATGGCAGGGGGCGGGCGGCACACTTGGGCCTAGTCACTGGTGGGACACTCATAGCACAAGCTCAAGCCCATGTTCTCACCAGTGTCAACAGCTACCACAGTCCAAATGGATCCTGGGGTTAAAACCAGGAGATCAGGTCATCATGTCCAGACCCCTTACTCTCTGGGGTCAAGGCTGAGCTCAGGGAGGGCCATGGCTTGCCCAACTTCACGAAGTGAGTTAGCAGCCAGGCTGGGAGTCGGCAAGGCAGCTGGTCCAGCAGCCTGGTTCTGGGGTGGATTGTGTAGCTCTTGCACCAATGGGTTATATTCCCCTGGGCCCCGTACTCAGTTGTCTTTCCTACTTCTAATTTCTACCCCAATCCTAACCCCACAAAAAGAGCTGCCACCATTGACACCATTTCAGAGGAGCCTGTGGTAGTCAGCCTCCAACGTGGCCCCTGGTGACGCATACCTCAGGGTCACTTACTTCACACGGTCCCCTCTCACACTGTATAGAACTGATCTGTGAAGCAGCAGGGCCCTGGGTGTCCTCCCCGTGGACAGGGTGACTTCCATGACTAGGTTATAAAGGACATCGCAGCCCCCTTCTTGTCTTGCTCTGAGATCATTCATGTTGCAGGAAGCTGGCCACCATGTTGTAAGGACACTCAAGCATCTTATGGAGAGGTCCATATGGCAAGGACCCGAGACCTCCTGCCGGCAGCCAGCACCAGTCTGCCGGTCACGTGAGTGAGCTGTCTTGCCCAGTGAGTCCCCGGTCACACTTTGTGCTGACATCTGGACCGTCACTTCCCAAGAGACGTGGTATGAAAACTGTGCAGTTAAGCCGTTCCTGAATTCCTGACCTACAGAAACTCTGAGATAAGAAATGTTGGCTATTGTTTTAAGCTCCTAATTTGGGGGCGGGAGGATGTAATTTGTTCCATAGCACGAGGTCACTGACCCAGGCCCAGCGCTGCTCATGAGAGAGCCCCTGGGTTACCTGAATCAGACATATTTGGAGCATTCAGGCTGCTTTCCGAGAGGAGGGAGCTTTGTTTTCTTTTTCTCTTATGCTTACGGCACGCACATAGCAAAAGGCTACACCATCGTTGGTCTATGTAAGAGCTAGCTTTGCTAGCAAAGAACTTTGCCGGCACTAAGCAAAATGCGGGTGTCATGCTAAAAAGGGTATGGGGGATGAGGCTACGGAGAGAGGCTGGTGCTACTGTAGAGCAATGCATCAGAGCGAGCAGTTCTCTACCTGCCAAGATGCACGAGCTCCAGGCTTTTCTCCCAGGCAAACAAAATGCAGCGTGTACAAGGCAGAAATAATGGATGAGGACAAGGAGGGAGTGTACCTAACTCCTGCCAGACTGCCACACCAGCAGGTAAGAATAAAAACCCCACTTACATTTTATTTATTTATTTTTTTTTTCAACGTTTATTTATTTTTGGGACAGAGAGAGACAGAGCATGAACGGGGGAGGGGCAGAGAGAGAGGGAGACACAGAATCGGAAACAGGCTCCAGGCTCTGAGCCATCAGCCCAGAGCCCGACGCGGGGCTCGAACTCAGGGACCGCGAGATCGTGACCTGGCTGAAGTCGGACGCTTAACCGACTGCGCCACCCAGGCGCCCCCCCACTTACATTTTAAAGCATCCTGGGCTTAGAAAGAACTGACACACAATCTTATTACATTACCCTTGTTGACTCAAGATAGGCAGTTCTGGTCCCATTCAGTCATTCACTTGACAAATTTGTTAAGCAGCTACTACTATGTACCAGGTAACACTTTCCTTCCTTCCTTCCTTCCTTCCTTCCTTCCTTCCTTCCTTCCTTCCTTCCTTCCTTCCTCCCTCCCTCCCTCCCTCCCTCCCTTATTATTACCATTATTTTTTAATGTTTATTCATTTTTTGAGAGAGACAGAGTGTGAATGGGGGAGGGGCAGAGAGAGAGGGAGACACAGAATCCGAAGCAGGCTCCAGGCTCTGAGCTGTCAGCACAGAGCCAGACGCGGGGCTTGAACTCACAAACCACGAGATCATGACCTGAACTGAAGTCGGATGTTTAACCGACTGAGCCATTCAGGAGCCCCTATTTCTTTATTTAATAAACATTTATATATGTTTACTATGTGTTAGGCACTGGTTTAAACCCTTTGAAAATATTAACTCACTCCTTACAAGAGTTCAACAAAGCAGATACCATTATCCCGCCGATTTAACAAGGAGATTGAAGTATACAGGTTAAGTCACTTGCCCAAGGCCAAACAGCTAGAGGCGGCAATACAGGGATTGGCACTAGACTCCACCCTCTTAACCAAGATAAAATCAGGCACGGTTCCTGTTCTTCAAAACTCCAGTTTTGAAAATCCCCAGGAACACAGAGGAAGAAAGCCCAGAGATATGTTCTGAATTTCCCCAGGTCACAGAGTACTGAGACTAAAAGCTAGGGTCCGATTCCAGGCAGCTTTACTTTGCTCCACTACACGTATCTTCTCACAAAGCAGGTTTAGGAGAAGATGGGTGTGAAGGCAGTGAACAAGGAAGGCGTTTCTAGAGCCCAGAAAGAGACAGGGTTTCTCTAGGACCCACTGGGAAGTCTGAAGTATCCCGAGAGACCCCAAAGCAAATGAACAAAGCTCACTCACTGTCCAGGCCATCATGATTTGTGACTGTCCGCTGTCTGCCGGTATTCATGTCTCCAGATATTTTGGGGGCAGTGTTATTTATAGACCATGTTTCTATTTATATTTTCATTGAATTCCTGCTAACCCTAGCTAGATTCTCCCCACCCCCACCAAAACCTAGAGAGAGAAGGATAAAAACTCATTCTCACCAAGTAAGTCAGGGGTTCAAAGGTGAAGGTCAAAGTCTTGGCTGTGTGTGCAGTCTTTCAGCAGGAGCCCTTTGCAGGGAAGCATTCAAGACAAGGGGGCTTTCTGCGCTTTCCAAAGGAAACAGGGAATGGGGGGAAGGGCACAAAGCTGGCCTTATACAGAGGAAGCCATATTCTGTCAATGCAGTGGGATGTGAGGTGGGCCTACGAGACCTCTGTTTCCCTAAATGTTTTCTCTTTTGTATGATGTTTCATCATTGGACATTTATCCCTTTGGTCTTAAAAGCTATTAGATTGCAAAATATTGGGACTATGAGAAAACCCAGACAGTATCAAGTCCAATCCTAGTATTTCCCAGATGCGGAAACTCAGGCTCAGAAAGATCTAGGACTTGTTCTTATGCCCCCATGAGAACATATCTGAATGAATACACTGCAATCTACTAAAATGCACAGGAGACCCTCCTAATTTTGGAGGAAGAGCTGTCAGGAACAGCGAAGTAGGCTCAGAATTCCTCTCACACCAAGTTTTAGGAATGAGCAAGTAAAACCATGTGATGTTTCCTAAGGTTCTATTTGGTGCCCCAAATGAAAACTCTCTGGTTTAGGGCCACAGAGAGAAACAAAGGTAAAGTAGGATTTCTTTCTTCCTCAATTTTAGTTCCTTGTTGAACCATGGTTTACTAAACTGTGATGACTGTTGCTGCATGGTTACTTTATGGATATGTGTTTACAAAGCCTGCAATTTTTCCCTTCTGGTAACTATGCCTGCAATTCCAGATTTGGTCACTAGGTGGCTGGCTAAACTTGGATAGGTTAAGTGAAAAGTAGCTGAAAATAATCTAATCTAGGCAAGACCTTTACTGTAGGAATGTGACACTTTATTAAGTGCCCAAAAAAGGACAAAGCTGATCAGTGTCTAATTGATAAAACCATACAAAACTTGAAATATAGTTTAAAGAAATGCAAACACTCTAGTATAGGTAGTATTCCCACATTTCATATAGCAAACCTCCAGGCAGTACATCTTTGGTCAAGCTCACTCTGCAGCAAGCACAGCCAGGACATAGAGAATAGTGAGTGGTCAAGAGCTTGGAAGTGGAAGGACCTGGGTTTGAATCCCAGCCCTGCATCTTACTAGTTGAGTGGCCATGGGCAAGTCATATACCCCTTCCAGCCCATGACTCTTCATATGTAAAGCGAGTAGCTGTCATTAAATGAGGCAATATAAGCACAGAAACACTTTGCACGATATCTGGCACAAGTATGTACTTAAATGGTAGCTATAATGCTTAGGGAGGAATCTTTCCTTTATAACCAACTGTTTAATTTGCTAAACGTTCCAAGCGGCACACCATTTCTCAGGAAGCTGTTTGCAACTTTTCCCCTATAGCCAATTCCACAAAAAGTGATCTCTGGGCCACCTGCTAGTAAGAGAGAACAGCTTTGCCAGCCACATAGGCCGTACTAGCCATCTTCACCAATTACCAACTATTAAAGTTGCAAATTCATTTTTCAGATCAGAAAGAAGCAGCTGGGAGTACAAACCTTGCCAAGCAGAGAAGGCACCAAGTTAACAGTCACTCATTCATCTCAGTCCTCCTCCTTTGGCTCCCTTATTGTGGAGCTTAGGTTTGCTATAATTGTTTTATAGAGAAGAGCAAAACATTCTCCTTTTAAAAACCAGGGCCTGTTTGTCTGTTTGTTTTTGTCTTAACCCTTTTGCCAGAGACTTCTTCAGAGAGACCCAAGCACTTTTCCTGCTCCTAACCCTGCAGTATAACTGGACAGACAGACTTTAGACATACTTGTGCCGTGCCATCTTCAAAACCACAAGGGATTCACAGGACAGTCTCGCCCACCCCCAATCCAGACAGACTTCTGAAATAAAAACCTTAGCATCTTCTTGGCCCCAAACTTCACCCTGTCTTGGAAGAGTGGGGACTTACAGAGTCCTGACTTAGAGCTGATGAGGGAGTGTGGCTGGGGCCAAGTGTCCTCCAGGTTAGACTGGTGGTGGGGGACAGAGGCTATGCAGTAACTTACGCCCCCATCCCACAGGGTGCCAGAAACGGGTGGGCAACTCAGGTCTGCATAGCTCTTACCAAGTTACCTGTGTGAAGCTTGGGTCAGAAATTAATTCACCGAAGGAGGTTCAGTGGTTTATATTACACGGATGGACTAAACATAGCCATACACCAGGGAAGTCCTGAGGACAGAGTCAGCCTATGGAAGGGCATCACTGGACCTTAAAACAGTGCTTCTCAAACTTTCCTGTGCATGCCAGCACACAGCAGACTGTGATTTGGTGTGTCTGGGGTGGGGCTAAGACTCTGCATTTCTAACAAGCTCTCAGATGATGTTCGTGCTATTCGCCTGTGAACCAAATTCTGAGTGGCAGACCTTGAAATGCACAAGACTGCGTGCACAACCTCACTCCTGGAAAGGCTCCAAGAGACAGCTCAGCCTTTTTTGTCAAGCTCCATTCACCAAATCATCACCACGTATTAAGTGCTTACTGTGTGCTTAACAGGTAACATTTCATTCAATGCTCTCAATAGCCCCGGGGGAATCTCATAGATGAGGATTCTGAGGAGGTGCAGAGATGCTGAGTAAAGCTGGCCCAGGGTCAGGCAGCTCCTGGGAGGCTGAGCAGGGATCTGACTCAGGTTCATCTAGCTCTGAGGCCTCCAGTGCTGAAAGGTGACGCCTACCTGCCTCCACCGTGAACAAAGCAGTTTCAAGTTCAGACAACCAGTGCCACGTAGAAAGCCTCGGTGTGAGTTGTGAATCTCGATCTGTCTGAGCCCAAGGCCAGGTTCAGGTCCTTCAGAACCACCATGCTGCTCTAGGGCTGGCCGAGCTGCGGAGTCACACGGCTTCTTTTGGCGACGCAGCTTTGGAAATTTTCCCTGAGATGTGCCCCGATTCATTCTCGCTAAGGTGAAATCTGGCCCTTCTGCTCTGGCCCAGGGAGAAGCAGACGTGTCACCCCTCTCCCTCAGACCCTGCCCCTGACGGGTAGAGGAGACCTAGAGCTGCCAGACAAGCCCCACCCACCCCATGCACTTCCTTCTCTGCCTTGTGAAGGTGCGTTCAGGGGAACAGACTCCACCTTCAGGCCATGCCAGTCCCTCTGGCCCACTGTGGTCTGGAGGCCAGGCGGCCTGGGATCTGGGGGCCCCTCAGTGGACATCAGTCCTTGGAACAGTGCAGGTGAAGGAGAGGAGGTGTTTTCAGGGCCCAGAGCTACTGTACTGCTCGAAGCCAGGCGGCCTCTGGATGAATGGTGTGTCAGTTCATAAGCGCCTGGGGAGGCTCCAAGGGTCAGCTCAGTTCCTGCCAGGGAAGAGTTCTGGCTTGAGGCTCCATCCCTGGGCCGGGGTCCAGTTGGGGTGACCTTGGCGAACAGTGGAAGGGTCAGGCCAGGAACACTGTGGAGATCTGCCACCAGCGCCCCTCACCTCTGAAGGAGGGGCCTTGAGCTCCCTGTCAATGGGCCTCAGTGTTCTGCCTCCTCCACCACCACCCACTGACCCCCCTCGCACTCCCCACTGAATCCAAGACCCAGAAAACAGAGTGTCTAGTGCCCAGAGGCTCCTGGGAGGGAGGCTGGTGGCAGGCACTCCCCACCACAAAACATCCTTCACATGCGCCGGAGGCTTCAGCTATCTCAGAATGGAGGGAGGACATCATCCCCTTTCATTCCCAGGGGTGAAGTCCAAGGCGGGGATGTGGGGAGGGTGCTGGGAAGCACCGGTTGGCCATCTTGGCCAGGGTTGCCCTCAGCAGAACCATGCGCATCATCATTCTCTACTTCCCCCCTCACCCCCGGCCCTCAGCAAGGCCTCTCGGATGTTCCTCTAAAATAGGTCTCAGACTGACTTCTCTCCACAGCATCGTCCAGCCTAGGCCCCTCAGCTTAAAACCTTTCAGACACTTCCCACCACACATGACAAATCCTCACCCCTCAGCGCGGCCCATGACAACGGCACAGCCTGGGCCTGTGTGGCAGCCACACTGAAAAGTTCACGCGGCCTCATTGGTCAGGCTTCTCACGGCACCACCAGGGGCCCAGAACCTTTTTCCTTCTCCCGCCTCAGTTGCCCTCCTGTTCTCACCTCTGTCACACCTGGGCTCAGGGAACTGGCCCCTCAGTCATCCAGACGTGAGTATGTGTTTACTGACAGTGCCCCCCTCCCCCCCGCCCAGGGCACAGCAGTCCTCTCTAAGCACAGAGTGAGGGCATCTGACCCTCATAAAAGAACACTTAGGCATCAACTAAGGAGATGATTTATTTTCACAGGGAAAGATCAGGAATGTCGCAGCCACCTGAAATCACTGGCATCTGGTGATTCTGCCAACACGCAAGGCGATCCCCAGTTGCTCTCGTTTAACTTCCTCAATCCTGTGCCTCACTGACTGGCAAGAGAGGCACCTGAACCCAGCATGTGGACTCCCGGGTCTGGGCACATTTTACTGCACGTGAAATTAAACGGACTGACAGGCCCGTGGAAAGACACACATTTCTGCTTAGATCAGAGGCCTCCTGAGGGAGGTGCCAGTCCATTCAGGGCTGAGGGTGTGGGTGGGTATTCAGCAGGTTGATTCCCTTCTGGAGTTCTCTGGACGAGGAAGACAAGTTATAACGAAGCGGCCTGACCCTTTCCCTGGTCTCAAAGTGTGGGGATGACACAGGGGAACAGCTGAGGGACCTGATCCATGTGTACTTTTGAAAGCCATCTTCCAGTGGCGGCCTGCTCTGCAAAGCCCCTTATTCCCGGCGAGAGCTGGCAGCCCTAGAGCTGAGAGCCTGTGAAGCTGGTGGCCCTGCCGTGTCATCACGGTGAAGGGGCCAGAGCTGCTCAGGCCCCTCCCCGCCTTTCATCCCAGATCAGCCAGCTGGGTTGTCAGCTCCTCAGAAACCAGCTCCTTATGACCTCAAGTTACCATGGGCAAGAAGCAGCAAGAGGTGCCACCGGGGCTGAGATGCGATGTGTAGGGCTGAATCAGCACAGGGAGGGAGGGTGGGGGGGTGGTGGTGCAGAGCACAGGCAACCCCACAGCTGTGTCCTGCTGCAAAGCCGTCTGGAGGAATGGCAGGTGCACAGCACCAGAACTTCTCCCTTTGAGCCACACAGCACTTTCTCTGCACTAACTGCTTGGAACGTCACGCCAAAGCATCGTTAACCCATTTGACAGATGAGGAAACTGACTCTGGAGGCCGTGTGCCTGGGCCAGGGTCGCACAGTTTATGCAAGCTTATGGAGCTGTCTCTTTCCTGGGTAGCTCTGCCATGAGAGACACGCTTTGGAGCTTCTGGTTTCCACAGCTCCTGTCTGCCCAGCTCTCTGTGGTGACTCCGTTCCCCCACATCCCCCACATGCCTCATTCGCTTCTTGCTACTCTTTAAACACATGCCTTCAGTTGCACTCGGGTCATTGACCTTGCTGTCCCCTTAGCCTGGCGCCCGAAGCCCTCATTGCCCCTGTCACCTCTGCAAAGAGGCCCTTTTGACCACTAACCTCAGATGCCCCAGATCACAAGACCTCGTTATTTTTCTCCCTGGCACTTATCACTACTGGGAATTGCTCATTTATTTGTTTGCTTTCTGACTCCCCCACTGGAAGGTGAACTTCCTGAGAGCAGGGACTGGTCTACCTTGTTCTCAGCTGCATCACCAGTGCCTCCAGCTAGGCCTTGGAACACAGTAGGTACTCAAGAAATACCTATGGCAGGAACGAACAATGCAGCTCTTTCTCGTAGCGTTCAGAACCAGCTGCCAACAGCAGGCCCCGAGAACCACCCACTCCAGATTACAGAGTGAGAGAATGACTTTGGGGGTGGGGGCAATAATTACAGCAAGAGAGGACCCAGCACTCCCAGAGGAGGTTCGAGGAAAGCCACGTTGAAAACAGTACACAGCGCCTCTTAGGCCTGTAATCTTGTCCATCTTCTTAAAACCCTGGCATTACCAGCAGACCCTATTTTTCCTACTCTATCACGTAGAAGGTTTGTCTTTTCCTGCCACCCAGGTCATCAGTAAGGCTCAGAAGCCTCTTGGGCACTCTCCCCCGGGGGCTGCCATGTCTGCGACACGCTGCCTCCCTCCTGGTTTCCAAGGCCCTGTGGGGAGGGCTTTCTCACGCTGGCGCCTGGTGTGGACACACAGAAATGCCTACAGCCCAGGGAGAGAGCCAGCTCTCCCCCATGCCACAGCCACAGACCAGCTCTAGCCAAAGACATCCCTTCCCCCTGCTTCCTTCTGTGCTTGAACAAACACCGGATCTGCAGCGCAGGGCCCTGGGGGGCAGGGAGAGGAAGGCCCCAGAGACTGAGCCTGCAATTCACCCAGCACCCTCCTGCACTGTGGCTCCAAACTGCCTCTTCATTAAGGGGCCGGTATGTAAACTGGTGAACCAGTACAAAAGAGCGGAGCATGCCTGCTGTCTAAAAATACACCCCTCTAAGCTCAGAAGATAATAAGACTGGTGGCGCCTACTTTGATTATGGCTCACTTTTATTCCTAAGCTACCCAGCTTCTCCAGGATCCATCAACTCAGGAGCACTGATGGCTATAGGTGGGACTAACTCAGCTATTAGGAGGAAGGGGCTTTCTAGAAGCTCAGAGGCCCAGTCCCAGCCAGCACAGAGACACAGATGGCTTGTGAGTGGGAGGAAACCTGCAGAGTGAGCTCACCTCTTTCTGCTCCACTGCATGGCTTCTGAAGCCCCTTGATCCCTGGTCACAGTTGTTTGCTTTTTACATCAGCAGCTACACTGTCTACTTCACTCTGTAATGACCATTTCCTCCCAGGGAGCCTCCTTGGACTGACAAACTCAGGATACACAGGAAATCTACTCCAAACCCAGGATGGGCAACAGGAGATGGATTTTCCACAACAGTCTTTTAAAACAAGGCAGAAAGTTCCATGTAAACAGTAGGTTGCCCTGAGAGGCTGCTGAGCCCACCATGCTTGGCCCAAAGTCCTAAAGATCATCATTTCTGTCCACCCCTCCAAAAAGCAGGAGACCCCAGAAAGCAACTAATACACTTGTGAGATCATCTCCCTGGCACTCCTGCATTTCTGTGTGTCTTAACAACAGGGCACTAACTGCCTTTTGTTCTGGATTACCTTTTCAAAGGTGTTTGTAAAGAAACAGATTAGAGGACAGAGGTAGTGTCTTGCTCCGGAGTAAACAGCAGGTTTGCATATAGCCTTGGGACACAGAGATAGGGCGTGTCTCCAAGGAAAACCGGGTAGGTTTGCTTACTGCCCGCTATAAGAGATGTGGGCTCCCTGAGATCTGGCTTCCTCTCCTATCATGTAACCCACAGGCATTCGTCTGGGCCCACAATTCACCCCCACAGGGCCTGGAGGCAATGGGATCTGATGCAAATGTGCCATAATAAAGCCTTTTGTCTGACTTGGGAGCCTCATATTTTCTATTGGCCTCCACGAAAGTAGGGAAAGCTAACTGTTTGGCTTGCAAATGTGATCAAATCTCAGATCTTTTGCCATTCTTGAGCAGAGTTCTTCTGCTCCTCCTGGGGGTCAATGCTGCTGCCCCAATCCCCATGCTCCAGGTCTGCTCTGTGTCCAACAACCTCAGAAGGAGCTCGAAGTTATCCCAGTATATGGAAACCATGGAAAGAAGAATTTATTTCCAAAGAAGGGGTGCTCTGCTTTGCAAAAGGATTGATCCCATGACTCTTTTAAATAGAATAGTATTTAGGACAACTGAAAGATGATGTGATTTGTCCCACAGAACTAAATTTGCAGAGATTCTCAGGAATATGCCTTAATGTAAAACAAGATTCAGTTCTGCTTTCCACTTGGAGGTAGGAATGCCAAGAAGTCAGGCCTGGGAGTGGAGCTTCTCAGGAACTATTGTCAACCATTGCCTCCTTCTGAAAGACCAGCCAGCATGCCTGCCCACTAGCACTCACCAACCCCTTACAATAAAAACCCTTTGCTCACGTCTTTAGCTTTGGGAACTGACTCCTGCCAATATCAATTTCCTGGCTTTGATAATGCACTGTATTTACACAAGACACTACCACTGGAGGAAGCTGGGCACTTGGTACACCCCTTGGTGGCTGTGTGATGGTAGAAGGTGACTTGACTTCTCCTTAAACTGGGAATAGAGTCACCTACCCTGCAGTGTGATGGTGGAATTGGAGGGGAGGAATGTGGAGTGCCTAGTAGTTTTGCAACATCTGTGAGTCTGTTTCAAAATACAAAGTTTTCAAAATGCTGTGACTTAGGAAAACCAAATAGGTAATCTTGGGAGACTCATAATTAAATGAAGACCGTGCTCTGAAAGCCTGGGGCTATCCTGTTTGTAATTGTATTAAGATAATAATAAACTAAGCTGTTTAAGTGTGGGGAAAAAATCAATTACTCAGCTGCAGTGACCTCAGGACACTCAATAGAATGAGAGCACTTACAGGTCACCTGAGTCCCCATGAGGTTCAGGTCACTCTCTGCCCCACGTAGTGCACTCTTGAAGCATAAGATAGCGATGGAAGCTGGAGGGACCGCTGCGGTGCTGGGTCCTTGGGCAGAAACTCCCAGGTCCCTAGTCTGGAGGATATGGAACCAACAAAGTGGGTAGGGGAAAGTTTCCAGCTGAGGCTGGCTGGGGCAATTCCTCCCTGCCCAAAAAAGGTACAGGGCAGGGCAGGAAGGAGGACAGCACTACTACTTAATGGCTAAGTAGTGGGGGAAACTGAGTTGACTTCTTTCTAAAATGGAATAATGCCCCCATACCACGCCATAAGGACTGGAGAAAAGGGTTGTAAGAGGGCCCAGCACAAGGCCAGACACACAGAAGGAGCTCAATAAAAGGTATCCGTACATAAGGGAGAATGTCCAATTTGTGATCAACCAATGAGTCTTAAATGTTTTATTTTTTTAAGTTTACTTATTTGGGGAGCCAGAGCACAAGCAGGGGACAGGCAGAGAGAGGGAGAGAGAATTCCAAGCAAGAGGTTCCCCAGTGTCAGCCCACAGTCCAATGTGGGGCTCAATCTCACGAACCGTGAGATCATGACCTGAGAGGAAATCAAGAGTCGGACGCTCAACCGACTGAGCCACCCAGGGGCCCCCAACCAATAAGTCTTAATAAAGCACACACTATGTGTCTGGCCCCATGATAGAAATGTGAGAGAACTAGATAGGGGCCTTGTCTCAAAGGGAGGCCACAAAGGTCAGTGAAAACAGCTAGGGGTATCTCCCTCTCTCTCACCTAATGTGGGGTTTGGAGGCCCAGGCATGACTGGAGGGATTCCTTCCCCTTCACCCCTTCACTCACTCCCAGGGCATCAGGCCCAGGCATAATTCTCTGCCTCTTCCTGCCTGAAAAACCACCTGGCTTTTTCCCAGAGATGCCTTGCTGGAGAACCACCTGTCCCACATGAAGGTCATAACTTCTCCATGCCCCTCCTGCAGGCTCTGCAGGCCTCACAAACACACAGATGGGCCAGGGCATAGTGGATCTTCACTTCTAGGCCCAGAAAGCAGGTTCTAGAGCCAGTGCAACAAGTGGGTTGTGGATAGTTCCCCTACAAAGCCTTATCCAGGATTTGATTGCTATGCAAATGTGAGACCACTGGTCTGGCAATTGCACCGGCTGTCTGTCATCACCTTGTTGGCCCTGCTCCCAGCCACCCTCCCGCTAACCCGACTCTAGCAGTGGTGCAGGACAGTCTCCTGGGATGGAGCCTCTGCCTCTGGCCACGGAAACCCCAGACCCTTGCCACTTTTCAAACCCACAGGCTGACCCTGAACACAGGCCATACACCACTCAGACACACCACAAACTTGTGTCCTAGATCCTGAGATTTATGGCTCATGTGTGGGATTTTTTATTTTATTTTTTTTTAATTTTTATTTTTTGCTAGGATTTGACTGGCAGATGAGGGCTTGTTAACCATGGGAAGCCACAGATTCCCTCTCTTCTCTCAATTCCTTTGCTTTCTCTGTCACTTCCACCAGCCAGTCAAACTTCCATGAGCCCCCTGGGCCAGGCACGACAAAGCAAAGCAGCTAGCTAATGCTCCAAACACATCCCCTGACCCCAGGCCCCAGAAATGCCCATCACATCTTGGCACCTGGGAGGCTAAAATTGAGGCTGTTCTGGAGATAATGGGTGTTCTCTGCTTTCTCCCCCTGGGTGTTCCTTGCTCTGAAAAAGGGCTGGCAGAGCTGCTCCCGAGGCTGGCTGCTAAGCCTCCTGAGGGTTGGAAGAGTGAAGGCAGCTGGTGTGTGTGTGACTCAGGTTCTGCTGAGTCACGCTGTCAGGGCTGAGCCTGCGGGAGTCAGCAGGTGACCTTGGCTGCCTCCCCAAAGGCTGGACGTAGAAACAGAGACTTAACTGGTGTTAGATAATACAGTAGATGTTGGCCCCTGCCCACAGCCCCCTTACTAGCACATGCTCTCATCCCTCACTGCTGTAGGTGTTCGCCGCTGGGGGCTCACAGCTGCCCCTTCTCCAAAGGCATGTCCCCTGCCCTCAGCCCTCAGGGGCTATTTGCCCACACTCCACGACCTCTGGGGGAGAGGAGGCCTCCAGAAAATGGATGACCTATGGGGAGTATAGAAGGTGTCTCTGACACTGGGATAACTCTGGTGCCATCCACCTTGGGCTTCTTCCCCTGCCCTGCCCTGCTTCTCTCACTGCCTTGGGATGGGCACCTGAGAGCAGCCCTCCAAGTCACCCGGGTAAGAATCCTCATCTCAGTCTCTACTTTTAAGGAACCTGACCTAAGACAGGAAACATTCCACATTGCGCTTCTCTCTTCCCCTCTCCTCTTGGGTTTGGGGCAGGTTGGGAACCCTCGTGCCCACGCGGCTCTCCCTAGTTTGGTTCCGATTGCGTTGGCTTCTTTTTCCTTGCTGTCCAAGTGAGGGAGTGGAGCATGAAAGGGTTAGGTAGTTTCTCATGGGCAGGGGGGAGCGAGGCACAGGCCTGGGAGCCCCAGGATGGGATTCCGCACGGCCAGCAATGCCCATGCCAAAGTCCTGGAAAGTGAGTGAACAAGAGAGAAGCATCGGAGAGGAAACCCCACTGTAGGCAGAGGAGAAAAGCAGCAAAACAGGGGAAAGACAAGTTCCCTTGGATGGGATGGGGGCCAGTCAACCTCATTCCTCTCTACAATATCACCCACTGCACACAGGTCCCATCATGTGGGGGCCAGAAGAAGGCCCATCTGTTGGCCTTTCCCAGGAGATGGGGGTGGCCATGGGGACAGCAGACTTTCTTTATTCACAGCTGCCATTTATTGAGCAGTTGCTATGGGACAGGCTCTGTGCAAAGTGCTGCCCATGAATTCTTTTACCCTCACCACAATCCTTTTAAGAGGAAATTGAAGTTCAGAGAGAGCCCCAGTGCCATAGCAGTTGTGGGTTATCCTCCTGGGGTGGCTGATGGGGCCTGAGGTCAGAGATAAGGCTCTGGTGCTGGTTACACCTCCTGCTGTGTGGCCTGTGTGAGTCTTAGCCTCCCTTAGCCTCAGTTCCCTAGTCAGTAAAATGGGGATAATAACCTCACTGGGAGGAGCAAATGAGACTACACGTGTGAGTGTGCTGTGTGAAACACTAGGTGCGTTTCAGGAATTGGCAATAATTGGGTCCTGCTAGAGGCTAGCCATGGTTCTGAGCCCCTGAAATGTATGAATTCATTCTATCCCGCCAACAGCCCCATGAAGTAGATGCTAGTATCCTCCCTATTCTCCAAATGACAAAGCTGAGGCATATAGAGAAGTTAACACATTTGGCAACTGACAGAGCCAGACTCTGGAGGGGAAGGTCAGGCAGGCCGTGTGACCCCCCCAGACGTTGGACTCTGGTAGCGGCAGGACAAAAGACTTGCACTTCCCCCACCCCTCCAAGCCACCGTCCTTGGAGGTCAACTCCAGGGCCCCCTCCTTTAGGAGTGCTTTGCTGCCTTCCTCAGCTCACAATGACACACTCCAGACACTCAGAACAGCACTGTGCTAGAGAGAGTCACTTCCTGCCTGCACTGGTTCCCTGATTAGGGAGTAGACTCTGCCTCTCTCATCTCTCTTAGTAGCTTGAAGGCTCCTTGGATGAAGGCAACACAGCCACATCTTCCCTTGACTCACCAGGCCATCCCAGCCCCTAGCCCCAGGTAACTTATCCCAGGCCCTGTCATAGACTGAGCCCCTCACTGCAGACAAATGATGACGAGGTGATATTTCCCTGGAGAACTGGCCACCAGTGGGAGAAAAAGCCCATCCCTCTCGAGGAAATAAGCAGCTTTCATGCCCCAAGGCCAAGCCCACCTCTGATACCAGGGTGCCGCCCTGGCCTCATGTTGGCTCTGGGACACTTGTGTCCACAGCATCCCAGCTGGCCTCCCAGGTCGTTGGGGGGGCAGAGCATCTGGAATGTACTGGAGCAGCATCTAAGGTCATACAAACCTAGGTGTTGAACATTCCAAATTCCCTCAGGACTCAGTGCAAAGCCAGGCAGAACATGGAAGTCCCCTCCGTTCACTCCTCGGCCAGTGACGGAGAAGCAGTCCTCTGCCTCCATGGAAGAAGCCTAGGGTGAGATTCTCTATACCCCCACTGACTGGTTCCAATCTTGCCCAAACCATGGGATGTGGAAGGGCAGTTCTTCCCCATAGCTAAAGTGATTGTCTGCAATTTTAGCACGAGACTCACAGGACTGCCAGCAATGCGTGTTCTTGCCTTCCGCTGCTTTAGCAGATGTGGGTGTACGAGGACCACCTTTCAGAGAGGACCAACTCGCTGAGGGCGGTGTCCCTGCATGTGTTTTCAAGTCACCAAGTAGGTGCTGACCACAGGCTGACGGGGTGTCAGAGAGTAATGAGACAGAGACCCCGCTCCTTGCGAAAGTCCCACTGACTTTGCCATTGCCGGGCCCAACAGCAACGGGGGCGAGGCCCACTGTAACCCAGCCCTGCTCACTGGCCTGGGGAAAGGCAGAGGATCTGGGGTCAGGTTTAGGGCAAAGAGCCCAGACTGGAGAAGACTCAGCTCTGCCACATTTATGAGGAGTTACTTAACATCTCTGAACCCTAACATCTTTATCCCTCAAGCAGAAATCAGAATATATACCTCAGTATGGACATTTGTATACAATAACAAAAAAAGCACTTTGTAAGCTATAAATTGTACACCAATTTAAGACATCATAGCAACAGTAGATTATGACACATCTGGGAAGTTTTCCTCTAAATTATACATAATCAATTACCTTGAACATGTTCCAAAATGGTGTAGTGGTTAATGGCCTTTATGGACAGAAAGACCCAGGTTCAAATCCTGGCTCTGCCAACTCACAGGTTGTATTATGTAAGCTCTCAGAGCCTCGGCTGGATAATGTGCCAGGAGGGCCCAAGATCGGACATGGGGAGCGTGCTTAGATTAAGGGTCTCTATGATTACAATGGGATTAGTGGAAAGAGTTCAGCCTGGAGTTCTTCATCCTCTCATAGAAGACTTGATCTGTCTGTGCTTTCTGGAAAGAGGAAGCCAAAGTCCCAGAGCCTAAGAAATTGCTTAGAAGTTGCATGGCCCGGACCCAATAGAGGTGGCCTGGGAACGGTGGGAGAGGTCCCTGTGGTGGCAGTGGCCTTCACAATCAGGGGCTTCCCATCTTCTGGGGAGTTATTAGTATGAAGATTCCTAGGCCCACCCTGCCTAGAATTTCTGGCTTAGTAGCCAGCCTTTTCTTCTTCTTCTTTTTTTAATGTTTATTTATTTATTTTGAGAGAGAGACAGACAGAGAGTAAGCAGGGGAGGGGTAGAGAAAGAAGGAGAGAGAGAATCCCAAGCCCTGACTCGGGGCTCAATCTCACAAACCATGAGATCATGACCTGAGCCCAAGAGTTGGATGCCACCGACTGAGCCTCCCAAGTGCCGTGTAGCCAGCCTTTTCTCAGCCTAAGAAATACTTCTCCCCAGGTTGCCTCCCATCCCAACAGTGGGGCCATCCAAAGCTTACCTGGAAGGAAGGGGATGATTCTCTGCTTGGGGTCCTTCTGGCCACCTTCAATGGGAAACTTATCCAAAAGCTGCATCTGAGAAGCCAGACAGACAGAGGTACAGGATTCAGAAGACTGGAAGAGCCCTCAGAGTCCCTTCTCCATTCCACTCCACTGCTCCAGGGCCCCACTGCCCTCACACGGATGAGTGACACCTCAATCTCCTATTTCACAGACGATTAATAAACCACATGGGGCATGAGAGAGAGGAGGCCAGAGCTCTCCATGCATCAAAGGGGTGTCTGAACAATCTCAAGGAGGCGTGGGGGCATAGAGAGAAGTATCTGAAGATGCCCCCTCTTGAGACCAGGGTAGAGACCAGCAGGCTTTCCAGGCCAGGCTACAGGTGGGGTTTCCAGAGCCTTCCTTGGGCTCAGCTTCTTTCATATGTTATCTGCTAGGTGAGCCCTTTAGCCACTGGCCATCTCAAACCATCCTGGGCCAGGACAGGGGAAGGCCCCACCTGATACTTCAGACAGACCACCCACCTTCCAGAACTGCTCTGCGGAAACAGACTCAGATGTTATTTTAATTATAAAACCAAACCCAGCCCGTTGCCCCCACGCTGTAAGACCCCCTCCTCCATTTCCTACCTTCCCACCCTGAGATTGCTGCTGTTTTTCCAGGGACAGACCCACCGGAAGAGTTTCCAGGGTTCTGGAGGAACAACTATTTTTTTCTTCTGCTATTCTGGGCTGAAATTCTGCATAAACTGGAAAAACACACAGGAGACAGGATGGACGAGGCCACAGCCCCTGTGTGTGTGGTTAATCTTCCTTCTAAGGCACAGGCTGAAGCAGAATGACCAGGGCAGGATCTAGCCCTGCTGCCCCAGCTGTGTGACCCTGGGCAAGGCATGGAAGCTTGCTCAGTAGGGCTTCGGGCCCCTCCTTGGTCAAATGAGGAAGATCAGTCACATGATATCCGAAGTCCATTCCTTCCTTCAGATATTTATTGAGTACCTACTTAGAGCACTGAACACCAAAAACATGGCCAGAAAGAAAAGCAACAAAGTCCCTGCTTTCAGGAAGTTTACATTCTAGTGGAGGGGGACAAACAGTAAACAAACAAATATGTATTGATAAATGTTATGAAGAACAATGAAGCAGGGTAAGGTGTTGGAGCACAACAGAAGTTGTTCCTTGGTATGGCGTGCTGAGAAAGGTCTTAGGAATCAGATGGCAATCTGGTAGAGACCGCAGGAGGTGGGGAAGCAAGCCACAAGGAAGGGAGAGAATGTTCCAGCAGGGGGAACGGGAAGTGCAAAAAGAGCCTGAAAAGGCCAGTGTGGCTGCTGTGGAGTAGAGCGAGCAGGGGCTGAAGTACAGGCAATGAGATCTGACAGGTGGGCCGTATCATGGGGAGGACAGCTTAACTTCACGGTGGTGAATGAGCCATAGGGTGGAAGCAGGATACCAGGCAGGAGCCTAATGATGGAGGCTTGGACCAAAGTGCCAGTATGAAGGTGGCGAAAGTAGTCCTGTGCTAGATTTCACACGTGTGCATGCACCTGCGCTCATTCCCATCCACCCCACCCCTCACCCTCACCCAGCGCTCACACATGATTTCAGGATGCTCTCTTGCACAATCATCATCCAACACACACAGGCACGCAGGCTATTTAGAGCCCACACGTGAAGGGCGGGTCATGGTCGGATTCGATTCAAAACAAGACAGAGACTGCACCATTATTAACTTTCACTTCCTGAGTACAGACTGAAATTTAACAAAAGCTGGCTCATGAGTTTTCAAACCTTAATGTTGTAAGCCTATCTCTCAAACATCTAATAAGTGCCTACTTCATGGAAATATACCCACCGGGACACAACACTATAAACCTGTACTTAGGATTTTTTTCCTTAACCGATACATTTTCAAACAAATTCAATACCCAGTAGAATTCCCATTTTCTCCTTTTCCCATTTTTCTCACCCATATTCTGCTCAGTACATTTTATTTCAGTATCACATAAAAATTCATGTTCACTGAAGGGAAAAACCAGAAATTACAGAAGCAGTGGGTGATCAAAAGGAGAATGAGAATCACTCATAATTCCTCCCCTGGAAAAAGTGACATTAATGTTTTAGGGTATATATCCTTTCCAGACATTCTTCCATGCATGTAAATAAAATAAGCTCCTCAATACTTTGACACTCTATAGTGAACATTTTTCCACGTCAATGAATACTTCCATATCAGCACCACCATAACTAACTGCAACCTAAAATTTCAGTCTTTGGACGCGCCACAGTTTATTTATCTACCTCCTACTGTGAATATGTAGGTTGTTTCAGACTTTACCATAAGTAATTGTGCTAGAGGAAACCTCCTTGTCCATGCACCTATGCACACTTCCTTACTACTATTTCTATTTTTTGTTTCATTTTGTTGGAATCTGTGCATATTTAGAGGTGCCTTAAAACTTTTCTGGAAGAAGACTGAGAATAAATTGATGGATAACTAATATGTAGAGGCCAGGCCTATGGTCTCTCCGAGCAATGGCTCTATAGAATTTCTGAGGAAGAGTACAGAGATGTCTGAGAAGGAAGGCAGGCCCAGCAACGCGCCCTGGTGTGGAGTGGTCTGCCCTCACTGAACCGCTCTTGTCCTGAAAGACGGTGGCCCGTGCCCAACAAACAGTGGGATTAACCCAAGTTGGGGCTTGAAGAAGTTAGGCTCTAAAAACTTTAATGTCCTGTCAGCTCTGACATACACTTGTTCTCTGATTCCTAAGATTCTGAGACTTTCACTCACAGTGCACGGGGAATATGGGGCCAACGGGAGTGAGTAGCGGTCAGGCAGGGTTCATGCATTCATTCCTTTCCTCCAAAAACATTTGCTGTGTGCTTCCTAGATGCCAGGCCCTCTGTTAGATGCTAGAGATAAGTTAAATTATAGTCTTTACACTACGAAGCTCACAATCTAGGTGTAGAGCAGGGCATCACACCTTCAACATGCGTATGATGTACTCACCAACCTGTGAAAAGGTAGGTTCTGATCCAATAGGTCCAGGAAGGGGCCTGAGAACCTGCATTTCTACCAAGCTCCTAGGTAATGCTGGACCTGCTGGCCTGTGGACCATACTCACTACACAGCTCTAGAGCTGTTCTGCCTATGTGACAGTCACTAGACACGTGTGGCTGCTGAGCGCTTGAAATTCGGCCCATCCAAACTGAGATGTGTAGTAAATGTAGAATATACACCAGGTTTCAAAGACTTAGTGCAAAAGAAACGTGAAACATCTTATTAACAATTTTTGTGTTGATTGTATATTGAAATGATAATATTTTGGATATATCATGTTAAATAAAAATACTTTTAAAATAATTTCACCTGTTTTCTTTTATGTTTTTAAGTGGCTACTAGATAAGTTAAAAGCACACATGTGGTTCATATTATATTTTTACTGGAGAGGCTCTACTGGGGCAAGATGGTTCTCAAAGTGTAGTCTAAAGTCTGCAGATGCCAGAATCATCTTTGGAAGGGGGGGGGGCGTGGTGTTAGTTAAAAATGCAGTTTCCTGGACCCCATTTGGAAGTTTGTGAGGTTTTGCTGTGGTGCTAGAAATAGACAAGCAATTTTTGGTGTGACAGGGAACAGTGAGGATGTATGAAAAGGATCCTGTAGGCTCTGAAGGGGGAGGTCAGGGAAGGCTTCCTGTAGGAGATGAAGCCAGCTTTGTCCTGGCAGAGTCACATTCCCTGGGCCTTCCCTGCCAAAGAGCAGTGAATTGCCTCAGTGGGTTCACGTGTCTCCTGGAAGGCAGGGGTCATCTAACAGCCCCGCAGATTTGAATTTCCCCTCAAAAGGCCTGTTGGAGGATGCTTTGCAGCTGGCCTCTCTCCACCTCCTCCTTCTCTAACACATTTTCTTCTTTCCCCACTCTGGCTTAGTCTGGGCCCTCCAGAGGCCAAGACAAACCCATCTGCCCAGAGTACTGGGTCAACGGGTCCTCTCCAGAGCCATGAGTGCCCGGCAGGCCTGCACCGCTCCTCCCCAGCCCCCAGGAGCTGAGTCCAGCCACACCTGGCACCAAACCCCACCAGCAGGGCCGAGCCACAGAGCCTCAGCATCTGCCCTCCCGGTCATCCCCAAGGCCCAGCGGCCAGGCAAAAAGGAAACACCAGCTGAAGGTGGCATTTTCTCTGCCCACAGGTCACCTTTCAAAGAAAGCAGATCCCCTGGTTCAGACTCCAGAGCAAACCAAGCAAAGGCGGCCCAGCTGAGTTTACTCGGTATTGAGGGCTTGCAAAGCTGCGCGGTTCGTCATCTCCGTGCAGGCACAGTATGGCAGAGTGGCGGGCAATGGAATAAACATCTGGGCCATGTGTGATATACAATCTGAATGTCACCCCCCCCCCCATGCCCTCCCTCCAGGAAGCCAGGCAAAGTGGGCCTGTAGCCTGGTCAGCACCCAGGTTTCAGGGCTGGCTTTGACAGATAAAACACTCACATGGAAGGCTGAGGGGGCTGCCTCGTGTGAAGAGGCCTGCCCAGGACTGAGTGCGTGGGCAGTGAGGCAGGAAGGCCCCGCCCAGCCTGGAGTTCACTGCGGCCACCTTTTCAGGCAGGAAGTGGATTCCCCTGTCACTCCAGCAAGGGCTTGACTCAGCTGGAAGAAAAGCAGGGCCCACTGCCAGGGTCCTTCTTAGAGAGAGAGGTGTCTGGCTAATGCAGCTCTTTGCAGCCACATCAGAACTTCGCGGCGTGTGGAGGATGCTGGGCTGTTTATCTAAGGGGTGGATAGTGTGAGAGATACAGAGCAGCTCAAATCCAAGAGCTGGCCCAGCCAGGGAAGCTGACTCGGCAGCTCTTCTTGGGCAGGGTTGAGCAGCAATAAACACTGAGGAGAGAGAAGGGTGGGCCCCGAGCCCAGCTGGGGCACACGTGTAACCCAAGAGGCCGACTCCTCACCCTTCCGCGAGGGTGGGGTTCCCGGCCACTCCCGCTCTGGGGCTCCAACCCTCAAGCCTTAATCCTGTCACCATTTCCAGTTCAGGAACAAAGGGGACATTACCACAAGAGGTGGTGGGTTTCTTAACCTCCCCTCAAAAAGAGGCAAGGATACCCAGTATCACCGGGGACCATGAAGGATCAAGGGAAACCTTAGAACTGGTTTGTCCATTCTACTAACTGAGGGCTTACCAGTCCCTGGGTTAGATGCTAGGGACAGCAGGAGGATCACAGAGACAGAGATGGACAATAAATAGCAATACGTGTGGCTTTTCTTAAATTTCCCATCCTCTGTGGCCTGAAATGTACTTTCCCCTTCCCTTCTTTCACTGATGGCCTTATCAAGAGGCATCTGCTCTGGGAACCCTTCCTTGACCATCCCAGATGCAGGTCACCACCACCTTTCTTTGAATTCTAATAGCATTCCTGGTTTGCATTCCCTATTAGAGTACTTCACACAGACTTTTGTGATTTTTTTGGTACAAGTTCATCACATTGCCCAAGAGGAATCATACTTCCCCTTGAATGGTTTTGGTATCCTGTAGAAAATCAGTTCATCATAAGCATTTAGGTTTATTCCTGGACTCTCAATTCAATTCCTTTGATCTATACATCTATCCTTCTTGCCGTCCCATACCATCTTGATTACTATAGCTTTGCATTAAGTTGCTTTCTTTTTTGATTTTTTTTAATGTTTATTTTTTGAGAGAGAGACATCGTGAATGGGGGAGGGGCACAGCGAGAGGGAGACACAGAATCTGAACTGAACTCCAGACTCTGAGCTGTCGGCACAGAGCCCGATGCAGGGCTCAAACTCACAAACCACGAGATCATGACCTGAGCCGAAGTTGGATGCTTAACTGACTGAGCCACCCAGGCGCCCCCTCTTTTTTCTTTTTAAGTTTATTTATTTAGAGATACATATGAGTGGGGGAGGAACAGAGAGAGAGAAAGAGACAGAATCCCAAGCAGGATCCGCACTGTCAAGGCAGAGCCTGATGCAGGGCTCAAACTCAAGAACTGTGAGATCATGACCTGAGCCGAAGTCAAGAGTCAGACACTTAACTGACTGAGCCACCCAGGTGCCCCAAGTTGTTTTCTTTTTAAAGGACTTCATTCTTCAGAACAGTTTTAGGTTTTTAGCAAAATCGAACAGAAAGTACATACAGTTCTCCTATATCCCTTGACCCCACACACTCCTGGTCTCCCTCACCATCAAAATCCCAGTCCAGAGTGGTCTATTTGTTACAACTAACGAATCTATATTGATACATTACTCTCACCCCAAGTCCATAATGTAAAGTAGGGTTGCTCTTGGTGTTGTACATCCAGTGGGTTTGGACACATGTATAATGACATGTATCCATTATGATCTATCATATAGAATAGTCTCACTGCCCTAAAAATCCTCTGTGCTCTTCCTATTCACCCCCTTCCTCTTAACCTCTGGAAATCACTCATCTTTGTACTGTCTCCATAGTTCCACTTTTTCCAGAATGTCATATAGTTGAGATCATATAGTATGTAGTCTTTTCAGGTTGGCTTCTTCTACTTCTTTGACATGCATATAAGATCCCTCCATGTCTTTTCATGCCTTGATAGTTTGTTTTGGTTTTTAGTACTGAATAATATTCTACTGTCTGATTACTACAATTTATTTATCTGTTCACCTACAGAAGGACACCTTCATTCCTTCCAAGTTTTCGTGACTATGAACAATGCTGCTATAAAAATCCCTGTGCACGTTTTTGTGTGGACCAAAGTTTTCAACTTATTTGGGTAAATACCAAAGAGGGTGATTGCTGAATTGTATAGTGAGAATATGTTTAATTTTGTAAAAAATTGCCAACTGTCTTCAAAGTGGCTGTACCATTTTGTATTTCCTCCAGCAATGAACAAAGGTTTCCATTGCTACACATCCTCACCAGCATTTGGTATTGTCAGTGTTTTGGATTTTCACCATCCTAATAGGTATCTAGTAGTATCTCATTATTATTTTAATTTGCAATTCCCTAATGACATATAATGTTGAGCACCTTTTCATATGCTTATTTGTCACCCAAATACCTTCTTTGCTGAGGTGCCTGTTCAGAACTTTGCCTATCCATTAATCAGGCATTTCATTCTTATTGTTGAGTTTTAAGAATTCTTTGTATATTTTGCATAACAGTCACGTCAAATTTTTGCAAATATCTTTTCCCAGTCTGTGGCTTGTCTTGTTATTCTCTTGCTATATTAAGTTTTGAAATCAGGAAATGTGAGTCCTCTCCTCCAATTTTCTTTTTCTTTTTCAGAAGTGTTTTGGCTATGTGTAGTCCCTTGAATTTCCATGTGAATTTTGGGATCAGCTTGTCAATTTCTGCAAAGAAGCCAACTGGGATGTGACAGGAATACATGGGCAGAATCTGCAGATGGATTTGCGGAGTGCTGCCATCTTAGCAATATTAAGTCTTCTAGTCCATGGACATGGGATGTCTCTCTCATTTATGCAGTAACATTTTTGTCTTAAAGTCCATTTTGTCTGATATCAGTATAACCATTACAGCTCTTCTGTTTTCTAGTATAACATTTTAATTCCTTTAATGATTTTTTTCACGATATTTTTTAGTTATTTCTTCATAGTTCCCTAGGGCTTATGGTATACATCTTACCTTATCAGGATCTACTTTAGGTTTATAACTTAGTTCCAGTGAGATAAAGAAACATTAATCCTATATAACTACAGTCTTTTTCTTTTTTTTGTACTATTATTATTATACATATTACATTTATATATGTTATAAATCCAATAATTGTTATAATTACTAGTTATAATTACTATAGTAGCCCTAGACTGGGACCTGGGGGGAGAGGGAGCCCTGTGTTGATGGCTACATACATCAGCTGAGATTGGGTGGGGGTTGGGGGCGGTTGGGGGTCAAATGCCACAGACACTTGCCATTTTTACTGAAATTTAGTTGCTTAAATAAATGTTTCTCCATTTGCCATTTCAATTGTCTGTTTAGGATAATCTCCAGAGACTTAGATTAAAAAAAAAAAAAAAAAAAAGAAAGAAAAGATTTTCACCATTTTTGGTTGTTTCACTAGGGAGAGAGCTCATCATACAGCCATCCTAGAAGTAATCTCCTTTCATGTTTTCTTTCTGTTCCTCCACCCCAAAGTACCAGGCCCAGTGCTGGCTACCCATCTGGGGCAGGGGTCATCACACTAGTGTCTTGTGGCTCTCAAAATTGTAGCACAACCCTGAACTTACACATGAAGATATAAAAACCATGGATTTGAGACTGGAGAGCACCTCTAAAACAATTACTAGCGAATCCTCTTGGGGGGAGGTTCAGCAGGGTCCTCTGTTCAAATGAAATCTACTATCAAACTTCAATACATAATTCTTAGGGTAAAGAGAGCCTATCATTCCAGAAAAACTGGTTGAAAACACTATCTTTCCACCCATTAAATTATATTGACTCCTTTGTCAAAAACCAATTAACAATATATGTGTGGGTCTACTACTGCTGGATTCTCTTTGCTGTTCCAGTGACAGATTTATATATCCTGACACCAACACCATGCTTTCTTGATTACTATAGGTTTTTGGCTAAGTCTTGACATCAAACTTTTTCTTCTTTTTCAAAATTGTTTTGGTCATTCTAGATTCTTTGCATTTTCAAACACATTTTAGAATAAATTGGTTAATTTCTACAAAATAAAATACATAAATCCCCCCTGAAATTTTTAAAATTAGAATTGCATGGACTCTGTAGGGAAACTTAGGGAGAATAGCTATTTAACAATATTGAGATTTCTAATCTATGAACATGGTAAATCTTTCCATTTATTTAGATCTTACCATTCATTCAGCAATGTATTGTAGTTTTCAATGCAGAGGTCTTGCACATCTTTCATTAAATTCATTTCTAAGTTTTAAAATTTCCTTTGCGATTTCCTTTAAAAAATTTTTTTAAAAATGTTTATTTACTTTTGAGAGGCAGAGAGGATGAACGGGCTAGGGGCAGAGAGAAAGGGACATAGAATCCGAAGCAAGTTCCAGGCTCTGAGCTGTCAGCACAGAGCCCAAGGCGGGGCTCAAATTCATTAACTGTGAGATCATGACCTGAGCTGAAGTGGGACGCTTAACAGAGTGAGCCACCCAGGCAGCCCCTCCTTTGTGATTTCTCGTTTGTACTTAAAGACCCAAGAAACTCAACCAACTTCAAACACAGGAAACAAAAGAAACTACACCAATTCACAACATAAACAGATGACTCAAAATCAGTAATAAAGAGAGAAATCTTAAAAAACAGCCATAGGAAAAATATACATTACATTCAGAGGAACAAAGCTAATAATGATGGCAGCAGATTTCTTGTGGGCAAAAAAAAAAAAAACCAGGAAGACATGGAAAAGACTTGTGACATCTATGGGGTTCTGAGAACCTCTACCTTGACGACAACCATAATTCTGCTACGCGTTTGGGAAGCTCAGTTGTGAATGAGGCCCAGCAGGTCCTCCACATCCACAATGCATAGATCTCTTCATCTGTAAGTTGGTGACCAAATAATTGATCATCCAAACCTGGAAATTTTGAAAGCGGAAGAGAATGCTAGGAATAATTATGTCAGGATAACAGGTATAAAACAGGACTTCCAGGACTGTACTCGTTAATGGGGATCATGTGATTACCCTACCTCTGAGGTCCCAGCACCTAGCATAGGTCCTGGTAGAAAGCACGTGCTCAATAAATGCTTGATAGTAAAAATAACATTTATTGAGAACTCTGTGTTAGTTGCTGTGCTAAGAATTTTCAAATGGCTTATCTCATTTAATTCGCATATCAACTCTTTAAGGTAAGTGTTATTATTTTCCAGAGAAAGAAACCAACACACAGAGAGATTAAATAACTTGCCCAAACTAGCAAGGTATGGGACTGGGATTCAAAGCCAGGTATTCTGCCTTCAAACCCAGTCTCTTGACTACCACGGTCTGAATGAATAAATTCAGTGGAAGGAAGCAAGGAAGGAAGGAAGGAAGGGAGGAAGGGAGGAAGGGAGGAAGGAAGGAAGGTAGGAAGGAAGGAAGGAAGGAAGAGAATAAAAACTAAATGATTATTCTCATATAGGTAGATGAAGTATTTGATAAAACTCAACATCCATTTATGATTTGTTTTTTAGCAAGTAAGAAATAGGAGTAAACTTCCTTAATCTGAAAATGTTTATCTACCAAAATAATCCCTAGGGAAGAAACTTTGGGACAAACAAGAAAGTTGCCACTATCTCTATGTCTCTCCATTATTGTACTAATGATCCTTGCCAAGGCATTAACACAAGAGAAATAAATGAGAGACTCAGAAGGAAGAAGTAAAACCATTAGTATCCACAAGCAATATGATGATATATACAAGATCAATGAGAACCTTCAAGAGATCCACACCTTGGGACTTTGAAAGGTTCTAACACCCTCATTAAAAAGAAATTAACCCCCAAAAGGTATAAAAAACTAAGCCCCTTTAAAGGAGAAAAAAGGATGAAAAAGCTCTGGAGAAGGATGGTGGCAAGGGTTGCACCCCAATGTGGTTTGTACTTAATGCCAATAAACTGTACACTTAAAAAGGTTAAAATGGGGGGGGGGGCACCTGGGTGGCTCCGTCAGTTAAGCATCTGACTCTGGGTTTCAGCTTAGGTCATGATCTCACATAGTTCATGGGTTCGACCCTGAGTTGGGCTCCGCTCTGGCAGTGCAAAGCCAGCTTGGAAGTCTCTGAATCCCTCTCTGCCCATCCCCTACTCTCTCGCTCAAAATGAATAAACTTTTTAAAAAATCTTTAAAAAAGAAGTTAAAATGGTAAATTTCATGTTATGTATATTTTACCACAATTTAGAAAATTGTAAGTTTTATATTATGGATTTCTTACAATAAAAAAAAAAAGAGAGAGAACGAAGATCTCCTGGCTTGATGGCATGGAAAACCAGCAGGGCATGGACATGAACTAGAGAGGAATCACTGAAATTCTCTCCTTATCAACCCAGGAGCAGCCATGCAAAGAACACTGAGCACAGCACTTGAATCTGGAGTCTGGGCTCCAAACTGCACCAGCTGACCGAGTGACCCTTTGCAAGGCATTTATCCTCGTCTATGCAATGGGGAAGATGATGTAACTCAGGAGGCAGATATGAGAGCCCAGACAAGATGCTGGGGCAGGCGTGTTCTATAAACAGAAAGGGGCTGTGCAGGCATGAGGCTGCATGGCAGTTGCTCAGAATGTTCCCAGGATGAGGTCAGATTGAGGGTGGGTAGACAGGAGGGAACAAAACCACTCTTATCAAAACCACTACAGCCTTTAGGGAACAGACCTCACATATCCCGGAAGCAGCATCCAGGGAGGGAGAGACAGGATGCAGAGCAGAAACATCCATCCTGGTAAGGAGCTGCCTGGCATTGGAGCATTTGGTTGCTGAGGATGGGCCCAGGCCATGCTGAAGCCAAAACACAGGACACTGGAGCACACCCCAACTTTGAGAGTGGGCCCAACCCTGCTTCCAAAGTCCTTAACAAGTCAAAGAAATCTTCTTTGACCATTTTTGGGAAAATATGCAAACCTTCCGCTATCTCAAATCCTCCCTTCCCAGTCAAGCCTTTACCTTATAACATCCTATGCACTGATGAGTGTATTTCAGAAAGAGTGACTTACACTCATGGTCCCTGATCTGTTTGCATGTTGGGAGAGCCACATGGACACAGGAGATCTACTTAGTACCATTAGATAGATGAGTGTCACCTTGCTGAGATGAATAAAGCCACAAAATGGAAGTTCAGGGCAGGATGAGATCGGTATGGCTGGGTGAGCAAAGCGGACCTTTCAGAGGAGGACACGGTATAGCTAGGCTTTGCAGAAAGGAGAGAAAGGCCTTCAAAAGGCAGGAATGGCAAATACAAAGGGTTGGCATTGGGAGTATTAGGATTGCTAGATGAAGCAGTCGGATTGGAGTGAACTGCCTTGTTCATGAATCCCAGGGAATGCTGCCATGAAATCTCAGAGAAAGTGGTGGGATCCAGGGTGGAGGCCCCTGATCATTTATTCCAGTGATTTGGGGATGACCACACAGTTGGCAGTGGAGCAGGATAAGGGCAGATGCCTGGAGTGCTACTCCACAGGGCAATTAGGGCATCCTCAAGTGTCATTGGAAATGGGACATGATGGAGAGACGGTGTCATTTCTAGAACTCAGGGATGGTGCCACATGTAGTGGGAGACTCTGGGGTGGGGATGGCAGGTGAGATGCCCCAGATGTCTGCTCAAGAAATAATACTAAACTGCTATCTATAGAAGCTGGGTCTGGTAACTTCTTGGTTTGGCATGAGTTTGAGATGAAAAATCCAGGACAGGGGAAGAGGCTGGGGGAGGGGGACTTCACTCTCTCCAGCCAGCTTCCCACAGATGCTGAAGATATTCTGAACACGTATTTAAAGACCACTAGTCTGAAGGCAACAGCAAATCATCAGTCTCTCCAGGGAGCCCACAAATGTCAATGTGGCCTTGCCTAATCTAAGGTAGCCTCTCGAGAAGCCACCGGCATCCTGTGTACAAAGACCATTGGAGCATACTGTTGAGAAAAGTTTCCTTGACTCCAAGTCTGACTCTGCAAACCCTGCACTAGGAGGACTCCTGCCCTCCCAGAGCTGAGATCTCAAGACTAAGGAGCCCCGGGGGTTTCACAAGTGCCCTGGCCTCCACACCCACTGTGACCAACCACACAGGGCAAGTGACTAGCAGGAACTGTCTGCTCAGAAAAGTCCAGTGAATTGATTCTCCCCTGCCTGCCTCTCCAGGCTGTTGTGAGAGTCAAAAAGAATTCAAATATTGAGCAATTATTATGTGCCACCCACAGGATAGGTATTATTAGCCCTGTGTTTTATAGATGAGGAGACAGGTGCACAGACAAGTTAGGTAACTTGCTCAACAACACACAGCAAAGGAGCGACTGAGGCAAAAGTGAGGCCCAGGTCATGGGGCTTCCCAAAGCCATGCATTTCCCCCTTGGAGGCTGGACAGCACAGAAAGGGTTGCCCAAATGTGTGTACAAGCCCCTTGTCCACATAGGATCCATACCTAAGTGTTTTTCTTTGGGATCCTTTCTGGAAAAACTTGAATGCTTATTTAAATTGGATATTAGTTTCCTAACACTGCCGGAACAAATTACCACAATTTAGTGGCTTAAAACAACACACATTTGGGGAAACTGGGTGGCTCAGTCAGTTAAGTGTCCGACTCTTGATTTCAGCTCAGGTCACGATCTCACAGTTTGTGGGATTGAGCCCCACATCGGGCTCAGTGCTGACAGTACAGAGCCTACTTGGGTTTCTCTCCCTCTCCCTTTCTCTGTCCCTACCCTGCTCATGCTCTGTCCCTCTCAAAATAAATAAATAAACAACAACAACAAGAACAAACAGCACAAATTTATTTTCTTAGTGTTCTGGAGGTCAGAAGGTCTGAAATGGGTCTTCAGAGGCTAAAACCAAAGTGTCAGCAGCACTGTTTCCCTCCCAAAGTCTCAGGGGAGAATCTGTTTCCTTGCCTTTTGTAGCTTCTAGAGGCCACCTATATTCCTCGGCTGGCAGCCTCTTCCTTTGTCTTCAAAGCACATCACTCCAAATTCTGCTTCTGTAGTCACAGCTCCTTTTCAGACTCTCCTGCCTCCCTCTTACAAGTACTCCTGTGATTACACTGGACCCACCTGGATGATCTAGAATATTCTCTGTTTCTGAAGATCCTTACTCACATCTGCAAAGTCCCTTTCACCATTTAAGGTAACATCCACAGATTCTGGGAATTCGGATATGGCTATCTTTGGGGGCCATTATTCAGCTATCATAAGCCCCACCCAAAGCAAGAGTAGCTATAAAATCATAAGCATATGATGTGTGCGTGCATGTGTGTGTGTGTGTGTGTGTGTGTGTGTGTGTGTGTGTGTGTGTGTATTCTAATGTATTAGCTTAGGACTGCTGTGACAAAGTACCAGAGACGAGTGGCTTAAACAACAAAAATGTCCTATCTCAGTTCTGGAGGCTGGAAGTCTGAGATCAAGATGTCAGCAGGTTTGGCTCCTTCTAAAGGCTGTGTGCATGCTTCTCTTCTAGTTTCTGATGGCAATTTGTTGGCAATGCTTGGTGTTCCTGGGTTGGCAGAAGTATCAGCTCGATCTCTGTCTTCATCTTGACATGGTAGCCTCCTTGTGTGCATGTCTAGATCCAAAATTTTTTTTTACAAGGACACCAGTCATTGGATTAGGGGCCCACCCTACCATACCATGACCTCATCCTAACTAATTACATTTGCAACAACCCTATTTTCAAATAAGGCCACATTTGAGGCAATGGGGTTTAGGACTACAACATCCGAATTGGGGGGAGAGGGGGGACACGAAAGACTTCAACCCCTAACACCTACACACACTGAAACAATATATAACCGTTGAAAGATAAAAGCATTTGCCCACACACCACCAAAGGTCTCTTCCTGAATTCACAGTGGGACCTACACACCATTTTGAAAAATGTGAATAAGAGTAACCAGTGGTGCATAGCCAGTCAGATCTGGACTCAAATCGATTTCCTCATCTGTAAAATGAGGACAGTAACAGAACCTGCCTGATGTGATGGGCAAGAAGAAACAACGTGTGTAAAGCGCTTAGCACAGAGTCTGGCACAGACTAAGAGCTCCAAACACATTATCATTACTGTTTTCATCATCCCTCTTGTCATGGCACCAGCCTGGGTCCCTAGTGCCTGGCAAAGCTCGCTCCAGCCCTGAGGTCAAGGAGGCAGCAGGGAGAGTATGGGGACAGACAGGCCTGGCTATGAGCATCTAGGGGCCCTAGGGGAGCTGTCCAGCTGGTGTGCGTGGGCTGGGCTTGGGGAGGAGGCCTCCAGCTTTTCCAGCAGCTCATCAGGTGCGTGGGTGCTGCCTAGGACATGTTTGACATTAATGTGGTGGGGTCTGGGCAGATAGCCCAACACCCGCGGCAGGATGCACACAGAGCAAAGAAAGCAAAGACATACGGGATGGCGCTATCCCAGGGAAACCTCCTCAAGTCTAGAAGGTGTCCAAACTGGTGGCTACATCTGTCTCCCCCTGAAACTACCCTGTGGGCTCATCCCATGCACCACCCCCCACAACGCTGACCCACAGCCTTGGGAGAAAGAGCAGGGGATGGGAGTCCAGAGAGGAGGGTTCTAGTTCCAGCCTGCTGAGGCTTGTGGGTGACTATGGAAGTCAAGTAGAAATACCTGTCCTGTCCCCATACGCGTTGTGAAGATCCAAACAGAAGACACATGAGAAAGTGCTGTGAAATGCCAAACACAATTATTCCCACTTAACTTTTCCGAGTCTTAGTCTACGCATCTATGAAATGGGGTCAAGCCTATTTTTCTCCTCCTCATTGGCCGAAGCAAAGTTGAACAGAGAAAATATATCTGCAAAGCGCTTTAACAGGCACAGAGGAAACCAGAAGCAGTCGCCTCTCTCAGTACTGTTTTACCATTACTAATACTCTAGCTACTGATGGAATGCTTGAGCTCTGAAAGGTCAGAATTCCAAATTATTCCTTCCTAACTAGGTGACCTTGGCAAAGCCACTTATCCCATCTGGGACCCACCCCACCCTCTAGGGGTGAGTAAAAACAGGCGCCCATGGTCGTGTGTGGATTCAATGTGGTAACACGGGTGAGTGTGGTACTTGGCTTGCTGTAGGTGCCTGATAAATGGGGTCACTTTTTTTCCAGGTGAAGAGACTCCAGTGCTACCTTCCTATCTCTTTATTTTTTAAATACACTTTTTAAAAGTTTATTTATTTCTTTTCTGAGAGAGAGAGAGCGAGAGTGAGCACAGGAGCAGGGGAGAAAGTGGGAGAAGGAGAGAGCGAATCCCAAGCAAGCTCTGTGCTATCAGTGCACAGCCCAATTCAGGACTCGATCTTGTGAACGCATGAGATCATAACCTGAGCCAAAACCAAGAGTCAGACGTTTAGTCGACTGAGGCACCCAGGCGCCCCTACCCTTACAGCCCTTTCTGCTTCTGGGAAGCTGCTCAGGGCCATCAACCAGGCTACTCCACCCTGACAATGGCTGAAAGGACTTCAGAGTCTTTCACCTGTAACTTCATAGGCCTTACTTCTTAAAGCTCTTGTGCTTTGTCCCAATGTGAGATCGCTCACGTTCCCCTTGGCCAAGAGGGAAGAGCATGATGGTAGGGCAGCTGACCACCTGGCAAGCTGGTGGCAGACGGGGCAGGGTCAGAGGGCGGGATGCAGTCAGCTCTGAGCCTGGCTTCAGGTAGGAGGGGTAGAGCTGCCTTGGGGATAGAGCCTGAGGCGTGGTTTCCTCTGTGGAACTGGAGCTTACCCCAGCCCCTCCCAACACCCCAGTGTGTCAGTCCCCCTCTACTTGTGACCTTGCTTTCCTCTGTCCCCAGGAAAGTGTGCAGCTGGAGGGGCAGGGTGCTAGGGCCGGGACAGGGAGCACTGGACAGTGTGAGGGGCAGGGCTGGAGGGGTCATCTGAGACCGAGAAGAAGAACCTGGAGTTCCTCTTCCAGGTAAAAGGGAGCCCTGGAAGATGCTGAGAAGGAGTAACCCTGTGGAAGTGGGAATCTAGAAAGATAAATCTGGCCAGTACATGGGATGGAGCTGTGGAGAAAGACACATCTGTATGTGGGACAGACTGCCAAAGAAATCCGCCTCCCCACAGAGGATGAGGCCAGCCTAAGATGAGCCTGCCCACACCGGTGTGTGTGTGTGTGTGTGTGTGTGTGTGTGTGTGTGTGTGTGTACGCGCGCGCACACGCACGCACTGCGATGTGTGTGTTTTCCAGCAGGGTACTGACTGAGATTACCCTGTTCCCTCTGGGGGTCGGGTCCCTATCTATCCCTTGGCCTCACCAGAGACCCTCTCAAGATTTCTAACCCCTCATGTACCCTCAAGCTGCCTGACACTCCCCCCTCCCACACCTACCTCCGAGGACCATCAACAAAGAGTGAGAGGACCTGAAGAAGGTGAAGAGGGAAGGAAAAAGAGTGGACTTCCCCCTTCTGACTGACCTTTTTCTGGCTGAACCACATGCTCAATTTTTTTCATCCTGATCATCCCTCTAAATGGCCCAGAACTGTGGTCCCCAAAGCATCCTAGCCACCATAGGATCAAATTCTGGCCAAAGTTTGGAACAAAGATAACATGTTCTTGGCAGAGATGAGACCAAGGCAGATCTTTGGTGCTCCCAGACCCCGGCTGCTGTTCAAGGCAGTGAGAGTCCAGAGCTAGTCCCCAACACACTCCCTTGACATGGCTCTCTCTTGGACAGAAGCCAAGTGGGATGCTTCTAATAAAAAATCCAATGTCCTTCCCTTCTTCCATCCCTTTCTCTGAGCTTCTCCTTCCCATTTTGTTAGAATACAAATGGGTCAGGGTACTTCCAGGTGTACCTTCATCTTTCTCCACCCCCACAAAGTCTTGTGCAAATGGAAAAAACAAAAGAATAGGCTGAAGAAGAATGCTGGAGTCACCGGGCAGAGTCCAGCTCTTTCCTGTGGCCTTTCCCTGGTCAGTACGGAACCCCGGCTTCCTAAGAGCTCGCCTCTCCTGTGCTTGGGAGTGTTTTTGGTCACTCCCAATATTGGCTGAGCCATCCTAAAACTCAGGGAGAGTGCTGAAAGCTTCTTCAAAGATGCTGGAGGCCCCAGCAAGACCCTGGGCTGTCAGGTGGACCCAGCAAAAGCCAGGCAGGCCCAAGGAGTTCTGGCCAGGTGCAGCGCTATACCTGGTGACTTGGGTAGGTCATCTGCCCATACCCCCCAACTTCCTCCTCTATTAGAAACTTCACAGCTTAAGAGACCAAAACACATGAAGCCTCTTTGAGGTTCCAGTAAAAAGAATGCTAAGTTGCACCATCTCCCAACACTGCTATCATCTCCCTTCCCATGGTTTTATCTCTGGCTTCAGGCCATTTGTTGGCTCTCTGCCTCCCAGGAACACACACCTATTCATAACCTCTGCTCGAACTGACCTCTCAAATTATATGCCCTGCTACCACTGTACATCCCCACACACTGCATACACTGCATGGCCTGCTTGCAATCTTCCCTGGACATAAGATGCCGTTCCGCATCCATGCTGTTCTGGGCCTTTGCACAGAATGCCTCACCCCATGTGATCTCTTGCTGTCAACATCTCTGAGGCCTTTGCACAGGCTTATCCTTCATTTACCCCCTCCTCTAGATTGCCTCTGTAGTTTAGTCATACTTCTAGAACTGTACTTACCACTATATTGTGATTATTTGTTGATATACCTGCCTCCTTTCAAAAGCTTGTATGCTTCTTGTAAAAAACTGTTCCTTGAAATGCTCACTTTCCATCATAGTATCTGACTAATAGCTGGGCACACATTTCCCAGCCTCCCTTGCTGAGAGGTATAGTCATGTGACTGAATTCTGACCAATGGAATATGGGCAGGGATGATGTGCGGCCTCTCCAGACAGCACATAAAATATCCCTATAATTTTCCACATTCTCTCTTCCCTCCCCTGCTGACTGGATACAGAGATCCACAGTGGGTGGAGTCCCCAGATGCAAGAGTCTGGGTCCCTGAATGACTACCTGGAACACAGCCATCCAGGAACCTGTTTGGGTCTATGACATGAGCAGGAAAAAACCCTCTATTTTAACAAGTCACCGAGAGCTTGTTACACAGCATTAGCCTGTCCTAACTAATACAAAGGAGTTCAGTCATGGTCCAGTGAACCAGACTGAAAGAGGGAAGACTTAATATGAAATGCAGAACCACCCCCCTGCCACCCAATCAAGTCAAGCATCACATCCCCTATATGAATGAACTACTCCCAAAGCCAAGTTGTCACCCATGCTTCCCCCTACCCTATCCACCAAATCACACACACAGTATTTAGAATGCCAAGCACTAAGGAAGGGTGGCCTAACAAGGGTGGGGATTGAGGGCTTGCTAGATGACCTATAAAAGTCACCACAGGTGAATGAGCCCCAACTTGAGATCCTAGTTCCACAAGTTTGTAGAAGGCACACAGAGACACAAAGTTGAATTGCAGGGAGGGGCCTTCTCCTCCCCACACAGGCATCTATACCCCTGACACGTGACCTTTAAGCTCACAGGAACATTTCCAAGGATGCGAATAAACCACCTCTGTGGCAGCCCACACCACCCTTGGCAGCTTCTGGCAAGTGCTGGAACAGTGTTCCTCATACAGAGCCCCAATGCCCCAGGCCAAATTCCCACGTGGTCACAAAGGCTGAGACCAAATGGGAGAAAGACCACATTTGGACAGAAAGGAAGAAAAAGAAAGATAAGGACTTCAAATGTATCCTTCCAACACTCTGTGCCCTCACTACTCAAGGTGTGATCTAGAAACCAACCCTACTGTCGCCTGAGAGCTTGGTGCAAACGCAAAATCTCAAGCCTCAGGCAGGCCTACTGAATCAGAATCTGCATTGCAACAACATCTAAGTAGTCTATGTGCACGTTAACATTGGAAAGCCCTCGCTGTTCTTTGCTATAAGCATTCCAGCCAAACTTGAGCAGTGTTCCCACAGCAAGCCCAGCCTATACGCAAAGATAGACACACAGGAGAAGGAATGGGAGCTAAACCATAGAGCTGGCCTTTAGAAGGGAGGTGCAGGCCTGGCACCCCATTCCTAAAACTCAGCACCAGCTTGCCATGCATTCATGTATTTATTCAACAACAATTTCCTGAATACCTGCTATGTGTCAGGCACTGTCCTGGGCCCAAGGAAAACAAGCTAACGAGCTGGCAAGGTCCTGCTCTCTCAAAGCTCACACTCTAGTGGGGAAGAGATAGTAAATGAGTAGACAGAGAGTCAAACAAGATAATGACACCTTGTGATATGTGTCCTGAAGACAAGAGAATGTGACAATGTGACAGGACTGGCAGGCTCTCTGAGGAAGTGGTCAAGGAAGGCCTTTCTAGAGGTGTCATGTGAGTTGAGGCCAGAGTGCCCAAAGGTCAGCTGCCTGAAGATCTGGGGGAAGAGATTCCAGGCAGAGGCAATGGCAACAGCAATGGCAAAGGCAAAGGCCCCAAGGCAACACTGTGCTTGGTGTCCCAGGAGCAAGTGGGTGAGTAGTGAGCTAGAGCCAGCAAAGCAGGGTGCAGGGGACAAGTCTGGAAGGACAGACGGGGGCCCACGACCCAGGGCCTGGGGGCAGGGGTAAGGAGTTGGGAGTTAATTCCCAAAAGAAAGGGAGACTTTCAGAAGGTTACAAACAGAGGTGTGATGTGATCTAATTTATGTTTTTTTTTTTTTTTTTTAATTTTTTTTTTCAACGTTTATTTATTTTTGGGACAGAGAGAGACAGAGCATGAACGGGGGAGGGGCAGAGAGAGAGGGAGACACAGAATCGGAAACAGGCTCCAGGCTCTGAGCCATCAGCCCAGAGCCCGACGCGGGGCTCGAACTCACGCACCGCGAGATCGTGACCTGGCTGAAGTCGGACGCTTAACCGACTGCGCCACCCAGGCGCCCCTAATTTATGTTTTAAAAGGATCACTCCATTGGTAGGAAGACAAGAGTGAGAGTGGGAAGACCCCTGAGGAAGCCAGCTTAGTTGTCCATGTGTCCTGGGCAGGGGTGACAGGGCTGGACTCAGATGGGGACAGAAGAGACGAGAGGGGAAGGGGGCAGAGCCCAGCTGCACTTTGAGAGAGGTCACACAGGATGCACCAACGTACTCTTGGGTTAGATATGGGACATGTCTGGCTAGGTTTGGGGTGACCCCAACTGGGTTTGAATTCCTTTGGTAGCTCAGGCATTCCTAACAACTGACCTGGGCAGTCCAAGTTCCCCACCCAGCCTGATGGCCTCAAGGGCTGACGCGGCATCCCCTGCCCTGACAGCTTCCTCCCCGGTCACTGAGGTTGGCCATTCAGCCCATAGGAGTCTTTTCTTGTAACTTCTCCTTAGGCCAAGGGCTTCCTGATGTCCCTTCACACTGCGGAAGGGGAGGACAAGGTGGAGCCCAGATGGGAAAAGAGAAAAATCTCCAGAGCAAAAATGAAAACGGGGGCACAGTTGCTAGGGGGAGCCCGGTAAAGCAGCCCATGCAGCGAAGCAAGCAAGCAGGGCCGGCCTCGGGTTCCCCAGGCTCTGCAGCCAGCTCTGGTTAATGAGGCTTTCCTGCGGGGAGAGCTCCACTCCATCAGGGAACCAGGAAATGCAGGAGGAAAAAGTCCCCACAGAGCGGGGTGTCCTCCAGCTCACCCTGGCTCCCAGCTGTAGGTTCCTTGTCCAGGCGGCAGCCCCGGCTGCTGCCCCTGGGGATGACTTCCTCCCAGAGACCTCATAAACGTGGCAGGTGCCCACCTAACACGAGGTGCAGAGAGAAGTGCAAGGAGAGAAGGGGCTGGCTGCTTGAGGACGGCCAGGCCCCTGTGCGCAGGCCCTGCCTCCCTGCTGGGCTCTCCCTCCACAGAAGCGGGAATCTCCCTGACCTTCACCCGAGCCCGAGGCAGTCCTGCCTCTCCACACCTTTGCTCATGCCTATCTCCCTGCCTGGACCACCTTCTCAGTCTGCCGAAAGCCACCCTGTCTCCTGGACCTACTTCAGCAGAACCCAAGACAGGATGAAGGGAAGCTAGCATTTATCAGGCACCTCCTCTATCCACACCATTATCTTTCTTTTTGAAAATATCTGATGTCAATTATACCACAATTTAAAAAAAAAAAGTATCAAGCAAATGTAAAACTCAAACATTTGTTAAATCTGGGAGGTAGGTCCTCTGCTATGTTATCTTATTTTCTGTAGGATTAAACAATTTCATAACTAAAAATAAACAACAGAACAGAAAAGCTAACTGGCTTCAGTGCACTGGCTTCCAGAAGCAGCTGGAAGGACCAGACCGGAGCGCTGGGAGTCCTGGTAAGAACACCATGGATGTAGGTGAGGAATCAAGAGGGCTTGGCTGAGGGCCAAGAAGATGGCATGGGGGGGAAGGTGAGGCAGAGAAAGAGAGGAGGAAGAAGGAAGGAGAGGGGTGCAGGGGTAGAATGTGGGGAGGGGTCTAGATAGGAGCCGGGCTCGTTATATGCTGAGGGCCGAGCATACGTGTGACTTATAATTGGAGACGCCTTGCAGGGCAGCCTATGGGCCGGCTCATAGACAGCCCCACCCTTTATCAGTGACTTGTCCGTAACAGGTGCTCACCTCTCACCTACCCCTAGGTGATGACAGAGACTTGGACCACAGGACAGCCCCTCACAGACAGAAGATGCTCAAGGGAGAGCAAAGCCCTGGCCCAGGCCTATGTCAAGGCTCTACCTTACCCAGATCACTGACAGCTGGTGAGATATCTGGGGACCAACTTGACTGTATAAGGGCTGCTCCCTGTTCTGCCCAGCTATTTCTAGAGGGGACAGCATCAGGGCAGGTATGGCCTTAGAGGAACAGCTAGCATGGGGTGGGGAGGGGCTAGGTGATGGAACAGACAGATGAGACCCAGGGGACCCTCCGTCCCCCTGGACGAGAAGGGGAAGAGCCAGCCTGAGGCTCCTTCCTCCACATCCCCAGCCCTATCCACAGAACCCTGGGCCCCACTCTCTAGGGAAGCTTGGGTGAGGGCTGAGACACCTCTGGCCCCCTGCGGCCATGGGGTCTGGGCACAGCAGGCCCAGGGAAGGGAGACTGCAGTCACGCCTCTTCTGGGAGTGGGGAGTGCCAATGGATGGCATGAAGGGTGTCCTCCGGAGGCAGAGCGGCCTCCCACCAGGGTACCAAGACTGTCACCTGATTCCAAAAGGAATGCCAGGGAAAAGGTCAATTATGAGGCCCCACACTCCCTTGGAAAGGGGAAGGAGCCTCCCTCCCCCAATGGGCTTTTGCCTTCGAGGGTACAGACTTGTCAAGCCCCTGGCTCCTTGCCGTCAGTGACCCCCATACAGACCAGGGTCAGGTCCCGCCCTGCCCTTCTCCCAGACTCCTGCTCAGGATGTGACGACAACGTGGAGGGGGAGATACTGATCAGAGAGACCCCCAGACTGACAAAGACATACCAGAGTAAGAGAAAATGCCTCCAGAAAAGATTCTTGGGAAAGGCCACAGGGATGAACGGAGCCATGCCAAGACATAGGCACAGACTCAGAGACTTTTGGAGGGATAGAGATAAATAGAGAAACTGGGGAAAGAGAGAGATGAAGGGAATACCACAGGAAGAATCCAGGACTCAAGAGCAGAGAGAAGGAAATGAACATCTGCACAGAAACTGACAATTTCTCTCTCTCTCTCTCTCTCTCTCTCTCTCTCTGCTCAGCCTAAACCCTCCCTCCCCAGGCAGGGCAGAGGGTCAGGGCAGCACTCCCTCCAGCGGCCAGCCTAAGCCCACCTGCTTGGTAGCCGAAGCCTTTCTGACAAGGTGGGAAAGGACCCCTCTCCTCTCCAAGGTGCCAGGGCCTCCTAGGCCGGCTCTGCGGTGCTCTGGCCCATGTAGGGGCCGCATCAAAGTTACAAGTGGCAGTGGACAGAAGGGGTTCAGCAGGTGGATTCCGGCCAGACTGCCCAATCTGCATCCTGGCTCCCTCACCTGCAGAGACGGTGGTTCTACGGCTCTACCTCCATCCACCTTAGCTCTCAACTACACATCCAAGAAACCCAGGTATTCCAAACTGGCCTGAAGTGTCCCAGCTGCACCAGAAAGATATACATTGATGGACAGAATCTTGGTTTTGAGTCCTTCTACATTGGGTAGATCTCGTGGTCTGTCTCCCTGTCTTGGCCCCAGTCACTGCAGGATGGAAGCAGGAGCGTGCATGGCCCAGCTCCCCAAGGGGCACACACAGAGGAGTTTCCCCCCACCCTCCTACTGGGGCTCCTCCTCACAAGGTTCCACGACGAAGAATGGAGCCCATCCCCTGGAGGAGCCAGAGAGGCTGGCCTTCACCAGAGATGCCCTCAGGAGACCAGCCAGCACTGTCTCAATAGGAAGAATGGCCGCTTGTCGCATGCCAGAACCACCCTGTCTGCGCGCATCTTAACTCCAGCCCATATGCAACCTCCTGCTTCCTGTTCTATTTTTTTTTTCCCTTAAGGTATACCCGAATGTGGTCCATTTAGCCCTAGGGACACCCGCCCCACCGCACCCACACTATTCCTAGCCTCCGCCCCAGCCCACCGCCGGCACTGAGCTCAGACTCCAGCGTGGCTGAACTGGCCACTGTGTTCTGCTGGGCACCAGATAAATGCTCCCTAATTAGCAGATGGAGCCCAACGCAGGCTGGCATTTAGGGCCGTCAACTGGCCAGCCCTACAGCATTCATTTGCCGCAACTTAGAGGTGCCCAAGACCCTTCTGTGGCTGAGAGGATGTGCCCCTAGTCCAGGTTGGACAGACATGGGTCCATGGAGCTCCTGCCCTCCTCCACAGGGGCCAGGGGCAACATCAGGAATGACCACCATCCCGACAATTCTCTGTAGTTGCTCCAGACTCCGTGGGGAAGGCTTCCTGGGCCTCATCTCCTGGAAATCTCATTTCTCTGAGGTAGCTTCTGCACTGAGAGCCATTCGGCAGATGAGAAGGCGGAGTCTCGGAGGCTAGGTTATTGTGTGGGATCACCGGGCTGGTAAGAGGTGGGGCCGGTGAGCACACCCACGTTAAATCTGTCTGATAGCAAAGCTTGAGCCTTCCATCACCATGAGAAACTGCCCCACTGGGAGAGCCAGGAATTTGGCATCAAGAATCCCACAAGTGCGGGGCACCTGAGTGGTTCAGTTGGTTGAGCATCCGACTTTGACTGAGGTCATAATCTCATGGTTCTGTGAGTTTGAGTCCTGCATCGGCTTGCTTCTGTCAGCACAGCCTGTCCTCTCTCTCTCTCTGCCCCTCCCCTGCTTGTGCATTCTCTCTCAAAAATAAATAAACATTAAAAAAAAAAAAAAAAAAAAGAATCCCATAGGCTCTTTTGGAGAGCCTGATGTCACCCAACTGTGGAGGTCTCTGAAGAATCTAAAACCCTTTTTTCCTTAGCTCCAGCTAAATTGAGGATACAAAGGAAACAGTGTTGATTCTCCAGCAACTCCTACAATGGCCTGGTCTGAGGGAACATCCCTGAGATGCAGGAATCACAGCCCCTAAAATCACTTGGGGGGCTGAGGTCCAGCCAGGGTGGCAGGGAGCTGATGAGGGGGGGTCACTGTAGCTGGCACCCCTGGGTCACCCAGCTGAAGGAGAAAAACAGTCTTCCCTCAAACAAGCCCATAACCCAGGCTCCGACAGCTCCCCCTGGCTGTCCTACATGCCTAGTTCCACACCAGTCAAGAGCAAAACCAACTGTTGCCATGGGGCGAAGGGGTGTGAGTATGCCAAGGCCTCCAGCCCAGCTCCGGGAGACACTTTGACCATCCTGCCAGGGTGCCTAAGTGTGTGCAGTTCTGATGGCAGTGCTCTATACTCTGGGTTGCTCGCTCATTCCGTGCCTTCTGCCCTACCCCGATTATTCCACCAGCTGGCGGCTCCGGGTTAGGCCAAAGCTGTGGGCCTGGGTTTTCTGCCCAGGATGACTTTTCCCCATGGGGGTCCCCTGTACCAAGCCCAGTGCCGAGAATGTAGCTGGCACTCCACCAAAGGTGCCAGGATTAACTTGAAATTCTCTCCTGAGGGAAGGGAGAGACTTGGTCACGGCTGAAGCCTCCAGGCACACACATCCACACTCACAGGACACTCACCTGGCCACCACCAAAGACCTTCCTTCCCTTCATTCTCCAGTTTGGAGGGGGACACTGTCCCCCACCCACTCTCCAGCCAGCTTTCCTGCTGTGTATCCGAAGGGGATACAGGGGGTCCCAGTGGGGGCAGAGCCGAGTTTTCTAGGTCAGACCTTCAGGCCTGAGGCCAGAGGAGAAGGAGGTGAACATAGGCAGCATCTACACTCAGGGCCTTCCTGAAGTACCACCCGAACACACCCTGACGTGACACCTTCTGCTAGGAAAACAGGGTGCGCAGCTCCAAGCGTTCGTGCAGACGGTGTAGCCTGACTCAGATGCTGCCTCTGGCAGAACCAGGGTGTGTTATCCAACAGAGGTAGGAGGAGTGGGCGGGACGTGTGGGCTGAGCTCCACCAGGACGCAGCCGACCCTGTGAAGGCAGGTCTGCCGTCTGACTGTTCTGGGAGTTCAAGAGAAGTCTTCGGCTCTCTGCACATGCATCTTGTCCCTGGGGAGGGTGAATGACCCCTCTCCCTCCGGGCGATTTCTTGGTGATGCAACAGGGTGTTCCTGCCCCCCTCAGCCAAAAACTGAAAGAGGACTTCTGGATAGAGGCTAGAATGACCTAGAAGCTAGGGTACCTGAGTTCTAGTCCTGCTGTCACTTAATGCCCTTATAATTTGGATAAGTCACTTCCCCTGCTGGGGTCTCTTTCCTCATCTGTTTAGGAAAAGGACTACGTCAGAGGGTAGCCAATAATTTTCACTCAAAGTGCCTTTGCCAATGGACAGGTAGTCTCTTCCTGAAGGTATCTGGTTTTGGTTTATTTTTAGAAGGACTCTGAGAACATGTCTGGGCTCATGGTCGATGAGCAATGACTGCCATGGGCAAAGGATGGGAACATGCCATGACCAATCAATGATGTCTGCTGTGGGCATGAGGCTGGAAAGTGGCAGCGTGAGTGCCAGACATGTATCATCCTGGTAGGTGATCTCCAAGGGCCTTCTAGTTATAAACCACAATTCTACCCCTAATTCCCCAGCAGACATGGTTAACACTGGTTGCCAAGCGTGTACCTCCCATATTCTGATATTTGCACACAGCTGATTTCTCTCCTTGAAAGAGACATTCTCATCAGTCCTGCAGGACAGTTACTGGGGGAGCAGGCCGCCTCCTAAACTCTCCATCCACCCATAGTCACAAGACTTCACCCAGAAAGTGAGAGACAAGGAAACAATGCCTAGATTTAACACCCAGAAGACATTCCAGCTTTTCTTACAATTTTTCCCATGTCTACAAAGGAGCTTCCCCACTGTGTGAAAATCCCACCAGGGCACAGTGGGAGTGTGAATGATCAGCAAAGGGCAGACTGAGATGGCTCCGGGCTTCGTGGTGCACTCGCAAGAGAGGGTCTCATCTGAGAGGGCCTATGTCCACTGAGCATCCTAGGAGGCATGTGCCTGGATCACTTATACATCATTTGCTAGGAGCACCTTTGCAAGTGTATGCAGATACCAAACACGGTGCTCGCAGATGCAGTACTCATCAGTACAAGAAGAGAGTAGTGTTCCAAGCATACCTACAGCATGGTGAGTATCCTGCAACTCTGGGCTGTTGCAGAGAGTCAGATAAACTCCCCTCCTCTATTTGTATCCAGCTGGAAAGTTCTCCAGATGGCAGGTTCCAGCAGAGCCCAAGTTCTCTCTTCTTATTTCCCTTTACACATAGAAGATGTGTGAGGCTGTCTCCCACCATCCCCCACCCACCATGACTCTGCCCCAAGGCCACCACCTCTCCCCTCCACCTCTCTTCATCTGCTCTAGACCTGTGAGGCCTCTGTGCACATGATTATTCCTAATACCACAGGGTTAGGGAAACTGCACAAGAAGGGGGCACTGGCAGGGTACCAAGTAACCCCAGGACTCCAACCCAGTGGTAGGTAAACAGCTTTCTATCCTGAGCTGGCCTCCAGGTAACATTTCCCCAGGCCCTCCTCTGCAACATTCCCCAGGGAACAGATACCCCCAGCACTCCCCTAACCCCACCCCTGCAAACAGCACAGCCTGCCAGAAGAGAAATCAAGAGAGAGAGGAAGCTGGAGTTCACCCTCAGGCCACAGGGGCAAGATGAAAGGCAGTAGTTAAAGCAGGAGCCAACTCCCGGAGGGGAGGGAAGCCAGCCATAGAATTCCCAAAGGCTACTGGAATCTCTACAGGGTTTCCCTGGAATCCCCTGGTGCTCCATCAGGGATCCAAAAGATGTGTCTTTCCAAGAGCAAGGAAAAACAGTGACCAATAATTATTTGTTTTCCTAATAGTGTTGCTGGGAGAGAAAGAGCATTGGTAATCACTCTTTGGAGGTGAAAAGCTTTATCTAGGAGATGCTTAACACTGCCACCTGACTCTCCTGTCTGGAGGCAGGCTGCACCACGTGGTGAGAGTGGAGCCTGTATCGGTGGGGCACAGGAAGAGACATCTGCCTGCAGACGGCATGGGCATCTCTACCTCTTTTCTCTCAGAGTTATGTTTCTGAGGGTCTAACTAGTGAGCTTTCAGCTTCCCCATCGAGAGTCTCAATGCTCTCGTGTATGGGTGCATGGGCTAGTGTATGGGTGTTCTTTACACGGATTATCTCATTTCATTCTTAGCATTACCCCATGAGGCAGGTATTTTTGTTATCCCCATTACACAGATGAGAAAACCGGGGTGCAGAGAGGTTAAAGAACTCACCAAAGGTTATATACTAACAGTATATCGCTAACAATGAGGGCTGGAGCTGGTCTTGGACCCCAGTCACCCTGGCCCTTGAGTACCTGCCCATAATCCTTGCACCCACAACCATGCAGCCCTTAGTGTTTTTGGTCATGACAAGGACCACCACCCAGTACTTCTTGCCCCCATACACAGTTCATGTGTTTTGAGCAATGTTTGAATACAAGATTCCGGTTTGATAAGATAATTTGGACAGGTCCCTGGGGTTTGATGTAATGGGTTCTAACCAGTTCCATTCCATAGGGATGATTTAGAAGGATGGTTCAGGAAATATGACATAATGTGATTTTTTTTTTTTAATTTTTTTTTTCAACGTTTATTTATTTTTGGGACAGAGAGAGACAGAGCATGAACGGGGGAGGGGCAGAGAGAGAGGGAGACACAGAATCGGAAACAGGCTCCAGGCTCTGAGCCATCAGCCCAGAGCCTGACGCGGGGCTCGAACTCACGGACCGCGAGATCGTGACCTGGCTGAAGTCGGACGCTTAACCGACTGCGCCACCCAGGCGCCCCCATAATGTGATTTTAATAATTATTGTCATTTTCCTTCTCTTGGTAGATAAGCTCTTAGTGTCTATTTTTTTTTTTAACCTGTGTGTTTTCTATCACGTTATAGTATAATGACCACGAGAGACATATTTTATTTTAGACTTCCCACTTTTCCCAATCCTCCCATAGGTATCCTTTTAATTATTAAATATTAACGTCGTAAATAATACATGAATACATTCTTTTTTTATATAAAGTGAAACATTACAAATAAGGCTAAGTTTCCCCTTTGACCAAGATCCTCTTGTCATTGATGCCCCAACTCTCTTCCAGAGATAACTTTATTGTCAATTTGGAGTGCATCCTTCCAGATCTTTAAAAAATATTTATATACTTAGGCTGTATATGTACTTGCAAAAGATATGTCTTGCTGTTGCTTTTGCATAATTGCTATCATACTGTACTGTTTGAAATCTGCAGTGGTCATTCATTAACATTTCTTAGTTATTCATCCATAGAACTGAGATCAATCTCATTTGTTTTGACTGTTGTACAACGTGGTATGAGAATACCACAGTTTACTTAGCAGCCCTCTGTGCCATGTTTCCCACTGTCACCACGGCAAACAACGTGAGGCTCTCTGTGCCTTCCTGGGACTGGGGACTGACATCAGTCATGGCCGATGTTCTCCTCCGTCCAGGGTGTGTGAGCAATCACAATGACCCACAGCTCACCGCACAGCTGGGACTTGTACTGCCATGCCAGGCAATGGAAGTCTGTAATCCTTGGAATGAAACTGTTCTTAGAACTTGGCGTGTTATCTCCCCAGGCTTGGGCCGCCTTGCCTTTAGTGTAGGGTCAATGATCTCAAACAACACAGAGCTTGCCTTGATGATTAAAAGACAGAGCCCGCAGGAGAGACACTTCCTCCCTCCCCTTTCCTATCCTCAGCTTGGTTCCTGGCACACATCAGGACCACCTCACTTTGACCTCAGCAGAGGCCTGCTCTGAACATCAAACCAAACTAAAGCAAAACTATAAGCTACACTAAACTAAGCTGAACTAAACAAAACCTAAACCAAACTATAAATCTAATAAATAGAAAGATGAACACAGATGTTTACCTGCAAAGTGAGGGACCTGGAATAGAATTCTCATTCTAAAAATGCAGTGATCCAATAATGCACCACAAATGACCTCAGAACATGCCCCCCCGCCCCCAACACACGTTCCAAGTCCAGTAATGAATGATTTGGGGATTATAGTTTTGTTTGCTCAACATTAGCCTGGCTATTTGAAAGCTAGAAAGTGAGTGTGACCCTGGGTGGGGTAAGTGGGTGGAAAGTCTAGAGAGATGAATAAGGAAGAGAGATTAAAGCTCTTCAAAACACGTTAAATCCACCAGAGCAAATGAGCATACCTAAAGAACCTTCTTACCTCCATCTTCCAAGCAGTGTGGGGGAAGCCTAAGGGCCTCTCCGGCCTCTCATCAAATATTGACCCTCTGCACTCACTGGCCGGAGTTCAGACTAAAGGACCAGCAGCAGCACGGAGCCAATGTTTGCAGAGCAATTACTGTTGCCCACCGCCTTGTAGGTCAGATTGTGAAACAACCTTCGGTGGAGCCGGGGCTTCAGAGAGTCTTCCGGTCCTTCCTCAGTGGGGGGGGATACTTAACAGTGAAGGAGTTGTGCAAGGAACTTTACAGAGGCTGGAAGTGTGATCCAGTGCCAATGAGAAGGCAACTTAAGAGCATCTGCGGCCCTTTACTGTCCTCCTTCTCCCCTTAGCTGCACCTCCAAGTAATCCAAGCCCTTTAGAGCCAAACAGGCCTCAACATCAGGACTTGTCCCAGACAGCTCCCTCTGGGACAGGTCCCTTTTCCTGGGCAGATAGGCTGAGTGGTGGATTATTTTTAGAAGAAATCAATTTCTACTTGGAGACCAAGAGCCTCTCTTCTCCCTACTCCCAACTTAACATCTGAAATGCCCTTAGAAGCCCTCTCTAGCAACTGACGTGGTTTCCAGAAGTGTTTGGAATAGCTGTTGAATTGAATTGCTCTATTGATCGAGCAAATCATGGTAGAACATAGTCTCCTTCTTCCTGCCGGGGCCCTAAAGATTTTAGAAGGAAGCTGAGGAGGGGCTGGGAGGGTGGCAGAGCCCTCTGGGGTAGGCAGAAAACCCAGTCAAGCCTGTTGTGTGCCCCAGATGGTCTAAAACAGCACATTCCAAAAGACACTTCTGTCATGATAGAAATTCTCTGTATCTGCTCAATATGTAGCCACTAGCCACTGTGACTATTGAACACTTACAATATAAGCAAGTATGGGGCACCTGGGTGGCTCTTGCGACTGGTTAAGCATGCGACTCTTGATTTTGGCTCAGGTCATGATTTCAAAGGGTGGGCTCTGTGCTCACCAGGGAGCCTGCTTGAGATTCCTTTTCATTCCCTCTCTCTCTCTTTCTCCCTCTCTCTGCCCCTTGCCCTCTCACACATGCATGCACGCTTGCTTTCTCTCTCTCTCAAAATTAAATAAACTTTATATAAAAGAAGAATACAGCAAGTATGACCAATAAAGTAAATCTAATTTGATTCTTAAAAATGAATTAAACAAGGGACGTCTGGGTGGCTCAGTTGGTTGACTATCCGACTTCGGCTCAGGTCACGATCTCACAGTTCATGAGCTGGAGCCCCATGTCGGACTCTGTGCTGACAGAACCTGCTTTGGATTCTGTGTCTCCCTCTCTCTCTGCCCCTCCCCTACTTGTGCCCTTTCTCTCTCTCTCTCTGTCTCAAAAATAAATAAATGTTTAAAAAAATTTAAAAATGAATTAAATTTAATTTCAAACTTTTTAATTAACTTAAATGTAAATGTAAATAGCCACATATGGCTAGTGGCTACCACAGTGAACAGCACAGGTGAAGGGCTCCATACCCGGTGTTTCCTGGGGGGCAGGAAGAGGGGCCACATTCAGTGCACAGCCCCTGGTGTGTGGAGGCAGAACCACTGGGGCTGAAGGCTGAAGGCAGAAGATATGAGGAGAGGAGAGAGTTTGGGGCAGAGTAGAGGGTCTTATCCTGATACCCTTGGAAGGATATCAGGGGGGTATGAATGACCAAAAAAAGGTCATTAGAATTATATATGTACATTCATGCCTTTGTCTGGGGAGACAGTCTTTGTCTTTCATTAGAAGCAGAAAAAATCTCTGATCTTCAAAATAAGATAAAATAACTCCTTGATCTGTCAGTTTCCACTTACTTCTTCAGGGATGCCTGCTTTGATCCCAGAGTATGTTTCCCTGTAGTATCTCTATGGTACTTCTCTTTGTAGCATTTGAAATAGTATGAAATTATATATATATATATATATATATATATATATATATATATATATAATATATTATATATATACATTTATATATATATATTATATATATTATATATATATTTATAAAATATATATTTATTTTGCTTTTGCTCATCAATAAATCCCCAGAGCCCAGCATACTTCCTGGGACATAGAAGATAGGCACTTAGATTGGATAGATTAGATGGATGGATGATGGATGGATGGATAGGAGGCAGGCATGCCAGCATAAATGAATAAACAAATTAACAAAGAAATTAGGGACATACTTTACTACCCCAATAACTATAATTTTCAAAAAACAACCAAATACCCCAAACGGTTGTGGGGGTATGGGGCTATATCACTCGAGGCTGCCGTCCCAATCAAACCATATAGGTTTTGTTCCCTCCTCCCAAGAGGAGTGCTCTTTCCTTTCTCTCCATCCATAACATGCTGCTTGTCCCTCAATCAAGTGTTTATTTCATTTCCAGTAGACTTCACTGCCTAAAAGTCTACTTTCCCCACCAGACTTCTGGAAGGAAGGGACCTTGTCCTTCTCAACTTAGCATTCCTCAGCTTGTGCCACTTCCATCCTGAAGAAGTGCAAATATGTAGGAGGGCGTAGCACAGGCCCATCCACTCTTACCCTGAGCCAGCCTGGCTTATTCATCTTTATTCTTCCATCCTCACCATTTACAGTCAGGGTAAGGCTGCTAGATTAAGCAAGTGAAAACACAGGACACACAATAACATGTGAATTTCAGATAAACAATGAATCGCTTTTTTAGTATAAGTATATCGCATGCAATATTTGGGACACACTTACAGTGAAAAAAAATATTGTTCCTCTGGAATTCAAAATTAACTGGAGGAGCGCCTGGGTGGCTCAGTTGGTTGAGCGTCCGACTTCAGCTCAGGTCATGATCTCGCGGTCTGTAAGTTTGAGCCCCGTGTCGCATCGGGCTCTGTGCTGACAGCTCAGAGCCTGGAGCCTGCTTCGGATTCTGTGTCTCCCTCTCTCTCTGCCCCCTACCCCACTCATGCTCTGTCTCTCTCTTTCTGTCAAAAGTAAATAAACATTAAAGGGGCGCCTGGGTGGCTCAGTCGGTTGAGTGTCCGACTGCGGCTCAGGTCATGATCTAGTAGTCTGTGAGTTTGAGACCCACGTCAGGCTCTGTGCCGACAGCTCAGAGCCTGGAGCCTGCTTTGGATTCTGTGTCTCCCTCTCTCTCTGCCCCTCCCCCACTCATGCTCTGTCTGTCTCTCTCTCTCTCTGTTAAAAATAAATAAACATTAAAACAATTAAAAAAAAACATTAAAAAAAATTAACTGGACATCTCATATTTTATCTGGTGACCCTATTCCAGGTCCTCAAGAGTAGCAGATAGCCTGTAAGTAAGGCATATGGGTGGTGTGGGGGACAGAGGTGAATGTGGATGGAGATAAATGACCAGCCCAGTATAGTCCTAAGGCTTCAGGTAAGTGTAGAATGGGCAGTTACCAGGTTATCTGTGGACTCTTGTCCACAATGCCACGAATGAGCCAGCTCCCCCATGCTCCACCAGAGGACTCCTCATTAATGCCACGGGTCACATGAAAGAGACACTGTCTCTCTCCAAGCACAAGTCGTTTGGCTCCTGTGTCCCCCTGCCTGCCTCCTGCTCAGGGCTGCTTGTCCCGGTGTGCGCCTGAGATAGTCCATTCCCAAGGATAGATTTGCTCATTTAAGCCTCACAAAACCCTACTGGGTAGGTACTATTCAAATCTACATTCCACAGATGGGAAAGAGAACCTAGAAAAGTTAAGGAATGTTTCCAGAGCTACAAGGTGGTGGAGCCAGTAACCAGTCCTAGGCAATGTGTCCCCAGTGCCTAAGCTTGAAGCCACTCTCTCACTAGAAAGCCCAATTGCGAGGGCACCAGTGACTAGAGATGGAGTTAGCATTACCATGTTTCTTCCTCTACAGGAGTCGCCATATTAAAATCAGTGACCCTGATAAATAAGAAAGGCTTTCCAAAATGAATGCCACTAAAAGTCATGTCATGAGTTCTGTAAAATGGGTTCACAAAGATGCTATGCTTGGCTCAAAGGTTAAATTCCGAAGGACCCTTTCCAAACTGTATCTCCAAGGCAGTGATGACCCACGTGGACAGGCCTGGACATGCTCACGTCTAGAGCCAGTGCATCACACAAGCTGACCCATGCTGTGCGTCCCCTCCCAACACACAGGAAATAAGCCCTCCAGGCAAGGAAGAAGTAGGGGGAGTAGCATTCCTTTCTTGTGAGGTTCTGTAACTAGGGAGGGGATGGGGGCACAGAACAGAAGGGTGGGGGAAGAAAAGCTCTGATTTGAGAGTTTCCGTTGGCTCTGAGACTCCCTCTGGCTCATCAATGAGTCCTTTCAGGGTTCCCTCTCCCCAACTAACTTATCATTTCCTGTCCCGCACACTACATCCATTGATGGGGTATCAGCAAATCCCACCAGTTTATACCAGAAGGACCCAAGGAGACTGGACAGCAATGGGGGAGGTGAGGAGAAGAGGCAGGAAAGTAAGGAGTGGCTTTCCATCCCATATTATCGGATCAAGACAGGATTTACTGTAATACAGGAAGCTGGCTCACCTTTGACTCATCTCATTGGTAGAGTGATAAGGACAATGGGATAGTCAGGTACTTAAGGGCAAACATGCAGGCCTGGTCTCTCCAAGGTGACTCACCACCAAAGCCTGCAAATGAACGAGTAGAGCCTGGTTGTGAGGACCAGAAGTAGGTGTCTCTTCTTTGTGTTTTTATTGGCCTACACCAGGCTTATAGCCCTAAGGAAGAATCTAGAAACTCTCAGTTTTCCCTTCCTGGTATTGGAAGGGTTGCTGTTCAACTCACACTAATTCTGCCTTGTCTGGTGCCTGACTCTGTTACAGAGGTATAGGCCCCCTAGTGGTCACATCTGTGCTATGTGACCTTCTACTCCGGGCCACTCTGATTGGTCCAGAGAGGGCATGTGACCCAAATCAGGCCAATCCGAGTCTTCCCTGGGATTTTTCAACTTGAAACAGTCAGTCAGAGACAGTCTCTCAGGTGTTGGGAACTACAAGATATGAAATTCGGGAGTTGTTGACAGCCAAGTTCCTCAGAAATCTGAGGGCAGTGCCCAGAGAGAAGCAGAGAGCAGACAGACAGAAAGCAGCTGTAGTTTTGGCTGTTCTTGGAGCCCACTGCCTCACTCCCCTCTTTACCACCTGGCCAACTACACAACCTTCTGTGGTATACCCTTCCAACCAAATCTCCTTTTAGTGTGAGCCAGTAGGAGTGTAAAACTACCACTTGTGATTCAAAAAGGCCTAACCAAATTAGGTAGCATCAAGGGAGGTGTCTGCAGTGGAGCTGTGGGATCCCTAGTACCATCCCCCTGTGCAGACATCCCTGTGTATATTAGGGAGTCACACACATCATACACATGTACAAACATGGCAGCAAGAGCCTTATTCGGCTAGCCAGACACAGTGGTATGCCCAGTTTGTGTCTGTAGTTCAAGAAACTGCTTATTTTCCGTTTCTGTCTCTCCCGTGTGTTTGCTTTTCTTTGCCTGCAAAGATGTGGTGGCTTGTGTCTCACCCTGGATGTTTATAGACACATGTCTGCTCATGCACACAGCACCCACGGCCATCCTCCTGCCTCTCCACCCTGGTTTCCTAACCCCCAGGCAAAGGAGGGTGACAAAGCTTGACTGTTAAGACCATCAGATGAAGCCAACAAATACCTGTGTCTGCCTGCGACATTAAAGACTGAGCCAAGCTCAACTAGACAGGTGAGGTTCCCTCATTTGTCCCTCTGTTCTGACCTGGATGCTGACCCTGAGTGTTCTGACAGGGGTTCTCCGGCTGAGTAAGGACATGACAGAGGCCAGCCCAGCAGAGACTCAGGCCACGGTGGCTGGAACTGGGTACCATCCAAACTCAGACCAACTCACCTGCAGGTCAAAGAACTTGCTGTACCTCCGGTAGATGGTCTGGGATGTGGAGTCGGACCAGGTCACATTGATGATGTACACCTGTGGGGAAAAGGTAAGCACAAATGAGCGGGTGACTAAGGCTGAGCTTCAAGCTGTACCAGGCATCATTTAACATGACTGTGGGTGCACCATGGCCAGGACCATTCTTCTCATCTCTGTCCCCAAGACCTAGCATGGTGTCAGGTACCACACAGATGTTACACATGTTTATTTAAATACACACACACACACACCTAGAAAGATATCCAATAAACTGCTAAGGATGATTATCTTAGGAGAGTAGGATTACAAGTGGTTTTAATTTCCTTCATTTCATTTGTATGTATTTTATAAAACAAACACAAAATTGGAGTTGTCAAAAATGTCCACTGGTTCTCAAACTTTACATTGGATCAGATTCTGTAAGAGGCCTTTCTAAATTGCAGATGCTGGGGCCCCACTCTCTGAAATTCTGCATAAGTAGACCAGGGGTTTCAGGACTCAAGCAACTGCATTTTAATTTTTTTAAGGCTTTATTTTTATAGAGCAGCTTTAGGTTCATAGCAAAATTGAGCAGAAAGTGCAGAGAGTTCCCATACACTCCCTGCTCTCTCCTACCACTTGAGTGGTACATTTGTTAAAATTGGGCATCTATACTTTTTTTCCCCAAGATTTTATTTAAATTCAAGTTAGTTAACATATAGGGTAATATTTCAGGAGTAGACTTTAGTGATTCATCACTTACATATAACACCCAGTGCTCATCCCAACAAATGCCATCCTTAATGCCCATCACCCATTTAGCTCATCCCCCCACCAACTCCCCTCCAGCAACCCTCAGTTTGTTCTCTATCATTAAGAGTGTTTATGGTTTGCCTCTCTTTTTTTATCTTATTTTATTTTTCTGTCCCTTTCCCTACATATTTTTTCTGTTTCTTAAATTCCACATATGAATGAAATCATATGATATTTTCTCTGACTGGCTTATTTGGCTTAGCATGATACACTCTAGTTCCATCCATGCTGCAAATGGCAAGATTTCATTCTTTTTCATCACTGAGTAATATTCCATTGTAGAGTCTTCTTTATCCGTTCATCAGTCAATGGACACTTTGGCTCTTTTCATAATTTGGCTATTATTGATAGTGTTGCTATAAACACTGGGGTGCATGTGCCCCTTTGAATCAGCATTCCTGTCTCCTTCGGATAAATACCTAGTAGTGCAATTGCCGGGTCACAGGGTAGTTCTAACTTTTTGAGGAACCTCCACACCATTTTCCAGAGTGGCTGCACCAGTTTGCATTCCTACCAGCAGTGCAAAAGGGTTCCCCTTTCTCCACATCCTCGCCAACATCTATTTATTGTGTCCCGAGTTGTTAATTTTAGCCATTCTGACACGTGTGAGGTGATATCTCATTGTGGTTTTGATTTGTATTTCCCTGATGATGAGTGAGGTTGAGCATTTTTTCATGTGTCTGCTGGCCATTTGTATGTCTTCTTTGGAGAAATGTCTGTTCATGACTTCTGCCCATTTCTTAACTGGATTATTTATTTTTGGGGTGTTGAGTTTGATAAGTTCTTTATAGATTTTGGACATTAGCCCCTAATCCAATATGTCATTTGCAAATACCTTCTCCCATTCTGTAGGTTGCCCTTTAGTTTTGTTGACTGTTTCCTTCGCTGTGCAGAAGTTTTTTTATCTTGATGAGGTCCCAATAGTTCATTTTTGCTTTTGTCTCCTGGCACCTGTACTTTTAACAAACCACTTCTGCTGTAGTTGATTCTCAAAACCCACCCTGAAAAGCACTTCAGGTGACATTAAGCAATTCAGAGATGTGCAATTCATCCCAGTGTTCCTACGCCTTAACTCAGGGCCAGGCACAGACCAGAGCGAGTGCTCAGAAAACGTTTTGCTGCATTGGAGCACCTGAATGGCTCAGTCGGTTGAGCGTCCGACTTCGGCTCAGGTCATGTTCTCACGGTTAGTGAGTTTGAGCCTCACGTCAGGCTTTGTGCAGACAGCTCAGAGCCTGGAACCTGCTTCGGATTCTGTGTCTCCGTCTCTCTCTGTCTCTCCCCCACTCACACTCTATCTCTGTCTCTCTCAAAAATAAGCAGTAAAAAAAAAAGAAGAAAATATTTTGCTGCGCTGAACAATCAAACTGCCCTCTGGATGAGAGGCAGATTTGCAGGAGAGATGCCAGTGCACGTAAGATTTTTAAACTTGTCGGAAATGAAGGCGTTTCAGGACCCTATTCCTAATGTCTTCCCCACTTCCCAATGCTCAGTTAGGCTCTCCAAGGCTGCTGCCCCAGGCCACTCTAGAAGGCCTACTGGCCTAAGAGGTGGGCAGGCCTCCTGGCTGGAGAAAGAGAAAGTCCCCTGCCACATAATCTGGCCTACTGTCCCTACCATTTCTATCCCTTTTACTGAACTCACACCAAAGACACATCCTCCTGAGGGAGGCCTCAGTGAGAGGCACAGTCCCTTCACCCCCTCAGGACTAGTCTGCTGAACGTCCCCTCTAGTGCCTGCTATGACCTCTCTTGGGTTAAGGGCCAGCACAGAGACACAGTGAGACATCTACCTTGCTTCCTCCCTCAGAGGAGACTGAGCAGCTATGTCCACAGCTGTGGGTCCCTTGCCAGAGCGCCCATCAGAATCTCCTGGCAAGCTTCATAAAAACTCAGATTCTGGGCACCTGCCTAGTGATTCTGATTCAGTAGGTCTGAGGAGACTCCATCAGCGACAACAAAATGGGCAGAGAAGCCAGGGGTCTCAGCCACTATGAGAAGGAAAGAATGTTAGCAAAGAGAAGTAGAATTTAGATCCCTTGGCATCAGGGTAGATGAATTCACCAGAGGCCTGGAGCAGAGCTGTCTTAGTTTGTTTGGGCTACTATAAGAAAATACCATGGACTGAGTGGCTTACACAACAAACACTTATTTCTCACAGTTCTGGAGGCTGGAAGTCCAAGATCAAGGTTCCTGGTGAGACCCACTTCCTGACTTGCACATGGTCAATTTGTTGCCGTATCCTTAAGTGGTGGAGAGAAGGGGCTCTAGTCTCTTTCTCTTCTTACAAAGGCCCTAATCCCACCCCTGGGACTCCATCTTCACATCGTCATCTAAACCTTATCACCTCCCAAAGGCCCCACCTCAAATATCACACTGGGGATTAGGGCTTCGATGTACAAATTTGGGAAAACACAAATGTTTGGTCCACAGCAAGGGTTTTGCACACAGGGATATGGGGCTTTATGTCTGGTACTCAGTTAACATCCAAGCAAATGAGCCCTGAATCCTCAGTCCCTTCTCCCCCGCACTGAGCTCTGTTACAGAGGTAGCCTTGTTCAGAGCAGGGTTCGTTCCAAAATGCAACTAAGGAGAGGGCCATAAAGCAAAGCAAATAGTGAGTGTTGCCCCCGTGACATGGAGTATTTATGACATGTTTTGTGTGATCCTGATAAGAACGAACATTAAGTGAAAGGCCATTCCTATCTTCACAAACCCAAAATAAACTATCGTCTATTATTATAATAGATAGGGTTATGCTTTGCTTTATATCATATATAAACACATATCTCATATAATAAATGGTAGAAACCATTTTTAGGGAATGGTTACTTCATGCCAGCATAGCAAAACCATTGATATGCATTAGCTCATTTAATCTATTAGGTAGCTACCATTGTTATCTCCAGTTTGTACAGGAGGAAGCCGAGTTTCAGAGAAGCTACATAACTTGCCCAAGGTCACACAGCTAGTACAATACAGAGCAAAGGACTTGACTCAGGTCCAGTTGAGTCCAATCACCATGCTGTTTACCACACTGGACTATCTTCCTATATGTAAATTTAGGAGTGTTTTTTTTTTTTTTTTTAATGTTTATTTTTGAGAGAGAAGGAGTGGGGAGAGGGGCAGAGAGGGGCAGAGAGGGGCAGAGAGAGAGGGAAACAGAGAATCTGAAGCAGGCTCCGTGCTGTCAGCACAGAGCCCAGCATGGGGCTCAAACCCATGAACTGTGAGACCATGACCTAAGCTGAAGTCAAACACTCAATCGACTGAGCCACCGAGGCCCCACAGGAGTGTGGATATTTAAATCAAACTACTTAATCAGGACTGAATGATATCTTTCTTAATAAATTTCTGAATGGCCTGAAAAGTCTGTGTACCCCTTGCACAGTGGATGAGCCTAGAGGATCATGGGGGAGTCATGTCAGCCCTGAGAGCCTGAGAGAAAGAAGAACTTGCGGCCCAGACAGAAGTCAGTGGTTAGGAATGCTACAAAACCAGACGAATGCAGAGGAAACCCTCATAACACAACTGGCTTCATTGACTGTGGCCGGATGCTCTGAAGTTTTCACTGGGGTTTTAACCCACCCCATCCCCCCAGCTGACTCCCAGCTCCTTGCCCCCCAAGTCCTACCAGCTACATCTTCCCTCCCGCAGGTCCCAGGCAGGGAGCAGATGCTGTATGTGGCCAGGTGCTGCCTTCCTGACCTCTGCCTGGGCAGAGGCACTGTAAGGAGGCCCCAAGGGGCAGTGCCCTCTCAGGAGAGAGCCTACAGACCATTAGACAGCAGCCTTTCTCCCCGGCCAGTCAAGCGGGGCCCGGAGGAAGGGCTTATCTGGGGCTTAACATGACCCATGCTCCATCCTCCCCAGTAATTAGGGGCTTCCCCTCACCTCCCAGGAAGAATTAATTATAGGCTCACAGCCTCTGGTGGCTGGGAGGTCTCTCCTTCTGCAGAGGAAGAAACTCAGACCCGGGATGGTGATTTGCCAAGGAAGAGGCACACGTTCTGGAGACAGCCACACATGGGTTTCACTCTCAGGACCTTCCTTACTGGCTGTGAGACCTCAGCCCAGCCTCTCAGGCCCTCAGGTTCCTCTTCTACTCAATGGGCACAGGCTTTGGGGCTCTGGGCCTGACCCACTAGGCTGGTTACCGTGGCAGGTGTGCTCAACCTGTTAGTGCCAGAGCTGGGACTAGAGCCCAGACCTCCCAGTTCCCAGGCCAGGGCTAACCAGCACATGGGAGCACACTCCCCCCAATCTCTTCCACCCTGTGGAAAAGTCCTTTCCCTTCACAGGGAGCCATCTCTCTCTAACCCTTGACCTGAATCCACACCAAAGACAAGCCCCCTGGAGAAAAAGCAAGAGGGCAGGGTGAAAGAGGTTGTCCACGTGACCCGTGCCAGCCACAGCCAAGCCGTGCTTCCCCTCAAAACACATTTCTTTCCTTGTTGGGCAAAGGATTGCTCCTGCTAACGTCTTGCCTCCCACTTCCCATGCTCGGAGCGAGCATGAGGTGACTTGGGTGCAGGGGTACAGAAATGAGCCCCATCCCAGGTCCTCCCAAACTTTTAGGATTTACCAGGCACCCCTGGCCTCCTTCCTGGACAAATGCTCTAAATCCTGAGTAAGAGAAATGGTCAGAGACTTCCCTGGAAATAGAAACCCAGAGATCCAAGGACAGTCTCCAGACCACTTTCTTTTATCTGGGCAGCCTATTTCAAAGGCTTGTCTGCTTTCTTCCAAACCTTGAACCTCTTAGATTATCATTCCAGATGAGCAATGGATATGCAAAATTCCAGCCCAACCCATACACCGCCCCCCACCCCCACCCCCACACCCACATTAGAGTTTCTTAAGCCTCCCTGAGCTGGCTCTAGTGGCACTAGAAACCCTAGAGATAAACCCCAGAGAAAGAGCAGGTGGAGGGGAAGGGGGACAGGGCAGAGGTCATCAGGGAAAGCCAGCTCTGTTTACCGGGCCTGCGTCAGGGGCCCAGATAAACTCTCTTCTGCTGCAGGAGCAGACGAGATAACATTACCTAGCAGCTGGTTCTCAAGAAAGGTTTGCAATTAAACATCCTGCTTCCACACACTTTGCTGGGGGTTGTGTTTCCCGGGTGGAGTTTCCCTTTCTTCTGGATTTTAAAAAGAACATGGATTCTATTTCCCCCATTACTGGCTGTTTCAGGCAGATGGTAGGCATCTTGGAAGCCTTGCTGTCGACCAACAACTGCATCCAGCTTTTCTCGGAGAGGAAGCTCCTGAGTCTCATGTTCACCTGCCTCCCTTACCCTCTACAAGGAGGATCTCTACCCCAGACACAACGACGGAAACTCTCAGCAGACACCTGGCACGATGTCTTGGTCCAACCGGAGTGCCCACCCACTCCGGACCACCTTCTGTCTGCTCAGCTCATCAGGCCCAGAAATGTCTGAGACTGCCACGGCTTCCAAGTCTTGCTCGTTTCAACAAGAAAACAGTCATGATGCAAATTAGACCCACAGCTCAACTCCAGAGCACCGAGAATGACACCCAGCCCAGTTCCTGTGGAGGACTATAGGCTGCGACCAATGAATGACCCAAAGATATGGCCCAACTGTTCTTAGAAGGCCTAGGACCTGCCCCATGTTTAATTAGAAAGTGCCAGTAAGGGGTGCCTAGGTGGCTCTATCGGTTAAACGTCTGACTTCTGCTCAGGTCATGATCTCGCAGTTCATGGGTTTGACCCCCACGTCGGGTGGGCCCTGTGCTGACAGCTCAGAGCCTGGAGCCTGCTTCGAATTCTGTGTCTCCCTCTCCTTCTGCCCCTCCCCACTCACACTCCATCTCTCTCTCTCTCTCTCCCTCTTTCTCTCAAAAATAAACAAACATTAAACAAAAAATTTTTAAATGCCAGTAAATACCAATTGTTCCCTGTGCTGACAAAAAGTACAGTTGTTTTTTTTATTTGTCTTACTATTTATTTATTTTTGAGAGATAAAGAGAGAGAGAGACAGACCACGAGTGAGCAAGGGGCAGAGAGAGAAGGAGACAAAATCTGAAGCAGGCTCCAGGCTCCAGGCTCTGAGCTGTCAGCACACAGCCTGATGCGGGGCTCTAACCCACAAACCACGAGATCATGACTTGAGCTGAAGTTGGACCCTTAACCGACTGAGCCACCCAAGTGCCCCCAAAAAGTACAGTTAGAGGCAAGGAGTTAGGAACTATGGAAGAACTCATATATCTTTGTGGCACTGTGGCTCAGTTTACTAAGGAAGACCTTATTTTCCCTGGACCCTTGCCAGCTGCCCCTGCCCCAAGGCCAAATGGAAACTCAGTGACAATCTTCCTTCACCTGCTCACACTATAGTCCATCAGTTAGCTAAGACTAGGGCCAGTGAATACTGCTATACACGGTGTTCACCGTCCAAAGATGTCCAGCCAAGGGGACAAGTAGGGGCTGAAATCTAACCCATACCCTGCACCTCAAACTGTGTATGTCGGCTGGAAGCTGCGGGGAAAGGGGTGCTTTTTCTAATGAACAACACAGTGGTTCCGGTCAGGACACAGCACCCTGTTCCCCTGGGTGGGTTGTCACTGCTCTTTAGGGCCCCTGAGGTCACAATATCTCCTCAGGACCCAGTTCTTCAACCCCCTCCAAATCTTCTAGATGGAGGGATGCTTAACGTTTGGAACTGACTGCTAAACGATTTGGCCCCAAAAGTCTGAAAGAACACAGCCAGTAAAGGGGAGTTTACAGCTGGGGACATGATGGTTGCTCTGGCCCCTGGCTGGAACGGTTTCATCATGCCAAATTCTCCGAGAAGGTGGCGCCAGCCTGTCTAAGGTACCAATCAGCTCTAACCTTCTATTCAAAGGGCCCCATGTACGACATTCTACCCCAGGGAGGGGAGGAGTGGAACATAAGTTCCAAATTAGGCCAGACTGACCTCTGAGGTCCAGACCACCTGGCAAGGCAGAAGACCCCAGGGCTTTGCCCCCAATACAAGTGGCTACACCAAACACTGGGACGATGACCCCTTTCCTCCCTGCTGGGGCCCATAGAAACCCATAGTAAACAGTGGAGGCCATGGTGTCAAAGGTGTCACCTTGATGGCACCCAGAATCCACCATCTGACCTGGATCCACTGGCCTAGAAAGTCTGTGTCCATCTCTTGTGGTGCCCATAGTCTTTTTTTCACAATTAACCAGTTCTTATATCTCCCTTTGTTTGGTAATTGTTGGCTAAGAACAACCCAGCAATGGACACATGCTGTGTCCCCGTCTATTTAACACGCTCAGTATGTCCCTCCCAGCAGCAAGGGCAGCAAACATCTTCCCCAGCAACCCTGGAGTTCTCTCAGTCCTCAGGGCACACTGAAATAAAGACTGACTGGTAGATCTACTGGGTGAAAATCCGGGGGGTTTGAAGCACCAAAGAGGTCACTAGCAGCAAATTTTGCCCCAACCCCAGAAGAAATTCCCAGTGGCCAAGGGTAGAACACAAACATATCTGGCTCAGTGCAAGCATCTTTGCCAACCCAAAACCCAGTCGGCAAAATCAAGTTCAATAGCCTGTGGCCACTTGGCTAAAGTTTCTGAGCACTCTCAGGGTCTGGCCCTATTAAAATTCCAACCCCTCCTCTAGGGTGGGTGCTTGTTCTTGGAGTGGGGAGGATGGTGATGCTGCAGATTTGGGGGAACAACCACAACCTGGAAGCCCGGACTCGGAGGGTGACCCCCGCCCCAGCATGCACATGTACACATTGACCACTGGGTTAATGACCAGGTGGTAGAACCTTTCCAGTCCTCAGACCACCCTACTCCAAGCTCCCTCTGGACCTCATGTTTATGGACCGGTCACAGTAAATGCAGCTGCAGCCACCCCAGGAAGGCTCCGGGAAGGGTGGGGCATGTGCTAGGAGGGGCATGTGCTCCTCCCAGAACTACCCATCCACCAGCCACCAAAACACAGACACTGCCACTGTAGGCGTGCACTAAATGGCCCTCATCTTGGATAAAGGGCTTTTCAAAGGGGTTTGGAGAGAAGACAGTCAGCAGGCTCCTGTACCATATAAAACAACTTCAAGAGTGTTTTGTGGGTATCCATCACACTCAGTGTGGGTGCCTGCTATTGTCAGCACGGATCATGGGGCCTTGACTGTATTTAGCTTGGAGGGCAGTGGGTAGGCAAGAAGGTCTGGAAAAAGCCTCCATATTGCTTGTGCCTCCACTTACTACTCTGCAAGAAGGGGATAGCAGTAGTTACCTCACCTCTGAGCAGTTGTGAGGATTCAGTGAGCTAATCCTGTATCTCCCCATAAGAATGGAAGCTCCCGAAGGCTGATTATGGTATCCTAATGCTCAGCATGGTATTTTATGCCAAAGAGGTGCTCACTTAATGTCCCTTAAGTAAGTCAAGGGACAAAACAATCAGCAAATGTTGACTGAGTGCTTACCTAGTACGTGGTTTTATGCCAAGCTAAAAATGAGGCAAAGTCCCTGACCTCCAGGCTCTGACAGCTCAGTCAGACAAATCAAGTAGGGAAACAGTGCGCAATGGAGTCATGGGGTGCCAAAAAGTGAGGCCCAGAAAGGACCAAAGGTTGGCACCACGGAGGAGGAAGACAGCCTTGAAAGCATTTGAAGGAATTAAATGTTAGCGCCAACACTGCTCTGCTGTGTGGGCTTGGGCAAGTGCCATAGCTTCTCTGAGTCAGCTAAGTGTGGTTTATAATGGGAACTTCTCATCAGATGTGACGATGGACATGAGGTGCTCAGCACAGGGCCTGGCACATGGCAATCACCCAACCAACATTAGCTATTTAGACACCCAGGAAGAGAGAGAGAGAGCACGAACCAACTTCTTTCCCTTTGCCATGAGACATGGATCAGGACACCAGGAATTGGAAAAGGAAGTGGGAAACAGGGATGCAAATGGACAAGGGCGAGCGCGCGCGCGCACACACACACACACACACACACACACACACACAGCAGTGGCGGAACCAGCACTGGCCTGGGAAAGCAGAAAGCGCCAACATTAACTGCTGCCTGGAGCCAGGAAAACAATGGCCATCCTCAGGAGCACCCGCTGAAAGGATGGGCGAGCTGTGGCAGGCCTCTCTGGGTCGGAGGCTTTTTTTCTTCTTTATTTCATATTTCCTGCAGGGAAAATGAGTGTCTAAAGCAGGAGCTCCCAGGATTTACAAACCCTACACAGACCTTAAAAAAAGGGTTCAGCTGTCCAAGCTCTGTCTATATAATTCTGTTTTTATGACCCTTTTTCTTAGATTGGTTTCACTGGGAAGAACGCTAATTGCCATGCTCACTTTATAGAGCACTTACTGCTCTACAGGCATTCTAGGCCTAGCATTCTAGGCCTTGCTGAGCACTTTAGTCAGATTATCTCACTGAATCCTTACGATCAGGGAGGCGAGTGTTGTTATCATCTTCAGCCCACAAATGAAGACACCTAGAGAGGTAACTGGTCTACCTCGCTTATACTGGCAGCAGGCCATGAAGCTCAGCTTCCAATGTGCCACGACGACACAGTCAGATGTCATCCTCTTCAATAACTACAGAAAACTTGCTGGAACAAGCCAGAGTTCCTGTCGCAAGGGTTCGTCCTCATGGTTCAATGCTCTGTCAAGGGGTTACTTCATGTGTGGGTGATCTATCAGTCAGCACTGAGGTTACCCATGCACCAGGCTGGTAAGGAGGCCTGCGTGGGGACCAGCACTCTATCTTGCATGATCTGAGTTACTCTAAGTAACTCAGATGAAAAGTTCTTACTCTCTCTGAGCCTCACTCTCCATCCATAAAACAGGGGTGCTAATAACTGCTTCCCTGTGAAGATTAATGAGAACAGAAGAACCACCACCAACCAGTGCTTGGGATCCCATAGCTGCTCAGTAAATGTGATCTCCATTTTCCATCTCCTCCTTCATAGTGCCTGGCATGGTCTTTTGCGCTTAGAATTTTAGCCTCTTCCCTAGAAGTTTCTGGAGGCACCAGTTAGCCTGGGTCTTGAAAGGAACCAACCCACTTTGGGTTTCTAGAGCCCTGGGCGTGGTCCCTACTACATGCTTTCCAGAGTCCCTGAGGGCCCATGGTCGAACCTTTGTACCTTCCTCCCTCCAACTGTGCCACCACCCTCTGGTCCCAAGCCAGCTCTGATCAGAGCAGACAGGTCTGACCACCTTGCAACAGCAGGTGCTCCAATGGAGAGGCAGCAATAGGCAGTGAACATCTTGGCTCATGCCCAGGAGCCCAGAAAGGGTGGCAGTACGCCCAGACCAGGGGGAGAAGGCTCACCCTACTATGAAAACTGAGAAAAACTCTAGACGCATGTTGTCATTTGGGAGCTAGAGTCCTGGAAACCTTAAACAAAAGTTTCCTCTCCTGATCCAAAAAAAGGGTCATCCTCCTGGGCTTTCACGGGGTTTGGATGTAGCCCAGTGGGTCCAGAAAAGGATGAGAAATGAGGATTCTCACTCCACACACTCTCAAGTCAATGACTGACCTGGGCCCGCTGACCTGGACACACACATCCTGCGAGCATGCCCCACTCCCTCGTCACACCCTGGAGAACAAGGCAAAGGTTAACACACACAGCTTGGTTTCCTCTTCCTGGGAAACAGAGCAGCTGGGCAAGGCCAGAGGCCAGTGGCCTCCTCCACACACAGTGCGCAGGGGAAATGACCCCAGTGTTTCCTCCCCACCATCTGACACGCTCACACCTTCCTTTCTGCTGTGCTCAGCAAAGCTCAACTTTTGACACAGGGCACATAGCTGTTATTAGGGATTTTGTTAAAAGGGACAGAGGGGAACAGAGTGGAACAATTGTTTTGGAAAGCATTTTGGCAATCTCTATCCCAAACTTACATTGCCCTTGACTGAGTAATTTCACCTCTAATAACTTATCCACACAAGTGTGTGTATGCATGGGTGTGCACATGTGTGTGTGTGGTATGTGTGTTGTGTTTATATATATAAAGATGCTTATGGCAGCACTGGTTGCAAAAATAAAGAAAAAATAAGGAATACTGAATGTCTAGTGATTTTATAAGTGGTCAAATAAATTACGATTCACACGCCCATTCACGAAAAGGTGGATCTTTCTGGGTCATTTTGGTAAAAATGTCCACAGTACACTGAGAAAAGAAAACAAAAGAGATTACAAACCAGTATGTATGCAATATGATTAGATTTATTTGGGGAGATGGGTGTATGGGGGGGTTTGTGTGAGTGCACATACAGGTACATTTGAAAAGTCTGGAAAAAAAATACAACAAACTGATAAGTAGTTATTTGGGTTAAGAAAAGGAGAAATGGAATAATTTCACTTTATACATTTCTATCTTGTTTTATTTCTTCTGGACATGTATGCCTTTCATAATTTAAAGCAAAATTTCTATCTTATAAAATAATTGTGTCTTAGCTGATGTCGGCTCCTAAATATTCTGCTAACATCCAACATTTGCTCCTTCTTGGGGGGGCAGCAGGGGACTTCAGTTCAATGTTGAGCCCTTGAAGCCAAGGTCTGCACCCTGTGCACACATACAATCCCCTCCAAGTGCTTTAAAAACACTGCCTCCCAGGCCTTATCCCACATCATTTAAATCAGAATCTTAGAAGGTGGGATGGACACTGGTAGTTTTTGGAGTTCCCCAGGTGACTCTACTGGTTGTTACAGGTTGACAACCACTAAGGGGAAGCAGTACCAAAAATACCAATGAGCTAGCTGAAAGAAATACTCATTAAACAGAAAGCAACATGATGGTATAATTTGTACTATGAACAGTCAGCTCTGCCTTCAAGAGCACTAGTGAGAGAGTTTGTAGTCAGTGATTTTTCTGAAAGTTCCACCGACAATTTTGGAATTCACCAGCTCAAATGGGGAAAAGAAAACAAGGGGCTCATTTGTTCTGAGCTATGGCTGTGTTTCGCTTTCTTTGGCAGCCAGTGACCATCCTCCCCTCCGCAGAACCTACAGCAGTGCCTGAGGGGTCAGAGCCCAGCCCTTCTCGGCTCTAGGAGAAACAGCTGACAGAATTAGAGGTGCTGAACCCAGAAAAAGTATTTAAGGGACATACGACAGCTGGTTTCATATATTTAAACAACTACGAATATGGGAGGTTCAACTCCATTTGTACCCAAAGGAAGGTGGTGGGTGATGAGTGCAAATTATAGGAAAGCAGGTCCTTCCTAATGTCAGGAAGAACCTTCCAGCCAGAGTGGCCCCAGGATGGAAGGGGCTGTCTTAGGAAGGAATGGGATGATTCCTTCTGTGTCAGGAGATGACTGAACTCCTATCTGTGACATTGCTGGAAAATCCCTTCCCACTCAGCCCTCCAACCTCCCACCGTATGAGGCCAGAAACTCAAATTTTTAGCAAAATACACTAAGAATGCAGCTCCTTTAATAAAAAGTTTTCCGCTCTCAACAAATTTGGCCTGAGCACTAGCTGAGTGCCAGGCTCTGCCCTAGGTGCTGGACGTACAAGCAGTGAGCCAGTCTGTCTTCATGGAGTTTGCATGGGGAACATCAGGTACACATATAATCATTTCTGATGGTCCAATAAAATGGAGTATAGTCACAAGAGGGGAGGTGGCTACTTTAGACACATGGTCAGGGAAGGCCTTTCTCAGGAGTGGATGTTTGTGTTGAGACCAGAATGCAAAGAGCAAAGCACTGCCCACCAACTGGTGAGGTGGGTGGGACCTCAGTGTGACGCAATCCAAAATTGGAAGGGAACCCACCCTCCCCTCATATACAAAAGTTAACTCAAAATGAATCAAATACGTCCATGTGAGCAGTAAAACTGTAAAAGTCTTAAAATATAGGTGCAAATCTTCATGACCTCGGACTAGCCAACAGTTTCTAATATATGACACCAAAGCAGCAATCAAATAAATTGGACTTCATCAAGATTTAAAAGTTTTGTCCTTCAAAGGACAGCAGCAACAAAGTGAAAAGACAATCTAGAGAACAGGATAAAATATTTGCAAACCATATATCTGCTAAGGGCCTTCTATCTGGAGCATATAAAGAACTCTTTTTTTTTTTTTTAATTTTTTTTCTTTATTTTTTTATTTTTTATTTTATTTATTTATTTTTAATGTTTATTCATTTTTGAGACAGAGAGAGACAGAGCATGAACAGGGGAAGGTCAGAGAGAGAGGGAGACACAGAATCTGAAACAGGCTCCAGGCTCTGAGCTGTCAGCACAGAGCCCGACGCAGGGCTCGAACTCACGGACTGCGAGATCATGACCTGAGCCGAAGTCAGACACCCAACCGACTGAGCCACCCAGGCGCCCCTAATTTTTTTTTAATGTTTATTCATTTTTGAGAGACAGAGACAGAGTGCGAGTGGGGGAGGGGCAGAGAGAGAGGAGGAGACACAGAATCCAAAGCAGGCTCCAGGCTCTGAGCTGTCAGCACAGGGCCCAATGCAGGGCTCGAACCCATGAACTGTGAGATCATGACCTGAGCCGAAGTTGGACACTCAACCGACTGAGCCACCCAGGCGCCCCAAAGAACTCTTACAACTCAATAACCAACTTAAAAATGGGCAAAGGATCTGAGTAGAGTTTTCTCCAAAGAAGATATACAAATGGCCAATAAGCACAAGAAGAGATGTTCAACATCATTGGCCATCAGGAAAATGTAAATCAAAACCACGGTGAATTACCAATTCATACCTACTTAGGATCGCTATAATCAGACAGACAAGAGAATAATAAGTGTTGACGAGGATGTAGAGAAATTGTAACTGCCACACACCGCTGGTGGGAATATCAAATAGTGTCATTACTGTGGAAAACAGTCTGCCAGTTCCTCGAACGGTTAAACACAGAGTCACCATATGGCCCAGCAATTCTACTCCAGGGTATCTGCTTAGGGGTAATGAAACTCATATCCACATAAAAACCTGTATGCAGATGTTCACAGCGGCATTGTATTATAATATATTATACATTAGGGGCGCTCCTGGGTGGCTCAGTCAGTTAAACATCTGACTTCGGCTCAGGTCATGATCTCCCGGTCTGTGAGTTCAAGCCCCGCGTCGGGCTCGTGCTAACAGCTCAGAGCCCGGAGCCTGCTTCAAAAATTCTGTGTCTCCTTCTCTCTCTCTCTGCCTCTCCCCCACTCATGCTCTGTCTCTTCAAAAATAAACATAAAATATATATATATATTATATAATAACCAGAAAGTGAAAACAACCCAAATGTCTGCGAACTGACGAACAGGTAAATAAAATGATGTGGTACAGTCATACAAGGGAACATTACTCAGTTATAAAAAGGAAGGTACTGACACAGGCTACAACACGGCCGAACCTTGAAAACATTACGCTAAGTGAAAGAAGCGGACACAAAAGGCCACATTCTATATGATCCCATTCCTATGAAATGCCCAGAAGAGGCAAATCTATAGAGACAGTAAGAGATTAGTGGTTGCCCAAGGCTGTGAGCGGTGGCATTAGGGGAAATAGGAAGTGACTGCTAATAAATAGGGTTACTTTTTAAGAGGATGAAAATGTTCTAAAATTGACAGTGGTGATGGCTGCACACTATTTGTGGATCTACTAAAAACCATTGAACTGTATGCTTTAAATTGGTGAATTGCATGGTATATGAATTATATCTCAATAAAGCTGTTTTTAAAAACGGTAGAGGGGCACCTGGGTGGCTCAGTCGGTTAAGCCTCCGACTCTTGATTTCAGCTCAGGTCACGATCTCACAGTCATGAGATCTAGCCCCGTGTCAGGTTCCGCTAGGGGTGTGGAGCCTGCTTGAGATTCTCTCTCTCCCTCTCTCTGTGCCCTTCCCCCACTGTCACACACTCCCTCTCAAAAAAAATTAAAAACAAAATAATAAAACACACACACAAAAACAACACAATGCTGTTTAAAAAAAAAAAATTAGAGGGGCGCCTGGGTGGCTCGGTCGGTTAAGCGTCCGACTTCAGCTCAGGTCATGATCTCACGGTCCGTGGGTTCGAGCCCCGCGTCGGGCTCTGTGCTGACAGCTCAGAGCCTGGAGCCTGTTTCCGATTCTGTGTCTCCCTCTCTCTGTGACCCTCCCCCGTTCATGCTCTGTCTCTCTCTGTCTCAAAAATAAATAAACGTTAAAAAAAAAAAATTAAAAAAAAAAAAAAATTAGAAAGGAAAAGATGTCACTCTTGGTTAAGAAATTCTTGCCAGACAGCCTCCATCTCTCCATTCTTTCAGTGTGTCTAATTCCTTCAAGGACTAGTTGGGACCTGCTGCCTCCTAGAAGCCTCCCTGGACTGCCTCAGCCCTGATGTTCCCTCTGCCTCTTCATCTGGTACCCAGCAAGCTTGTGTAGGTAGGGGTCATGTCACGTCCCTTAGTCTTGAAGAAAACTAATCCTGGGCCTCTGATCTCCACATTACAGATCACCAACACTGGCACATAGTAGGTGTGCCTGGCTTAAAACGTACCTCGTTTCCCAGGCTCGGTAAGAAGAAACAGGTTCTCTTTCACAGATGACTGGAAAGAACTGACGCCAGAAACATCTTGCTCTCTTTGCCTAGAGAGTTCGCTGGCCCCGGCAGAGCCTGGCATGTGGTAAAACTTTCCCAATCAAGCAGCAAAACTGGGAATACCATCAGCTCCTGTTCGGCTTCCAGGATAGAGAAACTGCTCTTAAAATCTGCTAACCCCACTCTGATGTTGAAAGCGTCCACAGGAGAGTAATTGCAGACCTCGGTGAGATCTGCTCCCCTTCTCTAGAAACGTGTTTCTCTGTCTATTCACAGTCCTGACCTTGGAGTTTGGTCCAACCTCCTTCCATCTGGTCCCACCCACCCCTTGCCCCCCAGTCCAGGCCTATTAGCCTCTCTGCCCAGGCAGGGTCTTCTCCCCTTTTCCCCAAACCCTTAGGAGTACATAATACCTACGGCACCCACTTCAGTACCAAAGACCCAGGTTGCCAATTGCACGTGTATCCATTCCTCCAAGCCATTCCCAGAACTGTCCTCGACTGGGTCATAATCCCCTTGAAAGTAAGTATTTTATCCTGACTTCCCTCGTTTTCCCTAAATATCTAAGGATACTGGGCACATGGTAGATCCTCAATAAAGACTTGTCACTTTCATCTGATAAACTTCAGTTCTGTCCAGTAAAGAAGTTGAGAGCTGACCATGTGCTGAGCTCTGCACTGGGTCAAATACAATGCAGTCCCGGCCTCAGGGGAGCTCCCAGACTCGTGAGAAAAAGCGGTACTGGTGGGTAATTTGCTGTAGAAGCTAGATTGAGACATGTGCACGATCACGGGGGCACTCAGAGCAGGGGCGCCAAGCTGAGATGGCTTCCTGAAGGTGGTGGTGCTGGAGGTGAGGCGAAGGGTGAAAGATGTGGAAGGTAAGCTGGGTGACAAGGTGAGGATGGCCGAGGTGGAGGGTGTGGTAAAGCAGAAGAACAGGCATAGACGAAGGCCGGTGGGGGAGGGGGGCAGGCAACAGCCTGACCTCTGTGTAGAGCCAGGAGTAACTGGGGTGGCTGGTGCCTGAAGCCTAAGGCAGTGAGCACCAGGAGGTGAGCCTGTGGCTCTGAGGCTCGAGGGAATGACGAAGGCTGAGGAGAGCAGGAAAGGAGGGGGGCAGAGAAGCGGAGGTCACAGCCAAAGTGTTTCTCAGGTGGGCAACCTGGAGTGGTTTGGGGCTGGAGAGGGAGGGAAGAAGGGGCCTGGAGAAGATCTAAGAAGGAAGAGATGAGGGTGAAGAAGCCCAGAAGGAGCAGAAGGGGGCCTGGGAGAGGAGGGGCATGAAGGTGAAGTCAGGCTGGTCATGAGAGAACGAGGGTAGGGAAAGGCATGGGGTCCAGTAAGGGGAGAGGGGACATTTGGAGGCTGAGAAATCTCCAGACATCTCCAAGGGATGCCAGATGGGCCACAGTCAGGATGCAGTGGAATGACTGAAACAGATCTCAGGGCTGAAAGCGGGGGGACCCCAGTTCCTGGCAGTGCACGGGGTGCTGTGCTGCTCGCTGCTGGGCAGAGCAAAGAATGGCTGACACGTAGAGACATTCATTGCAGACGAGGTGTAAGCAACTTGTGGAAAAGGAGAGGGACCAAGCACTAGAAGTCCGAGGCTTTGTTTTATGCTCAAATCACTCCCCCGGTCCGGATCTGAGAGCAAACCTTATAAACCTCCCCTCCCTCCCCCAAACTTGGCTCAGAATCCAGAGCCATTTGAAACGAGGGAGGGGAGTACAGGTCACATCTTCTGAGCCCCTAACCCGCTTCTCCCTGCCCCTTCCTGCTGCAAGGCCAGAGAAGACCCTCTTCCCTGCCACAGCCAACTCCAGGATGTCATTTGCTCCTAGGTCCCCTCAGGGAGGAGGAGGAGGGACCTGCCAAGCTGGCTGGAGAAGAGCCGTGCACAGCGCCCAGGGAAGCCTGCCAGAGGCTGCATCTGGCGCGGCTTCCCGCACCGATTCCCCATCTGGCCCAGGCTTGGAGGTGAGACGAGAAACATACAGCCGGCCTCCTCCCCCAGCGCCCCCCAAAGTCACGTCATCCAGGCATTCCCTGGGGGAGGGTGGCCCCCTCCCTCTGACCTCAGCCTGTTTCACTTGGCCAGAGCCCACCTCCAGGGAGCAGGCCCCCTCCCCACATCTTCACTCACACCCAGGCCCATGCAGGGAGAGGCGTGAGCTATAGATTCCAGCCCTCCCAGGCCACACACCAGAGCCCCAAATCAGGGCCCGCCCCTCTTAGCCCTGTCTTCTGAGATGCCAGCTGGGCTGCAGAGGGGGGCTGGGAGGTTGCGGCGTTCAGCCAGACACCGCAGCCCCCATCTTCCACCCTATGCGTGGACTCTCCCTCCAGCTTTAACCAAGGGGTCAGGGCCCGGGGAGAAAAGACAGGGAAGCCCAATGTGTGGTGCCCAACGGCTGCCGGTATCAGATGCTAGCTTTGCCTCTTATTTGGTGTAAGATTTTGCACAAATTATCTAATTCCTCTGAGCCTCCATTTCCTCGCCTATAAACTGAGCGAACTGCTTTGGACGGTCTGAGTGAGGATTAAATGGGAAGATGCCTGCAAAGTGCTCAGCACGGGTCTGGCCGGCAGCAAACACCCAATGTGCGGCAGTTCATTCCTTTAATTTGCTGGCTTCCCTCTGTGGTATTGCCAAAGGGCGCAGTCCTGCCTCCTCAACCGCCCTTGGCCGGCTCTGAGTACGAGTGGTAAATCTATTATTATTTTATTACTGATTTCATCCTCCTTATTTATTTTTATAGTTATTTACTCTGGGTAGGAGACAAGTGAACTTTTCTGTTGACTATATCTATATGCACAAAAGCAACTTCAGTGAATTTATTTTGAATATACTCTCTAATGGGGTGCTTCCCATGCAGATGTAACCCCCAGTGGCCCAAGCCCCGCCCCAGAAATTCTGGAGCTCTCATGCATCTGCATACACACACGTATTATTCCCTGGCATCCTGCCATGCACCCCACTCCCCCGAACACAGAAGCAGCGGGTCTAACACCAAGCCCCCTGCCCAGCCATTCGATCACATGCTCTCTGCCCTGATGTACTGCCCAGCATTGGGATGGAGTGGAGAGCCTCACTACCACACCTGTTAACAGTGAGCACACCAGGAAGCTCAGAGCAAACCCAGGGCAGCCCCTTGGTGGGGGGCAAAGAGACTCACTGCCAACGCACAACCCTGGTAGAAACTGATCTAAATGCCAAGCCCTGTTAGAGACCGTCCCACCTCCGCAGGGAACAACCCTCTAAGCCCAGAATCATGAGTTGAACCACCCAACAGAAAAATTTTAAATTGGGCATTTACCAAAAAAGAAAGACAAATGGCCAATCCATCCATGAACATATACCCAACCCCATCTGTAAATGAAAAAAGAAATTAGAGCTTTAAGACATTATTTTTTTTTTTTAGCTGAATGGCAAAACATTCAAGTGTGGGGAGTCCCAGTGCTGATGAAGCTATGAGGAGCAGATATGACTCATATGCTGTAGGAGGAGCCTGAATTCTTCTAGGAGGGCCATTTGCCAATGTATATTGAAATGCGAAATGCAACCTCTGTGACCCACCAACTCCCCTGCCAGAAATGTATCCTAGGGATAAACTCACAAAAGTGTGTTAAGTTGTATGTTCAGGGCAGTATCCATCAAACTGTTCCAGGATATCCTCGGAATTAAATTCTTTGCAACTACCCTAAGAGCAAGAGCATCTAGGTTGGCCCATCGAAACTTGGTTGAATCAAGGGAGAAGAACAAGGTGCAGAAGAATCCATCCTTTTTTGCATAAATACTCTTAAGGCAGTGCTGGCTTTGTCTAGGGAGGTGCCATTCCTGTACCCTGGCTTTTAGCCATCTGGTTTTAACCCCTTCCCTCAAAGGGCTGGGATCCTGGTGCTGGTTGCCCAACTCACAGAGCACCACAAGTTTCATGGCACCTGAGGAAGGGACAGAAGCCATCCTAGCAAACTCCAAGCAGGCTCTATGCTGGAGGCGGCCACACATACACGAGCTCCGGGAAAAACACAGACACAAACCCTGTGCACAGGCGCGAGGAGTGCCTCCATTTTATACAAGACGATGCTAAGGTTCTGAGAGGGTAAGGGACTCACCTAAGGTCACACAGCCAGGATGTGGTAGCCTTGGATTCCAACCTCTGTGTTCTTTTCAGCTTGTGGCACAGCCTTGGGCCTTATATTATACCTCCCTGACTCCTGGAAAGCTGAGGGAGCCTGGGAAGCCCAGGGGAAAGGGAGGCAGGGAGGAGCCCGCAGGGGAGGCTGAGCTGAGGGAAGGAGGTAGTGGAGGCAGGTCTCCGCTGGGACAGCCAAGCAAGGCCAGTCAGCGTGCCAAGGCCTCACTCACTACTGAAGTGATGAGAAAAGACATGTCACTACCTACACCCCAATGCCCCCATCCAAGAGTGCTCCCTCATGCTGTCCTCTGCCAGCTGGTGGGCACTGCCCAGCCTCTCGGAAGAAACTCACAGGCTTGTCAGGCTATTCTGAAAGCTTGAAACCTTGTGGAATATGCCCGATATGGCACTCTCCTTGGCGACCTCTCACCCGTTGACCCTCCAGGACCACGCGCCCTCGTCCTTCTGCAGAATCCTGCAGAGGACAGAGGAAACGTCCAGTTTCTCTGAGTGCTGAGGGGAGAGAGGGCAGGCATGGAGTTTGGTTCTGTCAGTGGCTGTGACCAACTTCTCTCACCCCTTTGGGCCTCAGTTTCCTCGTCTTTAAAATGTGAAGACAAGTTAAAGGGCAGGGTGGGGATATAGCCACAGGCATCACCCTCCACTTTTAACATTCTCTGTTTTCTGGGCTTTCCCATGGCTGGGGGAGGTTTAATGGAGGAACGCTGTGGCAGGCCAGAGCTCAGCCCTGGCTGCCGGCAACCCTAGCTTCCCACATACAGGCTGGTCAGCTGGGAGGGGGAGGTGGAGGCTGGGCTTTGTGTCTAGCTCGGTCACCGTGGGCTCTGTGACTTTGGGCCTACAAGCGCTCAGGTTCTGGAGGAGGTCTAGGGTATCAAGCAAACATTCAGCAAGGCTGAGAACAGGCTGCTAGTAGGGGGACCGCCACTCTGTCCCCACCCCCAGGCCCTGACAATATCCCCTTGACGTGAATGGAAGTCTCAACAGAGGAACTGAGGGAACAAGAGCAATGTTCTCTGAATTTCAACCACAATTGGAAACGACCAGTATTGGCCAACCAGAGAACAAGAGAACCAGACTCTCAGAACCAAAAAGGAACCTAAAAGGTCACTGAGCCCTGCCCCATGCTTGCATATATCCAGTGGTGATGGGGAGGTCACAGGAAAGGCAATTCATTCAATCTCTGGGCATCTGACCATCAGAACATTCTTCCTTATGTTGATCTGAATCTACTTCCTGCGCACCCCCGCCCATACCCACTAGCTCTGCCCCTGGGCCACAGAGAACAGAGCAAACTCTCCTAAAGGAGGGCATTTCACACCCGCTCTCCCAGTGCTTCCTCTGCTCCAGGCTAGCCTTCCTACTTCCCCCGGCGGCTACCCGTGACTAGTCCTGGGTCTCCCACCATCCAGGCTGCCTTCCTGGTACCCTGCTCGGACACAGTGTGCACCGGAGCCTGCCCTACCCTTCCAGGTGCAGACGGGGCCGGCCGGCCGGACAGCATAGAGGGAAGTAGGCTCCGCCCATCTCCCCTCCCTCTAAACTTCCTACACCCTGCACATCTGTGAGCGTGTTCTAAGAAATGTGAACTCTGTGGATGCATGCCCGCGGTGTGTGGAGAGTGCCTCATACTGCTGACTTCCACTGAGCTGCCCCACAACCCAAACCCAGACACCTCACACTCCTGCTTCCATGAAAACCGACCTCCTGCTGCCTGAACTTGAACCACTGATTTCTTGGATAAAAACCCATTATACTGATGCCTACTCAAGTCCAGTCTTCAAGGTAGTTTTGGAAGCTGGCTTGTTGTCTGAAGCACCCTCTCTCCTTCCTCCTGTGTCACCTATAAATGTGAGCAGGATGACATCAAAAATTCCAAGTCATTGACAAACATTTTTGGTCAGAGTCAGAGAACAGAGCCCTGTGGCACACGCCTAGAGACTTTTCTTCGGGTCAACACTGACATGCTTAGCTTATTTCTGTATGGAGAACAGCAGTGCTCCTGGGTAAATCACAGTTGCATATAACACTTCTATTTTTTCAAAGTATAAGAGGAGCTCTCGATACAAGAGAATCATTAAGTTTTTTCACAAAACAAGAAATCCTCTTGTAGATTAAACAAATCATAAACTGACCTGTTTTGCACACCTAGAGTTTCATGAAATCCAGCTAATAAAGAGGCCTACATTTGCTCGGGGCTCACCACGTGCTGGACTCCTGGCTGGGCATTTCAGGCATAAAGGCACATCAGTGATATTGTCACTCCCATTTGGCAAGTGAGGGCACCTTGGGTCCCAGAGGTCACATGACTTGCCTACGGTCACAGATAGAAACCCAGATGCAAGGCCAGGTATGTTGAACTCCAACCATGCTGCGTCTCAAGTGTTCTTAAAGAAGGCTCTACTTGGTGATGTACTTTCTGGGGGCTGAGCCCAGAGCTCAATCCCAGGCTGCCGGTGGGCTCCCAAGATCCTCCTGTAATTAGACCAGGAACACAGCTGGCCTTGGGAAACAGATAGGAGACCAGGATTTTGGTGGAATTGGCCCCCAGTGCCAGGATCTCTTCCTCTAGTGAGCACAATTCCTGCCGGGGCCCCGGCCACTTTTTGGAAACTGGCAGCAACTCAGGCCCACTTCTGTTCAGAGTCTACCCACAAAGCAGGCCCTGCCCCGAAGTTCAGGAGACAGGGGCATACCTACGTCCCACCCTAACTACCTATCAAATGATATCACAATAAGAATAGGGAGCTGCCTTCATGGGGTTGTGGCAAAGATCCCAAAACACCTGGCTCCCTCCCACCACTGAGCCTTTGCCAAATGCTGCTCCTTCTGCCTGGAATACCCTTCTCTCTCCTTCCAAATCTGCTGAGCTGCCTCCTGTTCATGCTTCAGAGCATCCTGTTCCTTTCCAGGCGGTTCCTGATTTCAGGCAGATAGCTGCAGGCCACCCTCGTTAATGCTGGTTGTCCCAGCCAGTCTGTAAGTATCTCCTCTCCAGGAATAGAATTGTTTTGATTCACTCAGGAACCTGCGGCACCTGACATGGAGCTCGGCACCCAGTGGGTCCTTTTCATTGCATGAATGAAAGAAGATCACTTGAGAAAGTGGACACTGGCAGACTTTTCACAAAGCCAGCACAGCTGATCCAGTGCAAGGGGCTTGCATGGTCACCACTGGGTAACCAGGAGATGCTGCTCAGAGGAGGCTGGGGGGCAGGAGGTAGGGAGAAGCGGAGAGTGCAGAAGTGACCAAGGGATGAATCCTGTTCCTTCCAAAGATGTCCTATGGCTAATCTGTCATCCTGACAGGTCCACACCCATTGCAGATGACCACATCTAATGAATTACCCAGGGGGCTGCGGGTGGAGGAGGGGCAGGAAGGGGGCATCACCTCCCTAGAACCAAGGAAACTTGGCTCTCAGCAGCTACTATATGTCATCAGCTGTTTCATGAAAGTGATGGATTTGGGGCGGTGGCAAATGAAGCCTGGGCCACTCACTCACTTACTCAGGGGAGGGGCGGACAGAATGCCTGCAGTTCCTTGGGCCCTCATCTTCTGCTTCCCCCAGCCCAGAATGCTCACTGCTTCCTATCTCCCTTCTCACCTCTTACCCCCCATTCAAGGCCCTTCCCTCCTGACCACTCTACTAAAATGGAGCCTCTATGGTGGGAGTGGGCAAAGAGAATGTGCTCTGGAATTAGACATGTGAGTTCAAGCCCAGCTTCACCACCTATACATAAGCTGCGTGGTGCTGGGCAAGCAACATAACCAATCTGAGCCTCAGTCCTGTATTTGTAAAATGAACCTCACAGAGTCGCTATGAAAACTGAAAGGGGTCATGGATACAAAGCCTGTAGCATAGAGCCTGGCACACAGATTTTCTGGTACCTAATTCTGCGGGACCCGAGAATTATCTTTCCACATGAGGAAGTGTTTTCTTTAACCCTAAACTGTGAGGTTTTTGAGGGTCACCTCTGCATAGTCCTTGGAGAGAGAGAGCAGTGTGGAAAAGCAGGGGCCCAGGACTGAATTCTAGGTCTAGGTCTGTCACACACTGTCTCATGTGACCGTGGGCAAATATTCCTGTGCCCGCTGGAGCCTCTGTTTTCTCGTCTGTAAAATGCAGATAACAAGAGTGGATGGTAACAGTCCTGTGTTGTAGCGGGTCTGGTGTGAGGCTTAAGTGAAGGCTTATGCGTACAGAGTTTTTGCACAGTCCCTGGCAAAGAATTCAACACATGCTAGAGACCGTGGTCACCACCCTGGCTGGGCCCCACAGGGTGCACAAAGGCACTGGCAATTCTTTGGGGAGTGAGGGAAGGCAGTCTTCCTAACAAGATGCTACAGACCTCTGTTTCTCCATTTGGAGTAAGACAGGAGCAGCCGGGCTGATACCTCCTCACCTAGGTAGTCACAGTCAGTAGCGAGGGGAAGCTAGTGCTAAGGACAGAGAGCTAGCGAGGTAGGGACAGCACCAGGTCCCAAGTCCGCTGAAGGAACAAGAGGCCATTCTCCACACCTGGGAGTTCTTCCTGATGATTCATGGACAACATTCTCAGGTCTAAGAACAACATTCTCACGTTGCAAGTCCGGTGAGCGATTTTACTGCCACTCCTCAAACGAGCTTCCCCCAGCTCATTAAAGCCGGCAGGCCAGCAGCTCAGAACTTGGTCAGCTTTGAAGCATCGCCCTCCCTGGGGGCGGCCCTGAGATAACCCAGCCTAACATTTTAATAAAAGCAAGATGATTCCTGGTCTCCAATTAAAGTCAGGCTGCCTGGCCTTCCAGCTTTCCCAGCTTCGAGAGCTCAACCTGGCCAAGAGAGGTAGGTTGGAGAAGCCAGAATGCATCTCATCACTCAGATATTCCGCTTCAGGGGCAGGGGGCCCCTCCCGGGCTGAGAGGCTGCCCGGGGCCCAAGGGCAGGGCCACTGCTGCAGCCACTGGGCTATTCAATGCAAGTGTCTATCTTCATTTAAGGCAGAGGATGAAGTGTCTCTTCCTGCGACTCTGCCTGTTGGGTCTTGTGAGAACAAAGAGTGTTTCTGCCCTGCACTTCCTCGCCCGTCCCCAGCTCCCCACCAGCCCAAGTCACAGTTGGACCGTTGCTTGGGTGAGCCATGCATATACCTGTGCATTAATTTACTTCCCAGGTGAAGGGTGCCGTCACAGCATCTGCCGCCGCATATGGAATACACACGCACTTTCTTTCCTCAGTGGTGCAGTCACCCGTTACAGCTCATGCTGTCTAGATAGTTCTTCCCCCTTTTGAAGTCGCCACCACATCTTTTGCCCACTGAGTGGGAAGTTCCATGCTGCCGGGTTCTTATTTTCTTAACACAGTGGAAATATTTGGCCTTTTCCATAATATTTAGCTCTCTTGATACAATACATAGACAGTACTTTTTTTCTTATGTTGTGTTTTCAAGGAACTGTTTATTTAATGGCGATCTGTAGGATACCACACATGGCTATGGGCAGCCAGCCCTGTAGGTGGGGGTAGGCGGAGAGCAGAGGAACCATCTAGAATGTTGTGCTCCCAACCCACTCCTGGGACACACACAGGCAACCAGTCTTCTCTAAAGGGCATAATTTATTATGTCTCTTTTAAGTTAAAGAGGCTCTCCGGGTTACTCTCCCAAGAACCCCCATCCCGAAAAGCAATAAATGAGACTAAAATGAACACATGTGAGGGTAAGAAGGTAATGCCACTTTTAAAAGGAAGGATTGTTTGTTTTTTTAAATAGGCCTGGTTCTAGCCTTTGAAGATGATGGATTAACATGTAATCCTGTGTCAGCCCCCCAAAAAGTATTTACTGAGCACCTGCTAAGTGCAAAGCTCCGTGGAGGAAGGCAGGGGAGGGTGGAGGGGGGGACAGACACCACCAAGAAGAAAGACAAGGAAGGCCCTCATTGCTGCCTCCCAGAGCTCACAGTGGAATTGGAGAAGTCAAGCAAACAGGTAACATGAATCTAACATAGGACCTCAAGCCACGTTTATGCCATGCTGGAACGAGGCAAGGTGTAAGACTTCAGTAACAGTCCATCCCACAGCATAGGTGTCATGGAATAGTTATGATTCATTAGCAGTTGAACAGTTCAGGCCAAAATTTGGATAGTATTACATTGGATGCTTTTTCCTATAATTATCCCCAGCAAACAAGCCCAACTTATTTCCGTTTGCCAACAAGGCTACAGGCCACAATTTAAACAGAGCTAAATCCCAAACCTGGCTTCTGTGATGGGCGTAACATCCGGGGAAGGTCTGCAGCCCCAGCCCCAACTGCAGATGCAGGTGAAGTAATGCCTTTCAAGGGCCATTCCTGGAGTAAAACACAAGAATGGCCAGTGAGGGTTCGAGGCTTGAGCAAAGGGGGGAAAACAAGATAAGAGGGGCTTACTTCAGATTAAGTTGAAAAACAAAGGAGGTTTAGTTTTGAAAAGCTAGCTGAGTTCTTAAGATAATGAAGGAAGGTTTTAGGTTTCCAGTCCCATTAGTGAGAACTGGGTAGGGAATTATAAAAAGAACTTTCATTCCAGTCAAGGAAGCCAGGCCAGGAAGGATTAATACAAAGACATTAATATTCACTGTCTTCCAACTTAGGTTGGACTGGTCCTTGGAGAGAAGCATCAACAGCCATGAAGGTCCTCTCCGGAAGGGATAAAGGGAAATGACTAAGACTTCTGGATAATACCAAGTGTTGATGAGGGTGGTAGAAGGATGAGAACCCTGGTTCATTGCTGGTAGGTGTATAAACGGTATAGATGTTCTGGAAGCAATATGGTAGTATTTGCTTAAACTCAGTCTGTGTGTGCCTACCCTGTGCTCTAGCAATCCCACTCCTGGGTACACACGCTGGGGAAGTGTCTGTCATTTGTAAGGGCTGCAGCAATGCCTGCACTGGGGAGTGTTGGAGGCAACCTCAGTGTCCATTAAGAGGGGAAGCAAATAAGTAACATGTGGTAGAGGCAAGCACGGAACACTAGGCAGCAGTCAGAAGCAATACAGCAGAGGCATACAACAATGTAAACAGATCTCATAATCATAGTATGGAGTAAAAAGGGAATTTATCAAATAAAATCAATGGCACAATACACATGTAGATTACAAACCACAGACACAACCAACACAACCTATTTTCTAAGGATACACGGGTTTATATTAAACAGGCTGGATGGATGTATAAGGGGGAAAAAAGATAGGAGTGGGGATTAAGGATGAAGGAGAAAAACAAAAATAAAACAGGAGATGGGCTTTGCAATAGCGATAATATGTCACAAATTGAAAAATATGATGAAATTAACTTGCTACACCTGGAATCTGAAAAACTAGCATAGGATGTACTCTTTGGGGAGGGAAAGGACACAGACAGGGCAAGATCAGCAAACACTGATGGAGTGTTACACTCAAGGTCCACCACAGCCCTGGTCTTAAGGAGCCTGTCATCTAGTAAGTTGCCTGGGACTCAAGAAGAGGACCCTGGCTATCCTCTCCTCATCCCGCATGTCTGGGACGGTGCCTCACACATGCCTGCTCAATTAACCTTGCCGAGGAAACAAACACATACACCAATAATTATTACAAGGTAGGAGTGGAGGAAGCCTGTCTGCCTAGGATGGGTCTGGAAGGCACTTTATAAGACACATCTGAGATGAGCCGTGAGGGGTTTTAACATGTGAGGAACATGTCCCAGGCAGTAAAAACTGCCAGGGAAAAGGTGCAGAGAGAGATGCTGAGTGACCCAAAGGTGATTGCTCTGGTCCAGGCTGTCTGTGGTGCCCTGCAGAAGCCCATCTAGGCTGCCACGTGGCCTGGGATTGTTGTGATGGGGAGAGGGGTGCAAAGTGGAGATGACAACCTAATGGACCCATGAGACTGGGCGGAAGCAGGCGCTGGGCACTCACCCCCCAGCACTGGGCTCATCTTCAGAGGCTCTTGGAAAGCTTTGAAAAAGACATGAACTTTGGGTCCCACTCCCATGCCAAGCTCACTGAATATGGAATCAGCCTCCAGGCTTAGGGCAGGCGAGCCCTAAGGAGGGATTTCATCGCCAGCTTCCCAGCAGATGTGGAAACCACCCATCAACAGAACACACAATACAAATGAACATCAGGGGGAGGAGAAGTCAAAAGTCACTCCTGGGTTTTGACTCTAGCGGCTCGACTGGAAAAAATGGTAGTGCTGTTAATTTAAATACCAGGGAGTCAGGGAGTAGAGGAAAGTGGGGAGGGAGGGAGGGAGGGAGGGAGGGAGGGAGGAACTGCCCTTAGTGAGAAGATGCTGGCTGGCTGGGGACAGAAGTTCCTGCTAGAGACACAAGTCTGCCCAGTGGTCAGAGATTAAGTGGAAAAGAAGGTCCAGAACCAGAGCTCAGAGAGAAGAAATGGAAGCACAAAGATGGGTTATTGGACAGAGCTTGGGAAAACATCTTTGGGAAGTAGGAAAGGGTTGTCGAAGGAGGTAAGAGAGATGATGAGAAGTAGCGAAAAACCAGCACAGACAAGGGCCAGGGAGCCAAATTTCCCCTTGTAGCTGCAGTGGAATCACATCCTTCTGGTGCTAACTTCACTCTCTGGGTCCATCCTCCTGACTACAAATCCCCTCGTGAGGCTGCAGGTTACAGAGGCTTAATCTTGGAGCATAACGGAGTAGGTCTTGAAAGCAGCCGCACAGCTAGCACCCCATCCTCCCCTGTTACACTGCAGGTGGACTGGTCTGGATGCCGGATACCGACACTGACTTGTCTTTTATTTCTCTTTTATGACAGTTTGGTGGTTCTCATGCTGCACAGATTTGCGTACAAAGCGCCCTCGACACTGAACTGGATGGGCAATTTAAGAGACGTTCCAAGGTAATTTTGACCCTCCTTGCTGAGTTGAGAACCTGAGCCACACGTCAGACGAGGCTGCACCACACTGCCATTGCCTCCCAACTGGTCTTCCAGGTTTCTCCCGTCTCTGGAGTCTAATCGATCCGTTGCACCTCGTGTGGGGCTGCATCTTTAAACACACCCTGGGTCGTGTCAAGCAACACCTCCAGGGCCTCCACATGCTTGCAGAGAAGTCTGAACTCGCAGCAGGACATTCCAGCCCTGTACCTCAGCCCAGCTTTACTCATACCCCAGTCTCACCCCATGCCCCAAGTTCCCACACTGGGGCTCCTCTCTGCTCCCCATCAGCTGTCGCCTGCTCTATCGCTGCATCCCCAGGGAGACCTTGTCTTTCCCTCCTTCCTCCTTTAGTACCCCAAGGATTAAGAGCACAAGCCCAGAAGACAAGGGTGCCTGGCTCTGACTCCCAGCCCCACCAATCACGGGCTCTAACACCCAGGCTAAGACTCTTTCTTCTTTGGTTTGATGGGGATGAGTTAATATCTACTTCACACAGTGGTTGTAAGGACTAAATGAGACAATTTTCAAAAAGCACTCAACAGTACCAGGCACATAGTAAGCCATCCATTAAAACAGACAAACACACGCTCACGGGTGCATACACATGCACATTCACTCATGCACACATCTGCTTTTGTATCTCCACAGAGAATTCACATCATACTATTTAGCCACCCATGTGGGGGCCTCTCTCTTACCCTGTGGTTCCACAAGGACAAGGACTCAGTCTTGGTGTTAATCCCCACTACCCCATCCAGTCCTTCCATCCCACTGAAGCCCTAATTTCCTAGCAGAGGCTAATTTGTCAAGCAATATGGAGCCACTGAGGTTTTTTTTTTTTTTAATAATTTTTTTTAATGTTTATTTTTGACACACAGAGAGAGAGGCAGCACGAGCAGGGCAGGCGCAGAGAGAGGGGGAGACACAGAATCTGAAGCAGGCTCCAGGCTCTGAGCTGTCAGCGCAGAGCCTGATGCGGGGCTCAAACCCACGAACCGTGAGATCACGATCTGAGCCTAAGTCGGACTGAGCCACCCAGACACCCCGCCACTGAGGGTTTTTAAACAAGAAAGTGACCCAACCAAAGCAATGCCAAGAGATGTTAACTGTGGCACGGGCCAGGATGATTAGGGGTTGGGACTACAAGCCATTTGGGAGCTCCTAGGGTCCAGGGCTGAAGGCCTGGGCTGGAATGGTGGCTGAAGTAGTGTGAAGAAAGCCAGGCGCAGCAGCAGTGAGGTCCACTCCAAAGGAAGCAACCAGAACCCTCTTGACGCTACAGTCTTCCTAATGTACAATAAACTCCACCAAGGCATTGAACAGGTAAGCTCCATTCCCAGTTGGGGCTCACTCAAAGGGTGAATTTGCATCTAATTACCACCTCTGCTATTTCAAGGGTCACTCAATCAAATTCTGTGCTGTAATCAAACCTACGCTCAGATGCTCCTGCCTTTTTTGAAACCTTTCCAAATTCAGAATTAGGCCAGACTTCTGTACCAAAGAACCAAGACACCTGGTCCTGAGCTTTCTTTTTATATTTTTAATTTTTATTAACTTACTTTTTAAATTTTGAAATTGTATTATTGTGTTTTTACTTGGAAAATTTTTAGGGGGTGCCTGGGTGGCTTAGTCGGCTAAGCGTCTGACTTCAGTTCAGGTCATATCATGGTTCATGAGTTTGAGACCCGCGTCGGGCTCTGTGCTGACAGCTCAGGGCCTGGAGCCTTCCAATAGCATTTGCTCACTTTGTGTCTCTGTGTCACATTTTGGTAATTCTCACAATATTTTAAACTTTTCATTATTATTATTATTATTATTATTATTATTAAATTTGTTATGTGATATTATCTGTGATCAGTGATTATGCTCGCTAAAAGCTTGGATGATGTTTAGCATTTTTTAGCAATATTTTTAAATTAAGGTATATACATTGGTTTTTTTTTTTAGACATAATGCTATTGCACACTTAATAGACTACAATATAATGTCAATGTAACTTTTACACGCACTGGAAAACCCAAACATTCATTTGACTCACTTTATTGAGATCTTTGCTTATTGCTGTGGTCTGGAACCAAACCTACAATATCTTCAAGGTTCACCTGTAAAAGTTATGTGAATGTGGTCTCTCTCTGAAAATATCTTATTGTACTGTACTCACCCTTCTTCTCATGACGATGTGAGATGAGAAAATGCCTACATGGTGAGATGAAGTGAGGTGAATGAGGTACTCATTGGGACGTGATGTTCCAATACTTACTGACCTTCTGATCTTATGTTGGAAGGAGGATCATCTCCATCTCCTACAGTTAACTTCAAGTAACTGAATCCACAGCAAGAGAAACTCCAGGTAAGGAAAGACTCCTGCACACCATACTTCTTTATCTATCCTCTTCTCCTGTATTTGTGTTATTCTAAATTTCCAGTTGAAATTCACAGAATATTCCAGGTCTCTGGAATATCTCATCCCAGGCACATAGTAGGACCGTGTTTCCTCTCGACAACTTGAAGCTGGGTGTGACCAGATTCTTTGGCCAGTAAAATGTGTTGCTTGCAGATGTATTTTTATTTTAAACTGAAGTATATAATTCATATACCATTAAATTCACCATTTGAAAGTGTATAATTCGGTATTTTTAGTACATTCGCAGAGTTATGTGACCATCGCCACTACCTACTTGCCGAATACCTTCATCATCCCAAAAAGAAACTGCATAACCATTAGCAGTCACATCTCATTCCCCTTTACCCCCAACCTCTGAAGACTACTGATCTACCTTCTGTTTCTCTGGATTTGTCTACTCTGGGCATTTCATATTAGTAGAATCACACACTACGTGGTCTCTTGTGTCTGGCTTCTTTCAATTAGCATACTGTTTTCCAGGTTCATCCACGCTGAAGTACGAATTAGTGCTCCATTCCTTTTTGTGGCTTAATAATGTTCCACGGAGAGAAGTATTCAATTGCCACTGGGGTGTCTGGGTGGCTCAGTCGGTTAAGCATCCACCTCTTGATTTCGGCTTGGGTCATGATCTCATGGCTCATGGGTTCAAGCCCTGCCTTGGGCTCTGCACTGATGATGCGGAGCCTGCTTGGGATTCTCTCTCCCTCTCTCTCTGCCCCTCCGCTGCATTCACTCTCTCGCTCTCAAAATAAAAATATACTTAATAATAATAATAATAATAATAATAGCCACTGCCAGACACTGCTGCACTCCCTTTCCCTGCCCGAGAGACTGTGCAAACACTCTGAAGCCTTTGTCAGCCTCAGACCCGAATTGCCTACAATGAGCAGAGATCCCTATTCCTTCCAAAGGACAGGGAGTATAAGCAAGAAATAAAACTTCAGGGCTGTTTGTTCTGGTAGCGTAACCCATCCCATCCTGACTGATAAGCCAATTTTCACTCTTATAAATACACAGCAATAAAAATCCTTGTACATGTCTTTCTGTGTGCATTTGGGAGAGTTTCTCTAGACCCTGAGTCTAGGGTATCCACCTAGCAGTGGAACTACTAGGTCACAGGATATGCACACTTTCAACTTTATTAAATTACTAAACTTAGTAATTTAAACATTGCTAAATTCTTTTCCCAAGTGGTTGAACCAAGTAACAATTCCACCAGCAGCATAACCGCGTTCCCACTTCCCCATAGTCTAACCAACACTTGGTATTGTTAAGACTTTTCATCCCGTACTTTCCAACGGGGAAGCACATAATCTCTTGAACAAAACCACTAACTACACTCAAGGGTATAGAATATACCAAATATTATGCTTAGAAAGTCCTTTATGGGGGCGCCTGGGTGGCGCAGTCGGTTAGGCGTCCGACTTCAGCCAGGTCACGATCTCGCGGTCCGTGAGTTCGAGCCCCGCATCAGGCTCTGGGCTGATGGCTCAGAGCCTGTAGCCTGTTTCTGATTCTGTGTCTCCCTCTCTCTCTGCCCCTCTCCCGTTCATGCTCTGTCTCTCTCTGTCCCAAAAATAAATAAACGTTGAAAAAAAAAAAAAAGTCCTTTATGTTGCATCTTTTGTTTTTAAATATTATTTTAGCCTGATACCCAACCATAGGTTGGAAAAAATGCAAGATAATAACAATATTCTTGAATTGATTCCACAAACATCAGGAATCCACGAGGGCCTTCATTGTAAACATCACTTCTCATTGTAAGGACTTAGATACAGATGGAATAGGAGAATGGATTAAATGTGGACTGACCTACCCGACATAAACCCCAGATTCTCTTACCATCAATGTCTCTTCAATAATTTATCCTCCAAAAATAGTAGCCACAATTCCCAAAAAAATATATATGCATGTTTAGGGCAGCACTGTTTACAATATCAAAAAAGAAAAAAAAAAAAAGTTGGACACAACCCAAATGTTCATTAATGGGGGATAGGTTTTAGAAATTATAATTTCTTGCTATCTGCATGGGAACGGCATTGAAAGTAAGATGATACATTTCCATATGGTTTAGGAGAGTTTCAGGTGCGATTTTATTACTTGCAGCTCAACACCCCCTCACAGACTCACCAGTTGTGCAGTGGTCCAGCTCTAGCTAGAGGAGACAAACACAATCTGGCTCCACATGCAGAGCCCTCCTCCAGAGCACTCTGGCAACTTCCCCGTCAGCTGTCCCCAAGAGAGAAGTCCCATGACCCTGCTTCTCGAGGGAAGAAGCTGACCAGGAACCCGGCAACTTTCACCAGAACTTGGTAAGGGGGCTGGGGAGTTAGTCAACATTAAAAACAAATAAAGATTCTTTTATCCTCTCTCCCCATCCCCTCCCGGAAAGAGAGTCTCTGGGGGACTCTGGGATCAGTAAAGGCTTTGCACAGTTTCCACCCTTCCCCCAAGTCACTGACCAGGCCAGAGGAAGTAACGTGAATAAACCACAAGCAAGTTCAACATTTTCCTACAAGACCCAGCCTCAGCCAGTTTCAAGGTGCTATGGCGGGGAGAAAATCCACATGCTACACAGGGTGGGGAGAGGAAATGCTCCAGTGGAAGCTGCACTCAGGACCATGGGCCAGCCCTGCCAAGGCCACTGTGAGGGTTTATGCCCAGGGCTCCTCAGCCACCACGGGGAATGAACCAAGCTCGCCCTACAAGCCATCCAAAGGGCTGACAGTGGATGAACCTTGAAACCATTATGCTAGTGAAAGATGCCCATCACCAAAGACCACACGGAACAGGCAAATCCACAAGGAGAGAAAATAAATTTGTGGTTTCTGAGGGCTGGGGACCAACTGGAGGAGGGGGGTTTGTAGGTGATGGCTAAAGAATTCTTGCTTTTGGCGGTCACGAAAATGTTCTGAAATTGACTGTGGTGGTGGTTGCACAACCCTATGAATATGCTGAAAGCCACTAAATTATACACTTTAAATGGGTCAGTTGTATGGTATGAGAATTTTATCTCAATAAAGCTGTTCCCAAAAGGGAGGGGGGCTAACAGCACCAATGGGGTGCTGTCTGCCACCATCACCCAGGGAGCTCAGCCAGGACGCCAAGCTCCCACTGTTGCCTGTGATGTTGCCATTAATACCGCTTCTATAACTGCCACCAACTCTAGGAACGTGTGCTACTTTTATTATGCTCATTTTACAGATGAGGCAACTGAGGCCTGGGAGATTAAATAATTTCCCCAAAGTCACATGGCTTGTAGGGGCTCTGACTCACCTGTAACTACTGTAGTATTCCACATCCTAATCCAAGTCAGCAGAGAGCCAAACACATCCACAAGGGTTAACACCGTATTAGATAACACCTCATACCAACAGCGTTGGGGCTGGGAAGTTATCAGATAATGGCTTTTGAAAATTTGTGCTGCTCAGGCTGCCTTGCATGAGCCCACCTGCTTCCCGGGGTCCACCCTGGCTGATGTTGGGGATATGCGAGTGGGGTAGAGGTGGCCCTTTAAGGTTCTCTGCTGGCCAGAACTATCTGCTTCCCAAGAGCTGATTTGAGTCATGCAGCTGGCTGGGTACAAGGGGGCCCTCTCCCACCCACTCAGGGACCAAAGAATATTGAGCCCTGTGAGTAAATCCCAAATGTCCCCGACACAGACTCACATCTGGGACTGCAGATTCCGTGGGATTTCCCACTGTACTGACGTGAGCTCTCGTGGATGAGAACGGCCAGGCAATCCCAGTGGCCCCACTGCCTCTGTCTGCCAAGAACTCGCACTGACGAAATCTCTATCTTCTATTCCTTCCAGGAATCCAGCCCCTGCCCATCCCTGCTAGAGGGTAAATCACGTAACAGATAACACTGACAGGTTTGCAATGCCCCATATGTCCACACATCTGGATGTGTAACCTCCTTACTGCAAACAGGAGGGAGACTGGCTCTTGAGGGATTAAATGTAGGTGTAAGTTTCCTCATCTGAGTACACTTTCCACAGCACCCTGTCTCTGAGGCCCAGGGGAGTGACCTCAGGGACTTCTCTCGCTTCCTCCATCCTTCCCTGGTTTTTTGCAGGACCTCCTCCATCTCCACCCTGCTGCGGCCACAACAACTTGTTCCCAGAGCTGGGTCCCCTGGCACGCCTCCACCAGCCATGCAGCCCCGCGGCCAGCCTTCCTGCCCCCCATGCTTCTTCCTCACGGCCTCCACGGAAGCTGGAAGGGAGGTTTCCAGAGCAAGTTTCCCAGAGGGATAGGAAGGCCTCTCCCGCACAGCCAGAGCCACAGCAGAATCCCAGCTCCCAGGTCACCCTTCTCAGGTCAAAGAGGCAGGAGAAGGTGGGAGTTAAGAAGCTGGTCAGATCTCAGCTCTGCCACTAACCTGTATCACCTTTGAGTAAGTGACTTACCCTGATTCCCCCGTCTCCTTACCTATAAAATGGGAGTAACCCGATCCTTCTTTTGTGAGAAGGAGGGGAGGTCTGTGGGAACCTGTCTGACAGAAGAGGCACTGGAGAAAAGGATGAAAGGTAGCTACTGGAAGGTATATGTGATGATCTATGGGACGATTTTATGCCATCTAAGTATTCTTGGATCCCCTAACCTGACCACAAGGACCTCTCAAGGATAAAAGATGGCCCGGGAATATGCCCGATGAACAATGATCCAACAGCCTGTACAACGCACAAAACATACCACGCCCAAACACACTCGTAAACACACACATACACCTATATACACAAACATCTGCCAACACACACACACACACACACACACACACACACACATCTCCAAATACACATGCACTCCACACTCAAACACACACACATGCGCACACACACACTCCTTATCTCCCTTTATTCTTCTGGACCAGTCTTGCCAAAATTTTGAATACTGTCACAAGAGGTTTTAATGTTCATAATGTCCAAATCCCTGCCAAGTAGCCAGACTACAACAGATCCAACCAGCCAGATACAAACAGGAATTTGACAACAAACCCCAGAGTGTCCTGCTCACACGTGTCCCGTGGCACCTGGCACAAAGGCCCCCAACCTTGTTTCCTCAGACGCTTACACTGCCCCTCCCAGCCTCACCTTTATGGATAAAGATATTTGATTTCTATTTATCCCTAAGTCCCTTGTTTGTTTCTTTCTTTCCTGGGGCAAGTCCATATAAGGTCAGATTCCCACGTTTCCAAGGCCAAGCTTCTCTCCCCGGTGTTTGCACTGAGCTCCCTCTCTGATGAAGCTGTTGTACTGGTAAGTATTCTTCAGCCCTGTCCACTCTGACTCACTCCAGAGACTGCCCTTTTTAAAAATTTTTTTTTAATGTTTATTTATTTTTGAGAGAGAGAAACAGAGTGAGAGTGGGGGAGGGGCATAGAGAGAGGGAGACACAGAAACCGAAGCAGGCTCCAGGCTCTGAGCTGGCAGCACAGAGCCTGACGCGGGGCCCAAACCCACAAACCGTAAGATCATGACCTGAGCTGAAGTCAAAGCCTTAACTGACTGAGCCACCCAGGCGCCCCAAAACTGCCCTCTTATTAGAAAGACCTGCATCAAGCAAGGACCTTTTCTGACTCCTCTATAAAAGAGGCCCAGAAATCTCCAGAAACACAGCATGGCCTGGGGGACTGAGTCACAGACAGAGGTGTCCAGTCCTAGCTCCACCACGTGCTATAGCAGAAGTTTGCTATCCTAGTTTCGGTTCAAAGCAGACTCTAAGACAAGGCCATGAGTGCAGCCTGCCTGTTAGGGAGAGGTTTCCAGAAGCCCCAGGTGAGGAGGAACAGAAAGCGAGAGGAGGAAAGGACAAAGGCCAATAAAGGTTGTGCTAATGAGTAGGTTACTGCTGTGGGCATCTGAGGCGTAGTACTGCTGGGGATCTCCTGATGTTCTGGCTGGAACTCACCTCAGAATCCTCCCAGGGAAGGGCAGACAGTGGAGACATCAACTCCTGCCCCCACAGCTTGAGGGCAACCCCCTGGGATGATAACTCGCCCCCACCCCTTCCCCTGCCCTTCCTCAAGTGTACCTGCTGGGGTCGAGCAAGCTTCCGTGGTACCGCAGGCTGGAGAAAGCCCTCATACAAAGAGGTGAGGTGGGGAACCGTCAGGGTCCTCGAAACTACAGGAATCAGTGGCAGGTGAACTCAGGTGAGCCCAGGGGGTACAGGGTGGGGCACCCACAGAAGCCATGTGCCTTTCTTTCTTTTTTTTTTTCAACACTTATTTATTTTTGGGACAGAGAGAGACAGAGCATGAACGAGGGAGGGGCAGAGAGAGGGAGACACAGAATCTGAAACAGGCTCCGGGCTCTGAGCTGTCACCACAGAGCCTGATGCGGGGCTCGAACTCACGGACCACGAAATCATGACCTGAGCGGAAGTTGGCCGCCTAACCGACTGAGCCACTCAGGCGGCCCGCCGTGTGCCTTTCTGAGCCTTTCCTCATCTGTGGAACAGGCAGGAGACCCATACTGCTTCCTCGAGGGTCCCTCAGCAGCAGAGATTTAGGTTGTGAGCTCAGCAACCTGGTACCAGCAGAAAGTACTCTGCAAGGGCAGCCGTGCGGCCATAAACACCCAGAGCTGCTCATCACGGAGGAGATGCAGCGAAGAGTGCAATATAAGGTTCTCAGCCAGAAAACTCAGCCTGGACTGACCATCCTCCCGGTCCCCTTGCTAAGCCTTGAGACAGTACAAGCGGCCACCATGGGGAGTGGCCACTGGATACCTTATGCTGTGTCGGGTTCTCATTAGTGACCCTACAGGGAGGGCATGGACACCGTTGGCTGAGGAAACTGAGCTGAGGGGTGGAGCTACTCATTCACAGACACTCAGCTAGGAAATGTGGGAGTCGGTATTCAATCACCTGCTGATGTGAATCTTCACACTCCCCTTTCTCTAGAACACACCACAAGCTCCAGCCAAGATGCCTCTGTCACAAACACCATGGGCCTCTCACAGGTTCTAAATATATATCCAGCAGGTCCCAGAGGTTCTGGGTTGATGGGACGCAGACTCCACCTGCTGTGCCCTCTCAGATGACAACAGTGACACTCGGGGTAGCACTAACTCTCTCCAGGGCGTGGTTCTAAGTGCTTTCATCATCATGATCTCATGGAATCCTCTCAGCAATGAGGAAGGCACTGTTACTATCCCCATATCACAGAACAGGAAACTGAAGCAGAGGAGTTAAGTGACTTGCCCAAGGCAGAGCTTGGCAGAGCTAAAATAAACGGCAGAGCTAAAATTTGAACTTAGGTGATCTGGTTCTGAAGCTCTTGCTCTCAATGACTTTCTACTTTCCTCTACTTTCCTTTCCTCCTACCCATTCTCTTCACTGTCTATTAGAAGGTGACATTCCCAGATGTTGGCAATGAAACTGCAGCTGACCTCTCTCCTTAGACAAGAGTTGACAAAGGCAGCATGGAGAAGATGGGACCGCACGTCCAGGCAGGGCACCTCTCTTAAAGGATCAGGCTCCTGGGGAGACAGTGCAAATGCTCCATCCTGGGTGGGGGTCTCTTTACTGGGGGGTTGGTGTCTCCACTATGACGCCTGGCACTGTAGCCCAACACAACTGGGATCGAGTGCTTTTGTTCTTTCTTTTGCAGAATGATGACTTTGTGGTCTAGATTCTCTAATGGGGGTTCCCAGCATAATCTTTCCAAAAGGAAGGACAAATTCAAGAGAAAGCCAAAGATAACAAGAGTTTCCCAGAGTATGGAGCCAGGGGGAAGCCAAAGCAAGCTGGCCCATGGGGAGGTTGCAGAGATCATATGGAAGAACATCTTGGGGCTCGCACATGAGCAGAGATAACTAGTCAACCCCAGAGAGGGATCTGCCCACAGCTGAAGGCAGTCCTTGGCCACAGACATGATCTTTCCATTTCTTACATTACATCAGCAGAACCACTGCCAAATAGAATAGAAATCCCAGCTCTCTGTTTTCATGCCTCCATCCTGCTTTATAACCAGTTCTACCACCACTCCCAGCCCCTCAAGTGTAAGTTCTGAATGTGGGCTAGAAAAAAAGCCAAGCAAATTAGCACAGCCACATAGAAGTCAGGTTAGGAGGAGAGTCATTCTGTCAGCTCTTGGATATGTACACGTGAATGATTCTTTTAGGAGATGTCCTGCTTTATCTGCCAGTGGGAGCACACGCTATTCCATTCATCAAGCTCTTCCTCTGTGCCTGGCACCCTTTTGAAGGCTTAGTATGTATTAACCTACCTAATCCTCACTACCAGCCTGAGAGATGCTTTTATTATCCACGTTGTACAGATGAGAAAACTGAGGCGTGGAGAGCTTCAGCACCTCCCCCAAAGTCACAGAGCTCTTGATTGGCAAAGGTGGGATTCAAACGTGGCAGACTGGCTTCAGTGACTTCACTCTAGCTGCCTGTGTAGCACTGGTCATAATCCTCTACTGTGACAGACATACTATTACCTGATTTACAGAGAAGGAAATAGAGGCTCAGAGTTATCCAAGGTCACCAGCTGAGTGGCCGAGCCAAGAGCTGAACTGACGTCAGGCTCAAGCTTGAGTCTATGGCCACCATGAGGACCTACCTCACTGCAGGGCAGGAGGGGACAGTGCCAGTGGGTGGCCAAGAGGCCAGTGCTGGGCAAGAGGCCACACCAGCTGGCTAGCAAGGCAGGCTCTGTAGGGCAAAGCCAATGGTCCCCCAATGTCCCATGCCATTATACCCAGAAGGGGCAGGGCCAAGAGAGAGCCAGCCACTGTTGACAGACTGGTAGCTGACAGAGGTGATGCAGCCAACAGCTGCTGTTTATTTTGAGACCCAGAAGGAGGGAGCAGACTGGTTAGGACCCACCTCCTTCCAACAATAAACTCAGGGGCAGGGTGGGAGGTGCCCCTCCTCCTAGCTAAAGTACCAGCCCAGCCACCTGCTGGGCTTTGCAGAGAGCAGAATGGTCTAGGTGTCAGAAACATCTTGCCAGACACTCTAATCTGGCCTCCACCAACACACAGTGTTCCCCACCCCCATGTGCTGGACTTGTAAATGGCCCAGGAAGATAACCACACCCCCTGCAAACCCACTCCCTGCAGTGTCAGGTTCCAGGGACAAATGGTTTTTCCTGTCTTGGGAACAAAGAGGGGCCACTCCTGCTGGCCACCCCCGACTTTGGTTCCCTGACTCTGACACTTGTTAACTCCATTCTTACACCTAATGACAAAGTCCTCCATATAACATTCTACAAATGGCCAACCAGGGCTGGCTGTGGCAAGGCTGGCTGGCAGGATTCCCTGAAAGGCCAGGAAGTAAGGTTTCCCAAAGGACTCTGGGGCCCTGCTCTGCTTCTCCCTAGCCTATGATCTTTGGTCTCCATTTTCTTATCAATAGTGTAAGAAATATAATAGTGCTCTTCTCCTCGGATTGCTATAAGGATTAAATGAGTAAAGTGCCTAGAAGATAAGCTGGTACACAATCAGTGCCACCATTATTAAAATTATCGTCATCATTATCATCATCACCACTGTCATTGTCATCATCATCGTCATCAACCCCATTTAGCCTGTGAACTGTGAACACTGGAAGACAGTTTTCCTGGACATGACACATAGAGTTTAGCTTCCCAGGCTAGCCCACATGTAGGTGAACCGGAGACATCTTCCATCGACTTCATGGATGAGAAAAGTTTTGGTGGACTAGCCTGAGAATTTTGACACCACTTACAAAATTATATCAATAGGAATATATACTTTGAACTTCAAAAAAGCCATTTCTATAATTGTAAGTTAAAAGCTATGGTTCTTTAAAAAAAAAAAAAAAAAAGGAGTGGGGTAGGAGGAAGGGGCTTTAACAGAATGAAGCGTTTGTCCATGTATTTATCCCATTTGATCAAAGACCTGCTGTGACCCAGACCTTCTGCTAGCATGGGGAGGAGGTGTTAAAGAGGAAAGGACTGTGCTGCTTGCTGCCTTAGCAGGAGCCCCCACCCCCTGGCTTCCGGCTGAAGGAACTGCTTTCAGCTCAGTGCCTTGTGCACAGTAGGTACAAAACTAATGTTCAGTCAGTGAAACGCCCTAACAAGCGTGCTGCCTTTGGGGTGTTGGAGCTCCCATCCATGACACTGCTGCACTTCCCCAGAGAGTCTTTCTTAGAAGGTCAGGGTCCAACTCAAACACAGTCCCCAGAGCAACCTCTCTGCAGTGTGGGGGCCAGTTTCAGTCTTCAACAAGTCCTGAGCAAGCACCATGCTCATTTCCAAGAGGGATGCAAGGCCCTCCTTGGCCCCTTTACCTGTCTGACCTCACTGCCCACTGCTCTCCCCCTCACCTCTTCCACGTGGCCTGCCCAGCCTTTTCTCTGGAAAGGCCAAGTAGAGTCCTACCTCAGGGCCTTAGCACTGGCTATTGCCTCACCCTCAACAACTCTCCCCCAAGTATCTGTACACCTTACTGCCTCACCTCCCACAGACCTTACTCAAAAGTCACTGTGCAGTGGGCACGTCCCCAGCCACCCTCTATGAAATAACACAACTACCACCAGCATCTCTGGTCCCCCTCCCCCCACCCCAGGTTTCTGTACCACATTTATTCCCCATCTAACACACTGTGTATTTTACCTAAAATACGTTTGTTCATTGTCTTCCTTCCCCTGTCAGAATGTCAACTCAAAAAGGGCAGCGATTTTTATCTGCCCTCCTGTGTTCCCAGCGGTAGGGACACAATCAACGCTGAAATGTTGATGAATGGCTAATTGAATGACCGAGTAGGTAGCACATCGAGGTCCATCCCCGGAGGAGCTTTTCCATCAATCAGGCACACCAGACATGGGCCTGCCAAAAGCTGACCAACCGAGGCCATTCTTGGTAAGTGACATACAAGTGGTAAAAACGATAAACATCATAAAAATTTATAGGCAACAGGTGGCATCAGGGAAGCTTCTGGGAGTTGGCAGAAACGGAGTAAAACCATGAAGGAAGACCATGATAATAATGGTAACAATAACTGCCATTTACTGAACAGCTACCTTATGTCAGGCACAGTAGAGAGTAACAATCATATGGGCTAGGTAGCATTGTCATTCCCATTTTACAGATTAGAAAACTGAGGTCTACAGACATGAAGAAACTTGACGAAGTGAGAAAAGCTAGTAAGAGGCTTCCAAGCTGGAGCTCATATGGCCAAGGCCATCGGTGCCCTTGCCCCCACCCTCTTGTTCTCAAATTCCAACTACTGGCCTCTGAGGCCTTCTCAGGGCTGCCAGAGCCCCGTCTAGCCTGAGTAAGCAGCAGGTGGCAAGTGTCCAGAATTAAATGTCCCCCTACTCCAAAACACAGTGCTGTGGCCACAAAGCCACCATCCGCAAGGACAGGATGCAGAGCCCCCATCATCTGGAGCATCTGAAAGGCCAGGCCTTCAAAAGTGGCTCTGGACAAGAGCTCAAGGGGAATAAAAATTTAAATCCCAAAAGAGAAGCCAGACCCTGCCAGGGGTTCAATCTCAGTAGTGAGAGGTTTGTTATCTTATCCCAACCATATCATGTGTTGATGGAGGGGCTCAGTGGGAGGTCAGAGTGGGCAGAGGACCCAAGGGTTTCATCCTGACCCTTTAAGTTTCATCCCACGTGATACACTCCCTAGACCCCCAGCCTCAAAATCCTCAGGAGACAAAGCCATGTACAAAGCCACAGGTCCTCTCAGCCTCCCAAGGGAACCCACACTGTGCACACTCCCTCTGGGTCTGCTCCCCTTCTTAAGCCTCAGGGCCAGGCTGCAGCGTTCCATACCCCAGCAGAGCTCAAATCATGGCCATGACCTTTATGGATGCACATGGCAGAGGGCGAAATACAGACACAGAGAAGGCAGGGAAAGACCAAATGCACCTGGTTTTGGCATGTATGGATGCTTCCAGCTGCGGGCTGGAATAAAATGAGAACTCCTAATTAGACACCCAACCACTGGGGGCAATCCATCCAATCTCCAGGGAGCACACTGGAACCATCATAGGCTTTGTTGCTGGAGACACCTGGGTTCAAACCCCACGTTTGCCATTTACTGCCATGCGATAGAGGGCAAGGTGGGGCGTCTCTCCGAGCCTTGGTTTCCTCGTCTACAAAACAGGGTCAGTGCTCAGGGTTTGTGGGGATTAAAGGACACAGTGGATGGAGGGGAAGCCCCAGCCCAGTGCCTGTACCTAGAAGGGGCTCCACTCACACTCTTACTCAACTCCCCTACTCCCCCTGCCTGGGAGCTGCTACATCCAGAAATCATGGAGAAATGAGGCTGCCCTTCTCCAGCTGCCCATGAGCGATGACTAAAGTAAATAATTAATCCTGGCTTGAACCAAAGTTCGGACATTGTCCTATTATAGACCTGAACTCTGAGAGAAGGACCAGTTTGCCAACCCACCAGGGCTCAGAGCAGCAGAAACCTCTGGGTAGTCACCTCCGGAAGCCCTGCCCCCACTGACAAGTGACTGTGTGTCCCTTCCAGGTGCCAGGCACCTAGCTGAGAGCTCGATGAATCAATTCCAGCCCAGGGGCCGAATTCAGGGGAGAGTTTCACTCTGTCAGAGCCCTGCTGCCAGCACCATGCCAGGCCAGCTAGGCTGCCTCCGATGTTGTTACAAAGAGAAATTCTCCCACACAGGCGAGTCCCTTAAAATAGCCCTTTGGGTCTGGGCCATCAGGAAACAGAACAAAGCTGGGTCAGAACGGGGCCTACCGTGAAAGACTTTGCAAAGCAGCCACTTCAAGCAGGGACAATCCCTTCACACTCAGAACCCTTAGGTGGGCAAAAGCGGCAAGGCAGGCTTTCTCAACAAAGAACCCTTCCACAGGAGGACAGCATGCTCGGTGGGCAGAAGGCCCCGCTACCCCTGGGGCCAGCCCTGGAGAGGGACCAAGTGTGTAAAGCACGGTGACAGTGTGAAACAGGCACAGGCTGGGGGCAAGGGGTCAAACACGCCTGGCTTTGTGCAAGGCTAATAATGATGCAACCTATGCTTTCTGCACGGTAGTTTCCACAGGAGTAGTATGGGGTTAAAAATGCATGCCTTCAGGGCTGGGTGGGGACCAGAGATTATAAACAAAAGGCCTGGCAGTGCCTGGCATAAACCAGGAATTCAATGCATGGTAGCTGGATGATGATGATGTCTACGTAATACAGGCCAAAGTCTCCTTTATTACCAAGAGAAAATATTCCCAGAATAAAGGGAAACAGCAAGGGCTCTCTGCCCGGGACCACTAGCGACAGGCCAAAGTACAGACTGGCCCACACCCACTCAACCCCTTTACCCCGCCCGGTAGACCCTGCTAGCTTGTGATTCCCTACTCCTCACTCCCCAAAGTTAGCAGTGATCCAGTTCCACCTGGCTCCAGGGATCCCAGAGACAGACTGGGGGCCCCTGCATAATTTATGCTGCACTGACACACACAGAGGAAGGGACTCTGTCCCCATCCCACATGTCCCTCCACCCTGGCTTGGGGAGGGTGGCTTCCTCACCCGCCAAAGGGAAATGACAGCAAACGGCCAGAGAAAGAGCCAAGCGGAGGGGCAGGACGGCCAGCTGTTTCCCCTTTGCTAACTCAGCGCCTGACGTCACTTCCTCCCCTCAGGTAATAGCAGAGAGATATGACTGGAAATAGCTCTGTCTCTTCCCATTCACAAAAATGACAGGCATGGAAAGAAGCAAAGTGTAGTTCCCAGAGGCACTTTTCTAGAAGATGTCTTCAATGAGGGCCTAAGGTGATCCTCAGTCCACCCTGGCTACGAGGCTTCTCAGGGGACAGAGCAGGGCCAGGAAACCTTGTATGAAAATTCCCTGGAGGTCAGGAACAGCTCCCCTTTGTAAAGCATCCCTAGCCCCACACACATGAGAAGCTCGATTGAGGGACTCGGGAACCCTTCACAGAGTCTCTGGGCTCAGCACTTCCCCAAGCAGCTTTCACACCCACCCTCCCCTCTGCAAGGCAGGCCAGCAAGGAAGCAATCACCCCATTTACTAGAAGGGCAATTGGAGATCTAGAAGGGGACGGTGACCTGTGGAAGGTCTCACATATGGAGAAGCCAAGCAGCCAGGCCTCAGGTGGAATCTCCTCAGGGCCTGGTCTCCCCAGGTGGAACGTGTGACTGAGGGGCTGTGAGGCTGTGGGGACAGGGCAGATCTGGAGCCAGCAGGCTCCTCTCCATATGTAGCCTATTAGCCGCATGGTGTTTGGCAATTTATTTAAGCTCTCTGGGCCTCAGTGTCCTCACCTGCACGATGTGGAGGCCAGAGGTAACTACACGCTTTGGGGGGCTGTTTTGAGAGTTTCCATGTAAAACTCGTAGCACGTAGAAAGCACTCAGAAATGTTAGCTGTTATTGTTATTATTCCATTTTCCCTAAAGAATCAGGCTTACTGGAATATCTGACAGTGTGGCAGGGGTTTAAATAAATGAAGAGGTAATCTGAAGCATTGTATTTAAAATTAAAACCAGTTCAGAGACATGTTGAAGCAGAAGGCAACATTAGTGTGAATGTTTGGGGTGACAACCTAGGCTCCCAGCAAGTTGTTTAAAGCTAGCCCCCAGGCCCTATAGAGATAGGGGTTTCCTGGGGTGCTGGCTGGCTCAGTTGATACAGCAAGAGACTCTTGATCTCGGGATTTTGAGTTCGAGCCCCACATTAGGGGTAGAGTTTACTTAAAAAAGAATAAGTAAAAATATGGGGCACCTGGGTGGCTCAGTCGATTAAGCGTCCCACTTCGGCTCAGGTCATGATCTCACTTCTCGTGGGTTCGAGCCCTATGTTGGGCTCTGTGCTGACAGCTCAGAGCCTGGAGCCAGCTTCCAATTCGCTGTCTCCCTCTCTCTCTCTGCCCCCCTCCCCCACATGCACACCTCCACGTGGGTGCACCCACTCTCTCTCTCAAACATAAAAAAATCTTTACAAAAAAAAATAAGTAAAAAAGAAAAAAAGCTAAATATTATTTTTTGATTTTAATGTTTATTTATTTTTGAGAGAGAGAGACAGAGACAGAGAGGGAGAACGAGAATGCGAGCAGGGGAGGGGCAGAGAGAGAGGGGGATACAGAATCCGAAGCAGGCTCCACGCTCTGAGCTGTGAGCAGAGGCTGATGCAGGGCTTGAATTCATGAGCTGTGAGATCATGACCTGAGCCAAAGTCGGCCGCCCAACCAACTGAGCCACCCAAGAGCCCCAATATTATTTTAAAAACCAAAAGGATAGGAGTTTCCTTTCTCTTGCTACTGGGGTACTGGGGAGTGTGGATGGAAATCACCCCACCGAGCAGACTGCTGCGGCACCAGGCCCAGCCCGCCGGGACCCTCCACCGATGAGGCCTGAAGCAGCCCCTGCCTCACTCCCAGCTGCATCCTCTCTCCTCCACCTCCTACCCCACCCAAGACCTCTGGGGTACAATCAACTTTTATGAGGCAGCCTGACCCCTCCGAGTAAGAGCTATAAACAGAGAGGGTTGGGCTCTAGCCCGTCAACTAAAGAACCAATGCAGAACCAGAAAAAGGGCTCCGGTTCTCACCTCGTCCCAGCCATGGCTGCCAGAACAACCCAGCTCTGGGGCCCACCCGAAGGACCCCACAGTGACAGTCGGCTCCAGTCCTAAGAAGCAGAGGAATGATTCTCCCAAGGGATACTGTGTGGCGGTGTCTATACAACAAACTGCGTTCCCTCAACTGGCATTTGAGGCTCTCAGAAGCTACCCCCGACCTTTCTCCTTATCCTCCTCCCCCACATGGGTTTTGCCCTTGTTTTCCTGGCAGATTCCACCTCCAGGACCTTTGCTTTTCCCTTCCTTGGAATGCCCTTCCCCGCTTTTCCCACCTAAACCCTACTCCTTCCCATCCAAATCCTAATTACTCCTCAAAGCCCAGGATGAGCCTGCCTGTCCCAGCCCGGCTTCCCTGAAAACTCCAGTTCACAGAGAGCACTCCCCCTCCTGAAAAGCTTTAGGATTTCCTCGTTATTAAAGCTATGACCTATGTTGTGCTTAACACGTGCCGGGGACTGTTCTAAGCTCTTCACATTTATGATCCCACTGAATCTTCACCACCACCCAACAAGCTAGGTCCTATTTCCCCCACATTTTATGTTTTTTTACAGATGAGGAAACAGGTTCAGAGAAAGAAGTAGCTTGCACTGGGTCCCATGGTAGCCAGTGGTGGAGACAGGCTTCCAGCCTGGGGCCTGCAGAGCCCAGGCGCTCTCCCACAATGCAGCCTTCCAGATGCACATGACCTGAACCCCTTGGTTATTTTCATAGCCCTCCCTCACTGACCCAGCTCTGAAGGAGAAGACAGCGACAACCTCACAGACTTCAGTGTCAGAGACCAGGGTAGAATCCCAGCCTTGCCACTCAATTACTCTGAGAGTCACAAAAACACCGCGAGCCTCAATTTCTACATCTGCAAAGTCGGGATAAGAAACACCTCCCTACCTCATATGGTTGTCACATGGTTCAAACAAAAGGCCCTCTAAAAAATACCTTCTACACTGCCTGGCACATAGTCAGTACTCACATACTGAGTCTTCCCCTTCTCTCCTCACTGTGCATCTTGACACCCTCACTGGACTCAGCTCAGCACTTGTTGCCAAAGTGGTGCCTTGTCTAGAGGTTACTCGCGGGCACGAAAGGGGCCTTCCTGTGGTTTCCCCTCAGGCCCTCCTATGCACACATCCAGACCCCTGACCTCTCCGTTCACCTGCTTTCCTGTGGCTGACTCCACTCCAGGCGGCGGCAGCCTGGCCCAGGCGAGAAGTCACATGCAGCTCTGGGAATCACCTCTTGAAATGCTGATAGCCCTACTGGACGTTTCCATTATTTTTGGCAATTGTCATGGCAGAGAACAGCCCTGGCCCTGGCTCAGAACCTGTTTCCAAAGCCAGAGCTCCACCTCATTTCCCACACACACCCCTTGTCCTTCCTGTTCCCTGGATCCCTGTCCTAATTCATTATGATTTTTCCTGGATTCTCAGAACTCAAGAGGAGTAAGTGTAACTACCATATGTATAACTCTATTATTTGTTTAATTTTTTTAATTAAGAGGCAAAAGGGAACAGGGTTGCCTGTTAGACTTTTTCTGGCGAAGAACTAGTCTGGTCAGTGACTCAGGCTGAGGAAATTAGAAGGCAATTTCCAGGGGACTGCCATGCAATCCCAAAGTCCTAGGTCCTAACACTCCTCTAATTCATGGCCTCCACTGGCCATTAACTCATGCTGGCCCTGGAATATCTCTTTGGAAAATGCAGCAGCTGGCACTGATGTTTCTGGAGCTGGAATAAGTCTCCTCTAACATCAAATAGGTTTATTTTTCCCTTCCCTTCACTTCCCCTCTGCCTGCCACCACACATGGTGATTCCAATCCTGATCTGTCCTCACCCCCTCCAAACCCGCACTCAGGTCCCAAAAGGGCCATGATAAATGGCTGGTTGTGTGCTCCATGTTCCAAAGGCCAGTAGGATGTGGTTGGTTGTTCCATGAGCAGGAAGCTTTGTCAGACCCGTGAATCACCCCTGGATCACTCACTCGCCTCCTTGGAAAAGGAGAAAAAACTGTTCTTGTGTGTATGTGTATGTGTGTTTGTGTAAGAGGGAAAGACAGAGACAAAAAGAGAAAAAGAAAGCAGGCAAGAGTAACCCATGTGTAGTACTGACCTTGGGGCTAGGGTCCTGTTTGACCTTGCCCTTACTGGATGACCTCTCTACTCCTCTTCCTTAACCCATGTCCCTTCCCTTCCCCTTCCCAACTTATAGCAGCCATTACTAGATCTGCTCCAGGAAGCCCTCCAGGTCTGAACAGCTGCTCCTTGTTTATCTGTTTCTGTTGTGTGTTGGGTGTTTTCCATGGGGCATGTGGCCCAATTTCCCATCACACTATGAGCAGCTGGTCTTTCCATTTTTGCCTCAGCCTTTCCTTTTCTCTCAGCTTCACCTACCAGGTCTTACATGTACTCTAGTGTTTTGGTGATCATCAAACGGAAGGAACACCAGATGGAAACTAGAATATGTTGAATGAGCATGGTAGGGACCAGGTACTAAGTAGAATGCTTTACCCAGAATTATCTCAAATCAATTCTCCAAAAGTCCTGTGAGGTTACAAGCGAGGAAACTGAAGCCCAGAGTGGCACAGCGAGGAAGGGCCAGAGGTGGGATTCAAACCCCGATCTACCCAACAACACTCATTTGGTAATGGAACTGGGCTTCAGAAGACCCTTTCTACAGCTGCACATCCTTCCTCCTATAACACTGGATCCACACTCTAAGGGCTTAGAGAAAAAATGAAGGGCAGAGAAATGAATGGGTCTAGAGCCAATTCCTAAAAATGTACTCCCAGGACCAAGACCAAATTCTGTGATGATCTAAACACATAAGAGGATGTACTATTTCCACAGTGTTGATCCTTAAGTCATCACCTCCTGCATCAGTGGGGACCAGATATCATCCTGGATCCACTCCATTCTCCCTGCCTCACCATGCTCGCCCTCCGTTGCTTTCACAAACTCACCTCCACTGCTTTCACGAACTCTGTGGCATGAGGTGAATGTCCCACGGGACATACAGTGAAGCAGTCCTCAAGACCACCATGCACTGCTCTCTCAGTGACATGCAAGCCCGAGCCTGGTCTCCCCACCCTGACTTTAGTTGATGAAAGGGCCCCATTTTAGGTTCATATCCTCCTTAGCAGGTAAGCTAACCTGTTTACCCAGATCTGCCTTATACTAACTGGGAGACTCTGGGCAATCTCTAGCCTTTGCAAGTTAACCCACCTCTCGAAAGAAATCAAAGAACATACCCGGGTTAGGGTGCATTAGGGTACATCTGATGAACTGTAGGAATCACAGGAAATCATGAATGTTAAGTGTTTGGCACCGCTGATGGTAACTGCTAACAATGGCTATTATTCGCGTTCCCTAAAGAGTCCTGTAGAGGATCAAAACATTCATGACTGATATTTGTCTGAAATAAACAATCAGGAAAGGAAACCACTGTAAAAGCACAATGCCTCCCAAATCCAAACAAATACTTTGTTCTAGATAAACGAGCTTCTCTCCATATGACTTGACACACACCTACACGTGCATGTGAGTGCAAAGAATTATGGTAAACCTGAACTAGAATTCTTATGGAAAATGTTTATATGGAGGTATCTGCAGGTTGCATCCAGCATCACCAGGACCATTTGAAAGACAAGCGGTCTGAGGCCAAAGTCACTTGACCTAAGATCTCCCCAGGGGCAATTTATAAAAGTCAAGCGAGGAGCCCAACTCCACGGCAGGGAGCCTGGTCTAAGTGGCAGGTGCCCACTTTCCCTGAACCCCACCCAAGCAGGGGCTTGGCAGAGAGGAAGGAAGCAAGGGCTGACAGCCCCATCCAAACAATAGAAGCCACTTGCCTGTCTTTTCATAAACAGACTAAAAGCACAAGACCCTCGGTGTTTAGGCAGCTCCCCCCTTGTCCTGGAGACAAGCACACCCTTTGCTGGATGTCCTGAGAAAAACTTTCCACTATGTTCCCAGTGTTCTGCAGCCAGCAGAGCCCCTCCTGCTTGGGCCCCAGGCTTCTCATCAGCCAGCTCCAGCTAACGTGCACATCCCATAAAAACTCTCTGCTCTGCAATGTGCCAAGCCACAGAATAAGAATTCACCATCAGTGGAGGAGAGGCGGGAAGGGGGTATGCTTCTCCAGTGCAGAGGGCTTCCAGAACATCTGCGACTTGGGCTCAGCGCATCCTGCCAGCTACCCACACCAGAGTACCTTACCCAGGACACTTAACCTTCTGGTGTGTGGCATCCACCGTACAAGCACCATGAGGGGAGGAGATCCTAAGCTTTAGAGGCACAAGCTCCCCCAACCTGCTCCTCCTGCCGCTATGAGCCCAGCTGACACTTTCTATTATTGGGTCCCCTCTCATTATATTATGCCCCATTAATGCCCCAAATACGTAGGAACCTCTTACTATCACCAGATACTTGATTTCCTAGTCAACTCCAACCAGACTTAAGGGTACTTAGATGAACAAAACCCACGCCATGTTCAAAATGCCAGTTAAACCCAGGTGTTGTGAATGGTTGTGTTGCAAGTGACTTTATCCTGTCTCCATTTCCCTCCATTTCCTCTTCTGTAAAATGCGGGGGGTGGGGGGGGGGGTGAGCCTGATGAGTCCTGCCAGCTCCACAATTCGACAACATATAACACTTTCTCCTTTAATTGTTTTCTACAACCTTATTTTAGAGCCCTGTATGGCCCCAGCTGTTCAGTGACATCACTCCCTGTCCCAAACATAATGTCGATTCTTACATGGGAAGCAGAGATGTCCTGGGAAACGCTGTCTACAAAAAGAGAGGAAATGATCATTTCAAGGGAATCAGACAGGACTTCTTTTGTGTTTTTCACATAGAACAAGTTATTATCAATCTGAAAACCCGAACTCTTTCCCTCTTTTTTGCCAGACCATTAATAGCTACTTTTCAAAAGTGCTTTCTTAGTCAGAATCTCACCAATAGTAAGCTATCATTTAGTGAGGGCTTGTTACCTGCCAGGAACTGTGCTAAGTGCTTTTCATGGATGATCTCATTTAATTCTCCAGACCACTCTATGAAATAGTACTATTATTATCCTCACTTTAAAAATGAGGAACGCTGAGTCCCACAGAAGTTAAATAACTTGCCCAAAGTCACATAGCTAGTTAGTGGCTAAGCCAGGCTTTGAACAGGACCCTCCCCCAGCCCCAGCATTAACCACCTTTCACTGCCGTCTGCAGTGGGTACCCAGTTGTTTTAGCAACCTTTCTGGCTTGTTGCCAGTACATTCAACATCTGTAATCTTGGACATCACTGGTCAGAGCTAAGATCAGATGTTTCACGTAAAATCGAGAGCAGAGAAAAAGCACCAGCGTGGGTCTCAGAGCAGAGAGTGCCATCTGTTGAATGCAGGGCCTGCCTTAACTGAGGACTAGAAAAGAGAACCCCTAAAACTTAGCCTGCAACGTCTGAAAAAAATGGTTAGGAAGGCCAACTTGATACTAAGTGCTGGGATGTGCAAATGGACATCTGTACCTGGAGCAGGGTGACCACATAGTAACCCAAGTCCTCTAAAAGGAGCTTTCTTGAAATGATGCTTGCTGAGTCAAGCAAGGAACAACTCTCCCCCCCCCCCCCCCCCCCCATGGGCACCCACCTCTCTGTCTGGTCAGGAACCAGACTCCTTAGTTTACCTCCTCTCCAATCTGAGCCCAGGCCCATTTATTCGATTCTTAAAAGAAAAAAAAAAAAAAAAAAAAAAGCCCCAAAGTTCAGAGCTATTGGTGATACAGACAGAAAGAGTAGCCTGAGGCTGACGTTGGCACAAACCTTAGTCCTCTTCCAAGAGAGAAATAAAAGCCATTTCTCAGAGAGCAATGTGCAGTCTAGGGCAGCAACCTACAGCCTGTTTTAATTGTTAAAATTAATGCTTTGAGCATTCTAAATCCTCCTTTAAGTGCCTAATTTGCAAATAAGATGCAGCCCTTCTGCTTTGCGTGCCTGGCTGTCTCTTCTTTCTCAAGTACAGAAGCAAAGCGGTTCAGACAGGCGTCCTCAGCCATCAAGGACACCATGTTTACTTCCTAAGGTGCGAAGGATGGCAAGACAGGACCGGCTGAGATGAAAGGGGGACGTGTCACACAGACCCGGGGCTCAGCTCGGCTCAATCAACCTTAGCCCCTTCTCATTAATTGTGGGCAAGGAAGGGGGAGGGGCAGCCGGCCGTTCCTTGGAGACCACAGCAAACATTTGCCTCCTCGTGTCTGGAGACGGAGCATCACTTAAGAGGAAATGAACCCGGTTAAGGGTCACGTCCAGAGAAGGGATAAAAGGAAAAGCCACAATTCTCCTCACACCGACGGACACAATGACTTTAAGAAGGAAATCAAAGCTCAGGGCTGAGGGTGGAGGTGGGGCAGGGGGCGCGGCGGCTTCCCTCTGCCCCCAGACCCAGGCCTAGGGAGGCAGAGACCAGAGCAAACGTGGGAGGACAGCACGAGGCTTCCTTCCCCAGGACAAGCCTCAGAAAGACTCACGGGGCGGCGTGAGCGTGAGCGACCCAAAAGCCCCCAGGGAGGGCCAGGAGATGCTCTTTCCCAACGGAGCTACTCAGCTAGGGCTTGACGAAAGCTCCCCCCACAATCCATCAAAGCTCAGGCGGACAGATGACTTCACCGTTGTAACAGACAAGGGCAGCCACTTGCCAATTCCAATGCCAAAAAAAGAAAACGGGGGGCGGGGGGAGTGGAGAAAGGACAGAGAAGGCTTCCCTGGAGATCACAGCCCTGCGAAGAAACTCCACAGCCGAGGGCTGCCCTGTGGGCACTTAGCTCCGGGACTGAGCGAGTGAGGGCGAGGGGGCCCCCCGGGGGTCCTCGGGAGGGGGGGGGGTGTCTCCGGCCAACCCCCCGCAGGGGTCGGTAGGGGCAGTACTCACGTAGTGCTTGGAGGGGTTCCTCCGCTTCTCCACATCCACCACCGTGGCGTCCTGCACGCAGTAGGCCAGCATCTTCCCCCCCACAAAGAGAGTGGCGCCCTCCAGCGGCGTCACCTTCTCATCCCGGTCCGGCTCCCGCTTCTTGCCCCGCTTCTCGGGTCCCGGGGCCACCCAACACTCCGGCCCCCGCGTCGCCGCCGGGGCTCCTGGCGCCCACAGGTACGGCCCCGGGACAGGGACGGTCCGGGAGGGCACGCGGGCTCCTTGCGCCCCGGGCGGCTCCCCGTGGGCCTGCCGCGCGCCCCTTCCCTCCCGCGCCGCCGCCGCCGCCGCCGCCGCCGCCGCCGCCGCCGCCGCCGCTCTCCGCCTCGCCCGCCCGCTCTCTCAGCCGTCCGCCGCCCGGTGGGTCCGGCGGGAACTGGCGGAGCGGAGGAGGGGCGGGGGTGTGTCCCGCCGGCAAGGGGACGGGGCGGGGGCCCCGGAGCCTGCTGTCAGCTCGCTGGGGAGGGGCTGGCGGCTCCCCTTCGCCGCGCTCGGGCTCCGGGGGGCTCGGCGCTGGCTGAGGCTGTGGGCGCAGGAGGCGGAGGCAGGGCCGGGCCGGCAGGGAAGGGAAGGGAGGGGAGGGGAGAGAGGGGAAGAGCGCGGGGAGGGGCTCCGGGCGCGGGGGAGGGGCTCGGGGCGACTAGGAGGGGGCTGCAGCCCGGCCCCAGAGGCCTGGGAGCGCCGGCGCGCCCCCACCGAGCCTGAGCGCAGCCAGCGGCCTGACCCGCCACCGGGCTACTTCGCCGGGCGCAGAAACTCGAGGTGTCTTTGGAGGGAGGAGGGGCGGGGGAAGTGAACCCAGCGCGCCCCCATCCTGGCTTTCCGTCTTGGAGCGGATTTGTGCCTTTTTGTCCCCAGCTTTACGTCCCCCTCCCACTCATATCCCCAGAACCTTGTAATGAAAAGTAGTTTATTACCCCGCTGTTACTGCCCAGGCTCCCCGAGGAGGGGACCGGAATAGGGAAAGGGCCGGCATTAAATCCTTCAAGCCAGAGCCTCTTTTGATAAATCACCTGACCACCCCCCCCCCCCACCCTTGCGGGTCACAAAGGGTGAATTCTCCCCGGAAATGTGATCGATCCAATGCCTGAGTCGTCCATCGATCTGGGCCCGCGTAACTAACCCGTGACATCATTTACCAGTGAGCTTACAAGACTGCATAACACCCCGGCCTTAAGCCCGGGGCTCCCCCTGGAACCCTCCCCAGGTGGGCCAGGAGGGAAGGGAGCACACAGGAGGGAAAATGCACCAGATTGGCCCCCCACCCTTCACCCCTGCTCATCACTGGCCCCTTTCTCACCACTTCTCTGACTTGCGCACTTGTCCATCCGTGGACAATTTACTCCCTTCCCCCCATCGATTTCAATATTCTTTCTCATTCTAGTTTCAAATATTTAAAGAGGTGGTGTTTTCACAATTAATTCTATTGTTTCACAAACACAATAAAGCTTTGTGAGCATAGACCAATGTGAAACGTCTGAAATGAGGGCCAAGAGTTTTATGACCTTATTGTATTAACAGTTTCTTCCCTGCACTGTCAGAACCCATGCGCCAATCTAAGATTATCCGCACATTTGCGTGGTACAGAGTACCCCACATTCCTCCATCCTTCTCGCTGAAGGATGCTAGAACACCAAGGGATGACACTATCTAAATACTTAACCTTGAGCAAATCACTTCATGCAGGTATTAGAATCACCTTAATGTTCTCATTGGTTGGACGTGGGTGCCAAACTAAATGGTCTTTTAAGATTCCTGCCTGCATCTACTCCAAACTCTAAGCAGTAGTTACTCCTGTGAACTGTTTTGGGTTCTTTGTTTTTCATAATTAACTGGTATGGATTTTTGATATTTAAAAAACGAATAATAAATTGACTATGCACCTATTCTATGCTCATTTATAAGACATTAAGAGATGGAAGAGAGTGTGAAAGAATTCAATTAATATCTGTGGAACTGAAAACTGAATCTAACTGAAATATGCTTATCCTTTCCCTCAGAGAGTTGAGAAACAGGGATATCATTAAGCCTGTATATAATAAAATGTACATTAGGACATCAGAAAATGGAGGCCTAGAGCAGTCAAGGGGAGCTTCATGGAGGAGGCTGTCTCTGTGCTGAGCCCTGGAGGATGGGCAGAGTTCGGAACGCCACAGAACACCATTGGAACATCATAGCAGAGTTTGGAACACCTCCTCTGAACTCCTCTAGGCCAGCAGCACTTGCCCTGAGCTGTCTTGACATGTGTGTTTGTCCACAATACGCTTTTTTTTTTTTCCCATCTGAAAGCACCCTGTGCACAGGGACTGGTTGTAAGCCATCTTATACTCCTGTGCATTCCTCAGATAGCCAAGCATGGTGCCATGTACGTAGTACTAGTCACTGTACAAGAATCTGTGGAGTGAGGGGCGCCTGGGTGGCTCAGTTGGTTAAGCATCCGACTTCGGCTCAGGTCATGATCCCCCAGTTTGTGGGTTCGAGCCCCGCGTCAGGCTGTGTGCCGACAGCTCAGAGCCTGGAGCCTGTTTCGGGTTCTGTGTCTCCTCCTCTCTCCCTGCCCCACCCTGCCATGCTCATGCTCTGTCTCTGTCTCTCAATAATAAATAATTTTTTTTAACTCTTAAAAAAAAAAAAAAAAGAATCTGTGGAATGAATGATCAGGGGAAGAAGAAAAGATGGAGTGAGGAGAAGTAACATGTGTAACCTGAAGCCTGAACCAGCTGAGACAGGCAGAAGACCAGAAGGACAGTGTCCACCAGGTACAAGGGTAAGGGAAGGGGGCAAGGCACAGGAGAAGGAGATAGAGAGGAGGATGGGTGTGGGACATCCAGACTGTGACTAGTCTTGACACGAGGCCCAGGGCTTCTCTATCGGAGATGTTGAAAGCCTTGTGGATGCTAGAGCAGGTGTCCTGGGAGAAGGTGATCTGGCAGTGATGCTCAGTGATAGGAAAGCCAGGAGGCAAGGTGCCACTGTTCTGAGCAAGACTCGTTCCCCATGGGGATGGAAGGTACACCTGGATAGGCCCTCAGCCCTGAGTTCCCCTCAAAGGAAGGACTGGGATCTGGAACCCAGGAGGGCCTGTGATGATGAAGCAAGACAGCCTGTGGGTTCACTGTAAAAGGATTCATAATGGCACCCAGCCACTCTTCCTCTGTGGACCTCAAGGCATTCTGGAAGTGCTAATTGAGCCTGAGAAGCCCCTGGTGAGGAGAGCTGGTGTTCAACTGTTGGAGGGAAAGAAGAGAAAGGCAGTTGGCTTGTTCTGGGTCCCCTTTTGAATCAGAGCAGTCAGCTCACCAAAGAGGCACTAATGGCTTCCCACTTACCGTCTTTTTTCTGCACTAAGATCCACACTGAACAAAACTCTAAACACAAGGGATCTGGAGGACAGAGGGAAGGCTCCATGCTTCTCCACTGTCCTAATGACTTTGTGTTCGCCTACAAGGCATTGGCCTTTTGCCAGCCTAAGAAACTCCGGACAACCTGACATTTCTTAAATTCAAGGTCTTTTTTTTTTTTTTTTTTTTTTTTTAACGTTTATTTATTTTTGAGACAAGGGAGACAACCACAGGAAGGCAGTGAAAACAGTTCAGTGCTAAACAAAGGCCCAGTACCGCTCCCTCTCCTCTTCAGAAAGTTTATGGCAGTTGCTAACCACGCATTTGGTTACTAATCATACATTGCCCTATGACAGCTCCACTGCTACTCTATTGAGCACCGATCAACACCTTTTATTGCTCGTTAACTTAAGCTGTGCTTAGGCTGTGCCTCCCAAACCGGTAAGAAGCCTGTGAGGGTCTGGAGGACTTCTCCAGACTCTGGCACCACCTTTCCCTCCCTGCCCCCACCATTGCACCCTGGCCACCTGCCATACACACCCCATCCAACACAAGGCTATGTACATTCCAGGCACTCAAGAAATAGTTGTCTTTTGACATTTCTGAGCTCTTAACAGATAACTGTAGGTGCTGATGATAAAAGTGATGTCTAAGAAGAGCTGAACAGAGTTCTGGAGCAAGGCTTATACAACCTGGTTTCTAGTCCGGCTCAACCACAACCCATCCAGCCTTGTGACACTGACATCACTTCCCACCTCTGGGTCTCTGATGGTCTTTCTGGTCCCTTCCATGCCATCCGATGGTGTAAAACTACTACAGTAAAGTGAGGTAGAAGTGGACTCTTACCCAGAGATGTGTAAATTTGAGTGAAATTTGGGGCCCCCTCCTGGCCAAAGTGGTTTTAGCACCTTTAACTCCAGCAGCTGGCCCTAAGGGATCCCTTACAGTCAGTCCTCCGCCGACCTCTGGCCAGGTATGAATGACCTGCCAATATATGGACTATACACATCCAGGGCATTCCTGCTTCTCTATTTCTTTTCTTCCTTCCTTCCTTTCTCTCTCTCTCTCTCTTTCAGATCAGCCCTAATAGTCTTATGTTTAGGAAGTATCTTAAGGATGGTCTCTCCTGAATTTGAAGTAGACACTGAGGCCAACTTCTATATTCTCCAGAGAAAGATAAATTGCTGGCCAGACTTCTCCTTTCTTTGGTTGCTGTGGAATGGGACTGGGATGAGGTGCCAGAATTGCCCTATCGGTTCAGCCCCACTGTTCAATAATAACAGGCCCCTCCTGCTTGCCAAACCAGCAGGTAGGGGAAGCCACCTCTCTCTGTCACCCAACACACTAAGTATATCAGTGAAATCTCAACAGGCTTATTTACATGGTGTCACTGAGAGTCTCAGCATCCTGTCTTAGCCTTGACTCTGGTGAGGGTTCTTACGAAGCAGAATTTTTTGATAGAACCACTTTCAAGTTCCAAACTTAGCAAATGATCATGCCCCTGGAATACCAGAGGGAAATCCAATAACTTGCACGGCCAAAGAGGACAAGGACATAATTTGATTCACAGAGGGGGAAAAAAGTTTTATTCTATAACCCCAGATATCTGGTCCCCAGACCAGGGCATTTTGTTTTAAGAGCCTCAGTTTGAGAGTATGGATGGTTTCATATATCTATCTCAACTAGTGAGCATGCCTTCAAGTGTATTCCTGCCTGGTTGGGGTCACTAGCATCATCTTGTATAAAAGATCAGTCTGCATAGTTCCATTTGACCATAAACCACCAAAGATTTTCTTTTTCAAAATCCCCTGAATTTTCCAGAAGCTGACAAGCCCTAAGTTGGCCACTGGATGACCAAAAGAACAGAAAAAAAAAAAAAAAAGTCACTTGGGAAATTCAAAGGCAGTTTCTTTAAATAGTCCGAAGCCACAAAAAAACAAAAAATAGGAGTCTGGTTTTGGTTTGACCCCCAATTTTTTTTTCAGTTTTGTATTCAGAAATGTCATAAAATACTGTTCTTCATCCTTTTTGAACTCATATGTCTATTTCAAGTGAAAGATTCAAGACTCAAACTCAGGTCTGGCTCCAGCTTATGTCCTGCCTTCTCTGTCTGAAGCAGAAGATAACCCCATTGTTGATTCTTTGCTTACCCAATAGGCTAGAGCAGGCAGAGTAGACTTTATTTAGTAGACTGGATTTTCGCACCTAGGTGAATCTGGCTGGGATTTGGACTGTCAACAAGGTGTTGCCCTAGGCAGATTACTATGATCACTTTCATTAATGTTACTGCCTAATATATGAATAGTGCATATCTTAGTTAAGACTCTGGTTTACAAATACTAGAAATTGAACTAGTTCAGCTAAAAAAAGAAAAGGGTTCTTTATTTCCCATATACAGTGGTTGCTCCTATCCACAGACATCAGGGCTTCTCAGAACCAGGAAGTAGCAAATCTTTGAGAACATGCTCATTTTCTCCATCTCTTATCTCTGCTTAGTACTGTGTGTTCTATTTTATTCTTCTCCATCTGCAGACCATGTTTCTCTGCTTCTTCACCCACATAGCAAGAGCCCCCCAGTGCCCAAGTATCTACCACTCCCTCAATTCCAGACACACCTGAGACTCACTGGCTGCCTCTGGAGTCCAGATCCCAGTTCCCAGGAAAAACAATCTCATTGGCTTAGCTTGAGTCACATGTCCACCACATGTCCACAATTATCATGGGGTGGAGTTATCTATTACAAACACGACTCTGGAGAGCTAACCCACTAAGAAACAAGGCTGATATGAGTGGCCCATACACCCCAGAATATGCCTACTAAGTTATTGTTTACTTTTAAAGGGACTTCATTTGTTTATTTATTCACTCAATGAATATTTAAGTTACCAACATGTTCCCCCACTCCACTAGGAACTGGGGCTGTATACACGTGGGGCAAACCAGACCAAAGTCCTTGTCCTCAGAAAATCTTACCACCTTTAGGGAAGATAGACATTGTTTTAAAAATCTTACAGGCGTTCCTGGGTAGCTTAGTTGGTTAAGCGTCTGACTCTTGATCTCGGCCCAGGTCATGATCTCATGGTTTATGAGATTGAGGCCCACATTGGGCTCCTCGCTGACAGCAGGAGCCTACCTGGGATTGTCTCTCTCCCTCTCTCTCTGCCCCTCCTCTGCTTGCTGTCTCTCTCAAAATGAATAAACACTTTTTAAAAGCATACAAATAAATGTAAAATTATAATTCTGACAAATGTTATCAAGGTGAGACAAACATACACCAAAGTATGAATGGTGGTAATCTCTGGGGATGGAAATTTAAAGTCTTAAATTTTCAAAATTAATTTATTTAAAAATTTAAAAATTTTATAGCACACACGTCCTTCTGTAATAATAATTTTTAAAATTTTTAAAAGGATCACTATCCTGGTGAAGGGCCCAGTAGGTGAAGGAGACAGCTAGAAATTCTGCAGTGGTATACAGGAGGTGACAAGAGCTTGGACTAGGATGATGGTCTTGGGGTGAAGTGAAGGGAACTGGAGGAGACAGAGTGGCCTCTGGTTGGTCAGGGATGAGGGAAGTAGAGGTACTAAGGGCAGTTGTAGTTTCTTGGCCTGTGGAACTGGGGGGTTGGACAGTGGTGCTACTCAGTTTTCTGACTTTCTTCTAGTCTATAATATATGGGGGCTGGTCTAGTCAATATCAATAGTTCCCTTTAGCTATCATCACAATAACCATAGTAATATCAGCAATTGTTTAGTAAGGCCCTACTGTGTGCTGTGCCAGGAATTCTGCTGAGTGAGCACCATACTCACGTATCTATTCCACAAATGGGAATTTAGTCAAAAAGAATAGCCTCCCTCGCGGAGTTGAACTAGGTAGAGGAAACAATGGATCAGGCAAGGGAAAACCAAGACTTTGGGGCCCCCTCCAATCTCTGTTTTTTTAAAAATGTTCACTTACTTATTTTTGAGAGAGAGCACAAGCTGGGGAGGGGTAGAGAGAGAGGGAGACACAGAATTCAAACCACTTTCCCAGGCTCTGAGCTGTCAGCACAGAGCCCAACATGGGGCTGGAACTCACGAACTGTGGGATCATGACCCAAGCCAAAGTCAGATGCTTAACCGACAGAGCCATCCAGGTGCCCCTCAAATCTCTATTTTTTTTTTTTAATATTTGTTCCGCATTTATTTAATGAGGGCAGGGAGAAAGAAATTTTCTAGGAAATGTGCACTTCTTTCTTCACATTCAAAGTAAGGCATTTATTACAAGGATTGAAAGCAATGTTTTCTTTCTCTTTTTTTTTTAAATTATTTTTTTAATGTTTATTTTTGAGAGAGACAGACAGAGCACAAGAGGGGGAGGGGCAGAGAGAGAGGGAGACACAGAATCCGAAGCAGGCTCCAGGCTCTGAGCTGTCAGCACAGACCCCGATGCATGGGGTTCAAACTCTCGAACTGTGAGATCATGACCTGAGTGGAAGTCGGACATTTGAAAGACTGAGCCACCCAGGTGCCCTGAGAACAATGTTTTCTGAATCATCTTTTATTTCCTGGTTTTCCATACTTGGATAATGTCACTCACACACTTCCTGTGAGTAAAAGTAACTTACATGGATATAGCTTCAAAATCTTAAAAGATATTTTAAAAGATATTTTGAGAGTTTCTTTTTTTTCTTCCTTTAACTTTCACGGAGGTCAGATGTTTGCTATTTTTTGAAGTTCTCTTTTTTTTATTTTGGGGGAGGGGAGAGGAGGAGGATGTTTTCTGAATAGTTAACTTCTTGGGAGGCATACCTAAAAGTTTGAACTTACTTAAAACCAATCATTCCTTCCAAGGAAATAGCTCTAGGCCGTGGATTACTGCACATTGACCTTGCAGCTGGGAGTGACCACTGCTGACTTGCAAAGCTGAGCTGGCTGGGGTCAGAGCTGGTCCAGCCCAGTCTACAAGTGCAAAGCATCCTGTACAGGCACCCTGCAAGAAATGCTCCACAGAGATGGGAGGCGGTGGTGAGAAGGGATTTGTAATTTCCACTTGAGGTTGCTGTTTAATGTGGCAGGAACTGGACCTTTTGTGCCAGGAGATCCTTGGAAAATCCCACCCTTTCAGGCCAAAACTTAGTTATTTGTCTACCCTGCTTACCACATGACAGATTTTCAGAAAGAAAATAGAAAACTCTCACCAATGGATAGCCAAGAGACCCTATAGATAATGTCTGATTATTAATTCATGATATTATTAAAACATAAGAATGCCAGCTCCACAAGCACAGGATGTTGGTCTGTTTTCTTACCCACAACACACCCCCATTGCTGAGAACAATGTCTGACACATGACAAGTTTTCATTAACTAAATGATACTGAATATTTTTTTACTTTTTTGGGGCCATATGATCTCTGCTACAACTACTCAACTCTGAATAGTATGCCCATGCTATCACCCTGTAATTTCACTCCTAGTACACATCCAAGAGAAATTAGTGAATATGTCCAACTAAGAAAGAAATGTACAAAAGTATTTATAGCAGCACTATTCATAATTACTCAAAACTGAAAGCCACCCTGATGCCCACTAAAGCTGAGTAGACCAATAAATGGTGTTATAGTCATGCAATAGAATATTATATACCAGTAATAAAGAACAAACAACTGTTACATACAACAAACTGGATGACTGCAGACATAATGTTGAGCAAAAAGACTCCAAGGGCACCTACTATATGATTTCATTTATATAAAGTTCAAAACAGTCAAAATTAATTTATGGTGGTAGAGATCATATTAGTGGCTGCCTCTAAGAAGTATAAACTGGGAGGGGGCACAAAGAACAGTGGCTGCTCCATCTTGATCTGGGTGGAAGTGTTAAGCCACCTGCTAGAGTTGAGCATGGCAGTGTTATGTAACATCTTGCTATGGACTGAATGTTTGTGTAACCCCTTCCCCCTCCCCACCCCCCCGACAAAAAAAGTCCTTATGATGAAACCCTAATCCCCAGTGTGATGGTATTTGGAGCCAGGGACTTTGGGAGGAAATGAGGTCATGAGGGTGGAGCCCTCATGATGCGATTAGTGCCCTTATAAATAGAGACACAAGACGGCTTGTTTCTTCTCTCTCTCTCTCTCTCTCCTCCCCTGCCCCACCCCCCACCTGTGTGAAGAAACCAAGAGGAGGGTCCTCAGCAAAACCCACCCATGCTGGCATTCTGATCTCAGACTTACCAGACTCCAGAACGATGAGAAATAAATGTCTGTTGTTTAAGCCACTCAGTCTATGAAATTCTTGTCATGGTAGCCAGAACTGACGAAGACAGATCTCAATATTTCAAACTTGTTTGTTTTTTTTTTCAAGTAGACTCCATGCACAGGCTCGAACCCATGACCCTGAGATCAAGACCTGAGCTGAGATCAAGAGTCAGACACTTAACCAACTGAGCCACCCAGAGGTACCCCAGACCTCAATTTTTTTTTTAAAAAAAAGAATGAAATAAAACTAAATAAGTAAAGATTCTGGTGAGTAAAAACAATGCATGTTGTAGAAGGATGTGTATAGTATACCATTTATGTAAATGTTAAAAATAAAAATCAATATTACACATAATATATGTTTAGGGATATATACATCTGTGGTTAAAATATTCAAACGGACAGGAGGGATACATACCAACTTCAGGATAGTGGTTACCTCTGGTGAGAGAGGGGACCCAGAAGATTCTGTAATTGTAGTAATATATGTAATTTAAAAAAGAATTGAATGTGGTGAAATGCTAATATTTGCTAAACTTGCGTGGTGAGAACTTATTTTTCATATTGCGCTCTGTACTGTGAACTGTGCTTGAAATATTCATAATTTTTAAATTATTAAAAATGAAAATATAAAATCAATCCATAGGGACAATGAATGCACCTTGACAGGTGCATTCAGAATTCAGAGGTTGGTGGTTAGGGATGTCCGTTCCAGGTTTCTGTTAGCTTCAGCAACCTGTTTCTGGATTTTGTAATTGTTGCACAGCATCAGGTGGCCTCCATTCACACAGAGACATTCCTTGCAAATAGTAACAGTCTTTAAGCAACTTGTCTGGCAGTCTTCTGACACTTCAGTGAAACCGTTCCAGAAGCTTGCAAGAAAAGTAACAAGAATTTTCTGTTTCAGTTATGTGACTAATAATAACTAACAACTGCTCACATTCTTCAACTGATTCCATTTCAAGGGGGTCAGTGAGGAGTTCCTCTGTTAGATTTTACCTTCAATGCTCAGCAAAACAAAACAAAACAACAACAACAAAAAAAACCCTTTTCAGATATACTTTGTAACTCTATAAAGTGTTCAATGGTACTATTTAAAAAATCTGATCTCTTAGAATCTTAATGTGTCACATATCTTGCAAAATTTCAAATAAGAAGTATTACATTTTAACATAGAGCTGTGACTTAAGTTGGATGTCATTTGCTAACATTTTATCTTGTTGTTATTGTTAACACTTTACCTTAAGATAAAGCACTCAATACTTTAAATTCTCAATATAGGGGCGCCTGGGTGGCTCAGTCGGGTAGGCCTCCAACTCTTGATTTTGACTCAGGTCATGAACTTACTGTTCGTGAGATGGAGCCCTGAGTAGGACTCTGTGTTGACAGTGTGGTGCCTGCTTGGGATTCTCTCTCTCCCCCTCCCCTGCTTGTGCTCTCTCTCGCTCTCTCAAAATAAATAAATAAGCATTTAAATAAATAAATTCTCAATATGAAACATAATCTCAATATTGCAATGCAGCTTCAGCCTGCTCAGGTTTGTAAAAGTACCAGTTAAAGGATTAAATTTAAATTGAATTCATTTAAATAAAAGAAGTATTTACGTAATAATAGGTTTTCTTTAACCGGATAGAGAGTAGTTTATTTTCTCACTTGAAATGGTCACATCAGCATCTTGCTCTGTCCTGAAAAGGAAAAAGTAAATTCTAGATCTCACTGCCCATATTATTGCAATAATCCAAAAAAGTCTAATGAGGGTGCCATGTGAGGTCTGCACCTCAGCATCATTGAGATGGTATATACATACAGTGCATTTTAAGATGCTGTCTTCTTGATAATGGCTAATGCTTGATGTGTGTATCATATTGTAACCACACTGAATTTGCTCCTTGGTGAGTCACAACTAGAAACTACACCAGGTGGAGTTGTCACACAAAGGAAACTTTATTTGCAGCAAATGAGATCACAGGGAGTAACTTCCAAAGTTGTGACTCCCTGAGCAGGAGTGAACGGCTTCTTTTAATTTAGGGTTAGGATAAATATTTAGAAAGAGGAATTTTGTCATCATATGTAGAGGCGGGCCTAAGTTGCTCATGTGCTTTAAACGTGCCTATACATACATTGTATGTTATGTAAATGAGTCTTACACTCTTCTGGGAGGGGGTGCGGAGATTTTAGTATAACAATGAGGTAAAGGCAACTGTTGGTCTCTCAGACTCCATGGGTCACTCCATGGTCCATCTGTGCAGGTGTGCATTGGGGGTTAAGTTCAAATTGGTCTGAGCCTGCCGGAGCTCCTCATCCAGGCAGTTGTTATTGCTTGAGGGGTAGTTTTGGTTTCCATCACGGGATGCTTTACCCGTGGGTCTTTTGCCTGGGCTCAGAGATAAACTGTAAAGAAGAGCTTAAGGAAAAATGTGGGACAAAGGTTGATGGGCACAAGCAAGTGAGCAGTAAATGCCAGGTCTTGGGGATCTAGCTGGTGACAATGTGACACCGGACCCTGGCACAGAAACAACTTGATGGAACCCACTACTTCCTCACTGCCCCCACCCCAATCATTATTTTCTTACCATTTGAATGTCACTACTATATTTTTGCCAATATTTCATGGTGTGTGTGTGTGTGTGCGTGCGTGTGTGTGTGTGTGTGCGTGTGTTTTAATCTTCCTTATAATAGCTATTCTGACTGCATATATTGTCAGAGGAAGCATGGTACAGAGAGTGTGGGTCTGGGTTTGGATTCCTGCTCTGTCATTATTCTTTGTGCAACCTTTTAAGCTTTTTAAGCTTTGTGTGAGTCATTTAACATCTCTAAGCTTCAGTTTCTTGCCTATAAAATGGAGATAATAAAACTTATTGGGGGGGGGGGGGTCACTGTCAGATGAACATGAAACAATTCATAGGAAATGGTCAGCCCAGTGTCGGCACATGGTAAATCTTCGGCAAGTGTTAGCCACCTCCACCACCATCATCATTATTTACTATAAAATGAGCACGTCTGTTCTCTGGTCCTGCTGGTTTGTAAAGATCCTACATAACCTTAATCTTCAAAACAGTAAGCAACTTGGATTCATTCATTCATTCAATAACTATTGAGGACTTACTCTGTGATAAGCTAGACCAGGGCTCTGCCCTTAAGGAACTTGCATTTTTAGTGTGATTTGTGCATTTGCAAATTTCTCTCTGGGTGGGGTGATCAGGCAGTGGTGTCTGTTGCTCTTTCAAAGTGTCCATTGCTTGCTGCTCCATTACTGATAGATCGTACTAATAATGGCTTGAGGCTTTCTAAGCTTTTCCTTAATAGTATGTCCTTCTCCTTGGTGTGCGATGTGTTATTTGTGGGCGGCATTGGGAGCGCATTTTCATCACCAGACTTCTTTGCATATGTTTTTACAAAAACATTAAGCTGTTCATTTCTGTGGAATGAAACTGAAAGCCTTGTTTTCATGCTCCACTGTGTTTAGTCTCAAAATGGCATTGTAGCTTGGCAGGGTCTATAAAACTAATTTGCAAAATTTACTACACAAAACGTATTTAGGACTCAGGTAATTTTTATTGCCATAAAAGGTGGCTTCTCAAAACAACTAAATATTCTCCTCCTCTCTTTTTCTTCTTTTCTTTCTTTTTTTTTTTTTTTTAGTGTTTATTTTTGAGTGATAGAGACAAAGCATGAGTTGGGAGGGGCAGAGAGAGAGAGGGAGACACAATCTGAAACAGGCTCCAAGCTCTGAGCTCTCAGCACAGAGCCCGATTCAAGGCTCGAACTTGGGAACGGCGACATCATGAGCTAGGCTGAAGTCACTTAACTGACTGAGCCTCCCAGAAGCCCCTCATCCTCCTCTCTTGCCTTGGAGTGTCTTTGCATGAGCATTTGTAGTGTATTGCTTTTGTCAGTCAGTGAGGCTGATGCTTTGAAGAATTGGTCTAAGATGGGATATTTGATATCTTGGTCTTGATCAAACTCATCCCACTCCGATTTTCTTTTTAAATATTTTGTTTTTAACCAATGAAATCCATTTTTAATTTTAAGGGTGATTAAAAAATTTTTTAATGTTTATTTATTTTTGAGAGAGAGAGAGAGCACAAGTGGGGGAAGGACAGAGAGAGAGGGAGGCACAGAATCCGAAGCAGGCTCCAGGCTCCGAGCTGTTAGCACAGAGCCTAATGCAGGGATTCAAACTCACAAACTGTGAGATCATGACCTGAGCCGAAGTCTGATGCTTAACTGACTGAGCCACCCAGGCGCCCCTAGTTTTAAGGGTAATTTTTAAAGCCTACTTGAAGACAATATTACATGAATATGCATTAGCTATTCAGGCACTCATGTCTAACAACTATAGTAGGACAGTGCCTTGATGGGAAATATAACATAGAAACTAGTTATTGCAGGACTGACTAGTGAACTATAATGAAGGCAGTAGCCCTGTGGTCACCAATGTGTTCCTGTTTGGAATTATAGCACATTTGGATGTGGACATTGTTGTCTGAGTTTTTTAATGTTTATTTATTTTTGACAGAGAGAGAGACAGAGCATGAGCAGGGGAGGGGCAGAGAGAGAGGGAGACACAGAATCGAAAGCAGGCTCCAGGCTCTGAGCTGCCAGCACAGAGCCGGATGCGGGGCTCGAACTCACAGACCGCGAGATCGTGACCTGAGCCAAAGTCGGACGCTCAACCGACTGAGCCACCCAGGTGCCCCTGTTGTCTAAGTTTTAAACATAGTTAAAACATAGTTTTGAATTTTTAATTTTTGCAGAGTAATGTGTCGCCAAATTCTGTTTACATAGAGACTTATAGATGTGTATCAGGCACTGGCAGTGTCCTGCCCATTCTCCCCTCAGCCCATTCCAGAGATCTGCAGTTTCAGTGGACTTTCCTTAAACAATGGCAGCGTCTCCTCTCAAGCACCTGTATTTCTCTATTTGACAACTTTCTTTGACTGTACTCTATAGAAGCGATAGCCCCCATGAGTAACATAGAAGCAGTGAGGAGCTAGAGGTGGTGAATAAATCCCCCAACTCGTTCTTTGGACAATTCTGAGGTGTGTCCACACAGTCTCTCGAGGGGTACAGTGGGATTGATCACCGATCACCAAAAGGGCTAACCCGTGCATTAACACGCCTTCGTTGAGTTTCTCCCTCTCCCGTCTCACTTCTCCACACCCCCACCATGCTTCTTTGGATTACATTCCTTCAAAATTACCTGCATCCAAATCATTGACGTGGGACTGCTTTGAGAGGAGCCCATAGCTGGACACTGCATAATGCATATTAAATGATGTAGAAGGATTCACACCTAACTGATAAGGATGTGGTAGGCACAAAATGAAGTGGCTGTCCAGCTCACAGTAGTTCTCCCACTTACTGCACCTATGCTACCTCTTTCCTTCTGAAGAACTCTTCTCCTCCCAAAAAAACTGCCTCCCTGGCCATACTGATGAGTTGAAATTGAGGACTGAGCCATGAAGAATACCCCATGCCATTGCAAGTGTGATCGTCCATAGAGAGAATGTAACCCATATTGGAAGAACCAGAAATCTTCCTGGGATTTTTCTAACTGATGCTACGGGAAGAGCATAGCTCCCACCAGAGCTATGAAGTCATGAACCCAGAGCTGACCTCTGGTCAGAGCTCTCTCACCACACAGAGAAGCCTGCACACAATGTGAGAGAATACAGCGAGTTCTCAGAGAGAGGCAAGAGATGGGCTTCAGGAGTATCTTCACGGCATTTGAGTCCCTAGGACAGTTGATCCTAAACCAGCTCCACTCCATCCCTCCCCACAGTTTGGTTATGTGGACTTCGCCACACATCACTATGTTGGCATAAGCTAATTAAAGACTTATCATTTACAACCGAAGAACCTGACTACAGATGTTTACCTCTGGGGCAGAAAGTTGGGTTGGGAGTGGGAATGTAGACCAGGAGGAGCACTTTTTAGATACTGTGATTTGTTGTTGTTGTTTCCAGCTCTCTGATGAATTTCTCCTCTCTTCACCCAGTATATGCGTCTTCTACTGTAGACTCTTTGACATATTTATCAAAGTTATTTTAAAGTCCTTGTCTGCTAAGTCTAGCATCTGGGTTGTTTGAGCCTGTTTCTATTGACTGATTTATGTCTTGATTATAGGTTAGTCACATTTTTTCTTCACATATCTAGTAATTTTTGTATAGTGAATATTGTGAATATGTTCTAGAGACTGGACTGCGTTATCTTCCTCTGATGAACATTTTCTTGCAGTGGGCAGGGAAATTACTGGTTGGATTAGGACTCTTAAAACTTGCTTTTAGGTTTTGTTAGGGTGGGTCTATTTGAGTTTTAACCTTAGTGCTAGGGTGAATGCCGTAGTCAGAGAGATGGTCTTTAATCAAAGTGTGGCCTTCCATGGTTGCAGTTGAAAGTTTGAGCTGTTTACCAAACTGCTATAGCTTGGTAAGACTTTCAATTCCAAATTCTGTCTTCCCTGTGATGGAAAATTGCCTAAATCTCTGCTCAGTCTCTCTCAGTCATCAGCTGTTGTTTTCCCCGTGGAATCCTTAGAGTCTCACCTGGACGTGTACAGTTCGAGGGTCAGCCAAGGATTGAGAATAATTTTTACACATATCTGGGGGCTTCGCACTCTGTCGACTCTCTCCTTTCCAGAATTTTCTCAATTTTCAGCCACTGTTATCGCAAACTCCTTCTCAGAATCATTAGTCCCTCAAGGACCCCTACCCTGTGCCAGCCGACTGTGGTTCTCCAAGGGTAGTCCTGAGACTAGTAGGATTAGCATCCCATGCGACCTGGTTAGAAATGCAAAATTTAGGGCTCCACCCCAGGCCTGGTGAATCAGAAACTCTGGGGCTGGAGTCCAGCAATCTAAATTCTAACAAGCTCTCCTGAGATACTAATACACACTAAAGTTTTAGAATGATTGCCTTAGGGGAAAGGCCATATAAATGTGGATCTCGCCCAGAATGTTTCCCTTCCTTTACTGTCTGGATGCTCTCCAGTGCCATTAAATAGGTTGGTGGGCTTTTCTTTGGCGGGGGGGGGGGGGGGGGGGGGGGGGAGGGGGAGGGGGGAGGGGAGGCACTCCAGAATTCATAATCATCATTTGTAGAAGGGATTATCCTTAAACAACCTACTCTGTCAGATGGGAATTTTGACATTCACTTTTCAGTATATATTCTATACTATATACTGCTTTTATTTTTTCTTCTAAGAACGTATATTCTTTGGCATTTGAAAGATGAATCTAAAATACTTAAAAAATTGTTTTAATGTTTATTTTTTAGAGAGAGAGAACACGTGCATGCACACACACGTGAGCGCGCGTGTGCGTGCACACACACACACACACACACACACACACACATGTGTGAGTGGGGGAGGGGCAGAGAGGGGATCCCACGCAGGCTCCCTGCTGTCAGTGCAGAGCCTGACTTGGGGCTCCCTCTCATGAACTGTGAGATCATGACCTGAGCCAAAAATCAAGAGTGGTATGCTCAACCGACTGAGCCACACAGCTGCCCCTAAAATACCCTTAATTGAGATTTGAATAAAATGTTTGTAAAACCCTAGAAGGACCTTATAGTTTTATGGAACACAGCCTGAAAATCTCTAGTTTAAACCAAATGATTGACAGTATGGGTCATGATTAGCTTCAACCGTGCATAGGAGTATCTCCATGGCAACTGTCACCATAGCATCAGGCCTATGACAAAGGTGGTAAATGAACGTGTACAGAGTGGGGAGGAATTCCTGGTCCCAGGAGATTCCAGGAAATCTCAGACACATGCCTTGCACCTTGATAGAGGAAGCATCTAGGTAGTAACCAAATGAAAATGAAGTCTTTGCTAAGAGCAGCCATATGACTAGCATTCCAGCCTGTTTTTGGAAGGAGGCTCTTTCCCACTCCCGTGGGTCATATTCACATCAGCTTTGGTTCACCAGGCCTCACGTGTTAACCTCACCTGCTCATATTCCCCAAAGTGCAGAGGGTTGTTGCTCCTCAATGAAAACAGGGACTCCCCTTCGAGAAGGGGAGTATTCTCAGAATTCCCACCCTACCAGACCTACGGGATGGTTCATCTAAAAAATCACCCCCACCTTTTCCTCTGCCCCCATCCCCAGACAGACCCACTGGTGTTTTATCAACAAGGGGGCAGGCAGTGGGCAGTGCTTCTTCAACTTTAATGTGTAACATGAGTCCCCTGTGGCTCTTGACAAAATGTAAATCTTGATTTAGTAGGTGTTATGGGCTGAACAGTGTTCCTTCAAAATTCATATGTTGAAGTCCTAACCCCCACTACCTTAGAATGTGACTGTATTTGGAGATAGGGTCTTTAAAGAAGTAATTAAGGCTAAATTAGGTTCTGGAGATGGGCTCTAATCCATCTAATGTGACCAGTCTCTTTATAAGAGGGAAACACAGACACAGAGGGAAGACCATGTGAAGACATGGGGGGAAGATGGCCATCCCCAAGCCAAGTAGAGAGGTTCCGGAGGTAACCAACCCTGCAGACACCTTGACCTTGAACTTTAAGACTCCAGAACTGTAAGAAAATGAATGTCTGTTGTTTAAGTCCCCCAGTGTGTGCTACTTTGTTGTAGCAGCCCTACAGACTAATATAGTAGGTCTGGGGAGGGAACTGAGAGTTTGCATTTCTAACAAGCTCCTGGATGATGCTGATGCTGCCAGTCCGAGGAACACACCTTGAGTAGCCAAGACCTGGAAAATCGGGTCCCCCTTTTTTTTATGGCATTGTCAGCAGCTTCCCAAATCACTGAGTGGGTGGGAGAGAAGAGCACTTTTCCCTAAACTCTGCCTTCCTAAGATGGCTAAGGCAATTGTTTGCAGCCTTTTTATATTTGCATTACTTTTGAAATATTATAAATGTGAGGCAACTTTCAGGGGATGAGGTTAGATTACATATACAAATAAAATAGGCTGTAGATAAACTGGGGAAATCATGCCTCGTCTGATGTGAGCAGCTGCCACTCTGTCTCTGAGCCAGAATGTGAGCTTAGTGTGGTCATAGTTTCCAGTTTCGAGAGAAGCTAGAAATTTGGATCTTTACATTAAGTCTCTAAATTTTTAAACTTTTAAATGTTGGTAACTCCTTTTGAAATGTGAGGCAAAGGAGCCCCCTGAGGTCATGGACATGTTGTTGATCTATATACTGTTTTGAAACATACATATGTAAAAATTCATTAAGCTGTATGATTAAGATTTGTACAATTTACTACTTGTAATTTATGCCACAATAAAAAATCCGCATGGGAATGATGCATATCAACCTCAAGGTCACCTATGGGGGTAGAGGCAGGGGAGGAATGGGGTTGTTTTTACCTGTGTCTCTAACATTATGTTTCGTTAAAGAGATGTGGGGTGCCTGAGGGGCTCAGTCAGTTAAGCATCCAACTTTGTTTGGGTCATTATCTCGTGGTTCTTAGGTTCGAGCCCCGCATCAGGCTCTGTGCTGACAGCTCAGAGCCTGGAGCCTGCTTCGGGTTCTGTATCTCCTTCTCTTTCTGCCCCTCCCCTGCTCATGCTCTGTCTCTCTCTGTCTCAAAAATAAATAAACACTAAAAGAAAAACTTAAAAAAAAAAAAGAGAACTGAAGCACATATGGGTAATTATGAAGAACTGTCTCATCTCAGTGTTTAGGTTTTCTGCCTTATTCTTTTCTGTAGGAAATACTTCACAATTAAACATTTTAAATATTAAAAAAAAAAAAAAGAAGCCTGAGAATACCAATACTGTATGGGCCAAACCCAACCCTTTGGAGGTTACTGAATCATTCTTTGGGTCTCCCTCTGGGTCTGTATTGCTGTTTAGATATGAATGTTGGCTGGTCTGACCCAGTTCTCCTACATGTGTCAGTAAATACCTGCTCTGCCCATGTCATAACGTGTGACACGATGTCATCCAACCCACTCAGCCCAGCATCCTGTATGACTTTATCACCAGAAGTGGTATTCTCGGTGAGCCTCGGATGTAATGAAAACACAGTTTGTACATCAACTCAAATGCAAAGGCATTTGTGTGTGTTGTGTTCACAGGTGAGAGCCACCAGAGAAGAGGCTTCTCAGATCTTGAAAGCAATACAGCCTAGTGGTTAAGCTCACTGGGTACAAACCTGGCTCTTCCACTTACTAGCTGCACACCCTTAGGCCAGTTAGTCTGGGCCTCAGTGTCCTCATCTGTAACATGGGAATGACAATAGTTACCTACCTATTCATCTTCAACGTGAAGATTTAAGTTTGCTGAGTGATGGGTGCCTAACTTTCAATCGTCATTAGCTATTATTAAGTACTTAACATTAGTGTGATTTTGCTTTAAATATCTTTGTTACATGATGGATTAAATCTGAGATCACAGCATTAAAGAATTGATATGTGACCACCAAGCCCCAGAGGGGAAGTATTTTCAGCTCTGATTCAAGTAGTAAATGTGATCAAACATTGTCATGGATGCCGCTGCAGAGGCAGGGGAGGGGGACACTCACTTCCTGCCTTTAAGGAACTGACCTGTGTGCATCCTTTGTGAAAGGATGCAAAGTGCTAAGTCATAACTCCAGGGAAAAGAGAATCATGGAAGCTCCAGGCTGGTGCATTTCCTGGCTGCCTCGAGCCTCAGGGCTAGGGCACCTGCCCCTCCCTTTGGGTGGTGGTGTTGCCCGGGCAGCCTGGCGTGTTGACACGCACACAGGGTTGCTGTTTGGAGCCTGTTGCTCAAGGTAATTATATCCCTCCTAGCACCCTGCTGGCAGCTTTGCGACCCAAAAAGGGCTTTAGCAATGACTAATAAAGCTGTAAAGGATGCACCCAGACCCAAGAAAATCCATTCCCTGAAGGAATATGATTTCAGTGACTTCTCAGTTGGTGCTTCTTTGCCTTTTAAGCCACAAGCATTAAGTTTGTCTGAAATTCCAGTTATCCCATGCTGTGTTCTCCAGAGGCCGTAAATCACTGAGTAAATCACTGAGACACTCTTGGTGCCTGGAACAGAGAAATTACCCCTGAGAGTGCATTTCTTTCCTGTGTGGGCCTTGCATCTTAGGAGATACATTCTTTGAGCATTTCTGCTGTCTCCAGTTCAAAAGGCCCACAGATCTGCTGGGCTGCCTTTCCCTTCCCTTGGTCTCAAACTCTTGTGGCACATACCGTGGTCTGTCTGGCAGAACCTGGGAGTTGCCCTGCTCATTTCCACTTTCCTTCACCCCTGAACTGGTTACCCATCTCAGTTCTACTTCATTAATGTCTCTGACATCTGTCCGCCTACTACTGTCCCAGTCGGGTCCTCACTATCCTTCCTCTGAGGCCTGCCGCACACTTGCTCTCTGGCCTACCTGTCCTTGAGCTTGCCCTCATGCAATGCTCCCCACTCTGCTACCAAAATATTCTTTCCAAAATGTAAATCTGATGCCAGCTTGCAGCTTAAAATCCTTTAGTGCTGCCCCTTCCCCCTACCCACACACTGTTTTCAGACTGTTCCCAGTATTGGCAGAAATTGAGTTGTCAAGAAAAGCCAGAAATCTGGATTTTTATGTGAATTCCCCCATCCATTTTGTTTATTTTTAGAGTTATTACATTTTCATATTAAAAAATTTATAAAACATTGCAGTCAGTCTCCTGCCCTCTCCTGGCCCCAATTCCCTAACTGAAGAGCCACCTCTGTTACCCAGTTGCTTCTGTAGCCTTTCAGACATACACACACACACACACACACACACACACACAACCTTTTTTTTAAATACAGATGGCAGCCAATTTTTTTGTGTGTTGGTAAAAATATTAAAACTCTGAGGGTCAAACAAAACACATTTGCATTCATGGTTATAAGTAATGTAGGCATGTGCTTATGACCCACTTGATTGAAAGTTGTCTAAAGACAGGGGTGGAGTTTTGTCTTGGCATCCCCATCTATACCTAGCACGATGCCTTGCATACAGCTGGCACTCAATAAGTGCCCACCCATTTATGCATTTTTTTTTCAACGTTTATTTATTTTTGGGACAGAGAGAGACAGAGCATGAATGGGGGAGGGGCAGAGAGAGAGGGAGACACAGAATCGGAAACAGGCTCCAGGCTCTGAGCCATCAGCCCAGAGCCTGACGCGAGGCTTGAACTCACGGACCGCAAGATCGTGACCTGGCTGAAGTCGGACGCCCAACCGACTGCGCCACCCAGGCGCCCCATCATTTATGCATTTATTAAGCACCACTCTGGGCCTACTGCTGGGTCTGCTCCATGTATCTGTGATATGGACACCCTCTGAGGAAACACATGACAACAATTAAGTCTAGGGAAGTCTCTGGCCCTATGGAAACATAACCAGAACTCAGCAGGCTGTAGGTTCATAAGCTGCCCACCTCCCATTTTCCCCAGTTGCCTGAGTTTACAGCAAATGGACAGAAAAAGCAGATCCCATCCTGCTCTCGGGCTTGCCCTGACGAGGTTTCAGCTTGTGCTGACACCAGCATTCCCAAGCCAGCTGTCATTCCCAGGAGTGTGATTCCATGTGTTGCCCTCCGCTGGGTCAAGGCAAGCCAGGACGGGACGGAAACCACAGGCACAGGCAGTCTGCTGACTCCTCCTGGGGCGCTGGGCTGGGCTGGGCTGGCTGTTCGAATGAGTAAGACCTTTGCAAGCTTCTTCATGTTGGGAGAAGGTTCACTGCTCTGGTGGTTGGGGCCCTTCTCCCAAGTTAGATTCTGCTTGCTCACTTGCCTGTGGGCCGGGCCATCTCTGGCCGGTTGGCATGTACGGTGGCTGCAGGATAGGGTGATATTTTCCATTCATGATAAGCTGACCCCACTGAGGAAAGGTTAACAAACTCTTTCCACAAGTTCTCTCCCCCGTCCTTGGAGAAGGTGATTTCCAATGGTTTCTGCAGGACGCAGGACAGGTGGTTTTCATAGGCAGCATGCTTCTGTGGAGGGCTCCTGAGCCATTTCCCTGCAACTGTACTGTGACATCCTCTCTTTCCCACTCAAGAGGCCATTCTGGACTATAAGTGGGTGGGAACATGAACTTGTTCTAAGATTCGCCTTGAATATATTATCCTTGTAGTGGCTATATGAATCTTACTCCCAAAACTCATGTGAGACTCATTCTACTCCTTTCTTTATTTCAAGTTACCTTGGGCTTGGAGACCACATCCTCCCAGCTGGCAGGAAAACAATACTGGTGGCAGCAGGTGCGGCAGGCTCTCTCCTTCCCTGGGGATGCGTCCAAGTCCAGGAGGTTAGGAAGGCCTGGAAAATGGAGATGAGTCCACTCTTCTCCTGAGACCAAGTCTTCTGCTGGTATCCCTGGGCTGTCTCTGCAGAGAAGGAGGCTTGCACAGCTTCCGTTCCAAGCTTTGGAATCTTGGCTAAAGCTGGGAACCCTAGGCCAAGGCTCTAAGTCTCAGAGAGACACTGCAAAGCCTCTCCATAGAAGTCCTGCCATCCTGCCCACCTGCCTCAGGCACTGTAGGGGGCACATTTCAGCCTGCAATGCCTGGAGTCCACTAATGTCCAATCCCTCCCAGGCTCCAAGCTTCCAGAAAACATAAGCCAGTTGTCTGCACAAACAACTTCTGCATTTGGCCCTCAAACCAAACCTGCCTGAGGCAAGGCTGGCTTCCTGCAGCAAAAGAAGAACTAAAATACAGGAAAACCAAACTCCCGTGCTAACAGCTCAATATATTATCCTGCCATCTATCTAATTTATATCAGAATAAACTAATCACTCACAAATTTCTGTACATCACGAAATTCACTATTTATCACAAGTCAATTGTGCCACACATCACAGCTTAGGAGATGCCACCATTGCTCTGCTCTAAAGTAGAGAGAGAAAAAAAAGGAAGGTAGTCTGTCCTCACCCCTGATTTATTCCCCCCATTCACTGACTGTCCTCAGAACAAAAAAAATAAAACCCTTCCCCCTGAGGAAGCACTTTCTAGGCAACAAGATTATCAAAAGGGTTGTTGCCCAGTGCCCCGAGTAATTGTAGCAAATCCCAAGATGAAAATGCAAGTATCACCTTATCACAATAATGATGCAATGTCGATTAAAGCAGAAGTGGCATTAAAACCATTCCTATTCCTAAAGCTGTCTTCTCCACTTAATTAGCACTTTCTTAAAAGAAACCTTAATTTTCAAATTAATCTGAGGACAGTGTCAGTGAACTAGAGCTGAATGGCATCTGGTCTATGAGAGATCTGCATCAATAATATGGGACTGGTTTCAGAAAGATTGCTGCCTTTACGTATTAGTATATATTTTATTTGGGCAGGCATCTGACCAAGCACTTGAACTAGCAAAATGGCAATGTTGAGGTTTGAGTTCTTCTGGATGTTTATTCCAGCTTTGCATTAACTAGGACCTCGGCAGCAGACCTCGGGGCTGGTTCTGTAGCTGATACCACTGCAGGACATAGGACCAGGGCAATTCTGAGCCATCGCTACTGTCCAGGGCAGAACTGCCTCTGTCGTTAGGTTGCCCATAGTGACAAATGCTCAACACCATTCATGCCTAAGAAAATATAAACTCAAACACAACCCAGAAATTATTTTTACCTATCGGTTGGTGGTTAAAACCATGGATAGTACTGGGGCACCTGGGTGGCTTAGTCAGTTAAGCATCCAACTCTTGATTTCAGCTCAGATCATGATCTCATGGTTTGTGAGTTCGAGCCCCACTCTTGATTTCAGCTCAGATCATGATCTCATGGTTCGTGAGTTTGAGCCCCACATTGGGCTCCGTGTGCTGACAGTGTGGAGCCTGTTTGGGATTCTTTCTTCCTTTCTCTCAAAACTAAATAAATAAACTTAAAAAGAAAAAGAAAAAAAAACATGAATAGTACAAATTATGGATGAGCTGGCATGCAAACAGTAGACTCTGAAATCATTGATAGGAATATTAATAGATTTCAGTGGGTAATTTGTCATTGCCTATTCAAATTCTTAAATGCTCAATCCCTATTTCCTAGCACTTGCATTACTAAAAATTTACCAAACAAATACACTTACAAATGTTTGGCAAGAAAGGAAAAATGTAAAAGGATGTCTCCTGCAGAAATGGTGGCAATAGACACAAACTGGAAACCGGTTAAATGTTCCTCAATAGAAGTATGGTTAAGTACATTAAGGGACAGCTACACAATGGAATTTTGTGACCATTTAAAAGAGTGTCGTCTGGGGCACCTCGGTGACTCAGTCAGTTGAGCGTCTGACTTCAGCTCAGGCCATGATCTCACGGTTCGTGAGTCCGAGCCCTGCATCGGGCTCTATGCTGGCAGCTCAGAGCCTGGAGCCTGCTTCAGATTCTGTCTCCCTTTCTCTCTGCCCCTCCCCTCCTCACGCTGTCTCCCTCTCTGTCTCAAAAATAAATAAACATTAAGAAATTTTTTTTTTATTGCTACCATAAAATTTTTTTCTGGAAGAAAAGGCAAAATATTAACATCGTTATTTTTCTAACAATATACACATAATCTCAAAAAGAAAATACAGAGTACCTGGGTAGTGGTAGGTCATTTCCCCCCATTCTTTGTACTTACTGCTATAAAAAAAATTTTTTTCCCCTAAAGAATGAGGCTGTATGCATATAAAAGCTTGGAAACATGTCTGTGAGAGATTGTGCTTTCCAAAAATGGCCAGAGCAATATTCCTGGCTCTACATGCCCTTCCAGAACCTTGTAACTCCCCGCCAGGAGGTGGTTTATTCACCTTCTCTGGAACCTGGGTAGGACTCTTGACAGCTTTGACAATAAGAACACTATGGAAGTGACACCGAGTGGCTTCTCGAATGGCCATACAGCTTCTGTGAGGGTTGTGCTTGCTCTCTTGGGAGGCCTGCCTTTGGAACTCAGTCACCATGCTGTGAGGAATCCCAACCTAACCCGCAGTTCAGTGGTTTGGAGTATATTCACAGGGTTGTGCAAATATTACCACTATCTTAATTCCAGAACACTTCTATCACCCCAAAAGGAAATCCTGTACTATCCAATCCTCTCCTTCCCCCATGCCCTAGCAACCACTACCTATTTTTTTCTCTATGGGTTTACCTGTTCTAGACACTCCTTATAAGTGGAATCATACGACAAGTGGTCTCTTGTATCTGGCGTCTTTCACTTAGCATACTGTTGTCAAGGCTCATCCATGTAGTATGTGTCAGAACTTCATTCCTTTGTGTGGCTGAATAACACTCTATCGTATGCATATACATTTGTTTATCCATTCATCACTTGATGGACATTTGGGTTGCTTTTCACTTCTTGGTTATTAGGAATAATAATAGTTTTGTCAACATTGACATCGACATTTTTGAATGGACATGTACTCAAATCTCTTAAGTTCAAGTACTTTAAAATCACCTAATAGTATTAAACAATACATGACACATGGTAATTTAAATGATACATAATTAAAGTGATTTATTCATTAAGTCAGGTTTTCTAAGAGCAGCCAACCGATTCCCTCACAGTAATTCAGATGTCATTCAGAACACTGAATGATTTAAATAGATTTAAATAGAATAGCGCTATTTCCCGATTTTTCACTAATTTACATAAACTCTTCACCAAAGCAGTGTGAATTAATGACACATCACATTACTATTTAAAAAAACTATGATGTGGTCCTCAACATTCTTCTCTTCATTTTCCAAGATGAAAGCCTATCGCTTTAATTTGCCATACAGGGAAAGACTTTGGTCTCTTCAGGAATTTGGGGTCTGATTTAGAATTCTTGTGGGCACAGCCTTGTGTGCTGTGACTTACCTGTTTGGGTTTACTTAATAAAACTTTAATAAAAATAGGCTGTATTTAAAAAAAATTCTGTACCATATAAAAAGTCACTTCTGTGGGAGTTTGGGCTTGCCTTTAGAGTAGACTGTCACGCAAATAAGAATCTGACTACAGGTTTCTTCATCCGTGGGCACCATTTCCCTTTGGGACGGTCCCCCTCTCCTCCCAGCACCTGCTGCCAGCTTCGTCTCCGTCTTTCTGAGTCTGCCCGAATGCATCACATTGATCTAGTAAGGAAACAATGAGGTGCTTCTTTGGGGAACTGCTGTCGAGGCCACTTGTAGAGAAGAAACCACACAAATAAGAAGTGTGGATGCTTTCTCCAGTGGAAAATTACAAGTTTGCTTGGTTTCAATCCTTGGCACACAGTCTCGGGTTCCCCATCACTGAATAGACTTCTTTCCACTTGGCTTTCTCTCGGCCAGTGTCCTGGCACACTATCAGAGGGGAAAATAATTAGAAAGAAGTGTCTTTTAAGGATGAGAAGCACGGGTAGCTTACCAGATGGAGAGAATCATGGAGCTTCAAACAAACCCTTAACCAGACAGTAGCACTATTTGTCTTCTTGCTTATATAAACTATATGCAGTGTTCGTGCCTCCTGGATCGTGCACACTGTGAGAGCCAGGATGTTTGCTGGGTTTCCCTCTTCTTCCGGGGAACCCTCTAGTGCCTCTTCAGTGCAGGAGCAGTGACCCAACTGTAGTTAGCCCCAGAGAACTTTCTAAGGGCTTCCCTCATCTTCTCTGAGTTCTTATGTTGCTGTGGGATATAAGGTCTATCTGATTCCCGGTTCACTTGTGATTCAGGTGAGTGTGGGGTGGGGAGTGAGAGAGAGCTTTATTATTTTTGTAGAAATGACACTTGCTAATTGTAAAAATATCAAATGTAGATATGTGGTTAAAAAGCATCTGTCTCACCCTTTTGGAGGTTAACAATGGGTCACTTTGGTTTTTCCAGGGATCTCTGCTTGATATGTATAACTATTCACGCAGCATTTCTCAAATAGACTTGAGAACATGATGTTAATTTGTGCTCCACAAGAAGCTGACTGTGAGACAAGGACTGGAGAGGAAGCAGTTCATTTGGGAGGTGCAGCAAATAGTAAGGGGGCGTGGGGAAGACAGGGAGGGCAAGGCAGGCAATTAAGGGTGGCTATCAAGTTAGCTGCTTCTGTGGGTGGATGGAGATTAATCCCACAGAGAAACTCTAGAAAATGGTGTAGAACACGTGCCTCAGAGATCTCATTTGAAGAGCAAGGGAGCTGGATGAGGCTGCTCCCAGTGGGTTTAATTCTAAACACTTCCAGCCTGAACAGCCTTCCAAGACATTGGAGAAAGCCCCCCTCCCCCGCCCCGCCCTGCCCCACCCCAGGAAAGAAAGGAAATATTTGCAGGTAGAGGGCAGCCAGACACGTACACAGGAGTGGTATTGCCAGGCACTGCTCCAGGTGCAGAGGACAGAGCAGGAAACAAAACAGAGAAAGAGTCCTGCCTTCATGGAGCATTTCTGCTGTTAGGGAGACAGATCATAAACAAAGCAAGTGAGAAACATGGCACGTGTTACATGGTGACAAGTACCACGGAGAAGGAGAAGTACTGAAGAGTCCTGGGAAGGAGGGAGAAGGGGCTGGTTGTGATTAGCAAATGAGGGGTCAAGGACAGGCCCAAGGGAGAAGGGGACACCCAAGCAAAGACCTAAAGGAGGGGAGGGGGGAAGGCCATCACATGGTTATCTGGGTGAGGAACATTCCAGGCAGAAGAAACAAGCACAGCGGCCCTAAGGCAGGAATGTCCCTGGGGTGTGAGGAACAGTGAGGCAGGCCTCTGAAGCTGAGCAGGGTGGGTGCAGGGGGGAAGGGGAGGGAGGAATTCGGAGAGGAGGCCAGGCAGAGCAGCTCCTTGTTGATACTGGGATGCCCTGAGGTCCTACCTGGAGTGAGACCAACAGAGTCACGGGAGAGCTGAAGCAGAGGAGGACAGAATCTGGCTTCAGTTTTAACAGATGGCTCTGGCTGCTGTGTGCTAAGTGAACTAAAGGGGGGCCGGGGCGGAAGCAGGGAGTCGAGTCAGGAGGCACCTGCAATGCTCCAAGTGGTAGCAGTGGAGCCGTGAGGAGCAGATTCTAGAAATACCTTGAAGGTAGTGCCAAGGTAACTGGTAGGCAGGTTGGAGGTGGAATGTGAGAGAAAGAGAAAAAGTCAACGGGTTTGGCCTAGGCAACTGGAAAGATGGGGCTGCTTTTGTGAATCAGGCAAAACTTCAGAAGGAACAAGCTTCAGTCAGGGATGATCAGGCGCCTGGCTTTGGGCAGGGGTTTGTGACAGCTGTTAGACACCTCAGTGGGGATGTCAACAGGAAGCTGAATGCAGGGGTCTGGAGTTCAGAAGAGGTCTTAACTGGATGTAAATTGGAGAGCCTGTCAGCATATGGATGTTCTGAGCCACACGACTGCTTCACATCTCCAAGGGGGCAAGCTGCACAGGAATGAGCTCTGGGACTGAACCCTGAGCCCCCGGGGACATGGAAGACCATGAAAAGGAGACTGAGAAAGAGCACCCAGAGTGTGGTGTCCTGAAAGCCAAGTGCAGAAAGTATTTTGGGCGGCGGGGGGGGGGGGGGGGGGGGGTGGGGAGGGGGGCCCGGGAGTGATCAACTATATGTACGTGCATACATATGCCACATTTATGCAGATGTACAGACATACACATATGGGTCAATGGTAGTATACTCTGTAAACAGACCTGTACCTCGGTTTTCTTGGGAAGAGTGCTCCACGGCAAAAGGATCTGTCTACTCCATCATTTAATGGCTGCATAGTGTTTCACTGTGTACACGTATCATAATTAACTTTTTCCTACGGATATTTTTCCCAGTTGTAGAACTCTGAATTACACAGCAATGGGAATCTTGTGTGTTCATCCTTTCACACCTGTGCGATCATCTCCTTGGGATAAATCCTGGAAATGTGCTGCTGGTTCAGACTCCTTCCTGGGCAGCCCTGATAATCTGAGATGTATTCAATACAGAACATCCGCTGCTATCAGGAAGAACTGCTGGGATGTTATTCCAGGCAGACCCCGTTCTATGGGAAGCTTCTGAATGCACAGAGGACACAGGGCAGCCATCTGGGTAAACGGCTGTTAGAAATATGGCAGGTGTTTGGGTCAAGTCAGAAAGTCCACAACAGGAAGCAATCTGTTGGTCCTAGCCCTCAGCCTGACATGTGAGACTGCAGCCAACTTGTGAGTATTAAAACCACTGCATTTCCACATAGAGCAGAACGACTCTGGAGGCCTGCGGGCTCTGCAGCAGAGCCACTAAGAGCTTGTTACGTCAAGAGCAAAGGCAGCAGACGAAGGCAGATGTGCCTCTTTGAAACGACTGTAATTAACTCCAAATCTTTCCTGACACTTCATTTTTTTTTGCTGGCTGCGTCTGTCGATTTGTCATTTAGCTGTTAGAACAAGCCTGCTACATACCTCAGATTCCACCACCTGTCTGGGCACAAACAGAGTGTTCGTCTGGATGGTGTCGGGACGCCTTGTGCGTTCAACAGTAACCTTGAGAGTAACATCTACCAGCCAGGCATTTGGCTGAGAGCCTCTAAGGACTTCAGGGTGTTAAAGGACAATGTATTTAGCCACATATGTCCTCAAAGTGTTAAGGAAATGTACTGAGACATCTTTTGATTCAGAAGGAAAGTAAGGAAAATGACCAACACAGAGCCATGCCTTAGATCCATTTATTCCCGTCTCTGGGTGGGTCTGTAAACACCATTCATCCGAGGGCTCAGGACCCACCACTGGTACTTGACCCTTGGCAATCATAGGTGAGTGATACTCATCCAAGAATAAGTCCCCTACATTAGGTTCTTAACCACTGGGAGAGGCCTACAAGAATGTAGCTGATGGTCTGAAGTTCGAGAAGGTTTTAGATCTGTGTGCTCTGGCTATACGCTCTTCAGTTCACTTTACCACGTGACATTCCTTTACCCTGATAGGGCCTCAAGCCACATGTACCCCGCTTCAGCCGCCAACACTGTTTCCTCCCCTTCTGCTCCAAGAGCAACGCCCGGTCCAGTCAGGAGGTCGACAGGACAGGTTTCCCTCTATGTCACGGCGGAGACAGAAGTGACTTTATCCCAAGGATACAGCAGCGAGAGGGCAGCCTACAGAATTTATGCCCAATTGTATTCCTTAAATGACTATATTTCATAGTTTCTTAGGAGGTAACTGCCACCAGACCTATCAGCCTCTGTGTGATGTTTAAAATCAGAGCCTGGGAGTGATTGCCGCCCGGTCTTCCTCTTCCTCGGCCCGGCTCCGCCCACGCCATCTGCCGGCGGCTCCTCAGAAGGCTGTGTAGTAGTGCTCCATGGTGCTGATGATGTCACTCTGGTCCTCCAGGAGCTCCAGCACTTGCTGCAGCACAGCTTCGCTCAGGCGCGGGCTGACGCTCAGGCGAGCACAGGCCAAGATGTGCTGGAAGTGGCAGCCCTTCTCTATGTCTGCAGGAAAAAGGCAGTTGGCTAAGCTTGGCACACCTGTCACACCCTCCTCCCGCTCCTCCGTCCTCCCCCTCTGAGTTGAAGTCCTTTTCCACGGATCCTGAGTCAGAACCTGCATTTTAACAAGATCCGCACGCACACTAGGGTTGGAGCTGTACGGGTTTAGATTATCAGCAAAAACAAAACAAAAACCCTGTTCTTGGGCCCCTAACTTCACGACGGTGACGTGGACCCATTGCTCAGCTCAGGCCTTCAACCTTCAACGATTCCTCATCAATCACCTGTTATCCAGAACCTAATGGATTTTTAGTGTTTGCTCATCTTTTTTCTCTAGTGCAATTTTTTGCCGACCCCCCCCCCCCCAGCTTCCCAGGTGGGAGCCCTCTTGAGACTGACAGGAGAGCTGGCTTACAGCAAGCAGCCTCTGTATTCTTTCCCTGCCTGCTGGAGATCACAGGTAAGCAATACTCATCCTGACTGATGCTACATCATGGTCTGTTCTCTTTCTTCTTTGCCTAGGCTTCCAAGCAGTCCTGTCTATGATGGTTGTGTTCTAGTAATCCCTCACCCTCCGCCCCCAAAAAATCCAAGACCATTTTGTACACCAGGAAAAAAGTTCGGGGTTAGGAGCCTCTTTCCTATTTGAAACCAATAATTTAGAGTAGTGGAATGCACGGTGAAGTTGTGACCATTAGAGGATCCCGAAATCAACTTAACGGGTTGTGATTGAGAGACGGGTATAGGAAATTATAAAATGTACTGCATTATAGCATATGTATTATTTTGTGAAACTTTATACTAAATATATAATATGTATATTATATGTATATATACACACATATTATAGCTTTGTGTGTGTGTGTGTGTGTGTGTGTGTGTGTATAATGTACTAGGTCATGATGTAAAATGCATTTGTAATTCTGAGTCAAAGTCAAACCCCATTATCGAAAACAAACTTTCCCCAGATTCACTTAATGCCCCGTGCGGGGACAGGCTTGGCCTCTCACTGTTGTGTCCCCAGCATCTGGCACACAAGCTGCTCCATATGGTCACTGAATGTTGTTTTCAGAGAACAAAATGCTTTAGGCTCCAGGAAGGTGATTAAAGAGGTATCATAGTGTTGGGCAAAGGCATGGTTTGGGAGTTGGCACACCTCTATGGCCTTGGGCAACTCATAGCATCTGAACCCATTTTCTCACCAACAGGGAGAGGAACTAAGAAGGGGGTGAGGAAACCTCTGAGGTCCTTTGTAGCTCTACAGGAATTTCACAAGCGGTGCCCCTGAACTAACAAAGACTTGCTAAATTCTGACCTCTAGTGGCTCTGTCAACTCATTACTTCTCCCAGTTGGGGTTACTGTTGAAAAATTTGCCACCTTTCACTGCTTTCCAGGCTGTTTCTTCAACATTCATTTGCTAAAGATTTCTGGAACATCTACTATGTGTGTAGTGCTAAGCAAGGAAGAGCAAGTGGTAGATGGAGAGCTGACTCCGGAGTCCAGCAGACCCGAACTCAAGTCCTGGCTCTGTCTGGGGCAGAGTGGTTCATTATTCTGGGTCTGTCTCCTCACCTGTAAGATGGGAAGAAAAATCACCTACTTCCTCAGTGGTTGTGGGAATGAAAGGAGACCTGTGGCAGGTGCTTCCTACACAGGAATTACTAGGACTCAGTCATCATCTCCATGACCTATGAAGATGCACATAACCTAGTCCCTGCTCTAAACCTGATGCTTCAGCTCTTCCTGAGAAGGGTGATGATGGAGGGTGGAAAGTGGGCCTGTACACAGCAGAGAGGAAGCACTAGGAACTTCACCACTTCTTGGATTTTAATCTATCTTTGCAGGGCCTGGATGCCCAAGCTCAGGGCTCAAGAGGACTTATAGAGACACGTGGGGCCATAAGCAGTGATGTTGACTGCCCTGCAGGCCTTAAACTATTTCTTTAGAAGGGCCATGCTGCTGTCTGGGTGTTGTCTGGGAAGGCTGCTCACAAAGTGACCTTCAAGTCACATGGGGAGAAGGACTGGTATTAGTTTTTCTTTAAGTGTCTGGCAGAATTCACCAGTAAAGCCATCAGGTCCAGAACTTTACTTTGTTGGTAGACTTTTAGTTACTGATTCAATCTCCTTACTAGTCATAGGTCCACTCCAATTTCCTATTTCTGTGTGATTTAGTCTTGGTAGGTTTTGTTTCCAGGAACCTGTCCATTTCATCTGGTTATCCAGTTTGTTAGCGTGCAACTATTCACGGTACTCTCTTACAATCCTTTTTATTTCTGTAGAACCAATATTAATGTCATTTTCATTTTCTGATTTTACCAATTTGAGTCTTTTCTCTTTCTTCTTAGTCCCTCCAGCTAAAGGTTTGGTAATTTTGTTGTTCTTTTTAAACAACCAACTTTTGGTTTCACTATTTCTCTATTTATCTTTGCTCTAATTATCATTATTTCCTTTCTTCTGCTAGCTTTCAGTTTAGTCTGTTCTTTTTCTAGTTCCTTAGTTAGAAGTTGGGTTTTGATTTGAGATCCCTCTTGTTTTTTAAGTGTTTGTAGCTATAAGGTTCCCCTTAGCAATGCATCTCGTAAATTTGGTGTGTTTTCATTTTCATTCATCGCTAGCAATTTTCTAATTTCCCTTGTGATTTCTTCTTTGATCTACTAGTTAAGAGTGCTGTTTAGTTTCCACAAATTTGTTAAATTTTCCAGTTTTGTCATTGACTTCTAAGTTCATCACACTGTGCTCAGAGAAGATACTTTGTATGGTATCTTTTTAAAATCTACTGAGACTTAACTAGTGGCCTAACATATGGTCTATTGTGGAAAATGTCCCATGTACACTTGAGAAGAATGTCTACTCTATTGTTGGATAGGGTGCTTTGTGTATGTCTATTAGATATATTTGATTTCTTGTGGTGTTTAGGTCCTCTTTTTCCTTACTTATCCTGTCTGCTTGTTCTATCCATTATTAAGAGGAGGGTACCGAAGTCTCCAACTATTATTGTACAACTGTTTATTTCTCCTTTCAATTTAATCAACTTTGCTCAATATATTTTGATGGCCTGTCATTAGATACATAAATGTTTATAATTGCTGTATCTTCTTGCTGTACTGAACCTTTTAATTATATATAATGTCCTTCTTTGCCTCTTGTAAACTTTTTGGTTTTGATGTTAGTACAGCCATCCCTGCTCTCTGTTGGTTACTTTTATTTGCATAGGATATCTTTTTCCAGCCTTTCATTTTTTTTTTCAACATTTATTTTTGAAAGACAGAGACAGACAAACATGAGTAGGGGAGGGGGAGAGAGAGAAAGAGAGGGAGACACGGAATCCAAAGCAGGCTCCAGGCTCTGAGTTGTTAGCACAGAGCCTGATACAGGACTCAAACCCCCAAACTGTGAGATCATGACCTGAGCCAAAGTCAGATGCTTAACCGACTGAGCCACCCAGGTGCCCCACAGCCTTTTCAATCCATTTGTGTTTTTGGATCTAAAATGAGTCTCTTGTAGACAGCATACAGTTGGATCATGGTTTTGTTTTTAAATCCATTCTGCTAATCTGTCTTTTGAGTGGAAAGTTAAATCCATTTAGGTTTAAACTACTGTCCTGCTTGTGGGTGGGGGGAGGACTTACTTTTGTCATTTTGCTATTTGTTTTCTAAATGCCTTATAGCTTTTTGTCCTTCATTTCCTGCATTACTGAATTCTTTTGTATTTAGCTGATTTTTAAAAATTTTTAATGTTTATTTATTTATTTGGAGAGAAAGAGAGAGCATGAGCAGGATAGGGATAGACAGAGAGGGAGAGTCGGAATCCCAAGCAGGCTCTGTACCATCAGCGCAGAGTTCAATGTGGGGCTTGAACTCATGAACCGCGAGATCATGACTTGAGCCTAAACCAAGAGTTGGATGCTTAACCAACTGAGCCACCCAGGCATCCCGAGGTGATTTTTTTGAACAAAAAGTTTAAATTCCTTTCTCATTTCCTTTTGTCCATATTCTATAGCTATTTTCTTCATGGTTACCATGGGGATTACATTTTGCATCCTAATTTGAATTTATTCCAATTTAACTTCAACACAGAAAAATTCTGCTCCTTTGCAGCTCTATCCCTGCCTTTGTTTCAGTTTTTGTCACAAAATCACATCTCTATGTACTATGTGCCCAAAAACATAAACTAAGTATTCTTCTAAATTCATTAGTCTCTTAAATTGTATAGAAAACAAAATGAGGAATTAAAAACCAAAGTTACAAGAAGGTAAGTAGACTAATCATTGTTTTTAATAATGTATTAGCCTCTTAAATCATACAGAAATCAAAAAGTGAAGTTATAAACCACTGTTACAATAATACTAGCTTTTATAACTGCCCACGTATTTACCTTTATTGAGATACTTCTCCATATGGCTTTCAGTTACTGTCTAGTGTCCTTTCATTTCACCCTGTCAGATGCCCTTGAGCATTTCTTGCAGAGCAGGTCTAGTGGTAACAAAGACTTTTGTTTATCTTAGAATGTCTTAATTTCTCCCTCACTTTTGAAGGACAGTTTTGCTTGACTGACCTTTCTTTTTTTTTTTTTACTTTCCACTTAGGACTTTGAATGTATCAACCCACTACCTTCTGGCCTCCAAAGTTTCTGATTAGAAATCTGCAAATATTACCGACGAGCCCCTGTGACAAGCTGCTTCTCTCTTGTTGCTTTCAAGATTCTCTATTTGTCTTTGCCTTTCAAAAGTTTGATTATGATATGTTTTGGTGTGGGTCTCTCTGAGTTCATCTTACTTGGGAGTTCACTGAGCTTCTTGGATGTTTGTATGTATGTCTTTCATCAAATTAAGGATGTTTTCAGCCACTATTTCTTCAAATATTCTCTCTCTTCTCCTTCTGGGACTCCCACAATACATGTTGGCCTACTCGATGGTGTCCCGAAAGTCTCTCAAGCTCTGCTCTCTTTTCTTTAACTCCAAATTTGTTGACTCTTCTGCTTTTGAATCTCTATAGTGAAGTCTTCATTTCAGTTATTGTACTTTCCAGCTCCAGAATTTCTTTCTGGTTTCTTCCTAGGTTTTCTATTTCCTTACTTAGATTTCCATCTTGTTTATCAACCATTTTCTTGACCTTCTCCATCTCTCTCTTTAGTTCCTTGAACATCTTTAGGCCAGTTGTTTTAGACTTTTGTCTAGCATATCTGCCATCACGGCTTTTTCAGGGACAGTTTCTGTTGATTATTTTTTTGTTTTGAATGGGCTACATTTTCCTATTTTTTTGTGTATGCCTTGTGATTTTTAGTTGAAAACTGGACATCTGAATTCAATAATGTGGTAACTCTGGAGGGCAGATTCTCCCCCTTCCCCTAGGATTTGCTGGGTCTTACTATTTATTTAAGTTGTTAAAAGATTTTATTAAAAAAAAATTTTTTTTAATGTTTATTTTTGAGACAGGGGGAGAGAGAGCATGAACGAGGGAGGGTCAGAGAGAGAGGGAGACACAGAATCTGAAGCAGGATCCAGGCTCTGAGCTGTCAGCACAGAGCCCGACGCGGGGCTCAAACTCACAGACTGTGAGATCATGACCTGAGCCGAAGTCGGCCACTTAACCGACTGAGCCACCCAGGCACCCCAAAAGATTTTATTTGTAAATAATCTCTACACCCAATGTGGGGTGCAAACACCCAACCCTGGGATCAAGAGTCACACTCTCCTCTGACTGAGCCAGCCAGGCACCCCCGTTTTTTGTTATTTTTTAAAATTATAGGCTGTCTCTATGTCAAGGATCAGCCTCAGGTATAAACTTAAGGTCGTCTCAGGTCTTTTTCTGAGCCTGTATCTTTCCCTGGGCATGTATAATCGCTTTCTGATTTTTCCCATATATGCAGTTGCTTTTTAATGCCCTAGTCTTTCTTTTCTGGCTCCCAAAAGGGGAAAAAAGAAAAGTGAAGAGGGGGAGGGGAAGGCACCATCCCTTTAAGTCCTTCGGAAGTCACTTCAGCTTTTGGGGGAAGGGCTTGCGACAATGGGAGGAAGAGGAAGTGCAACAATGCAACAAATTGCATTTGTCTGCAACTCTGTGATCAGAAGCAACAATCAGCAAACAGCACAGATCCCTGATATTTGGAGGACCTGTTCCTTTTTGCCCACCTAGGCTCCTGCAAACTCTGTGCAAGCTATTCCAAGATCATGTACACAGATGCCTGCCATATGGCTGGGGGAAATGGTACTGACTAAGAGCTGAAAATTGACTGATGTTATCCCCAGTTTATTCTCCAAGCCTTCTCCTGGAAGTTGTAAGCCTTCAATAGACTCCAGAGTTCCAAAACAGTTACATTAGACAGGTGCAATTGTTGTCTAAGTGAAGAGATAGATTGCTGGTGCTTCCTATTCCACCATCTTCCTAACAGTTTCATAAAACAGTAATTTACTTAATCTTCAAAACAACCCATCATGAGGATACTTATTATTATCCCTATTTTGCATAGAAAGAAAGTGAGGCAAAGTTTTGTCAACATAGCACTGGAAGTCCAAGCCACAGTAATCAGAAAAGAAAATGACATAAAAGACATCGAAAATGGCAAGAAAGAAATAAAACTGTCATGATTTGCAGATGACATGATACTATATATAGAAAACCCTAAAGACTCACCCCAAAACCATTAGAACTAATAAATGAATTCAGTAAAGTTGTAAGACACAAAATTAATACACAGAAATTGGATGCATTTCTACACACTGAAAATGAACTATCAGAAATAGAAATCATGAAAACAATCCCATTTATAACTGCATCAAAAAGAATTAAATACCTAAGAATAAACTTAACCAAAGAGTGTGAAAGATCTGTACTCTAAAAACTATAAGACACCGATGAAACAAACTGAAGATAACACAAATAGATGGCAAGATATTCTATGCTCATGGATTTGAAGAATTAATATTGCTAAAATGTCTATACTATCCAAAGCAAAACACAGATTCAATGCAGTCCTTATCAAAATATCAATAGCGTTTTTTAAAGAACTACAACAAGTAATACTAAAATCTATACAGAACCACAAAGGACCCCCAAAATAGCCAAAGCAATCTTGAGAAAGAACAAAGCTGGAGGGATCATCCCCTCAGATTTCAAACTATACTACAAGGCTGTAGTAATCAAAACAGTATGGTAGTAGTAAGAAACCAGATACATATTAATGGAACAGAATAGACTGCCCAGAGATAAGCCCATTTGTAGACAGTACCTTTTAATCTATGATAAAAAAGGCAAGAATATACAGTGGGAAAAAGACCGGCTCTTCAACAAATGGTGCTGGGAAAACTGGACAGCTACGTGCAAAAGAATGAAACTGGGCTACTTTCTTACACTACACACAAAAATAAGCTCATAATGGATTAAAGACCCAAATGTAAGCCCTGAAACCATAAAACTTCTGAAAGAAAACACAGGCTGTAAACTTCTGGATATCAGCCTTAGCAATATTTTTTTTGGATGTGTCTCCTCAAGCAAGGGAAACAAAAGCAAAAATAAACAGTTGGGACTACACTGAACTTTTAAAAAGCCTTTGCACAGAGAGGGGACCATCAAAAAACAAAAAGGCAACCTGCTGAATGGGAAATATATCACTGATATACATATATATCATCAGTGATATATATATCATTTCCAAATGATATATCTATAAGCGGTTAACATTAAAAATACATAAAGAATTCATACAACTCAACATCAGAAAGTAAATAATATGATTTAAAAAGAAGACCTGAATATACATTTTTACAAAGAAGACACATGGATGGCCAAAAGACCAGGAAAAGATGCTCAAGTCACTAATCATCAGGAAAGGCAAATCAAACCCACAATGAGCTATCGTTAGAATGGCCAGAATCAAAAAGCCAAGAAATAACAAGTACTGGCAAGGATGTGGAGAAAAGGGAACCCTCATGTACTGTTTGTGGGAATGTAAATTGGTGCAACCACTGTGGAAAACAGTATGGGGGTCAAAATATTAAACACAGAAATACCATATGATCCAGCAATTCCATTTCTGGGTATTTATCCGAGGAAAATGAAAATATGATATATGCAGCACCATATTCATTCCAGCATTATTTTTTTTTTTATTTCATTAATTTTTTAAAATGTTTATTTATTTTTGAGAGAGAGAGAGAGAGAGACACAGCACGAGCCAAGGAAGGCAGAGGCAGAGGGAGACACAGAATCTGAAGTAGGCTCCAGGCTCTGAGCTGTCAGCACAGAGTCCGGCGCATGGCTTGAACTCACAAACCATGAGAAAATGACCTGAGCTGAATTCGGACACAACCACCTGAGCCACCCAGGCACCCCTGCAGCATTATTTACAATAGCCAAGATATGGAAGCAACCTAAGTGTCCACTGATGGATGAATGGATAAGGAAGACGTGGTGTATATATACAATGGAACATGACTCAGCTATAAAAAAGAATGAGATCTTGCCATTTGCGACAACACGAATAGACTTAGGGGGTATTATGCTAAGTGAAGTAAGTCAAATAGAGAAAGACAAATACCATATGGTTTCACTTACATGTGGAATCTAAAAACCAAAACAAAGGGACAAACAAAACAAAACAGAAACGGACTCGTAAATATGGAGAACAACTGGTGATTGCCAGAGCAGAGGCGAGTGAGGGGATGGATGAAATAGGTGAAGGAGGTTAAGAGGTACAAACTTACAGTTATAAAATATAGAGTAAGTTAGGACTACAGTCAATAATATTTTAATAACTTCATATGGTGTCAGATGGTAACCAGACATCATGGTGATCATTTCGTAATGTATATAAATGTCAAATCACTAGGTCGTATACCTGAAACTAATATAATATTAGTGTTGTAGCTCAACCGTATTTAATTAAAAAAAAAAAAAGGAAACTGAGGCACAGATTTACCCAAGGTTACACAGCTACAAAGTGGTAGAGCTAGGATTCAAACTCTGGGCAAGTTCCAGAGCCCAGCTTTTCACAACTTTGCCATGCTGCCTGTCTTTACACAAGCCCAGTATCCGTGCTTTAGGGACCAAAAACAGGCTTCATGTTTATGGCCCCTTTCTTATTGTAAGTTTATCCATTACTGAAATACTCATAAACGACTAAAGATTTTGTATCCTACCAACCATCGTGATAAGGAACAAATGCTGTAGTTTGTACAAAAGGTAAGAAACACTAAAGGCCCAGTAGGAATGATTAAGTGTTTGAAGATCTATCTACATGTATAATGGGATACTGTGCCACTATTTAAAAGACTGAGGCACTGCTAAATGTGCTGTTGCTGAATGAACTCTAGAAGCCAAGGTTAGATTTAAGATACAGGGTGCGGAACACGCAGCATCATATGCTAACTTTTAACTTGTGTTGTTTTTGTTTTTGTTTTTTAAAGACACTGTACAAATATGTCCGTCAGTGTTTGCAACATCTCTAGAACAATATGCCTGAAACTAGTAACAACCACTGCATTTGGACTTGGGAACGTAAATCTTGAGGCTCAGTGTTTGGAGGCAGTCTGACTTTCCTGTGTGTACTTTGCACTGTTTGACTTTTTACCATGTCCATACATTATTATTCAGAATCTATATATATTTTCTATGTAAAAGGGTAATCATAGCAGGCTGCAAGGTAGTCCCCACGAGGTATTTTTGCTGGCATTCTCAGTTACTCCTGGGAGTAACTCCCAGGAGTTCAGCTCCTGGGAGTTTCCTAGTTCTGGGGACTGGCTTATAGCTTCGAGGCTCCCATACCCAGACTGAGTGTCACAGGATTTCCACCTTGATGCACACACTCACCAAGGCAGTAGCTGGTCTGTGGGTGAGAAGGGAATGTAAAACCTGCCACTTTTACAGAGTCTCAGGTCACAAGGCAGTTTGGTTCTCCTAAGAAATGAAGTGTGAATTCCTGTCATTTGCTTCACCAGGCACGGGGATTATTTCAATCCATCCTGTTCCTAGTGCAGACCAAAACAGGAATCTGGCCAGGTAGCCTAGGATGAGGATCAGTGCAGGAAGGTTATCTGGGGAGGGGCCTCTCATCTCTTCATGGTTGAGGAACTCCACATTTCACTGCTCTTCAAAGCTCCCTAAAGTGTGGACAGACAGGTTTTCCCCCAACTCAAGGATACTCGTCCTTGTTGCTCTGAATGATGTAAACATCGGCCAGAAACCTTGCATTAAAATAATAGACTGCTTTCAGTTTATTTTAAGATCTGTTGTCACACCATTCTGGGATCTGACATCATAGGTTCTTAAAGGCTAAATAGGGCTGCATACCACAAACACCAGGATTGGAGACCTGGTCCAGCTCCACCCGCTGACTCAGCCTGGAGTAGGGCCAGGCCCTGGGGATTTAGGGGCTGAAAGGGCTGGGGGTGGGTTTCTCTGGACAGAAAGAGGGCAGGCTGAGGAGACCTGCGGTCATTAACAAGTCTTTCCCCCTTCTCTGCCAGCCTCATTTGTTCACAGATGCCAATATTCGTTATTAGTATATGTTTGCAAAAGACAGACTTTGAAAAGTCATCTTGAAGTCTGATCAGTTTACACAGGACTTAAAGATAGGACTAGTGCTTTCTTCTCTAACTAGTGTGAAAATGGTAGTATCTGTTGTCAGACTATCTACAGTTTGAGTTTCTAACCACTAGGGGTTGACCTAACTCCACTAAAACCAACATTATTCTAAGCCATTTTCTTCTGCAAATTATCAGGTTCCAAGATGACTGAATGAGTGTAACTATAATGTCTAGAACCATGCTCCTGAAACTGAAAGTCTTTGTGTTAGAAGAGAGGAAACGGTCTCACTCCGAAGACAAGGTAGGATAAGAAATAAGACAAATTAGAGAGAATAAGACATAGAAGGTCAGAAACTCCTAGCCCAGTGGCTTACCTCACTGTATTGGAGTCACCTGAGATGCTCACCTGCCCAGCTCCTGTCCCACCCCCTAATGAATCAGAATCCCAGAGCTGGGACCCAAGCACTGTATGTTTAAAAAAGTTCCATGGTTGGGGCGCCTGGGTGGCTCAGCCAGTTAAGCGTCCAACTCTTGATTTTGGCTCAGGTCATCACCTTGAGGTTCATGGGATGGAGCCCCGAGTCGGGCTCTGTGCTGACAAAGCAGAGCCTGCTTGGGATTCTCTCCCTCCCTCTCTCTCTGCCCCTCTCCCACTTGTGTGCATGCTCCCCGTCTCTCTCTCAAAATAAAGAAACTTGAAAAAAAAAAGTATAAATGGAATCTTTTAAATATAATAATAAAAATAAAAATGACAATAAAAAACTCTATGGTTGAGTCTTATGAGCAGCAAAGGTCAGAACAACTGTGCGAGTCTAACACTCACTTTATAAAAGAAGAGACTGAGGCTCAGAGAAGGCAGGTGTCTTGACCAGTCATACTTTGAAGTCACTACTGGGGAAAGCCCCAGGTTTCCTGACTCTCCATCCCAGGTGCTCTCTGGGAGGGAACAACCCCCTCCAGGGCATCAGGGCACCACATACATGTATATTACCCCACTTACGATTTGGTTTCTGACAGTCTTCTTGAATGATATGGTGTATTTTTCTGTGCAGTTCTTTGTCCTCTCTGGTTACCTAAACAGGAAAACCAGGAGAGAAAGCATTCTTAAGCAATAAAGTGGTTGTGTCATCTCGATTCCCAGATTAGTTTTTAGGATAGTTTCTAAAAATTTCCTAATAATCACAAAATAATCCCATCCCTATACCAAAAACCAACAATGTGGTTTTTGATAACTTGGCCTATTATGAAACCAGCTCTGTCCCTAAGCAGCTCAAGGCTCTGTAGTTGGTGCAGAGGCATACTCCCTTGGAAGGTAGTTTACTGGGGCCATGATGTCAAGAAAACCTGAAATTCTACACTTTTTTTTAATGTTTATTTTTGAGAGAGAGACACAGGGAGAGACAAAGAGAGAGAGCGAGGATGAGTGGGGGAGGGGCAGAGAGAGAGGGAGACACAGAATCCAAAGCTGGCTCCAGGCCCTGAGCTGTCAGCATAGAGCCCGACATAGGGCTCAAACCCACAAACAGTGAGATCATGACCTGAGCCGAAGTTGGACACTCAACTGACTGAGCCACCCAGGCGCCCCTGAAATTCTACACTTTTAAGGAGCAATTTTCTTCCCAAATACTTTTAACACATTCTTGATGTTTCTCACTTGTTTTTATATTGAAAGAGACACACAAGTAATCAAAGTCTGATCTCCAACCCGGACTCCTTCCTCTGGGAATGACACAAGTCTCCTGTCTCATTAATTTTCTTCTTACTCCCAACCACAAAGGAAAACAAATGAAATTAAAACCGTAAGGAAAGGCTAGCAAGAGAGTAAATCTAGCCCATCCCTTGAAACACTTTGTCTTAAAGGCAAAAATAACGAAGCTCCTTTCTCAACCAGCTCAAGTAAGAGGGAAGCAGTAACCAAATGGGTTTCATCTTCCTTCCATAGTAAATCTAAAAACCAAAAAGAAAAAAAAAAAAAAAGAGAGAAAGAGGAAGGAAGGAAAAGAGGAAGAAAGGAATAAACAAAAAAATCATGCAAATACATACACGTATGAGGAATTGTCGAACTAGACTTACAAAATGATCAGATTTTAGAACGACCAGATTTTAGAATGAATGGGGATACTGACAACGCCTGCCTTCTCTTGACTCACAAGGTTAGTGTGAAGAGCAAATAAGGTAATGGGGGTGAGAGCTGTTGAAAGCAGGAAACTACCAAACAAACAGAAATATCTACATCACAGTGATAACTATTTCCCTGAGGCAAGGCCCTCAGGAAAACAGAAACCTCTAGGACAGGCGAGGAGGTGGAAGGGGAGGAGTGAAGTCAGAGAAGGCGGATGGGTCTGCTGAGGAAAAGAGCCATTATTGCTCCATCACCCCATTCCAGTTCACACTGATTCACAGGAGGAAGTGCCCTAGCCCTGCCACACCTCAGTCCTGGCCTGCTGCCTGTAGTCATGTAGCTGCTTTCTGCAGACACAGAAGGCCAACTCTGGAGCCTCCCGGGGGAGGGGGAGGAGGGGATGGGATGTGGGGGGAGGCATGTTGAGGTGAGCTGCCTAGCATGGGATTCTCCAACCCTACTAGGCCTTTCCATGCCAGGAGGAGGTGGTCTGCACCCACCTTACAAAGATCAGAATACCCTTTTCAAAGGTTACTCAGGGGCACCTGTCTGGCTCAGTTGATAGAGCATGACTCTTGATCTCAGGGTTGTGAGTTCAAGCCCTACCCTGGATGGTAGAAATTACTTAAAAAAATTTTTTTTTAAAGTTGCTCAAATAGTATTTAAATATATCTTAATTGGGGCACCTGGGTGGCTCGGTCGGTTAAGCGTCCGACTCTTGATTTCGGCTCAGGTTATAATCTCACGGTTTGTGAGATCGAGCCCCTCAGGGGGCTCTGTGTTGACAGTGCAAACCTGCTTGGGATTCTCTCTCTCCCTCTCTCTGCCCTTCCCCCTTGCTTGCATTCTCTCTCTCTTTCCCTCTGGAAATAAATGAATAAACTTAAAAAAAAATTTTTTTTTAAATAAAATGTATCTTAATTAAAAAAAAAAAGCTCTCTAAAGTGGGGAAATAACTAGAGTAAATCAACATCATGAAAATGTCCTATTAAGGAAAGCTTCCCCTCAAGAATCACGTCTGTAAATACAGAGACTTCTAGGAGTCCTCACAATTTCGAACTGCCTCTAGAATTGCTCATGACTGAAGCCACATCTACACTACTAGCAACAGTCATGAGGAAGCCTGTTTTTACTGAAAGCTTGGCTCCTTCAATTACTAAAGGTAGGCAGTGAGAGGTGAACCTTTAACTCTGGAGGTTATGAGGCAAGCAAGCGCTTGTAGCCCTGGTGGGAATGTCAATTAGTAGAGCCTTCTAGCAGGCCAATCAGACTGTGTTGACCAAATGCTTAAGGTACTTGCCCTTTGCTCCAGCAATTCCTCATTAAGAGCGAATCTTACCAAAATGCTTACATGAATTCACAAAGAGAGTTATGCAAAAATAGCAATAGCAACACTATCTGTGAGAGCAAAAGTTAGAATCAACATAAATGTCCATCAGAAAGAAGTGGCTAAAAGTGTATGGCAAGTACCCAGAATATGGAATACCACGCAAGGTCAAAAAGATTGAGGAAGATTTAGAAGTACTAACATGGAAAGATGCCTGTGGCGTGCTATTTTGGTACCCCCAAAACTTGCCAGGAAATATTTATTTATTTAAAGTTTTTATTTATTTATTTTGAGAGAGACAGTGCAAGTGGTGAAGGGGCAGAGAGAGAAGGAGAGAGAATCCCCAGCAGGCTCCATGCTGCCAGCGCAGAGCTTGATGTGGGGCTTGAACTCATGAAACCGTGAGATCATGACCTGAGCTGAAACCAAGAGTCAGATGCTTAACAGAATGAGTCACCCAGGCTCCCTGCCAGGCATTATTTAGAGCAGTGGTTCTCAACTGTTCCAGGGGACCCCTGGCGATGTCCTGTGATGTTTTAAGTTGTCATACCTGGTGGGGGGAGTGGGCTGCTACTGCTCTCTAGGGAATGAAGGCCAGGATGCTGTCAAACATCCTACAGTGCAAAGGAAAGCCACCTACAGCAAAGAACCATCTGGCCCAAACGGTGTTAATGCTGAGAAGTCTGATCCATAGGATAATCACAAAAAAAGGCACAGAAGCATCTATAGATGTACATGTGTAAATGCACAGACAAGTGTCTACAAGGACAAATGGCACCTTAGATGAGGCTGACCTTTGCTCCTCATTTTACATACCTCCTTAATGATTTTTAAAAACAGTAAATACGAATTCTAGGTATTCTTAAGGAATGAATACAGTTGTGATTGAAGGTAGGAAGGAAAAAAATAAAGTTGCAGGTCTCTTACATAGTATAGGTTATCAAAACCATCATCTTTCTGGAAAACAAATCCTTTTTCCTGCAGCAGCTGTATAGCATTCTTAAATATACTATGAATTGCCTTGGAAGTCGTTTCATTCTTAACATCCACCTGTAGGAAGAAGAAAAAGAAAAAGAAGAAAAGAGGTAAGTCCCATCTTACAGCATCTAAGAGTAACTCCCTGGACCAGCTGGTTTATGAATTCACCCAACAGGCTTTTAATCTGCTGAGTCAAAAAGATCCAGGTATGTGGCCTAGCAGGATGGTGACATTTAAGGAGGCCTGGGAAGTTTGCTCAGGCAGGATCATGCTTGATAACTGTTCCATACTTTGGTTGTGGGTTTGTTTGTTTTTTTAAATTTAATTCTACAATACGAAATGGAAAATCAAAAAGATAATACTTAAATTTAAGTATGTGGTTTATATGTCTTGAACATTTAAAATTATTTCTATTCCCATGTAGGTTTTGATAGAACTGTTTCCTAAACAAAAAGATAATCTTTGATTTTATTTAATTCAGGTCCAAAGCATTATATACATATTAGGTCAGTTTTTTCATTAAAATTATGGCTATATGTAATCTCTTCCTAAGGACTTCAGGGAATTTTACACATATTGAAATAAGTTGGGGATTCCAGGATATAAAAAGTATTAAGTAGTCTATTTAATGTTTATTTTTTTTAATTTTTATTTTATTTTTGAGAGAGTGCAAGCAGGGCAGGGGCAGACAGAGGAGACAGAAGATCCAAAGCAGGTTCTGTGCTGACAGCAGCGAGCTCGATGTGAGGCCTGAACTCAGGAATCCTGAGATCATGACCTGAGCCAAAATTGGGTGCTCAACCAAGCCACCCAGGTGCCCCTCCAACTTAATTTTAAAGAGAGGCAAATAGCTATGTGGAGACCTGTCTGTCAAAGGCGGGTCCATGGGGCTGAAGGCAGAGGGGGTTCTAGACCACATGGAAGGAACCTCGGCTGTTGTCAGTTTTCTATCTCCTCAATTTCAACATTTCTCCTCTTCTCTAAGATACGGGTTTACCCAGACAAATTACCAGGTTCATCCTATGTCTTATTTCCAAGGAAGCTAGGCCTTCAACTGTGTCCCACCATGCCTAACTAGACTGCAAGCTTACCGAGTCGGGGACTTTATTTCAACTTGGCCACCTCCTCCCTGGCACACAACAGATAACTAATAAGATATCTGTGTAATGAATGGGAAATAAATACCCCATTATAGAGGCTGTATCCCTTTGATTATTCCACTGGGGATCTTCAGTCCATTCCTAAAACAAAGTTAAGTGGTGAACAATTGTTCTTCAAGGTACAGATCCATTTTTAACGTGACAGAAATTTGTCAAGATATTTAAAAGACGAGACCACCAAAGACACAAGGCAAAGCTTCTACAAAAGTGTTTAAAGGCAAAGTCCTACCTCTTAAGAAGAATGCTCGTGAAGGCTATCTGGGTCAGTTCCCACAGATGCTAAAGAGAGAACGTGCTTGTGATTTGCTGATGACATTTCCTCCAAGTGACTGGAAAGGAAAGAAACCCCCAAAGGCCTCGAGCATTCATAACTGCATCCCTAAAGAAACACTCTCTTTCTAGAAGAGGCCTTCTAAAGAGGCACTGTTTTAATCTAAAGGATCCTAGTGATGGTACACAGACATGCTCCCCTGGGCTGAAGAGGACAGTCTAACATTCTTAATTAATATTCAACAAGCTAGAGCACCTGATCATTAGAATATTAGGGCCTAAAAAGTTAACAAACATTCCAGGTTACAACAGCACCCATTCTCTGAAGGCAGAATAAGGCCAACAACTGTGTGATGACTCCCACGGGCAGAAAATCAATCTGTTAGAATAAACATCTTATCTAGCAATTCTCAGCCATACATCTTTTAATTCAGGGGTGGTGGGCGGGGGGGGGGGGTGCTTCAGGCAAGGCTGAGTGCCCTTACTTAGGGGAAGCACCATCAACCCAAAACAGACTCTCCCACAAAACTTCTACAACTGCTCAATCTTCATAATTCTAAGGAAATTCATCTTCTTCAGTCAATTTAATATAAGGACCCTAAGGGTCGAGTTTATTACGTCTCTTATCAAGATAGAAATAAACTGGAAACTAAAAATGATTGTTACATGGTTACTGCCATCATTAAAAAGGACTCCTGGTTATCCCCAGCCCACACAGAAAGCTCGGTTCCTCCTCCCAGATTTCAGTAAGCTCAGGCAGCAGGAAGACATGTGCTAGCACCATGAGATTAAAAGCACAGTTTAGCTGTGAAGGAGGAGGACCCAACAGAAAAGGCTCTCCGTAAATATAAACAATGTGCGAAGCTTCCTTTCCAAAAACATTTGCCTCAGCTGACCTCAAGACATATCTCCCTGCTGGTTATAAAGTCACAGTCTCAAGGGTAAGGCCTCCAATCATCTCTTCTGGCCAGCAGCTTTGCCTGGCCTGGGATTTGTGTCTTTCTTGTCTTTTTCCAAAGAGCAATGACAGGGCTCATCTGATTCAGGAAACCGAAACTGCACAGAGACAAAAACAGTGACTGGTTGACCGTGCTGAGACTTAGCAGGCTTCTCCTAGCCCCAGGTCAGGAACTGGGTGGATCTCTGAAATATATATAGAGTCCTCATTCCCAAACAAACCACATTTATCCAGCTGTCAAAGAAACAATGGTTTTGCAAGGTCTGCTTATCATGTTTCTAGATTTGCTACGAAGGGCCACTATGTAAAAAAAGAAAGGGGGAAAACATTGAAACCCACTCTTCCCTTGCCTCTAAACTATAATACTATCACAATGATTTTTTTTGTGAAGCTTTCATCTGTATGACAAGAGAAAACTGCTGAAGGATCTAGGGTTTCACCATCACTGTAAAGCATCCTTAGTCTCCCAGGCTCTCTTAAACAGAATTCAATTTAATGACACTGACCTCCCCAGAGTCATGTGAAGGAATAATTCATAATTGATGGAAAAATAGTTTCCAAAGACAAAACAAAGTGCCACATTCATTTCTTTTTCAACATACATGACTGGGCAGACACAAGTTTCTGCTCTAAGCATTTTCAAAAAGATATCATGCCAAAAGTTCCCCATGGTTGTTTTGAATGGAGGAGCCCTCAGAGAATCCTCAAGTCTCTCTACAGAAGAGTGGGTTCATGGGAAGAATGTGGTCTTTGCTCGGCTTCAAAGTTTCCTTCAGAACATGCCGACAGAGTGGTCAAAAGTGCTAGGAGGCTGACTTGGCAGGGAGCCTCCTCTAAATGACCAAATGGGAAGAAGGTTAATCTTGCTGTCTGCAGACAGCTGGACAGCCCCAACTGGTTAGAAGCAACAGTGGCACAGAACAAAGTGGCCAGTCCCGACCCTCTCCACCTGGGTGTTTCCTGAAACACAATACCTCATCTCTGCGAATGAAATTGTGGGTCACCGGGCACACAGCCTGGTGCCAGAAGAGATAATTAGGTTCACGAACGAAACTGAGAAGCAGTGGTCATGCCTCGGAGGTCAAGATGAGGACCTGTTACCTGTTCCACCAGAATCACGAGGAATAACTTATGTTACCTATCAGAGCTATTCAAGGCAGCCCTGTTGGGATGGCAAAAGATCGGAAAACTTCCATGCCAGAAATGGAGAGAATGGTTAAATGAATTATGGTACATGTAACAAAAGATTATTATAGTGGCAAATCTATATATATGGCTAGGAAAGGATCTGTAAGACATGCTAGACATAGAAAGCTAGGTATAGATTAGTGTTTAGCATGCCACCAGTTGTGTAAAAAAAAGGGGATATAACTACTTCTAGTTAACAAATGCACAGACTGTCACTGGAAGAATATTCATGAGACTAGTAATGATACTTATCCCTGGAGAAAGGGGGTAGGAGGGAGGATGGGAAGGAAACTTACTTTTAACTAGATACTTTCAGGGACTATTTAAATTTTTTTAAAAATTTATTTGAGAGAGAGAGAGAGGTAGTGGGGGGAGCGCCTGAGCAGGGGAGAGAGGGGCAGAAGGAGAGCGAGAAAGAATCTTAAGCAGGCTCCACACTCAGCACGGAGCCCAACACGGGGCTTGATCCTATGACCCTGGGATCATAACCTGAGCTCAAATCACGAGTCAGACGCTCAACTGACTGAGACACCAGGCGTTTGAAGGGACCATTTAAATTTTTTTTTTTTAATTTTTTTTTTCAACGTTTATTTATTTTTGGGACAGAGAGAGACAGAGCATGAACGGGGTAAGGGCAGAGAGAGAGGGAGACACAGAATCGGAAACAGGCTCCAGGCTCTGAGCCATCAGCCCAGAGCCTGACGCGGGGCTCGAACTCCCGGACCGCGAGATCGTGACCTGGCTGAAGTCGGATGCTTAACCGACTGCGCCACCCAGGCGCCCTGGGACCATTTAAATTTTTAAAAAACTATTCTTTCCTTCAACCAACACATGATTATTAAGAACTTACTTTATAGGACACCTGGGTGGCTCAGTCTAGGTAAAGCATCCAACTCTGAATTTTGGCTCAGGTCTCATGGTTTGTGAGTTTGAGTTCCACATCAGGCTCTGCGCTGACAGTGTGGAGCCTGCTTGGGTTTCTTTCTCTCCTCTCTCTCTCTCTCTCTGCCCCTACCCTGCTCGTGCTCTACCTCTCAAAATAAATAAACTTTAAAAAAATTAAATAAAAAAAAAAGAACTTACTTTATGGCAGCCCTATTCTAGGCTATGGTTCTAGAGAGCAAAGAACAAGAGAGGCAAGACCTCCACACTTACAGAATTTAAATTCTGGCCGAGGAATAGGCAGGTGCACAAATAAATACCAGTGAGATCCTGAGATATGAAAACAGGGTGATAACATAGTAAGGAAGTAGGTGGCTATCAGAGCAAATAGGGAAGACAAGAAGGTGACATTTCCTGGTAGAATCAATAAAATAAGTAAATATAAATGTGTTACAACAATAAAAAACCCAAGAATTGCAATGAAAGGGAGCCTAAAACAAAAGTTTCAAGTAATAGCAATTCCAAGTGAATAAGTAAACACCAAACAACTTAAGTTCACCTGAAAAAAAGGGACAGCTCTTTCCTGGAGGAGTAGGAAATTTCTGGCGTGTTCCTAGAAATTTTTACTTATAAACTAGACTGAATACAACTTGGGTCTTTATTCAAACTCTCAAAACATGACAGGTTAACCTTGTTTTGATGAAGAGAGAACAAGTCATTAAAAACCTTTGTTCAGTTCGAGAATCATCCTGCTGATCAATAAATAATCTTGGAAAGATAATTACCTCTTCTCATTTATTTCCCCCTCATTTGGCTCCTGCTTAGATTAAATCCATCTCAGTGAATACAAAGATCTAAGTACTATGAACCTTAGACTTTTTGTTTTTTCCTACCTAAAGATTAAGTTGACGGAGATTAAGTGAGGAGGGTAAAAGGGCAGGTGCATATTCTCATTTCAAGTTCTGTTCTGTTTCAGAACAGAAACACTGAATAGGGGCGCCTGGGTGGGTCAGTCAGTTGAGCGTCTGACTTCGGCTCAGGTCACGATATCACAGCTCGTGAGTTCAAGCCCCGCGTCGGGCTCTGTGCTGACAGCTCAGAGCCTGGAACCTGCTTCTGCTTCTGTGTCTCCCTCTCTCTCTGCCCCTAACCCACTCAAATTCTGTCTCTGTCTCTCTCAAAAATAAATAAAAATTTTTTAAAAATTAAAAAAAAAAAAACATTGAATAGAACCATAACCTCTGTTCTCTGCATTTACCCCGTGAATCTTTTTTTAACTATTTGAGAGAGAAAGAGCAAGAAAGAGAGAGAGAGAGAGCGAGCACATGTGCACATGTGAGTAGGGGAGGGGCAGAGAGAGAGTGGGAGAGAGAATCCCAAGCAGGCCCCACATTGTCAGTGCAGAGCCAACCTGGGGCTCAAACCCATGAACCTTGAGATCATGCTGTGACCTGAAATCAAGAGTTGGACGCTTAACCGAATGAGCCACCCCGACGGTAAGTGCTCCCCTACCGTCTGAGTCTTAATGCCGCAGTCATGTTCCCCCACACCCTTCAGCTGCAGACATGGGACAGGGGACTTGAATTCTCACATGGGCATGCTGCACTTACCTGCTCAGAGCAGGAGCTGTGAGTCACAGGCTGACTGGCCAGGGACAGCAGAGATTCCACAGTTTCCAATTCCTGCTGGTAAAAGGTTTGTACTTTGCTCTCCACGAGGAATTCTTTGGCTTTTTCACTCAGCAAACATGTGAGATTGGCAAGGTCCAGGGCACCTGGATTGCTGCTAGGAGAAAGTTTTTAAAAGCCTTGCAGAGAACTATCACCTTTGTTTCTTTTTGGTGTGCATAAAATAGAAACCCAGCGAGGAAATGCAACGTTATACGGATGTTTGTTTTAGTGGTTGATTGAAGTATAGCTGACCAAGATGCTATATGAATTTAAGGTGTACAACATAGCAATGACCAAGTCTATACTATGCTACATTCACAAGTGTGGCTACCATCTGTCCCCATATAATGCTATTACAATACCACGGACTATATTCCCTATGCTGTATCTTTTATCCTCGTGACTTCTTCTGTAACCCAAAGCCTGTATCTCCTGCTTTTCTTCACCCATTTTGTCCATCCCCCCTGTGAAGGACACTTAGGTTGCTTTCATATCTTGGCTACTATAAATAATGCTGCCATAAACATAGGAGTGCTTATGTCTTTTTTAATTAGTGTTTTTCTTTTCTTTGGGTAAATATCCAATAGTGGAATTACTGGCTCATATGGTATGTCTATTTTTAATTTTTTTATTTTTAAACTCTTCCCCATTGTATATACTTGCCTCCTTTGTTACAGATTAATTGAGGATATAAACATGGATTTATTCCTGGGCTCTTTATTCTGTTTCATTGATCTATGTGTCTATTTTTGTGTCAGTATCATATTCTTTTGATTACTATAGTTTTGTAGTGTATCTTGGAATCTGGGATTGTGTTACCTTAAGCTTTGCTCTTTTTTTCTCAATGTTGCTTTGGCTACTTGGGGTCTTTTGTGGTTCAGTACAAATTCTAAGATTATGTGTTCTTTGAAAAATGCTGTTAGCATTTTTATAGGGAATGTGTTGAATCTGTAGATTGCCTTGGGTAGTAGAGACATTATTAACAATATTAATTGTTCCAATCCATGAGCATGGAATATCTTTTCATTTGTTTCACCTTCAATTTCTTTTATCAAAGTTTTATAGTTTCCAGAGTACAGGTCTTTCACCACCTTGGTTAAGTTTATTCCTAGGTATTTTATTCTTTTTGGTGCAATTGAAAATGGAATTGTTTTCTTAATTTTTCTTTCTGCTACTTTGTTATTAGTGTATACAAATACAACCAATTTCTGTGTATTAATTGTGCATACTGCAACTTTACTGAATTCATTTATCAGTTCTAATAATTTGTTTTGGCGGAATCTTTAAAATTTTCTATGTATAGTATCATGTCATCTGCAAATAGTGACAGTTTAACTTTTTCCTTACCATACCAATTTGGATGCCTTTTATTTTTTTTTTTCTTGTTTGACTGCTGTGGCTAGAACTTTTAATACTATGTTGAATAAATGTGGCAACAGTGGACTTCTTTGTTCCTGTTCCTGATGTTTGAGGAGAAACTCTATTTTCCACCAATAAGCATGATGTTAGCTGTGGGTTTTTCATGTGTGGCCTTTACTATGCTATGTTCCGTCTCAAAGTGTTGTTGAGAGTTTTTATCATGAATGGATGTTGAATTTTGCCAAATGCTTTTTCTACATCTACTGAGATGATTATGTGATTTTTATCCTTTGTTGATGTGTCATGTTGATTGACTTGTGAATATTAAACTATCCTTGCATTCCCAGAATAAATCCCACATGATCATGGCCGAATGATCCTTTTAATGTACTGTTAAGTGCAGTTTGTTAGTTTTTTTTAAGTTCATTTATTTATTTTTGAGAGAGAGAGCAAGCAGGCAGGTGAGGGGCAGAGAGAGAGGGAGAGAGAGAATCTCAAGCAGGCTCTGCACTGTCAGTGTGGAGTCCAGTGTGGGGCTTGAACTCATAAACCATGAGATCATGACCTGAGCCAAAATCAAGAATCGGATGCTTGCTTAATTGACTGAACCATTCAAGCGCCCCGAGTTTGCTAATATTTTGTTGAGGATTGTTGTATGTATGTTCATCACAGATATAGGCCAGTAGTTTTTTGTAGTGTGTCTGGTTTTGGTGTCAGAGTAATGCTGGCCTCATAGGATATATTTGGAAGCTTTCCTTCCTCTTCTGTTCTCTGGCATAGTTTGAGAACAGGTATTAACGCTTTCTTAAATGTTTGGTAGAATTCACCTGTGAATCCATCTGGTCATACACTTCTGTTTGTTGGGAGTTTTTGATTACTGATTCAAATTTGTTACTGGTAATTGGCCTATTCAATAATAATGGTTGTTTTTGACATAAAGGGCAATTCATGCAGTGAGCACTGTGTGGTTGTTTAAAAGGATCAGGGAGGACTACAGGAACTATGATATTCATGAGATTTTGAAAAAAAAAGTCAATCTGCCAAATAGCATATATAATATAGGTACAGTCCTATTTTTATAAAAAAGCAAATGAGAACCCATAAAATATATGAGTGAATATTCATGCTTGTATATGCACATAAGAAGAAAGTTTTTGGGTTTTTTTTGTTTTTTTGTTTTTTAATTTTTTTTTTCAACATTTATTTATTTTTGGGACAGAGAGAGACAGAGCATGAATGGGGGAGGGGCAGAGAGAGAGGGAGACACAGAATCGGAAACAGGCTCCAGGCTCTGAGCCATCAGCCCAGAGCCTGACGCGGGGCTCGAACTCACGGACCGCGAGATCGTGACCTGGCTGAAGTCGGACGCTTAACCGACTGCGCCACCCAGGCGCCCCAAGAAGAAAGTTTAAAAGGATACACATCAACCTATGCACAGCGGTAACCTCCGGACAAGGGTACTGCAGCAGACAGGAAAATGAGGAAACTTTCACTTTTTACTTTTTACGGGTCTGCAGTTTGGGTTTTTTTTTTTAAGTTTTATTTATTTATTTTGAGAGAGAGAGATCACAAGTGAGGGTGGGGCAAGAGAGAGGAAGGGGGGAGGGGGAGGGAGGGAGAGAGGGAGAGGGAGAGGGAGAGGGAGAGGGAGAGGGAGAGAGAGAGAGAGAGAGAGAGAGAGAGAATCCCAAGCAGGCTCCATGCTGCCAATGCAGAGCCTGACACAAGACTCGAATTCATGAACCGTTAGATCACAACCAGAGCTGAAACCAAGAGTCAGACAGACATTTAACCAACTGAGCCACTAAGGTGCCCAGTTTTTTGTTTTTTTTTTTTTATGTAAGGGTTTTTTAAATGTAATATATACGCATGAAAAAAATTAAAGGGTACACAGTGAAAGTCTCCTTTTTATCCTGTTTCAGTTCCCACCCTTAGGCGGCCACTGTTCCTAGTTTTCTGGCTCCCCTCAGGGTTCTTGGATGCACACACTAATGGGTATGAATATATCCTTGCTCCTCCTGGCTCTTTTTCACCCCTGCACAAAAGAGTAAAATCATCCCTGGTTGGGAACGATGGGTTTCATTTTTTTATAGTTTTTTGTTATAATGTGCCACAGTATTCTTTTTAAAAAATTTTTTTTAATGTTTATTTTTGAGAGAAAGAGAGACAGAATGTGAGTGGGGGAGGGGCAGAGCGAGGGGAGACAGAGAATCTGAAGCATGCTCCAGGCTCCGAGCTGTCAGCATAGAGCCTGACACAGGGCTCGAACTCACGAACCGTGAGATCATGACCGGAGCTGAAGTCAGACACTTAACCGACTGAGCCACCCAGGCGCCCCCACAGTGTAGTGTTCGGATTGTGATGTTTCAATGCAGCTTTCTTTAGGTTTCCTACCTTGGCGCTCATTGAGCTTTACAGTTTTCTGCATACTTGGAAAAACCTCATCAGTTATTTCTTCAAATACATTTTCTCTGCTCCCTGTCCTCCTTCTGGGACTCTGATTACGCGTACATTTTCTCACAACCACCTTAGAATATGTGTACTATTATTATCTTCACTTTGCAGATACGAAAATTAAGGCATAGAGCGAGTAAGCAGGCTTGCCCAGAGACCCTCAGTGAGTAAGCAGATGGTTCAGGATTTGAACCCAGATCCACCCCAGCATCTGGGATCCCACTGCTTGGCCTTATTGCCATTGTCACATCTCTAGCAGTGAAAGGCCACAGCTTACCTTTCTTGCTCTAGGGCTGGGCTCTGGAAAGGCTGGTCATAAACTTTCCTGTAGATACTGGGCAGCTCAAGCATCCTTGCAATTTGTATGTTGCACACTGGATCATCCACTTTATCTAACAAGCCATGGGGGAAAATATGCCAGAGAAATTATAATGAGATCAGGTCTTTCCCATGTCCAAATTGTTGCTAGGTGCCCAGGGGATCTCCTTCCCTATGTGTGACCAGGGAGCATACATTCTAGATGCACTAAACGATTCCCCCTTATCCTTCGAGAGGGCATGCAATGCACTAAGCATCCCAGGCTTGGCCAGGAGCAGACTAGAACCAGGGAAAGTATGTTTGCTTTTTCACTCATCTGTTTCAATGGCAGACAACAGGGGCTAGCTTTGGGATTTCCAAACCAAAATCAACCAGAGCACTGCAAAGGGTGTCACTTAGAGGATGTGGGACGATCATATTTCTCATCAGCTGTTTTCCTTCAAAGTTAATGGACTCAATGGTGTTTCAGAAATCTCCATCATTTTAAGGAATATGAACACTCTGCCCTAAATGGATTGACACTTAGAACTTCAAAGTACTTTATTATGTTACCCAAATAAATTTGCCAGATATATATAATAAATCATTTATTTTCTTCCCCAATTTGTAGTTACCTCTCTTCAAAATAAAGTTAAGAAATGCTGCTGTTGTAAAGAAAGCATGTTATGAAATATAATTTCCCAGAGTTACATTTTTTAATCTGAACTTTTTAGGAGTTTGACTTTTAGCTAATCCAGAGTTTAGTAGCTAACCCACAGTTTACTGGACACACACCCAGAATAACAACCAATGTGGCAGAAATTACTTGAGCTTACAATAAGTAGTGACACGAATTTCTCGTTCTTCTCTGTATGTGTGGATATAACCTCTGATTTGGATAATGTCCCCAATTTCTATCTTTGTTCTCTGCTCAATGGTCTCTTGCAGCTTCTTAAGCTGTGAGGTTAAGTTCAGCTCCCCTATAGTTGGACCACCTGTCGTTAATAGGGCTAGAAGAAAAGAGACAAATGCATAACACAATCACTCCACCACATTTGTGAGGTAGTTTTGGGGAAAGACCAACATATCTATTCATTCTATTTCTGATTAGTTGCTCTACCGCACAAAATCTATGTAACCTTCTGAAGTCCTCTGCTGAATAGAAGGCATAAGTTGTAATTATTCAGAAGTAGGGTGGAAGGAAGGGAGTCTAGAAGGCCTGATAAATCCAAGTGGGTGAGTACTGGCGTGGCTCCGTTCTCACTCCTACCCCCGCATCGCCAGTGCAGTCAAACGGCTCTACATGGTCCTGAGCTGAATTCTGTATGAGTTCAGCCGGGCTTGGTGGCAACAGCTCTAAACTCCTTAAAGCGTGCTTGCAGACTGGGGTGCCTCAGCCAAAGCATCTGACTTCGGCTCAGGTCATGATCTTGCCATTTGTGAATTTGAGCCGTGTGTCGGGCTCTGTGCTGACAGTTTGGAGCTTGGAGTCTTCTTTGGATTCTGTCTCTCCTTCTTCTCTCTGCCCCTCCCCCCCCTCAAAAATAAACATCAAAAAAAAATTTTAAGTGTGCGTGCAGGAAGACAAGTCTGGCATAGAAGGAATAGGGCCCACGAGTCTTCATTTGCAGTTCTGTTTATGGGGAAGGCAAATGTGCCTCAGGCTGATTTCCCACCTAGGTGCTCAACACCCCAATCTCTCACTCTTACCTCTCATCTTTGTTGGGTAACTGGGGTAATCTCTCTCTCTCTCTCTGTCTCTCTCTCTCTCATACAACTGCATGGTGAAAAGAACCCAATGCACATTCAATTCTAAATACTTTCTATCACTTAAGTTTAATTTCAAATTGTAAGAGTTAAATAATAAGCATAGCCATGAATATTTGGGTACTGTAGGTGCTATTCTAAGGACTTTACAATGGATTAGCACATCTAATCCTCACAACTATACCTATTTATTATTAGCCCCATTTTATAGATGAGGAAACAGAGCCACAGAGGTCAAGCAACTTGCCCAAAGTAAAACAACTAGTTAGCAACCAAGCTGGAGTTTTAACTCCAGGAGTCTCTGACTCTAGTGCCTTCCTGCTATTCTTTATTCTCTGCAGCCTTCTCCTAAGTATACTCACATTTCCCAGTTACAGCTAGTGTGTGTGAACAATTCTGTGTTCTCATTTTCTGCCTGGCATAAGTTTAAATTCACACATATCCACAGAATCCACACAACTCTAGCATTTTAAATTATAATCAAGCATTCTGTCATGTTAATATGCCACAGTTCGTTTAGTCTCATTAAATATTTCATTCTCTCTTCCCTTGTATAATTTTTTATTTTGTTTTTTTTATCGCTAGCACTGGATGGGACCTAGAGGTCAACACTTGGGTAATGGAGTCAGACAGACCTGGCTGAAATCTCAGTTCATTTCTTAACTAGCTGTGGGACCTTGGGCAGGCTGCTTAACCTTACTGTGCCTCAGTTTCCTCAACTATGAAATGGGGATAACAATGGAGCCCACCTCATATACAGAGTTGTTATACATGATCTAAGTTAACCCTTCCATCATGAGCTTAGCACAATTTCAGATCCACAGGAAATATTCTATAAATGTCAACTATTTGTAAAAATGAACAATTAAGCCCTCTAGACAAAATTATATTGTTTTCTTTGGCGTCTTATTGGGAATTACTGGATAGGAAAGTAAAAACAGGTTTAAGTTCATTACATATTGTCAGAATGTTTGCCAGAAAAAAACAAACCATTCTCTTTTTACAAGGTGTCACCAGCACGCAAGCACATCTGTAGCTCCTATTCTGGCTTCACTTGCTTGGACGTTCAGTACCTTAAAAAAATACATGGTTCCATGATATTTCATTTTGCTTTTAAACTGCCAGACTTTTGGGGATGAGCACTGGGTGTTGTATGGAAACCAATCTGGCAATAAATTTCATATATTTAAAAATAAATAAATAAATAAAATTTAAAAAATAAAAAAAAAATAAACTGCCAGACAGGCTATTGTGTATATATATATATATATATATATATATATATGATGATCTACTCTCTGTATTTCTTTATGTACAGAAATCATCTTATATATTCAATGTATTATTCATGTCTTTTGTATACTTTATGTTAACTTCTGAAAAACTGGGGGGGGAAGCTTTATCAGTGTGCTGATTATATCCACCCCTCCCCATTCCACTGCTTTTCTATGCTTATTTGACTTTATTTTCCTACATAAAGGTGTGAAAAGATCTTTAGCCTATCCCATTGTCACTGATGATAGTGTTTGGTGCTTTAACAGCTAGGGACTTAGGAGAGCTTAACATATATACCCCCATGTTCACGCAATAAATATATAACTTCATCTCCTTATGCCATGTAAGCTGAAAGACAGGGGTCGCAGTTACCCCTTTTGAAAATATTTTCCTCTATCTGAACCAATAACATTTGCTAAATGCTGATGTCTTTCCTGCTGTTGTCTTATTTTAGCTCTGTCATATATTAGCGGTCCTATAATGAGTGAACAAATCTCTCTTTTAGCCTGGTGATCACATTTTCTGCTTTTTAATCTAATACAACTTAGAGAACTGTGGCTTTGTAAAGAGCAAAGGCATTACTTTTCTTGTAGCACATCAACTCTACCAAGGGAAACGGCAACCTCTAGAGCACAGAGCACTTTGTGTATCCAGTAACCAATACCTAGGAATCTAGACGCAATCAGCATTAATGTTACTTAGCTTACTGGGTTTCTTCAGAAAATACCCCAAGTATTACTTTTTAAAAGGTTATTCCATCTGTGTTCCTATTTCTCAAGCCCTCTTCTACTTCGACTGAATTTAAAACACTTGATAACAAATGCTTCATGCAGCACTGCTGAAATAATCAGACTAACGGCTGGTCTGAGAATGAGGCCCAGCGTTCATTTCAATGGTGAGCTGAATTTCTGAAAGGGCTCACGCTCTGTAATTTAGTGAATGTAATGAGACGGCTGGAGCCTGACAGAATTTCATTTTAAAAAGCCTATTCCATCCTGGAAGATAAACCCCCTCTAAAATTCTAGTATCAAGGCCAAGCTTTCTTAACTTATCTCCAAAGTTAAGTCCAAATGGTGCACTCAACAGGACATTTATAGGAGTTAATATCATATTCTTATATACCTTAACGGGCTGGAACACGATTTTGACTCAGGCTAAATTTTGTTTAAAAAAATTAGTCTTCATTGGCCACTTTCCAGGGGAAAGCTTTTAAACTGAGGGCAATTAAATGAACAGGAGAGAAGGGGCTAGTCCAGAACAACTGAAAAATATCTCTTCATATATAATGCGACGAGAATAATTTCCAGGTTTTTTTCCTTGTACTCATACCCTCTTGTTTTTATCCTCAAAGAAATTTCCAATTAAGGCTACCTGCTGTGATTGTTCATCTATTCATCTACTTAGAAATATTTTAAAAATCTCACTCAGTAGCCATTCTATCTTAAAAAATTACTATATAGGAGTTATATAATATTCCTGTATCGTTCTTTAAAAAAAGAGTTGATTTTGAAAATTAAGACAATGTCCAAACAGGAGTCTACAAGCTACAAGCCATGGGCAAAATCCACCCACAACTTGTTTCTGTAAATAAACTTTTATTGGAACCCAACCATGCCCATTCACCTATGTACTGTGTATGGCTGCTTCTGAGTTACAATGGCAGTATTGAATAGTTGAGGTTCAAAGCACATGGCCCACAAAGCAGAAAACATTTACTAGCTGACCCTGTACAGAAAAAGTCTGTCGCTCCATAGTCTGAAACAAGATTCTGACAACACAAAAACCATAAATCCGCAAGTGATTTTAATACCCTAGACATATATGCAAATTCAAATATCTGATTGTCTTATAGGTTTACTTCTTGCCTGTGAGGCAGCTGCATAAAAACCTGTTGTCTCTTTTAACTTTTATCTACAAAGCTTCCTCTTTTTTTTTTTTTTTTGGAATGTTTTTATTTATCTTTGAGAGACAGAGAGCACGAGCAGGGGAGGGGCAGACAGGGGGGTGGACAGAGGATCCAAAGTGGGCTCTGCATTGACAGCAGGGAGTCTGATGTGGGGCTTGAACCCACAAACCGTGAGATCATGACTTGAGCCAAAGCCGGACACTCAACCAACTGAGCCACCCAGGCGCCCCATATCTACAAAGCTTCCTAAGCAAATTAGTGCCAATGGTTAAGATGTTCCCAAATTAGGAAATGGAATACTGAAGTTATATGAAACTGATGGCCATATTCCAAACGTAAATATGTCAGAAAGTTAAGCAAAGGAGCATTCCACTCGTCAGGACAGTCAAACTAGGAAGCTGAGATTCGGACAGGTGACGGCAAAGAGGAAAGGCACCACGCATCACTGAAGGAGACAGATGCCAGAAGTTAGATGTTATAGCAGGCAATATTTAGTGATAACCCCACTGTATATGGCACCATGCCGTGTATGTTATAAAACAGAAAAACAAGGTCCCAGTTTCTGTAGCTCCTCTAGAACCAAAAATGATCATCAGTTCTGCCTACCATTTTTTGATATTATAAACTTAACTTAAAAAACAAGTAAGAACTATTAAAATATACTCAAGGAATTCCAAATGGTATTTCAGTTACAGTCAATGTGTTCAATATATGATTTTAAAGTTTCTTTTCAGTTTATATAATTGAGCTAACTTCAAAGGAATTCTATCTTACCTTCTCATCAACGTTAGAATTCCTGGTATATTTGAGATTTCAGAAAATCTGGATCATGGCAGCACAGAGTTAGTGGCAATCATGTACGAGGAGTCTTCAAAATCTTCTTTGGTTAAGGGATATGCCTGGAGCAAGGGGGTTCTGACCTGACTGGCAAATAAGCTAAAACATCTCGACTCACGTAATAGCTGCCACGGTAAAAATGAAACGTTGGAATTCCCAGCAGCCATGTCACACTCCTGCAGGCTCAGGAGGAAGTGAGCACTAAAGAGAAGGGAGAAACAAACACAACTAGCTCTTCTAGGATATTAGTCTGCACAGTAGCCAGAGCTCCGGGCACAGCGCTTCGAGCTGATCAACAGAATTCACCAGCGGATAAATGTGAAAATTTAACCCTACAGCTGTTGTGATGAACCACCTTGAGTAAAAACCATTGGTTAGCTGAAAAGTAAACCAGTGTGTCACATAAAAGTACCTGAGGAAGACTCGGTATTGTTCGACTTTTTCCAGCAGATGCAGTTTATAACTCCAGTGCTGTCATCCACTGCAAGAGAAGCATAAAAGGGTAGAAGAGAGATCTGGGCACTGCTAGTGAATCAGTACACTGACACTGGATTTTGCCATACCAAAAAATGACATTTTTCAATAGCCTGCTTGGTCAAACCCTTATAAAACTCTCCTACTTAAAAAAAAACTTTTTAAATATTTATTTATTTTTGAGAGACAGAGAGAGACAGAGCATGAGCAGGGGAGGGGCAGAGTGAGAGGGAGACACAGATTCTGACGCAGGCTACAGGCTCTGAGCTGTCAGCACAGAGCCCAATGTGGGGCTCGAACCCACGAAAGCGAGATCATCACCTGAGCCGAAGTCGGACTCTTAACCGACTGAGCCACCCAGGTGCCCCTCCTTCTATTTTTAGAAGTAACCTCTCACAGTATGCCAAGGAGTTAAAACTGCTTGTCTGCACATGCTGATGTAAAACACAATCCTAACAGGATGTAGTCAACATTTCACGTACCCTGCCTTAAGGGTACTGATGATTAATGATTTTAAGTTTATTTATTTTGAGAGAGAGAGAGAGAGAAAGAGAGAGAGAAAGAGAACACGTGCACACAAGCGGTGGGAGGGGCAGAGAGAAGGAGACACAGAATCCCAAGCAGGCTCTGTGCCAACAGTGCATAGCCTGATGTAGGGCTTGAACCCAGGAACAGTGAGATCATGAGCTGAGCTGTAGTTGGATGCTTAACCAACTGAGCCTCTCAGGTGCTCCAAGGGTACTGATGATTCTTGACCACACCTCTCCTAAAAATGGGGTCCTCAGGAAGTTAAGTACAAAAATCTCAATGAATGCAACATGCAAAAGTGGCCTTGCTCTCCCACCGTGAAACAAGGCAGCGCTGACATGGTCTGTGGTGAGAGGCACTTAGAGGGTAGCCTTCTTCTCTCACCATTTGCTCTCTCATGAGCTCTATGATTTACCAAGACACAGCACCCCAAATATTCTGACATGGACTTCTCTTTGTGAACAAACTTCTGCCCAGTCCTTAACACTGCAGGGGATGTAAGGAAAGCCAAGTATATTGCAGAAGGGCAAAGTTTTATTTTCATAATGGCAAATAATTCTATCTTGTTCACATAAATAATTTTGGCTTATTTTATCCTTAATGAAACACACACACACACACACACACACACACACACACACACAGAATTCCCACTGCACTTGAATTTATAACTGCAGAGAAACTGGAAATGCTTGCTATGGGATGACAGGTGTTTCCTCTTTGTCTAATTTCTAAAAAACTCAGAAAAGAGATCAGTGGGCTTAATGATTTTCTAGAAAATCACCAGCAAGGCTGTTATAAAAGCCCATGTAATATAGAACATAATGCAAATTTTTTTATTGCTGGTTTAAATTTGTGTTGAAAGCAGAAGCCAAGAATACTTCTTATATGAAAATAAATTCTGGATGGATTTTATTAAATGTAAAACAGGTGAACTTAAAATGATGAGGAGAAAATATGGGTAAATACTTTTGAACTTTGTGCTTATAGTTGGTGGGGGGATTCTTTAAGCAAACCTGAAAATCAGAACTCATTTAAAAAAATTTTTTTTTAACGTTTATTTATTTTTGAGACAGAGAGAGACAGAGCATGAACGGGGGAGGGCAGAGAGAGAGGGAGACACAGAACTGGAAGCAGGCTCCAGGCTCTGAGCCATCAGCCCAGAGCCTGACGCGGGGCTCGAACTCACGGACTGTGAGATCATGACCTGAGCTGAAGTCGGATGCTTAACCAACTGAGCCACCCAGGCGCCCCTCAGAACTCATTTTTAAAGGTCGGATATATCTGACCAACTAATAATACTGTACGGCAATTTTCCAAATGATAGGGCTAGTGTCTTAATACATAAGGAGCTCATACAAATGAATAAAGAACAAGACCACCAGAGAAAAAAATGGCAAAAAAAAAAGAATATGCAATTCACAGAAGATATAAAAATGGCCAATAAACGTGTCAGTACACTAAATTCATTAGTTACCAGAAAAAGAACAAACATAATGTCTCAATTACTAGAATAACAAATATTAAAAAATACTGATACCCTTGCTGTTTCAAAGAGACACATGCACCCCAATGTTTATAGCAGCACTTTCAACAATAGCCAAAGTATGGAAGAGCCCAAATGTCCATCGATGGATGAATGGATAAAGAAGATGTGGTATATATATACTATGGAGTATTACTCGGCAATCAAAAAGAATGAAATCTTGCCATTTGCAACTACGTGGATGGAACTAGAAGGTATTATGCTGCTAAGCGAAATTAGTAAGTCAGAGAAAGACAAACATCATATGACTTCACTCATATGAGGACTTTAAGACACAGAATGGATGAATATAAGGGAAGGGAAGCAAAAATAATATAAAAACAGGGAGGGGAACAAAACATAAGAGACTCTTAAATATGGAGAACAAACAGAGGGTTACTGGAGGGGTTGTAGAAGGGGGGATGGGCTAAATGGGTAAGGGGCATTAAGGAATCTACTCCTGAAATCATTGTTGCACTATATGCTAACTAATTTGGATGTAAATTAAAAAAAATTGTTTTTAAATACTGATATACCCTCACATGCTGTTAGTGGAAGTGTAAATTCATATCAAATTTCTAAAGAGCAAGTTAGGAAACCAGTTGAATTTTTAAATGTATATATCCTCTGACTTCGTGATTACTTCTAGAAATTTATCCTGGGGAGAAAAACAGAGTAAGTACCCAGATTTATACATCTTGTATAAGGCCGTTTGCTGCAACATTGTTTATAATACTGGAAGTTGGGTGGCTCAGTCAGTTGAGCGACTAACTTCGCTCAGGTCATGATCTCACAGTTTGTGGGTTCGGGCCCCTCATTGGGTTCTGCACTGGCAGCTCAGGTCGGGTTCTGTGCTGGGAGCTCAGAGCCTGGAGCCTGCTTCAGAATCTGTGTCTCCTTCTCTCTCTCTGCCTCTCCCCGGCTTGCACTCTCTCTCTCTCAAAAATTAATAAACATTTAAAAAAAAATTTTTTTAATGAATTACAATGGCATAGCATATGGAGGTAAAAAGTTATAATGAAGATTTATGTTCGCTGCTGTTAAAAGATATCCATGCCTCATTTTAGCAAAGAAATCTTATATAATATTTTTTAAAGTTTATTTATTATTTTGTGAGAGACAGAACACAATAGGGGGAGGGGCAGAGAGGGAGAGAGAATCCCAAGCAGGTTCTGTGCAGCCAGCATGAGCCTGATGTGGGGCTCAAACTCATGAAACCCTGAGATCAGGACATAAGCTGAAATCAAGAGTCGCGGACACACAACTAACTGAGCCACCCAAGAGCCCCAAGAAATCTCATATATAATCTAATTCACATAAAATGTTAAATAGTGTACTTTGACAGAAATTATTTTAAGACTTTAAAATGATAATAGCAGTTTCTTTTGGAGCATAGGAAAGGGACTCCACGTTGAATGTACATGCTCACTGTAAGCCTCATTTCAGAAATATTGAGAGAGAAATATGCATAACAGCTCAAGGAAATAAGACATATATATATTTCTCCAATATTAGGAACATGTAAAACTATTAGGAAGGATGTTCACCCAAACGTTGACATTGTTTTTATCTTATTTATAGGGTTTTACATGACTTTAATGTACTTCAGTAAAATTTAGTCTAATTTGAAATTTTATTTTATAATGAATATCATCTTAAAATAAATCAATAAGGAAATTCTGAATTAAAAAATTGTTTGACACCTCTAGGCACACTACTTCTGTGGCCAGTGACAAATCTTGGTTTATCATGTAGTGTAAAAAATATTAGCACATGAACACTTGTTCTAGGATGTGTGAGGACACTGACTGCAGCCTCTCCAGGACTCTTGGTCTGAGCTTAAACTGCTGCCAAGTGCTCTGGGCACTGCCACCAAACCCTCTGACCTTCTAGTTTGTAACCTCTCCTGGAGGGTGCTGTTCCCCGGCAGTGTAAGGTCTGGCTGCTGGAATGCCCTGGTAGGGGAGCCCCCTTGGAGTGCTGCACAACGTGCTCCCCCATTCGCCTGGGTCGCTGGCCTTTTGTTTCAGCAGTGGAATGAGTCAGCGACAGCAGGAAACACCCCCAGCACAGGCCTGTAGTGAGTCAGGTGGAGCAGGACCCAGTACAGCAGGGAGTGGCCGCCTGGCAGGTGGCCCGAAAGCCAAGATGGCCCTAGGACAGCAGGGAGGGTGCAGCTCTCCCTTGAACAGGCCTCACAAGAGTTAAAGTCACAAAAGCATTTCTACTCTCAGTTACCTCAACCCTCAGATGCTTTTCATTTTCCCATAGCCCACAGATGGGTCCTGTTCTTGTAACATTCATTCTAAAGAAACTGTTTATTGGGGAAGAGTCAAACATATCACCTTCATCTTGTTTTAAACTCCCATCCCAAAAACAAAAACAAAAACAAAAAAAGCAGATGAAGTTGATTTTGGGGGGAGGGTGAGCTGATGGGGGAGAGAAAAATCAAATTGAGTTATATGGAGATATACGGCTCACTGGAGTCAGTAAATAGATTGGATCTATAAATCTCCAACAGTGGAACCTTGAGCAAATGACTGGACCTTATTTTTCTCATCTCCAAAATGGAAAGAACATCTGTCCTTACTATTTCAAACGATTAGGGGGAGAATAACACCATGTACGTGAAAGTGCTTTGTAAACTGAAACTACCATTTCATCACTGATATTTGGAGAGGTAGTACTTTATTATACTACAGAAAATGTACTTGCCCACAGCTGAGTATGCTGTAGGAAATGGGTGGATATTTGTTGAATTGTCTGGAGAAAAACAGAACGAATACCTTTGGTAAAATAAAGGAGAGAAGAGATCCAATATGGGGATGCCTGACAAGACGATCTATTTTAAAGTTTAAAAAATATATATATGCTGGGCAAAAGCAGAGGGCATGAGGAAACTCATCTCTCACATGTTATTTTATAAGCAGGAGACTGTCACATTCAGGGAAATGAATACCTGTTGAAGAAAGGCAATGATATCGTATCTATACATTAGCTATCATACACAGACTACCAGTGAAATGGTGGCAGTCAACTTGTTCAACTGCCTTCTGTCTCTCCACAAGGAGAGCAGGAACACAAATCCAAGGCAGCACACCAGAAAGCAACAACGTCAATTACAGCAAAGATCTGGAATCCGAAGTTAAGCTTCCCACTAAATATCTAGGTTGGCCTCCTAGCTGCAGAGACTCTGAGAGTTGCACAAGGCAACAGATGAAAATGCTTACATTAAACTCAATGAAAAAAAATCAAGACCCACGACACTAATTGCTGCCGTCCAAACTATAGAAATCTTTCATTTGGTTTCCATCATCATGAGGGGAGGGTAATTTTATGATAACAGATATTCACCCCTGAGTACCAAAAGGCTTTTATTAAGAAAAGATTTATTTTCAAGTAATTTCCATGCCCAACATGGGGCTTGAACCCACAACCCCGAGATCAAGAGTCACATGCTCCATCGACTGAGCCAGCCAGGCACCTCCCCAAGAGACTTTTTAAAAATACTGTTCTGGGGGCACCTGGGTGGCTCAGTCAGTTGAGCATCCAACTTCAGCCCAGGTCACGATCTCAAGGTTCATGAATTTGAGCCCCACATCGGGCTTGCTGCTGTCAGCCTGTCAGCACAGGGCCTGCTTCGGATCATTTGACCCCCCACTCTCCCTCTGCCTCTCCCCTGCTTATGATCTCTCTTTCAAAAAATAAATAAAACATTAAAAAAAATACTGTTCTGGATACAAATCTTATTATTTTTATACTTATCTTCTTAAAGAGTCTATTTAACATTAATCTGGCCTTTTTTATTTTTAAAGGTACCAATATAAACATTTGTTACCATCCTTTACCATTTATAGCTATGCTCTCAGGTATCAGGTATCTAACCTTGATCATCCAGAGATCCTAGACTGTCATATTTTAATTTTTCCACCTCCAAACTCCCCATCAGCTGTCACGTGAAAGTAGGCATCAGTGTCATTCTTAACTTTTTGCATCACTTTACACTTGGTCCATGTCAGTGGCCCCAAGGGGCTCCTAATAAAGGACAAGTGCGTGGGCTCTGTGAGAGTCCCCAGCTGCTCTGAAAGGCTAGGGTTGCTTGATATTCAGTGTTCCACTAAGTGGGGTCCTTTCACATAAACTCAGTGTTGGGCACAATTGTTCTTACCTCCGTAGCTGTAGAAAGTATCCTTTTCTCTTCTTCCAATTACAGTTCCCAAGATCTCCACCTGTTTTATTGGATGCCCATTGTAAAAAAATACTCCTGAAATTAAAAAAAAAAAAAAAAAATCAGCCCTTGACAAATGGCAAGCCCCAAGAAATTCAAATGTCTTTTCCTTAAGGGTTCTAAGTAGAAAGGTTGCCTTTACTGAAGCCTGTACTAATGTAGAAAAGAGAAAACCAATGTTGCCCAACTAGATCTGGTTAATCTTCTTTCCACTTGTGAAAATGAAATGTGCATCCTTGTGGACCTCTCACAAGGGGCCTGAAAACAGTATATTATGAGACCAAATCTATTTGGAGAGGCTATAAAAGAGAGGAAATCACAAGAAAGGCTTCTTTGGCTTTTTTACTTGAGCTTTTCTAGGCAGCCAGTCATCATTTATATGAATTAGCAGCAGCTTTTTATTTTTTTAAATATTTTTTAATGTTTATTTATATTTGAGATGGGGGGGGGGAGGGGCAGAGAAAGAGGGAGACACAGAATCCAAAGCAGGCTCCAGACTCTGAGCTGTCAGCACAGAGCCCAAGTGGGGCTCGAACTCACGAACTGTGAGATCATGACCTGAGCCAAAGTCTGACATTTAACTGACTGAGCCACCCAGGCGTCCACCCCCACTTTCTTTTTTAAAGAGAAGATGATTAGGTTACAAAATGCTGCCTTTGGGGCCAGATTATAATTCAAAAACTTCTCTTCTTAAAACCGTTTTCAAAACCCAGAGAACAGATGCCAACGGGCAGCTTCCTGCCAGAGGAGAGACCTAAGAAGACAAATCATACACTAACACCTGGAGGCCTTTTGTGGACTCTGGAAGGGTTGTGGAGGGACTCCTGGCTGCAGTGAGTCCCTGATTCCCACCCAAGGTCCCAGAGCTGTCCTGGCTCCTGCAGAGCTTCCTGTCTGCGCACCCCCAACATCCTAACCTAACTCCCTATTCTGGCTTAAGCTACTGGCATGTGCATGTGTCTCCTACAGCTAACGAAATCCAAACTAAAACCTCCAGCTTGTCCTTTTTCCCACTATGATGACTGAATTCTTTAGTTTTAGAAAGAGGCTGTAAACATTTAAATGGTCATTTCCTTTTAAAATAAAGATATGAGGGGCGCCTGGGTGGCTCAGTCAGTTAGATGTCCGACTTCGGCTCAGGTCATGATCTCGCAGTTCGTGGGTTCAAGCCCCACATCAGACTCTGTGCTGACAGCTCAGAGCCTGGAGCCTGCTTCAGATTATGTGTCTCCCTCTCTTTCTCAAAAATAAAGATTAAAAAACAAAATTTTAAAAATAAATAAATAAATAAAATAAAGATATTAATTGCAAACAAAGAAACATTCACCAATGTAGGCATCTGACCACCTCCTCCCTCCCCACCAAGCCTGGACAGAGCCTCTCTTCTCCACACCTATAGGGCTGGGCAGCAGGACGGCCCGAACCCTGAAGCCCTTCAAAACCTCCAGACTGGCCTCCACTGACGGCTCTCGTTTCCCATGTGGATAAAGGGGCTGGGGATGAGACACTCATGGAGAGTCCCAGAGGATGGACAAGGAGGCTCTAAGCCTCAATCAGCAAGAGATCCTAGAAGGGTGAGATGTGGTTGGAAGGAAAACATGGTGGCAAATTTAGCCAAAAGAAGGCCCTCTCCCTGGCAGAGCATCCTTCTCAAGATGACTTAGTGGATTAGAGACCATGCCCAGGGCAACAAATGGGGGCCATGAGCTGAAATGGCAAGGCTACACAAGGGAAGGAGCCCGAGTCACTGTGTCATTCCCAAGGAGAGTCACCCCCTTCCAGGGACACTTGGGTTGAATGGGGACAAACTGGTTCCACAGAAAATCCACGACATTTCAAATGCAGGATACTTCCAATCAACTTCTCCTGAGTTCTTACGATTGATATCCAGGCCCCTTAGTTACCACCTTTGGTGAGACCTTTGGGGCCTCTGCCCCTGCCTGCCTGCACTGACCAAACACAAAGGGCAAGTTCAGAGGAGGGAGAGCCCTGCAGGACCTCCGCAGGCAAGCTCAGACTTCCTGTGGCAGAAGAAAGTTTAAATCAGGAGAATGAGCCTCACCTATGGATATGGGCATGGAATCCTGTCCTGGAGCGCACCCCAACACCGTGCCCTGACATGCTTGTGTGCAGAGAAGAGCTATGGCATGGCCCTCCTTTGGTTTGCTGCAGAGCCAGGTGGGGCTTAGAGTGGCCTGAACTCCAGGCTGCTCTCTGGCTGCAGCCAGCACTTTCTGCTTCCCCAAATGCATTGTATAGGTAATAACACTTTCTATCTGTGTCCTGAGCAGAGCCAGGTTGGAACCGTTCTCTGAACGTGACTGGCCTTCCCCTATCCCAGCTCAAAGATGGTCTGTCCTGGGATTGGTTTGCATTAGAGACAGCACACTCCACAGGATTCCATGTGTCAGTTGTGGCCCCAGGACCACAAAATAGGAGGAGGCAGAACTGTGGAGACCTCTGGACCCATTGGAGGATCCACTGTCTGCCCCTGAAATATCTTTCCAGCTGGTCCTAGAGCCACTATGGGGTGCTTCACTGGTGATGTCTGAAAGCCTGAGACAGTCCCAGGCCTCTGTGGGTTTCCCTGGACACCCTGGTATGTGCTGCTATGGTGGTTTTTATAGTAAAGAGCTGACACACTTTAAGAGTGGGAAAAGAGCTAGCCAAAATGTATTCTGCCTATGTTGAAACATACAAAAAAGGTGGTAACAAGACTGGACTAATGACACAAGCCAGGGAAGTCTTCAAGTCACCTGTGATGGAGGCTAATCCTCCAGTGTTGCAAACTATGCTGCGCCACTCAATAAAAATCTGAACAGGGCTTCACTTGAGAACACAACAGACTTTCTCAAGAAAGCACAGGAAAGAGAGACCCTAAACTTTTATCTCCTAGACTGACAATGGTCACCTTCAAGGACAGACCTAGTCACTCCAAGGTGCAAACAATCCTTCCAATCTTAAGTGATTGATGCAATAAACGTCTTAAAAGCATCACAGAACGGAGAACCAATTTAAAAGAAAATAACACATGGGTTGAATCAAAACAGAGAAAATCAACTGAGGAGGAAACACGCTGCTTGGAAACAGAGAAGACACTTCCCAGAGTGTATGGAATCATGAACGCCACATATCAGAAGCACAACCTACAAGAAGATGGCGGAAGACATGGAAAAGAGTTGGGAGAGAACTTCCTACTATCAAAACAAGATTCTCTTCTAGGACAAAAGGGCTCAATAAAAGTTGGATGGCAGCTCTGCTGACCGAAAGAAAGCTCAGTAAGCCAAGAAAAGAAAATAACCAAGACGACGGATACTGACTTATGTGGAGTTTAGGCTGCAACCCCAAGTGTTTCTGCTCCTGCTGCCTTTGTTCCACATGCAGCCCAAGGAGGCGCAAACATATCAGGGGGAATCATCTGGATCATCAGGGCTGAAGGAAGGAGGAGGGTCAGGCCAGGAGGGTTCAGGGATCTGGAATCACACAGGCAGGCTTGATTCAGCTTTCACAGTAGCCAACCCCCAAACAGCCACCACTCCAGCAAGACATTTGTCTGTTTTCTCTCTTTTAAAAATATATTTGATTTACCTCTTTTTAGTCTAACTGCTGTTATTTAATTGATGTATGAATGCATTCAAATACCTAAGATACTATTTGTTATTAATTTTTAATTTTATTTTAGAAAGGGGGGGGTGGGGGCACAAGGAGAGAGCGAGAGACAATCTTAAGCTCAGCAGGGCTCAATCCCATGACCCTGGGATCCTGACCTGAGCTAAAATCAAGATCAGATGTTCAACTGACTGAGCCATCCAGGTGCCCGATAAGATGCTATTTTTAGCATAATTCTTATGAATACACTATTTCCACTTCATTGGACCCTCAAGAATTAGATAATATAAGTACTGTATTTTGATTTAAGCAACATTCACTATATCCCATTATTAAAGTCTGACATGGACATTTAGAATAATAAAGACAATTTCTTTATGCTATAAACAAAAAGATGCAGCAAAAAAGACCCCAAAACCTATAAACACCACCACCACCACCACCACAGTCAAACTTTGTAACATTTTTTTTCTTAACATTTTGTATTAGTTTAACCCTAAATTCACAGAGTTGACATTTTGCAACCATTTTGCAAGGCAATTCTGATGGCAAATAAGCAGAAAAAGGTCAAATTTCAAGTCAAGGTCACAGTCTCCCACAAGACTGCTCTTTCTTCAGTCACTGACCCTAAATTTGGGGGTTCTCAGGCCACCCACACTTCTGACCAAAGCACTACAAATTAGGGGTTCCTGTAACTCACTCAGCTTTGATAATCTGCTAGAATGGCACACAACTCAGGAAGGTGCTAGACCTATGACTGTAGTTTCTTAGTAAAGGGTACAAATCAGGACTATCTAAATAAAGAGAGGCATAGGACAAGGTCTGGGAAGGTCCAAGCACAAAGCTTCCATATCCACAGAACACATCACCCTCCCGATAAATCAATGTATGATTACCAACCAGGAAAATTCACCTGAGCCTCAGTGTCCAGAGTTTTTACTCGAGTTTCAGTATGCAGGCAAGACTCAATCCTTGGCCACACAACAATTCAATCTCCAGCCCCTCTCCCTTCCCAAGGGGTTGGGCTGATGTCACCCAGCTGGAAATCCCAGCCCTTTCCGATCACACGGTTGTTCTTTCAGGCATGGACAACCCCCATCCTCAAACCAAACCAAAAACAACACAGAAGTAAAAACCTAGACTAGACTAGGGGAATTTCCCACCCTTAGGGCCCTACAGTATAATCTAGAGAGTACTCCTCTTGTGAAATTATGGTTGGTGTCTGCTTCAACCATGAAGTTTCATTTTAAAAACAAGAGTAGGCAGTTAGTTCGGTTTTTAACAGGATGCCTGGAGGCCAGTTATCAGGAAATTTAGATACCGGTCCGTGGCAACACTCCAAAACCAAAGCCACCAGAAGCTGGATCAAAACAGACAGACCCCAGACAAAGAAGGCCAGAAACCCTGATCAAGTAAGGGAGAAAAGGCATGAAACCCTGTTCACAAAAATATCCCTCCCAAAGTAATAAATTTTCCACCCCCTAACAACTGTCAATACAAGACACAAACCCAAAACCCCAGGCACAGCTCTCCACTGAGTTAGCCTGTTCTCACATCTCACTTTAATAAACATTCCCACTTGCACTGCTCAACCATGTGTCTGGTCTCTCCTTGAATTCTTCCTTGCTAGGAGACAAAGAGCCTCTGGCAACATCCCTGGGAAGGACTGGGTGGAGGCACAGGGCCCGGGGGAGTGGCGAGGGGGGGTTTCCCCAGTCCACCTGGCAACAAAATCACATCTGGAACAGTATTACCAGTGACATAGCAAAGACCATCAGGATCAGTTTTCCTTGGTTTGTTGTTAATACATCGTAAAGTCCTTCAGCCACAAGAAGCGTTAAGCCCCTAGCATGCCCTGATATTTCCTTGAGCATCTACAGAAGACTTTCTTTCAAGTGCAAGGCTGGCATTTGGTGTGAAATTGCTTTCTTCCTGAGTTGAGCTATGAAGAATACCGGCCTGTTCTGGAAAATGGACAACTGTGGGGGAGGACGGCTGCCTTCCAAGGAAAAACAAAAAACAAAAAACAGACAATCTCCAACAATAATAGGAAACCAAGGTGTGGTGAAAAATATGCACAAAAGGCTTTAAAATAAGGCCATCCAAATATATTTGTACACAGAACTGGAAGCACACAAAACATCCTCTCATTAGAACTGTACATACTTGAGATTCTTGACTACCTCTGACTCACAGCTTGCTATTTGTTCAAAACAGCAAAGAGTTTAACCAAACTTCTCATATAACACAGTAAACATGTGAAGACCCATGCACAGCTAAGTGCATTATTTAAATCTACCTCAAATTATATTTGTTATGTTTTAGGTATGAAGAACCTATCTTTATTCTACCACTTTAAAAAAAAAGTGATTTCTTTAACTTTACATTTTTAATACTTTGTTTGCCCCAATTACTATTTCTTTGAGGGACTACTACATGCCTGGCACTGTTTTAAGCACTGTAATTACATAGGTGTATAAAGCAGATCACATCTTTCCTCTCAAGGAGTTTATACAACTTGGTTCTGATTAAGTGAAAACAAAACAAAACCCCACAAGAAAGTCAGGCCTGGTTAATCCCTATTTTTACAAAGAAGACACCTAACCTTTACAGGTGAGTCACATGCCCAGGCCAGTTAAGAGGCACAGTTGAGAAAGAGAACAAAGCCTAGAGATGCCTGGTCCAGTGAGCTTTCCACCAAGAGCTGTCCCAAAGAAAAACTACTGAGCCTGTTATAATATGAGAGATCTCAACTGCAGACAAAAACATTCCTCAGTACAAAGGTTACTTCCCCCAGCATTTAAGAAATAAAATTGAGATTTAGACTTTTTAACTTGCATAGAAATGAACTAATTTGAGAGTCCACGCTAGGTTATTTTCCGAGTCTGCAGGAGGCAAGGCTCTCCTGAAAGCCGCTAAGCCCCTAGCATTCTGCAGCTTTGAAGAAGGCTGGGGTGCAGGTGCAGCACAGGGCATCCTCCAGGCCCACCAGCCACATACCTGGTACCTGGCAGGACTCCTTCAAGTCCAGGATATCCCTGATGTAGAGTTTTGCAAAGGCTAGAAACACAGGATCCAAACCCCACAAGAGGGAAGGGGTCTCCTCTTCAGATCGGCTGGATTCAGACTCCATCGGGAGGCTGGGCTTCTTTGGCTTCCAGCCAACCCTGAAAGGCTCTGCGTCACTGAATCGATCTAGATAGGAGACAGAAAAAATCAGGATGCAAAGCATTTAAAGTGGGTGAAATTGGCATGGCCCCGAAGCTGCTCCCGGGCGGGCATCCAGAACTCCGGTAGGGATAAATAAACCCAGGGGTCCGGGGCCTGTCCAAGCCAGGGGCCTAGAGGAAAGAGGCGCTCCTTGGGTGAGGGCCTGTACGTTCATTATGGTTCTCTCTCTGGAATCTCCTCTGCCCCACGGGAGTATTTCTCCTTCCCCCGAAGTACCAACTTCAAAACGGCTAAACGCTAACTTTTCACTTCGGGGAGCTATCCATACAGGCGTACCCCGAAACCGCTTTAATGGGCGGGGTCCAAGAGGAATGGGCGCCCACGTGGCCAAACACCAGGGGGGTCAGAAGGGGTGGATCTGTGCGTCGCCCTGCCCCTACACCTTCCGGTTCGGGGATACACTGAGGAAGGGAGGAAAACGGAAACGAAAAGCAGACCCGCTCCAAGCCCCTCCCGCCGTGTCGCGACGCTGGCCCCCGGCCCCCTGCCCTGAGGAGCGCGCAGGCCCGGCCCTTCCGGGCGCTCAAAGGCCTCGGGCGTCAAGGCCCCGCCCAGCGCAGAAGCGCCGGGCCCAGGTCTTCTTAGCAGGCGCGGGGGTAGGACCCATCTCCCGACTTTCCACCCACCCACCTCTCCCCACCTGAGCCTTCCCTCCAGACTGCCAGAGTTTCGCCACGGCTCCGCCCCGCCCCAACCGCGGCCCCGCCTCATTCCAACGGGGCCCCGCCCCAATCTCTCTGCAGGTGGCGAGCCTGCCTTAGCGTATTTGGCTCAGGCAGTGCTCTGGTCCCTCCATCCGCGCGTTCTCCATGGGCTTCCGCTGGAGCGCGCAGCCCAAATCTCCGAGGCCTGGCTCTGCAATTCCTGCTGTCCGAACCCCATCCTCCCAAGTCTCCCTTTCAAGCCGTCTCCCGCTAGGGGTAGGACGATGAGTCAGGACCACCAAGACGTTGGGACTGGTTTGGGGGACACGGAGTTTTTTCCTGATATATTAAATGAACAAATAAAAAACGCAATACCGAGAGCGGGACTACATTGTGGCATATTTTAAATGTTTACTTACACTTGGTGAGTGATCTACTAACACACACACGATATTGGGACTCTACTCACATTGGAGATAATGTCAGTATCTAAATGGAGACCTTGAGTGAATGTGAGGTCTTGGCTTTAACCAAGGCTAGCCTTACAAGATCGTGACAATAAATTTTGTCTTCTTTCCGCTTATTCAGTGTATACTCTGTAATGTTATACACTTAAGAATTTTGAAATACTGGCATTTTGGTAAATCATGGCTACCTTGATGGTGCTTGTCCCCATTGGCCCTAATTTAAGGTGAGAAAAGAGATACAGGGCATCCAGATTGGCAAGGAAGAATTCAAACTTTCACTCTTTGCAGAAGACATGATACTCTATATGGGAAACCCAAAAGACTCCACCAAAAAACTGCTAGAACTGATACATGAATTCAGCAAAGTCACAGGATATAAAACCAACATACAGAAATCAGTTGCATTTCTCTACACCAATAATGAAGCAGAAGAAAGAGAAATCAAAGAATCAATCCCATTTACAACTGCACTGAAAACCATAAAATACATAGGAATAAACCTAACCAAAGAAGTCAAGGATCTGTATGCTGAAAACTATAGAAAGCTTATGAATGAAATGGAAGAAAATACAAAGAAATGGAAAAACATTCCATGCTTCTGGATTGGAAGAACAAATATTGTTAAAATGTTGACACTACCCAAAACAATCTACACAGTCAATGCAATCCCTATCAAAATGACACCAGTATTCTTCACAAAGCCGGAACAACCAATTTTAAAATTTGTATGGAACCATAAAAGACCCCAAATAGCCAAAGTAATGTTAAGAAAGAAAACCAAAGCAGGAGGCATCACAATTCCAGACTTAAAGCTATATTACAAAGCTGTAATCATCAAGACGGTATGGTACTGGCACAAAAAAACAGGCACATAGATCAATGGAACAGAGTAGAGAACCCATGAATGTACCCACAAATGTATGACCAACTAATCCTTAGCAGAACGGGAAAGAATATCCAATGGAAAAAAGACAGTATTTTCAGCAAATGGTGTTGGGAAAACTGGACAGTGACATGCAGAAGAATGAACCCGGACCACTTTCTTACTACACAAAAATAAAATGGATGAAATTCCTAAATGTAAGACAAGAAACCATCAAAATCTTAGGGGAGAAAACAGGCAACAACCTCTTTGACTTTGGCTGCAGCAACTTCTTACTAGAAATATCTCTAGAGGCAAGGGAAACAAAAGCAAAAATGAACTATCGGGACCTCATCAAGGTAAAAGACTTCTGCATAGTGAAGGAAACAATCAGCAAAACTAAAAGGCAACCGATGGAATAGGAGAAGATATTTGCAAATGACATCGGATAAGGGTCAGTATCCAAAATCTATAAAGAACTTATCAAATTCAACATCCAAAGAACAAATAATCCAGTGAAGAAATGGGCAAAAGATATGAATAGGCACTTTTCCAAAGAAGACATCCAGATGGCTAACAGACACATGAAAAAATGCTCAACATCACTCATCATCAGGGAAACACAAATCAAAACCACAATGAGGTACCACCTCACACCTTTCAGAATGGCTAACATTAACAACTCAGGAAACAACAGATGTTGGCGAAGATTTGGAAAAAGAGGGACCGTTTTGCACTGCTGGTGGGAATGCAAACTGGTGCAGCCACTCTGGAAAACAGTATGGAGGTTCCTCAAAAAATTAAAAGTAGAGCTACCCTATGACCCAGCAATGCACTACTAGGTATTTATCCAAAGGATACAAAAAGCTGATTCCAAGGGGCACATGCACCCCAATGTTTATAGCAGCATTATTAACAATAGCCAAATTATGGAAAGAGCCCAAATGTCCATCAGCTGAATGGATAAAGAATATATATATATATATATATATATATATATACACACATGGAATATTACTCGGCAATCGAAAGAATGAAATCTTGGCATTTGCAATAACGTGGATGGAACTATAATGTATTATGCTAAGTGAAATAAATCATTGAGAGAGAAAAAATACCATATGATTTCACTCATATGTGGAATTTAAGAAACAAAACAAATGAACATTGGGGAAGGGAAGGAAAAATAATATAAAAGATACTCTTAAATACAGAGAACAAACTGAGGGTTGTTGGAGGGGTGTTGGGTGGAGGGATGGGCTAAATGGGTGATGGGCATTAAGGACAACACTTGTTGGGATGAGCCCTGGGTGTTATCTGTAAGTGATGAATCACTAAAGTCTATTCCTGAAACCATTATTACAGTGTATGTTATCTAATATGTATTTAAATAGAATTTAAAAAAGAAAGATGAATGTATTTTGTGGGGAAATACAGGTCATTCCTTTTGAGGAAAAAAAAAAGAAGAAAAGATAGCCACATTCCACTCCCAAAAGTAAATAGGAAAGCTACATCATAACCTTACTCAAGATGGCAAGAGTTCTTACTAATTTATAGGGACTCTGTACAATGGAAGGAGGGAGTAGAGGTCATTCTGGCAGGCCACTCCTGGGGGAGGCAGGTAGTGGCCAAAGAGATAATTACTAAACTGTTTAGCAGAGAAGGAACTTTAAGCAGCTGGAATGAAAATGTGTGTCGTTAGAATGATGGCATTTAATTACATCCCTGACCACTGAAGGAGCTGAAAAACAGAACCCTTGGCAAAGCATAGCATTGCCCATATTCTACTGCAATGAACAGTTGTTTCTGTAGAGTTTAAGATTCAATTAAGAGGGGCACCTAGGTGGCTCAGTTGGTTAAGCATCCAACTTTTGTTGAGGTCATGATCTCATGGTATGTCGGTTCAAGCTCCACAGCTCAGACCCTGGAGCCTGCTTCAGATTCTGTCTCCCTCTCTGTCTTCCCCTTCTGCACCCACACTGTCTCTCTTTCTCAAAAATAAGTAAGCATTAAAAAAAAAATTTAGGATTCAATTAAGAGAAGATACCTTTTTAATAGGAGGAAGCTTCTCTTCAAGGAAGCACATCCAGTAGGACACCCAGAAGGATGGGTGCTTCTGGTTGACCTATCAGATGAGGAGAGAGACAGGTCGGGTGACATTTTCCTGGTTGAACACATCCAGGGTAGAACCCAAGAAGAAAGTCAGTATTGTGTGTACTCAGAGCCTGAGATTTTAGGAGTGACTCTTTTGGTTCACCCAGGGGTAGAGTGCTAGAGCCCTTGGGAACCCCAAGCTTACTACCAGCTTTGGGGAGGGCCACACCAGGTGGGGGGAACAGAGAAGACTGCCCCTAACATCATCTTTTACAGTGAAGGGAAGATTCCTTGGAGACCAAAGATGCTTCTTTTTATCTGAGCTTAAAACTTGAAGTAGCAGATTGCAACTGAAACCCAAGGTGAGATGTGGAACAGAATTTCCAGACTACAGAAGCATCTAGGGGGTTGGGAGGACCTTCCTCCTACCATCTTCACCAGCATAGACTCCAAGTTCACCAATCAACCACCTGGAGATGTGCAAAGGACTCCTGAAATCATGAGCACTAGAGGGCTCTTTCAGCTTGAGACTCCACAACACGGCCAACCAGATATTTCAAAATCCAATAGTCAACTCTTAATGCTGGGAACCTTTCTTATGGAATTAGCCATCGCACTTCTCAATGTGAAATAATGTTTCATTTTGCAAGCACTTTTGACAAGCTAGACAATTTTTTCTAGAAAGTTCAGATTTTAGCAAATTCTTCTGGAAATTGAGGGGACTGAACTGCACAGCTCCTACTTCAAAGTGCAGATTATCTTGCCTTAACCATTTTGACATTTTACTGGTAGAATGGAGTTTGTCCACTTGTATATTGGGTTAGATTTTCTGGCTGAAGTGTATAATAAAGATAACTTACTGACATTTTTATTATGTTAACTTTATAACCCTGGGGGGATATCTTTAGTTATTCAGCATACCTTGAACACTCTGTGTGCTATGTGGGAGCACTAACAATTTTTATTTCACTGGAGCTAGAAGAGTTATGCATGTAATATATTAAATAACAAGGCAAGAGCCTGACTTTCACGTAAATATGGGATGTGTGGCCTGGATAGTAACTATTGTATGGGTTAGAGGAGGTAAATGGGGGAGGGTCTCATTAAATAAGATAACATGCAGCTGCTGAAACAAAGTAAACACTCGATACATATAAGATTTTATTATTAACTATGGAGTTGGGATTTAAGCTAGGGTTTGAGACTGTTCATTTATTTGTGAAGCATTTTCGTAAAGCACTTGTCAAGGACTATACCAGACACTGAGGGTAAGAAGGAGACAGGACAGACTGGGAAGAGCCCTCATGGAGCTTCCATTCTGTTGGGGGAAGGAGGGAAGGACAATAAACAAAATAAGTAGAGATAGTCCTCAGTGTTTTGAAGGAAATAAAAAAATGTATTATGATTGGGGCACCTGGGTGGCTCAGTCTGTTGAGTGTCTGACTTCAGCTCAAGTCACGATCTTGTGGTTCATGAGTTGAATCCCCACATCAGCCACGGAGCCTGCTTCAGATCCTCTGTCCCCCTTTCTCTGCCCTTCCACCACTTGGGCTCTCTCAAAAATAAACATTAAAACTTTTTTAAAATATAAAATAAAATAATGTATTATGATCGCTCATAATGGGGTGTGAGATGTCCTCTGTATAGATCTACTTTCATCGGATGAGATAAAGCAATATTCAGACAGACCTGAAACATGAGAAAGAGCTGGGCCCCGAAAAATGCTGTAGAAAGAGCATTCCAGGCACCAGAGTAATGGGGGATGTCTGGAGGCAGGAAAGTACTTTCTGGTTGGAGGAGCAAAGAAAGCATGGGGGAGTGTGGTTTCAAATGCAATTGGAGAGAGAGGCAGATGGCAGATTCCTAAGGGTCTTGCAGACCATGACAGGTCAGGATTATATTCTCAGTCTCCCTAGATGCTCAGAGAGGGATAATATTGTGATAGGGTGGGAGCAGGGCAAAGAAAGCAGGATGAGCTGGGCACATTTGTGGGCAAGCTGACACAAGGGCCTGGCTTAGAGGGCAGCTGGAGTAGAAACAGGCTGCAGACCAAGATTTCAGCTAGAAGCTGAAGAGCTTCAATTGGTTGCTACTTTTATTCCCTGTGAACAATAGAGGGTTGTTGATTACAGATCAGAGGAAGGATTTAATACAATTTTTAAAATTGCAGGCAGGGGGTTGTGGGAGGGGTGATGGGCTAAATGGGTAAGAGGCATTAAGGAATCTACTCCTGAAATCATTGTTGCACTATATGCTAACTAACTTGGATATAAATTCAAAAATTAATGAATTAAAAGTAAATAAATAAATAAAATAAATAAAATTGCAGGCGTACCTGCCCTATCTAACATACTATGATAGGGAATACAAACATGAGTAAGAAGAGTTTTGTGCCCAATTTACTGAATCTATCCTGAAATTTTTGTGGGTTTTTAAAAATGTTTATTTATTGATTGATTGATTTAGAGATGCATGTGCAGGGTAGAGGGGAGGGGCAGAGAGGGAGAGAGAATCCCGAACAGGCTCCACGCTATCAGCACAGAGCCCAACATGTGGCTTGATCTCACAAACCATGAGATCATGACCTGAGCTTAAATTAAGAGTCAGATGCTTACCTGACTGAGCCACCCAGGCACCCCTACAAATTCTGTTTTAAGGATATTTACCAAATAATGGTGAAGCAGCTAGAGTAAGAAGACATTGCTGGGCCAATTATCATGGGCCTCACCGGTATCACTTCTCCTCAACAGCCTTGCTCAATCCCTTGTGATGTCACCCACCCCCCTCCGTCTGGCTTCTCTCTGGCATATAAGCATGCTCTTCTCCTCTCTTTCAATGTCACCCAACTTTAAGGAAACAGCCTCTCTGAGGACCCCAGCCCATCAAGCCCCTCTAGCTCTCTTGCTCTCCTTTCAAAGCTAAATCTCTTGGAAGAGTAATACGTGTGTCCTGTTCACACTTGTTTCTCATTTAACCTACCACAGTCTGGCTCACCTTAACTTTCAACTAACTCCATCCCAGTCCGCCACTCCACTGAACCTTCTCTCCTAAGGTTGGCAATTACATTCAAATTCTCAAACACAGTGGATACTTTCCTTCTCATGATTCTTCATTTTTTCTGACTTTCTAGCACTTGATGTTGATCTGATCATATTTTCTTCCTATCCCACCTAGGCTTCCTGACATCCTTTTGTGGTTTCCCTTCTACCACTCCATTTCTTCCTTCTCAGTGTCCTCTTCCACTGTTAATGTCTTACATTGATGCTTCCCAAGGTTAAGTCTCCTGTCTACTTCCTTCTCACACCATGTGCTCCCTCTGAGTCGCCTCCTCCAAACCCATGGCTTCAACTGAACCGTTATTCCCATGATTCTCACCTCTTCATATCCGCCCCAGCACTTTTCCTGGAGCTTCACATCTGAATTGCCAACTGGACCCCTCTAAGTATCTCAAACTAAACCTCTGTCACCACAGTTCTGCCCCTCTCTTCTCTGTCAAATGGATGTCACCACCACCCACCAATCATCTAAGTCAGAAAACTAGAAGGTTTCATGGACACCTCCCTCTCTCTCACCCTCAGATGAAATTGATCACGAAGACCTACCAGTTCTACTTCCTAAATATGTCTTCTTAATTTAGTCCCTCCTCCCTGCCCCTGTTGCCATAGCCTTAGTCTAGGCTTTCATCATGGATTGTCTGGATTGCTGCCACCACTCTCCCAACCCGTTCTTCTACCTCTAGCCTGGCCCGTCTCCAGTTCGTGGTCTCTGCTGCTGCCAGGATGATCCTTATGAAATGCAAATTGCACAACACTACTCCTTTGTCTAAATAAATTCTCTCAATGACTTTATGTAGTCTGCAAAATAAAGTTCAGATTTCTTAGCACCTGGCATCTGAGTGACTCAGTCGGTTAAGCATCCGACTTTGGCTTAATTCATGATCTCATGGTTCATGTGTTCAAGCCCCACGTCGGACTCTGCACTGACAGCGTGGAGACTGCTTGGGATCCTCTCTGTCTCCCTCTCTCTCTCTCTGCCTCTCTCTTTCTCTCTAAAAAATAAAAAATAAACTTAAAAAATGTTTTAAAATATTTCGTGGCATTTCATACCAGGTTCCTCATGGCTTGGCTACTGCCTACCTCTGGGCTCATCTCCTACCAACCCCTCACAGCTATCCTACTCTCTAGGTTAGTATCTCCCCAGTGCTGTTCTGAGGAGCACTTCCTCAAGATATTAATAATAAGTCTGGTTAAATCAGAGAAAGGATGAAAACAAATTTCAACACAGTAATAGGCATTGAGAATGTCCAAGAAAGGAACAGAGTGTGTCAAGTTTGAGTGCTCAGCTCTGTTAACATCTCAAGGAATTCAGTTTGGGAAATGCTACCGCAGGAATCTGAGACAACTTAGCATTCCTAAAATATGCCATGTTCTCTTTCCTTCTCCCCCTCTGCCTGGAATGCCATTCAATTACTAATTAATTTTTAAAATACACTGCATTTGCTAAGGAGTGCTATATACTGGGCATATAAAGGGCAAAGAGGCTCCACATGGGCCAAACAAGGAAACGTGTGATTACAACGCATCAAGATAAATGCTATGTAACTTGGCAGGGGACCCGAGTTGGGGAGATGGGGAGACAGCAGCCTTACCTCCTCCCCTTTCACCTGGGTTATCTCTGAGATAGGCATCAGTTTTCACTTCATGAATTTTGAGATCTACTTGTTAAGTGTATATGTATTTATAATTGTTATATCATCCTGAGGTATTGACACTTCTATCATTACAAAATGTCCCTGTTTGTCTCTAGTAATACTTGTCTTTAAGTCTACTTTGTCTAATATTTATAAAACCATTCCAGATCTCTAACAATTACTGTTTGAGTGATATATCTTTTCCATCCTTTCACTTTCAACTTATTTGTGTTTTTGCTTTTTTTTTTTTTAAGATTTTATTTTTAAGTAACCCAATGTGGGGCTAAAACCCACAAACCCCAACATCAAGAGCCACACGTTCTACTGACTGAACCAGCCAGGCACCCCTCAACCTATTTGTGTCTTTGAATCTAAGGTCTCTTAAAGATAGCATATGGTTGGATTGTGTGTTTTTATCCAGTCTGACAATCTCTGCATTTTGATTGGGCTATTTAGACCTTTCACATTTAATGCAATTGCTGATTTGGTTGGACTTACATTTGCCATTTTTCTCTATTTGTTTTCTATATGCGAGCTCTATTTTTTATTCTTCTACTCCTCCTTGACTGGCTTCTTTTATGTAATGTAACATTATGTAATGTTTTCAATGTAACATTTAAGTTACTTTGTTAGTTTTGAATAAAAAAATTAGTTTTTTAGGGATTTTTTAGAGATTATAATCCAAGGATTACAATATGCATTTTCATTTATCACAGTCTATTTCAGATCAGTACCAATTTAATTCCAGAAAAATGTAGAAGCTTTGCTTCAACATATTTCTATTCCCTCCCCCCTTTCATGCTGTTATTATCATTTTTATTACATCTGTATATGCTATAAGTCCAACCATACAATGTTATAATGACTGCTTTGTATAATTGTATGTCTTTTAAAGAAGTTAAGACAAGACATGAGAAAGAGAGAACTATGGTCTTTTATATTAGCCCATATAATTATTATCTCTGGTACTCTTCATTTCTTCCTGTACATAGGGCATTCCAAATTGCATGAGCCCCTTTGACTATGGCAGAGTTATTGCTGGTACTCATGGCCTGCTCTGCGTTAACAGAGCATCTATATTGGTCAACCTGGGGCTGGGGACAGGGTGGGGAATGGGGGAATCCCCAGGCCAAAATGCCATAGACGCCTACCATTCTTACCTGAAGTCCAAGCATAAATGCTTTTCAGATCGTTGTATGATTTTGATCTATTCTTAGAATGCTGAAATAATTATTCTGGTCAGTTTTGTCCAGTTTTATATCTGTATCTTGGGGAGATTATTTGCTGATCTTTTCAACCAGCTGTGGCTGGAAGTCCTGGATGGTAGGGCTTTAGTTAATAGAAGGGCCATTGGGTCAGGCAAAATGACGTGGTTTAAGAAATAAGGGGGGAGAAACTGAATCATAGAATAAGGCCAGAAATTACCTAGTCTGAGAAAACAGTTCCTCACAGCCCATCCTGCCTCACGGACTTTGAAAAGGACTCCTAAGTCAGCATGAGGCATGGTGTGAACCAGTGCACAGTTCACTGAACCACTTTCTGGAATGAGGAGAACGAAATGACATTTGGCTGTGGTGAGACACCCTCTAGGTAATTACATTTAAAACAAGGAACTCCTTCCCGCCCAATGGTCTGATATAGCAAAGGAAGTCCAGAAACTAGGATGATGATCTTGGCAAAGATGAAGAGGAGAAAGTAATTGGCTGGGGTTTATCCTGGAGAACAGAGAATGACTTTCTTATGAGGAAAACCTGTGTCTCAGGAGCCAGGATTGAGTGCATGAGAAAGAATTTTCTATTTTGAATTTTAAAAGTCTGTATCTCAAAGAAAGTAGAATGGTGATTGCCAGAGTCTGGAGAGAGGGTAATGGGGAGTTGTTATTATTACTATTTTGAGAGAGAGAGAGAGAGAGAGAGCGCACAAGCAGGGGGGAGAGAGACAGCATCTTAAGCAGGCTCCACGCTCAGTGCGGAGCCTGACAATGGGGCTTGATCCCATGACCGCAAGATCATGACCTGAGCTAAAATCAAGAGTCAGTCTCTCAACCGGTTGCACCACCCAGGCACCCAGGGGAGTTATTATTTAATGCTGCCGAGTTTCAGTTTTGCATGATGAAAAGAGTTCTGGAGATGGTTGGTGGTGATGGTTGCACAAAAATATGAATGAACATACCTAATGCCACTGAAATGTATACTTAAAAATGATAACAATGGTAAATTTTATGTGGTGTGTATTTTACCACAAGTTAAAAAAATTTTTTTAATGTTTATTTATTTTTGAGAGAGAATGAGCAGGGAAGGGGTAGAGAGAGAGAGAGGAAGACACAGAATCCGAAGCAGGCTCCAGGCTCTGAGCTATCAGCATAGAGCATGATGCAGGGCTCGAACCCACAAACCGCAAGATCATGACCTGAGCTGAAGTTGGACGCTTAACTGACTGAGCCACCCAGGTGCCCCTAGCGTAATTTTAAAAACTGAAAGAAGGTCTGAATCTCAAGGCAATGTTGAGCATAGTGTGTGCTTAATGGTATGTAAACCTATGTGACAGTCACCTGTGCACTGTATTACACCTGATCTTTTAAGCCACAGATCCACATCATGTTTTGCCAAGTGGAGAGAGTCCCTTACTTACTGGATGGTTTATGAAATAGATGGACTGTATTCAATTGGACTCATGCTCATAATAAGGTGAATGGAAACAATCAAGCCTTGATTCTTCACCTCGAGACTTGGGTACACACCCACACTTCTGAGAAAGTCTCAGAGTATTGCTCTGACAGATGACAGATGTCCTTACATGGACAGCACTGGCAATACAACTACTTCCCTAATGGTCACCAGCTATCTGCCAGCACACCAGCTGGAAAATAAACTGTGTCTTATTCTTATATTTCTCCTCTTATTATAAAGATGCTGCAAAGACTGTAAAGCACTTGGAGCTATGGATTAAATTTTGGAGAAATGGGATTAATAGTCATAATAACAGGCCAGGATAAGAGGATTAATAAAAATATCAAGAAGGAATTAGAGCTTTTCTTTTTACCCAGGACCTTTATAAAAGCTTGATCAAATAAATTGTGTACAGCTGTACCTACAATTTTAAGACTAATTAAAAGCGATGATGTGTATTCTATTTTTTTAATGTTGGGCATATTTTGTCTATTTAATGGCAAAAGTCATTTATTTTTTTAAGTTTATTTATTAAACTTAAATATATATAGAGAGAGAGAGAAAGAGAGGGAGAGAGAGAGAGAGGGAGAGTATGTGCAAGAGGGGGAGGAGCAGAGAGAGAGAATCCCAAGCAGGCTCCACGCCATTAGCGTAGAGTCTGATGTGGGGCTCGAAATCATGAACCGTGAGATCATGACCTGAGCTGAAACCAAGAGTCAGATGTTTAACTGACTGAGCCACCCAGTCACCCCCATAACAAGAGTCATTTTAAAATTAGCATCCCTTGAATTTCACAAATGTAACGTTGAAAGAAAAACCAGATACAAAAGGGAGTCTATACTGTATGATTGCCTTCATATAAAGTACAAAACCAGGCAAAACTATTCTGTGATGTTAGATGTATGGATAGTGGTTACCCTTTGAGTGGAGGTGGTGACTTTCCAGATGGGATCATGAAGGGGGCTTCTGGGGATACTGGTTATTTAATGTTTCCTGATGTGTATCTATATCATATTTCAATAAAATTTTTTTGAAGTTTTCATCCTTAGTATTTGAATTAGTTGCATCTAAAGCTGAGAGGAATTGGGTGCCTGTGTGGCTCAGTCGGTTGAGCTTCTGACTTTGGCTCAGGTCATGACCTCGCAGTTCGTGAGTTTGAGCCCCGCATTGGGTTCTGTGCAGACAGTTGGGAGCTGGAACCTGCTTCAGACCCTGCGTCTCCCTCTTCCTGCCCCTCCCCTTCTTGCACTCTGTCTCTCTCTTTCTCAAAAATCAATAAACATTAAAACAACTTTTTTTAAGTCGAGAGGAATTAAAAAGTAAAAACTTATTAAATGTATAAGACCTCACATTTTGTGCTATTATCATGTGCAGAAGAAAACAGACCATTTTAAATGTTAATGTAATTCAAGAGATGAGCTATAGCATCATCTTGAATTTTTCCTAATTATTGGATATGTGCCTATAGGCTCTAGCAGCCATGACATTTCATAAGCATTAGCATAAAGCTGGCCATCTGAATAGAATTTTGTTTCTCTTATCATTTTATAATTCTCCCCAGGGCTACTTTCAATCAAGAAAAAATTGAACTCCCCAGTGATGTCAAAGACAGCATATTGCAGTGGTTAATTAACAAGTCACCCAGAGAAGATTGAATAGCCATTGTGCTGACACGTTCAAGGGCTAATCTGTTCTGATGATGTAATTTGCAATAGTGCTTGATGTATATTAGCCCGATGGGTGACAGCTGCTGTGAGCCCTGATGATTAAAGTGTGAAGCATTGGGGGCAGTGGGGGAAGGGGGCTTGCGGTGAGTACTTTCAAATGGAGAGAGACTTTTACAGAGCCAAGTGAATGCAATCTGGTCGTGCTGGTTACCTTACCCAGAAAGCCTGCTCATCTCATCTTTATTTATACAGATTTTGCCAGGCTTGACATAATCTCAGCTCTGGGCTCACTTCATCCAAGACCGTTTCAGTCAAATTGACACTCCCTTCACTGGGCTCCTGAGTTCCTTACTGTCACCACTATACATTTTAGCACTTATTTCTTTACTAGTTATTTGGGGAATGTTTATTGTGTTCCCCGAATTTGACGATAAGCTACTTAAGGACATATTTTTTTTCTGTATCTTTCACAGCACGGAACATAATGATAGGCACAAAAATTAAATAAAAAATAATGGGGGCAAAATGTTGGTAAGTGTCCGAGCAGAGTGATAGATATAGGTGGGTTTGTTCCCTATTCATCTTACTTCTGTAGGTTTGAGAATTCCCTTGATAGCACTGTTGGCAGATTTAGCAAATAAAAATGCAGGATGCCCAGTTCAATTTGCATTTCAGATAAACACTGCATAATTTCTTATTATTCATAATTTCTATTTTATCATAATATCACCTAAAATATTCCATACCATTTAATTTAATCATATAACTTATAACAATATTATTCATATATACTATTTATTATAACATTATGTTTATGCTATATTTTTATATTATTTTATATGTCCCCATGACACCTGTTTATGCTAAAAAGTTATTGCTTATCTGAAATGCAAATTTAACCAGAAGTCCTGTATTTTACCTGACAACCTGACTTGCTAGAAACTTGAAAACGTAGTTGGTGATTAATCAATGGGCTGAAAGAAAGTGGATGGTAGAAATAGTATAGTGTCTCTTAAGTGTGATCTAGTGTCACTTGCATAGAAACCCCCTATGAAGCCCATTAAAAAGGCAGGTCCTTATGGCCAAATCAGCACTTCTGCTGGTAAGATTATGCATTTGCAATATTAAGAACCCTGGGTGATTCTGATGCTATCGCAGCTGACATGATGACCAGATGTCTATGATGTTTGTAGTTTTTCTGATATGATCTTTTTAAAAACTTGTTTTTCAATGTTTATTTATTTTTTTGAGAGAGAGACAGAGACAGAGTGTGAGCAGAGCAAGGGCAGAGAGAGGGAGACAGAATCTGAAGCAGGCTCCAGGCTCTGAGCTGTCAGCAAGAAGCCCGACGTGGGTCTCGAAACCGTGAACCATGAGATCATGCCCTGAGCCAAAGTCAGCTGCTTAACTGACTGAGCCACCCAGGCCCCCCCTGATATGATCTTTTATTTCCTTGTAGTGGCCTTATTTGAGCGACTTCTACTCTGTTTTTCTATCAGGGACCTAACATAAGAGATGCTAATATTCCTGTTCCATGATTGGCCCGCTGAAGATTATAAGTCAAACACTGTCACAAATATTCTAACAGTTTTGTTGAGTTAAGCCACCCTTGATTATTCATTCAATGGCCCAGCATCTTAACCACCGATGTCTATCCTACAAATATACATTTATTGTTATAGAGAAAATTGTAGCTGGCAAATTTGCAGCTTCTGTTAGTATTTTAAGGCCAGGGCTTCTAGGGCAGCCAAATGTCCTGGTTTGCTTAGGACTGGTCCAGTTTTAGCACTGATATTCCCATGTTCTGGGCTATCTCTTACTCCTGGTTGTCCCCAGTCATCCTATCGGAAGCAGATGTCACAGTATACCACCCAGATTCCCACTTCAGAACCAAGACACTGCTGGTAGTGTTGGCTCAGTCTTGAGACCCTACTCAGGAAACTGCCTCACTCAAAATTATGCCCTGTCCTCAGGAGCAGTAACTCATTGATACAGCCCCAGTCCTCAATTTAGGACACCTCTGATTGGCCAGCCCAGCTCCAGAGCTGCCTGTGGGGTCAGCTGAGGCCTCTGCTCCAACTGCCCCACAACTCAACCTCTCTTTATACCCAGTCCTGCTTCCCTCTCTTCCTCAGAGAAGCAGCTTCTGAAAGCATCCTTAATACACCCCTACAGGCAAATCTCAGAGTCTGAGAGTGGGGAAGATACCGCCTTTCAATTGTTGGTACAGAGGTGGGGTGGTCTGCTTTAGAAGCAGATTCTAAATTTTTTTTTTTTTCAACGTTTATTTATTTTTGGGACAGAGAGAGACAGAGCATGAACGGGGGAGGGGCAGAGAGAGAGGGAGACACAGAATCGGAAACAGGCTCCAGGCTCTGAGCCATCAGCCCAGAGCCTGACGCGGGGCTCGAACTCCCGGACCGCGAGATCGTGACCTGGCTGAAGTCGGACGCCCAACCGACTGCGCCACCCAGGCGCCTCCCTAGAAGCAGATTCTAAAATAAGACTTTGGAGTTGGGTCACCTGCAGACTGGAGGTGTAATAACTTCTCACTGGTGGTAGGTGGAGTCCCTGACAAGGTATCAGTGTCATTGTAAAACTTTTAGCAGTGGTGAACTGGACTGGAATGCCAGTGGAAGGGAACGGAGGGTGCAGCATCTGAGGCATCCAGAGGTTCAGGGAAAGTAGTGATTTAAGGACATGGAATATGATGGCTGTTACTGGCCACTATCAGTGCATCGAAGAGAGACAAGAAAGGCTGAGAGTGATTAATCACGAATTTAAGAGACCAGACCTTCTGAGACTATGATCCAGAACTTAATTTATAAGGCAGCCGAGCTCCAGAGAAAACCGAATTCTTTTTTTTTTTTTAATTTTTTTTTCAATGTTTATTTATTTTTGGGACAGAGAGAGACAGAGCATGAACGGGGGAGGGGCAGAGAGAGAGGGAGACACAGAATCGGAAACAGGCTCCAGGCTCTGAGCCATCAGCCCAGAGCCCGACGCGGGGCTCGAACTCACGGACCGCGAGATCGTGACCTGGCTGAAGTCGGACGCTTAACCGACTGCGCCACCCAGGCGCCCCAGAAAACCGAATTCTTAATCCTAGCAAGTCAGTTGTGCCAAAGTCATGACCTTAATTGAGAAGGAATGGGATCCTGAGATATGGGATGAGGACATATGGGTTGGTGTTCTTGTATCTTGACTCCCCAGATTTCCTCTGAATCCTCTGTGCTGCAGAAGGGGTCCACTCTCCAGGTTAAAAATTAGCACTCCTCACTTTTGAAGTTGGTACAGAGATTTTTGCTGTATGGGAAAACACCTTTCTCCCCTCAAAGGATCTTAACCCACTCCACAAGCACTGTCCCACACCCCCAAACCAATAACAAGGGTTCAGTCACAACATTAATAATGGGCCTGCAAAAGGAGAAATGAGATGATGCCTCAAAGGATCAGCAGAAGTGGAAGAGTATGTATAGATCCTGAGTGTGCACAGTTAAGGAGAAGAGAACAGAAAGTCGAATAAGGAAGATTTCATTGGTAAGAGAGCATTCTCCTAAGATATAGGAGTTCACCCTGGCAAGGACCCCAGGAAATTGTGCCATCACATTGCTAGGATGACTCTTGGAAACTTGGAGAAAACATCACCTCAAATTGGTCTGCTATGTCACTGATACCATATTAATCACACTAGGTGATCCAGAGTGCCTAAATTGAAGGCCTTGGTAAGATACTTGTGCTGCAGTTGGTAAAGATCCAGGGCTCTGCCACATCAGTGAAATGTGTAGGGGTATAGAGGTTGGGCTATACTGAGATGTTCCTTCCAAGGTAAAGGACAGATTGTTGCATTTCATCCCTTCCATTACTAAGAAACAAGCATAGCTCCTGGTAGGCAATTAGCGTTCTGTGCTCTGCGGGCACCATTTTCCACACTCACAAGTGCTGCTTCAGCCCTTTTGCTGATGACTGAGAAGATTTCTAGCTTTGACTGGGTCTTTGATGCAAGTCCAGGATGTGGTGACAGCAGTCCTGCTAGTTGGGTCTCGCTAACCAGCAACTCTGTACATCCGAAGTCATTTGCATTGCATGGAAACCACCCCCCCCTCCCAACACCGCACAATCACTCCTCTGGAGCCTTGAGTGAAGAGATGGTGAGGTTTCATGTCCAGGTTCCTGTGTGACAAAATACAGGTTCCAATAATGGAAGCATAAAGCCCCAGGCAATGGAGAACCTAAATACCCTGAAAATCTTAAAAAAAAAAAAAAACAGGGAAATTGAGCCAGAGATGAAATGGGCAGGAAGGCCCCAGCAGACAAGGGGGTTGCGCAACTAATTTATCAGTCTACAAATTAGGAAGGTGGAGAGAGGTGGTTAAAATGAACCAAATAAAGGGTGCCTGGGTGGCTCAGTCAGTTAAACGTCTGACTCTTGCTTTCATCTCAGGTCATGATCTCACAGTTTCATGAGTCTGAGCCCCACATCTAGCTGTGCGTTGACAGCAGAGAGCCTGCTGGGTATTCTCTCTCTCCCTCTCTCTCTCTCTGCCTCTCCCCCACTCGCTCTGTCTCTCTCAAAATAAATAAATAAATAATTTTTTAAGGGGAGCCTGGGTGGCTCAGTTGGTTGAGCATTCGACCTTGGCTCAGGTCATGATCTCATGGCTAGTGAATTTGAGCCCTGTGTTGGGCTCTGCACTGACAGCTCAGAGCCTGGAACCTGCTTCTGATTCTGTGTCTCCCTCTCTCTCTCTGTCCCTCCCCCACTCACACTCTGTCTCTCTCTCTCTCTCAAAAATAAATAAACATTAAACATTTTTTTAAAAAATGAGCCAAATGAGTTTTAAAAGTCACCAAAATATTAGTGCTTTTCACAGTTGTTCTTGAATAATTTGCCTAGAAAATATAAAGGTGCTTGCTAAAGTTTTAAGCCATGTTTCCTGGCTAGCCCAAAAAGGGGATCAAACTGGGATCCCAATATGAAATCGTGTTTCTCTGGCTCTTCCCCCAGATACCAGGTGGCTTTACCATTCTCCTCCTCTGGCTCTGCTCCAGCTCCCCAGGATTCTGTCTGTGTCTGAGGCAGCAGACGATGCCTGGGCCAAAAGTTCCCGATGGGGCTCTCAGCACCCCACAGAGAGCCCAGCCAAACTGCCTTCATGGACTTGACCTCCCTCCATCACAGACTTTCCCTAGGGCAAGAGCTGGGCTGGGGGACACCCTGGGTATCCACACTCACGTGTACTCAGCAGTAGCATATCTAGTGACTTCATACCCAGAGGGGATCATTTTTAAGTATCCTTCTGTACGACAAAATTATTTTCAGTAATAATCATGAAACAGAATGAATAGTGACAATGGCCAGAAGTGAAAATTTCCTTCTTCTGAACTTTTATAATCATGCTGGTAAATAAATAAGAAAAGGGGAAAAGGACAGATTATAGTACAAAAAGAAAAAAATTAATAATATTTGTTTTTAATTACATGAACATTTCCCCCCAATATTTTATAGTGAGTTTTTTCAAACATATAGCAAAGTTAGTGAATACTTATAGCCCCAGCACCAAGATTTCATCAATACTGTTTTACTGTATTTGCTTTGTCACATAATTACTCATCTATCTGTTCCTCTATCCACCAACTAATCTCATTTTTTAATATTTAAACCCTTTATTTTATTTTATTTTATTTTATTTTATTTTATTTTATTTTATTTTATTTTGTTAAAAGTTTACTAATTTTGGTGTAGGGGGCTGGGGGGAGGAGACAGAGGGAGAGAGAGGAATTCCAAGCAGGCTCCACACTGCTAGCGTGGAACCCAAGTGGGGCTTGAATTCACTAATCGGGAGATCATGACCTGAGCTGAAATCAGGAGTCGGAAGTTTAATGGACTAAGCCACACAGATGCTCCTAAACTTTTTATTTTATTTTATTTTATTTTATTTTATTTTATTTTATTTTATTTTATTTATTAAATGTTTTAAACTTTTTTTAAATGTTTATTTATTTTTGAGAGAGAGAGAGACAGAGTGTGAGTGGAGGAGGGGAGAGAGAGAGGGAGACGCAGAATCCGAAGCAGGCTCCAGGCTCTGAGCTGTCAGCAGAGTCTGATGTGGGGCTGGAACTCACGAACTGTGACATCATGCCCTGAGCCAAAGTCAGATGCTTAACCGACTGAGCCACCCAGGTGCCCCCTAAACTTTTTATTTTAAAATAGTGTTAGATTTATAGAACAGTTGCAAAGATAGTACATAATGTTGCCTCATACACTGCACTCAGTTTCCTCTATTACTCCCATCTTAGATTAGTAAATAAATAGAAATGTAAAATCCTTGAAGAATGTAAAATAACTGCAAAGACTAATTGGCAGGGTGAGATCCTTGTATCTCTCTGGATTTAGCATCATCCTAGCTGCTGGGGGTGGGGGGTGGGGGAGACAAGTGACAGTGCAGCAGCATGAAAGGTGGCCGATATCCTGGTGACTTCCCTGTCAAGTAGGGAAATATCTGCGATTGAGGATCAGACACCTATACAAGGAACACAACACATAGGTAAATATGGGTATTTTTGTAAAACTAGATGAGAAAGCATTCTAAGAGTTTGAGGGAAATATTTATATTGAGGATTGGGCCTGGGAGTCATCTTGGACCTCTGACTCCCTCCATCTACGTATCTATGAATCACTAAAATCCTATCAATTTAGCCACCAGAAGATATCACAAATATCTAGACTTTCCTCTCCCAGGACCTTTTCCCAAGCCTCCACCAATCAATGTCCCAGACTGGCCTTCCCTAACCCATTCATGCTAAATTAGAATTCCTGGTCGTCTCTATTCTCTAGTCTCCTTCAGCAGTCCTTATTTTTCTTTTCATAGTTCTTATCCATGTATGAGAATAGTTTCTGGTGTTTTTTTTTTCCTAATTGTCATAGTTGACATACAGTGTTATATTAGTTTCACATGTACAGCATAATGATTCTACAATTCTATGTATTACCCTACGCTGACCATGGACAATATAGTTACCATCTGTGACCATATAGCATGACATTATTACAGTATTATTGATTCTATTTCCTATGCCGTACCGGTGTGCTTGTTTGATTAATGTCCACTTTCCTAGCTGGACTATATAAACTCTGGGAGGTCAAAGGCCATGTCTATTTTGCCAATCCCCATATCTCCAGTTCAACTATTTCTGTTGAATGAGTGAATGAACTGGATTATGGAACCCATTGGACAAACATAGCTGTATATTTAATGGGAATATTATTTTTAAAAAATTTTTTTACATTTATTTATTTATTTTTGAGAGACAGAGAGAGACAGAGCACAAGCAGGGGAGGGGCAGAGAGAGGAGACACAGAATCCCAAACAGGCTCCCACGTGCTGAGCTGTCAGCACAGAACATGATGAGGGACTTGAACTCACAAACTGCGAGATCATGACCTGAGCTGAAGTCAGACGCTCAACTGACTGAACCACCCAGGCGCCGGTTTAATGGGAATATTATTAAACTACACTGAGGAGAATATAAGGAGATAAGTTTCCAGAAACAGCTGCATACTTGGTCATGGTGGGTGTTCTAGAAAACAGGCTAGGTCTTTTTGCTCTCTGACTTCCACAGGAGCCAGGCATTGAGAACTGTCAGTCCAGACGCTCCAAGGAGGCACAGGACTTCAACATTAGTAACTTGAACAATCCTCTTTTTCATTGGGAACTTGTCTCTGGTCTGCTTTTGTGTGGAAGACCAAAGAACTCACTTGAAGACACGAGGTCAAAGAAGACTGTATATATTATTCTAGCAGCTTTTCTCTAACAAGTCTCTGCAGGCTGAGTATGAATCGGGTGGAGTCTGTGGTGAAGTTTTACTTCAGGAATTTCCTGAAATAACTCTCCAGAAAAAATCGGCTCTCGTAACTAAAGATTACATTGACCTCAGGCACTGCTAGCACACAATTAAAAACTTTCTGGGAATCAAAACCATCATGAAGTGATTCAGTGATTGTGTTACCAGGTTATGATGGTCAGGAGCACTTTATACATGCATTTCTTCATGTTCCATTGTGATAATTGTAATGTATTGTAATAATTTATTATCTGCCTCTTTTAACTTTGGACTGTGCATTTCTCAAGGTCAAGAATATAATGGGAGTTCCATAAATATTTATTAAATAAATATGAATACAGTATCTGGATTTGATTCTTGAAAAAGTTTGTTAGAGACAATTCTGACCAATTCACAACTTACTAGCTCTGTAACCCTAGACAGATTGTTTCATCTTTCTTCATGTTCTTCCTTTTAAAAAATTTAAAAAATGTAAACTTATAAATATGAATAATACAATTCACATCTATCTACCAGCAAGTTTTATAAAATTTTAATACTTTTGTGAAATACAGTGGAGAGAATGCCATGTTTATCAAATTCTATTCCATTTTTTTCTTCTCAGGCACACAAAAGGATTTTGCATTTCCAGCCTCCTTTACAGTCAGATTGGTACCATGAGACTAGTTCTACCAATGGGCTCTAAGCAGACGTGGTGTGTGTTACTTCCAAAGTAAGCAGAGAAGAAGGATGACGATTCTTTGTGCTGTCTTCCCCTGCTGCAGGGGCCATGGAAGCCATGCTTTAAAATCTGTATCTGAAGACTGGAGGAGTCTCCATCAACCTATATCCCTCGGTTACTCTGTGGATCAATGTTTGAGAATCTCTCTTTCTCTATATCCTAGTCAACCCTGAGTGCTGTCTGCTTCCAAAGCTTTTTTGCCAGTTTGATGGTGTGGGATCATTGTTTTAACTTGCAATTTGCTGATTATGAATGATGTTGAGCATCTTTCCGAATGCTTGTTTGTCATTGAGTTCTTCTTTTGTGAGTGCCTGTTCTTACCCTCTGCCCACCATGGTCATAGCGTTCACTATCCTGGTGTTTTGTAGGATTACTTTATACATTTTGGAAATGTATATTTTATGTTACATTTCCTGCAATACTTTCTCCAAACCTGTAGCTTATCTTTTTTTCTTTGTTTAAATTATCTTTGTTATATGGAAGTTTAAATTTGTCAGTTTTGTTTTTCTGCTTGGTGTAAAAGTTCTTTCCTATTTCAAGGTCATAATGATATTTTTCTATATTTCCTTTTGAAATATTTAAATTAAAAACATTTCAATGTTTAGTTATTTTTGAGAGAAGCAGAGACAGAGTGCAAGGGGGGGGGGTGCAGAGAGAGACGGAGACACAGAATCCGAAGCAGGCTCCAGGCTCTGAGCTGTCAGCACAGAGCCGGATATGGGGCTCAAACTCATGAACTGCAAGATCATGACCTGAACTGAAGTCAGATGCTTAACCGTCTGAGCCACCCAGGCACCCCTCCTTTTGAAAGACTGTTTTTTTTTAAAGACTTGCTTTTTACTTTTTACGTTTTTAATCCACCCGTAATAATGTGTGTGTGTGTGTGTGTGTGTGTGTGTGTGTGTGTGATGTAAGAACATTTTTTTTTCCGTAAAAATAGCTGATTCCCCAAGACTGTTTATTGAGTAGTTCGTCTTTTCCATTCCATTGATGGTAATGCAATTTTGCCATGTAGCAAGTGTCCATTTATGCAGGGGTCTCTTTTTTTTTTTTTTTTTTAATTTTTTTTTTCAACGTTTATTTATTTTTGGGACAGAGAGAGACAGAGCATGAACGGGGGAGGGGCAGAGAGAGAGGGAGACACAGAGTCGGAAACAGGCTCCAGGCTCTGAGCCATCAGCCCAGAGCCTGACGCGGGGCTCGAACTCACGGACCGCGAGATCGTGACCTGGCTGAAGTCAGAAGCTTAACCGACTGCGCCACCCAGGCGCCCCATGCAGGGGTCTCTTTAATTGGTTTATTTGTCTGTCCCTGGGTCAAGGCCACACTGTCTTAACTACTATAATGTTATAAGTCTTGATATCTGATAGTGTGAGAATCCCTCCATCTTGATCTTCATTATTATCTTATCTATTGTTATCCATTTGTATTTCAATATGAACTTTAGGTTGATATTATCAAATTCTACAAATAACTAAACCGAGATTTTTGGTTGAAATTGCGTTTGCTTATCGTTGTTTTTGTGATTGTGGTTGACAATGAGTTTTTTTACTACTACATTTTCTGGTTAGTACCAATGATGCAGAGAAATACTATTGATTTTCACATGTTGATTATGTACCCAGAAATGTTCTTGTGCCCTCGTATTAATTGTGTCTGTAGAATCCTTGGAATTTGTAGACAATCTATATAATAAGAACGGCTTTGGTTCTTCCTTTCCAATTCTTATATTGCTCTTACATGGTACTGAGTGGAAATAGCTAAGCTTATTCTTAATTTTAGTGAAAATGCCTTTAAAGACTCACCATTAGTATTTTGCTGTGTTTTTTTTCTATTTTTTAATGGATACATTTAAGCTAAAGAATTATATTCAATCTTTTTATGCTTTAGTCTCCTCTTTTGTAATATGTTGCTATCACCATCTGTTTTACCTATTTTTCCAAGCTATTGTGAAGACTAAATGAGATATCATCTTAAAAAAGTCTTTGAAAATTGGGGTGCCTGGGTGGCTCAGTGGGTTGAATGTTCGACTTCGGCTCATGTCATGATCTCACAATTCGTGAATTCGAGCCCTGCATCGGGCTCTGTGCTGATAGCTCAGAGCCTGGAGCCTGCTTCAGAGTCTGCGTCTCCCTCTCTCTCTGCTCCTTCCCCGCTCGTGCTCCCTCTCTCTCAAAAATAAACATTTAAAAAAATAAATTAAAAAATTTAAAAAATCTTTGAAAACAGTAAAATGATATATTCAAATGTGTGTGTGCGTGTGTGTGTGTGTGTGTGTGTGTTCACTGCTGTGTCCTCAGTACCCAGAATATTTCTGGAACAAAGTTGTTGCTCAATAAATACACGTTGATCTTGAAGAAAGAATATTAATATTAAACATGTTTCCATATAAAGTAATATTTTCTTACATCTTAGCAGAGATAACAATGAGGCCTGGCCACTGCTGTTCCCTGGGGAGCCCGCCAGTGGCAGGAGTCACTAATGATCTCAGAACTCTCCTTTTGAACTCCAACACTCAACCTCAGAATCCATTTCAACTCAGTATTTTAGGCAGCCATTTCCAATCTGTTGTAATTGGCATCTGAGAAAGAACTTATTTAGCAATAGTGTCTTAAAATATAACCAAACCTCCAGCATTAAATCGTTACTTGATTGGGCATATCATAATGCTATGAAAGAGGAATTTGGGAATCGAAGGTTTCTTGTTTCCAAAGGTAAATACTCAACAGGAGGGCTGCATAACCAACAGCACATGAAAAGGTCATTCTGTTTAATTGGTTTCTTCCACCAATGGTGAAAACGCTATGATATCTGCAAAGTAAAAAAGCTGCATTAGGCCTATACAAATTTCTCTTCTTTATTAGTAAATGCCTTGTTCATAAATTTATCTTTATTATTATATTGCTAGCTGGAAATGAGAAATGTGAGCACAATTTTAGCAATTGGATTAAAGGGCTTAATCTTAAAAAATCCGTCCAGCAAAGCATGCTGAATCTTTTATTTCTGATGGCTAGAAATTGAGGTGAATTGTAACCAAGTCACCCTTCCACAAACAAGAACAAATGAGCACTCAACTTACAAGTAATTGCAAAGTACCTCAGTGTATTTTGTATGCTTATATTGGTTCTTGTATTACATTTGCTATGTTCACATCTTCTCATGTTATTAACCTACAATTTCATGTAAAAAGGGATCTTACTGTTTTTCTTCCCAAATCTTTCCACCTGCCACTTTCCTCCTACCTCCACAAATCCCTGCCAATTTTTGCCTGAGAATGTACAAACTTTGGATATTAAAGATGGAAATGTAAGGCACATGTCATTGGACATATTCATTTACTGAGCACTAGATGATCAATTTAGTATCTTCTATCAAAAAACAAACATCTTAGCCCTGGAAAGATTTTTAGTTTCACTGTGGTCCTTGATGCCTGTCACTTCCCGCTCTTCAACTCTTTGGAGGAATGGACATGCTCCAACTTTGCACTCCCGCTGTCAGGCTTTTAGGAAATGTGTCATAACATCAAAAAAAAATTCAGATGCTATTTTCTCCACAAACCAACTTTGCCAAAATGGAGCCTTGAGGCTCTTATAAAAGATTAAAATTTCAAAGCTAGTGCCTTGCTGTGAAGGGCACACATCATTATTTTGTTCTAATCTGCAAGCACCTGACAGATTCAAGAAGCAATCATGACCAGGAACCCAAATCTCAAATAATGTAAAGTCATTGTTGCTTTTCAATTTTGATTTAGTCCATTCAAAAGCTATCAAGTAAGGGTATTTGCATGTTGTAAAATTATATGAAAAAGGGAGTTTATAACACTATGATTGATATATGTGTATATTCATGTATGTGTATACATGACTTTAGGCAAGTTAGCTAACATCTCTAAGCCTCAATTTTCTGTTCTGTAAAATGGAAATAATGATAGTATCTATCTCATAGGATTGTGGTGAATGTGAACTGAGATTACCTATGCAAACTACACAGCACAGTGCCTGGGAAGAAAGTGTACAATTGTAAATAGTTTAGGTAGCCTATATATTAATCCTAGTGTTTTGTAATAAGTCTGGATGGATATATACCTACATCCTAACAGTGGTTATTTGGGTGGTGGTGGGATTATGGGTGATTGCTATTTTCTTTCCTTTGCTTTGACAAGATTTCTAAATTTTCTCCCATGAGTCTGTATTTTTTTTTTTAATTAAAAAAAAAACACGGAAGTTAGTCTCCCTTGACTAAAAATATTCAGGTGGTTCTCACTCCCTAGAATAATGGGGGGGGGGTATAAATGGGATGAGCAACATTAATGAAGTGTATAGATCTGCCTTTTGGAGGTCATTATAATGGCCCCTCGAGGAATCTCACCTCCTGACATCCATGCCCCTTTGCCATGTGACTTGGCTGCTCTTACCATCAATAAATGGAGTCTAATTTTCTACCACTTGAAACTGGGCTGGCTTTGTGACTTGCTTTGACTAACAGAATGTGACAGAAGTGATGCTGTGTCAATTTCACCATCTAGACCTTAAGAGACCTTGCAGCTTCTGCCTTTACCATCTTGAGATCCTGAGACGCTCTGCGCTGTGCGGAAGCCTGGTTTGGCCTACATGAAGGATGGCCATTGGGCCCCAACAGACAGCTAGCTCCAACTGCCAAACACGTGAGACCATCTTGCTCCAGACAAGGGGTGAGATGACTGCAGCCACACAAGTGACCCCAGCTGAGTCTGAAAAAGAGGACTCCCGATTGTCAACCCATAGGATTGTGAGACATAATATAACATCGATATTTTAAGTTACCATTTTTGGGAATGGTTTGTTACTAGGAATAGGTATCTGAAACGCTGTTCTTTATAGATGTTCTTCATAGAAGGCGGTTTCTTATGCTGCCCAGCTTTTACTTCATAGAAGATGCAGAAAGAAGGGATTTGTCTCCAAACATGTTATCATCCTGTTAGTAGAGAGTAAAAAAATACTTTCTTTTATTTTTGCTTTGCGACCTACACTTAACCTCACGCTATTGTAAAACTATACGATTGTCACTTGATAGGTATGGAATTGAGGATTTCCTCATCTGCCTGCCCCAGGAGCACAAATGTTCATTGCTAGGAGTCCCATATTTGAAACTTTTGAGAATCAACGTCTCACTCTCACTTCCTGTTGTATAACCCCCATTTTCTGGGGGTATGCTGGCTGGGATATCAAAGGATCAAATATTGATTTATTCATTTGTTTGTTAATCCATTCCTTAAATGTTTATTGAGCACATACTATGTATGAGACTGGGCTAAGCAATGAAGGGGAAATAAAGACTTTAAGACAGTCACTGCTCTCCACAACAGGACAATAAGATATGCAGATAATGTCAGTAGAAAGTAATCCATGCTCAAGTACTAAGTGAATTTACAGGCAAGTCATAAACCATGGAGTTGAGAGGAAGGAGGTTTTCTAACTAGAAGGGCCATTATAGGAAACCTCGGGTTTTAGGAAACCTGCCATTTTATTTTAGTCTTAAAGACTGAATTAAGGGGGCACCTGGGTGGCTCAGTCGGTTGAGTGTCCCACTTTGGCTCAGATCATGATGTCACAGTTTGTGGGTTTGAGCCCCGCATCAGGTTCTGTGCTGACTGCTTGCTTGGAGCCTGCTTCAGATTCTGTGTCTCCTTCTCTCTCTGCCCATCCCCCACTCACACTTTGTCTCACTGTTTCTCAAAAATAAATAAACGTTAAAAAAAAATTTCTTTTGAAAAAGATTGAATTAAGAATTTAGTGGAGGTGAGATGGTGAGAGGCATTCTGGACAAGGGCATCTCCATGAGCAAAGGCCCCGAAAGAAACAAGACACACTTGAGAGGTGTCTAGGAGACAAATTCAACTGAAAAGGAGGGTTCATTTACTGATTTATTGATCTAACAAATACTGTCTGTTAGGTGTCAGGCACTCTGCTAGTCTCTGAAAATACCAAGATAAATCACAATTGGCCCATCTCTAAGGAATAATAGGGTGCAGGCAGCAAACAAACCATTGGATGAATAGGATGTTTGTAGCTATCAGGGAATATAAATCTGGAAAAGTAGGTTAAAGCCAAACTATGGAAGACCTTGAAGGCCAGGATTTTCCCCCAACCCCATGGCTCAGGATAAGTTTCACTTAAAAAAAAAAAAAAAGGACACTTGTTTCATATTAAGTTTTATTTGGAATCACAGTGTAAAAGACCTATTAAAGTAGAACTATTCTGGGGTGCCTGAGTGGCTCAGCTGGTTGAACATCTGACTCTTGATTTCAGCTTAGGTCATGATCTCACAGTCTGGGGGGATCGAGCCCTGCATTGGGTATGGCTCCTTGCTTATAGTGTGGAGCCTACTTAGGATTCTCTCTCTGTCCCTCCCCTGCTCTCTTGCTTGCTCTGTCTCTCTCTCAAGATAAATAAATAAACTTAAAAAAAAAAAAAAACAAGTGGAACTATTCTGATTGAAGGTTCTAGAAGCCTTCCTGGCCTTAGCTCTCTCACATTCCTTTTCCCTCTGGCAGCCCCTGGGTGCCTCTACACTTCTAAGGAACACTTCCAAAATAACATTATTGTGCTGGCCAAAGGGAATCACCGAAGTTCGTTAGGTTAAATCAGGAGAGTCATATAATGTACGTATGACACTCAGTCAACATAGCTCACAATTGTTGAACACTGATTAATCACCAGGTGCCATATTGAGTGCTTTTCATATACTGTATCATTTAATCTTTACCACAACCCCATCAGGGAGGTACTATTATTGTTAGCCCCATTGTAGAGGTGAGGAAACTTAAGTTTCAGACAGGTGAAGCAAGTTGTCCAAGCTGCACAGTTTGTAAGAGGCAGAGCAGAGGCCAGAATATAGTCAATGAGACCTCAGAATGTGTGCCACAGTTTAGGCACAGCTAGTGGGGGGGGGGGGGGTCTCTAGGCTATACTGTCTTCTGAACTGCTCCCCATATACTAGGCACTGGTATCTATTACCATTATCATTACTTCTAGTACTTTTAAAAGAGGACAAATATCTAGGAATTGCTTCGTACATTTGGGTATACAACTGTAGTTGGGGCAGATGAGCTAATGGCCTGGAATGACTAAATGTAAACACAACTTGTTTCAATGCAGTATGTAAAATGCCAAATGACATTATCATGGACTATTCATCTGTGTTATTGGGGTATTACACAGATTCATGAGAATACCGCCTTCCTGGATTTGCAGCTACTCGGAACAGCTCTTCACAAAGGAAAAATGAAAAACAAATGACCAATAAAAACACTGAGGCTTGTATGGGCTTGCCTCATAGTTAAAGAAATGCAATTTGAAACAATAAGTTTTCAGGGCTGCATGCACATTTGTTTGGTCTGAGCACTGTGCAAAGATGACTGGACGAGGAGGAGAGTGGGGTGAAAATGAAATTCTGAATGCCAAATTCCATCTTTTGGCATGGCTTCTGTCTACCTAGAAGGTTGTGGGGAGGGGGGAAAGGTATTTTTAAAATTCATTCAACCGGTGGACACCTTTTTAAAGTTCACACAAAGGCATCTTATATGTTTATATTACTATGAAGTAATATTTCCTATCTATTGTTATTGGCAAAGATTAAAACATCTTGTTATGCCCACGGCTGATGAGGATGTGAGGAAAGAGGCATTCTTTTGCACTGATTTGAGGAATATTTGAAATTTAAATAGGGGCTGCTTTTTAGGGAAATGGTTTGGCATATCTTAAAATTTTTTGTAATTCTCACAGCATTGGATCTAGGAATTAATTCTACTTCTACACATTTACACTATGGATATACCACATAAATGGGGAGAGATAACATTCAAGGATGTTCCTTGCAAATATTATCTGTGAAAGGGGAAAAACAAAAACTACCTACCTATTCATGCAGGAAAGTTTGTTTAAAAAATTATGGTTTATCTGTATAATATAATACAGAACCACTCTGAAGAAATGTATACTGATACGGTAAGATAAACAGAATATATTTAAATGAAACCAATCAGGTTGTATAAACCTTACATATTATACTCTCATTCGTACAAAAAAGTGACATATATACGACATATATATGGTTGTAGACTTAGAGGACATTTCTGGAAGGACATACAAGCAATAGTTAACAGGGGTCCTTGTAGGAAACTAGGGGAGTAGGGGAGGTGTGGGATTTTAATCTTCCACTTTATATCCCGTTTTGTTGTTTATAATTTTAAAGTAAGATGAAAGTAAATAAAAGGGGTTTTGACTCCCCTGTTCATTGCAGCATTATTCACAAGAGCCAAGATATGGAAACTACCTAAGTGTCTGTCAATGAATAAATGGATAAAGATGTGGCATTATATATATATATATATATATATATATATATATATACACACACACACACAGACATATATATATACACATACATATACATATAGTATATGTATACACATATAATGTGTGTGGTATATATTATGTGTGTATATATATGCAATGGGATATTATTCACTTGTGAGAAAGAAAAAGATTCTGTGTTTGCAAGAACATGGATGGAACTTGAAGGCTAAGTGAAATAAATCAGAGAGAGACAACTACTGTATGATATCACTTATATGTGGAGTCTAAAAGAGCTAAACCCATAGAAACAGACTAGAATGATGGCTACCAGGGGCTGCAGGGTAGGGGAAAAAGGGAGATGTTGGTCAAAGAATACAAGCTCTCGGGGGCACCTGGGTGGCTCAGTCAGTTGAGTGCCCAATTCTTGGTTTTGGCTCAGGTCGTCATCTCCCAGTTTCGTGGGTTCGAGCCCCGTGTTGGGCTCTGTGCTGGTGGTGCTTTGGAGCCTGCTTGGGATTCTCTCTCTCTCCCTCTCTCATCCCCTCTCCCACTTGCACTGTCTCTGTCTTTCTCAAAATAAATAAATAAACTTAAAAACAAAACAAAACAATGATTTAAAAAAAAAGAATACAGGCTCCCAGATGAATAAGTCCTGGGGATCTAATGTGCAGCATTGTGATTATAGTTAATAGTACTGCATTATGCACTTGAAAGTTACTAAGAGAGTAGATCTAAAATGTTCTCGCCACAAAGAAGAAATGGTAATTATGTGATATGATGGAGGTGTTAGCTAAAGGCTATAATAGCAGTCATTTTGCAGTATATAAGTCAACACGTTGTACCCCTCAAAGTCACACAATGTTATATGTCAGTTATGTCTCACTAAAAGCTGGGGGAGAAAGAGGGTTCTGGGGAAGCCAGCTCAGAGACAGAGATAAGTGTGCATAAGTTTATTGCTTGGCAAACACTCTTGGGTTCAACACCTGTGGAAGGGAAGGAAGCAGGATCAGGTGGGAAGAAGGTAGACTGTGAAACAGTCTCAACAAAAGCCTCAGCTAAACCCATTGTGATCTCCAGGGTTGGGATGGCCCTTCAGAGCTGTCCTGCTGCGAGGTGGGAGGGCCAGGACTTGTGGCATCTGGCACTAACCAGTCAATGGCTGAGAGTATCTCAGGAAGACCTTGTGGCCTGGGGAAAGGAAACTTTTTGGAGGAGTCAATTCTATAGAGAACTGACCCCCATTGCCTGAGGAAATAAACCCTTAGTCCTGAAAGAGGAAACTGGGTAACACATTCAGCACCACATCTGTAGCAAAGCCTGTTTTTTGCAGGTCCAGTGACCCTTCAAATTTGTCAGTAAAACCCCACACTGTTAGCCCTTTCAAAGATAGCTGATACAGCTAATTATAGCACCTGTCTTTGGCTTTTGGTCCTCAACTCTGGCTTCTCATATTAAAATATCGACCAGCATCATTAAACTGTGTGTACTCTTGCACTCTTAACTCATGTTAAGCAAATTGTAAATGATGAAATGTCTTTTATATCAGAAACATTACTGTCCTTTCTTCTTCCCTTCCTTCCTTCTTTCCTTTCTTTCCTTCCTTTGTTCCTTCCTTCCTTCCTACCTTCTTTCCTTTCTTCCAAACCCTAATTCCATCCTCTCATTGCTTGACACTGTTACTGAAACAGTGTTAAATCCTCTGGTTAATTTACTACCTGCTCTGGTTGAGAGAATAGTGAATTTTTACTTCTGTGTAGCACATAAAGAGTTGTGCGTTGACTATGCAGAAGCGTTCATTATTTTATAAAAATGATGTTTCATTGAAGCTGAAGAAGCATATCACCTTACAGTGCTTTTATATTAATAATCCAGCTAGCTTGTTTTGCCAGCTCAATAAAGGGGTGAGTAATTTGAAAATAATTCAGTTGGCCTGGTTTACGGGAGTATACCATGTTGTAAATGAGTTTATCTGGAGAATCTGGATGCTATCAAAACATAATGGAACATAACCTCCCTTTGGGAAAGTAAATCATGAGACTTGAGAGGAAGACAAGGAAAGCACTCTGAAAGAGCTAGTGCTTCTCAGTTTGTGGGTTTAGCTAGATCGGTGGGGCTGGAGTTGGATGGCAGTAATACTTAGCTTCAAAGCAGTCTTTATCCTTTAATAATTCCCTAATCCTTGTTGTTATGTGAACCAGCAAACATTTGAAAGGCAAAGCTGTAGAATGGAATTAGGATGGTCTCCTGAGTGAGGCAGAAAGTTTCAATGGGAGCAAAGAACTTGCAGGTTTCCACTTGAAGCCTACGTTTTGAGAAATTCAGTGAATACTGATTAGAAGCAAAATGTTCTACAAATCTCTGCATAATTATTGGTGCTAATCACAGGTATAAAAACCACCCAAGTGGCTTCTGTATTATAGGAAGGGTCACAAAAAGGGGGAAGTCTCTCCCAGTGGTGACCCAGAATTGTATGTGGTGATAGGGGGCTTATGGATAGTTTATTGATTTGGAACTGGAGGCTCGAGGACTTACTTCCAAGCTTTGTTTACATAGCACTTTATATACCATTCAGAAAAACTGTGTCTATAAAATATGTCCATTTCAAAGAATGGAAAGAATGGTTGTCAATGGGGATATTGGGGGTACCAAAGCCCACTCAGGTCATCCCTCCATTTGTCTTTTCTATGAAAATGTATCTTCAATTTTCAATTAGAGTGAAGGACCATTTCTCAATGTTTCACCTGGGGACTCTGAGTGTAAACTTTAGTTATGTGCATAGCCGTAATGTAAACCTGGGTTTTTTATTATTATTAAGACAATATGAGTTGATTTTGAATAAGATACAAAGTCACAATAATTATTAATTGATTAAAATTGTAATGATGCCTTGATTAGGTTATTATTTGATTAGATAGCATCATTAAAGTAAGTTTTTCAGTTTCATCAAGGTATAATTGGCACAATAAATTGTATGTTTAAACTGTACAATTTGGTAGGTTTTGACATATATATTCACCTGTGAATCTGTCACCATAATCAAAATAAGGCACATATTTACTGCTCCCCTCCAAGTTTCCATATGACTCTGTGTAATTTCTCTCTCACCTGCCTCCAGACAACCATCGATATCTATCTTTCTATCACTATAGTTTAATTTGTATTTTAGTTTCCATTCACAGTACAAATGGAATGTACCCTTTTTTCACAGCTTCTTTCACTAGTACAATTTTTTCAGATTCATCCATTTCGTTGTATGCATCTAACAGTTCCAAGTAGTGTTATGTGGCATGGCACCGTGTTAACTTTACGTACAAAGTCAACTGGGTTAAGTGATGCCGAGGTAGCTGGTAAAACCTTATTCCTGGGTGTGTCTGTGAGGGTGTTGTGGAAAGGCCAGCATCTAAATTGGCAGAGTGAGCAAAGGAAGTCTGCCCTCACCAAGGCAGGTGGACATCATTCACCTGCTGAGGGCCTGTATAGAGCAAAAAGGCGGAGGAAGAACGAATTAGCTCTCTGAGCTGGGACACCCATCTTCTCCTGTCCTCGGTGAGGTATTTACAACCTGTTACTATTATTTTAGATTTTTTCTCTGAAAAGAAAATGACCTGATTAAAAAGTGATCATAGTTTTCAACTATTTAAAAAAGTTGTAATAGATGTCAATGGATGTAATAGATGTCAATTTTAAAGGATTTGCCTTTAAAATTTTAATTGGGTGTTTGGGCATCTTTAAATAAGGTTGTTGTAAAAGGGGATGATGTCTGGGTGGGTCAGAAAGAGCTGAAAATTCTACTGTAGCAGGGCATTAGATTAGATGACAGCCTGCCGGCCAGAGGGACAGAGCACTGGGTCCATAAGAAGAGGCAAGATAGCAAGTACACAATACAGAATTATAGAACGTGAGGGCACAGAATTAGAAAGAACAGAATACAGAATCATAGAACGTGAGGGCACAGAATTAGCAAGAACAGAATACAGAATCATAGAACGTGAGGGCACAGAATGTTTTACAAATCACTCAGTCAAATCTCTAATATTTAGTGGACATGTCTGATATAGTATAGAATGGGACAGAGCCTAAGGTAACAGAAAAGATAGGAAAAGAGAACATCCTGGCTGTTCAAATGACTACATGGAGACCTATGGTAGAAGCCAGCACAAACACTACTTTATAAATTATCTTTGTTAAATCCAGAAAAAGATGTCCGTTTTGACTGACAGACTCCCAGACACTCAGACTAGTTAATAAAAGGTAGGCTGGATTTCAGCCTTCTCCTTCCCTTTTGGTAGTGTGCTTCTGTGTGGTGCACAAAAGCCAAACAAATGGTCTTTCTACAAGCCAAAGAGAAATCTAGAAACCAGAATTCCTAACTCAGTTGGTTTGGAAGTGAGGTGATTACTGTCAGCACAATTTGAACGTGAAGGTTCATACAGAAAATAACTTTTCCAGCAATCAGGCATAGATCAGGGTAGTTAAGACTTGGTAGTAAGGCTCTGGGATGGAAAGCAGGGCACTGTAGATCCAGGGTAAGCATGGAATAAAAGACTGAGTGGAGAACTCTACCTCCAGAGGTCAGGCTCCAGCAGAGCATTTGAAAGGTTAAAGGGGAATGATGACAAGGGGCTCCTGAAAAACTGGTCAGCATCCTAGCCTTCATAATGCTATACTTTAACACTGTTTTTTTTTTTAAGTTATTTATTTATTTTGAGAGAGAGAGAGAAAGTATGAGCAAGGGAGGGCAAGAGAGAGAGGGGAGAGCGAGAATCCCAAGCAAGCTCCACACTGCCAGCACGGGTCTTGAACTCATGAACCGTGAGGTCATGATCTAAGCTGAAGTTGGACAATTAACTGACTGAGCCACACAGGTGCCCCTAACATTGTGTTTTTATTCCAAAGTTCCCTCATGCTGAAATGAAATGCCCGAGCTGAGATATGGAGGAAATGGGGATTGGTCTTTGAGAAGAAAACAAAAAACACAACCTCCATTTAATTTTAGATGATGACAATGGAGAATAAACTTGAGCTCCACTAGCCATGAGCCAGATATATTTCCTCAATTTATCCATTTCCATCCAGTGTTGCTTTTTAAGGACTAGACAAACAGCCAAATTTCCAAAGGTATATTAGAAGTATGTTGTAGAGTTCAACTTAAGATCAAGTGAGAATTTAAAAAAACATGGAAAGCATTTTATAACATTCAGCATCAAGGTATACATTGCTACTATTATTTTCTAAGTAAAACATAATTCAGTGGCTTTTCTTTTTTAAATTTATGTAGCCATTGATTATGACCTCAGGGACTTTGAAATAACTATTGGTATGTCATCTAATCTTTTAAACTACCATTACAACTTTTCAAATAATTAGATAATTTTTCATTAGGCAAATTTAAGATTATTTCACCTTATTATCAGAATTAACTGCATTACAGATGAATTTTCCAGTTAAACCTATGCTGATATTAACTCTGAATTACTGAAGGGTTAGCATAGTTTTCTTAAAGTCTGATCCATTGAGCACCAGTCCTGCAAGATGATGCCTGAAAATATAGATTCTGGGGTTAAAAATGTTTGAGAAACACTGGCTACGCTTGTACAGAAACACAAAACACATTAGCCCATTAAAAGTTCTACAGTAAGACAAACTTTATTTGAGAGAGACAGTTTAGGCATACACACATGCAAGGGTGGGGCAGAGGGAGAGAGAATCCCAAGCATGGGGCTTGATCCCATGACTCTGGGATCATAACCTGAAGGAAATCAAGAGTCAGATGCTCAACCGACTGAGCCACCTGGGTGCCCCTACAGTAAGAAAGACTTTAAAACTGTATTTAACCAAGAATTTCCCAAAGCTATGTGGCTATAGTTCTCCTTTCTAAAGTAAAATTTTGATTTACTTAACATTGTTCCAGTTACAGACTGTTGCTTAACAAACTTCCCTAAAACTTAATGGCTTAAATTAACAGCCATTACTTATTTAGTTCATGAATCTGCAATTTGGGCAAGGCTCAGTGGGGGAGGCTTAGGTTTCTCCACTTGATGTCAGCTGAGGTAGTTTGAGTAGAGGCTGGAGGACCAAGTTCAGGATGGTTTACTCATATTGCTGGCAAGTTGATGCTGGCTGTCAGGTTGAAGGTCAGTCAGTTTTGAGGGCCTGGGGGTATCTCCACAGGGGCCTCTCATGGATTGTTTGGGCTTCTGAGGAGCATGGTGGTTGGTACCCAAGAGTAAGCATCCCAAGTGACAGGAAGTAGAAACTGTCAATTTCCTAAGGTCTGGATCTGGAAGCTGGCACAGACCCTGCTATATTACATTGGTTAAGCAGTCACAGATATAAGGTTACAGGGCAGAGGACATAGACCCCTCACTCTTGTTGGAAAGAGTTTCAAAGAATGTAGTGGCTATACATGTTAGATTATACCTATAGAAAAACACACAAATCATAAGAACGGAGTTTAGTGGATTTTTGCATAATAAATCCACTCATGTAATCAGCATCCAGAAGCCTCCCCCACCTTAGGCCCTCTTCCAGCTACTACTCTCTTAAGGGTAACCAACATTCTGACTTCTAACATTAAAGATTAGTCCCAGGTTTCTCAATCTCAGCTGGATAGTTTTTTATTGGGGGTGGGGTGGAGGGCTGTCCCATACTGCCTATGTAGGATGTTTAGCAGCATTGCTGGCCTCTACTCACCAGATGTCAGTAGCACCCCTTCTCCCCAGTTGTGACAAGCAAAACTGCCCTCAGAAATTGCCAAATTTCTGGGGGGACAGATAAAATCACCCCTAGTTGAGCACTGGACTAGAAGATAATATCTCTTATTATTACCCATCTACAATATAAATTCCAAGAGGTACAGATTTTTGTTAGTTTTTTTTTTTTTTTTTTTTTTTTTAATCTGTTTTGATTCTGATTCCCCAGTCGCTAGGATACTGCCTGGCATATAGCAGAAAATTGACACTGTTTGTTGAGGGAGGGAATGTATAAAAGGTGGCAATTCTAAATAGTTATTTGAAGAGTCAACTTTGGAATACATATTTTGTATTCGTATTCAGCTGAACACTTAATCACAAATAATTGGTCTGTTTTTGTTAGAAATGGCTATTTTATGAAGTTCACATGGATGAAAACTTGAGAATAAATATACTTCTAATAGGAGTCTATATTGGTTAATTTCCTCCTGTAGCAACATGCAAAACGAGCCACAGAAATAGAAAAGATTTGGTTTTCCAGACAAATGGCAGTGTCTCATGATTGTGTTAATAATATACTGCAATAAGCCACAAATTGCGGTTTGTAATTGCTGTGACAGCTTTGTGAAACAGGAATGCGTAGTAACAAAGTTTTCATTAAAGACCTGGGTGAGGTGCCAGGTTCTGGAAGATTAGAAGAGGAAATGAGGAAGAGTAGGAGACAGTGGTAAGGAGTTGGGACGTTATTTCTTAAGAGCAAAAACCTGAACATTTCTTCTGGAAGACAGGCGTTGACTTTACTCTGAAAATACCCCTCCCTCCCCTCACAATGCATATAGTGGGCTTTCCTTTCTCACTTGGTAAATTTCTTAAGGGTTATTTCAAGAATAGTTTGCAGTGCAAACAGGATTCTCAGTGATTTTTTGATAGACATGCCCTTCTTTTTAAAATTCCAGCTGCATTTATTTACTCTTCAGTCACAATTATATCCTAAAAATGGACACAATTACTAATATATAACACAACTAAAGTTAGGGGCACAACGAAAACAGAATTTTATAGTTACAAGGGCTCTTAGAGATCATAAGATCATTTTAAAGAGGCAAATTACTACAATCTGAGCAGTTATCCTATTTTCTTGGTGATTCTGAATGGTTTCATTTCCCTGAAGCCACCTCTGTTAAAACTGAAACTCGTGCATAAGCCACAAAGTATTGAGTAGTGACTTGCCCACGGAGTCAGTTAATGACAGGACAAATAATTTTGAGCCAGTGCTCAGAAGTGTCACATCCAGCATATGTCTTATGAAACAAAGACAGAAGAAATATAATACATAACAGTATGAAGCAATAGAATAGCACAAAGGCTTTTATCAATCACAGAGGGTTCATTGCCTGGTGCTGTAGCTAGTTAATGTCTAAGTGAAATAAATTCAATATTGACCATCCAAGTCCTTAAAGTTCAAAAGATGTTAGTGTCTATCTGTACAGTTTTCATTTTTTATTTTCTCAAGATTTGAACATATTAAGACTTATCATTACACTGCCAAATGCTTATGATTCATTTCAGCAGAAGTAGCTAGGAATGAAGAGAGGGTGGGAGTGTGAGTGTAACGATTCTGTATGACGCAAAAAGGGAGATGAGGTAGAAAGGAGGATATTTTTAGAGTCCCCTTTTGAGACAAAAACAGCTTAAATCAGGTGATTTGTTTACTTTTAAAATAGGAAAAAAATAACCAAAAATCGGATTTGGAATTTCTGAATGACACACAATCCTATTTTAGGAGAATAATTGCTATAATTGCAGGTTACTTTCTTAAAAATACCTGAAAAAATGCTTCCTGAAAATAGAACTCCACAAGGAGAGAAAAATGTATTTACGCCACAGAGTACTTGTACACCAGAGGAATTTGCTATTTGCTGCACAGTAGCATTTAAAGAATGTACTAGTAAATTTGCTGCCTAAATTAGAAATAAGGAAGGGGAAAGAAATTGACATGTGATTTACTTTCAGTAGGTATAAAGTTTTTTCGGTTTCATTCATTATTCAACAAAAATTATGGAATTGGAAGGCATCAGGTTTGATCAGGGGATGTAAGGATGGGCAAGAACCAGTCCCTGTCCTCAAATTGCCCTAGCCTGGAGAAAGAAACATACACATATCCTCATATACATCCCACATATACACATTTTCACATACAAACATACCCACACATACCCATATACACTTATATTCACATACATATACACACACATTCGCACAATATATACACACATGATCATACACAAATATACATACACACATATATATTCACATATAAACATTAGACATATACATATATACACATATACACACTCATATGCATACACGTTTTAGAGCTAACAAAGTGGAGACAATGAGTGGAGTATGATTTCAAGTTAAGAAGGGCGGGAGAAAGAAATCTCAGTGGCAACAATCCTGTGAGATAGCTCAGTAAGGCTAAGGAGACAGGGGAGTTGCTAAATGCTAAGGAGTTTGGTTTACCAAGGTCTGGATTTAAGTTCAAATCTGCCATTTTTATCTCTGAGGCCATGACCATGCTATTTAACTGTCTCAGCTTTCCTTGCTTTTACATCAGGGTTACTACAGCCCACCTTGTAGGGTTGATGTGAGGTTTAAATGAGATGATGCATATAAACCACTGCGTTAATATGCCTGGCATGTAGGAAGCACTCAATATATATTCAATTTTTAATGATATCCTTATTGTTTTCAGTGAAGGTTAGTTATCTCATAAATTGTGAGGACAATTATCCCCTCACCAACTTTAATTTTTTTTTTTTTTTTTTTTTTTTTTTTAGTACGAGAGAGAGATATCAGGCTGGGTAGCCAAAGAGGAAGAGGGAGAGAGAATCTTAAACAGGCTCCATGCTCAGTGCAGAGCTTGACTCGGGGCTTGATCTGAAGACCCTGAGATGATGACCCAAGCTGAAATCAAGAGTCAGTTGCTTAACCAACTGAACCACCCAAGTGCCCCTGTCTTAAATTATTTTTAAGGTGAGTGGAGTCCAAAATGAATGAATGAATGAAAGTACTAAGTGAATACATACATGGCCACTTGTTAAACTTCATTTTTAATGGTTGAAAAACTCAAGGAACCCATATTACAATTTGTAAATAACACAAACATCTAGATATCATGGTCATTATTGGGAAAATGTGAATCTTTCAAAATGACATCTCCTCTGGTTTTATTAAATAATTTCTGTGGCTATAACCTCATGTAAAAAATGCATAAGCTATAATTAACCCCATGATCATCTCATCAAAATATATGAGGCTTCATCACTTCATTGATACAATGCTAATAATATCATTTGATATTATTCATTGATATGATGAGTAAGAAATAAAAGTGGCTAATATACATATGGAAAGGTGTTACACCACTAGTAATCAGATAATTGTAAATTAGAGGTTATGTTGGGCTATCGAATTATTATATATTTAATATGGGACAATACGTTGGTGCTATTGAAGGTGTGGTGAAATTGGCACTCTCATACATTGTTGGCAGGAGTACACATTGGCACAACCTTTCTAGAGGCCAATTTAGTAAACAAAAATTTTAATATTAATATAGTCTTTGACTCAGCAATTCTACTTGAATTTCACCATAAGGAAATGTAATCAGAAAAATACAAAGATGCTTGTATATGCATGGTCACTGTAGTGTTGTTTATGATGACAAAAAGTTAGAAACTACCTAAATGCCTACTAATAAAGAAATGCTTAATAAACTGTGGTAGAGCTGTACACTGGAACTCTATGCACCCACTAAAAAGGATTAGATAGATCTATTTGTGCTGTCATAGAAATATGTCCATGGTCCATATTGGATACCATTTTTATATTTAAAAAGTATATGCATAGAAAAAATATGGTTATATATCTTTATGGGTCTAACTTCTAAAAAGCAGCTTTACTGTGGTTTAATTCATATACCATAAAATTTCCCATTGTAAGTGTACAATCCAGTGATTTTCAGTAAATGTATATTTTCAGTTGTGCAATCATCACCATAATCCAGCTGTAGAATTTTTTTTTGTTATCTCCCCCAAATGTTTCTTCATGCTCATAGGCTTAACATTTCACAGTGTATAGGGTGGGGGTAAAGCTGGGAAGGGGGAAAGCAAGAGGAGAGAATGACAGCTTCCTTGTTTATTATTTTTGTATTATTTGAATTAATTTACAATAAGGATATACTGTCACTTAATTTGAGAAAACAGTAAGGTTTTTCTCTTTTGAAAAGAGTCAAAAAAAAAAAAAAAGAAAAGAAAAGGAAACAGATTTATATCCTTTGACCCAACTCTACTTCTGGTAATTTATTCCACGGAAATAATCAAACATGTGGAAAAGGATTTGTAAACAAAGGTATTTTTCAGTGTTTTATCTAAAACAGAGAAAAGTTGTAAGTAATCTAAATATCTCACGATGGAAGAAAACAATTACTAATCATACTGGAATATGAAAAGTACAGGATGTAAACCTTTAAATGCAGTATAATTTTATCCCTGTAAACAAAGAAGTTAATGCACAGCCAAAAAAATCCTGTTTAGAAATACTGTATATAAAATCTAACCAATGGTTGTCTCTGGATGGTGGAATTATAGTACTTTTTATTCTTTGTGCATTTCTTCATTTTCCATAATGAGTATGTTACATTCACATCTAGTGCCACCTACATAAATGAATGGGTTATGGTATTTTCACAGGTGTATACATTTGTCAAAACACGTAAAACTGTTGATTTAAAAATATGTACAACTTATTGTATACCAATTATACCTCCATACAACTATTAGGAAAACAAGGGGATCTTGAGAAAAAAAATCATCATAACCTTCTTACTGGAAGAGGGGTTTTGGTATGCCATTTTGGGGCTAGAGGCCCAAACGGTTAGGGAGGGGTATGTGATTATTTTATAGATAGTAACACAACTTTCCTCCAGATAACCTTCCTTCCTTCCTTCAAGGGATCTGCCTTCTCATTATACGCCAGGAATGTTGCTAGGTTCTTGGATACCAAAATGAGCAACAAATCACTGTCCCGAAACAGCTCTCTTCTGCATGAGGAGGGGAAGGTAGGTCATCAAGGGCGGATTCCAGCTAACGCCCACATCGCCACACTAGGCAGTCTGTCACTACTGTTGTCCAAGGGGGCCGGAACCAGGTCAGGAAGTGAAGTTCTTAGCTCAGATGGAGTCACAAAGGGTGGCACCAGGGTGGTTACGACTGTGGAAGTGGCCAGAAGGGAGTGTCCGTGGTCACAACTTGAGAAGCGGGTTTAAGCAATTTTTACGTATCTATGCCTCTCTTACCTGTACACTTGTACCAACAGCAAGAACTGAAAGTGAGCCCTTGCCTGTTCATGCAGCATGCTAAGGGCCTACATCTACTGCCTCATTTATTCCTCGCCACAAGTCCTCCAGGTAGAGATTATTAGGGTCTGCATCTCACCATGAAGAAACTAAGGCTTGGAGAGGTTACCTCCCCAAGGTCACAGAGCTGGTAAGCTCTGGCTTCAGAGTTCCCAACCACAACACATAGTGCCCTCTCACAGTACTTTGGGACCCGTTAGAGAGAGAAAAGATCCACTTTCGGGCCCCAAGCGGCAGCTCGGCTTTCACTCTACAAATTTTCCAGCTCCAGAATGGGGGCAACATCCGCTAGCACAACCAAAAGGGTCGTGCCCACCGGGGAACTCCACCAGAGCGGTGGGCTGACAAGGATTTGGGGGCTTGCCGGGGCAAACCTAGAGCAACCGTCAAGGAGTGACGAGCACGGGCTCCCACATCACACCCCATTCCCGGCGCCAGCTAGCCCCTGCCGGCAGCCAGCACACTGAGCTCAACGCGCGTGCGCGGGGCCAGAGGGGACGCCCCCGCGCGAGCGCGCAGTGAGAAGGGCGCGCGGCGGGAGCGCGGGCGCGCTGCGGCGTCGGCGTCTACGCGCGCTCCAGGCCGAGGCTGTGTGGGCTGGGGAGGGAGCCAGGCGGCGGCGGCGCCTCAGAACCGAAGGGACGCGCGGGCCTCGCGCCGCTGGAGCAGACGGCTGTGGAGGAGACCTTGGGCTCGCTTCCGGAGGCGAGAGAGCTCGGCCTGTCGACTGCCCGCTTCAGGGGCCGCCGGCCGCGTCCCTCGCCCGGAGTGGCCGCCGCCCCAGGAGACTCGCCGTGACACGGGCCTAAGCCGCGGCGGCCGCGGACGTCCGGACCTCTCGGACCGGGTCGGGTCGGGGCGAGCGTCCGGGCAGGTGCCGCCCCCTGAGGGCCGGCCGGGCGCGCGGCGCCTACCCGCGCGGCCCGCGGGCCGGGCTCGGCAGAGGGGCCGCCCGCGCAGCACCCCGCACCCCCCCCTCCCGCCCGTGGGCCGGAGCCCGAGTAGCGCGCCCCGCCCTCCCCGGGTACGGCCCGGCCGGAGCGGCGGGAGCCGGGAAAGCCCGCGCCCGCCGCCGCCCGCCGGGCTCGCGCGGCGAGGAGGGAGGAGAAACTTTGCTTTTTATTGTTGCTTTTCGTGCTTAAGTGCGAGGAACTCTGCCGGGAGGAAAAATGTCCTTCTTCAATTTCCGTAAGATCTTCAAGTTGGGGAGCGAGAAGAAGAAGAAGCAGTACGAACATGTGAAGAGGGACCTGAACCCCGAGGAGTTTTGGGAAATTATAGGAGAACTGGGCGACGGAGCCTTTGGGAAAGTGTACAAGGTAAGAAGGAGAAAACGGGAAGTTGCAGTTACTTGTAAGACAAAACAGCCACCGGTGCGGAGTGGCACGAGGAGTTCTTGCTCCCCTTGTCCCTTCCCTGCCTCTTGCCCCTTCTTTCTGACTTCGTCAAGGTGCGTTAGAACTTTATTTGGGTTTATCATCCAAGGAGTAGCTAAGACAGTGGAGTGTAAGGCTGAACAAAATGGGGCCTGCATGTAGCTCAAAGAGAGATTGCTAAAGGGAGGCCGGGTTGCAGAGGCTACTCTGTCAAACTTTAAAGGAAATGAGGTGTTCTTTAATTTAAAGGAGGGGTCTGCCCATAGCCCTCAAGTGTTTTAAAATCAGACACTCAGTGTGCTTTTCAGTGGATTTATGTTTGTTTACGAGCTGTTTGCGTTCGTTTAGGTATGCTTGTGCCGAAGCAGTTCCCTCTTTAGGATCCAGGGCTTGTATCTGGTTTTATCTGTCGCTAGTAAGTACATAACCCATCTTCTGAGATGAGAGCAAAGTGCTCCTTGCAGGCTAGTCTTCAGTTGGTTGCTTGACAACATGCTATAAAATGGAATGGAATTTCTGATAGAACAGAAATTTTCCAGAAGGAAACCTGCATCTGGTACTGGTTTCTAAACATAATTACAGCAAGCGTGGAGTAGAAGTCACTGCCAGCGCTTAAAGAATTTAAAAAATACGTACACACCCATCTTTTAATATATATATATATATATATATATATATATTTCAATAGAAAGAGTTTTGATGTTTCAACGTGAAGGCATTAATGTTAACTGTTATTTCATAAGCAGTATATGAATGATGTCACTGGAATATTTTCATCCTGAAGGGTGAGGTTTTTATGAGACACAGTTCAAGAGGAAGGACCCACAGGGTTGCCTAGAAGTGAAGCCATAAATAACTGACGTTTACACAGGACTTTGTAGTTTTCAAGGCACTTTCTCATAATTTGGCCCCCGCCAAAGGCCTGTGAGGTAGGCAGGTCAGTGGTATCTACATTTCACAGATGCGGACACTGAAACTCAGAAGTGTTTCTGAGTCACCCCAGTCAGTCTAGATTTGAACTCCCAAATTCTGTCCCTGTGTTTACTGCTGTTTCTCACTGTAATGTCCATTGGTAGAAATGATAGTATTTTTTCTCCTTTGTAAGCACCATCATACTTTTGCCTTTGCCCTGCCTCAAATGCATCTCACAGCTCCTAATCCTTCCCATTCTCCACTCAGGCTGAAATAGCCACTCCTCTCTCTGTGCTTTCGAAACACATTGTCACATGGCTGCTGTAGCATTTGTTACATATTATAGTTAATGATAAGAACAGGCCCAAGATTGTGATATACAGTTGGGTTCATCTGTTGCCGTAGCTCATAGTGCATCTCTCTGTATTAATTCGTTGAATTGAAAGAATGTATGTTACCTGCATGTGAGTTCTGTGGAAGCTATCATACTCTGGGAAAGTTGGCGAAATAAATGTCCGGGTTTGTGTGGAGGGTAGAATATGGGCTGCAGCAAGAGCTTACAGCACAGTGTAAGATACTTAGAGTACAATGTAAGAGCTTTTAGTGCTGTGGGAAGATCACTCTTGGGAGTCAGGAATTGGGTTGTAGTGGTGGCTGTCACAAACCAGCTTTGTGGTTTCGCACCTTCCTTTTCTTAGCTGGAGAATCATGGATATCCCTAAATGTTTGTTTAGCTTCCTTCACTTCGTTAACATTACTGTGAATATGCAGTTACCTAAGGCAAAAATAAATCCTCAAGGCACCTGGAATGCAGTAGTTAGAAGGTGGTAGGTGATTATGAACAGTTTTCATGGTATAAATGTTTTATCAAATACAAACAGTGTAGTATTAAGACCCTGGCTTCGGAGTTGGACTGTATCTGGGCTCTCTCAGTAGCAGCCTGTGACCTTGGACACGTTACTCAACCGTTCCATGTCTCACTTTTCTCATAAGACTTGCTCCTCAGTCTGTTGAGAATTAAAGGACTAAATGTAAGGCATATGGGAAGGGCTCAGCAAGTGGTAGGAATTACTATTATGTTTAGAACTCAGAAGCAAGATATGGTTTGGGACAGGAAAAGAGGCCTATGAAGATACTAAACCATTTTCTTGTTTTCCCAGGGCACAGACAGATTGTGGGGACATACTCATAATGCTCAGTGATTTAATTCTTTAATGACACTTTCTGCAAAATGCAACACATCTTCCTATAATGAAACATCAATTGAAAATTTTCTGAAAAATAAGCAACTTACTCTATATAGTTGAACACTGTAAAATTGTGTCAAAGGTAATATTTGTGGGCTTGATGACTATTTTAGTGTGACATTTGAAGAACGTGAGTTCTTTGCATTTTACTTTTTCATTTCACAATTCTATGCTTCTGAGGAATGAGCTCTGAGATTTTATTTTAAAAGAAAATTTAAAATTTAAACTTACCTGGCCTGTTGTGCAACTTTTTCCTAAAAACTTTTGTTTTCCAAGATCTCTAGAAATTCTAAATCTATATATTTCCTCTGTGTGGAGGAATAAGCTATCAAAGCTTTATATCATACATACAGTAGTATGCGGTAGAAAACTTTCAAAAATTGATTCAAACTATCATTTGCGGGGCGCCTGGGTGGCGCAGTCGGTTAAGCGTCCGACTTCAGCCAGGTCACGATCTTGCGGTCCGTGAGTTCGAGCCCCGCGTCAGGCTCTGGGCTGATGGCTCAGAGCCTGGAGCCTGTTTCCGATTCTGTGTCTCCCTCTCTCTCTGCCCCTCCCCTGTTCATGCCCTGTCTCTCTCTGTCCCAAAAATAAATAAACGTTGAAAAAAAAAATTAAAAAAAAAACAAAAAAAAACCTATCATTTGCTTGTAAAAATTAGTAACTGTCACCAAGATTAAATGGTAAATAGGTAATCATCTTGTGTATATAATTTAGTTTATTTGAAACATTTTTTTCTATCATATAGTTGTATTCCTTCCATTCAGTTCAGCACTATATAACTGTAACAGTTACTTTCTTGTCTGAAAAATCTTCACTATTTTAAACTTATTTTCGCTTTTTAATGTGGTATTGACACATAAACAAAGTTATATAATATCACAATTTTTTATGTTTGGATTTTTGTTGCTTTTAACAGAAAAAAAAAATGACATAAAGTTATGTATTAAATGGAAGCTGAATTCTTGACCGTGTGCTGGATGAGTGATTCTTTTTATGGCTCTGATGGGCAAGTGCCTTTTTAAAAAAATAGTGAAATACATATGTGCTGTTCATTTTTATCGCTTAGACCTGTAGTTTATTTCCATTCTCAGAAATAGAAGTAGAATTGGGTTATAGAGTAGCATATCTTTAATTTCACTAGTGATACCAAACTATATCAATTTACATTCCCACTAGGAACGTATAAGAAGTTTCTTTCTTTGTGTTTTTGCCTACAGTTGGTGTTGTCAGAATTTTTAATTTTTGACAATCCAATGTTATGTTTTTCATTATTGTTTTAATTCATCTTTCACTATTAATAAGTAATTCTTTTCATAGGTTTATTGGTAATTTGGATTTCTTCTTTTGTGTTCAAGTTTTTTCATGTTCCTATCAGATATCCTTTTATTGTTTATTTGTAGTATATTCTGGATTTTAACCATTTGCTGGTTATAGTTATTGCAGATACATTCTTATTCTCTGGCTTGTCTTTTCAGTTTCTTTATGGTATCTTTTTATGATCAGGAAGTTCTTGATTTTAGTGTGGTGTAATTTGTCAATTTTTTTCTTTTCAGTTAATACTTTTTGTATTATGTTTAAGAAATTATTTCCTAACCTGAGATCATGAAGATAACCACTTGTATTATCTTCTAAAAGGTTTATAGTTTTGCCTTTGACAGTTAGGTATACAACCCACCTGGAATAAGTTTTTGTAAATGGTTTGAGGTAGGGGTCCAATTTCATTTTTTTCCTCATCTGAATACCTAGTTATCCCACAACCCATTATTGGGGGTAAACTATCTTCTTACTGCTCTACAGGGTCCTGTCTATCATATAATGTATCTGTCTCTATGATCTTGATTGTCTTCATTGATGTGTTTCTGTTCCCATACCAATATCTCACCATCTTAAGTAGGAAAGCATTAAAATAAATTTATGCTAGAGTACAGCTTCCTCATGTTCTTCATCAACAGTGTCTAGTATATTCTTGGCTCTTGGTGCTTGTATGGATATTGTAGAATTAGCTTAAGTTCCACAAAATTCTGTGGGTTTTGTTTTTTTTTTGAGGGATGATTTTGAAATCAATTTTGAAAAAATGAACATCTCTATGATACTGAGGCTTCCTATCTGTGCATATGTTTTCTCTCTAGGTCTTCTTCAGTATCTCTCAATAATAGGTTATAAATTTTCTCCCTAGAAGTCTTGGGAACTCAAACTACTTCAAGAATGTCTTAAATGTTTTGTTTTTCCTATTGGAGTTTCCTCCTTGATTTGGTTTTATACAATCATCAGTAAGTCTTCTGAGAAAGGATCCACGAAAGGTACATTTTTTAAAATGTTGGCTGTTTGAATATATCTTTATTATAATGTCATACTTGATGTATAGTTTGGTTATAGAATTCTAGTTCAAAAATAAGGGTTTTTTAGAATTTTAAGGACTTTTTCCATTCATTCCCTTTTATCTTCAAGCGCTGATGTTAAAAGTCCCATACCATTTTGTTTAGTGATTCTTTGCAATCTTTTTCTTTTCATCGTTTTTAAGATTCTCTTTTTATTCTGTTTATGGTGATGTACTTTGATACAGGTTCTTTTCCCCCTTTCATCTTGCTGGCCTCTTGGTTAGTTCTTTCAATCCAAAAACCTGTATTCTTTGATCCTGTGACTTTTTTTTTAATGTTTATTTTTGAGAGAGAGAGAGAGAGAGACAGACAGACAGACAGACAGAACACAAATGGAGGAGGGGCAGAGAGAGAGGGAGACACAGAATCCAAAGCAGGCTCCAGGCTCCAAGCTGTCAGCACAGAGCCGAACGCGGAGCTTGAACTCACGGACTGTGAGATCATGACATGAGCTGAAGTCAGAGGCTTAACTGACTGAGCCACCCAAGCGCCCCAAGTCCTGTGACATTTTTATGTGTAATTTATTTGAACCACCCCTCTAGGTAGTGGTTCTTGCTATGGTCTCAGGATTTCCGTTGTTTCTAAATTCAATAGGTACTTCTATCATATTTGTATTCTCAGGGGCATTTGAGACACTTGACCAATTCTTTAAAAACCTCAACTTTTGGTTTTTAGATCACCACATTCTTAATATTTTTCCCACTTGTGTTTCTACTCCTCAGATGCTTTTGCTGGCTCTTCTTTCTCTTTCTGACTTTTAAGTGTTGGGATTTCACAGGACTTGGGTGTAGGTCCCCTTCTCTTTTTCTTTTCCTATGAGAATCCATCTTCTCCTATGGCTTCAATTACCATCTAAATGCAATTTGTGTCTCTACCCCAAGGCCTCCCTTTTGAACTCCTGACCCATGCAGCCAAGTATCTGTTAGAGATTTCCACTTAGATATCTCATAGTTTTCTTAAACAGCAAGTCCAAAACCTGAACTAATTGAACTCGTGATGTCAGCTCTGTATTTGCTTCTTTTATGTTTTCCATTCAGTAATTGGCATCTCTGCCAGTTGCACAGACCAGAGACCTGAGGTCATTCTTAACACCTCCTTCTTCCTTACCTACCAAACCCAGTTAATCACCAAGGCTTGTTAATTCTATCTATTAAATATTTCTTGGGGCGCCTGGGTGGCTCAGTCACTTGATGTGACTGACTCTTGTGTCTGACTCTTGATATTTGCTTAGGTCATGATTTCATGGTTATGAGATTGAGCCCCATGTCAGGCTAGTGCCTACCATGGAACTGCTTGGAGTTCTCCCCCTCTCTCTCTACCCTAGCTGGCATGTGCTCTCTCTCTCAAAATAAATAAACTGAAAAAAATATTTTAAAATATTTCTTGAATCTGTCTCCTTTCTTCACTGTCATAATACTAGTCAAAACTGCCACTACCTAGACTTTTGCAAGTTATTGGTTTGTTTCAGGCTTCATATATATGTAATCATACATGTGTTCTCTTGTGTCTGGCTTCTTTTCCTCCAGTTTGATTTTTTTTTTTTTTTGTATAGGTACCCATTTGTACCAGCACCATTTACTGAAAAGACCATCCTTTCCTTACTGCTTTGTGGTGCCTGCGTCATATATCAAATGTTCATATATACGTAGTATGTATTTCTATGATGTTTATTATTTCTTTAGGACAAATTCATAGAAGAATTGCTAGGGCAAAATAAATGATCATTTATCAGTGGTTACTGTGAAATTATCCTAGAAAGGTTGTGCAAATTTATTTTTCAATTAATTTTTAATCACACAAAGAATTTCTATTTATTGTAAAAATTAACTTATTAGAAATAAAGTTAGTTTTCTTTGACCATTACTCCAATTATTGTTCCTTCCATTATCTCCCTAGTTGTACCTATTATTATCTGTTTCATGTACATGTTTCCATATTTTTTTATGTACTTATGTAGATGTACATAGATTCTACCTACTTAGACAACCCAACAGTTGGTCTTTTTCTGTGCCTTTGTTCCTTAACTTGAATTCAGTGTTAGCCCTTATCCTTTAAAAAAAAAAGTATTTACTTTTTCAGTAGGCAAAAGAGTATCAGTTTATTTCATTTTCCAATTTTTTTGATTTTACACATTTTTAAAATCTATCCATATTCTAATAGAGTTTGTTGATTTGTAAATATTTTTTATGTACTATGGAAATGAACACTTTATCATAGATGCTGCAGTGTACAGTTACCTTAGTTTATGGTACTTTTTAAAAATTTTTTTATATTTATTTATTTTTGAGAGTGCGCGAGTGGGGAAAGGACACAGAAAGACAGACAGACTCAAGCAGGCTCCAAGCTCTGAGCTGTCAGAGCAGCACCCCATGCAGGGCTCAAACTCACAAACCATGAGATCATGACCTGAGCCAAAGTCGGATGCTAAACCAACTGAGCCACCCAGGCACCCCTTTTTGATATAAAGATGTATTCTTTTCCTTATTCTACAAAACCTGTCAATATGATACTTTTTTTTCTTTTTGCTTTCATGCATAGAAAAACCTTCCCTACCCAGAAATTAGATAAATGTTTATCTATATATTCTTCTAGACTTCTTGATAGTTCAGTTATAAGGAATTTTACTTTTTGTTTATCTGAAATTTAATTTTCTCTGTGGATTGATATGAGGCTCTCTTTCTACCCAAAAAACTAATAATGTAATCATTTCCAGAAATTTAAATGCTATTATTTTGAAAATATAGCAAAGTATAAAAAATACATAAAAATAATTCTACCATCCAGATAACTTTTGTTAGCGATTTTTTAAAAACTCAAGAGGGCATTAATATGGTTAGATTTTTGAGCACTATAAAAAATGATAAAATTGAAAAATAAAAGACTTCCCACCAGTTCTTTTTCCCAAATGGGAAAGAATTATCAAATGGGTTTGTTACTGGTAGTTATATTCATATCATAATTCTGGAACTACTTTTGTATATATCATAGGAATATTATAGGCTAGAGCAAATGAGTTGTTATGTTGATTGTTTTGCAAATATTTATTTATTTTTGAAAGAGAGAGTGCAAGCAGGGGAGGAGCAGAGAGAAACAGAGGGGCAGAGAATCTGAGGCAGGCTTCAGGCCCAGAGCTCTGAAGCAGGCTCTGAGCTGTTAGTGCACGTGGGGCTTGAACTCATGAACCGTGAGATCATGACCTGAGCTGAAGTCAGATGCTTAACTGATCAAATCACCCAGGTGCCCCGGTATATTGATGTTTTAGAAATTAGGGTTGAAATTCTGGGAAAAAGGAGTTAGAAACTTGGAAAGGAGAAAAGATAAGAAAGAACCCTGTGATGTTGATTTTTGAATTGGAAGTTTCAGTTTGAACTTGAGATAGTACACACACACACACACACACACACACACACACACACATATTCCTGTTTTCCCTGAAATGGCCTAGAAATAATTATATTATAACTAGCATTCCCAGCTCTTGGCTTCTAAATACCATTCCACAGTAAAAAGAACCAGGGCTCATTGAAATGGCTAATCCAGGTCTGGGGTAGGGAAGTACAGAAATAATTGAAAAGTGAAAGCTTTCCCACTAGTCCTTTTTTCCCAAAGGAGCCTGGAATATCTTATACCAGAAAGCAAGGACATGCTCAAAAATTAACGGAGACATGCCAAATGTTCAGGGTAGTTTGAACAAATCTATCAATGATAAAATAACAACTTAATAGAATAATGGTAGTTAATATATAAAGATTGATAAGATTGGAAAAACCACTATTTTGCAACCACACTATAATAATTTAGGCAAAGATTATTGACAGATGCTAAGATCATTGTGTGAAAAGTTTTGGAGGAGCAGGATTTATATACATGGTTTGAAATTATCACCCTTTAAAGGTACTTTTTACAGTAGAGAGATCTGATGGATACTGTCTTAAGTGATCAAATCTAAGGTTAATCACCAGTAATAGGACAAAGTGTCATTACGTGTCTTCTAATGTAATTTGATGAGAAATATATAATCACCTAATGCAGTATTCTTGTCAAAAATAGTTAACTTGAATCTAATATGAAGAATAATCAGACAAATCCAGATAGTGGGACATTCTACAAATAAATGGTTTGGGTTTTTTAAATGTAAGCAATGAAAGATTTTTCAAAGACATTTGAGGAAATTTAAATATGGAGTATATATTAGGTATATCAATATTAAATTCTTTTGGCATGATAATTGTAGTTATGTTGGAAAACGTCTTTGTTCTTGGTGGACACATGCTGAAGTTTTGGGAAGTGGAATGTAGCTTACTTCCAGATGGTGTAAGTAAAAAAGGAATGCCTGTATGTGTGTGCTTGTGTATACATATCTATATGTAAAATGTATGTGTATGTATGCTTTGTGTGAGAATGAGAGTACCAAATGTGACAAAATGTTAACAATTGGTGACTCTTGGTGAGGTGTATAGGTATATGAATGTTTACTGTTCATTCATTTTCTCTGTAGGTTTGAATTTTTTTAAATAAAGTGAGGGGTCATATTTTATCGTTTAAAAATTTTTAATTGACATACAACATTATGTTAGTTTCAGGTGTACAACACAATCACTCTATATGTGTATATGTTGAAAGTAATCACAGTAAGTCTAGTTAAGATTTGTCACCTTACAGAGTTACAAAAAAAATTTCTTGTGATGAGAACTTTAAAAATATTTTTGTCATGTTTATTTATTTTTTTAGAGAGAGAAAGGGAGGGAGGGAGGAAGGGGCAAAGAGAGAATCCCAACCAGGCTTGTGCTGTCAGTGAGGAGCCAATGCAGGGCTCAAATCCACAAACCATGATATCATGACCCAAGCTGAAATCAAGAGTCAGACGTTCAACCAGCTGAGCCACCCAGGTGCCCCAGTGGTGTATTACATGTTTAAAAGTTGTTCTGTGCTGACAGCTCAGAGCCTGAAACCTGCTTCACATTGTGTGTCTCCCTCTCTCTCTCTCTGCCCCTCTCCCTCCCTCCCTCCCTCCCGCTCTCTCTCTCTCTCTCTCTCTCTCCCCCCCCTTCCCTTCAAAAAAAATTAATAAAAATGTTAAAAGTTGCTAAGAGACTAGATCTTAAAAGTTGTCATCACAGGAGTGCCTGGGTGGCTCAGTTGGTTGAGCATCCCGACTCTTGGTTTCGGCTCGTGTCACGATGTCATGGTTTATGAGTTTGAGCCCGTGTCTTTGTTGACAGCACGAGCCTGCTTGGGATTTCCCTCTCTCTCTCTGCCCCTTCCCCACTGAATGTTCACTCTTTCTGTCTCTCTGAAAATAAATAAGTAAACTTATAATACAGCATTGTTAATTCTAGTCACCATGCTGTACATTATATCCATGTAACTTATTATTTTATAACTGGTAATTTGGTACTTTTGACCTCCTTCCCCCATTTCTCCTACCCTTACCCCCTGCCTCTGGCAACCACCTGTCTGTTGTCTGTATCTGCGAGCTTGGTTTTTTGTTTGTGTTTTTAGATTCCACATATCAGTGAGATTATATGGTATTTGTATTTGTCTATCTGACTTTTTTCACTTAGCATAATGCCTTCAAGTTCCAACCATGTTGTTACAAATGGACCCACATAACCTGGGTCATACTTTTAAATACTCTTCTGCACCATTACTTTATTTCACTTAACAGTTTCCCTTTTCACATTTTCTTTCTCCCTCCATATATTCATTTTTTTCTCTCTCTTTTTCTATGAAAGGAGAAAGAAAGTCTTCTTTCAGTCAAGTAATTATTTTTATATCATGCTGTTAAAGTTATTTGGCATTTATTAAATATTATGCTTTCTACTCAATACCACATGAAGTCTAAATTCCTAGCACATAGACATTTATGTTTTAAAGAGGTAACTGAGACTTAGGATTGTAAAAATAACTTTAACATGCTGGCTTTTCTTTTTTCTTTCCTTGTAAAATTCATGGTGAGTTCCTTACCTTAACACCATGCATTTTAGTCCTTTATAATTTTAGATTTCAGAATATTTGTGTGGAAATTATCATCCCTAATATATAAAAACCTTTATTTTTCTTGAAATAAGTGAGAAGACTGTGTGATCTGAGAAGTGGTGAAACATTTTGGAAAGTGCAGATTTAGCCAATGTTATCTTATTATTGACATCATTTTGTTGGTGGTTATCTTGACCGATCAAAGACTAAGTTTTGAATAAATAACCAGAACATGGGATGCTCGAGTGGCTCAGTCGGTTAAGCATCTGATTCTTGATTTCAGCTCAGGTCATGATCTCAAAGTTTGTGAGTCTGAGCCCCACATAGGGCTCTGTGCTGACACTGTGGAGTATCCTTGGTATCTCTCTCCCTTTCTCTCTGCCCCTCTCCTGCTTGCATGCATTTGCTTGCTCTCTCTCAAAATAAATAAATTAACTTTAAACAAAAATAACCAGAACAATATAAATAAAAGGGTGTTTTTGGAATATAAAGAGAATATAAGGTATATTCCTTTCACTTTTGCAGAATTGAGAAAATGACATTAAAATGGTTTTTTGAGAAAGGATTTCTGTAATATTTTACAGAAATTATGGAAAGCGCATGTACAGTCAGTACTCATTATTTGCAGATTCTCTATTTGTGAATTTGTCTGTTGTTAAAATATATTTGTAGCCCCAAAGTCTGTACTCAGTGCTTTCAGTCATTTGCATGTATGTGCAGAGCTGCAGAGAGTGAGTGTGCACATTCCCAGCTGAGATGTAACAGAGTGATGCTCTACCTTCTTGTTTCAGCTCTCACACAGCTTTGACCGGAAGATGAGAGACAGTAGAGGGCAGTGCAGTGTAGTATAAGAAGTATGGCTTTGGTCCCGTTTGGATGGGATTTGAATTATAACTGTACACCTATTTTGGGGCTGCCTCAAGCAAGGCACTTCTGAATCTTGTTTTCTCCTTTGTAAAATAAAGAGGATGGAATCTCCCAGGATGAATTATTTTTAGGATATAAGGTTATAATCTATATCAGATACGTTTGTTTGTGTACATATTTCTCCTAGGAGCAATGGGTCAGTATTTGCTAACAGTGTTCATACCCATAACTACTTTACGTCTATAGCGACTTTAGAGAACATAACTACCACAAATAATGGAAATCAACTGGATGTCTTTACTAAGTGATGTTGAATAATTTTACTTATTTGACACTTGTTCCTATCAAAATCTCACCAGGACTCTGAAGAGATCACTAGAATTAGCATATAATCGGAAACAGGTAGGAAACAGGTAGCAGTAGTATCAAGAGTCAAACCGTATGTTTTCTTCAGTGCTGTTTCCTCTCTTCTCACTTAACAGTTCTTTGGAACTCTAGATATTTATTACCTAGATACTTCATACTACTCTGTTCCTTCATTCTCTCGTCTGTCACCCTGATCAATTTTAGAAGGATTTTGCCAACTATTAAATTATTGTTTTTCAGCTCCAAACACACCCTTCTCTGCCCTGCTTTGTAATACTATTGTGAGATTCTGCAGAACTCATTTCTACCTTGCCAGATGCTCACTTTTAGGTTTCACAAGTACAGGGTGCTAGAGGGAGGCTGCAAGGTGGAGGAGGAAGAAGGGACTTGGGCCTTTCTCTCTGTTTCTTGAGGGCTCCCTGTCTGCTTCTCTGTTAGTGTGACAACCATTCTGGTGGAGTTCTTCATCCTAGCAACAGCAGTTTCTCTAGATAGCAGCAGTTGAATCCAGTTAATAGTTTTTCCGGTACTCAAGAGCTGGCCTCATCATAACCCTTCATAACACCAGCTGCAGTTGGCTAGCCCCCCTTCCTCAAAAGGTACCCCAGTCCCATAGGACCCCTCTTTCAAAATCAGAGAGGTTGACACCAGCTGAGCAGCACTCTCCTCAGGGATCTGAGTTTCAGCTGTTTAGAACCTTCCCTGCAAGCCTCTGGGTTTTAATAATTCCAGTCTCTTACCTTGACTCTCTAGTCCTGTGGGTGGTAGCTTTTCCCTGTAGTTGTTACATCCCTCATTCTTTATCTTTTTAGTTGTCTACATATCAACATAGTTAATAATGACATTGTCTCTATTAAAATATATTGATTTCTTCCTGTGGTGGGGCCTTTTCTGATACGAAGATTAAATAAGTTAATAAGTGGAGAGTGCAGAGAACAATGTTTGGTGCAAGGTAATTACTCAGGGAATAATATCATCTAAAGCTTAATGGATATTATTATATAGACTATCATACTTGGAAGAATTTGAGATTTTTATAACTTGTTTCTTTGCAAAACACTAAAATTTCCAGTTTAACTACATAGCTCAAAAAACATAATCATTGAATTTATTAATCTTGATATGCTTGTCATCTTCTTGTGAGGTCTAACTTAACTACCCTATTTAAATTGTAACTTCTTCCCTGTGTACCTGCCCACTCAGCCATCTCCTCATCTTTCTTATTACCTTATTTTTTCTGTAGTATAATTACTAATATATTCTTTATTTACCTATTGACTATCCTCTCCCCACAGTTATAAGTATCATGAGGGCAGAGAGATTTTTGTATATTCTTTATATTGTCCGTATCTGGAACAGTACGTGACACATAGAAGGCATTCAATAAGTATTTATTGAAAGAATGAATTGATTTTAGCAGATCAACTCTGAGTACACTTTCAGTAGATCTTTATACTGTGTTTCTTTCCTACAACCGATGTTTGTGGAGTGTTGTGTTTGTGTTTCTACAGCTCTGACTAGTGTCTTGTATGTAGTTGATGTTTATGAACTATGATTTTGATTGTTTGGTTTTTGTATTTTGTTGTGGTTGTGTATCTTTATACACTGGACAGTTAGGGTCTTACCTCTTGGTAGGAGGAGGAATAAATACCTTTGAACTCTCAGCCTTTAGACAAATCATGCAAATCAGTAAATCACTCTCAGTGATTATTGAAGTGATTGAATTAATTTCTCTCTCTTTTTATTTTTTGTCTTTTAGATTCTTTTTAATTAATTTGTTCATTTTTATTTTTTGGTCTTCCCCTTTTGATTGACTAACACTTCTGTGTTACTAAAAAAGTCATCTATATTTTCTGTGCTGGTGTTTCAGTTGCCAGCTGAGAATTGTATTGAAATATATTTCTCATTATGTAAGTATGAAAGAGCTTTAGAAAATGTAGGAATATAGAAAGAAAATAAATGAAGGTTTAAAAATCACTTATATTCTTACCACCCAGGAAATAACCACTGTTAAAACAAGTGTAATTTAAGAGGATATAGTTTTTACCCTGCTTCTTTTAGAACGTGAAACCAGTTCAGGAAACTCATTGTTTTCCCTGCAGTCACTTACTTGTTTATATAATGTAGCCAGGCTTTATTCATGATCCATGAAAATAAAAACATACTGATTTTTAAGTGATCATGACTGATCTTTGAAAACTTTTTATCAGAAGTTATATCTTATTTATCTATTTATGAGAGAGGGGAGAGGGAGAGAGAGAGAGAGAGAGAGAGCCAAGGAGGGGCACAGAGAGAAGGAGAAAGAATCTCAAGGAGGACGTGGGGCTCGAACCCACGAACTGTGAGATCATGACCTGAGCTGAAATCAAGAGTTGGACACTTAACTGACCAAGCCACCCAGGCACCCCAGTTATATCTTCTTTAAATTAATATCTGGGTATTCATTATTCCACTATTAACATTTGTTTAGTTATTACATTAAATCTTTATATGAAGAATTTTTGTGCTTTTAGTTAGGTGAAGCTGTTTCTTTTTTTAACATTTTATTTGTTCAAAGTATAGTTTCACACATTTACCAGTATTTATTTCAATTTTGATTTTCCGAGTTCTCTAGAACCAGATCCTGATGAGTAATCAAGTTATTTCCAAGCAATAATGTAAGAGACACTATATTTTCTTAAGTTTATTTATTTTGAGGGTGGGGGAGGGGCAGGGAGAGAGAACCCCAAGCAGGCTCAGCACTGACAGTGCCCCACTGTGGGGCTCAAACTCAGGAACCATGAGATCATGACCCAAGCTGAAGTCAAACTCTTAACTGACTGAGCCACCGCAGGCACCCTGACACGCTTTATTTTCTAATGTTACTTTCATTTATTACTTATAGTAAACCAAGTGGTACCATTGTTGGCTTAATTTTATCCAGAGGAATGGAATAATGAAATTTGTTACTATAAAGAAGTTTAGAGAGGCTCCTGGCTGGCTCAGTTGGAAGAACATGTGACCCTTGATCTTAGGATTGTGATTTCAAGCCCCACATTAGGTATAGAGGTTACTTAAAACTTTAAAAAATTTTATTTCTTAAAAGAACTTTAAAGGTTATCTAGTGTTAATTATTTTTTCCATTCCACTTACAAGGCACATCTTTATTTTTATTTTATTTTTTTAATTAGTTTTATTAGCCACACCTTTTACTCTCACTTCCCATCTGCACTTGATAGCTCAAGTAGGTCCTATGAAGAGATTCCTTTTTTTTTTTTTTTTCAACGTTTATTTATTTTGGGACAGAGAGAGACAGAGCATGAACGGGGGAGGGGCAGAGAGAGAGGGAGACACAGAATCGGAAACAGGCTCCAGGCTCTGAGCCATACAGCCCAGAGCCTGACGCGGGGCTCGAACTCACGGACTGCGAGATCGTGACCTGGCTGAAGTCGGACGCTTAACCGACTGCGCCACCCAGGCGCCCCTACAAGGCACATCTTTAAAATCTTAAAGGACATCAGTAGAAGCGTGAAGAAGCAGGATGACTTTTAACCCCACATGGTCTCCTAAGGGCTCATATATTATAGTGTTTCTGTTCAAGGACAGCTCCTCTGGTCTTTTTCCTCCCAAAGTATTACAGTAAAATAGTGAGAGAACAGCTTACCTCTCACTGGCTTGTTTCCTCTGGCTCAGAAGACGATGAATTCTAATTATCATTGGCTCCACTGTAGTCTCTTTCTTTGAGAGACAAACTTGATACCATGTTTCGCTAGTTGTGACAGACTTTTTTACTTTTTGACATCTTTAGAAGTGATATGTCTTTTATCCAAAGATGCCTTTGTATTTTTGTTGGCCAAGGTGGAAGTCGTGCTCTCTTTGTCATTGCCTGTGCATTGTGAACTTAGTTGTATCCCTAGTGTCATGTAGTTGCAGCCCCTTGATGTTTCAATCAGTAAACTATTTAAGTGCCTTTGGAAGAAAGAATGTGAGGACTGATTGTTATCTAAAAATCTTGTAGCACCTGTGTTAAGATCAAGACAGTATCAGTATTATAATTGGAAAACAGGAGTCTATGGTTTCAAAGAAAATTTTGGTGACAGTAGTAGGGGAGCACTCTTTTAAGAAATGCTGCAACAGCAAAGCTTTTAATGGCCAGAGAATGATGTCCTGTGGAAAAATACAGACATTAGATAACTGAGTGACAAAGTGTTTCAGAAGTGTTCAACTTAAATACCAAAAGGCGTTTAATTTCTTACGTATGCACAAGGAGAATGGATACATATTAACCATCTTTGTCTGAATGTGTCCAAAAGAGCTCTTTAAAAAGGTATAAGAATTCAAAATGATAAAATCTTGTCATAGTTTAATTGGCAGATTTTCTTCCTTAGTGGAACATAAGATAGTGGTGCATCTTAAAAGGCATCCTAGATTTGACAAAATGTGGTAGATCAGACTATTCTTCTAGAGTGGTAGTGATGACCAGTATAAAGTTCTCTTTTTATCCAAAACATATTTTCTGAACCCTGAGCCTTAGGGTTATTTAATTACTTAAGTAGTAATTAGTATTACTTTTTACTTTTGTTTTTTCTTAAGTAAAACATAGCAACAATCTACTTAGGAAAATTACCATATACAGGCTGATACCTGCTTTATCTTTTCATCATCATTTCCAAGGTTAGATAATAGATCCCTAAGAAATCTCCCATATACTGATACAATTTTTGGTACTTTATTGCATCTGTAAAAATAATCCATTCATTTAAAAAATTCAAACAGTATGAAAAATACAAAAAAAGTAAAAAATACTTGAAACTCCACCATTCTCACTGATGATGTCTCTCCAGATACTTCTTGTGCAGCTATTTGTATGTGAAAGTGGATGTATACTTTCTGTAAAATTGCTTACTTCTCATGTTTAGCAAGTTGCCTTTGTTCCACTCAGTGTTATGTTATAGCTATTGTTACATCTGAAATATTAATTGATTAGTTATTGATTTTAATGGCTGCATAATTTTCCATTGTAGAACTGCGCTGAATTATTTAAGCAGGTTCCTGTTAATGGACATTTATGGTCATTCAGTTTTCTTTACTCTAAATAGTGTGTTGATGAATATTTTTGTGTATGCATATTTTTTATTTTATAAAATTATCTCCTTATGATAAATTCTTAAAAGTAGGATTTGGACATTATATATTGAAATATTTATTAGTAGCTTTTAAAAGTTTGGTATATTTTTAAAAGGTAATAGATGCAGTTTTGCTGAAGCAATGATAATATATAATATTGAAATGTCTTTTAAAAACCTACTTAGTATTTTAAGATCTCATTCCTAATTTTTAAACAAATGATCTTGGCTCCTGTAGCATACTTGGAAACCTTTCATTTATAATAAATGGAAGTGAAAAGTTATTCAACCAAAGAAAGAAAATGGAAGAGTTAAAGTACTAAGTACAAAGAAAAATATAGAAAATGGAAAGAAAGAAAGAAAGAAAGAAAGGAAGGAAGAAAGAAAGAAAAAGAAAGAAAAAATGGAAAAGCTAACGTACTAAGTATAAAGAAAAATAAACTGATGGAAAGATAGGAAAACTGGAAAGGGTAATAGAATGATTCAGATAAAGAAAGGGCTTTGGAAACAGACCTAGATTTGAATCCTGATTTTGCCTCTTACTGCATGACCTTGGGGAAGCTTTTTGATTTCTCCAAGTTTGTATGTCCCCCTCTAAGGATAATAACATATCACATAGTTGGTGTGAGGATTAAATAATAGGAATAATTATAGCTAACATTATTGAATTCTTACTATCTGTGGCAGGCATTTTATTAAATGTTTATATGTATTTTTTCACTTGGCTAATACTTATCTTAATTTTCACAAACTTGTGCGATGTTAATATGTTTTACTGATAAGGAAACTAAAACAGAGAGATTTTTTAAGTTGCCTCAGGCAACATAGTAAGTGGCAGAATCAGAATTTGAACTTTGTCTGACCAGTAGAGCCTGCAGTGTAAAACACTATTCTACGTGTATACAAAACACTTAGCACAGTGCATAGCATATGTGAGTTAATATACATGTTGAGGCTATCTTTTAAAAATAAGCATGTCAAGGGGCGCCTGGGTGGCGCAGTCGGTTAAGCGTCCGACTTCAGCCAGGTCACGATCTCGCGGTCCGGGAGTTCGAGCCCCGCGTCGGGCTCTGGGCTGATGGCTCAGAGCCTGGAGCCTGTTTCCGATTCTGTGTCTCCCTCTCTCTCTGCCCCTTCCCCGTTCATGCTCTGTCTCTCTCTGTCCCAAAAATAAATAAACGTTGAAAAAAAAAAATTAAAAAAAAAAAATAAGCATGTCAAGAGAATGAGAAGACAAGCCACTAACTGGGAGAAAATATTTGCAAAAACATATCTGATAAAGGATTGTTACTCAAAATATATAAATAACTCTTAAAACTGAGCAATTAGAAAATCAACAGTTTCATTAAAAACTGAGCCAAATATGGGGTCCCTGGGTGGCTCAGTCGGTTAAGTGTCTGACTTTGGCTCAGGTCATGATCTCATAGTTCATGAGTTTGAGCCCCGCATCATGCTACGTGCTGACAGCTAACACCTGGAGCCCGCTTCAGATTCTGTGTCGTCTTGTCTCTCTGTTCCTCCTTGCTCACTCTCTCTCTCTCTCGATCTCTCTCTCAAAAATAAATATTAAAAAAAAATATTTTTTAAAAATGAGCCAAGTATCTGGACAGACACCTCACTAGAGAAGGTGGCCAGTAAGCATATGAAAGGATGCTTATATTATTATATATTAGGAAATTGCAAATTAAAAAAGGAGAAACCACTGCATACCTTTAGAATGACAAAAAATTCATACTGACAACACCAAGTGCAGGCGAGCATGTGTGGAGCAACAGGAACTCTTGTTCATTGCTGGTGGGAATGCAAAATGGTACAGTTTGGCAATTTCTTTTTTTTTTTTTTTTAATTTTTTTTTTTTAATTTTTTTTTTTTTTTAAATTTTTTTTTTCAACGTTCATCCATCTCTGGGACAGAGAGAGACAGAGCATGAACGGGGGAGGGTCAGAGAGAGAGAGAGAGACACAGAATCGGAAACAGGCTCCAGGCTCTGAGCCATCAGCCCAGAGCCCGACGCGGGGCCCGAACTCACGGACCGCGAGGCCGCGACCTGGCTGAAGTCGGACGCCCAACTGACTGCGCCACCCAGGCGCCCCGGCAATTTCTTATAAAACTAAACAGTCTTACCATATGATCCAGAAATTGTGTTCCTTGGTGTTTACCCAAAGAAGCTGAAAACTTAGGTCCACACAAAAACTTGCACATGGATGTTTATAGCAGCTTTATTCATAATTGCTAACACTTGGAAATATCCAAGATGCTTTCAGTGGATGAATGGATAAACAAACTGGCACATCTATATGTAATGGACTATTTAGTCCTAAAAAGAAATGAACTATTAAACCATGATAAGACATGAAGGAAATTTAAATGCATGTTACTAAGTGAAGGAAGCCAATCTGAAAAGGCTACATACTGTATGATTCCAGTTATGTGATAATTCTAGAAAAGCTAAACTGTGGATGCAGTGAAATGATCACTGGTTGATAGTGGTTAGGAAAAAGGGAGGGATGAATAACCTGAGCATAGAGGTTATTTAGAGCAGTGAAACCATTCTGTATGATACAATGGTAGATACATATCATACATTTGTCAAAACCCATAGAGTACACACTAAGAGTGAATCCTAATGTAAACGTGGTCTTTGGGGATGATGTGTCAATGAAGGTTCATCAGTTGTAACAAATGTACTACTGTGGGGCAGGATGTTGATAATGGGAGAGGTTGTGCATTTGTAGGGGCTGGGACTACATGAGAACACTCCAGCTTTGCTGTGAACCCGAAACTACTCTAAAAAGATAAAGTTTATTTTAAAAAGAAGATAAAATTTAAAAAGTCAAGTATACATTATAAGTGTGACACTTGTGATGCTTTCATTTTTAGGCTCAGAATAAAGAGACCAATGTTTTAGCTGCTGCAAAGGTGATTGACACGAAATCTGAAGAAGAACTTGAAGATTACATGGTTGAGATTGATATATTAGCATCTTGTGATCATCCAAATATAGTCAAACTTCTAGATGCCTTCTATTATGAGAACAATCTTTGGGTAACTATTTTCTATTGATATTATTATAAGAGCCAAAATGAGTTAATTGTCTGAAAGAGATTTCTAAGTTGTGGTAGTCTATTTTATGTATTATCTCTTCTGTTTTATTACTTATGTTACTTGAATGGGAGTTGATCTGATGAGAGGGTCATTAACAACATAATTATCCTAGCTTCAGCAGATGTTCAGATGAATATTTCAAATGTTTATTTATTTCTGAGAGAGACAGAGAGACAGAGCACAATCAGGGGAGGGGCAGGAGAAAGGGAGACACAGAATCCTAAGCAGGCTCCAGGCTCTGAGCTATCAGCACAGAGCCTGACGTGGGGCTGGAACCCACGAACTGTGAGATCATGACCTGAGCCGAAGTTGGACGCTTAACCAGCTGAACCACCCAGGCGCCCCTCAAATGAATATTTCAAATTGTACAGTATTTCATGATTGTTTGACATTGGACCCAAACGGAGAAACTTGGTTAAGAATATTAAATTTTCTAAATTATGAAATTAAATGAGTTCTCTTGTTTGTAATTTAAATTTAGGCATTTAAATTTTTTGGAAATTTGTTTTCTTAGAAATTGTTTTAAATTTCTTATCCTAAACTTTTTGTAAATCATGTAATAAATTACAGAATACTTATTAGAAATATTAAATATTGGGGCGCCTGGGTGGCGCAGTCGGTTAAGCGTCTGACTTCAGCCAGGTCACGATCTCGTGGTCCGTGAGTTCGAGCCCCGCGTCGGGCTCTGGGCTGATGGCTCAGAGCCTGGAACCTGTTTCTGTATCTCCCTCTCTCTCTGCCCCTCCCCCGTTCATGCTCTGTCTCTCTCTGTCCAAAAATAAATAAACGTGGAAAAAAAAAATTAAAAAAAAAAAAATTAAATATTTATTTTCTATTCACCAGACTCACCTTTGAATAGTAGTAGCTAAGGCTGAATATATAAATTTTGTTCATTTTTAGAAAACATTAGACACAAGTGCATATAGAAATAAAATATTTATTATAATAGCTGGTCAACCATTTGCTCCAAACTGACACTCATTTAATCAAGATGGCTTTCTGAAATGGAGTTTCTTTTCTCCTTGAAGGAAAGTGTTATGAGAGAAATGCTAAGAGTATGTAGTAGAAGTAATATCTGATTGGAAATCAAAAGCCCTATATTTTTTGATCCTGGTGTTGCTATGTTGAATAAGTCAGTTAACCTTTGAGTGTATTTACTCATCTATAAGATGAGTAATGACCTATTTTTCAAATGATATAATGAATTTGAAAACCATCTGTAACTGGCAAACACCTGTAAAAAAAATAAGAGTATTGTTATACAAAGGGGAAAAATCAGGAAGCTACACAATTTGACAAGCTAAGTAATTAAAAAAACTACCTTATAATTATCATCAGTGTGGTGTCCTCTAATATAGTTGTTCAGGGCTCTAGCAGAATGTTCCCGGATATTCTAATGAAAATGAATTCCTAGATAATAACCAGATAAGATCTTTACTTGAGATTGTTGCAAAATAAAAAGTTGGACAACTGTGAGATATAGTCTAGTGGGAGAGATTGATATTAATTATCTATAATTAATAATTCAATGAATTATATATATAAAATTACAACTGTGATGGGATAAGAGAGAAATGTACATGGTGGTATATACCAGGGAGATCTGGGAAGGCCTCCCTCAGGATGTAATCATTGAACTATGATCTGAAGCTTTGTGTATGTCTGTGTGTGTGTGTGTGTATGTATGTGTGTCTGTGTGTATTTTAACTAAAAGAAGTCTCTTAAGTATTTTTAGGATTTATTCCTATTAGTAAAGTTAAAAAATAGATTTGATCACTTAAAACACAGTAGTTACATTAAAAATGAGTATAATAAAATCTGTCGGTGGTAATGAGATGGATATATAATACTGTCCTGAATAAAAATTGTGTACCTAGTAATTTTAGAGAAGCAGGGACACTAAAAATGGTGATTTAAAATGCACATATGTCTACAATGTGTTCTCTTTGTGCTTTCTCAAAATGTATATCATTAAGACTCTTAACTCTTTAAACAAAAAAAAAAAAACCCTTTATGGTCAGTGTAATATTGTTTCCATAACCTAGTTATTTATCTTTTTGCTAAATTGAAGAAAAAATACTCACTGTCATGTTAGACACATGCTTTTTTTGTTTGCCTGCAGATCCTCATTGAATTTTGTGCAGGTGGAGCAGTGGATGCTGTGATGCTTGGTAAACATCTTTTTATTCTTTATTTTGTTTATTTTATATTTTAAGTTATTCTTAAAGGATTTAAAACATTTATACATATGTATCTTATTGAGTGAAGTTCAATAAATTAAGAAAACAGCTTAATTACATTTTGTACTTTTAAATAATCGTTACAAAATTTCTAAAATGAAATGTTAAATATATGAGGAAAAGTAATCTTTGCAGATATTTAGTTCTTCTAAAATGAATTCATTGTAAAAAAAATAAATTCACTATGTGCAATCTTTGACAGTGATGGTAAAGATATATATATTGCCGATGTGTTTTCACTAGATAACAATGCAGATTTGTTTACCCTTTCCTTACAGAACTCGAGAGACCATTAACTGAGTCCCAAATACAAGTAGTTTGTAAACAGACTCTAGAGGCTTTGAACTACTTACATGATAATAAAATCATCCACAGAGATCTGAAGGCTGGCAACATTCTTTTTACCTTAGATGGAGATATTAAGTTGGGTAAGTTTCTTCCCTTAAATAAAACATTTGAATTTGTGCTGAGACTTTGCTCTATATGTATGTGACTTAATACTGTTTAGTTATGGCTTAAATATGTAAAACATGGAGAATTACTCCATGTTAATTTTTTAAATATTTAAATATAAATAAATAGTGGATACGTAATTATTCATTAACTCCCATAGTATAGACAACTAATGTAAAGATACTTCAAAAAGAAAGGATGGATTTCATTTTCAAAAAGACAAGCTTTAAAAAGACTGGTTGGGGTGCCTGGGTGGCTCAGTTGGTTAAGCATCCAGCTCTTGATTTTGGCTCAGGTCTTGACCTTACCTTTCGTAGGATCTAGCCCTGTGTCAGCCTCCAGGCTGACAATGTGGAGCCTGCTTGGGATTCTCTCTCTCTCTCTTTTTCTCTGCCTCTCCCCCACTCAGTCTTGCTCTTTGTCTCTCTCTCAAAAAATAAATTAATTAAAAAAAAATAAAAAGACTGGTTAATTATTTTTTACCCTAAATTTTTGTATGTAGACTTAATACTTATAAATGTAATACATTTAGAATATGAGCAGATATGTCAGACTGCTAACTTAGTTTTATCTTCATTTCCAAAACTCTAGTGGGTTTCTTTTCCCATGTTTAGTTTTATACTCTATTTTATAAATATGGAATCTTAGCTAAGCTAACAAAGTAGATCTGAAATGGATGCCTAAAATAAGTATTGAGGACTAGAATTTTTAATTTTGTTTTTACACTGAGGAAATAAATAACTTCATAAGAAGAAATAGATGTAGATTTTAGATGGAAAACGGATTAATTTCGTATGTACACACATACAAATGGAAGATACAGCCCTCTTTAAGTGCCCCCAAGATATGACTTTTTAAAGTATTTTTAACGTTTATTATTTTGAGAGGGAGAGAGAGCACAGCAGGCGAGGGGCAGTGAGAGAGGGAGACACAGAGCACAAAGCAGTCTCCAGGCTCTGAGCTGTCAGTACAGAGCCCAACACAGGGCTCGAACTCACAAACCATGAGATCATGACCTGAGCCGAAGTCGGGTACTTAACCAACTGAGCCACCCAGGCACCTTGTAGATACAAATTAAAAAATATATATATCTAGTACTGAAGGGGCGCCTGGGTGGCTCAGTTGGTTGAGCATCTGACTCTGGATCTCAGCTCAGGTTATGATTTCATAGTTTGTGAGTTCAAGCCCCATGTCTGGCTGTGTGCTGATGGTGCAGAGCCTGCTTGGAATTCTCTCTCTCCCTTCTATCCTTCCCTCTCTTTCTCTCCCTTGCTCATGCTCACTTGTTTGCTCTCTTTAAAAATAAATTAAAAAACTTAAAAAAGATAAGTAAAAATCTAGTGATGAAGTCTAAATTCGTGTAATTTGGAAGGACATGGAAAGGACAGAATATATTTAAAAGCCGTCTTGATACCAGTGATCATAGTCATTTCACTTCACTTTTTTCATGACATCAAACAGGTATAATTTGATATACTAAATTTTAATCTTTTTATTATGAAATAAAGATACAGAAAACCACAAGAAATTGTGTAGCTTAGTGATTCTGTAGCATTGTAGATGATAGCTTTGTAACCACCACCTAGGTCAAGGAATAAAACTTTGTCAGGCACCCCAGCAGCTCTTCCATGTGTCCCATCTGAATCACTGTCCCTCCCTTCTCCACAGGTAACCTTTATCCTGACTTCTATAGTAATTACTTCCTTGCCTTTCTCTATGGCTCTATCACCCAGTGCTCATCTCTCAAGTTTAGATGTGCTCATATTTGAAATCTGATTTTCTTTTTAAGTCTCTTAATTTATAGGTCTCCCCTACCGGCCATCTCTTTCTTTTCTGTACATTTTATTTATGGTGTGCATTCCCATGAGTGCCAAAATTGGTTCTTTGGGGGCAAAAAAGATCTTAGATATTACAATGCTTAGTAACTCTGCAAAGGCCCACGCTACACAAACAGTATATCTGTGGCGTTAAAATTCCATGGGGGATAAGAGGATTAGGAAAAAAATGTCTAAAAAGGCTCCTTAGGAGCATGATGATGAAAAAAAGGTTGAGAAACACTGATCTATGAGACCTGAGTGTTGGACCTGTAGAGTTTCCCTCAACCTGCATTTTGCTAATTGCATATTCATGATCATTTGTAGTAAGTTCCTCTGTGTATTTCCTTGAGATTTGCAGATAAATAAGGCCTCATCAGTCTCAAGTTTGATTGTTTGGCAAGACTATATATAGGTGGTTTTGTGTCCTTTCATTGGGCGGCACATATGTTTTGCTTTTATTTTATTTTATTTTATTTTATTTTATTTTATTTTATTTATTAGCAGCTCTTGATGCATAATGCCTAGATCTGTTCTTTGAGTTGAAAAATGAATTGTCACTTTGTTTTCGTTTATTTTTTGATAATAATTTTGATAGAATTATTCAATTATTTCATTATTTTTATTTATCTTTATTATAAAATTAGCAATAATTATATGAAATGACACTTCCCTTCAACTGTTTGGTTATTCAGGAGTGTAGTTCATATGGACAAGACAGGAAAAATGCTTGATTCCTTCTTTTTATTTGTGTAACTTGGAAGACCATGAATTGGTTCTCTCTCATCCTCAATTAGTGACCAGTATTTTTAAAAATATTAATTCATGAATTTAATTTTATAGATTTCAAATCTATAATTTTTTTACTGCTTATTTGAGAGAGAGAGAGAGCATACATGTGTGCGTGTAAATTGGGAAGGGAGGGAAGGAGGGAGGGAGACGGAGAAAATTCCAAGCAGGCTTCATGCTTAGCACATAGCCTGACTTGGGGCTCGATCTTGCCATCATGAGATCATTACCTGAGCCGATAACAAGAGTTGGGTGCCCCCAGATCTATAATTTTTATCCTTATTGAAGCTTAACATTGTACCATCTTTGGTCAATGGGAGCCTCTTCATGTTGGTATATTAATCTTTTTGATATGACTTTAGTAGCCTTTGATAGCTTCGTTATCAATATCATGTAACAGTCTAACCTGTTAGGTTGAGATGTTTCAGGCTTGTCTTCTATATTTCTTGCCTCCAACCTGTAATTAGCCATTTCTTTAAGAAGTCCTGGTTTCTTTTAGTAGGATATGGTATTTCAAGATTATATCTGGGATACTTGGGTGGCTCAGTCAGTTAAGCATCCGACTTCGGCTCAGGTCATGATCTCACATCTCCTGAGTTTGAGCCCCGCATCAGGCTCTTTGCTGATAGCTCGGAGCCTGGACCCTGCTTCCAGTTCTGTGTCTCCATCCCTCCCTCCCTCCCTCCCTCCCTCTCTCTCTCTCTCTCTCTCTCTCTCTCTCCCTCTCTCCCTCCCTCCCTCCCCCCCCTCCTCCCTCCCTCCCTCCTCTGCTCACACTCTGTCTCTGTTTCTCTCTCAAAAATAAACATTAAAAGAAAAAAAAGACTGCCTCTGAATGCTAGAGGTACTTAACAGTTTATGGATTGGTCATTATTCTGGGCCTTTCTAGAGGACAAAGCTAGGCTGTCATATGAGTTCCTACATATTTTCTGATCAAATTTAGGATAAGATGTGTTTTATTTTCTTTTTAACCTAACCACTTCTGTATTACATGTATATATCTCCTTCTATCCTCAGAGTCCTGGTTCTTAAGGACATTGATGATAGATTTATAATATCCCATAATTACTCATTTTAGTCCTGTTTTCATACGTTTAATGCTCATCACTGGTCCTTAATGTTAGTATTCTCTGTGATCATGTTGGTTGTCTGAAGTTCATTCTCTAGTAGATAACTCTGGAAGGGCTCTCCAAGTTCTTATATAATAACAGTTCCACCCATATTTATATTTTGAAGGTCGGTTTTGCTGGATAGAAAATCCTTGGCTTACATTTTGTTCCTTGAATCTGAAATATCTTACTCTTATTTTTCTGTTCTAAGTGTTGTTGTTGGAAAGTCTGATGATAATCTGATTTTATGTCTTTTTCAAGTTATGTGCTCTTTTTGCCTAGATGCCAAAGAATTTTTTTCTTCAAGGACTAATAATTTGACTATACTTTTCTTTAAATATGCTCTTATAATATTTATGCTTTTCACACTGTAGGAAAAATGTTTATGTCAGTTAATTGTAGCATGTAGTACTAGTTGTTTTGAAGTGGGTAGACTGGTTTATTTTAAAGTTACTTTTTTTTTTATCAGTTCTGAAGTATTCATGATCTGAAGATGTATAAAGGAGGTAGTAGTTAGTGTATTAATGATGGGATATTATATTTGACAGTTATTTTGGACGGGGTTTGTCAAAATTAGGATGGTAGAGAAGTTACTACTTTTTCTGTTCTGTTTACCCTTTAATAAGAGTGGCCTTGTTAAAGACTTAAAATGCTTTTCACTGTGTTAAATACAGTGAGCTTTGCTAAAAAACTATCATTAATACTTTCGTATCATTGCTTATTTCAAGCGGATTTTGGAGTATCAGCTAAAAACACAAGGACAATTCAAAGAAGAGATTCCTTTATCGGCACACCATATTGGTATGTATTCATCTTTATGGATGTACTACTGTATTAGTTATGTTAGAAGCTATTATCACTCATTAACTTATCTACATAATTGATTATACTGTCTATCTTTTATGTGGCTTGCAATCAATATTCTTAAGCTAAACATCTTAACTTTCAATTCTCTGTCTGTACAGGATGGCTCCTGAAGTAGTCATGTGTGAAACATCTAAGGACAGACCCTATGACTACAAAGCTGATGTTTGGTCCCTGGGTATCACTCTAATAGAAATGGCTGAGATAGAACCACCTCATCATGAATTAAATCCAATGCGAGTGCTGCTAAAAATAGCAAAATCTGAGCCCCCTACATTAGCACAGCCATCAAAATGGTAAAATATTCTAAACAAAACCTTATACAAAGCAATACTTGATGTTTTATTCTTTGACCTTTTCAAGGGTAGATTTAGTTACATGGTACAAAGACTGCATGAGTAGAAAACTTGATTTTTGGTACTTTTTTTTTTAAGAGTTAAGGACTATAGTTGTGCCTGGGTGGCTCAGTTGGTTGAGCATCCAACTCTTGATTTCAGCTCAGGTCATGGTCTCACGATCATGGGATTGAGCCCTGCTAAGCATGGAGCCTGCTTGGAATTCTCTCTCCCTCTCCCTCTGCCCCTACCCCTACCCCACTCATGTGCATGTACTCTCTCTCTCAAAATAAATAAATAATCATTTAAAAAAAAAAGAGTTAAGAACCATACAAACTCTTATAACTAACTCTTCTTATAAATTTGAAATCAGTGATTTGAGTTCTACACGAAACAACTGTATGTAGTACAGTATTTACTATGAGAAAGTGAGGCATATATGTGGTTGATTTATATTTGTGGAATTTAATATAATAGAAGAGTTTTGTGATTTTTGGCATATATGACTATATCACAGTGGCTAAAACTATGACTCTACTTATATTTAATTTTGTATTTACAGATGATACTCTAGTATTTATCTCAATATTATTTTGAAATTTTGGTATTCTCATTAACTACTTATGTTGAATTAATACAATTACATACATCATAAAATACAAGCATAACTTATCAGAATTTTGTTTGATTTTAATAACAAAGTAAAATAGAATGTCATTGTTAAAATTTCATTTTGAAGGTCTTCAAATTTTAAGGACTTTCTAAAGAAATGCTTGGAAAAGAATGTGGATTCCAGGTGGAATACATCTCAGCTACTGCAGGTAAGATCAGAGTAATATGACAACAGCAAACTGTGTAATTATTTTAATATCTCATTGAGAAGAATACAATTTCAGATTCAATGTATTCTCTTTTCACTGGAGTTTCCCTATGGAAACTCAGAATACATTGTAAAATATGTTGTACACATACAATGTGTACAACGTACTTGAACGCAAGTAAACATTTGCTTTATAAACATATATGCTGCCTTTACTAAAAGGCATTTAGCTTATAAGTCATTCCTTTTGTGCTTTTTTGATTTCAGTTTGTGTTCTTTTATTTTGTTAGTTATTCCACTTTGTTAGTTACTTGCAGTTTTTCTCTCCAGTTACTAGAAAGCAAGCCCCTTGGGCACAGGGGTCATGAGCTAATTGATTTTTTTAATATTTCTTACAGTGAGGATAATGTTCAGTAAATATTGCTGACTTTTTAAAAAAAAGTGTTAAAGTGATAAGATAATTTTGTTTTATAGCAGGACCTATTTGTAATATTGAAATAGGAATTTGTTACATAATATAGGTGGACAAACAGAATGACAAATCTTGAGGCAATTACTGTTAGGTTGAGTTACTGTATAATTCCTGCATTACAGTGTATTAAGTTGATCTGTTTATCTCAGGGGAAAACAGAAGAAATTGCCTTCTTCTATGCAACAGTACATCCCTAGAACACACTTTCTCTTATTATTTTTGTACCCTCACTTTAGAAGGTCTTAGTCTGTGACAGACACTGTTAAATGCTGCTGAGTATACAAAGGTGAATAAAATTTTTTCTTACTCTTAAGAGTGTTAGAACCATGTCAAGAAAGCAGTTATTTGCAAGACTCTAAACAATACTCTAAGGCTTTTTGTAAACATTTTATTAAGGATTATACAGGATTTAAACATACTGTTGTTACTTTTAAAGAACTAAAAATGTACCAGTTTGAAACTTTTAAAATTAATTTAAATTAAATTAAATTAAATTTAAAATTTCAAACATACAGAAACGTACATGCACCTATTATCCAGATATGTGGTACCATTTTTTTTTTTTTTTTTTTAAAGAAAGACCCTTGCCTGTTGTCGGGGGGCATTCACTTTCTTTTTTTTTTTTTTTTTTTTTAATTTTTTTTTTTTTCAACGTTTATTTATTTTTGGGACAGAGAGAGACAGAGCATGAACGGGGGAGGGGCAGAGAGAGAGGGAGACACAGAATCGGAAACAGGCTCCAGGCTCTGAGCCATCAGCCCAGAGCCCGACGCGGGGCTCGAACTCATGGACCGCGAGATCGTGACCTGGCTGAAGTCGGACGTTTAACCGACTGCGCCACCCAGGCGCCCCTGTGGTACCATTTTTGACCTATTTCCTTCAGATTCTTTAAAAAAGATGTATAGTTGTAGGCAGTCCCTATTCCTGCTCAATCCCCTTCTTCCTTGCCCAGATGTAACATCATCTGAAGTTTTTTATATTTTTCTTACTCATGTGTTCATATTTTTACCACATAATAATGTGTATTTTTTGTGTTTGAAATTTTATAAGCCAGAATTTCAGCTGTTAGTAAGTGTGTTCTTCTTAATGATCAAACAGCATCCTTTTGTTACGGTTGATTCCAACAAACCAATTCGAGAGCTGATTGCAGAGGCAAAGGCTGAAGTAACAGAAGAAGTTGAAGATGGCAAAGAGGAAGATGATGATGAGGAAACAGAAAATTCTTTGGTCAGTATTTAGAAAGGAAATGTCATTTAGGTAATATTGAGGGTTGGGTTTTGAGGTGTGATTGCACCTGTATGTAAGGATTAATTGTAATCGATAGCAGTACAAAAGTGTTAATTTTAGGGGCGAAGATTAACAAGTTTGCTCCTTGCTCACCATTTTTGTCCTATTTATTATGTGAAGATTTGTCAGTTCTTTATTTTTATAGCTTCATCAAATTTTAATTGAGATACTAAATCATGTATGTATGTTTTAAATATTTATTTATATACAAAATATAGTTTTGGTCACTGTCTTGAAGTTACGTTTTAACATTAAAAATGTACAAAATCTTTTTCAGCCAATACCTGCAAGTAAGCGTGCCTCTTCTGACCTTAGTATTGCCAGCTCTGAAGAAGATAAACTTTCACAAAACGCTTGTATTTTGGAATCTGTCTCTGAAAAAACAGAACGTAATACTTCTGAAGATAAATTTAACAACAAAGTTCTTAATGAAAAACTTACCACAGATGAACCTGAAAAAGCTGCAGAGGATATTAATGAACATATTAATGATGCTCACTTAGAAGCTATGGCTGAAATTGATAATAGGACAATAGTAATCAAGGAAAATGGCAGAGAGGAGAAGAGACCCAAGCTTGAAAGTCTGCCTGATACAGAAGACCAAGAAACAATGGACATTAATTCAGTCAATGAAGGAAAAGAGAATAATATAATAACTTTAGAAACAGATATTGAACAGAGTCTGAAACCTGAGGAAGAAAGGGATCAAGAAAAGCAACAGATATTTGAAAATAAGATTATAAAATCTGAAGAAATTAAAGATACTGCTATTCAAACAATGGACTTAGTTTCTCAAGAGACTGGAGAAAAAGAGGCAGACATTCAGGCAGTTGAAAATGAAGTTGCACTTACAAAGGAAGACACCCAAGAGAAATTGGGAAAGAATGACGAAACTCCAGAAGAAGTGATCAGCCATATAAGCGATGTCATAGGAACAAATGAGGCAGGAGACGTTGCCCAGAAGGCAGTTGAAAACAGTGCTGAGGATGCTCAGAGTAATGATGGGAATGAAGTGGTTGAAGTAGACCAGAAATTAGTAAGTAAGCCCACAGAGGTTCCTGAGGCTGGTGGTTCTGAGGAAGTTCCTTTTAAAGACATAGTGGAAACTAAGGAGATAGATCAGAAGTCTTTGGAAGATAAAGATGAAGAACAGTCACTCGGCAGTTTAGAGAACATAGTGAAAACCAGTGAGGAATCTGGCACAAATGAAGGTGAGGAAATTACTGAGTCCAGTAGCACTGAAGAAATAGAGGTCAGACATGCAGTAATTTATACTGACCAAGAGGCTTTAGGAAATGAAACTCCAGATGCTCATGAAGCTAGTGCTCAGATAGATACAGAGCAAAAAGCAATTCCATGTGAAGTGCCAATTGAAAGAGAACCTCCCGTGACTTCCTTTTCACAGCCTAGTGAACCTCAGTCTGTTCCAATACCCAGTATTAATATCAACTCTGAAGATGCAGAAAATAAAGGGGAAATAGGTGCTTTATCAAAAACTGAAGCCATGTTGCTTCCAGAATCTGAGAATCAAAAGGAAAATGATACTGATTCAGGCACTGGTTCCACCGCTGATAATAGCAGCATTGACTTAAATTTATCCATCTCTAGCTTCCTAAGCAAAACTAAAGACAGCGGATCAATATCTTTACAAGTAAGTGTATGTGGGCCCTTCTTTGTCATTTTGGCAATTTGCAGTTTATGTGAAGTATGTTTTGAAAATAAAACAGCACTAAATCAGTGTAGTACTGACCCTATAAGATTCTTAAGGCCTATGAAGGCAATCAACTAAAAACCCAAGGAGAGAGATAGATACTGGATGTAATCATAAATTTTTTGGTAATATCTACCTGTTTTTGCCAACTTGATGTAAACGGTGTAAGTTACTTGGTGTGGTTGGATTTTTTTATTGCACATATTTAAATATATTTTAGCCAGAATCCATAATCTATGAAAAAATTGAGAAATTGAAAGAATGATCTCTTTAAGCACTTTTAGGATGTAAACAGCCCTCGATTTACCAGTGGTCTGTAGGGTTTTTCCGTCTTGGTCATAGTCCTCACAGCTGCCATGAGAACCGATGTGGGAAAGCAAAAAAACAAAAAAATCAATAACTAAAATGCAAAAACACTTGGAGCTTTTAGAGCCATTCTCAAATCTTAATGTGTTTAAGAGTTACCAGGGGTATGTATGATTAGGGATGTTAACTAGACTTATGGTGATCATTTAGCAATATATGCAAATATTGAATCATTATGTTCTGTACTTGAAACTAACATACTATTATATATCAAGTATACCTCAACATGAATAAATTATTTAAAAACAGAGTTTTAGGGGGAGCTATGTAGAGGTCTAGGGTGGAACCCAAGAATCAGTATTTGTAACATAAGATTCCATGGATTTCTGATACAGGTGAGTCATGTATTACTTAGAGACTCTGGGTTGACAGCAGAAAAGAGTGGAACAACTTAGGAAACTGACCTTAGGAACAGGACTCCAGGGCATAATTGAAGCAAATTACTACACATATTGCATAGATTGTCTTCAGTTTTCAGTTTATTTTGTTTCACTGACTGGAATTCCATTAATCTGAAATTTATTCACTGACTTAATAGCCTTTTAAAAAAATCCGAATACTTTTTTGAGAATTAAGGTGATATTAATTGTGGATACTTTACTAAGAACTGAAGAAACAGAAAGTTTAGATTTTCAGTGTGGTAGATAATATTTTGGGAGCATGCCCACTTTAGATTTTAGGGGAAGCCTGGATAGGGTATCATAGTCCAGGGCTTAGGAAGAGAAGCGTGAGGATACTAGCAGCCTGGAGAGTAGAATAATAAGAGGTTGCAGAACCATGCTTGGAAAGTGCCAGAGACAAACTAAAATCTAATGCATTTTGAATTTAGTATTTTCACATTCCACTTTTGCTCCCTCTGCTTTTAAACCCCTTCCCCTGTATCAAAACCAAGTAATTATCTGCTGTCAATACTTACATGTTTGCCAAATTGTGTTTTTTGGAGTGTCATACTTCTGTTATTTCTATTTGGATTTGAAAAGCTTTGGATGAGGAATGGAATTTGGTCTTGATAAAGAATTGTAGGCAATAGCTATCAGGCAGTAGACATTTTATCTTTCTAGTAACTCAAGAATCACACATTCATCTCTGTTCCTGAGATGGAGGAGGGCTGTTGATAATATTGTTGCTGATGAAATGGATTTTGATTCCCAGTCCAGGCAGTGTTTAAAAATTACCTGGGGAGCCTTTTCAAAATGCAAATTCTCAGCCACCCTCAGACCTATTGATTTAGATTCTTTTAGGGATGAGCCCCAGGCATTCCTTTAAGTGTTTTGTTAGTGGTTCCAAAACTGAAAAGCCAGAGGTATCTGAGAAGTTACAAGATCAAAAGAAGAAGAAAAATGATTAACCTGTAAAAGTTATACTAATTAGTCATTTATATGAATTGTTCTTTATGATTTGTGCCTAATTATGATGTGGTATAAAAATTATATGTGTACAGTTCTGTGTTTTGTTCTTTTTAAGAAGAAAATGTTTTCTGTCTCCAGTATTTTCCATATAAAGCCTAACTAAAATAAAATCTCACTCAGGAAACAAGAAGACAGAAGAAAACATTGAAGAAGACCCGCAAATTTGTTGTTGATGGCGTAGAAGTGAGTGTAACCACGTCAAAGATAGTTACAGATAGTGATTCCAAAACTGAAGAGTTGAGGTTTCTTAGGTGAGTAGAGAACATAATTAAAATCGTTTCTGTGACTTCTTTTCAGTTTTTGCAAAGTATAAGAATAGAAGCAAGAGTAAAGTCTTGGCTGATTATTCTTACTACTTTTCCATTTGAAAATAGTATTTTTTAAGTTTTTGAAAAAGTATTAGTTCAAAGGTGTAATTTTTTGCTGTCTTTCCCTGTTATTGATATTAAATTTTATCAGACGTCAGGAACTTCGGGAGTTAAGATTCCTTCAAAAAGAAGAGCAAAGAGCCCAACAGCAGCTCAATAGCAAACTGCAACAACAACGAGAACAAATTTTCCGGCGCTTTGAGCAAGAAATGATGGTAAAGTTTTAGATTTTGTATCCTTTTATTAACACTGAAATTTGATGCTTTAAAAAAATTCCACTAGCATGTTTTAGAACTTGTTCTTTGATTATTAGATTTTCTCTGGCTTTGTCAGTATTTCTGGCCTTTATTTCTTCAGTGTTGTAGATGCTCTTTTTTTCCTCCCTTTTGCCTGAAAGGATTTTCTATCTTAGGCTTCCTGTCACTGACTTATAGTGTGATAGGTGTCTTCCATTTTCCTTTGGTTAAAATTTGTTGTGAAAACCTGGAATCATGAAGCTGGTAGATGGTTTACAAAGTTCTTAGGTGGGCCTATTTCTGGATACTTTTTTAGTGTTATAATTTGACCTCTCAGATTTAGAATCCAAGAATTTTTTTCCAAATGTTTATTTTATTTTTGAGAGAGTGCACATGAGCAGGGGTGGGGCAGAGAAAGAGGGAGACGGAGGACCCGAAGCAGGCTCCACGCTGACAGCAGAGAGCCTGATGTCATGAACTCATGAACCGGGAGACTTAAGTCGGAGAACCGGGACTTAAGCCGAAGTCGGAAGCTTAATTGGCTGAGCCACCCAAGCACCCCTAGAATCCAAGATTAATTTTTTTAAGTTTTTTTTTTTTTAACGTTTATTTATTTTTGAGACAGAGAGAGCACAAGTAGGGGAGGGGCAGAGAGAGAGGGAGACACAGAATCTGAAGTAGGCTCCAGGTCCGAGCTGTTAGCACAGAGCCTGATGTGAGGGCTCGAACTCACATACTGCAGGATCTTGACCTGAGCTGAAGTCGGATGCTCACCTGACTGAGCTACCCAGGAATTGTTGATTACATTTGTTGGATTGTAACAGAAAATTCTTAGGAAAATAATGAATTTTTGTTCTCACTGAGTATTTTTATAGTATTGAGCATTCTATTTTAAAGAACCTTATGAAAACTGCATCTCTTTCCCCAAAAAGTATTTTCCAAAGTGTTTTGCTTTTTATTTTTTAAAATACCTTTTACAAATATTTAACTCTACCTATATCCAAAATTATACTCAAGTATTATGTAAGCAGGAATCTTTTGTTGAAAGATTTATAATTTCAAAAGGTTTGTTTCAATAAAAGGATGTTTAAGAATCTTAATGAGGAAGAGTAAATCTGAATATGACAAGCAATTGTACATTATTAAAATAGACTTTGGCTAACACTTTTGATTTATCAAAAGTTTATTGGATAAATACTGAAGTTTTTCTTTAGTACTTTAGCACTTTTAGCACTTTTCTTTAGTACTTTAGTACTTTAGCAACTGGATATTCTTCTGGATGGTTTAAAAATTCTGAACATTCTATAATAGAAAAAAGTATTTTTTGTGTAGAAAAAAATGAAATGCTCATATTTTTGAAAAATTCCTTAATGTGTTTGTAGCATTCCACTTGTGCAGTACTACAAAGGTTGTATGTCATATCACTATGTTTAAATGCTGGTTATGTACTCTTCAATACGTGAGTGATAGACAAGTTAAATGATCCTGAACCACATTATTTTACAGAGCAAAAAGCGTCAATATGATCAAGAGATTGAGAATCTAGAAAAACAGCAGAAACAGACTATTGAACGTCTAGAACAAGAACACACAAATCGCTTGCGAGATGAAGCCAAACGCATTAAAGGAGAACAAGAGAAAGAGTTGTCCAAATTTCAGAATATGTTAAAGAACCGAAAGAAGGAGGTAAGTGTAACTACTACTTTTAATTATTAAAGGTTGTTTTTTTTTTAATGTACACTTAAGACTAAAGAATTAGGAATAATACTTAAGAGTTAAATAGCACCAATTTATTCTTTTTTTGTGGTCTTCCCAACAGTCATGTAGGGTAGTAGTAAGGTCAGGTGTTAATCTCATTTTACTACCAAGAAGACTGTAATAGAAGAGCTTTTTAATGGTCCCTTCAAGTTTACAGACTATCATTAAATGTCCAGCTAAGCCTTGAACCAAGTTTTCAAACTAAGTCTAATCCATTTTCCTTCCAATCGATCATTTTCCTTTATTAGCAACAGTTAAAGCCTCTGTAGAATTTTCTTCTTTCACAAAAGCTCACCATGTTGTGTTTGTAGGTGGCAACAGTAATTCATCTATTTATTTGTAATATTTAATTCATGCTTAAAAGTTTTTTTCTTGGTTAGCTTGATTTCCTTTCATGAATGTTGTATTAAAACAAAAGCTCAGTACCCTGAAATTGGAAATAATATCTGTAAGTTCAACAAGTTGAGAGCTACTTTGAAGAATCACATGTGAAAAATACCTGTGTAAAGTCATTTGATTAAAATGAATTTTTAAATTTTTCCTAAAACTTTTCCATATTGTTATAGGATCTGTGCTATTACTTACTATGAAAGATTGTCATTGATTCAGAAAGAGTATTTATATATTGTAATAGTGTCTTATTTGCCCCCAAATTAAAACAAAAGAGTCTTACATATTAGCAGAAGTGGTTTTATGATTTATTCTATACTTTTAGTGTAGGGGGAGAATTTACTTTTTCGTGATATGAAAGACCCCAGGGATAATCATTATGATTAGTTCTATTAGGATTAGAATAAAAATCTCAACCAAACTAGTAAATGCATTTTCACTTTAGTTATACATCTAAAGCACCCAAGTTAATTGACTTTAGCATTTAAATTGTGTATAAAACTGAACATCATATTGCTGAGCTTGAGGATCTACTTGAAAAAGCATAGAATCGAACATTAATATAGTACATTCTATAATTTCTTTAAGTAAATAATGAAATGGTCAATGATTTTATTTGATGTGACTACCATTTCTAAAAATTAGTTTTGTTACTGTTTAATATTTCACATAGTGTTGCTCTGTTTACCATGATATATGATGTTACTGAGGCTCCATATCAGTTTTCTTGAAACTAGGGGAAGTTTTTATTTGAGCTTATTTTTTAATATCAGGTTAAATTTTAAAAAATTTACAGATAAATATATGATTTAACCTTAAATATATAAAAGTTTGTAGTTATTTTTACGGTTTTTGAGCTTGGAGAGTTTTAGCTAGTAGACATATTTGAGATCGCAATATGCATATTTTAAATAACTATATTATGTATTTTTTTTTCCTTATTGCTAAATTTCTTGCATTTGGGGAGTCTCTTCCTTTTAATGGTGATTTGGTTTCATGAGGGATTACTGATGGGGAATTTTAAATACACTCTCTTCAATCAAAATCAGTCTCTTTCACAGAACATCAATAGCATGTGGTGATTTGGAATCTGATTGCTTTTGGTGCTTCTACTTGTGAACACATGATTGTTTTTCATAGTTGGATTACAGATCTATTGTTAGGTGGAATACATATCTAGGATTTTGGAATAATTAAGGAGCTCCAAATTATACTTCATTTTATAATATACTTTATTTGGTATAATAAATCATAGCATACTACACTGTTACTTTATGAGTACTTTATAATATTGATTTTAAAGTTGACAAGTTTGGCTTACATTGTCAGCAAAGGAGAATGTTATTCTAATGCAACACAAAATCATCAGACATGTTTGTATCACACCATATATAAAATGGTGTGTTTGATGAAAAAAGAAAACAGTATCCATTTATTTCTCCTTTTGTTTTCTTTTGTTTTCATTAAATGAACTTAATTTAGACTTATTTCTTTGGTTTTATCAAGCCAGTTACGAAATTTTGTACTTTTATAAATGGCATTGACTTTCCTTATTTTCAGCATTTCAAACAATGTCAGTAGATGTGTTCAGTGCTGCTAGTAATCCTTTACTGATTGTCTTTGGATCTTTAAGAGAGAATAATATATAGGGATAATTAGGCATCTGATTAACCTTTATATGGTGTGATGTCCCTTTCTGCACCGAGATTCAGCATGTTCTATCCTTTCATTCTTTTTCACCAAACTAACACCTATACTATTGCATGTTGAAAGGAACTTTGTATCAGCTTTAATCTTTGACTTGTAGCTTGTCTGCTACATAAATGCTTGCTGTGGAGAAAGTATTATTTCCCCACCTCCTGCATGCTTATACACTGTAGGTTATAAATGAAGTGGAGAAAGCACCCAAAGAGCTGAGAAAAGAGCTCATGAAACGCAGGAAAGAGGAGCTTGCACAAAGCCAGCATGCTCAGGTAACAGCAGCAGCTTAATGCTACTAAAAACAGAAAGCAGCAGTATTCTCGCAGCTCAATAAACCATGGTGGACAGGGTAAACTCCTACTGTAGTTATTATATGATGTTGATTTCTCCTAATACAAAGGTTCCCAGGGCATTCTTTATGTAGAACTAAATTCGCATGAGATGGTGACATTTCAGTTGCAAATACGAAATTAAGTGGAATGTTTGGAAAGCTGACTCCGGGTGAAATAAACAAGGATGTTGATGTATAATTCACTGTATTCTTATTATAATCATGAGGGAAACTTATATACTTAAGTAGTAATGTCACTGATAGAAGACTTTTATGACAAAATATAGAGGTTGAGTGTGTAGGCTTTGTACACATGAAAAGAATGACTATTTAAAAGACCATTGTTGGGGCACCTGGGTGGCTCAGTTGGTTAAGCACCCAACTCTTGATTTCAGCTCAGGTCATGATCTCTCGGTTCGTGGGTTTGAGGCCCGTGTCAGACTCAATGCTCTCAGCGTGGAGCCTGCTTGGTAGTCTCTCTCTCCCTCTTTGCCTCCCCCTCCTTGGCTCATGCTTGCTTGCTCTCTCTCTCAAAATAAATAAACTTAAAAAAAAAAATAAGGCCATTGTTTTTATAAAGTTGGGAGTTAAAAGAAAAACCATAAACGGTAATGTTAAATGGTAGATCAAACATTTATTTTACTATTAAAGTCAATAACATAAGCAACTTAAAATCAGATTTTAAATACTAACTACATTGTTTTTCTTTTTGATTCAGAATCCAGCAGTTTAAAAAAATACTGCCTGTATAAACTTGATTCTAGGTTATGATAAGGATGAACCAATTAAGATGGGTGAATTCTTTACAAAACTAGACAAGCTAGTACTTTAAACAGATTTTTTTTTTTAGAATTATCTCATGACTGTATGAGGTCTTTTTAGTAGGAATCATTTTTCTTTTAATTAAGTTTGCATTCAGTTTGGAAGCAGAGAGGTGAGCTCAGTTTGTAGTTATATATGTCAGTTAAAGGAAGAAGATTATATGTTAACGGTTGCTTTAAATTACCAATTTAATGTGGTTTTATGTGATGTAAAAAGTGGTTCCCAAACTTTTACAGACCCATGTGAAAACATGGAAGAAACAAAAACCACTGGGGACCGACAAATGGAATGACATTTAAATTTTTTTTATTTTTGTCCAGAAGGATATTTTAAACTGCTGTTTAAAAATTTAAAGGAAAGAATATCTTAACACCATGAAAAATCAGGGAAGTATTTTGGAATTTAAAATTTAACAAAACTAGCCTATCTGAATAAATTTCATGTTTTGGGGGGGGGGGTTTGGTTTGAGGCAGTGAAAAATTTTGTCTTGGCCTAGTGTGGGGATTACTAAAGTGTTAAAGCAGACACAGCATTTACTGTGTGTCAAGTGCTGTTCCAAATGTTTCTCCTGCATGAACTCATTTAAAGTCACAACATGCGAGGTAGTTACTCTTATTACCTCTATTCTACAGGGGAGGAAATGAAAGCACCTCTGAACTACCACACCGTACTGCCTCTCACGTTTAAACTGTTATTTCTGTGCTTAATCTGAACTCTTATCAGCTTAGTCCAGTGGTTATTGGTCATGTTGTTAATAGGTGAAGAGGAAGTCCTTGCTTCACACATCTAATTTTGGATAATTTGGATTTCAAACAAGATAAGACCAATATGGTTTTTCCTTGTACAGGAATGTAGGCTTTTTAGATTCTAAAAGGTAATACATATTTCAGATGCTAGAGTTGACATTGAGAATTTAGTGTTGAAGGAGTTAAGTGATCCCATGCTTTAATAAAATTTTGGGGGCTAGCCTGTATTTTCAACTAAAGCTGAAAGCAACAGTAAATGTCTTTCTGTAAATTTAATGAAAATTTAGTAATCTAACAAATTTAAAAGTATTTCTCTTTAGCTACTGCTTTACATGAAGGTGCTAAAATGATAACTTGGTACCGCGTCTATTTTAAACATTTTGAGAATTTGTGAATAATAGTTATATAGTCATGGAGCCAGAAGTATTTGATTGTCTAGTCCAGTGGTTTTTAAACTGTACTCCCAAGAGCTGTGGAGTCTGGAAGAAGCACCTCAGGGATCCTTCAAGAAGAGAGGACTGGGGGTTCTGGGTCCCTGCTTAGACTTTAAAGCAGCACTACTTTTCATCTGTTTCATACATTTTGTGGTAAATTTTTTGAAAGAGGGTTTGACTGGTTTAAAAAACAACAGCATAAACTAGAGTTTGGAAACCACTGATCTCGTTCAAAACCTTTTTACAGATGAGAAGGAGGCCTCTCTGTTAGGTAACTTGTTCGAGGCCTCCCGAAACTCAACATTTGTATAATTATTCTTTCCATTTACAAAAAGTCATCAGCTGTATTCTCACCTGGGAGGTGCACTGTACTCTGACCCGCAGGGTGTTGCTCAGGCCATGATCCAGTCTTTTCAGTTGTCCTCTTGCGCAGTCTCCAGTGCCCAGCTGCAGGATGTAAGTCCCACGCATCTGTGGGAGGATGCCTTCTCCCGTTTTATCTGCCTTTGCTTCAGCTCACATGTGCCTTTTCATTGTTTGCTTTATTTGTTAAAGCCTAGAAGATTGATAGATGATAATGTCAGTAATGACAGTAATAATCTGAAATGAACTTTATAGTATAGTATTCTTCAAAGTGTTTTCACATTTGATTCTTACTGCCTCCACCCTAATATAGGGATGGAGTGTATCCATTTTATAGATAAGGAAATCGCAGTACAGAAAACTAAGCGGTCCACTTGAAGTCACAAACGATATTAATGGTAGAACTGGGATTAGAACACTCTGAACAGTGTTCTTTTTTTCTACCTCACCACAAATTTTGAGATTTTCATTTCCAAGAAGTAGCTTCCCAGGAGTATTTTATAAACTTTGCACATGTGAGAAATTGAATGCTGTGATTAGATTTTTATCTTTGTGTGAAGTGACATTTTGATTTTATATATGTTATATATATGTTTTAATTATGGATATGGTCAGAAAAGGCATATTAAATGTGATTGTAGTTCCATTTAACTTTAGTTTTCACTATTCAAATTGTATAAGGAATAGTGAGTTGTTCTTCCCCTTGCTGTAGTTTTAAATTAAGTCTGGAATTCCAGGCTGTATTCTTTCTCACAGTTTCTATGGGGAAGTGACTAGCTCACTTAATGCTATAATTTTTGTTTTTGATGTTTGATATACACAACTGGAGTAGATAGAATACAGCTTGATTTCACCCATTCCTTTCCCCTCTCCTGAAATTAGACTTATTTTTTTTATTATTATTGGCAGCTGTTGGACTCTGTAGTTTTCTAAAGAGTAAGCAAAACAATTTTTTTTAATGAGAGGGAGAAATTATGAATTAAGATCACTTTTCTGATCATTACCATTTTTATCCTTTGAATTAGAAATAAATTCTGTACAAATAGCCCAATATAACATAACCCTTTCTTATAGTTTTCTAGAATCCGAAGTTGTTTTTTTTAATATTTATAGTTGTCTGATTAATATGACAAAATTCCTTATCAGCATTTAAACTTACACTTTTAAAGGGTGCATTTTATAGTTTCTGTGTTGATTTAAATTGTTACTTTTATTGATCAAATCCATCTTCTTTTGGGTAAATTTGTTCAGTCTTTTTGGAATGTAAGATCACTTTTCTTTCAGATCTTAAGAATAATTTCCAATTACAAATTCCAATGTGAATGTGTTATACTTGGCTTTTGTAGTTAGGAAATTTAAAGAAATCTCACTAATATCAAAATTTTATTTCTTTTGAAGTAACAAAATATACGAATTAGTATGTGAGGGACCTGGACCTTTCAGGTAATTTTTACCATTAATATAGAAGATTATTTGAGGTGCCTGGCTTGCTCAGTTGGGAGAGCATATGACTCTTGATGTTGCGGTTGTGAGTTCCAGCCCCAGTTTGGGGTAGGGATAAATAAATAAATAAAGATAAATATAGAGATTAAAATAAATGAAGGAAGGAAGAAAAGAAGTAAAGAAAATTGTTTGCATAGTATTCTTGACTACGTAATTATCCAGACTTTGCTTAATTATTTAAGTCCTTGGCTCTGTAAGACAACTGGTGTCTTTGCTAATTCTCATTGTTGAAGGCACTTGCATACATTGCCTACCTTGACTCTTACCTGTCAACTCTTATTTTACTTTCTGGAGCAGCACAATGGTAGTTCTGCCTCCTTCTGTATAACAGTCTTAGCTCTTATTTTCCCCTGATGGATTAGCTGCTTCAGGACAGGCTTCTGTAATTCTTTCCATTATTCATTGTGTGGCATGGTTTCTAGACCCTGTATTCACAGCTTTCTGTTTTCTGTGGTTTACTTTTGAACTTCTGAAAATGTGATACTAAGGGAAGACCCACTATTCTTTATGTGGGCATACAGAACCAATTTGGGATCACTAGAATGGAAGGTCCTTAAAGGCAGTACTGTCTTTTCTTAATTTTAGTAGCCCCTTTAGTGGTACAGTGCCTAGCATTAGTAAGTACTTAATAAAGATTTTCTTTGAACTGAACTGTCATCTTGCTTAATCTAGACAAATATAGTAATATGACCAAGAATTGAACTCGCAAGAAATTCCATTTACTTTTTTAGTGGCACTGGCATGTATTTACTCTTCTTAATTTTCACATAAATATTTATTCACCCTCATCTTGTACTTTTGCATTTATTTGAGTCTAAATGTAGTATTTATATTTATGGTAGTTAATTTGGGCCCATTGTTTCTGTCTATAGAGAAATTTTTAAAAGTCCTTTATACAAGTTAATGGTACAGATGTGAAAACCTTTTGTTATATCTGCAGGTTATATTAAGTTATAGATTATATATTAAGTATTGTACAAGTTTGTACATAGAAATTTTACTATGAAATTAGAGAAACAATTTAGTTTTTATTATGTGATATTTACTGTAGGAAAATGACCAGCTTGAACAACTTTCTTTGTTATAATTGCCTAAAAAGTAGGCATGGAGATTTCGTATCTCTTTAAATAAAACTCAAAAAGCCTTATTCTAGATAGTTGAAATTAAATATTCATTGTGGCTTTTTTTCTGTGATAAAAACTTGGCTGTGGTGAAGCTCACAAGTGTATTTTACAGAGGCAATTCATTAGTCTTTCTGCTAGTGTGTAATTGTATTTATGCTGAAGTACAAATTATGACACAGATGAGACAGCAGTATCTATAACTCCAGATTACTTTAACAGGGCGTCATGAATGGTAAGACCTAATTCTCACCTCCAGACGCATAGTAAGGCATGCACCTTAAGGAACACGGCTACACTCACTCTCAGTGCATTGAAGACCAGGCTGGTAGTGATCCAGATCCTGTCAGACTCTGTCAAAGGCACAAAGAGTAGATCCAAAATGGACCTTAGGTTTTATCTTCTCTTGGATGTGCAAGAGGAGGGATTATAGGTGGAGTGCCACTTCAATCTTAAATTTCTAAATCCACACTCAAATTGATCAGAATATCCCTTGAGCTAATCATATATAGACTGCTGTAACTGCCAAAAGAGGGATGGAGAGCCGAACATTTACTGGCAAAATTTACATTTCTTCAATTTGGATATTGTTCCTTTTCTTCTGTGAATGTGCAATCTAGCATAAAGACCATAAGTCACTTTAACATTTCCTTTTCTTACACAGTTATCGAAGGATTTTTTTTTAAAGCATAAATTTTTGCATTTGGGCAAATAGTATGTGCTCAGTAAATATTTGTTGAATGAATGAGTGAATCCCAAACATGTTGGCAGAAGTTTTTGACTATCAGGAATTTGTGTGTGTGTGTGTGTGTGTGTGTGTGTGTGTGTGTGTGTGTGTGTGTATTTATTTATTTATAAAATGTAACTCACTTTATGAGTCCTAGATCACATTTCTCTAGCAATGCACTATTTCTCATTAAGTCCATAAACTGTTGTTCTTTTTAGGCACATGCTAGAGATACAGAAACGATTTCTCTGTTAGTGTTGCCATGGTATTACTTCCTAAGTCTTTATTTCTTGGAAAAATAGAGATATTAAATATTCTGATATGTGTTTTACTTATTTGCTCTTTATTCTCTTTTTCATAAAAGGCATTTTGTTTTTTCTTGTTTTATCCACACCATAGTGTAATGAATGATCAGTTTTAGAAGCTCTAAATTTATTATTTTCCTAAAGATGTTCATATCATAGGGCATTCTGAGTGGGTGACTTCTTTCATGTGTATTATTTTTAATACTGAGTTTAGAGTATTATGTATTCTAGTACTTTTTTCTGGGCTTGAATTGAGTGACTAATACATTTATATATTGCTATATAATTGGTGATTTTTAAATCCAGTTAACTTTAGAAACTTGGTTTAGAAATCTTGATAGCTACTAATGTATATAGTCATATAGATAAATGGATGTTTCACTCAGTAGATGCTTATTAACTCATGGTTAACTGTCTAATAGGAACAGGAATTTGTTCAGAAGCAACAACAAGAATTAGATGGCTCTCTGAAAAAGATCATCCAACAGCAGAAGGCAGAACTGGCTAATATTGAAAGAGAGTGCCTGAATAACAAACAGCAGCTCATGAGAGGTATGTGAAATCACACAGCATATGTGTATATATAAAATGGTATCTGAAGACCATTGCTAAGATATATGTACATATCTAGTATCCATAATATCAAATAATTGGAAATTATGTGAATGCTTTCCTTTGCTAAAGTGGTAGAAAGATAAAGTTGAAGTTAATAAGAGGAAAAGCTTTATGTAAAATTTTAAGCATTTAAATTTTTAAAATCCTTTATAAAGTTAAATACTGTAAGGCATAGAATGAATGCCTTCGTGACAGAAGTGAACATAAACATGCAATCCTTAAAACATCTTACTGTGCAGATGATGCTAAAGCCTTACCTGAATAGTTTTGTATACTCATTATGCCTTACAATTGTTGGTATACTTAATGGCATCATGACAGAATGGGATTTTAACAAAAAGCTTAGATTTTTTTTATTTTTCATTAAGATGATTAAAAGGAATTTTGGTATTGTGGGTGGGGCATTTTCTGTTTATAGAGCATCAGAACAGAATGGTAAATAGTGATAGATATTATCTGTCCATTGGTAATATTTCATTTTAGTTCACAGTGTCAGTGTGCATATAAGTTACTGTATATAGAACACATTTATGTAAATATTAAAATGAACTCCAAAGTACATTAGTAAAAAGAACAAAGTGACATTTTGAAAATTGCTTTCTTCTAGCTCGAGAAGCTGCAATTTGGGAGCTTGAAGAACGACACTTACAAGAAAAACACCAGCTGCTCAAACAGCAACTTAAAGATCAGTATTTCATGCAAAGACATCAGCTACTTAAGCGCCATGAGAAGGTTAATGAAAGGAAAATTGGTTTACTTTTTGTTCATTTGAAGTTTGCAGAGTTACTCATTTTTGAAACTTCTATTTCATAGAGAATGAATTTTAGATTTCCTTTCTATTTTTTTAATCCTAAAATTTCTTTGGTGAAGTTTGGAGTAATTAATTGTATCTTGATCATGATTGCAAACTTCTTTTCTATGAATTTCATGGAAGGTGACTGATTTCAATGCTTAAGTCCTCTTCTACATTATAATCTTCATGTTGTCTCAAAGGTAGCTATTGTGGCCCCATTTATGGTTCAGATACCTTAAAAAATGTGGACTTTCTGACTTAGTAATGAGAATTTCAGTATAAGACGCTTATATAAAGCTTACTAATAGCTTTATTTTTGTTATAAATTATATTTTGACTAAAAGTTTGCTGGTTGATAATACAACAAGGGAGGGAGTGATTTTGGGAAACAACACAAGAACATGTTTGAGCATACATGTGGGTACTGAGTATTAAATTATATTTAGGGGCACCTGCATGGTTCAGTCAGCTGAACGTCCAGCTATGGCTCAGGTCATAATTTCATGGTTTGTGGGTTCAAGCCTCACATTGGGCTCTGTGCTGATAGCTCAGAGCCTGGAGCCTGCTTTGGATTCTGTGTGTCCCTCTCTCTCTGCCTCTCCCTCGCATGCACTCTCTCTCTCTCTCTCTCTCTCTCTCTAAAATAAAAAAATAAAAAATTAAAATTTTAAATTATATCTACATCACAAGATTGTGTTTGATACTTTCTTAGGAAACAGAACAAATGCAGCGTTATAATCAACGACTTATTGAGGAATTGAAAAATAGACAGACTCAAGAAAGAGCAAGACTGCCTAAGATTCAGCGCAGTGAAGCCAAGACTCGAATGGCCATGTTTAAGAAAAGCTTGAGAATTAACTCAACGGCCACACCAGATCAGGACCGTGACAAAATTAAGCAGGTAAATAAGCCAGTTATTCTCTTCTTTTTTAAGTTTAAAAAACTGGAATGTCCTTTAGAAGTGTCACATAATTATGTCGTAAACATTTTGAGCCCCTTTGGGCTTGTTGGTATTTTCTTTGGCTCTGTGGACTGGGGCTGGTTATGTGGCATATACCACCTTAGTATTCCTAGGGTGGTGGCCACAGAGGACCCCAGGCCCCACACCAGCTCTTGGGCCCTAAAACCAACCTTGGGAATTAGGTGACTTGCACAGCTTTTGAAGTTAAAGTGTAGGGGCCTCACTGTACTTCTGCAGTCTCAGGTACCCCACATAAATGAACTGTGGTCACTGATCAGGTAGGAGGAACAAGGTACCAGAAGTCTACCCCCTGTCCAAAGCCGTAATATCGACTCCAGCTTGAGTCACAGTACGTTATTCGTGCTTGCAGCTTTAGTTTATTGTACTTTAAGATTTGTTAAGTTCCTTAATCATTCCTTTAGAAGATGCAGAAATTATATTGCTTGTTAACAGTATTTTCTTTTTCTTATTTATAGTTTGCTGCTCAAGAAGAAAAGAGGCAGAAAAATGAGAGAATGGCTCAGCATCAGAAACATGAAAATCAAATGCGGGATCTTCAGTTGCAGTGTGAAGCCAACGTCCGAGAGCTGCATCAGCTGCAGGTCAGATAGAGAAGCATGAGAACTGAGCTGGTGGGAGCAGGGCAGCACAAGTGGTGGTTTGGAGAAAACAGTAGCTAACTGGGATAAACTGTACTATACTCATGGAAATGCTGGGATTGAGAGATTTGTTTTCTGTATAGACTCGAGTAAAGATCAGGTTAGTATCATAGGCACTTGTTGAGAGTTTGTATAACCATGATTAATATAAACATGAAGCTAAATTGTAAACCTAAGAAGTTGAGTCTTTCAAAAGCAGTCTTGAGTTATTTGTAGTCTCTTTTGCAAAGAAGATGGCAAAGTTTTCAAAATGAGGTAGGTGGTTTTGTTGGCAGATTCTGCATTCAAAATTTCATTTAGGGAGAAATAGTTCATTTTCTTCTAGGTTTTTGAGAAAAGCGATGGACTAAATATATGAGAATTTTTCTCAAGACATTTAAAGGTTACCCTAGGGGGACTGTTTTGGGACCTTACCTGGAGTGTGCAGCCCACCCAGTATATAGTCTAAAATGTTTAAGATTTCAGAATAGTGTATACTTTATGGATACTCTTCATATTCTCTTAATTTACTAAAGTAGAATAGTCCTGATCCCACATTCTGGCACCAATGGTAAATGCATAAGAAGATGCCCTTTGAAGTGTCAGTTTTATGAGCAAACCTTCTTAGAAAGGAAAAGTAGGATCAAACTAATTCTATTTTAGTTCATTTCATATGGTAACAGATCTAACTTCTAAACTTGCAAAAATGAAGCTATGACTCATTTCATAGTTATTGGCCCTGGGTTTTTAGAGGAGAATCTGAACCTCAGTAATAGTTTGATGTTTAATGAGTACTTTATTATTTTGAAAGGTAATTATATTTGTGAAAATTTGCTTAGTTGATTGGAAATTTTTTAACCCAAACTTTATTTTCAGAATGAAAAATGCCACCTATTGGTAGAGCATGAAACTCAGAAACTCAAGGAATTAGATGAGGAACACAGCCAAGAATTAAAGGAATGGAGAGAGAAATTGAGACCTAGGAAAAAGGTAATTTTAAAAGCTTTAGTTAAAATATGTTTATGTTCATTCATCCACCCAGTTATTGGCTGTTTACATAATATATATCAGGTACAGTGTCAGGGACAGGAGATACAGAGATGAAGAGACAAAGCCCCTGTCCCTCAAATGTTCAGAATGTAGTGACACGCGATTACAGATGAGTAGGATCATTGCTCTGAAGGAGGTAAGTATAGGAGATGGGACGGGAGCACAGTGTTGAGGCCAAAGAGGAAGAGTGCTTCAGTCTGGGAAGTTGGGGAGGCTTTACAGAGAAGATGCATTGTAAGCCAAGTGAGACTCAGGATGAGTAAGATCTTGCTAGGCATACAAACAGGTTGGGGTGTGATGGGCAGTCTAAGTACAGCAATGAGAATGGGTGAAAATGGTGTGTACAGGAATCGTAAGTAGCTCCCTGTCATTGGGGCGCTGGGGGAGTGTGCCTTTGTGTCGGCATTAAGGAGGGAGAGAAAGAAGGAAGTGATGACAACTCAATCTGGACAAGTTGGCTGGAGCCAGATTACAAGGCCCTCGTATGACAGTAAATTGACAATCTAGTAAAATAGGGAAGGCTTCCCTCCTGCCATCTATAGCTCTCAGCCATCTTCCTTTTTTGTACTTGCTTTTTGATTCCCTGCTGGCCTGGTCCAATTGGTCAACCATTTCAACTCATTTTTTTTTTCTGTCACTATGTGATCCTCTCCCTTTGCTGACTCTCAAACCTTTATTTTCTCTTGGGCTTCCTGCCTGCTACACCTTTTGACCATTCCTTTCTTCCATTTATCCAGTTAGTCAATTAAATATATGTAAGTAGCACCTACTATGTGCTAAATGTTTCTCGAAAAAGTGAAATGACCAAGTCAGTTAATAGTATGGCTTTTTTTTTAATATTTAAATTTTTTTGTAGAGAGAGCACAAGTAGAGGAGAGGGGCAGAGAAGGGGAGAGAGAGAGAGAGTGAGGGAGTGTCTCAAGCAGGCTCCACACTGAGCTGACATGGGGCTCCATCCCATGACCCTGGGATCATGACCTGAGCCAAAATCAACAGTTGGACACACAACCAGCTGAGCCACCTAGGTGCCCCAGATAATCAGTATGGCTTTTTAATTTAAACTTTATTTATTGTTAAATTTTTGAATAGGTAATACATTCATGTGGATTGAAATTCTAAAAGTAGGGAAGGACCTTTCTCCAGTTTCTTTAACTCTTTGCAGTCTAGCTTTCACCTCAGACTCCCCAGTTGAACTCATTGACTGTGGTCATAAGTGACTTGCTAACAGCCAAATCCTACGGTGTTACTGAACTGTTGTTAAAAATCTTCTTTCTTAAAATTCTCTTCTCATCTGACTTTTGTGACTCTCTTCTTTCTCTGTGCTCTTTACCACTTTTTCTCTGTCTTCTAGTTATCTGAAACATAGACATCTCCCATCTTTACACCCTTGATGATCCTGTGCTTAGTCATGGCTTCATCTATCGCATATTTAAGGACAATTCCTGGGGCACCTGGGTGGCTCAGTCAGTTAAGTGTCTGACTGGCTCAGGTCATGATCTTACTGGTCATGAGTTCAAGCCCTCGTCAGGCTATATGCTGACAGCTCAGAGCCTGGAGCCTGCTTTGGATTCTCTTGTCTCCCTCTCTCTCTGCCCTCCCCTACTCGCATTCTGTCTCTCTCTCTCTCAAAAATAAAATAAGTGTTAAAAAAAAAAATAAGGATGATTCCAGAACTTGGAGGGGTTCTAAAGTCCTGCAGATCTGGGTTCAAGGCTTAGTGCTGTCATGATTAATTCTGTCACTTAACATTCCTAAGCCTAGTTTTACTCATTAGTAAAACAAAGATGACACTACATACCTAATTGGGGTTGTTAAGGACAGTTGAAAGAAGTGATGTTCTTTCAAAGACAACACTTCCTAGTACCTGAGCTGTAGTTAGGGTTCAATGAATGTCTGCTGTTGCTATTATTTAATTTATTTTGAGAGAGAGTGTGTGCACATATGTGGGTTAGGGGCAGAGAGAGAATCTGAAGCACGCTCTGTGCTATCAGCTTGGAGCCTGATGCAGGGCTCAATCTCATGAACTGTGAGGTCAAGACCTGAGACAAAATCAGGAGTCGGACACCTGACTGACTGAGCCACCCAAGTGTCCCTGCTATTGCTATTGTTTATTGTCTTATTATTGGTTCATGTCCTAAGCACCTATTTTCCACCTGGATGTTCCATTCCTTCTTATATCATTCAGGCCTCTGTTCCAACATCTCGTCGAAGGTTTCTCTTTCTGATGACCATATATAAAATAGCCCCCATGCTCCCCTCAGACATTCCCTGTCCCCTCACCTTTGTTTTCCTTCATAACATTCTTCACCAGCAGACAGACACATTTGTTTATTGTTTGTCTTCTCCCACAAGAATGTATGCTCCTTGAAAGCAGGGACATTATCTCTTTGTTCACTGATACATATCTGCTTCTAGCACAGTTCCTGGCAGATTGTAATGATCAATACATACCTGTTGAGTGTTTACTGAAGATTGTGAACTCGGAGAAGATCAAACTGAACTCAGCAGCCTTTCTCCTTCATATCCACCTCACTTTTCCCACGTTCAGTCCCACCCACCAATAGTGTTCTTTCTGATACCCCGTCTTCTTAATTACATCTAGTCTAGCAATGTGAATTATCTTTCATTTCCATCACATCCCATTTCAATGAGATGACAAATAACTTTGACTCTCTCTTTATAATATTTCTCTTTCCCATTGCTATCATTCTGCTTGCTTAAAATTGGCCTTCTGATCTCGAGTTCCTTTTCGTTTCTTCCTACTTGCCCGCTATCACCAGAGTATATTTAAGAATGTCTCTGACACTGGCATTGTGGTATTGATAAATCTACAGTTCCATCAGAATAAAATAGAAATGCTTCATTTTGACTTGGAAGCTGTCATAGTGCCATACCTTGGCCGCAGTCAATTTTTTTTTTCTTTTTTTAATGTTTATTTTTGAGAGAGACAGACAGAGTGTTAGTGAGGGAGGGACAGAGAGAGAGGGTGACACAGAATTTGAAGCAGGCTCCAGGCTCTGAGCTGTCAGCACAGAGCCGGATGCGGGGCTCAAATCCATGAACTGTGAGCTCATGACCTGAGCCGAAGTCAGACGCTCTACCAACTGAGCCATCCAGGTGCCGCGGCCACAGTCAGACTTTCTAACTGCATCTTCCACAGGCCACTTTCTGCCTGTTCATGTTCTGGTATTGAGTCTAATCACCATTACTCACACCAAGTCTGTGGTTTCCTGTCTGTGTGCGTTGTTTCAGTCCCCTCTGTCTGGCATGCCTTCCACATCCTGTCTGTCAAATTTTTATCTTTCCTTCAAGGCTGAGCTCCTGTTTCACCTCTGAAAAACCTTCCTGTTTCTTTCCATTTTCTCCTCAACTTTGTGCCTCTACAGCAGCACTTATCCCTGAGTCATTTGTCCACAAAGTCATCGATACCTAGAGTATTTATCAAGTACTTACTACATTTGCTCTGTATTGTGTAAAGATGAATCCGCTTTAGGGCTTACCTTCAAACAGCTTATTATCTAGTGTGGAAGAAAAGACCTGCACACCAAAAATCAAAATAAAAAACAGAAAACGGAAAGTGCCATGTGGGAGAGACAGGTAATAGTTAATAATAGATGCCATCTTTTGAGTGCCTAGTATGTTTCACATTTAACCCTCACATAGCAACCCATTGAGGTAGGTGATACAGTGATATAGTCCCTATTTTACAACAGAAGAATAAAATGCATCTGTAATAGGGAGAAGGTAAGTAATTGACCCAAGTTATATACATTCACATGGCTGAGCCAGAGGCTTGAGTCTAGGGCTGTTCACAGCCTATTCTAAATGTTGAGCACTCTGGTCTTCCTTAGGATAGCATACAGAGAGAGTGTTTTGAGCAAATAGTTTTATTCTTGGCTGTCAGAGTAAATTCTATTTGTAATACCAGCACATAATTTCTTTTTCCCTTCCTTTTTAAGACACTGGAAGAAGAGTTTGCCAGGAAACTGCAGGAACAGGAGGTGTTCTTTAAAATGACTGGGGAGTCTGAATGCCTTAACCCATCAGCACAGAGCCGGATTTCCAAGTTTTATCCTATCCCTAGCTTGCATTCCACAGGGTCGTAACAGTAGGAAGCAGTCTGTGGTTCGGTTTGGCTTTTTAAATATGTCATTCTGTTCTCTTCATCTTCTGCCACAATCTATATCAGAGAGCTTATGAAGACAATCACCTGCCTCACCTTCTAGGTGTTTTTTGTTTATTTGTTTGTTTGTTTGTTTAGCAAAGATGAAGGGAAAGGAACCGTGACAGATGCTAGGCCATGTTGGCGAAGTGGCATCTTGCAGTAATTCCCTAAGGTGATTTTGTATATTAATCTTAAAAATTGTGTTCTTTAGACACTGTTAGGTGAAATACTTTAGAAATAAAATGTTTGAGGTGTTTGTTTTTTTTTTTTTAAAGCTGTTAGGTCACTGAGTATTAGTGAATATCTTTTTACCTGACCTAACTTCTCAGTGATGCCTAAATTCTGTAGTTGCAACTCTGCTGTAGAGAGTTGGAATAATTTTATTTTGGTGAATCTGCTCTCATGAAAAAGCTATGAGTTGCTCAAAATACCATATTGGTTGAGTAAATAAATCTATTTTATCTTTAAATAGCAACAAACTTTTTAAAAAGAAACATTATTTCAATAGTTTGTCTAAAATAATTACTTTCAGTCATGAGCTAAAAATTAAGGGTGCTAGTTTTATTAAAATAGTGCCTAAAACACTAAATTTCATTGGAGTCTAAAGTAGGATTTTCTCTTGATTCAACAGGGACAAACATCCTTAGCATTAAACATTATTGTATTTTAAGTCTTGCTCCTGTTACCATTTGATGAAATTTCCATCCTAAAATCTATGTTTTGCAAGGTTGGAAAGATGTAAAAACAAAGTAGCTTTTAGATACTGAAATTCGGCATGTAACACTCACCAAATTAAAAGTATAGACTTAGCATTCCAGCTCATTTCCTAAAATAGTCTGTGAGCTGGGCAAGGGACCTCTTCCATCCTAGCACATTTCGTCCATTGAAGGCTCTGCAGGCTCTGCGTTAAATGTACTTTCTGAAATTAATCTTAAAAGAGGCATTTGTTCAGAATACTTTTTCAGAAAGCATTTAAATAAAATACTTAGGCAACGTCAGAAATGACTGTGTTGTTGAGAGAAAGTCATTTGTATTTTGGTTTTATTTAGTTCCATGTTTAAATTATTTGATTTGAATGGGAAAAGCCTGACACCTTTACCATCTGGTTGCTGATATGTGTAATTATTAATGAAATGTTCACTCTTGGTCCCTCTTGCGGCTTAGAATTCCAAGCCCGCGTCAGGTCAAGCAATATTATGAAATGTACTTGCATCGGTGAGACGGCACATTTGTAAATCATGCTTGCTGCTTGCCACTTCCAGCCTGTTCTCTTCGAAGAGTACCAGGTACCAAGTTGTGGAAGTTTCATTTTTTAGTTACGTTACATTTGAGGCTGGTGAAAAATTCAAGTGTAATTTTGTGGGAACACTGATTCATATTAAGAAAATGTAAATATGTGTAGTAGCACTTTCTTGCAGTTAATTTGAAAACTTTGAATGCTGAACCTTATTTTGTCAGTGGTTTAGATGATTTAAAAATGCATGTGTGATTTTAATTTTGTAATTGTTTTGACAAGCATAATTTCTTGGACAACTTTGTAGGTAGCCTTAACTTCTGGCCAAGTTTGTTTTTTATAGAAGTATATATACATATATATATATACGTATATATATATTATGTATGGTTGTAAATTCATACACTTATCACATTGAATGTGTTGCTGTATACAAAACTCTTTTAATGCTTTATTCTCAAATGCTGGGTTGAAAAATGTTTTGAAAGCCTTTTAAAGTATATATCTTTATAAAGTAATATTCAGGATGATGATGGAAATTGTTTATATTATTATGATAAAAATGACATTATAATGTTACCCAATGTATTTAATGATTTATTTGCAGAGGGAGAGAGGAGGAAGGTTCTTACTACTCTCTCCTTTGAAATTTTCAGTTTATTGGCTTTATAAAAAGAATTCAGGTAGTGGACATTTTTTCAGTATCTTTTAAAGGATATCCTGTGTGCTAAATAGCTTGTGGCACATAATCAATTTAGTCTGAATATTTGATTCTTTTTATTCTTTTCAACTTGTCGTGAGAGTATTGAATAAAGAGGCTCAGAGTAGAATGGTTGACACTCTGGTAAATTTATTAGCAAATCTTGTAAAACCCTTAAAACTGCCCTTTGGATTCAGTGTCCTTGCTGGAGTTCTCTTTCATATGTAACCATACTCATGTGGGTGCAGGACTGCAAAATGATACATACGTAGAGATGAACAATTCATTTTAACGCTTAAGTTACATAAATCTTTGCAAAAAGCATTTTGTTACAGAATATGCTGTTTTCACCCGTCCCTGCTCACTTCTTGTTAAGCCCTATATTTAAATAGATAATAGTGGTCATTTGTTCTTGCATGAAGTGTAGGTGGAGAACTGGGGACGGGCACAGACTTCTTTGAAGTCAAAGGGTACAGTCAGATCCATTCCGTTTTTGGTGGTGTTGTTGCTCTGGCAGGATGTGCTATGAAACACATCAAAGAAAGTCTGTGTGTGCCCCGACGCCAGCCTCCCTCTTCTCCCTGCGTGCTCTGAACACACCGCATGCCACACTTCTGCAGGCCTGGCTCCAGAGCCAGTTGCACCAGGTTGCCTTTCCTAGTCCTGTCCGTCTGTAGTTGAGTGTGAACTGCTGAGTTAGCTGCTATTCTTTATGGAGTCACAATTAAGCTTTTCTTACCCTTTCCAGTGGGCAGTCTGTGGGGAGCGGGGGGTAAAGAGGAAATTGAGAGTGCTTATACTTTGTTGAAAATATTAGAACTTTCCTGTGACAGGACATGGCAAATTGTAATTAAATATAAACCGAACCAGAGCTACCTCTAAGTAGTGTTTCCTCAAGCACAAAGCTCTCAGGCATATGAGACCCACTGTAACGGAGGGTCTCTGATTTCTTGAGCATCAGCGAGTTCAGAAGTGACTGTCTTTTGTACTCTGTTAGTTCCCTGGTGACTACACACTTTCTCCCATTCCACACTGTGCTTAAATGACAAAGACTCTTCTGAGAAGCCAAATTCTGTCCGAGATTAGCTATAGATATTGATTACAGGAGAGCTTAGAACTGGCGTGGAAGAGGAGTTACTTTAGCTCCAGTTCTGAGAATCTTCTGATGAAATACATCACTTCTTTTCAAGGAGACGATCTTTTATAGGAAATGGGATATTTTAAATGCTTTTCTTGAAGGCTCAACAGTTAATGTCTCTATTGTTGCTAGTCTGTGGCTGACATGGTTTTGACATGGCTTTAAAATTTCTGCTAAGCTTGAGTAGAATGTTACACCAGTTTTAAATGTTGGCTGCAGCTTTTGGTGATCCTTTGCTGATTTTTTACAGTGTAATAACCTCATAAGCTGTTTTCAAAATGAATTTTGTTTCTGATTATGCCTCTTGTCTATTTGGGAGCAACATGTCTTTTCAATCATGGGATTGACAACTGAAAAATAAAGTTATTTCTTAATCTACTCTGGCAAGTGGTCTTTTATTAAGAATCTTTGATACTGGGTTGTCCTGCATGAAAACGTTTGGCAGCATTTTTTGGTCCTAGTTACATCTTAAACCCTCACAGTCCTCCAAGCAGCTGGACCCTTCCAGACTTGCTAGTGTTCCCACCCAACTCATCACCACACAAGAATGTAGTTTTTACTGCTAACTTGGAAAGGGGGTGTCTTTTAGGATATAAACCCCTCCTTTGGGTGGTGCCTAAAATAGTTCCATCGACATACATATATACATGTATGTATGTACACATATATATTCCCCCCCTCCCAGGATGGATCTTTTTTCTCACCAAATACTTCACTAACCGTATGACCTCATTTCTGCTAAAAATAACCTCTTTTCCATCACTGATATGTTCGTGCAAGATTCAGTAGACACTAGGCAGCATCACTTGGCAGGTTTTTAGCTTGGCTGGAGGGAGGCATAGCATGTCATTTTCTAATCCAGGAGCATCACACATTTTTGAGCTCATTCTTTTTTTGTTTTTTTTTTTTAAGTGAAAACAGGCTCAGATCCATTGCCATCCAGCCGAAGATTTATCCCGTTATCTGTCCTTCCCTTTCTGGTTCTGTCAGAGAAAGTAGCAGGTTTGGACCTTTATCCTGTTTCGCTTGAGCATAGGACTCTATGAAGATTCTGGATAGCTTGGAAAGGTAAATCGAGTAAGGAAACACTCCAATCAAATCTGATTAATAAAGGTAAGAACAATCAAAGGGGGTGTAACACTTGAGCCTGTTAACTTGATTCAGCCTTTAAGCCTTAAGCTATTAAAAAGGTGTGATGTGGTCATTCATTAAACAGTTGTCATTACATAGCAAAAAGTTTGAAATTCTGAGGGCCTTATGAACTCATTTTTTGGAATTCCTATGATGATTCCTAGCAGGTAGCTGTCAGACTGTGATAAAGGAGGCTGGCAGACCACGTAGAATGTGGCCTCACTGTGTGTTGCCGCTAGTTCAGTACAGAACTAAAGGGTCCGTCTTCCCAGGACAGTATGTGAGGTACTCAGAAGAGACCACATAGAAAGTAAACTATGCAGACTTTTTTAGAAGGTGGAGGTAGAGAAGTAGATTTATTTTAATCCCATTTTTAATCTGGCAATTGAGAGTCATGGCTTGTAACATTTCACAAGTTGGCCAAGTGTAGCCTCTTCTGAAATTGAGTGATTCTACTGTGCATTTCTGTGGGACATTTGATATTTGTGCAGTTTTCCTGTTAGTTTCGGTCTTCTGCATCTTGTGTGTGCCATACAATCATAACTCCTTTGTGCTGGGATAAGTTATTGCATTAATTGCAGATAATCTTGTCGCTCATCTGTTGCATAGGTGTTCATTTCAAATAATTTATGTTCAGGGAAAACCTTTAGATGCTTTGTTACCTGTCCACATTAATAGTTGTAGATCGAGGTCTGCCTATAAAAATCTCCATGATTAAACAAAATGCCAGAGGCTGTGTTCCAAGTACACCTAGTTTTGTTTTCTTGTGTTTATAGTAGTGTTATTAGCATAGGGCTCACACTTTTTTTTTTTACCTTTCTCTCCCCTTTTGTTCCTCTTTTCATCTCTCTCCCCTACTTTTTCATTCTATTTCCTTGCATCTCTTTCTCCCTCTCCCTCTCTTCCCATCTGTTTTTCTCTTCCTCTTTTTATCTCTCTTCCCTCTGTCTCTTTCCTCTTTCCCTTTTTCATTTTTTTTTTTTTAACGTTTATTTTTGAGACAGAGATAGAGCATGAACAGGGGAGGAGCAGAGAGAGAGGGAGACACAGAATCTGAAAAGGCTCCAGGCTCGGAGCTGTCAGAGCCCGACGCGGGGCTCGAACTCACGGACCGTGAGATCACGACCTGAGCCGAAGTCGGCCGCTTAACCGACTGAGCCACCCTGGCGCCCCTTTCCCTTTCTCATTTTTATTCCCTTTCTTTCCTGTTCTTTGGTGTCTCTATTTCCCTCTTTGTCTCCCCACCTGGCCCCCAGTTTTTCTCTCCCCATTTCTCTTCCCTGCTTTGTCTCCCTCTCCCCCCAACCCCGTATCACCACCTTCCCTCTTCCCTTCTCTTTTTCATTCTGTCGCTTTCTCTCACTTTGATTAGATGGATCACAGTAAACATAATATTTAGAAAAACTCTTTAATTGGAAATTTTGTATCTGAAATGACTTTTCATCTAACAGACCACATACATATTTTAGGTACTGAAAAGTGCTTAAAAACCAACCATGCCCAGTGCCCCATGCCATTTCCCATGTGCAGAACAGAATGACATCTTTCCTAGCATCGAGTTTCCTATTTTCCCTCCTTCCCCGCTGCCCTTCTCCTCCCCCTTACTGTGATCAAGTTCAGTAGAACCCATCTCTAAAGGCCAGCATGGTGCCGCGGAAACCACAGCTACAATCAATCAGACGATCTAAGCAAGTGGGAACGAGGTCTGTGGCCAGAAAGGACTATTAGAAACCCTGTCACCATCTTCAGCGGAAGTGAGTTTCTTAATTTTTTCAGTTACAAGAGTTGCTTCTTAACCAAGTCTTTTCTATGACTAGAGAATGCGAAATGAACAGAGGAAGGAGCAGACGGTGCAGCCTTGCAGTGACAGAACCAGAACACTCCCCATTCCCGTCTTCCCTTCTCTGGTCATTCTCAGGCAAAGCTCAAGGACTCCTGAGCCCGCAAGTATGCACCTGGTTTTCCTGGGTTGCAGCTAGATCTAAGAGCTAAGGAAACCAAGGAGCTCAGGTTGAGCCAGTAGCCAGTCTCGCTCGCCAGCAGAGCGGGTTCAGGTTGGGGGCCTTTGGATACTATATCTATATAGAGAGATGTAGATCTATATAGAGACTGTTCCAGACTAAAACAGGGGTTCTATTTGGCTGTGCTGGCTCGGTAGGAAGTGAGCCTCCAGCTTCTGCCCTCTGGAGAGAGTTTGACAGGAGCATCGTAAGCCATCGCATGAACTGGTGCCAGGGGCTGTTCCGCCAAGGGGAGCTCACGGCTTGATGGCGATGCTTCTCTTTCTCCGCCTGCCATAGACTTGGTCACCTAGAAGTTAGAGGAGGAAGTTAAACCTCCTGTGGCCTGTGGGCCTTTAGGTCAGCCAATTATAGCGACTGTTACAACTGCAGAATGGGCTTGTGAGATAAAGTCGCTTGTAAGACTCAGTTTCTTGACATGGTTTACCCTATTTCATCAGAGCGGTCCTCTTGTTCTCCACACATGGGCAGTCTTTCTCCCTAGCGGCTCATTGCACTGCCATGCCAACGGTGGTTGGGGCAGCATCTGCCTTCAGTAATTGGCATTCGCCTTAAGTTTTCAGGGTTGCCCCGGAACAAATCCCCTACTTCCCTGAGCATCAGCCAGCCTCCCAGCCCTGCCTGAACTGGCAGCCACGGCTTACCTGTGTCTCCTTTCTCTCCCTTGTGCCCTTGAGGGCCGGGTGGCCCAGGCCGACCTGGTGGCCCTGCAGGGCCCCTCTCACCTGGGAGGACAGAGCGGGGTGTGCTCAGTCAAGTGGGAGCGCAGGACCCGGAGGAGCCACACGGGTCCCTGGATAGCACTGTCAAGGGGTGGCTTCCCAGCCAGAGTGGGTGGTCACAACGGGATCCCAGTAGCTGTCTCCCTGCCACCACTTACCTTTGGGTCCTGGGGTGCCCACCTCTCCTTTCTGCCCTGGGGGACCTGGAATGGTTCCATAAGCTGCGGGGAGACAAGAGTGGTCTCAGACAAGAGGTCACCCTGGAGTTTGGGAGGTAAAGGGCTTTGTTCAGAGAAGCACAGAAGGGAGAGGTACAGCTGGGACCCACAAGAAGAAAACAGACTTAAGAGTTTAGCAGATTTTCAGCCTTTCAAGTGTTAATAACTGAAGTTTTTCAGGAGACTTTCTCCCACTTGAGACCAGGCCGCAAGGTAAGTGTTGGGAAAGCGGTCACGGGCTGCCCTTACTTCGGAAAAAGTCCATGAGGTCCTCGGTCACATTGCTGTAGGCAGAGAAGACCTTGCTGATGCCGGGGGGACCCTGCGGCCCTGGCCGGCCTGGTGGGCCCTGGATGGTGTAGGCCATCCCCTGCAGCAGACCCTGACCTGTGAAGCACCAGATTGTGGGCACAGGAAGCAGGGTCTCTCGGCCCCTCTTTGCAGGACAAGAGCCCTCAGGTTGCTGAACTCCCGTGCCGTTAACCTAGATGAGGCAGCAGCAAGGGAGAAACCCTGCTGGCTTCCTGTGTCCCTCCCTGCGGACTGGCCCAGACCTCTGCTGCCATGGCCTTTCCTCAGAGGCTTTCTGGCAGCAGAGCTGTGCTGGTAGCTACCGGGAGAAAGGACTTCTTAACCAACCTCCCCTCCCCCCAACCAGTAACCATCGTCATCATCAAAACTTCTGACAAGACCAGGTAGCAGGAGTAGCAAAAGTCCAAAGACCAACACGCCCTGTCCCCGGCCGCACTGATCCCATTCTGACTAGGGCTTCTGAACTAAGCTGGCTGAAAGAACTCGCCCTGGACCACCTGCCTTCCGTCCCCCCACCGCCATCTGATGCCCGAAGTGCCATCCCCGTAGCCTGGGTGCTCCGTAAATGAGAGGGGGAGTTTCTGGAGCTTGAAATTCAAGCTGCACAAGGGCTCCCACCCAACCTCCCGGCTGCGCTAAGGGTCATGACTTACGCTGCAAGCTCTCAGACACCCGAACAGCCAGCTCATTGTAGTCCAGACTTCCGGCAAAGCCAGCCCCGAATGGTCCACCTTCGCCACCATACATGCCACCTTCTGCCCCGTAGCCTCGGCCCAGGCCCACGTCCATACCAAAGGCCCCCCCTTCGCCCAGGGAGCCTCCGCTGGCTCCTCCTACGCCCATGGAAGAGCTGTAGGAGGTGCCCCGACTGACTGACGAGCTGTGAGAGGAGGAGCCGCTGCTCCGACTGTAGGAGCCGTCCATGGACACCAGGCGGCTGTCCCCCGGTGGCCCTTGTGGCCCTGGAGGGCCCGGTGGGCCCACGATGAAGCTGCGTACATCCGGGCCTGTGGGGAGGAGGCCACGTTAGGTGGGGCTCAGGTTTGGGGGTGAGAGAAAGGGAGTCTTGAGGCCTCTCCCAGGGTCTCACGGCCCCAAAGCAGAACGCAAATGCCAAGGCACTTGCACGGGAGCAGGCGTGCCAGCTGGGAAGAAGCTGGGCTCTCCTCACTGGAGCTCACACATTTGGCCTCCCGGTGCCTTCCAAGCACCAGCTGCCCTCTCACAGGGAGGAGCAAGGTCTGGAAAAGGGGCACCTACTGGTGAGGTAGCTGATCAGTTCGCTCCGGAAGCTGTCGCTGTTTTCAGCGGCATAAGTTGCCAGGGCTCCGGAGACACCTGGGGGCCCTCGAGGGCCTGGGGGACCAGGAGGGCCTGGAGGGCCAGGGATGGATGACAGGCCGGCAGCTGGAGGGGAAGCCACAGAGAGGTCAGGGATTGCCCTGCTGGCACACTGAGTTCCCAGCCTGCGCTCAGGGGTGCGGTTCCTGGGAAGGAGGGGGGTAGGGGAGGAGGGGATACTGGGAGCCCAGCTCCTGCCATCACTCCAGAGCCACTGCTCTGCCTGCCCTCACTCGGCCCAAATCCTGTCCCTTCCCCTGCGCCCTCCTGCCACATGATCATGCACTGCTTGTGAACTTCTCTAAGGGCTGCACTTGGGATCACCGTCTCTCCCACCAGTCCCCCTGTCACGGCTGAAAGCACCTCAAAAGCAAGCGTGTTCCTCTCCAGGCCCAGCCCAGTGTGTGCATTGGGAGGACTGGGTTTAACTCTCCATGGCTGCCCTTGCTAAACCATGGGGGCCCCGGAGGCCAGGCTCTGGTCCCCTGCTCTCCTCCCTGAGCCTTACTGTGCAGGTAAGAGGAGAGGTCCTCCACGCTGATGCTGGACCACGCATTGCCTGGGATCCCTGGGGGCCCAGGGGGACCTGGGGGCCCAATGATGCCTCTGTATTCAGACCCTGAGACAGCAAAGGAGCATGGAGTCAGTGGAGGGGCCTGGGCCAAGGCCTGTGCCTTCCACCCCAGGCCACGTGGACCAGTGGCCCCTGTCCAGCCTTACCTTGGAGCAAGGAGAGGAGTTCCTCATAGGATGTTCCTGGCAAGCCGGGAGGCCCCGGGGGGCCAGGAAGCCCAATGCTGATTCCAGAGCCTGAGGAACAAAAGCCCAAGTTGTGATGGATTCTGATCAGACAGGGCAAAGCAGGGGGAAATGCCTTGTCAGAGAGGAAGCCAGACACAGGAGTGATTTGGACAGAAGTGGGATCCCAGCAGGGGAAGAGGGGCAGCAGGAAGAAACAGGCCAAAAGAGGAACTCAGACTACAGTTGCCATCGACACTGAGGAGCTAGGGCCGTAGTCCTGGGACGAGTGCAGGTTAACGTGCAGGGGTGTGTCAGAGGTTTGCATGGGCACAAGTGGGGTGTGTGCAAACTGCCTGTGGCACGGCATCCCAGACACTCCTGGCTTCCCGGGCCAGGCTCAGGGCCTGCTCTTTCCCACAGACCAGGCCCTCTGGACTTGGTCTCTGGACTCTGGACACAGCTCAGCACCCACCTCCTCCCTGGACCACCCCACTGACTGCCTGCCACAGAGGACAAGTCGGAAGGGTGGGCACTCACTGGACATGTAGCTGAGGATACGAGTGCTCAGCTCGGAGTAGTCCAGAGACTGCAGGGACCAATCCGTCAGGTACTGCCGCAGGGACTGTCTCACGTCCTCCCCTGGAAGGACAGGCTGCGCTGGCCTGGGCCCCACCCCGGGCTCCTGCACACCTACAGGCTGGCCCCGAGCTGTGGGTTCTCAGTCCCCCGGGAAGCGGCAAGCCTGCAGGTCCCCAACAAGGCACCCGCGCGGTTACCCGGCACTGGGGACCCTGAGACTTGCCGCCCCCTCTCCAGTCAGTGCTGACCCACGGAGGCTCAGAGGCTGGGAGCGAGGAGGAGCAGCCCCGCCCGCAGCTCTCTCAGCGCTCAGGTGGGAGCGAGCTGGGCCGCAGAGCTCCCGCCCTCCTGCCCGGGGCGGCCACTCACGCTGCAGGGCCGCCAGGATGTCCGCAGAGGAAATGGAGGCTGAGGAGCTGATGCCTGCCCCTGAGGCTGTCGGGAAGGAAACCTCAGGTTACCTGCTTTCTAGCAAAACCGAAGCAACACCCTCATTGCTCCAGAACCCCGAAGACCCGGCCAGCTAGCTGTTCCGTTTGGGGAAAACGAATGAATGGCGGCATTAGGAGGCTGTTGTGAATGCACGCAAAAGTCAACAGTGGGGCTGTGTTTGTGTTCATTCGGCAAGAAATGCGGTTTGTTTTCCAGAGTAGGCTTTAGCCTCACTCCTCCCAGATCCTGCCAGTCTCGATCCCTCTTCACACACTCAGGACACCTCTGTCAACCGCAAGAAGGCTTGCTACACATGGCTGTGCACGCGGCCTCTGTTCTCGAAGCCGGATCCCAGTGGCTGAGAGCCCCGAGTTCCGAACTGAACTTCACATCCCGAAGGGTGAAGCAAACAGCAAAGTAAGCGAGGAGACTCTGGAGCAAAGTGACCACGGGAGGAGGGGGTCATTGTGGGGGTGGGGACAGGCTTACTCTGTAAGTAGCTCCCGACACGGCTTGCCAGCTCCGAGTAGTCGAAAGTCTCCCCGGCAATGGTGGTGACAGGCCCTGGGGGACCAGGTGGGCCTGGGGGACCCTGAACTCCAGACAGGTAAGACCTAATGCTGTCGCCTGCCGACAAAGAAAGCAAAGTCGTGCCTGTCCCCAAGAGGGCGTGACCTCCCACCAGAGATGGCCGGAAGCACCTCATCCCATCCATGGCCCAAGGTGGGGCCAGCAGGGAGCCTAGACTCTTGGTTACAGAGAAAAGTTGAGGCCAAGGCCTGTGCTGGATCAGATGCTACTTGAAGACTGAGGACCGATGAGGCTCCAGTCGGCAGCCATTTGACAAAGTCTGTATGCACATTCTTAGAAATCACACCCAGACGTGCAGCGGGAGGATGGGATGGGGGGTGCACACTTGTGTGAAAGTGTGTGTGTGGCTGTGTTCCTACGGATGAGTGTGTGGGTGAGGACGCACCTGTGTGGGCTGCCATGAGAAGGTGGGTGTTGAGGGAGTCCATGGACATGTGGTCCTGGCTCCCGGGGTGGGTTTCTGACCTAGGCCTGGCCCACAGGCTGCTGTATCCCGCCGTGCGCGCACACACACGCGCACGCACACAGGCAAGCACACACGCGTGTGCACACACAAGCACACCTCTTTGGTAGCCTCCTGGCTCCCACCCACTCCCAGAGCCTCCCCCGCCTCGCCGCACTGGTACGGGCAATGGGATCTGTCAGGTCTATTCACCTGGGGGGGGAGGAGATCGGAGGCTTCCCGAAATAGCCAGGCTCCACAGAGCACCAGAGACGCCCGGCCGAGCAGACACGTCGGCACACGCACCCACACAAACTCACTCAGATCCTGGGACTCACTCTGCATGTACTCAGCGATGTACTGCTGGACCTCCCGGCCCGAGCTGCTGATAGAGCCTGGAGGCCCCGGCGGGCCTGGCGGGCCTGGCGGACCCGGCATGAACATGGTGCCCGACGACGATCCCCCTGTAGGAGGGAAAGCCTTCCGAGTCTGCCAGGAAAAGCCCACCTTAGGATCAAAGAAGGGCCCAGACACTGCTTCCACAGCACAAGGAGGGAGAAATAGATGGTGGCAAAGAGAAGGGAAGGAGGAGGGGAATGCCTATAAGCAGCCACTGTCTGGAAAGGGCACAGAGTTGGGATTTCGCTGGACCGGACTCTTCCTTCAGCACCCCACTTCAGCAACTCAGCCCCAGAGGCCCCCTCAACTCCAAACGCCCCTAGCTCCCAGGTCTGTCCTGTTCTCCATCATTCGGCATCGCCAGCCACCTTCACTGTACTGTCCTTCCCTCCCATCTCCACCAACTTGTAACCTCCTTAAAGGCAGTGCACAGGCCCTAGCACATGGAGACGCGACCTGATCAACACCGAATCATGGGTGTGGGAGGCGGACAGGTGAATGAATCAGTGTCCTTGCTTGAGGAAGAGGAGAAGACCTTTGGTTCTTACCTTGAGAGAGACCACCAGGAATGCCAGGAGCCCCTGGGATACCAGGATCGCCTAGAATCCAACACAAGAAGACCTGTTTGTATCACCTCCTCTAGGAAGCCTTCCCTGGTTGGGCCCAACCAAGTTTATCAGCATGTGACTCAACAACTGTCCCAGGTCTCTCAGTCTTATTTCTGCAATGCTACCACAAGCCCCCTTCAGGCAGAGACTGGACTCACATCCTCATCCCTCTCTCCCTCCAGCCTCTCCTTCCTCCCAAGCCTTTAACACCAGTGAGTACTCGCTGCCTTCTATTCAGACTCTGTGGGCCATTCTTGCTCTCACGCCCCTGCCTTCTTGGCTGCTCTCCTCACTGACCTTTGTCACCCTTGGGTCCCCGAGGGCCAGGCGGTCCCTGCAGGTTGAGTCCAAGAGAGCTGGAGCCTGGGAACCAACAACACAGTACAGTCACCCAGGGCTGAGGGGCTCTGGACAGAGCCAGCGGCGGGGGTGGGGGCTCAGCACTTACCTGAGGCTGAGAACCCTGGGAGGCCTTGCTCGCCTGAGGGACACACCCGAGGGGGGACAGTCAGTGGCGCGCTCCTCCCTAGGCCCAGCCCAACGCCACCTCCCTCCCGAGCCTCCCCAGCCCTTACAACGCGCACACATTCCCAACCCTTCCCAGAGACACCCACTCGGATCTACCCTCACTCATTTGTATCAGACTCCTTCATGGGAAGCTCAAGGCTTGGAAGGTCAGCCTTGGCCACCTCACCCCACCCCACATTTTGTTTGATGTCAGCTCTACTGACCTTGGTGTCCTCGAGGGCCTGGGGGGCCTGATGGAAGGAGGCAGACACAGTTGTGAGATGCATACCTACCAGGTGCTGTGGCTGCAAGGGGCCCGTAGGGGAAGAGATGGGGCTCCTGCCGGAGTGTGGGGTTGAGCCACGGCCTGGGGTGCCAGCAGGCCAGCACGGCGGTGGGGAGTCTTTCTGGAGCTTCTAGCCACTGTGCCTCCCGCCATGCTCCAGACCACCAGGTTCCTCCCGGGGTACGGCAGGAGGATGCACAGATGCCCCGGGTGACCCAGCCTCATCCAGACTCTCCTGGCCACCCCGAGCAAGCAGGGGCACACGGGCTTCTGTGCCCCAAGACGCTACTCACCTTGGTCTCCCTTGGGGCCCGGGGGCCCAGGGGGGCCTGGGGGGCCAGAGAAGAAGGTCTCTGCAGAGGAGAGAAGGATTTCTGAGTGTGAGCACAGTGGTATTTGTAAGGGAGCAGCTGCTAGCATGGAGCCTGGCATCCTGCGGCTGCTCAATTGGTATGTGGCAGATGGGTGGATCGATGGATGGGTGGATAGTGGGAAGGTTGGACCAAAGGATAAAGGAAATAACAAATGGTGGATGGATAAACAGATGGGTCAGTGGGTGGATCTTCCACAAGGGACAAGTTTTCCTGTTCTACGGAGTCTATGCAAACACACCCTGGCGGCAGGGCTGAAGGAGGAACATGGTGAGTCTGTCAGGAAGACCGCAAGCCTATGACCACAGCGTGTCCCGGAGCTAGGGCTGGGGTGGAGAGCGAGGGGACTGGACTCTAACATTACCTGAGTTGGTCAGGAAAGATCCTGGTGGGCCTGGTGGGCCTGGCAGGCCTTCCCCTAATAGGAGAACCACCAAGACTTAGTAAAGCCAAGCTATGGGCCATGAACCCTCTGCCCAGGAGAAGTGGCCAGGCAGCCCTTTCCTGAGAGCCAGCCCAGAAGAGGCCGTGGGCGCCATGGTCTCGTATCTCTCACCAGGGAGCTCAGCTCTCACCTGCTGGGCCTCGGGGTCCTGGTGGGCCTGGAATGGAAGGTCCTGCAGAAAAGAGTGAGCAAGAGGCAATGCTGAACTCAGGGAGCTGACCCTGCCCCTGTGATGAGGACCCCGGCTTCCTCACTAAGTGCCCTGTCCCCCACGATTCCCCACCTTCCAGTGATCCCTGAGATGCTCACCTGGAGGCCCAGGTGGGCCAGGTGGGCCGGGGGGACCCCGTAAATCAAGACCTTCTGTGGAGAGAAAAAAACCAGAAATAAGCAAAAGCTCTCATGAAGCTGTTCCCCACCAGCCCTCATTAGGCTCATCAGCGCCAGGCGCCCGGGCTATACCCACACCCCAGAGGCCAGCTCTGCGTCACAGCACAGGGTCCTCCGGGACCCCCTCTGCTAGGGGTGCTCCTCGCTCACAGGCGGGGCAGGGGAGAGCTGCCATCAAATGCCCTGATGGCCAAGTACGTGGCTTTGTGTCAGCCCGAGTTCACAATCCTGCTCTGCTACTTCTGGCTGGTGACCGGGCAAGCTCTTGACTTCTTTCGGCCTCAGCTCACTCTTCTCTAAACCGGAAGTCTAAGACCTATGTCCCAGGAGCACTGTGAAGTCCCAGGGAGGTCCCAGGACAGAATGTCTAGCACACGGCAGTTGCTGGGCCACGGCTGGCTGCTGCCTTTGCCATCAGGTGTCTAAGTGGGAGACCCAGCGGCATGTCTGCTTGGGCTCCTTAATGGACTCTGGAAACAGAAGACCCCAGAAGTCACCCTCCCAGGCCGGGGCTGTAGCTGAGAACCCGTGGACCCTCGTCATTGCTCCCCGTGGGGGAGGCAGTTCTCTTGCCAGTCATTCTCCCAGCGCCCAGCTCCCTTCAGAGGCCCCACTTGACCCCGGTCCTCCGAGAATCCCAAGAACCTCTCCGACAGCTGCCCCATCCCTGTGACTCACCCCCCCAGGGCCGACAAAAGGCCTGCTGTTCCTTGGAGGCTGGCATGGCCTTTCAGAGGAACCAGTCACCCTTGCTCACATGAGGGCTCAGGATGACTCACTGGTCCAGCTGCTACAGGACCCAAATGTGCTGCCATCTGTCCTGCTCCCGCCCCAGTGTCACCTCACCCCAGAGAACATGGGGGCACTCACGGGCAGAGAGGACTTCGGAGATGGAGCTGCTGCTGCCCATGAACGATTCACCGGCAAGTCCTCGCTCCCCGCGGGGGCCTGTGTAAAAGACACGAGTTCAGGGGGACTCCACCTGCAGCAACCCCTCTTCCTCCCCCATGCTTTCTTCTATAGGGCTTGGGAGGATCCTGGTGGGCGGGGCGGGGTGGGGCGGAGCGCCAGGAGTGGGCGGGGTCTGGAGCATCAGGACTGAGCATTCCTGTTTGCAGGCCCAACAGCCCAGGGGAACCTGGACCATTTTTTCCTAAGGCTGTTTTCTGGTGTTTGGATAAATCACTGGAAAGTAGCACAATTATTAGGATCTGGGCACAAGAGCCTCGATGCCTATGAAATAGCCAAGCTTGACCCTGACCAGCATGCCACAGAGCCCCAAACCCCTGTCCAGAGGACCCCTATCTTCTCAGAAACCCAAGAAGAAGGGCCCTGCAAGGCCCTTGATGAAGCACCGGGTCACCCCGTGACCTCTCTTCCAAAATGCAGGTCTCCCACTTTAAGGCGGGGTCCCAAGTCCAGCCGGGAAAGGAAGCCTTCCCCCCCCTGAGCCCAGAGTCCTGTGCTTCAGGACTGACGTACCTTGCTGTCCAGGGAGACCAGCTGGGCCCACGGGACCTAGAGATGGAGTTGGGAAGCAAAGGCTTTACCACATCTCTAGGGTTACAGTTCTAGAAGGAACTGAAAAAAGGGCATGTCCAAACACACCTAGCTTGCTTACTTGAGAGCAATAAGCAATTTGAGACCAGACCTGTGGTCCATCCCATGAGAATCATGAGAATTCCTCTGCCAAAACCCGGGCTCTGGGACAGGCAGAGCTGCCCTCTCTGTTCCCAGTGTTTAAGAAACTTCTCAGCGCCCCCGTATTCTCCCTTTTACTGGAGCTTAGCAGAAGGGAAGGCTGATCCGTACTTGTGTTGGTTGTGCTAAATCACCTACTGTGTTTACACATGTTTTAAATTAAAAAAAAACACAGATAAGGGCATGTGGCTGGCTCAGTCAGAGAAGAGCATGAGACTCTCGATGTCTCAGGGTCTATGTTGGGTGTCGAGATTAAATTAAAAAATTAAAAAAAATAGATATAACAAAATCACAGGTATTTGGGAAAAATATTAAAAAGTATCACCTAGGGGCGCCTGGGTGGCGCAGTCGGTTGGGCGTCCGACTTCAGCCAGGTCACGATCTCGCGGTCCGTGAGTTCGAGCCCCGCGTCGGGCTCTGGGCTGATGGCTCAGAGCCTGGAGCCTGTTTCCGATTCTGTGTCTCCCTCTCTCTCTGCCCCTCCCCCGTTCATGCTCTGTCTCTCTCTGTCCCAAAAATAAATAAACGTTGAAAAAAAAAATTTAAAAAAAAAAAAAAAAAAAAGTATCACCTATAATCCTTTAACCTGTAAACATCTCATTTCCTTACAGCATGTTTTCTTTCTTTTTTTTTTTTAGTGTTTATTCTTGAGAGAGAGAGTGAGAGCAAGGGAGGGGCTGAGAAAGAGGAGACACAGAATCCAAAGCAGGCTCCAGGCTCTGAGCTGTCAGCACAGAGCCCAACGCGGGGCTCGAGCCCACAAACCGTGAGATCATGACCTGAACCAAAGTCAGACACTTAATGGACTGAGCCACCAAGGCGCCCCCAGCATGTTTTATTTTCATCTTGTAAAAGTACAGTTGAACCTCAGAGCCACACTACTGAGTATCCTGTACTTTTAAAAACCAGGATGATCTTCTAGGCTCTAAGTCTTTGTGATTTGTAGGGATGTCACCTTGTTTGGAAAATGTGGAGATAGTTTCTCCAAACAGATTCCTAGTAATTTTGTTGCCCTTGATGCATTTTACTCAATTGTTTTCCAAAGGGAAATCAACCGAAGTCACACCCAGGCTCCAGAGGCAGAACCACCTGGGCCCAATCCTGATTCTGCTACTTCTTCGCCCAGTGGCCTTAGGCGAGTCATTTACCCGCTGAACCTCCAAGGGTGCTGTGGGGCTTGGTTGCTCGCTGGGGTGGGATGAGGGCTTGCTAGGCTGGGTGGAGGGGGCTCCTTACTCTTCCTGGGGTTCCTCCCTGGGGTTCAGGATTTGAGCAAACACTGCTGTACTTAAATGCAACCAAACGGCAAAGCAAGAAAGAACTGACCTGGGGCACCTGGAGGTCCTGGTGGTCCCATGGCTCCAGGAGGGCCCGGGGGCCCTGGGACAGTGATCGTCGATGACCCCTCTGGAAACAGAAGACACATGCAACAGGGACCCTCACTCTTCTTGCTTAGAGGTGCTGGGACCCAGGCCATACTGTGGGCAGGTCAGGCTAGCGCCTCCTGCTGTCATTACCTCTGACCAGAGAGCCCTTCCCTGCCTGCCCTCCAAAGCCCAGACGAGTGCTGCTTGGAGGGCGCTAAGGCAGAGCCAGGGAGGATGTCCAGGACATGGGAGAAAGTCACAGGGAGAAGACCCCTCCTGGGCCTGCCTACCTGAGGTCACAATTCTGCCTGGAGATCCAGGTTCACCTGGGAGGGGAGGAAAAGGAGAACAGTCATTCCCAGGTTCAGCTGGTGGCTCCATAAATCACTTCCAAGGCTACTGATGGAGTTTGAGAGCCACTCCTGTGGCTCCAACCTGTGGGCTAAAGGCATTTTAATGAGCTGAAGGGGAGCACACAGGATGCATTAAGCACCAGTCTCTCTGCCAGAGACCCTGAGGCCACATCAGGCTTCCTGGTCCACTTTAGCTTTAGGAAAAGCCAGCACTCTGCAGAGGAGCGTCCTTGGAGGATGTGGGAGTCTGCCTCTCCGCAAGGCCAGAAGGAGGCTGACCTACAGTCAGCCACGCTCCCACACTGGGCCTCTCGGGCTCTTGCTGGGATTTGCCTTAGATGGAAAACTCCCAAGAGGTCAAAGGACAGAGGCAGTAAGTCTGAGGGGTAGAGCCTGGTCTCCAGAGTGCCCCTCAGGATGCCACTTCCAGGACTGTAATGGGGGTTGTGCAGAGTCGAGGGAGGGTGTGAGTTACACAAAGTTTGACAGGTTTCTCTTCTGCCCGAGTCTGAAGAGGGTCGAAAATGCAAATGTGGGTGGAGGACTTCCAACAAGGGGATTTCAGGCTCACACTTCCCCAAACTTTATAGACCACTGGATGCTGCCTCCACGAAGCATCTCTTGGGACTGTAAATGCACAGACTCTGGGGAACTGAGTGAGCAGAGTGGGGGACAGAAAAGCCCTCCCCCGGGGATTCCTCGGGGGCCTCTTCCATAATTTCCCATGGTCTGTGGGCAATTCCATCACTCACACACTGAGGGAGAGTACGAACCTCCTTGGAGGAAGTAGAGGGTGGTCTCTGCTTGCTATGGGCCAGTCCTTGGGGTCAAGGCCAAGAGGAGAAAGCACTGGTGTTTGGCCTGTGTTCCACCACAATCCAGTGTTGGGTGAAATGTCCACCTCTTGTGCACACTGCCCAGGGAGGGTCTACAATCCCTCTTGGACAAGAAGTCACAGGCCCTCGGGAAAGACAGGGTGTCTGGTTTCCTCAGGGTGTCTGGTTTCCCCAAAACTAGTGGTCTCTTACTAAAGGTGCAGTCAATCCATGAGCAGATCTATGGACCCAGAGGTATGTCTGCCAGGGAGGTAGGAACTCAGTTGTGATTATTTTGGAATTACATTTATTTATCCCAGAAGAACTCCCTGGCCCAGTTAGTCACTGGAAATAGTTTCTAGAAAGTAGTAATTTTATTCCTAGGGTCTCCCCAAGATGATAGTGACTGCTCAAGACAGCACAGCTCCGCAGGATGTCAGGACTTGGGAGTGTGGAGTCACAGGGACGGGTGGAGAAAGACTGTTTATCCCTGGACTGGCTCAGGGTTGGTATCTAATGGTTACAGAACTGGACAATGGCAGAGAAGAACAGGAGGAGAGCATCTCCCTGCATGTAGGGTTAGCGTGCTGGCCCTGGGCAGACCCCTCCCCTGAAGAAGACTTTCCCTCTTAGGACTCAGGCTTTGCCCTCTAAGGGCCATCTGAGGTACTCCTCCCTGCCTGCATCAAAGCCTCCTGAGAAAAGAACGTGGGGCCCCAGCCACACTGAGGCCCCAGTGAATGGAAAGGATGAAGGTGGTCCCTATTCCAGGGAAGGGTCATGCTAGGTGTGCGGGTGGGGGACCAATCCTGAGCCAGGGAGACAGAGAACAGATGGGGACATTTTAGAGGAGATGGAAAGGCTTTGAGGGGCTGCATGCTTCCAGATCCTCCTCCAACAATGGCCTGGAGACATCTGGTACCAGGGAGGGCTCAGGACTGTGGGGTCAGGAGGTGTGTGTGGGGGGGGGGGGGGCAGGCTGGAGGGAGGGTGTGAGGATTCAGGACTAGTGATCCAAACAAATCCCTGGTTCCCTAGCTTCCCGGCTTTCTGCTAAAGCCACTAGATGCCACTGTTGATCCAGGCTCTGGCCAGAGAGGGGCTCCCTCCTGCCAGCCTCTCCCCTCCTGCAAAAAAATGGCTAGTGAGAAGAAAGAATATCTGCTTTGGAAAATCACTTACCTTTAGCTCCTGGTCGGCCGGGGGTTCCAGGAAGTCCTGATGTGATTAAAAACAAGTCAGTCCAGGTGATTAAGGCCAGGAGATTCCAGACCCCTCTGGTAGTAACTGTGCTCTGTCACTGGGCAAAGCCTTAAGCGCTGCTGAAACATGGTTCTGCCTTCTGCTTTAGCCTGGGGGCCCCTCGGAGGAGCCCCTTGCTCTGAGCCCTTCCCCCTCTCTGCGAAATGGAGTGACCACTGGGCTTGAGGACATGGGCTCAGCTTTGGGGGATCCCAAGGAGTCTGGATTATGAGCCTCTTATAGCCTGCCACTCAGCCATGGTCCCCTCCCTCTGCGGCTGGTGGTGGGCCAAGCTCTACCAGGAGCAAGTGAAGGAGGTCCCTGTGGCACTCAGCTTTTGTGGGGACATCTGCTGCTTGGTGTCATTTTACATCTTTGCCTAATTTCTTTTAGGAGTTGGAGCTGGGCATGGTGACAATCTCTCAAACCCAAATGTCAACACCAGTGCAATCATAGGACAGACTCTGACACTGAAGCTGTCCCAGAGATACTGGGCCTCACATGAGGTGGGCTCCCCTCTCCTGCCCCACCATTGCGGAGACCAGGCCTCTGGGAGCCCAGCAGGGCTCCTGTGCCTGAAGCGTCCTCTCCCGAGGTCCTGCACCAGTGACTGGGCAGACAGAATCGGCACATGATTTGGCCTGGTTTCTCCAGAATGGCTTTCTAGATTGTTCTCTGTGTATTTTTCCTTCCTAATATGTTTCTTATGACTCACAGTGAAAGAACCTGAACTAGTTTTTTCCAGGGGAGTGCAGGGAGGAGAGGAAACTCTTAAGGTGACTGGAAAGGCATTTGCGGAAAGCTGGAAGCAGGAGGCTGGGCAGGTGGCATCTGGAGGTGGGAAGGGCCTGATGACTCACCCTGAGGTCCCTGAGGTCCTGTGAGACCTGCGGAAAAGAGAACACATGAGAGAGATTGAGAGAGAGAGAGAGATGAAGGACTGAGGAGCCACACCTTCGGCTGCGGGAGGACAAACTCAGGATGCTCCCCACACTGGACAAAGAGCTGTTCTTTGGGCTTTGCAAGGAAGTGACCACTGCTCCATCAGGCAATGGTTCTTAGCCTGCTTGGAGTCCTAGACTCTTTGGCATCTGAGAGTGATGAACCCAGAAAGCTCATACAGTCATGGATCCCCAATGCTGCCCCCCAAATCCCCTCCCTTGGTGCTCCCCATCTGTGCACCCACCAAAGGAGCCAGGAGGCACCCCTGTTCCAGCAGCCCCCTTGTCGAATGCTGCCTTGCCTCACAGCTCTCTGGCTTGCTTTGGTCTGACCCTCCCGTAACCCTGCAGCTCTGGCTCCTGCTGGGCCTTCAGGTGGAAACCCTAACAGTGGGCTTTCTACTCAGACTGGTGTTGATGAGTGTCCAGGTATGGCCAGAGAGGAGGTGGGTGGAGGGGACGGGCTCAGAGGAGCAAGGCATGGAAATGGCCGTAAACTGCATTTTTTAAGAGATTCCTTGCTCCTTTCTAGAACTCCCAGCTTTCTGTTAATCTCTGCTAATGAACCGTGAACCTCTCTCTTCCAAGTTGCCAGAGTTGGTGACCCAGTGGTGTCAGAACCCAGTCACTGAACACGGCACCAGCCAGCTGGTGTGGCCACTCCCTGCTGAAATGCTGGAGGAAAATGGGCTAAGGCACACACATTCACGTGTATACACACACACACACAGGCCGTAGCTCCCTTTTGCCACTCTGTTACCTGGCTTTCCTGGGTCTCCAGAAGGCCCTGGTGGGCCACGGGTTCCAGGCATCCCTGTCAGACCCTGTTCACCTAGAGAGAGCATGAGATAAAGAAGGGTTTTCCTTTTAGGAAAGCTGAGCCGGCCGGCACATCTGAGCCTATGGTTTCTGGGGTTTTACTAATTTGCTGGCAGGTGGAAAGGAGAAGGGAAGTAAGACCTGGGCCTCATGGGGGTCCTGCTGCCTTATGATTAAGGGGACTGGGGACTGCATGCTGGGATGTGGGCAGGGCAGGGCCAGGCAGTGAGCACGAGGAGAGCAGATCTGCAACCCACCTCTTGGGCCTTGGTGTCCATCAGGGCCAGCAGGTCCTAGGAAAGCAGAACCACATGTCACCAGTTACCCCAAGAGCTACTTTTGGGCCTCCCTCCCTCGATGGCCCCACGGGCTTCAGCCAGTTGTCTCCCAGGCGGGAGCCCGTGAAGCCCTTCCCACAGCTGCTGACCACGGATGCCACTTTCTCCCTGGCCTCTTCCCCTAAACCAGGGATTGTGTATTTTCCTGCAGAGAACTAACGGGTCAGCAACTCCCCATTGCATCCCCAGGGCCTACTGCAGACTCAGCATGCACCAGATGCTCAATAAATGCCTGCCTCGTTTACTCAAGCTCCTGGAAGTCAAAGTCCTCCAAGTCCTCTCCTCTGCTCTGGGTGTTACGCTAACCTTTGTCCAAAGTGGCGTCCTTCTGGGACCGTATCTTGCTTTCTCCCACCCCTTTGTCTCTCCTCACTTGTGTTGTCTCTGCAGAGACTTTTCCAAAATGACCATGATGAAATCTTCCTTGCTTTGTAAGGCCACGTGAAATGCCTCCTCCTTCATTTCTAGTAGGAAGGAATCTCTCTCTGCCATCCCTCATAGCACTCTGGGCCTTTCAGGGCACCTGTCCCTTCTACAAGCTTTATCTCCCCTTGCGGGAGGTAAAGCATTTTACTTGCCCCACATGGCATCCTGCATACAGTCAGAGCCTCCTCTCTGTGTTACATGAACGGGAAACTGAACATACCACATCCCCACTGGTGGAGCTTAAACCCTTTTGGGACTTGGTGCTAAATGTTCCGCCCTCTGAGGGTTGTTGGTCAGCTTCCAAGTCCTGGCTGACAAGCACCTTGCTAAGGGTCAGCAAAATGGTTAAACCCTGGATCTGGCTGTGACACCAGCTCTGGAGTACCAGGGTTATGCCGGGAACAGTGTGGGTTCTAAGGGACCTCAATGCATATCTGTCCTCCCCAGGGGCCCAAGTGGCCTCGAGGCAGGGACCAGGCTGGATGGGCCACCAACCCCCAGCAGTGACAAACCCAGAGACAGAAACAGCCTGCACATGGGCCCTCAGACAGACTGGAGAACAGGACACGCAGCTCTAGAAGCAGGCTCTCGGCTCTCTGACCTCGACTGGAAGGGGCAAACCCACTGCATCCGTTCCTTTGGAACACTCACCCATTGCCCCTTTAGCTCCAGGCTCACCCACGGCGCCAGGCAAACCTCTCAAGCCGGGCTCGCCTGCAAAGGAAACAGGCTTGCTGACTGGGACTTCCACGACACGCGTGTTCCCCACCCCCAAGACTGCCACCTCCCCAACCAGAGGAGCTGGAGTAACAAACAGAGGCTGCGGACACAGCCCCTGCTTAGATTCTATGGTCAGGGTCCCCGGGCAGCAGACACAGGCAGGTCCGGAGCCACGTCCGGTCTGAAGGGATGTGCAGATGAATCATTTCCCTGGCAGCACAGAGCTGCCCCTGTAGCCAAAGCACCGTTTCTATGGATTTTTTAGGCATTCGAGCTGGCAGAAGGTTAAGCAGATGAGAGGCTTGCAAGTAGTGTCAACTTTCTGCTGCTCTGGGAAGAGCCTAATTTCCCCAACTGGATCCCCCGAAATAATCCAAGACGATCATAAACTCTCTTTCCTGTTCCAAACATTTACCGTCTGGACTATACGTACATTTTGATACTGGTTTCTACTCCATTCATTGTTTTTTATTTTATCCTGTCTTGTGCTTTCTCCCTAGATTACAAGTTTCCCGAAGGTTTTTAGACAGAGCTTCTGCCTCATATTTGTGTATTTCTTTCCACCTCCAGTGCCCGCTGGGTTTACAAGAAGTCTTTAGTGGATGAAATCAGATTCCTGTGCAAGACTGACCTGTGAGGCCTCGGGGTCCTTTCTCCCCCTGGTCACCTGAAACAGACATGGGGCAGGGTGGGGTGGCAGGAAGCAGCAGTCGGAGCAAGGAAAACACCCTCACTCAGTGAGAGGGACCCTGGCTACAAACAGTTCTCACTGTGCTCTTGAGTTGCTGCCAGCAGAATGTCAGTGAGACCCAGGCACTGCTGAGGCCAAGGAGCTCGCTCTCCCCCGGGGTCAGGATGCCCCCCCCAAACTACCCCAGCCCCTGCTGTTGCACAGTGAGTGCCATGAGTGCAAGGAGAGCCAGACGAAAGAGGACGTGCCTCAACACTGCATCCTGACCACCCTGCGGGCCACCCGACCACAGTGCTTGTGACATAGGTGCTCGGTTTCCCCTCTTCCTGCCTTAGTTTCCCTATCTGAGAGGCTGGGCTAGAATGAGCTCTCAGGTCCAATCCTGGACCCTGAGACAGGTTCCCATCGGGGCTCCCAGGAGTCAGGCGGACTATGGGGATGTCTGAGCAGTGGCAACATACCTTTGGGTCCTGGTGATCCCATGGGACCTTTGTCACCTGAAAAGGTAAGGGACAACTCTGTGTAAGGAGCCCCAGAGGGGATGACCAAAGGGGCAGACAGAGGGGCAGACAGGCTCTCTGCCATCCTGACCTGCCTTCTGCTTATGTACCTGCCAGCCCATACAGCTGCTGGTCACATCCACTGGCCCCTTCCTGCCCCACCGCCCAGACCTCCTTCTTGAGTGAGTGGCATTTACAGGGTGTCATCCCCTTCCCCAAGCTCACCTTTGACACCAGGGAGTCCAACTTCACCTCGGAGCCCTTGGGGACCTACAGAGCCTGCAAGCAAAGGCAACCATGCAGCTAGGTGAGTGGCCTGATGGACCGATGGACATGGACACAGGCAGAGACATGCACACGCACACACACACACAGGTGCACGCACAGCCTGGGGTAAAGTCAAGGGCTGCTCTCCACAGACTCCTCCCCACAACCCTGCTACATCATCCCGGCCCAGTTCCTTGCCCTAGCGTGACAGGCCCTGATGTAAGGACACCTCATGGGGCCATGGCAGAAACACTGGTCCGCATTACAGTGTGGGCTACAGCTCAAGATTCCCAAGACAGCAGAAGGGCTCTGGCCCACAGGGAGGAGGTGGCCACAGGGACTTTGCTCAGGTGCAAGCAGGACAGTAAGTGCCTGCTGCTGAAGCTGCCGGAGGGCCATGCGCCCTGAGCCAGGTCAGCACGGATCTCCCCGAAACCACTGGGAACCTGACCTCAGCTTCAGGGGACACGTGTATGGACGGGAGTTTTGGACCTCTGGAAGGCTCCATATAATTGCTTCTTTTGCTTTAAAAATGTGTTTCTTTTTAGCATCCCTTTCTTTTCCCAGAAACAGCATCTATTTTTACAAGCAGCACACTGACCTGGGGGACCCCGTGGGCCAGGAGAACCACTGGAACCTGAGAAGAAAGACAAGACCACAATCATCAGGGGCGAGCCACAGGCCAGGGACATGTGACCCCACAGTGAGGGGCAGGTGGGGGCTCACTTCCAAGTGAGGGCTGTGTGTGTGTGAGCATTGCCCACACAGTGTGGGTTCGTGCCCAGACCCCAAGTCAGTGGGTCTGAGAGGGACCCCAGTGCAAAGTTCTCCTGAGAGAGGACACTACAGCTGGTGGGATCGAGAGACCCCTGCTCCTTCCCGGTCAGAGTAGAACATGTGGGCCCGGGCAGCAGCAGGGAGGGGAGATGGGCATCAAACTGAGAAGGCCCCGTTCTCCCTGAGCCGTCCAGACATAATGCTTTTGAAGGAGTGCAATTGGGCAGCTGTCAGGTGAGGAACTTAATCTGACTTGGGACTTCCTGACCCATCCACCCACTTAGGGGCCACATAACAGGGCCACTGAAGAGAGACAGAAACATGGTCCCAAAAATTCCAGCCCTGGGGTCAGTTCCAGCCCTGACCCCCCCAGGCACTCCTTTGTGGGGGGGGGGCTCTCTGGGCCCATTGTCCCTGCAGCAGGTTAGGGCCGTCAGGACCCACTGCCTGGACCTCTGTGATCCGTACCATCCTGGCACTTGACTTACCTTTGGGACCCACAGAACCTGGGACACCAGGTGGGCCCTGAACACCGGGTTCACCAGCAGCCCCTGGGGAGAAAGCAGAGGATGCTCAGTTTGCTCGCCCACCCAGCCTGGCAGTGTCATTTGTGGGCAATACTTCCCAACTGCTGGTGGTTTCTGATCCATCAGATACCTCCTTGAGGCCACAAAGCTGCAAAACACCTTCAGTTTCTACCCCCAGAGCCTTTATAGCCCATGAGGTCTGGCCCACAGGAGCCACTCAATAAATATTTGTTGCCTGGTTGAACAATATTTTTAAGACAAAGAGGAGCTAAAAATAAAGCTCTTGCTCGTGCTCTTTTGGCATTGTGAGAATTTCTAGAATCTGTGCCTGGTTTCATCTGATGAAAGCTGACTCCTGGTTAAGAATCTAGTTGTAGGGGCGCCTGGGTGGCGCAGTCGGTTGAGCGTCCGACTTCAGCCAGGTCACGATCTCGCGGTCCGTGAGTTCGAGCCCCGCGTCGGGCTCTGGGCTGATGGCTCAGAGTCTGGAGCCTGTTTCCGATTCTGTGTCTCCCTCTCTCTCTGCCCCTCCCCCGTTCATGCTCTGTCTCTCTCTGTCCCAAAAATAAATAAACGTTAAAAAAAAAAAAAAAAAAAAAAAGAATCTAGTTGTAAAATCTTCCCAGCCTCCTCCAGGGCTGGGCCTGTGTCTAGGTCTTTCTATCTCTCCTTCCCTGCCTATTTCCAGCCATGAAGGTTTGAGGGCCCACCACCCTTCTCCACCTTTGGTCAGGCTCTGCCCTGAGCCCTTTACCTCAGACCTGACTCTGCACTGCCTACTTGGGACGACCCTTTCTCCTTGTGACCACCTTCTTTGTGGATTCTGAACGCTGCAGGTTCTTAGATTCAGACCCAAACCCACAGCCCAGCCCACACCCCCATTAGAGTGTGGTCTTCACAGGGCCTGGCACAGAGCCTGGCTCGAGGTAGCTGCTCCGTAAAGGCCATTGAAAGAAGGAGGGAGAAAGATGTGAGAAGGAGGCATGGATATAGCTAACCCTCCTGGTAAAGGAAGAGCCTCTTACCTCTGTCCCCTTTCTCTCCAAACCCAGGAGGCCCTGCTTCACCACGAGGTCCCATGGGGCCTTCTCGTCCTCTCTGGCCCATGGGACCCTCCATGCCAGGCTCTCCTGAAGAAAGGAACCTCAGAGTTAGGAGCCAGTGCCCATGGCTAAGGGCTCCATTGGCAGCATCTCACATGATCAAGAGGCCCTCTGCTCCTCCGTCTGGACACTCGGGCTTCTGGTGGGCTCCAGCCCGGCCCCCATTGCCTCTTTCTCACTGCTCCTGGGCCACAGCACACCCTTGCCCCAGGGCCCACGGCTGCTCCCTCTGCCTAGAGCATTCCCCGCCCCCCCCATCTCCCCATGCCTGGCTCCCTCACCATCTTCAAGTCTGTTTAAATGGCACCTTCTCAGTGAGGCCTTATTCAAATTTACCCCCTCAGTGTGCAGTGCCATGTGTGGCTCTGTCTTTCCCGTTTCATGATCTACCTCCTACCCTGCTCTGGACTTCATTAATTTATCGTGTCTTTCTCCCCAACCCAAACATAAGCAGCGATTTCTGTTTTGTTCACCAATGTCTCCCCGGCTCCTAAAACAGGGTCTGGCACAGAGCAGGCGCTTAATGAAATGTTTACTGAATGAATGAGTAAGGGGAATAAGAGAATGGAAAAAGCGGCTCTTACCCACACTGCCTTTTTGTCCCTTTGGTCCTTCTGGACCTGGGTGGCCCAAGAGCCCAGGGATGCCTGTGGACACACAACGACACCTGAGCCCTGTTTTCCCCTAGAACCCGGGAGCCAGGGACAAGCAGCCCGCAATACCAGCACGCCATCAGAGGTTACATACCTGGAGTCCCCGGGAGCCCCCGATCTCCTGTGGGGACAGAGATAAAAGAAGTCAGACAGAGGACTTGTGCCTGTTGCCTAAAGGAACCACCGGGAGAACATAGGATTGCCACATTTAGTAATTATATGGGATGCTTAGTTCAGTTTGCATTGCAGATAAATACTGAGTAAATTTCTAAGGTAAGTATGTTTAATGTGATATTTGGGACACACTTACAGTGCAAAATTATTTATCTGCAATTCAAATTTAAAGTCTTGTATTTTATGGCAAGCACAGAGTCAGGGACTCCAGGACCAACGGTCCTCCTCGCCATCGTGGTCAGGAGGGGTGTGTGGCCTGCAAGCTGGAGCCTTGGGGAAGGGGGCTGATGTAGTTACCCAGGCTGGGGTAGGGGTGGCAGGGAATCCCCAAGAGAAGTGGATGGCCATCAAGCAGACGAACCCCCAATTCCTGCACTGAGATCTCTCGGGAAGGGAGGTAAAGGTGGGGATAGAGGGACGACTCTGTCTCTTGAACCGTGGCTCTCAGCATGGACTCTGCACCACCAGCCTCAGAACCACCTGGGGCGATCAAGACCCTAGACTCCAGGCCCCACATCTGCCGAATCAGAGGCTCTGGGAGTGGGGCCCAGAGTCTTCTGGCAACCCTCTTACCCACTGAAGTTTGAGAACCCCCCTCAGCTAGAACAAGGGGTGCTGCTGTGGTCATTGGGATTGGAAACCTCTTCCACCCGTGGGCCTGTCCCACTGACTGTCAAACCACTTTTCTAAGGAAAGAGATCAATTTCCTACAGCGTATCAATGAGTGTCACACAAGTTAGCACATGATTGTCCCTCAACTAACACTGTGGGGCACCTTTTCCTGTGTATATGTCCTGTCTCCCTGCCAGACTGCCCACCCCTGCAGGTAGGTGGCACTGCCCCAACTGGAGTCCCCCCCCCCAGGAGCCCCCCTCCTAAGACCCCTGGGAGCAGGCTCCTCAGCTGCAATGGTGGTTCCTGACCTGGTTCATCAGAATTAACCTAGGGGGAGGAGGATCCAGTCCCAGAGGATCTGATTCCTGGCAGGACCCAGGAATCTGTATTTCTAGAAATCCCCCCAAGGATTGTGTATAGTAGCAGGTCCTCAGGCTGCCCTTTGTTGCTGAGGGAGATGCAGATCCTTGATGCAGATCCCTTGTCCTTGTCCGGGAAGTCCCTAGAACCCTGAGAAGGGACAAGGGACAGTGCTGCCCCAGAGACATAGAGCCCTGCTCTGTCACTAAGCCCTCCGACCTCAAAAGCCCAAGGGTCTGCAAGTCCTACACGGAGGGGAGCTGGCCCAGAAGACTGGGTGTGGGGGAATCAGACGCAGGCTGCTCATTTTAAACCAGCCCTTACTGATACTTTAGGTTAAAATCTCCACATTTGATTTACCTTTAGGTCCTTGACTTCCCATGTCACCTAAAATCAGAAACACACGAAAACTATGAGGTGGGGTGAGAACCCAAGAGCCACTCTGTCCTGGTGTTTTCGGACCCACAAACGTCACTGTGGTGTGGGCGGGCATGCAGCTTGGTGCCCTTCAGTCTCCGACCACGTCACTGGGGCACGTGGCTGGGCCTCTCTGCAGTGATGCCCAAGGTCCCCTCTTGTTCTAAGATATCCTGACTGTAAAGCCAATTCTCAACCCTCCCGACAGACACCTTAAGATCTTTCTACTGCTCATCCTTCAATTTGGAAAATTTCCACCCAGAAAATCTGTTCCACAGGCAGGAAATGAGAACAGCGTGAGGGCTCAGTCCACCCCAGTACCTTTAGGGCCGGGGCTTCCTCGGAGATTTCCTACGAGAGAAGGTAACATGGAGTTAGCTGCACAGCTTGTACGTGTGTGTCACACACACACACACACACACACACACACACACACACACACGTGTGCATACACACGACGGGGTGGGGGGGGGCACCGCGGTCTGGGGGAAGACAGAAGCTGGGACTAGGAACCAGATTCCAAGGGGTGGTAGTTGTGTGATCTTGGGCAATTCTCCTTCACAGACCTCAGTTTTCCCAGCAGTCAGATGGGATCACAATGCCGGTCCCCCCTCCCAGGATCCCGCACAGGACGGAGGGAGCACAGGAGCCCGGAAGGCCTTCGCCCTGCCCTGTGCTGTACTCACCGCTCTCCTGTTCCGCCATCAGCTTGCCCTTCACGAACAGCCAGAGCGCCTCCTGCCCGTGGCCGTCAAGTCCCAGTTTCCCCAGGTCGGCCCCGACGCCGGGCGCGGCACCCTGCAGCCGGTCCTTGTTGCTCCGCTCCACCTTCTCGTCGTAGAGCAGCACCCCGCTCCGGCTCTGCTCCAGCTCGGCCACCCGTGCCTTCAGTGCCCTCACCTCCTCCGCTGAGACAGGCGGACAGAGGCCGGTCAGCCAGGTGGGGCCTCCCAGCCGGCGGCACCCTCCCAGCCTGCAGCACACCCCGAGGTGGGCCTGACGTGGGGCTCTGGGGACCTTTGGCCGGAATCTGTACAGAGACCACGTGTCGTGACCACCAGTGGGGGCAGCTGCTCAAAATGGTAACCACGCCCTGAAGAAACCGGGCCTGGGACTCTTCTCACAGGAGGAGGCCACAGAGCAGTCCCCCATCCTCCCTGGGGGCTGCTGCGAGAGCCGACAGAGACCCATAGGGGTGCTTGGAAAAGGTGAAAATCAAAAAGGCCCTGAGCACGCACAGCCTGATGATTACAGGCAGCCAAATGCGTAGCAGGCTGTGACAGGGACGGAGGGCCCTGGCCTGGGAGCCACACCAGAACCCCAGTTCTGCCACCAAGTGGCCGTGGGACCTGGACCGAGTGCCTCCAGTCCTGCCACTGAGTGGCTGTGGGACCCGGACCGAGTACCTCTGGAGCCTGGCTCCCCACCTGCAGTAATGAGGAGTCCTCCCCGATTGCCTCTGGCCCCTGGATCTCTGACACGCGGGACACTCACTGCCCCTCCAGGCGGGCAGTGAGGCCTGGTGTCCTGCCACTGTCCCCACGTACCCAGAGCAATAAGGCCGAACAGCAGCCCCAGGAGCAGCAGCCAGGTGAGCAGCAGGCCCAGCAGCCACTTCCACCAGCTGCAGCAGGAGCCACAGGGGCACCAGGCTGGTGCCGCCCCCCACGGGCCCCCTCCGCCACCACCTTTGCCGCCACCTCCGCCTCTACCGCTGCCTCCGCGGTGACTGTAGCTGTGAACATCTGTGGAAGACAAAGGAGGGGTAAGGGGAAGGCAGTAGGCTCCTGCCCTCTTCCCTCCAAATTCTGGAGTTTTCGGTGACTTCCTGGGGGCCTGAGTGAATGCTAGTCGGGGCTGGCAGCTCCAAAGTGGGCAAGGCTGGCTCCTGGAACACACACAGGGCCACAGCTGGGGAAGAGCACACATGGGACAAGCCTGGGCTAGAGGTGTATGACCCAGTGGAGGTCCCTTCACCTGTTCCCTTTCTCATAAAGTGGGGTTAAAAGATTCCCCACTTCATAGAATGCTTGTTGATGAAAGGAGGTAAGGCAGGTACGGGCATTAGCAGAGGATGCAGCCCAAAGCACTCAGTTTAAAAATCTTGATGATGAGCACGGATTTTGCTACAACTTCCTGAATTTGGTTATGGCCAAACCCAAAGCATTTCCGTCTCCCTCCACACCTGCATTCCGTTGGGCCCCTCAGCTCCTGTGTAATCCCTGCAGTGCCTGAAATTACACTCAGCACTTAAGAGATGGCTGGGAAGCTGCTGCTGCTGCTGCTGCTGCTGCTGCTTCTTCTTTTTTTTAGTGAAAAGGATTTTTAGTGTCTAAAACAGACTGATAACCCTTGGTCTGTTTCCCTCACAAGACTGTGTAAGCAAGTGAGAAAAGTCTAAAGGTCTAGAGATGTGCGTGGTCTTAGAGGCACCCTGAAGCCCAGGCAGGGGGCTCTGGAAGACACAGCAGTGGCTTCTCTGTATTGGGAGACCCTGGACCCTGGACCCTTCTGCAGCCCTGCCCCAGCCCCCTCCAGTGCCCTCCAGTGCCCTCCACCCTGCCTCCTCAGGCCTTCAGGGAAACGCTTTAGAGGTGCAGGGCTCATGTGTGCCCTGGTTCCAGGTGAGGGGGTGGTCATCTGTTCTGTTCATCACAACCAGCCCTCTCAGCTCCTGTCACTGCAGGATCTGCTGTGGCTACCTACCTGCGGAGGTGACCTTGCCCTTTGTGGACACAGTCTTCACGTCCCCTGGAAGGCAAACACCAAGAACACAGGTTTTGACCTGAGCTTTTAAATTTTTGTTAACATTTACTCATTTTTTGAGAGACAGAGAGAGAGAGAGCACGAGCAGGGGAGGGGTAGAGAGAGGAGGAGACACAGAATCTGAAGCAGGCTCCAGGCTCTGAGCTATCAGCACAGAGCCTGATGTGGGGCTTGAACTCACGCACCGTGAGATCACGACCTGAGCTCAAGTCGGACATTTAACCAACTGAGCCACCCAGGCACCCCTGACCTGAGCTTTTAAGCTGCGGAACCACAGGACAGCCTGTGAGTTGACTTTGGGCAAAACCTGAGGTACATGTGCCATCCAAGCACCTTGAGGAATAACACCGTATGGGAACGCTCAAGGACTCAGTCCTTGCTGATGTGATATTTGCGACCATTATATCAATGAAGACCTGGCTGGGCCAGCAATTAATGGTGGGTAAAAAGCAGGATCTTAACTCTCTTGTGACCTAAACCTTTCAAGCCCAAGACATTTTTGGAGTTCCATGTTAGGGGTGACATTTGCACTCAACGATAAATATGTTTATGAGAAATGACTCTCGATTTCTTGGTTAAAGGACTTTGCGTTCCTCACCAGGGGTGGAGGGGCAGAGGGTTAGTTCACCAGTCCCTGATGCTATTTCCACTGAGTGTTTGTGGGCACAGAAGGAATTCTCTGAGAAAACTGTTTACACCTTTCATCAGATTCTGTAAAGGGTCTTTTGGTTCCATAGCCCCACCTCCACCCCTAAAATGTAAGTCTTCAAAGTAGGTACTTCCTCAGAGTCGGGCCTGGTGAAGATCATAAGGGATTTCATTTGCATTTTGAAAAGATGTTCTAAGACCCAACTTTTCAGGGAGGTCAGTAAAGGAAATCAGTGATCTGGAAAGAGTACACAGGACCTTGAGCATGTGAAGAAATGCAATTATCTGGGAGAGAATCCAAATATTTGGGAAGGAAAGAAATAAGTGTAGCAAGTGCTTTGCAAAGCGTTTTCTAGTAGCTCTGGAAATTATGGAACAGAGGGGAAAAAACCCACCGTAGACAGCAGGCGCGCCATGGGAAGGCTTCTGCTGCACTAACATGCATAGGAGACAGCTGCAGAGCTGGTTAAAACACAGCCTCTGACTCAGCAGGTCTGGGCCAGGGCCTGGCAGCCTTCATTTCTAACATGCTCCCAGGTGGGGCCGAAACTGCAGGTCTAGAGACCCAACTTTGAGTAGCCAGGTCTCAGAAGATGAATAAATAACATGCAGATAGACTAAAGTCAAGGGAACAGTGACCAGATTTCCTCTTACCATTAGCGTCTGATATCAGACAGGTGTCAGCAGTGTAGGCAGCTTGCTTTTCTTTTTTCAGGGTGTCGTCTGAGAAAGAAGCTGTGCATACAACCTATGATCACCCAGGATACCCCATCCTCACTCCCCACTCTGCCCCAGGGCCTCTCCTGCTTGGACACCCCAGTAGGAAGAGAGCTCAGCTTCCCTGAGTCAATCTCCCGGATCTGTGCTTGTGGTTAGGAGACTTCCCATTGCCCAAAGACCTCTCTGGGTGTGTTTTGCCAGAATGTTCCTGAATGTTTATCTACATTCAAGGCAGACCCTGGAGCACCCTATTCAGGCAGGTAAATTTCATGTGAATGGGGCAACTCCGGTTTTCTTATTAAAATGTCTCAATCCACCTTGCTAGGACATTCTGTCTCCTATACCATCTGCCTCTGTCCTGAAACCTGCGTGGCGTGGGCTCCCTCGTACTTGCGGCGATGGTGGCCGGGGAGGCGGTAAAGACCTTCCCACTGTCCTTGGTCATGATCAGCAGCTCCATCTCCTTCTTGGCTGGTGTGTTGTCTTTCTCCAGGATCAGGAATTTACAGTCCTTGTGCAAGAGTTCATCACTCTGGACGTTTGTGGTGGAGGCTGGGGAGGAAAGGAGCAGGCAAGGAGAAGGACAAGGGGGAGGGAAGAAATGACCAGAACAAAAAAAAGGAAGAAAGGGGGGGGTGGAGAGAAAGAGAGAGATCAGCGGCTGCATCTGAGGGTCTCCTGCTTTCGCTGACAGTGTTTACTAAGAAGCATCCTGGGGACCAAAGCCACCCTCCCCTGCCTGGCTGAGCCTGGCCACCAGGAGTGGGTCAGTGTGGGAAGCACCAGGTGGCTGGCCTACGGTACTGTCCCCTCACCTGGATGCTACAGGATCTTTAGCCAAAGGGTCAAAGTCCCCTTGTCAGTCATGCCCTTTTTTAACTGATGTGGTGGGTTCATTTCTATCCCTCAGTCTCAAGTGTTACCATCCTGGAGGCACTTTTCCTGACCAGCCGGTCTAACATGAACCCCTGCCCCATCTCTGCTACCTCATCTATTTCTTCTAAGTAGGTATGATTTTCTGTCATCGTTTCCTGTCATTTGTCTATTTGTCCATCTGCCTCCTCTCCGGCTGCAATGGTCAGCCTGGTGAAGGCAGGAGTCTAGTCTGTCCTGTTCACGTTCATACTCCGAGCACTTAGAATAGCATCTGTCTCATACAGAGCAGGTCCTCAGTAAATCTTTTCTGAATCAATGAATTGTTGAGTGGAAGGGAACAACAGGATCACAGCAATGGAAGAAATAACCCACTGGGTGAGGAGAGCCCAAGTTGATAAAGATCCTAGAAAGTGTGTATGGTGTGGGGCACCTGGCTGGCTTAGTTGATAGAGCATGTGACTAATGACCTCAGGGTTATGAGTTCGAGCCCCACACTGGGCATGGAGCCAAGAAAGAAAGGAAAAGGAAAGAAAGAAAGAAAGAAAGAAAGAAAGAAAGAAAGAAAGAAAGAAAGAAAAAGAAAAAGGAAGAAAGACAGACAAAGGAAGAAAGACAGACAAAGGAAGAAAGGAAGGAAGGAAGGAAGGAAGGAAGGAAGGAAGGAAGGAAGGAAGGAAGGAGGAGTGTGTGGTTGGGGTGGCAGCTTCTGAGGGGCTCCCGGGTTCTTGCAATGGGTGACATGTAACAGGAGCAGGCCAGGGGCTTCCAGACAACAGTGGGGACTGAGGTATGAATACCTGACCCTAAACTCCCTGCCCCACCCCTTGGCCCTTGAAGGCCAAGGTAAGGCCGGGGGCACACTTATCTCTGCTCTGTCATGGGAACCAGGAGGCCTTTGGGATGAGTCGTATTTGCAGACCTCAAACCACCAATAGGTTATACCTCCCCCTCCCATACGCCACGTGTCACTGCAGAGCACTTGGCCCCCACACGTGGTTGCCGTCGACAGCTGGCAGTAGCACTCACCTGCAGAGGTGGACACGCCTGAGCTCACAGCGGCAGGGCCCTGGGGCAGGTTTTTCTTCACACCATATGCTACAAGAAAGGAACCACTGAGTCAGCAGGGCCAGTGTGGGAGAGTGGCTCCACAAAGCCTAGAATAGCCTGAGCAGTCCCAGCAGGGGGCAGGCTCCCCAGGTGACAGGAAGAGCTTAGTGGCGACTAAATAAAATGAATTATAACAACAAAGGCAACTGTCTCCAGCCACAGGGGCGGCAATGAGTTTAGATGACACTTTCTTTGGTCTAATCCTCATTCTTTTAGGATTGTTCTAAAATTCCACCTCCTCCCTGAAGTTCTCCTAAGACTCCTTCCCTTCAGAACTCCTAACACCTGCTCTGCACAACAGGATTCATGTTGTCATATAGGACACCTGGTTGTTTCACGTGCATTAGACTTTCTACTCCAAGTAAACCATAAACAAGCTGAGGGCAAAGGCTAAGGTTCACCCCTCTCCTGTTCTACCTCCCCGGGTTTGCACAGGGGTACACCATAAAATCAGCTAGATGATCGAGGTACAGTGACAGGGGACCATCGGGAACGGCAGTGAGACACAGGGGTATACAGATGACACTCCACAGCAAGGGCTCCCCTGTGGTTTCCCTCATATCCGAGCCAGCAAATGATCGAAGTTGACATCTTTAGGTTGGGAGGTTGGGGGGCTGTTTCTTTGTTGGGAAAGGTTGATTGGTTTTTAGGGAAATCTGGTCCCTCTGATTCAGTTACTGGAAAGGGATATTGTGAGTTACAGCTGCAACAAGGCGTTACTTCCCAGACCCTAAGCTCCAAACCTTGGCTACTGACCTGTGGAGGTGGTGGCCGCGCCATGGGACAGGGTGGATGAACTGGGGGCCAGGTTGTTCTGCATGCCAAACACTGGGAGAGGAATGGAGGGCAGGTGAGTGCAGGTGGAGAGGGGCCCCTTAGCTTGAGGCAGCCCCTGGAGCACCCCAAAGCACTTCCATGATAAAGATCTTGGCACAGGCCAGAGGTTCCCCAGATTTCTCCGTTCTCACATTCTCAGTGACACGGTGAGCTCTTCAGGCCCCACCCCTCACTACTGGCCAAAAGCTACCAGCAGCTTCATATATGGGTAGTTAGGGCCACATAGCTGAATAACAGTAATCTGCACAGGGTCTGACAGATGTCACTGTATTTAAAAATATCCCAGGGGTGGGGAGCCCGGGTGGCCTGGTTGGTTAAGCATCCAACTCCGGATTTCAGCTCAGCATTGGGCTCTGCGCTGAGAGGGCAGAACCTACTTGGGATTCTCTCTCTGCCTCTCTCTCTCTCTCTCTGCCCCTCCCCTGTTTGTGCTGTCAAAAATAAATAAAACATTAAGAAAATGGTCATATGTTTGCACTGGAAGCCAGGCAGTGACACTGAGCCCCCAGTGAACGACAGTGTTTATAAAAAGATCTAAAGTAAGATCCTTCAGGAGCACCTGGGTGGCTCAGTCTGTTGGGCATCCAACTCTTGATTTCAGCTCAGGTCATGATCTGAGGGTCGTGGGATGGAGCCCCGTGTTGGGCTCAGTGCTGACAGTGGGGAGCCTGCTAGGGATACTTTCTCTTTTCTCTCTCTGCCCTTCCCTTGCTCTCTCTCCCTCTCTCTCAAGATAAAATAAACATTAAAAAAATAAAGTAATATCCTTCTAACATAAGAGTACTTTGCACCTGAAAATTCCACAGTGCTGACTCTGCCCCTTTACTTCCATTTCTCCACCGCTCACAGAAAAGAGACCAGAACAGAACAAGTAGGTTCTGGACAACCCAAGCACCCTCCCTCAGGCCTTGTCCTTGGGGGCTGATCTCCACCTAGCACTGAGGGCAGGCACCCCTTGGGCCCTGTTTCTGCATCCCGTGTGCAATGAGGAAAGTCTTCACGCTCATGGGCAGAAAGAACATCTTCTGTGGAAACCCCTCTGTTTTCCTCAGCAGTAGGGAGCATCACTAACTTGTAAAGCAAACGTGCTAAAAAGGGCGACGCAAGCTGGCAAGCACTGACCTGAGGAGCAGGTGCTGACCCCGGGGTGCAGTGTGGGAGAGCAGGATGCCATGTTGTTTGGGACTCCGAAGACTGCAGGGGAGGAGGAGGAGGAGGAGGAAGGCTGGTGAGCGGGACCTCCAGCCCAGAGCAGGGGAAACCACAGAGGCACCAGAAGAAGTGCCAGGATTAAATTTTTCTATTTTGTTACATTTCTGGTTTTAGGGAAATCTTGGGCTCTTGCCTTGAAGCCGAGGACCAAATTGTCCACAGTGTGCCTTGAGTCATAGCCAAGGAATGGTCATAAGGTGGTCAGGCCTCGCGTGGACCCTGGGTCACCCTTTTGCAGAAAAGGCATTTGAAGCCCAGAGAAGCTAACCAACTTTCTCAAGGTCACAGTTAATCCATGTGGAACGAAACTAGGTTCCCTATACACATTTTCATGTTCTTTCCCATTACATTTTTTTTCCTGATACACTGTGCTATATAGTCCTTTTTCTAGGGGACCCACCAAAAGAAACACCTTAGAGACTGAATTGAGCTGGGGTTTCAATGGGAAAATCTTGGGATGCTAGGCCACAGAAGACCCCTAGAGAAAGCCTCCGGGGAAGGTACACAGCAGAGGGGTCGTTCAGCTCCAGGTAAAATTGCAAAGGGTTCAGGGGTGGGAGGGGAAGTACACTGTACCACGTACCCGATCCTGCAGAATAGGCATTGGTGTTGAGGAGGGATGAGCTCTGGGTGGTCACATTGTTGTGATAGGTCCCCATGGAGGACCCCGCCGGCAAGGTGGAAGACCACATATGGGAGGGGAGGTTGGCGTCCAAGATGGTTGTATCATAGGTGCCAGACACTGGAAACAGACAGGCACACCCACACCCCAGTGAGAGACAAAAGCAGCACCCAGTCAGATCGGTGTGCCGGCACATTCTCGGGTTTAGCCCTGAAGGTCCCATGTCCCGGGACCTCCCTCAGTCCAGGGAAGTTGGTCAGTCCACTTTCATCTGAAACTTCAGAGCTGGTGAAAACTTGATCTCTTGTATTAAAAATTCTTGTTGTGGCTAACAGACACATGAAAAGATGCTCAACATCACTCATCATCAGGGAAATACGAATCAAAACTATAATGAAATACCACCGCACACCTGTCAGAATGGCTAAAATGAACAACACAGAAAACAACAGGTGTCGGCAAGGATGTGGACAAAGGGAACCCTCTTGCACTGTTGGTGGGAAGGCCAACTGGTGCAGCCACCCTGGAAAACAGTTTGCAGATTCCTCACAAAGTTGAAAATAGAACTGCCCTCCAACCGAGCAATTGCACTACTAGGTATTTACCCAAGGAATACAAAAATACTAATTCAAAGGGATACCTGCACCTCGATGTTTATAGCACCATTATCTACAACAACCAAATTATGGAAGCAGCCCAAGTGTCCATCAATTGATGATTGGATAAAGAAGTGGTGTATATATACAACAGAATATTACTCAGCCATAAAAAAGAATGAAATCTTGCCATTTGCAACAACATTTTTGCTAAGTGAAATAAGTCAGAGGAAGACGAATACCGTATGATTTCACTCATGTGTGGAATTTAAGGAACAAAATTGATGAACATATGGGGTTGGGGGGAAAGGGAAACAAACCATAAGAGATTCATAGCAATAGAGATCAAACCAAGAGTCGATGGAGGGAAGTGGGTGGCGGATGGGCTAGATAGGCATGGCAATTAAGGAGGGCACTTGTGATGAGCACTGGGTATTGTATGTAAGCTATGGATCACTGAAATCTACTCCCGAAACCAATAATGCACTGTATGTTAACTAACTCAAATTTAAATAAAAATTTGAAGAGAAAAAAAAATTCTTGCTGACTCCTGGTGAAATCTGAAGTAGGTCAGTTTTGCTCTGGGGTCTGCCCATTTTTCCAAGATCCCCTCCCCACCTCCTGGTGTGCTGTCCCCTCCACTGGGACATCCATCGGTTGCTGATTCCGCCACTGGTGCCAGGGGGCCACAAATCCCACACAGAATTCCAGGCACGGGGCAGGTGCAGATAGCAAAGCCCCTGGTCCAAGACCATCCCGCACGGAGGGCAGTCTTCTCTGGTTAAACGCTCCTTAAACCTTCCTATGTGCCAACCATACCCAAGGGGCACTCTGCCCCCAAGAGAGGGGACTTTGGTGCTTCTCCAAATCTGAAGCCAATTCTGCCTCTTCACTATACAAGGGGGAACTAGCCATGCAAGTCATAAAACCTGCCCTGAGGTTTGGTTTTATATTTAAAAATAAGAGAAATATCACAATCTCAAGGATTGTTGTTGTGTTTTGTTATTGTTTTTTTTTTTTTTTTTTTTTTTTTTTTTTCAGGAGTAAGGGACAGAAAGCTTCACAACATAGCAGAACTGGCTTCACTCCTCCTCTCTGTCCAAGGATCTGCTTATTCATCTTTCGGCCTCCCACAGAACCCACCTTGCACTTGGTAGGCGTGTGATCCAGGAGTGCTCAACAATGTCCATCCTACTTGACTATGACCCCCTGGTTATCTGTTTGACTTCCCCCAGAGGCCCTCACCTCCACGAGTGGCCGTGTCTCTCCTGTTCCTTGCTTCTCCTCAGTGCCTGCTACTTGGCACAGAGGAAGCACATAATAAATATTCACTGAATAAATGAATGAAAATACAGTTGTCCCCACTATTCTTCACTCGGGGAACCCGGCCAACACATTCCCAAAAGATGTCAAGAATGTCCTGGGAGAGAGTCTCTAGGATTGAGAGCCCGACTACACGCTCGTGGGATGGTGGACCAGACAGGGCGCAGCCCACATGCTCACACAGCATGAAGAGCAGACTCTTGGTAAGTACTCTGTGAAGTCCCTGCCACGACCTTGGAGGCCTGTCGGGGCACGGCTGAATTCCGGGGCCAGGACAACTCTGCCACCTCGTTCCCTTCCCTCTATGGAAGCTGGAGCCCCGGGGCTTACCTGACTGGGAGCTTGCCGTCACCATTTTGGTCTCCACCGTGCCTTTCTTGGGGATGGGGAGTGTATTGGAGCAATTTCGGGTGGGGCTCACGCTTGCAGATCGACTCCCCTTGAGCAAACGCTTAACATCATCCAATTCCGTCCCTGTAAAATAAACCCCCAATTTTCCAATAGGACCAGGATTCTTTCCTGAGTCCAGCTGCAGTGGAAAAACATCTATGGCATTCTGAATGAGGTGGGGGTGGGGGGAATGACATTTGCTTCACACGCTGGGACATTTTTGGTCAGCCTTGTAATTTTTGTATTTTGTCAATTTATAGCATCTATCAACCTGGCACTTTGTAATATTAATGGCCTCATAAATACAGGGCCTCCACAGGGAGGTCCTCAGTATGTATTTCCTAATTAGACCTCATCAGACAGCACAGGGATAATTCTGTGGCTGGAAGACCTGGTCGTCCTAGATCAGGGGGCTGGGAGATTTACACACAGGGCAGTGAAAGAACCAGATCTCTTGAAACAAATGATTCAACAGTGGTCTCATCCCCCACCAGGACACGCTGAATGTCAAGTGCCTGACCTTGTACGCTCTGGAGTGTCAAAAGGAATTCGTGGCTCATAACTCCTAAACATTATGCTGCTTTCGTGTGGGTTTGGGGTCTATTTGGCCACTATTATTTGTAGCTAGGTCACCTAGAGGTGTTAGCTCCCTGTGCCTCCCAACATGGCAAGGAGGAGAGGAAGGAGACATCATAGGAGGGTAGCACAGAAGAGGTCTGCAGACTACGTGTCCTAGAAGACTGCCCAGGCACCCCCTCCCCTGAAAGCTCCATCCTTTGGCTCAGCCCTGCCAAGCCTGGAAGGACTCTGGTGAGATAGCCTCAGACCCCACGGCGCAGGGCCCTGAGCTCTTTGCACCAGCCCCAATCTCTGATTCCTGGGCCAAGTGGCCTCTTTCTCCTCCTGCTCTTTATACTTGGCTCTCACCCTATCGGTTGGGCTCTTTTCAAAATGTCAAATAACTTCTAACAATAGGAGTGAAACAAAGTCAACAGACAGGCTAGACATTTGAAATAAAGTTCAAATTCTCACACTCGACTTGCTTCTGACTCTTCTCCAATCTTAAGTATTCTATCATGTCCCCTCTTTCTCCTTTTCCTTTGGCCACACTGAACATTCCTCCAGCATGTGGGCATATGTTCCTCAAATGTGTCATGCCAGCGTATCCCACAGAGCCTAAATGACCCATCCTTCGGTCCCCCTTCAAGGGACATGGACCCGACAAGGCTTCTTTGACTCCCTGCTCCTTCAGCTCCCTGAGATGTCATGGTTGGTTGGTTTACGTTCTCCCTGTTAGCAGCAAGGAACATGACTTACTCAGCTCCTCATCCCCAGCACCTCGCCAAGGGTCCCTCTCACAGAAGGCCCTTCAAGACGTTTTATGATTGAGTGACCACACACACAGACACACACACACACACACACATACACACACACTGGTGACCCTGGATTCCTGGATCCTTTATTTTCAGACAGACAGTGACCACTTACATCGGGTAGATGGGGATGCACTCTGTAGTCGAACTCGGATTTCGCTCTCTGCCAGGGAAGAGATGGAGAAAGTGTGAATGAAGGAGCTTGGATCACAGTGCCTGACACTGAGCTCTGAGCAGCAGAAAAGATTCTGGGCTGTGTCCTAAGAACAGGAGGCCTAAGTGTGCCCAGAACAAGTGCTATTTAAAGGAGAGGTCCTCTCCCCACATCCCAACCTGCCCACTGTACACATCCCAGCGCCTGGGGATGCCCTGATGAAATCACAGGCTGAGCCGGGAGGCTCCATCACCATCAGCATTGCCCGAACCCCTTCCCACTGCCTGTCTCCCAACTGCCCAAACCAAGCTGCTGTCTTGCCTCCTGGGTCTCTGGGTCATGAGAGAGAGAGAGAGACTTCTAAAACCCGTACCATTTACTTAGCCACTTGGGCCTCCTTTGGGCAGGAAATGGATGGTTTCGTGTTATTAGTTAGCTTCAGGTAGGCCATTGACATCTTTCAACTATTAGCCTAAAGTTGGTAGCTGGTATGTTCCTAACTTTCAAGTTACTGATGCAAAAAGGCACCTGGGAAGTCTAGACTGATCAGTGAGAGCTACAGCAGCCCAGCCCATGAGGAGCCCTGCCTTCAGCAAGGCGCTGACACGCCGCTCCTCCCCACCCCCACCAGATCCATTGGGGCCGCTTTCCCCAGGACCGCATTTCCCTCCTAGAGCCTTCTCCACAGGCAGACGTGGACAATGCAAAACTGTCATGCAGCCCTCTGTGCCCTGGAATAATTTGAAAAAGAAGGGCTTTTGCTCATTTCTCGATGCATCACGGTAATTACAGCGGCTCTAGTTAGTCAGCCAGGAGACTACGAGTGAAGTCAGATGTGGCACCAGCATCATCAGCTAATCCGCAGCAGGACAAGCTGCTCCCCAGCTGGCTACCATGTGATTTTAGCCTTGCTTCCACTCGCATGCTACGTCATCGCCAGAATCTACCCTTCCCATCCTGATGGGGCCGGCAAAAGATTCCCAGGAAGCTGTAAACTCCTCGGACGCAGAAACCACGCCTTATTTATTCTTCTCTGCTTCTCATATTTTCTGGCTCAAGGCTGGGCACCCGTGTTAGATGTTCAGAAAAAACTTGGTGAATGAACTGAAATGAACCCAGCAACAGAGCTCACCTCGTGTTTGGCTCCTTCCTCTGGTTGAAGAAGATGCTGAGAAACAAAGACAAGTAATCTTAGGCATATGTAAGAGGTGGCATGCTAAATAATTTTCACCTGGAAGTAGGTCTGTTTGAGTGGGGGGTGGGGAAGAGACGGTTTTCAGTGTGCATTTATATCCAGATGGGCACCCTTCTCTTTGTTTCTACTAATCTGTCTTTGTAAAGTCTTTGCAAACTGAGTGTCCTGCCCTTCTTCCCTGAGCTCAAGTCCTGTGCATCCCAGTTCCTACTTGGTGCCCCCACCCGGAAGCTGAACCACCAGCTCTGCTTCAGGATGAAATGATTGAACACGTCAGTCCATGTGGAGGCCTCCACCTGGCTCCCCTATTTCAATCACTGGCCCCACAGTGAACCCAACCACCTGGGGTTGGCAGTGGGTGCCTAATAAATGATGGCCACATAGCCAAAGGGCAGAGAAAGTTTTGCAAGGCTCCAATGCATTTAGGGTGTTAGCTAAATGAATGTTAGATTAGCTCACACTTAGAATGTTAACTAAGGTAATCATTTGGAAGCAAGGTCATTAGGACTGGCTGTCTACACAGATGAAATATATTTAAAAAAAAAAAACAAAACAAAACAGCCAGATCTCTTTAGCTTTTTGTTAGAGACTGCCTTGGACTTCCAGCCATAAGCAAATAAATAAAATTATAATCACTGTACAATCATCATATCAATTCAGACGCACAGTGAGAATCCAAGAACATGGACCAAAAGGTTAAGGCCAAATGAAGACAGATCCTTGGGTTTCACTTGGCATAAAGGTGCCCCTTTGCAGCCAATCATGGTGGAGGTGATGAGATGTTTGGCATTTGTGTGTTCAACCCCCTGCTCCTCTTTGCTGGGAGGTCTTTGTGTGTCCTGTGGAAGGAAAAATCCTATAATTGTTTCTTGGCCTTAGGGGCTTCTCTGTCCAAGCCTGAGCCCTGTGTGAATAACTTGCCACTTCAGTAGTATCAGGAGCAATGGCGAATGCCAGCAAGTTAATGTGGAGGTCAGTCGCCTTAAGATGCTTCAGGATAAGGAAGCAAGGGGTCAAACTCCTTTAAAAGAATCCATTTGACTCCAGGCATTTCCCCAGTGCCTCATTTGACCATTTCTTCAGAAAGTAAGGAAAGGACATACCAAATTCCTTCCGAGGGTACTCCGGAGAAGAGTTGCCGCTGGAGCTCCCTGCAGAGGGAGAAAACACTCAGCACACAGAGCCAGTCCTCCCAGAGAAAACACTCAGCACACACATGGCCGGCCCTCCCAGAGCTGCCCAGGGGAGAAGGTGCACTGGGCACCCCCTACTGAACCTTCCGGCCCAGCACCCTGGACGGCAAGTGCTCTACAGCAGGCTTGCTGTGGAAATAGGACACACCTCCAGGACGCAGCTGGGGCATTTCGCTGTGACCACTGATCTATTTCACGTGGCGAAGGGTTAGAACAAAGGAAAGCAGGACGTTTTCATTTTTTTTTGTTTTTACATCCTTGACTGAGTGTGCCCTATGCCAGTGTTGGTGCAGGTGACCTGTCCCTGGTCATACAAATACCGGCAGTGTCACTTACCTTGTGAAGCCAGTCCCAAATGTGGACCCTGTTACAATGAAGGCGCCAGCCCCCAGGAAGGCCTAACATCAGAAAGCACTGTGGTGACACCCTGCCTGGCCTGGATTTTGGCTCCCCACCCCCACCCCTGCCATATGCCAGCTCTGGGTCTTTTTTTTTTTTTTTTAATTTTTTTTTTCAACGTTTATTTATTTTTGGGACAGAGAGAGACAGAGCATGAACGGGGGAGGGGCAGAGAGAGAGGGAGACACAGAATCGGAAACAGGCTCCAGGCTCTGAGCCATCAGCCCAGAGCCCGATGCGGGGCTCGAACTCACGGACCGCGAGATCGTGACCTGGCTGAAGTCGGACGCTTAACCAACTGCGCCACCCAGGCGCCCCTCCAGCTCTGGGTCTTAACTCACTTACTGGGGAACTCAAACCCTCAGTCCTGCTTCTCTACCACCACTACCCGTCTCCATTCAGTATCAGAGCCACTTGCTGCCTGGCTGGTCTGTTTCCCACCAAACCTGCTTCTGCAGATGACCAGGCACTGCAGTGACCTGAGGGGCAGGACCCAAACGCCTGCCTCCTGCCTCCTGCTTCTTGACCCTGAGCACCTCCCTGCCCCACTTCCATATCTCTGCCTGGTCCTGCTCTCCCCAGCCACTCACACTCTTCCTCCTCCTCTGTCTTCTGACTCTTCGTTCCCTTTCATCCCCAATGTTCTCTTTCTTTGCCCCTTTCTGCTCTCATCCTCCCTTCCTTGGCCAGTTCCTGAGTTTTCCATCTTCTACTAACTAACATCTCTTCATAAATGCCGCCAAGCTGGGTATCCTGCCCGACTTCTCCCTGAGCTCAAGTCCTGCGCACCCCTCTCCCTGCTCGGTAGCCCCACCAGGAGCTGTGCGGCAGCTCCGCTTCAGGGCACATCCCCGAGCTCGTCAGCATGGGGGCCTCCACCTGGCTGCCCTCTTTCAATCACGGGTACCACCATGGCCCCAACCACCTGCGCTTCAATCTCAGACTCTTTTTCCCCCCTCTCCCTTAGTACTTAATCAATTGTCAAACATCAATTCCATCTGCAATACATCTCACCCCTGCTCCTTTTTTCCACTCCAAATGCTGCCACCCTAGTCCCAGCCAAGTTTTCCCCTCCTTGACCATGGAGCACCTTCTAACTTGTCACCACGTTCTGCCTCTTTCCTCCCCATTCTTCCTGCACATGGCTTCCAGAGTTCTAGTCCTAGACCTCAAAGATGATTGACTTTTTATTCAAAAATCCCAGGGGCTTCTCACTGTGACAGAACAGAATCCAAACATCATAGGCCAGCCCTGAATCTGAGCCCCTCCAGCTCTCTTCACATCAGCACCTGCTTGCTAGTGAGCCCTGACTGCTGCCTGTGTGTGGCCCATGCAGGCCGGAGCGACCCACCTCTCCACTGGGCGTCACACATCACACATGAAGGCCCATCTCAAATGCTACCTCCACAGAGTCTTCTCTGAAGACTCAGCTGGAAACCATAATCCCCTTCTACTTTATATCATAGTTTTTAACTTATCATCTTAGCTTATCCAGTAGACTATAGGCAACTTGAAGCAAGATCCACATCTAATTCATTTCAGTATCATTAGGGAGGAAGAATTTCCTCTACCCTTCAAGATCCTTCTAGCTGGACCAAGAAGCAAATTGACATGAGACAGATTAACAGGAGAAAAATCAAATTTAGCTTCTGAATCCACACAGACATGGAAATTCCAGAGACTGGCAACATGATGCTCATATGAGCTGAGGAGAGGGGTAGGGGCTTGAGAATACAAAGGGGAGAAAGACCGTTAGCAGGAAGGTGAGAGGAGATGGTTGGAAAACAAAGATTGCCTTGTTACCTAAGTAAGTTTCCTAAGTAGAGGAGTTTTTTTTTTTTTTTAATTTTTTTTCAACGTTTATTTATTTTTGGGACAGAGAGAGACAAAGCATGAATGGGGGAGGGGCAGAGAGAGAGGGAGACACAGAATCGGAAACAGGCTGCAGGCTCTGAGCCATCAGCCGAGAGCCTGACGCGGGGCTCGAACTCCCGGACCGTGAGATCGTGACCTGGCTGAAGTCGGACGCTTAACCCACTGCACCACCCAGGCGCCCCGAGGAGTTTCTATTAATAGCTCTCTTCTTGGTACAAGCAAGCAACTGAGGGGGAGGTAAAGAGCTTTTCCTGAACCTGCTGGGTTTTGATTGCTTTTAACTCAAAATACTGTTCATGCCAAAGTGACCCATTTGGGGGCAGCCTGCCCTTGGCCCCTAGAGCGTCCACTAAAACATTCCAAAGGGTGTTAAATACATGGTAGATGCGTGATAAAATGCTAAATGAAGGAATGAATTAAGGGGGTGGGTAAATCAATGAAATCTCTAAGTAGCATGAGTCTGTGAAAGAAATGAAAGAAGAGTGAAGACACGGCAGAAACAGGTAAATAAGGGTGGCCAATAATTTCATCCTCAAAAGATGAGCGAAGTTATCTGGGGAAGAGAGCAGCGCTCTTGTAAAATCTGTGGGACCAATACCTTCGTATGTTCCGTGGCGGGTGATGTGAGTCTTCCTCTCAAACGTGGAGCCTGGTGAGTTGGGCAGAGTGGAGGCAGGGGAGTGAGCCCTCCTGTAACTGGAGGTGGAGGCATTGCCCCGTGTGCTTCCACCTGCAAGCGGGGAAAAGCGTAAAGTCTCCCAGGGCTCCAGTAGACCGGCATGTGGTCACACAAAGTATACTCAGGCTGCTCAAAATAAAAAAGGGCCCCGTGGAAGGCCAAGAGGACTTCTGGAGAACATTGCTGGAAGGGTCCACCTTGGCATTCCAATGACCACTCAGAAATGGTAGATGGAGTCATGGCTGCTGCCCTTCCCCAGCTGACCGTGGCAGGAAGGCAGGGGGCCCCTCTGTGGATGTGGTTACACATGGCAGCTGAGAGGCTTTGGCAGGATTTTTCTTGAGACGTGGCACTTCATTGTAGGTCACTACTGGATGGACCAGAGTATAACTGGACATGGGAGTGTTCCTTGGAAGCAAACAGCAACTACTCCTCTTGGTCAACCCAGCGATTTGTGTGTTTTGGGTCTTCTTTTTCAGTGTCAGTCCAAGACTTTTTAAATGGCTTCAGGGGTTAATGTGTGCTTGTGTTTTATTTGGTTTGGTTTTGCCTTGCTTTGTTTTGTTTCAGTTTGAAAGCTACCCTGAAAGAGTCTTTCACTGGGAACAATAGGCCTGTGTTGGATGCTTGCCCAGTGGAAACTCCGTGTGGGATTGTATGTCACTAGATTCCATAACAGAGTAATCCAAACCTAAATTTCTTTTGTTGTTGTTGTTAATTGAAATTATAAACCCTCATGCGTGCACACCCTTCCCTAAAAGAAATGGCTTAAAGAGAGTGATTCAGTGGGGAAAGAGCAACCTCCCTATGAAGCATTCTTGATTACTGTTATTTATACTGGGAACTTAATGAAAATGGATCCCACTATAAGTAGGCTTCCAATGTGGCCGATTTGAAAGTGTCACAGTGGCTGGGACATGTGTCAGTTACATAGTAATTTGGGGCATTTGGAATGGATGACAAGCAGTTGTGACCCTCCCTCTCCTTGTAGGACTCCCTCTCTCCCTGTCCATCTGTTCTCCCCCAACCCCATTCACCCCCAGGCACTTACTTGAGTTTATGTAGCCACTGCTGCCATGTGTCAGGCTGTGTTTCTCCAGACGGCTCCCCCCACTAAGAGAGCCTGTTTTAGCATAGCCGTTGCTGGTTCCCCCTTCTGCAGAAACAAGAAGCAGGTGACAATTTATGGGTGGAGTCAGGCCAGGGGATCCCCTCCTCCTCTGCTTACAGAGATCACCCCTGGCTTATCGCCCATGACCCTCCTGTCCCTTTGCAAGTGCAAGTTGCCATACTCTCATTTTTGATAGAAACATTGAGAACAAATATTCCACCCAATTTAAAAGCAAAGTCTTCTGGGCAGAGCATAGCAAGTTGCTCATTAGGAAAATTTAAATATTAGAAAATGCAGTTGAGTGAGGAAAAGTTCTGCGAGGCCAGGGCATGGGTTGGGCTGGCTTTTTTGAAATTGCCTGGTCAGTGCCACAGACATGCCAGCCACTAGACTCGCTGAAAGAGTGAGTGACAGCTCTGTGTTGCTGGTGTTCCATGTGGCAGCCCATGGTGCTCTGACCTCTTGTTCCCACCCTCTGTGAATGAGGCTCCCTGGGGAGCAGGGGTAGCTTTAGGGCTGCCTCTCCATTATAGAATCCACTAAACCTGAAGACCTCCTCAGGAAAAAAAGTGGATTCAGAGGCCTGACTGGTGGTTCCCTCCTCCCACCCTGTGCTCAGGCTGGATAAGGTTTCTGCCAGGAGTGTCCACATCAGGTAAATCTATACAGAGAGCAGACTTGTAGTTCTCAGGGGAGAGGGGAGAGGGGAGGGAGAATGGGGAGTGACTGCTTATGGTCATGAAGTTTCCTTTTGGGGTGATGGAATCTTTTAAAATTAGATTGTTGCAATGCCTGCACAACTCTGTAAACATACTGAGAACATTAATAAAAGGAAAGGTCACTAAAGTGAATTGATGCTAAGGGGAGGCTGAAGGGGAAGCCATGCCACTTAATGTCAATTTCAGGAAGCACCTGTCAATTGCAGACCCAGCTGAAGAATCCTCAGAGGGAAAGTATCCTCAATTACAGGCCCCAACAGGAAAAGATATAGGTTGCATGCCTGCAGGAAATCTACGCCTGCAACTCAGCCAATAAGAAGCCATCCATCACCCTGAACTCTTGCTTTTCTCCAATGGGCTTTAAAACACCTCCCAGCTTCTTCCTTCTCCATAAAATCTTCCTTTCCTTTGTTTGTTGGACTTGCTTGTGGTTCTGCCTTAGTTTGTTCCAGTTTGCAATTTCCCAAATAAACCTGCTTTGCTGGTAAAATAACTGGCAGTTTTATTTTTAACATTAACAGTACTAACAACCATTGAATTATATACTTCAAACTGGTGTGTTTGGTGATTTGTAAATTAATGTCAATATAGCTGTTAAAAAAGAGATTTCAGATCTTTTGGATTTGCTCAGCTGAAGAGTACATAGAGAAAAGGTTACATGTGGAGTCCTTCATACATGCCTTACTGAGAAGGAAGCTCTTGGTAGTCACTTACTTGGTGGTAAGGATGTAAGTCTTGTAGTTACTGTTTCCGTAATAACTAGAAAAAGACAATAAGAAGATAAGATCTTATATAACACACTGAATTCCCTGTATGTTGGCAAGGTCTAACATCTCTCATAGGCTCAGCATCTTAAATTAGGTTCAACATAGATTTTTGTATACTTGTGCTTTAAGGTATGTGATCTGACCCACTGTCCGTGAAAATATGTGCAATAACAATGGGGTTTAATTTACCTGGAAAATAAGTTTATATCCTTTTGGAACCAAAAGTAGTTACCTGCTGGTTTGAGGGATGGCGTACTTACCTTGACGTCTATGGCTCTCATTTAACAATTAGATCCAGTCCAGGCCTGGATTCACCTTCGAAGGAGGACCAGGGCCTCAAATCACTCTGAAGTGTGCCAAGTCACACTCTGTCTGCACTACCTTTTCCATATGGTCACCCCATCCGGCTGGGGCCAACACATTATCCTGGCTGATTTCACTGGGAAGTGGATAATTATTTTGTACTTCTTTATCAACTGGGGGTGTCTCAAGGACATAATTCATTCCCAAATCATCAGGGCCATCCCTGAGAGTAAGGAGGTGTATGTAGGAAGGCGGGGGTCAGTAAGTCACACTTGGTGCTGGGTGAAATCGGGGATAGATGAACATCAAAGTCAGACTTGAAGAACCAGTCCCTTTGCCTCCCCAAATTGAGTTTCTCTAGACTCCAAGTCATGGTGAGTCTATGGAGGTAACAAAAGCTTCCAGTATGCTTTTTGTTTGTTTTTTGTTTTTTGAGAGAAGAGATAGAGAATGAGCAGGGAGAGAGGCAGACAGAAAATCCCAAGCAGGCTCCATGGTGTCAGCACAGAGCTAGCATCGAACTCAGGAGACCATGACCCCATCAGAAACCAGGAGTCAGATGCCCAAGCCACCCAGGCCCCCCACCTTCCAGTATGTCTTAAACACCAGTTAGAAGACCTGTTACCTTTCTGAATCTCTCTCTCCCCTGCAGCAACATGGGGAGGTGGGTGGATTCCTAGAACCAAAGTGGGGCCAATGTTGTTCTCTGACAGTGACCATCACTGCCTCCTCCCTCTGTGTGGGATATAAAGGAGTACCGATATAGCTGATGTCACGGGTCTTTAACAGCACACTTCTGGGGTGCGTGTGTGTGTGTGTGTGTTTGTGTGTATGTGTGCGCACATGCCCCGGTATATATGTGTGTGCATGGTGTGCATGTGTGTGTGCATGTTGGAAGAGGTGGTGAAAGGGGAAAAGGTGGAATTTCCTTTGTGCCACTTTAGGCTCTCCTGCTGGCTACTGCTCCATCCCACACCAGTTTTGCTGCCCCAACCCCCTTCCTTCTTCACAGTGTATTTTCCTAACTGATTTCTTGTCCTAGCAGGAACCACATTCCATGCATAACAGGAAATGGTTTTTTAGACTAAAATGGCAGCTTGATTTGAATAATAGTCCTTGAGCTTTCACTAAACCTCTCATTGTGTGGACCTTTGGGATTATTGGACACATAAAAATAAATTATTTCTTAACCTCAAGTTCCAAGTCTGTGAAGCCAGAATATTTTCATTAGAGATATATGAAAGTCACAGGATAAATGAAAGAGTTAGAACTGTTTAGGGGACAGTTTAAATGTCTCTGAATTTATCATTTGGGCAGTTTCACAAAAGAAATGTGTCTGTTTTCAATTTCACTGTCGACTGCAACTGTGACATTGGTGTTACTCTAACTCTGTCCCTGCAGTAACTGGGATATTATTCTTTTGGATTCCTGCTGCCCTGTATTCTAAATAAAGAAATGGTTAAACAACTTATGACAAATTCATTCAACAGAATATTATACAGCTACGGAAAATGCTAATTATGAAAACTGTACATCAAAATGGTAATTTTCATTTTTGAAGAAAAAGCAGAACACAGTTGGATTATAAGTAGGTTAAAATAAAAATCAACAAAAGCCATCTTATGGGAAGGAATAAAGTCTACTTAGGAAACATTTTAAATGATACATTGAAAAAAAAACAAAAAAAAAACAAAGAAAACTAAAAATAAATAATTTAGAAGTGATCTAGAAGTTGTGATGGAATTAGGAATGAATTATTTACTCTTTCCAATTTTTGTATTACTTTCATAAGGATAATATATTGTTCTCTTACTTCTTTCAGTGACTTCGGTGCCATCGCGCTTGTTTTTCTTGGTTACATCCATACCATAGCCACCTGCAGAAAAGCCAGAAACCACGATCAGCCATGACTCTGACCATTACTCTTAGGAAGGATAGGTCCCTACTATGCAAGCTGAGAACCAAAAACACTTGATCACTAGAATTCAAGGCATAATTCTTTCATGTACATATTGTTTACAAGTCATTTCCACTTCTTGATTCAGTTCTAAGAAGGAATAATTTAATAGTTCCACTTTGGATTCTATTCTTTAGTGTGGAAAGCTTATTTTTCAGGATCTCATTGACCAGTCTGCCCCCTGATGAGCATTAAAGGGATTACATGGAAGATGTGGTGTCCTGACCTTTGACTATAAAACCTCCATTTTTTGCCAAAGTAACAAACAGCTGAAGGATATCTGTCAAGGCACTTGCTGCTTTTAACAAACTCATTTTGATGTATCCCATAATTTTCAGTGTTCTATTGGGATTCTATGACTATAAGACATTCATGCTTCATTATTTACAGTTTAGATGGGAGAATGATGTTGGAAGGATTTAAATTAGGGGGAAAATCATTGTGTCGTTGGTACTTGTCTGGAACTTAGTACTTTTCACAGTATGAAATTTTCCCTTTGTAACAAGCTAGCCCATGATGCTTATTTGCAGACATAAGTAGGAGAAATATATGAAGAAAATGTGTAAAATCTACAGAAGTGCATAGGAAAAGACATATCTGTGTGTTATCTATGTTGCCCCTTCACTCACTGCTTCTGGAAGGGAAAATCATTGAGATCTTGTCCACTGTGTCCTGAAACATAGATGGGCTGAGGCCAGTTGACAGCAAGAAGCTGGGTGGGGGTTCAGGTTTAAACACACAGCAGACACAACAGGGTTCCCCACCCACCTGGGTTCTCGTTGCTGTGCTTCTCAGTCCCATGTTCTGGGAGGACGTGAAGTCTGGCTTTTCCTGTGGTTCTCTCTCCTCCCCCTAACCTTCCCTTCCTCTTTTGGATGCAGTTCAAATTGGATTCTAGAATTCTGGGCAAGCCACTCTGCCCAGGATTCCCCTTGCTTGAAGATTTCTCCTTTCCGTCTTTTTTACCTGCCCAGTGATTCTAGGGTCAACTTATCCATTAGGCATAGAAGGCACAGTGCCCAATCCTATCATACTTTTAGGCGCCTCCAAAAGTGTTTCAATTTCTTTTTAAAAATCAGAAGAGAAATGAACACAATCTGACCTGGTTTATATTCTTTCAATGCAGTTATAAAATATAACTTTTAAGATGTTTTGTTTTGTTTTGTTTTTAATGGATGAAGGGGTCCACAAAGGAACAAGCATCTAGGGCCCATGAACGTCAGAATGCAGGTCTGGGTGACTTCCCCACTGAAAACCAAGACCACAGGAAGGAGACAAGCTAGCTGCTCAGCTATCCTGTGGAATGAACCAAGATCAGCACAGGTAGCCTCAGGGCCTGGGGGAATGTGCCAACCTCTTGCTCATTGGAGCTTCTTAAACAGAGCTCTAGGCAAAGAATGAGGCATCATGGAAAAATTCCTGGCTGGATCTGAGAAGCCACAGAAAGTCTTTGCAGGTCTGTTTCCTAGAGCCAAAAAGGAAGGGCTCCATAAACAATTTCACAAGGGAGACCAGCGTCATTAGAAGGCCAAACCTGGCCTATGTCTGTGTCTGCATTCTGGCTATAACTTATATGACTATTGTCATGCAAACATACATGTAACCATACATTGTCTTTGAAATCTTTTGTTTAAGCAGTAATGGCCTTTGGTACCTCTGAAGCCCGCTCCACCTTTTTTTTCTTTTTTTGATTGGTCATTACCTGTGGACCAGGAGACATTCTGGAGACTAAACATTCAAATGGACCTGGCTGCCAGTAGAGAGCCACTGAGGGAGACACCTGAATTGGTATGAAACGTTATCCTGAAAGGAAGTGTTTATAACAATCCAGGGAAGCTTTTACTTCCTGCAAGTTATTGCTTATTTTGATCTGTTAAAGAAAGCTGCTGTCAGCAGCTACACATATGGGTTTGGCTGGGTTTATTTTACTTGCAGCCATCAAGGCAGACTGATGATAGCTCCAAGTGATCAGGGTCTCAGTGTCCAGGCAGCAAACCCAGGGAGTGTTTTGTTGTTCTTTCTGTACCCAGGAAAATACCCCACTTTCCTAGGCACACTCATCTTGTTCTTAAGTTCCGAAGATGGAGCCTTGAGATGTGCTGCAAAATGTAAAGGGTTCCTCAGCTCCCGAAGGGCACAAGGACATCACCTGCTAAGAAATCAGATACCCTCCTCCAGGGCCTGGGGGATCCTTACTAGAAGGTACTCTGGGAAAGAATGTGCCCAAGGTGGGTGCAGGTGGATGGACCCCTGCTTCTCGGCCTGAAGCCCCTCAGATGGCTGTGTCCCATGGCCATACAGAATGATTTCTTAGGCCTGGAATACAGAGGATGGAGTTCTGATGACTGTCTCAAAATCTGAGACCGACTTTGAGCTGGCTCCTGACTGATAGTCTGAAGTGGCAGGGATGTGCTAGGAGACAGATTCCTTTAGACCAAAAACTTAAGATGAAAATTTTTTAAGCGATTTATCAAATGGAAAGCAATGGGTCGAGGCACAAACCTTGACTGGGATGGTCCCATGGGATCTACAGCATTCCCAAAGGACTTCCTTTTCAAACATTTTCAGTGCAGATAGTTTTCATTGGGGAAAGGAGACTGGCAGGCCCGGGCATGTGCGGAGGCTGCCTCTTCTGGGCGTGCTCACCCACTGTGCTTTTCTCCAAAACACTACTTAATGGAAGCACTGTCAAGTCACATAATTTTTAACTCCTTAATTTTAACTTCTTTGATGTTTGGGCCATTTCACTAGAATCAAGGAAGGGCAGATCACTAGGTTCTCAATTCCAGAACTATGCTAATTTCCATCCATAGTTCTAAGGGGCTGCTTTATGATTATTTCATAGTTAATGATCTTTTGAAGATGTTTCTTTTTTCTAGTTTTTTGAATTTTCTTTTCTTTCCACTTCATTTAAATGTCACATTCACCTAAAACTATTCCCAGGATGACGTGGAGAAAGACCCGCACACACAAGGACAAACTGCTATCAGGGGTAGTAAACTATCACACTGACCTTATTCTAATGACCCATGAGACCCTGGTCTTTAGTAAGGAAGGGAATGGAGAAGCTAAGTGTTCTTACTTTAGGAATTAATCTTTCTATAGTCTGCTAAGGAATCGCAAGTAATTTTTACAGCTTCTATTACTCCATTCTCTGTACACTTCAAATTTTAAAACAAAGCAACAAAATGGTCCAAATGTGAGAAAACCATCCACTAGCTATGATCTGTTAGCACAGAAGGAGCGAGCAGCGTGACGGCCAGGAAAACCAATGTCCTAGGGTTGATGGTCTCAGAGGTTTTTATCTCTGCAACATCTCGGCAATGGGTGTGCCACCTTTGCTACATTTGGCATCCTTGATTTTTATCACTTGAGGTTGGGGGATTTGGGGCACCAGCTTCGTGATCATGCCTCTTGGTTACAGCCACATTTTATTAAGTCCGGAGGCCGTTAACAATAGCAGAAAAGCCCCAAACCACGTAGACATAGACTCCTTTTGGCCAGACCTAATCTAAGAATGGGGTTAGTTCTTGGGTGGGATCAGTTTCATGAATCGGAGTTTCCATCCAAGATTGAAGCAAGACTCTTTAACTGCCCCCCATGTAAACTCTGATCGGATTTGTGTGGGTGTTTGAAGGGGCTCACAGTACAGCTGGACCCTCTGATTCTCTGAGGGGCATACATCAGGGGCCGGATGTCCTCTCTAGTCTAGTTCTGACTTAGATCTGTGACTTAACTCCAAGAGAGAGCATATAGGGGTGAGAATAAACAATTTTGCTTTTCAAATGGCTATCTTTTAAAAATCGCACTATATTTTATGGACACTAGCAAATTCAACTATTTGCTACTCAAACAAAGTGATGTGCCAGAGGCTTTGCCTATCCTTCAAAAAGCAAAGTGGCAATTTGTCATTGAGAAGTTAGTGCGGTCCAGTGAGATACTGAAGTTGGTAAATTCTCACACCAAAATGATTTAGGGGTGGGGACAAATTAACCAGTAAAAGTGTGTGCACAGACAAAATTTTCTCTCTCTTTTTTTTCTTGTTCTAAGTTTGACACCAGGAAATTCCTGGATTAATCATATCATTTCAGATATTACACTTTACTTTAGATTAGCGGCAGTAGTATTTTGAAAGTGTGGTAAACAACAATGTCCATCCATACTTTCGAGTTTAATCGGAACCTGCCAGCACAGAGGTCCCCTGGCAGCCCCTCACCTCTCAGAGCTGAGGGGCTGCTTCCAGAAGCTCCCACTTACCGACTCTTTAACTTCCCCTCTGAGCTGTTGTCTGCTGTTGAGGGAAGAGAAGGAAACAGAGGTAGCAGGAGAGTGAGAGGCTGAGATTGAAGGAATTACCAACTCTGTCATAATCTACATGAAACAACTCAACACAAGCCATTTGCAATACTGAAAATACCAAAAAAAGAAAAACAAACTGGCCACTAGAGTCCAAGTTATCTAAATTGGCCTTTCTCTCCTTCCCACTGATTTCTTCTCGTTTCTTTGAAAGACCTGCCCCGAGCAGAGCAGAACGCAGAAACCAAAGTAACCATTTGTGATCAATTAATCACTTCAAGCACAACACTTGAACCTTAACAAGTTCACTCTTATTTTCCCCCAACAAATACTTGAGTTCTAAATAGCCAATGTCAAACCAAAGTCCCAGAAGAAGGGAGAAAGGGCAGATACCTCCTGTTACTTACCTCCTTTGAGATTTGGAAGGAACTGGAAACGACTTTGAATCAACCCCTCTCTCTCTTTCTCCTCCTGGTGTTTTCTCCAAGATGTTTGCAGGCCCCACTTTTTTTTATCCAGACCCAGCTCAGGTGTGTTGGAGCTGAGTGATCTTTCAAAAATGTTCACTTCTCCTGCTCTACCCCTTGTTCCTTTCAATTCTTTGCTTCCTAACAAGTCCTGACAAAGGTGTGTCGGGCTTTACAGTGACTCCACCCTTCCAATTATCTGACACTTGCTGCATTTAAAAAAGATCTGCCTCCAGGAACCAAACTTCACAGGAGGCAGAAAGTTTCTCCTACAGGGGTAGGCCCATTAACCATTTATGGGTCCATGGGGAAAAGGGAACAAAGGTAAAGGAAATGCCCTTTATTACTTCTCCTTATCTTCCATAGCCAGAGAACTGCCACAATTTGGTTTTCCCTTTCCTCTCTGCCACAGAATAGTAAAAATCCCAAAACGCATGACTCATGGTGTGGCCAAGCTTCTGGGGGGCCTGTGGTCAACGGGCCCAAGCCCGGAAAACCTATGAAGTTGGCATGGTTTATATTCAAGACCTGTTTCTCCTGTAGATGCCTCTGCCTTCTTCCCTGCATTTTGACCCAAGCAGGGTCAAGCCCACCTGGAGGAAATGGGCGAACTCATTCAGAATAAGATGTTAGTGAATGCAAATATGGCACAGTTGGTGGCATAGGGATTCATTTTTTTTTAAAGGGGCAGCCAGGTAGAGTGGTGTTTACTCCAAAGAGTGACATATTAGTGACAGGACTTTAGGCATTTAGCTACTAAATAATGGATAGATACTGTTGAGGATGGTGAAGGACCTTCTTGCCATTCAAATCAGGCAAACAGTCTCCAGATACCCAAAGACAAGTGTGGATGCCTAGAAACTCCGTGGCCTCAGCTACGTTCCATGGACCCATTAGACTTCCCTAAAGGGTCAATTTATACCAATCTATATACTTCTCTTGAATACCTGCTGAGCATCTGGCTTTTCAGGACCCCTAAAGACTAACTTGAGATTCTTGGTATTGGTAATATGGGAGGTCTGAACCTGGGACTTGCTTAGGTGGTATTCCCAGTCCTGAGGAGAGCCGTAGGATTCCTGGAGTATAGCACTAATGCATGTCTGGGCCCTGTCACTGTGGGCACTCACACCACTAGAAGGGTAGCAGGCCACTGAGTACCACCTGCAGCCATCTCATTTCTAAGCTCCCAATATTTTGTGCTGGAATAACCCATTTCAGAATCCTTTCAATGACCTAGAATGTGACACTACTGGGTTCTTGTATCTGGGATGTTCCTACTTACCCAAATAAATACTTACTCAACGTGTCTGTCCTGGATCTCATGGGAAAAGAGCACTGGAGAATCTGGAAGATGGAGAGCTTTCAGCATAAAATTGACATAAGCCTGCATCATTCATTCATTTATTCATTAATTCATGAATTAAACGAAAACATGTTGGCTCCTGCTTAGAGCCAGACATTATTTGTTGAGAGTTCAGTGGTGAAATGTAGACATATTCTCTGTCCTTATGGAGTTCACAGTCTGGTGGAACAAGATAGGTCTTAAACAACATATTATTCTACTAAGTCTGCCGGAACAAAATTCTGGTGGCTTACACAACAGAGATTCATTCTCTCACAGTTCTGGAGGCTGGAAGTCCAAGACCAGATGTGGGCAGCTTGGGTTTCTCCTGAGGCCTCTCCCTTGGCTTGCAGATGGCTGTCTTCCTGCTGTGTTCTCACTTGGCCTTTCTGTGTGTGTGTGTGTGTGTGTGAGCGCGTGCGCACGCTCAGCATCCCAGCTGTCTCTCTCTTGCTACATATCCTAATCTCCTCTTACAGGGACACCAGTCAGATTGGATTAAAGCCCATCCTAACAGCCTCATATTAACTACTTCATTAAAAGCCATATCTCCAGTGGTGCCTGGGTGGCTCATTCGATTAAGCTTCTGACTCTTGATTTCAGCTCAGGTCATGATCTGAAGGTTTGTGGGATCGAGCCCTGCATCAGGCTCTACGTTGACAGCGCAAAGCCTGCTTGGGATTCTCTGTCTCTGTCTCTCTGCCTTTCCCCTACTCAAGCTTACTTGCTCGCTATTTTTCTCCCTCTCTCAAAAATAAATAAACATTAAAAAAAAAAAAGCCATATCTACAGATTGTGGTCACATTATAAAGTAAGGGGGGTTAAATTTCACCATCTAAATTTGGGGGTGGGAGACACAATTTATAACAGATGGTGTGCATACCCCAAACAATTCAGCGCAAATAAAGAAAGAATTCTGGATACTACCAGAGAAGAGAAGAGGAGAGATCATTCAGAGGAGGGGTGGAAGGACAAGTCCTGCTCAGAAGGTAACATTCAGACTGACAGAGGAAGGTTAAACAGAGGTCATACAGGTGAAAGGAGGGATTGAGAATGTTCTAGAATCTAGACAGGGAAGAAAATATTTGAGAAGGCTATGAAGTAGAAGAAGCATGATGAATTTGAGGAAAAGTGATGCCAATCTATTTAACTGTACCAAAGGAAGGTAGGGTGGCAGTGGGAGTGAAGTTACAGGGAGAACAGGGCCTCATTAGTCAGGGGAGGGAGGTGTTTTAAGGTACATGGAAAATGTTCTTAAATGGACATCAGGAAGCAACTCTACACTGGTACTGTATCAGTATTTGGATTATTAAGAAAGAAGAGAGACTGGAATTAGTGTTTTCTAAGGTCTATTGTGTGCCAGATATTTTACATATGGTATTTTATTTAATCCCTATAGAAACTCTAAGAGTTGCTCTCATTTTATAGCCGAGAAAAGTGAAACTCAGGGAGGTCGAATAATGAGGCCAAAGATTTTACACTTAATAAGTGGCCCTAAATGGAGTTGATGATTGATCACAACTACCTGATAAAGCCTCCATACAAAACCAACAGTATGGGGTTCACAGACCTTCCAGGTTGGTGAACACATCCACGTACCAGGAGGGTGACACATCCCAGGACCACAGGGACAGAAGCTCAGGTGCTCAGGAATGTCTGAGACCTCACCCAATGCATCTCTTAGTCTGGTTGTTCATCTATATCCTTTATCATGTCCTTTAATAAACTCATAAACATAAATAAGTGTTTCATTAAGTTCTGTGAGCTGCTCTGGCAAATAATTGAATCCAAGGGGGAGGAGGTCACAGGAACCTCTGATTTGTAGCCAAGTTGGACAGAAGTTGTGGGTAACCTGGGGACCTATGACTTACAACTGGCATCTGAAGTGGGGGGCAGTCTTGTAGGACCAAGCCCTTACCCTGTGGGATCTGACTCTATTTCCAAGCAGACAGTGTCAGAATTGAATTAAATTGTAGGACACACAACTGGTGTTGCAGAGTTGTCTGATGAGGGAACCCCCTCCCCCACTGACTTTTGGTGACCTAAGCATCCAAAGTGTTGCAGGCTTGGTAGTGATGTGAGAGTAAAGGAAGACACAGGAGGAGGAGTAGGTTTGTTTTTTGTTTTTGTTTTTTTTTACACAGTGGCAGAACCTATATTCCTCCAACCCTCATTACCCATTGCCTTGTGTATCATTAAAATTTAAATATGCCCATAGCTTTGGGATGAAAGAAAGTAAGCAATATCAAAATAGATCAGGCCTGAGAGCAAATGACAACTTAAATCAGAACAAAAACCATCTGAATAGTGGGGATATTTGCAGTCAAGAGCATTATGGTGTTGGTATAGTTTATTGATGCTTTTAGATAAAAATCTGTCTATTAGGACTTGGCAATCATGGACCAAACAGTTATTTAACTATAACCAAATATATAAATATAAAACCAAACATGCTACCCAACCATTGGAATCAGCATGGCTTTTTTTTTTCCTCTCCCCTTGGGGTCCTATAATAACATTGGTACTCTCCAGGGACAATGGAAAAGTCAGACCCAAAATAGATAAACCCTAAAGTAATTCATCCAAGATCCTCTAAGCTAACTCAATAGCTAATAAGCCTGTGTGTGTGTGTGTGTGTGTGTGTGTGTGTGTGTGCTATTTACACAGTCCTGTACTAGACACTTTGGGAAAGAAGGAAATTAAAAGAATTCAAGTGTTTATATTCTACTCAACGTTCACCATTTATCGTGCTTGCAAAAATCATTTATTTATTTATTTATTTATTTATTTATTTTAATTTATTTTTTTTTTCAACGTTTATTTATTTTTGGGACAGAGAGAGACAGAGCATGAACGGGGGAGGGTCAGAGAGAGAGGGAGACACAGAATCGGAAACAGGCTCCAGGCTCTGAGCCATCCGCCCAGAGCCCGACGCGGGGTTCGAACTCACGGACCGCGAGATCATGACCTGGCTGAAGTCGGACGCTTAACCGGCTGCGCCACCCAGGCGCCCCAAAAATCATTTATTTATTAAAAAAATTTTTTTAATATTTGATGGAGAGAGAACATGAGCAGGGGAGGGGCAAAGAGAGGGAGACAGAGTTGGAAGCAGACTCCACACTGTCAGCACAAAGCCCTGTCGTGGGTCTCAAACCTACGAACCATAAGATCATGACCTGAGCCAAGGTCAGACGCTGAACCAACTGAGCCCCTTAACAAAATCATTTATAAGAAGACATTACCTTGGTACATGGAGTGAAAGAAATCTTATATTCATTCAACATTCATGAATTAAGTTCCTACCATACTCCTGGTACTAAGGGAGTTGTCTTTTACATGTTTTAAATTAACCAGAAAACAACAAAATCCTTGCTAAAATGAAGGAACAAAGAGTCAAGGTTAGGAAGTAGCAGTGACTAAGACACCGGAAAGGTGTTTCATGTTCCCTCCTCCATTCAGAGCTTTGTTAATGAGTCACATTTCATCAATTTGTGATGGACTAGAAAGAAAATTTCCTTAAGAGGCAACCGGAAAAATATTCATCCCTCCAAATTATCTACTGACTTTTAAATAGGTTGGGGAGAAAGGGTGTCTGTTCATGTGTAGCCCAGATTGGCACCTGGTGCCCAGATTCTCATCACTTGCTGAGCAACGTGAGTGTGGGTGGACCCTGTTTTACATGGTTGCCAAGTTTCTGAAAAGTGATGTATAAATCCACTTTTTAGTAACAGGGTGAGTGTTTTTTGTCAAATGACTGTTCACTGCTTCATTAATCTTTGTGAACACAGAGTTTTCTTTACTTACTTGGCTTAAAGGAATGTACCCTATCAGTGGATTTCTACCAATTTCGTGACCCTCTTATAAAACATCACATGGTAGTGATATGTTGTTCTCATGAAACTTTCATCCAGGAATCCTGAGGCTTTGGGATATACTCGCCTTGCATTCCTAAGAGACAATAAGAAGTTCACTGAGAAGGAGGTGAGAGAAAATCATTTTATATTTAATGAGATAATTCCAGTATCTACAGTCATTGATTCAGCTCTTTTGTCGGATAGTAAACCCACTAATTAAAAAAAAAAAGAATTCCTACATATTAAAATAAAAACGATACAATAATTACTTGTTGCAGTTTGCTACCATCTTTCTAAGACTAGAAGGACATATTTCTGCCTAACTTTCTCTTTGGTTGCATGTACTCCTGGATAAGAACTCCCTGTAAACAATGATGACAACAGCATATGTCAGAATTATGGAGCAAGTTGGCTTTTGGGAGGATGCAGCTGAGAAATAGTACCAACTCCTGCCCTTCGCATGTGGGCTTAAGGTCTCCATCTGCTTTTCCTCTCTCTAATAGTTCTTGAATTGTTCCCAAACTGTGTTCCTTGCTGCCTTTATTATAACAGAGCACCTGGTTTCTTTCCTTCCATTTCTAATTTCAGATCTATTTACTCATTTGCCCACTCAGAACCCATAAACATTTGTTGAATGAATAAACAAATACCTATTGTTTACTGTGAACATGGCATTGGGTGTATAGACACAATTGAGGATGAGATGTAAAACATACCTTTAAGGAATTTACAATACAAAAAAAAAAAGATATATGGATATCCAGCTGTAGGCGTCAGCTAATGTTTCATGAAAGAGATGTCATTTGAGTTGGACTGAAAAGGATGGGTGGTATTAAGAAGCTGAAGGTGGAGCTGAAATTTCTTTTTTTTTTTAAAGATTTTTTTTTTCCCAACGTTTATTTATTTTTGGGACAGAGAGACAGAGCATGAACGGGGGAGGGGCAGAGAGAGAGGGAGACACAGAATCGGAAACAGGCTCCAGGCTCTGAGCTGTCAGCACAGAGCCCGACGCGGGGCTCGAACTCACGGACCGCGAGATCATGACCTGGCTGAAGTCGGACGCTTAACCGACTGCGCCACCCAGGCGCCCCTGGAGCTGAAATTTCAAGCACAGGATCCAGCATGAGAGGCACAGACACAGGAAAGAGTAAGGCTTGGGTGGAGGATGGTAAAACATACCATGAAAAAAGAGGAGATAGGGAGAGGTTGGAGGTATAGGGTGTGCCAGCTGGATCATGGGGAATCTGAAATGCCAGCCTGAGGAATGTCTACATTGTTCCATGGGTGAGAGGGATTTATGGGAAGTCAAAAAATGGAATGATGAGAACTTGGTGGAACAAAAATTAATATGGTGACAATGTAGAGTGGACCAGAAGAGATGAGATAGTGAGACCAGTAAGGACACTAGGGCAATAGTTTAGGTGAAAGATAAAGGCTGAAGTTTAGCAGGGCAAAGATGAAAAAGGAAAAGAACCAAAGGGGCCAATATCAGGGAGGTTGGGCAGACACATTGTGTTTAGTGATTGCTGCTAGGATGACAAAGAGAGTAGGGCTTAGGATGACACTGAGATTTTTCCAAGCCAACCACTGACCACAGCAACTTCCCTCCTTTTCTCTCATTCATAAGGCCACCTTCTACCTTCCTCAAGATGCCATCTGTTAGAGCTTGCAGGAGGATATGGGAGCAAAAAAGATCATTCCCTTGGTTTGGACTTTTCCCTGCTTCCATTTTTTTGTCCTATGTTCATTACCTAACACATGGGAGTTATAAAAAATGGCTTTATTTTCTGTCTTGAAGAATTGAGATATTAAGACAATGGGATAATATTAGAATATATTACCTGTAGATAATATACTTAATTAGTTTAAAACCATCATGTGTTATTGCTAACACATGCCCTACTAAATTATCTGTAATTCTTTTCATTTTTTTCACAATAATTATTTATTTAAGTAATCTCTATATCTAATGTGGGGCTTCAGCTTACAACCCTGAGATCAAGAATTGCACGCTCCTCTGACCTAGCTAGTCAGGCGCCCCTGTAACTTGTTTCTAATAATAAATATTTATAGATTACTTTTTATCAAAAGACAGCAATGAGCCAAAGAAAAATATGTGAAGTGTTACTCTTAGCAGTTGCTTCCCTTTCATAATCAGAGAAAATATATACCTTAGATTCCAAAAGATCCCCCATTTATGGAAGAAATGAAAATCCTCCTATCTGGGCTGGAAGTAATTCCTCTGTTTGGCACTGTTTACCTGCCCACACTGGCAGTGTTAAACCTCTCTAAGAGCTGGGGTAAGCCAAGTTATTCATACTTTATTTGCTCAGAAATTACATAGAAGGGATGTCAGAAGCATCAAGGAGATGATAAGTTCAATATTGCTCATAGAAAAAAAGATGAGCTCTCAAGAATGAATAACCGAATGTAAATAGACTAGTTGTTTAAATAGACCGATATGTTAGGCCTGATCCCTACTGGGGAGCAAGGAAAAACAATTCAACAAAATAGCAGGAAGCCACATGACAGATGGATTTACTACTGGATTTTAATGGCCTTTAGCCCAAAGATCTGAAATGTCTGCATCAGGTGATGAGCATTTTCTTGTACTATATTCCAAGATTCAGAAGATGGGCTTGGCTCTCATAAAACATGTCCACACAAGGACCATCTTCATTCAGATGAAGACCACACCCTGTTATCTAGTTTGTGGTTACCACTGTTTTCCTCATGGGTATATCTCTAATACATAGACTCACACTGAAATCAGGTCTTGTTCCCTGACATGCTCATTGACTCAACATTCCAGTGATTATAACACTCATCTAAAAATTTCCAAACTATTCTTACATCAGTGGTTCCCAGCTTGTGTTTTGGGGCCCTTGGTGTTTTAGCCATTTGTCAGAATCAGACGTAAATCAGATCATTTAAGTCCAGTAAAGTTTACCCTTTTTTGTGCCCTATGAGTTTTGACAAATGCATATAGTTGTATAACCACCACATTCAAGATCTAGAACAGTTCCATCCCATCCCCAAGTTCCATTGTGTACCATTGTAATCCATCCCCATCTAGAGCCCCTGTCAACTACTAATCTGTTTCCTATTGCTATGGTTTCCTTTTTCCAGGCTGTCATGTAATGGAATCCTACAATACATAGCCTTTTGAGGCTTGGACTAGAATTTGAGATTCATCCGTGTTGTGAACATTAGTTTGCCTCTTTTTATCACTAAGTAATATTCAATTTTTTGGATATACAATTTTTATACATCCACATGTTGATGGCCATTTGAATTGTGTTCAGTTTTTGTCAATTATGAATGAAGTTTGCTTTAAACATTATGTACAGATTTTGTGTGAACATAAGTTTTTTATTTCTCTTGGACAAATACCTAGGTGTGGAATGCTGACCTAGGTAAATATAGATTTAATTTGTTAAGAAACTAGCAATTGTTTTTTTTAAATGTTTGTAACATTTTGCATCTTCACCAGCATGTATGAGAGCTCATATTGTTCTATGTCTTTGTCAGCTCTTGGTATTGTACATTTTTTTGATTTTCATCATTCTAGTAAGTGTGGAGTGGTATTATGTTATAGCTTTAATTTGCATTTCTCTGTTGACTAATGATGTGGATCATCATTTCATGTGCTTATTTCCCACTCATTTATTTTCTTTGGTGAATTATCTGTTCAGATCTTTGCCCATTTTCAAATTGCATTGTTTTCTTATTATCGAATTTTGATAATCCTATATATATTCTGGGTATAAATCCTCTTTGAGGTGTTTTTGCAAATATTTTATCCTGGCCTGTGGCTAGACTTGTCATTTTCTTAATAGAACACTTTGGAGAGGAAGTCAAATTTATCATTTTTTTCCTATTATGAATTGTATATTAAAGCAATGTTTAAGAAACATGCCCAACCCAAGTTCATGAGGATTTTCTCATATATTTTTTCTAGAAGTTTTATTATTTTCAGCTTTAAATTTATAACTGTGAATCATTTTGAGTTAATTTTTATGTGAGAGGTATCTATTAAGGTTTATTTATTTTTTTTATATAGGGTGTCCAATTATTCCAACACCATTTGTTGAAAAGATGATCCTTTCTCCATTGAATTACCTTTGCAAATTTGTCAAAAAATCAATTACTTATATAAGTATGGGTCTATTTCTGAGCTATTATGTGCCATTGATCTATGTGTCTGCATCTATTGACACAAATATGTGATTTTTCTCTTTTAGCCTATTGACGTGATGGATTGCAATAATTGATTTCAAATGTTGCACCAGTCTTGCATACCTGGGATAAATTCCACTTGGTCATTGTGTACAATTCTTTTTACACATTGATATGGCTGATTTGCTAAGTTTTTTAAAAAAATTGTTAATGTTTACTTATATTTGAGAAAGATAGAAGACAGTTCATGAGTGGGGGAGGAGCAGAGAGAGACTGAGACAGAATCTGAAGTGGGCTTCAGGCTCTGAGCTGTCAGCACAGAGCCTAATGTGGGGCTTGAACTCACAAGGGGTGAGATCACGATCTGAGTGGAACTTGGATGCTTAGCCAACTGAGCCACCCAGATGCCCCTGATTTGCTAATTTTTTTGAGAATTTTTACGTCTATATTCATGAAAGATATTGGTCTCTAGTTTTCTTATAACATTTTTGTCTGGGTTTGGTATTAGGGTAATTCTGGCCTTATAGAATAAATTAGAAGTATTTCCTCTGCTTCTAATGTCTGAAAGAGATTGTAGAGGATTGGTATAATTTCTTCTTTAAATGTTTGGTAAAAGTCACCAGTGAATATATCTGGGACTGATGTTTTTTTAAAATAGGTTATTATTGATTCCATTTCTTTAAGAGATATAAGCCTATCCTAATAGTCTATTTCTCTTTGTGAGTTTTGGCAAATCATATCTTTCAAGGAACTGGTCTATTTCATCTAAGTTATCAAATTTGTGGGTGTAGAGTTATAGTGATTCCTTAAAAAAATTTTTTTAAAGAGTTTTTTTTAAAGTAAACTCTATACCCAATGTGGGGCTCAAACTTACAACCCTGAGCTCAAGAGTCACATGCTCTACCAAATGAGCCAGCCAGGCACCCTATAGTTTTCTTTTATTATCCTTTCATGTCAGTAGGACCTGTAGTAATGTCCTCTCTTTCATTTCTGACAGTAGTAAATTATGGAGTCTCTTTCTTAGTCAGCCTACTACAGGCTAATCAATTTTATTGATCTTTTCAAAGAACCAACTTCTGGTTTTGTTGATTTTCTCCATTGGTTTCTTGTTTTCAATTTCATAGATTTTTGCTATAATTCTTGTTATTTCTTTTCATCTGCTTCCTTTGGATTTAATTTGCTCTTTTTCTCATTTCCTAAAGTGGAAACTTAGATGATTGATTTTAAATCTTTCTTCTTTTTTAATATTAGCATATGATGCTATCAGTTTCCCTCTAAACACTGCTTTAACTGCATATCACAAATTTTGATAACACATATAGTGTTTTCATTTAGTTCAAAATACTTTAAAATTTATCTTGGTATTTCCTCTGATTCCTGTGTTATTTAGAAGAATGTTGTTTGATCTCTAAGTATTTGGGATTTTCCAGTTATCTGTTGTTTTCTAGTTTAATTCCATGTCATTGAAAGCAGACATGTCATTGAGACCATCCTCCCTCCCACAACCCCTCTAGTAACCCTCAGTTTGTTCTCCATATTTATGAGTCTCTTCTGTTTTGTCCCCCTCTCTGTTTTTGTATTATTTTTGTTTCCCTTCCCTTATGTTCATCTGTTTTGTTTCTTAAAGTCCTCATATGAGTGAAGTCATATGTTTTTTGTCTTTCTCTGACTAATTTCACTTAGCATAATACACTCCAGTTCCATCTACATAGTTGCAAATGGCAAGATTCCATTCTTTTTGATTGCTGAGTAATACTCCATTGTATATATATACCACATCTTCTTTATCCATTCATCCATCAATGGACATTTGGTCTCTTTCCATACTTTGGCTATTGTTGATAGTGCTGCTATAAACATGGGGGTGCATGTGTCCCTTGGAAACAGCACACCTGTATCCCTTTGATAAATGCCTAGTAGTGCAATTGCTGGGTCGTAGGGTAGTTCTATTTTTAGTTTTTGAGGAACTTCCATACTGTTTTCCAGAGTGGCTACACCATCTTGCATTCCCATCTTTTTTTTTTTTTTAACATTTATTTATATTTGAAAGAAAAAGAGAGTAGGGGAGGGGTAGAAAGAGAAGAGACAGAGGATGTGAAGCAGGCTCTGTGCAGACAGCAGTGAGCCAGATGCAGGGCTTGAACTCACAGACTGTAAGATCATGACCCAAGCCTAAATTGGACACTTAACCAACTGAGCCATGTAGGTGCTCCTGAATCTGTCCATTTCTGATAGAGGCATGTTGAAGTCTCCAACTATGATAGTGGATTCGTCTATTTCTCTTTGCAATTCTATTACTGTTTGCTTCATAATAGTTAGATGTTCTGGTTTTAGGTGCATACACATTAAGGATTGTCCTGTCTTATTTTACAATTGACCTATTCTTTATGCAATCCTCTTCTTTATCTGTGATAATTTTCCTTGCTTTGAAGTCTGATTTGTCTGAAATTAAAAAGCTATTCCTAGTTTCTTTACATTAGTAATAGCATGGTATATTTTTCTCCATCTTTTTATTTTTCATCCATACTTTTGATCTATATGTGTTTTTATATTTAAAGTAGTTTTCTTGTAAACAACATATAATTGGGTCTTGTGTTTTGATCCACTCTGACAACTGTGTCTTTTAGATATTTAGACCATAGACATTCAAAGTGATGATTAATAATAGCTGGGTTAATACCTATCATGTCTGTTACTGTTTTGTTACCCTTTTTCTTTGTTTCTATTTTTGTCTTCCATTCTTTTTCTTGCCTTTGTGATATTAGTTGAGTGTTTTATATGATTCCAGTTTCTCTCCTTTCTTGGTTATAACTCTTTTTAAAGGTTTTTTTTTTTTTTTTTTTTTTTTTACTGGTTGCCCTAGAGTTTACATTTACAAGTAAAGTCCACTTACACATAATACTATACCACTTCATGTTAGTGTGAGTATCTTACAATAGCAAAATAATTCCAACTCCTCCTTCCTGTCCTTTGTATCATTGCTGTCTTTCATTTTACTTACATATAAGCATATATTATATACATAATATATGTACATAATACATATATGTATTATACATACACACATATGTTGTACACATACACACAAAAGATATTTTGAACAAACTGTTGTCTGTTAGATCACTTAGTAATAAGAAAAATAGAAGTTTTTATTGTACCTTCATTTATTCCTTTTTCAGTTCTCTTCCTTACTTTATGTAGACCTGAGTTTCTGACCTATATAATTATCCCTTTTTCTAAAAAACTTCTTTTAAAATTTCTTAAAAGACCTGTCTATTGACAACTCACTCCCTCAATTTTTTTTGTCTGAGTAAGTCTTTATTTCTGACTGACCTCTTTTATTACTATTCTTGTAGCAGACATCGTTGGCAGTAATGGTATCCAATCATAATCTCTGTGATCTCATTTGAGACTGGTTCAGTGGGCAGATATCTGTTTTTTCAGTAGCAACATTAAATATTAAGAAAGCATGACATGTGCTATTTGTTGCAGTATTTGACATTTATCCTCAAGAAAAGCACACACAAGGTGATTTGCTTTATTTGATTTCTTTAATCCACAAAACAATACAAATCATTAACAGTGTGGTGAGTGTTATGGACTTTGGTGTAATGGATAGGATTTGACCAAGCATTTCCAGAGTATTTGGAAGGAGAATCGGGCAGTACATGTCAACTTATTACCATGGCTCTGTGCATAGTCTTCTGTATAGACTGGGAATGTATTATCTGTTATAGTGGTCATGGTGGCAGCTTCTCAATTCTACCCCCACACTTTTCCTTTTAACCTACTGCCCTTGTTAATGATGGATTTAGGAAGGAACTGTGACCCATTTCTTGCCAATTGTACATGAAGAAAGCCTATCTAGGGACTTTTTGGGAAAGGCTTATTGCTTCTAAAGAGACAAAGAAGAGATATGCCTTTTCTTTTTCAGGATATTGTTATGTCTGGATGTGATGTAGAATTGTTAAAACACTACAGCCACAAGAGCAAAATCACCACAGTGAGGAGATGAGAATTGAAAACATCCTTGTTCCTCAATGACAACACTGAGAGCCAGAATAAACAGTCATGGAGCCACCCTATTGGATTCCTTGGATATAAGATTATAAATTTCCTTATCTTTTTAAAAAATATTTTACTTATTTTTGAGAGAGAGAGAGAGAGACAGAGTATGAGTGGGGGAGGGGCAGAGAGAGAGGGAGACGCAGAATCTGAGGCAGGCTCCAGATTATGAGCGGTCAGCACGGAGACAGATGGGGGCTCCAACTCATAAACCACAAGGTCATGACTTGAGCCGAAGTCAGACGCCCAACTGACTGAGCCACCCAGATACCCCATAAACTTCCTTATCATTTAAGCCAATTTGAATTGGTATTTTCAGTTATTGGAGTTGAAGGCATCCTCACTGATACATAATAATATATAATAATATTGTCTAAACTTACATACATAATAAGTAATGGATTCTCTAAATCTACATAGATGCTGTTGTGAATAATAAAATAAAAAGTCATTTTAAATGTTAATGAAGTCAAAGTATCCCTCTGGCATTGCCTAATTTTTTAATCACTTGATTCCAGAAGTACACATATCATCATGTGGAACTCTGTAAAATATTTTGACCTTAAGAAGAGATATTCACATTCAAACGTTGAGAATGATTCACTCCAATGTAGACTCAAATGTAGCTCCCTCATTGTCAAGACCACAAACACCCAAAACTTACAAGTACCAATTCTCAGAAGATGCAAGAACCTTTGAGACTAATTTTAGTAAAAATGGGCATCATTCTAATGTTTTAACTTTTTTTAATGTTTATTTAATTTTGAGTAAGAGAAAGACAGAGCAGGTGTGGGGGAAGGGAAGAGAGAGAGGAAGACACAGAATCTGAAGCAGGCTCCAGGCTCTGAGCTGTCAGCACTGAGCCTGCTGCAGGGCTCGAACCCATGAACTTCGAGATCATGACCTGAGCTGAAAGTCGGCTGCTTAATCAACTGAGCCACCCAGGCGCCCCTTTTTCTTGTTATTTAAAAAAAAATTTTTTTTCTAATGTTAATATCATAAAATCTTGGAGCTCAAAGAGGTCTTAGAGATCACCTAATGATAATGCAAATGAGAAAATTGAGATCCAAATAAACTAAATATGTTATTGAAGGTCATCTATGGTAGAGACAGGACTAAGATGTAGGTTTTTGTTTGCTTGTTTTGCTATGGCATTTGGAGAACTGTTCAAAACGCATTTTGAGGCTCTTAACTATCCTAAATACTGAGGAACTTGAAGGATTATCAAACATTGTGGACCAGGCGTGTTCCTCTAAAATCCGGTGCAAGTTTTAGCAATTCTCAATGATGAACTTAAGTAGAATAACCCTGCTCCTGATGATTTTTACCATCCACTCATTTCTCTTGGGAATAAGAAGTAAGCTTAGCCATTGTACATACTAACAAGATACTTGAACAGTCAGGATAGTTAGTGTGGCATAAAATCAAATGTATTTTATAAGGTAATTTTTTTTGCCATGTACTCTGTGTTTATCAGATTATGCTTGTTTCATCTATATTGAATAAAGCGGCCACAGGAGGAATAGTACCTGAAATGGGGTACTAAAATTTTAATTTTTTTTTTTTTCAACGTTTATTTATTTTTGGGACAGAGAGAGACAGAGCATGAACAGGGGAGGGGCAGAGAGAGAGGGAGACACAGAATCAGAAACAGGCTCCAGGCTCTGAGCCATCAGCCCAGAGCCCGACGCGGGGCTCGAACTCACGGACCGCGAGATCGCGACCTGGCTGAAGTCGGACGCTTAACCGACTGCGCCACCCAGGCGCCCCAGGGGGTACTAAAATTTTAAAGAAAATACTTTCATTTCTGATTATCTCAAATCCCCCAACTCTTTGGCCTGTTACTAGAGGACTTAATTAAAATTTTAAATAGCCACAAAAATGATAAAGATCCAATAATCTGATGCTAAAAACATTAATGAGCATCAGGGAAATACAAATCAAAACTACAATGAGCTATCACCTCATACTTGTCAGAGTGGCTAAAGCCAACAACACAGGAAACAAAAGGTATTGGTGAAAATATGCATAAAGGGGAACCTTCTCACACTGTTGGTGGGAATGCAAACTGGTGCAGCCACTCTGGAAAACAGTATGGAAGTTCCTCAAAAAGTTAAAATTAGAACTATCCTCCAACCCAGCAATTGCACTAGGTATTTATCCAAAGAATATAAAAATACTAATTCAAAGGGATACATATACTCTGATGTATATAGCAGCAGCATCTATAATTGCCAAATTATGGAAAGAGCCCAAATGTCCATTGACTGATGAATGGATAAAGAAGATGTGGTATATGGGGTACCTGACTGGCTCAGTTGGTTGAGTGGCTGATTCTTGATTTTGGCTCAGGTCCCAGGGTCATGATTTTGGCTCATGATCCCAGGGTCACGGGATCGAGCCGTACATCGGACTCCACTGCTGACTGTGGAGCCTGCTTAAGCTTTGTCTCTCTCTCTCTTAAATGAAAAAAAAAAAAAAAAGAAGAAGAAGAAGACTATATATATATATATATATATATATATATATATATATATATCCACACCCACACAATGGAATATTACTCAGCCATAAAAAAAGAATGAAATCTTGCCATTTGCAACAACATGGATGGAGCTAGACCGTATTATGCTAAGTGAAATAAGTCAGTCAGAGAAAGACAAATACTATATGATTTCACATCATAATTTAAGAATTTAAGAAACAAAACAAATGAGCAAAGGGAAGAGAGAAAGAGAGAGAGAGAGAGAGAGAGAGAGAGAGAGAGAGAAAGAGAGACCTTCTATAGAGACCTAACTATAGAGAACAAACTGATGGTCACCACAGGGGAGGTGGGGGTTGGGTTAAATAAGTGAGGAGATTAAGGAGGGCATTTGTTGTGATGAGCACTGGGTGCTGTATGGAAGTGTGGAATCTTATATTGCATATCTGAAATGAATATTACACTGTATGTTAACTAACTGGAATTTAAATAAAAACTTAATAAAGAGAGAGAGAGAGAGAGAAAAAAAAAGATCCATTAATGCTTCTCTTTCCCCACAACTAACAAGAAGGAACTTTCACTTCACTATAATGATTTTATAATAATCCTGTGTAACTTGCAAGAGTATCATAAATAAGGTTCAGGTCATCAATAATAATATACTGCCATAATTGAAATAACATTTTAATAGGTAATTTTGGAAGGAAGTAGACCTAAATCCAAAACCTGGAAAAACAAACCTAGACTGAGAAGAAATATCTGGGTTAATTGCAGTCAGACTGACTTAACTGTATATAGAACCTCCCACCAATGTTCAAGGCTGCCTGTTTTCTTAGCAATAACTTGTGGGTAGAGAACAGTGTTCTTGGCACAGGAAAAGCACAAAAGGGGACTTTTCCATTAAAGGGATAAAAATGCAGCAGGTATGTGACCTTTGGGTTTCCATTTTTGGTTTGTCTGAGTTAACTCAGACATCTGAGAAAGGGCTGGGAGAGTTAAGTTATTTATGTAAACCTTAACTCATTTAATCAGACTATGAGGACTTTTTTAGGTTAGGAGACAGACAAAAATGGGTGTTTGATGAAAGATGGGAGAATTTACTCTGATGCTCAGACAAATGGGGTTGGGGAGTAGGGTAGAATGGGAGGGAATTTCCATTAGTTCAAGATCTGATAAGTTGATCGTCAAAGGGGATTTTATCACAAAAGCTGGGAAGGGATTTTGAAATAGAAAGTGATTTGATCAGATCTCACATGACCAAAAAAACCCTCACAGCAATTATCTACTTGTACTCTCAGAAAGTTCTTGCAGTCCATCAGACTGCCAGCTTTACTAAAGTCTGTGCACTCAACCCAGAACACCATCAGGCTTGTTCTAGGGCCCAGGAAATGCATAGGAAGAAATGCAAGAGATCATTGGCTATTTTGAAAAATCAGCATAGTGTTAAGCCTGACAATAAAGCTAACGAGTTTAGGTTTCTTATAACAATTTGGGAAGAAGGTCTTACATGTAGTCCCAGATTTCTTTTCCCCATATAGACATGGAGACTCTTCTGCTACCGGGAGATCAGTGCCCAGTTAGAGAAAGAAGAACACAAATCAGAAAAGCAAATCTGGGGCGCCTGGATGACTTAGTCGGTTAAGCGTCTGACTCTTGATTTCAGCTCAGGTCATGATCTCACAGTTTGTGAGATGGAGCCCAGCTTGAGATTCTGTCTCTCCCTCTCTTTGCCCCTCCCCCTCTCATACACATACACACTCTCTCTCTCAAAATAAATAAACATTTAAGAAAGAAAGAAAAGCATGGGCAAGACTGGCTAGAACAATTTGGTATCAATAGAACTTCAAAGGCCAGCGGCAAATTGAACGCCTATGGACACCATCCTGGCTGGCCTGCTTAATGAAACCGAGGGGCTGACTTTCCTCATTCCCCACATAGGACATCTGACCACTTGTCCTTTGTACCTCTTCTGCACCCGCCCACACTTTTTCTGCACCTCTAACACTTGAATGCAGCTGTTTGTTTTCTTAAAAGTCCTTGGAGAAATGGGCTGGGTTTTATCTTTTCACTGTATTCCCACCAGTGAACACAGTGTCTATAGTACAACAGGCATTCAATAAATCTTCCTCCTTTCTGAGCTCCTGACTAGTGTTCCCAATCAGTGCTGTCTACCTCCAGGGATATCCTGTTGGGGCTTCAACTTCCATATGTCACAAACCAGACCTGTCATGCTCCCCCTCTATCCTCCCCTCAGCCATGTCCCTGGTGCTGTATTCATCTTAGTGTCTACAGGGCCTGGTCTGTATCAGGCTCGCTGTAGTATTTAGAAAACGTTCATGGAATGAACGTGGAATGAGAAAATAAGAAAAAAGAGAACAGAAAAGAAGTATGAGGGGGAAAAAAAGTAAAATGAAGAAGGGAATCATGAAGGTAACAAAGGATAGGGAACTGAGAAGGATAATTGAGATTGGTTTCCCCCAAATCAGGAGGGATAGGATGCATCTAGATCCCTCAACAGAAGAGCTAGAACACTCTTCCAATTTATTCTACTTCTCTTCCAGCATTTTCTTCCAATTTGGGTTAGACTCTCAATGTTTTGTGAATATGATGAGAGAAGGGACTTACGGGCACGTTTCCACCTTCTCCGCCATTCCTGCATACACAGATCATATCAACATCTGGGCTCTTTCCCACTATGAAGCATGGCAACAGTTGGTGAAAATGAAAAGTGTGATTAGACTCCTTGTTCCTAACCTTGTAGTTCTTGAGATGAGGCTCTGAAATGAAGGTCTGGGGTTAGGTTTCATTTGCTTTTCCCATGGGGAATGACTCCCTATTTCGCCTTAGGTAGGTAAAGGGACAAGATCTTGCTTGCTCTTCTGGTCCTGGAGTTTTTACAGTCTTGTAACTTATTGTATGTTTTCTTTCTGAGTTCTGTTGCCAGCTTATTCCAAGTCTGATGCTCTAATCTCTTTGATGACATGTCATAACTCTTACCCCGAGACATTTTCAGGTAAAGGCAAGATGCAGGCACTCCTTGATTTTATTTGTGGGAGGTACATTCTAGCCCACAGGGAAATGTGTAAGAAATATTCTGTCATTGTAAGGGGCTTGGTAAAATCATGCTGACATGTGGTAGTTGTGAAGGGTGTTTAGATCGATGAAAAGAGCATTTTCCAGAGAAATTATCATTTTTTCAACACTTGTTCCAAAAGGAGGCTTAAAGGACTCCTGTGATTGATTTTTTTAAACTGTGAAAGCCCCTGCTATTCCTACAGCAGCTGTTCTTACATGCTGAGTATCAGCCAATATACCTCAGATTCCTGGCATCCCTGGGATAGGTTTTTCTACTGGAATAGAGAATTTTACTGAAATATAAATGGGCAAGAATTTGTGAACTCCCTCAGTTAGCACATGGGGCAGGCTGTGAAAACCAATGATAGGAGGTCCCTTCCTCCTGAAAACCCTGGCCTAGAGACTTGAAAGATATTCTTTTTTGTAATATTTTAAACAAAATAGTACAAGTGCTCATAAAAATAAATTATTTACATGATATAGACTCTATTAAGAGATTTCTGTAGATCTCTAATATAAATGAATATTAAAAACACAATTCAGCTTGTTGCCTTCAGGCACGGTGTTCACAAGGAAATTAGGCAACAGTACAGATTCAGGCTCAGAACAACCCCAAACAACACACTTGTTGTCCTAAACTCCAATTGTCTCCCACAAAAAATTGGAGTTCAGGGGCAAGAATCATTTTCATGTAAGAAGAACAACACATTCATTCTTAATAAAACAAATGACATCCCCCATACAGCAAAAGAAATGAGCACACGGTTCATATTTAGATGAGTTGGATATTCCACAAAACATTAACTCCATGGATGAACCCTGTATTCCACTAACAGTGTTTATATTTGTGCAGCTCCATTTACCTGAACACACTTGAGAACCTTGCATTTCAGAAGTCAGCTAACAGCATTCGTCAGAGGACAGACTAGACTTCAGAATGGGGAAGGCTGTTTGCATCTCAGAGACCTTCTCAGCCACACCTGAACTCAAAGATCATGATGTATCACCAGGTAGGAATGTTTTCAGAAAAGGACAAGCCCATATATTTGCTATTTTAAAATAATATTTAGATCTGGTGGATGGTAATCTCTAAACAACAACAAAGATGGGGGATAGAGGAAGAAAAAATAATTTAGGATACTTTGAGAGCTCCTGTGACCTCCATGCACAAGAGTGTGATATAGGAGAAAATCTGAACTAATGAATGAAGAGTTCACTTCTTGCTTCACAGTAACTCAAACTCAGGTAACACTGCTTTGTTGTATATAGCTGTTAAAGGCACTGTTTTATTGAATAAGCAATCATCATCATGTTTGTAGCATACAAATAGATGTTAAAATGTTTAACAATGGGTATTTGTGTATACACACACACACACACACACACACACACACACACACACACACACAGAGGAATATTACTTAGCCATGAAAAAGAATGAAATCTTGCCATTTGCAACAATGTGGATGAACCTAGAGGGTATTATGCTAAGTGAAGTCAGTAGGAGAAAGACAACTATATGATTTCGCTCATATGTGGAATTTAAGAAACAAAACAGATGAACATGGTTGGTGGGGAGAAGCAAACCATAAAAGAGACTCTTAACTATAGCGAACAAACTGAGGGTTGCTGGAGGGAAGGTGGGGGCAGTTGGGTCAAATGGGTGATGGGTATTAAGGAGGGCACTTGTGATGAGCACTGGATATTGTATGTAGTGATGAATCACTACATCCTACTCCTGAAACTAATATTATGCTGTATGTTAACCAACATATTATGTTGTATGCTGTAATTTAAATAAAAGCTTGAAACAATAAAAAAGAGAGGAAAAAAAAACAATGGTTTTATTTTTTATATAACCTGGTTTAAATGTTGGTAAGCTCATCTTGCCTCATGGCAACTTTGAGCTGCCTCTGATGTTATTCTTGACTTTGGATTTTATTAGTTCTATTTATGAATTGTGTTAATATGACATGTTGGTCTTTTTGAACATATCCAAATATATCTGCTTTCTCTTATTCTAATATATAACCAACGCTCCCAGTATGTTGTTCTTTTCAACGACTAAAACGTGGGTTTATCTCTAATCCAGTGCTCATGATTACACATCCAACAAAGTTCACTCTATGACCAAAGTACAGTCATTAGATTTTCTCCGTTAGTCCTGAGTACTTATAAGAAACCACTACTACGTGCTTCTTTGTAAACTAAGGCAGGTGAGAACAGTTATCTACCTTTCCTGTCATGATGTTAGTCATTTCTGAGGTGCTTCCCTGAGGAATGGGGGGAGGAGTGGAGGAAAAATCTGCTGTCCAGACCGTCTTCAGGCTGAATATGGTCGATATTCACATATTAAGGTATACCAAGCCTTTTGAGATGACTGTGCCAGGAGTAAGAACTTGCACATCCTGTCTTGAGTCTTGTGATGATTCACAGCGTGACTCAGAGATCTTCAGTGTGGGGGCTGAAGGTGGTTGGCCCAAGGAAGTCCTCCCTGAAACATTATAATAGAATATTTCACTGGAATATTGACATATCTTCTAACTGCCAAAGACAAATGCAAGGTAGGCTATCTCTGAAATTTCAGGCCTAGGAAGCAACTTCTTTTGCCCGGTACTTGGCCATAAATCCTTAACTTGATGTTACTTAACTTAAACCCGTGGCTAATGACATAAAAAGAAACTTACATCCTCCGTGGGAAATAGCTATAGTTATAAAGAAGGCAAAAATCAATCAGCAATGGGAAAGAATAATCATTATAGAAACTGTATCAAGCTAATTAAACTAAATACCAATGTAAACTAAATTCTACTGTATTGGTGGATACATGTCTTTACATATTCGTCCAAACCCATATAATGCACATCACAAAGAATGAGCCCTAATGTAAAGTATGGATTTTAGTTAATGATAATGTATCAATATTGGCTCACAATTATAACAAAGATATCACACTAATGATGTAAGATGCTAATAATAGAAAAACTGGTTGGTCAGGAGAGAAGGTGAGGACATGCATGGGAACTCCGTACTTTCTGTAAACCGAAAAGTGTTCTAAAAAATAAAGTATTAGTAAATAATTTTTTAATTCAATAAGTATGTATAATGTAGCTTCAACGTAGAAATGCCTGTTGCTACCTTAAATCTTCTGAATTCAAGAAAGAAGTAAATCTTGGAACATGAAGGGAAAGCAATTGATTCATGGGCTGCTTGTCTTTTGTTTTCATGGCTTTAAAAAAATAACACGCATACAGAAAGGTACACAAATTATAAATATAGAAGCTTAATGAACAATCACAAAGTGAATATACACCATCTAGGGCAACAAATAGAACATTCATTGCCAGCCCTCAGCAAGTCTACTTTTCAGGAACTTGTAGTACCACAAATTAATTTTGTCTATTTTTGAAATTAAAATGGAATTATTTGATATGTATCTTTTGTGTATAACTTCTTTTGCTCAACACTATGTTTATGAGATCCATCCACATTGTCATGTGTAATTCATTTTTATTGCTGTGCAGCTTTCTGTTGTATGAATATATTACATGTTATTTATACACTGACATTTAAAATGCTTCAGACTTTGACTATCCTGAAAAATGCTGCTACAGATATTCTTATACATGCTTTTGGTGAACATGTGCACAAAATTCCTGCTGGATCTATACCTAGGAACGTGTTTACTGGGTGATAGGGTATGTTCACTTTTAACTTTAGTACCTAATTCCAGATATTCCCCAGGAGTTTACACTCCCACTAGCAGTGTGTAAGAGCTTCAGTTGTTCTAGAGCCACACAAACACTTGCTATTGTCAGGCTTTTTCAGTTTTGCTATTTTGGTGGGTCTACAGTAGTATCTTATTGTGGCTTTATTTTTAATTTCCCTGATTACTAATGAGGTTTCCTACCTTTTTGTGTATTTATTGGCCATTTGGATATACCCTTTGGTGAAGAGCCTGTTCAAGTTTCATGGCCGTTTTTATTTAATTATTTTATTTATTTTTTGGGAGAGAGAGGGAGCGCACATGTGCACATCACGCGTGCACATATGCACATGTGTGCACAAGTTGGGGGAGAGACAGAGGAAGAGAGAGAGGGAGAGAATCCTAAGCAGGTTGCACACTCAGGACAGAGTCAGACATGGGGGTTTGATCCCACAGCTTTGAGCTGAAATCAAGTCAGATGCTTAACTGACTGAGCCACCCAGGTGGGTGTTTCTAAATGGGGATTGTTTGTCTTTTTCTTATTAATTTCCTTGATATTATCAGTTATATATTTTGGAAATAACTTCTCCCAATCTGTGGCATCTGTTTCAGTCTTAAATTTTTTTTTATAAACTGAACACTTAATTTTTTCCTTAATGATCAGTGTGTTTTATCTCTTATCTAAGAAACCTTTCTATTTCCCAAGGTCATAAAGATATCCTCTCTTGTAAGTCTCCTAAATTGTTATTTTTGAACCTTTCACATTTGGAACTGATTTTTGTGAATGGTAGGAGTTAGGGGTCAAATTTAGTTTTTTCCCACATGGCTATCCAGTTGACCTAGTACTCTTTACTTAAAAAGATCATTCTTTCTACCATTTCTCTTTAGTGCTGTCTTTATCATAGATCAAGTCTCTTCTACATCCATATTTTTTTGGACTCTATTTCCCTGTTATTCATCTCTCCTTGCTCCAATTCGACACTGCCTATAAATCAAGATATCTAGGAGAACAAGTCATTCTTCTTTTTCTTTTTTCAATGCTTCTTGGCTGTTCTTGGGCCTTTACATTTTCATTTAAATTTCAGAATCAGCCTGCCAAACACACACATATATACAAACATTTTTAAATGTTCATACAAACTAGAATTTCTAAAAACTGAAATTGCACAAAATCCATATACCAATTTGAGGGAAATCAACATCTTTAAAATGTAGTCTTCCAATTCAGTAGCCTTGTCTATGCCCCCATTTATTTAGGTCTATGATTTCTTACAATAATGTGGTATAGTTGTATGTATTTTATAGGTTATGTGCTTTATAAACATACAGTTGATATGTTTTAACGTTTACAGTTTATATGCTTATATGTTTTATAAACAGAGTTTATATGTCCCTTAATTTTATACTCTATACATTTTATAGTTTTTTGTGTAGAGGTGTTTTTTTTTAATGTTTATTTACTTTTGAGAGAGAGACAGAGACAGAGCATGGGTGGGGGAGGAGCAGAGCGAGAGGGAGACACAGAATCCAAAGCAGGGTCCAGGCTCTGAGCTGTCAGCACAGAGCCTGATGCGGGGCTTAACCCAATGAACTGTGTGATCATGACCTGAGCTGAAGTCAGACAGTTAACTGACTGAGCCACCCAGGTGCCCCTTTGTGTAGAGGTTTTATGTCTTTCATATGTATTAATGTTTTTGATGCTATTAGAAAAAGTTTTTTTAAAATTTCATTTCTATTAAAAGTTTAATAGATTTTTTTACTACTTTGACTTTAAGTGTAGTATTTCATCTCACTATATTCTCATATTATTTAGAATAATTTATTTGTAGATTCTTTTGGGTTTTCTGTATAGTTAATCATATCATCTGCAAATAGTGAGTTTTGTTTTTTCCTTTCCAGTCCTATATTTTTTTTGCCTTATACTTTGTAATAAGAATTACATTATCATTCAGTACAATGAATATAAGTGATAAGAGTGAGCATCCTTGCTATTCTCAATTTTAAAGGAAAAGTTTTCAACATTTCACCATTATATTTATCATAGTTTTTAAATTAAATACTTTATTAAATAAGTTGTTAAACATTTGCTTTTATTTAGCCTGAATTAATGTTGAACTTTATCAAATGCTTTTTATTAACCATCTACTTTGTGTGTGTGTGTGTGTGTGTGTGTGTGTGTGAGAGAGAGAGAGAGAGAGAGAGAGAGAGAGAGAGAGATAGCGTGTGTGAGCAGGGGAGGGGCAGAAAGAAAGGTAGAGACAGGGTCTTAAATAGGCTCCACACCCAGTGCACAGGGTTTGATCCCACAACTGTGAGATCATGGCCTGAGCCAAAATCAAGAGTTGGAAGCTTAACCAACTGAGCCACCCAGGCACTCCAACCCTCTATTTAGATGGGCATATAATTTTTTGGGAGAGCCAATATGGTGAACTGTGTTGATTATCAAGTGCTAAAACAGCACTGTACTCCTGTAGTAAACCCATTTTGGTTGTTCTTCTTATACCCTTCCTCATTTGATTTCTTTGTATAGGAATAAAAAAATAGTAAGATTCTAATTCCTTAAGCTCAAAGTTGATAGAGTATATTGTGATTTTGTGGACTGAAGGCTACGTTTGTGGCATATTTAGCAATATCACGGCTCAGATACCTACAATAAAAGTTTTCCAGGAAATTCTTCCAAGAGGGTTCTAAAATTACTGAGAAATTTAGTTGGCTAAAGGCCAACCATTAAACTTTTCCTATATATCCAACTGTGGTCTGGATACAGAAGCCTTAGGAAGAGAGATCACTATTCCCAATTTTTATTAGGGTTTTTAGATTCACTTCACAGCAATAAAGTCGGCACTTGAGATAAGCAATTAATAAAAATATGAATAATGAAATTTTTTATGGTGATGGTCCTTAAATGTGAAGCATTACTTGCAAAAGTGAAATTGACTCAAATATAAGTGTTCATCCAGGCCTTCAGCAGTTTGAAGTATCCGGAGAAGCATACACTTGGGTCTCAGAGTTCTTGCCATGTTCTTTACACCATTCTACTTAGGTCTAGATAATGAAATTTCCAAACTCTTTTCTTCCATGCCTCTGAATTAACATGGGAGACTTAACAGAGTAAACATAAAGTAACACTGAGCCACACCATATGATGAGGACTGCCCAAAGCTATATAGCAGATTGGGTTCCTCAAGTCCTCAGAAACTGGTCATGCCAGTCAACACGCAGAAATGTGCTAGACTTACCTACTTATCAAAAACAAACAATCGATAAGTTACTCTGAGCCTCAGGATTTCTGACAGGAAGATGAGTCAAGATGTAGTCATTCGTGTTTCCCAAAGTTTGAGCAGCTACCTTGTTCAATCACTAGCTCTGAACAGCATGGTTCTCTCTTCTTGGGGATGACTAGCATACAGCATGGGATAAAGCAGGACATGTTTCCTCTGTTTCCCATTTCTTCTCACTCACTCTTTAGGGCATCTTCGTATAGAGTGACTCTAGGAGATACAGAAGTACTGATCCATTCATAGCATGTGCCACAAGTAACAGAAATATGCAGCAACCAAGATTTCAGCTTTTTAAAAATTTGTGTTCCTCTAATATAAAAGGGGGTTAGGAGATGAACAGTGAGGTTCTCCAAGGATATTTCAGTAAAGTCTTAAGGGTACCTTAAAACCCAGGACACTAATGCTTCAGACAATGGGATGCTGGTAATAGCAGACCACGTGCTTCTGTAAGTGGTCAAGCATGTGGATGACATGGTGCTCTTTGTGGAACAGAATGAAATAAAGCCATATTTCACTTTGTCATACGAACTAAGAGCTATAATACTAACAAACGACCAAAGTCTTCCCCCCGCCCCCGCAAAAAAAACCAAAAAAACCTTTTATAAAACAAGTGGTTGGTGAATGTTGGATAAACTTAAATCAGTTTACTGATGTTTCTTCTGAATATTCATTTGCTACCTATTCATTTGTTATCTGTTATCCATTAGCAGACACAAAAGTTTTAAGAAGTGTATACAGAAAAAAATTATAATTGGAAACGTCCTATTTCTTATTTTATTTTTTTCTGCAAATTTAGAAAAGATCACCCTAATTTTGATCTTACCTGTAAAACACCTTGAACCAGCTCATAGGACACCACTGTTTTACTGGAGAACAATCTGAGAAAACTTGTCTAAATGAGAGATGAGAAAAGTTCTATGATCAAGCAGCAATCTTGTACCTCCCTGCCACTTTTCTCCATCCTCAGCTTTAAGGTAATCACCACCAGCGCCACCACCTTCACCACCATTATGTAGAGAGTTACTATCTGGCAAGTTCCATATTAAACTTTACCTGTATCATCATATTTAATAGAGTAGATATTATTACCCCATTCGATATATAAAGAAACACTTTTGGTGAGATTATCATTGCTATCAGTTTATAAGGGCAGAGTTGAGATTTAAATCCAGGTATATCTGACTCCAATGTCTCCTCTTCTCCTCCTCTTCCTCCTCCTTCCTCTCCTTCCTCTCCCTCTCCTTCCTCTTTTTCCTCTTCCTCTTCTTCTTCCTCCTTTTCCTCTTCTTCCTCTTTTTTTTTTTTTTTTTGTGTGTGAGAAAGAGAGGGCACAAGTGAGTGAGGGGTAGAGAGAGAAAGAGAGAGAGAAGTGGGGCTTACCTCACAGGGGGCTCGCACTCACTGGAAGTGGGGCTTGAGGGCACCCAAAGCAGGGCTGTAACTCACAAACTGGGAGATGTGACCTGAACCAAAATTGGATGCTTAACTGAATAAGCCACTCAGCGCCCCCACTGTCTATTCTTTTAACTGCTACACTGTGATTCGTTTTTTATAACCCAATATACAGCAACGAGTGGAAAATAATAACCCATTTTTGTAAGTCTGTCAATAAGGTGTTTAAAAACTACTCAGTTGGGGGCTCTAGGATGCCTTAGTTGGTTAAGCATCCAACTCCTGATTTTGGCTCCAGTCATGATCTTATGGTCCTGAGATAGAGCCCGGAATCAGGCTCTGTACTGGGCGTGGAGCCTGCTTAAGACTCTTTCTCACTCTCTCCCTCTCCTCCTCCCCCCCTGTCAAAAAACAACAAAACAGAAAAAAATTTCTCAATCATAAATGTATCACTCTATTACTCAAGGTGTTATCTGTACACTGTAATCAGGTTTATATACTTATAGAATGTATTTTACAGAATTAGTTGTAAAAAAAAATGTTGACTGAAAAGCAAGAAGGAAGATTCTTTAAGGATTTTTGTAAAGATGAAATATAGCTTGAATACCATTTTTTCCCCTATGAAGCCTTCGTTGACTCAACCTTCTCAGAATTCCCTTAGCACTTTCCCTGTGCCCTTAGCACTTTATCTCCCAATTGAACCCCAAAAATCTGCTCAATCTTATGCAGGTGCCGGGGATACAGAGATCAAAGATGCAGTTCCTGCCCTCAAATAACTCATGGTAAAAATATGTATTATTTCACAGCTACAGGGTGCTGTGAAAAAGGAAGGGCAATTAACCAGCTAGAAGGTGAGGATGGGGAGGGGAATAAAAGAACATGGGCCACTGGGAAGGAAGTGAGAGAGGGTGGGGATTTTGACCCTTGATCCTAGTCTTGAGGTGGGAGGAGGAATTAGGCTGCTCAAAGTGTATTTGTACGGATGCACATGCACATGTTGTGCCTGTGTCTTCCAGGCAGAAAGACCAAGCAAGATGATGAGGAGTCTGGTCTGTTTTGGCAACTGCAAGTACATGATTAGAGAAGGCCTGTGTGCAGGGTGTGTGCTGCAAAGTGGTTGAGGATGAAGCTGGGAAGTTGTGACCGATTTTGCCTGGCTTATTTCTTTAGCATTGTATTTTAAGGTTGGATAGTATTCCATTTGTATGCAGAAACCACATTTTGCTTATCCATTCATCTGCTGATAGATGTTTGGGTTGTTTCCACCTTTTGGTTGTAATGAGTAATGTTGGTATATAAATATGCTGGTATATAAATATCTGTTTGAGTCTCTGCTTTCAATTCTTTGGGGTATATACCAAGAAGTGGAATTGCTAGATAATATGGATGTTAAAAAAATGCAATCTTGCCTCCTGTGTGTCTCCTTTACTGTGCTTGCAACACTTCTGACACCTCTGGTCACCAAATGCAAGGTTTTGTTTCCCACACTAAGCAATTCTCTGTGACACCAGCTGGGTCCTACAATTTAACTCAATTCTGACACTATCTGCCTGGAAAAAGCATCAGATCTCACAAGTGAAAGGCTCAATTTCATGAGACTGTTTCCTACTACAGATGCCAGTCATAAGTTGTAGGTTCCCAGGTTACCCAAACCTCTGTCCAACTTGGCTACAAAGTCTAGGTTCCTGTGACCTCCTACCCCTTGGATTCAATTATTTGCTACAGCAGCTCTCAGAACTCAGGGAAACACTTACTTGTGTTTACCAGTTTATTAAAGGACATGATAAGGGATGCAGATGAACAGCCAGACTAAGAGATGCATTGGGTGAGGTCTGGGAGGGTCCTGAGCACAGGAGCTTCTGTCCCTGTAGAACTGGGATATGTCACCCTCCTGGTACATGGATGTGTTCACCAACCTGGAAGCTCTTCGAACCCAATACTGTTGGGATTTTATGGAGGCTTCCTCACATAGACATGATCAATTATTAACTCAGCTTTTAGCCTCTCTCCCCTCAAGAGAAGTCGTTGGGGGAGAGGGAGGTGCCTGAGAATTCCAAGCTTCTAATCATGCCTTGGTCTTTCTGGTAACCAGCCCCTGTCAGTAATTTAAAGGGCACAGTGACAATTCTGCCTGCTGTTAATATTCTCCCATCCCCATCCCTCACTCTATTAGATTGCCACACTACAACTCTCTTTTTTTACTTTGTTTGGGATTTTCACCTTTTGAGCTACTGATTAATCATTTATCATTAAATTTATCCACTCAAAACATATTTATTGAGCACCTCTGATAAGCATCAAACGTTAATAAAAGTAAGGGCATGAATTCCAGAAGATGACAGTAAAAGCAGAATAACCAGGAGTGTGTCCTGTGGTGGCAAGTGGCAGGTAGTGGGAGCTAGCCTGAAGTGCAGGGCTTGGGAGACTGGGATTTTAATGATATGGGAAGGCTGCTGAGAGGAAGGAAAGGTCATTGAAGAAAAAAAATCCTCCATGTAACAAATTTTCCCAGGGCTCATACTGATTGAATCTATGTGATAAATACTGGTATGTCCAATTTTCTTTGTTAACTCCAAAAAAAAATGTATTTACTTTTCTATCTTTAGCACCTAGCACATCTTCCATAGCGCCATATTAATGGTTGTTTCTACAGGGAATTTTATATGTAACTTTAACTGTCTATGAACTAAGTAATGGTGGAAACTGGTAATCTAAGGCGAACCAAAATGTGCCCAAACTGTAATTAGAAAAACTCAGAGCTAGAAAAGATCACTCTTCTCTCTACAATTCATAGATGAGAAAACTGAAACCATAAGATTTTACTGAATCTGCCAAAGTCACATAGTACGTTGTTAGTAGCAGGGTCCGTAAAGAACTCTGCTGCTCTGATTCCATTTGTATGGAATCTCCTGCTGCATCATATTTCCAGCAGGATGAATGAATCTGAGAAAAACCGTTGTAAATGTTAATGTGTATCATTGTACTTACCGAAACTTGTATTCACACAAAAATCCCAAATGACTTTCCCATTTTCTCCAATTTGAACTGACAACCCATGATTATGCCATGTTGAAGAAACCTCACCTTCCCAATTTGTGACCACAGCCCATCTCATCCCCAATTCACTGCACACAACAACAAAATTCAACAAAGAGAAGGTTTGGCATGCTAAAGACAAATGAAGTTAGGTCTGTGGCTTTACAGCCTTATTCAGTTAAAATTTTACCTTCTATAAAATGCAGCTTATCTAATTTATAAGATATACTCAGGTCTAACCTGTTATTATGATATTGCACCCATCGTAAGAAAGTGTAGGTATATCTATAACGCATGTTTACATCTTCATTAATCATGGAGTCTTGAACTTCTATAATCCTTTTTATTCAATTGTATCAAAGGTCTTAAAGAACATCTTAAAGAACGTGAGGTACGCATTTCTCATTAAGGAAGAAATCATGATTTTCTCAGAATATAGCCTCACTAGTGTGCCCAGTTTTTGTGGTGTTTGAGCTATGTGGACCTCAAAACCCAGGTTAAATCTTCAAAATAACTTGTCGTATGGCATACATAAGCCTAGTAATCAGTAATGTTATAAAAAATAGTGTTTTAAAACACAGGTTTTGTTCTCCTTAAAAGCAAGAAACATATAGTAAAGATGTCTCCCTTCCTCCTTTCCCCTCTCATTCTTTCTTCTCCTACAGAATTCCTGGCACTGAATTTTGAACTCTTGAGCACGAGTTCATTATGAACATAGTGACTGGGGAAAGCTTCCTATAATCTTAGCTTGAGCAGTTATTGATGGGTTTATAAGGTTTGCCTTCAGAGCTGTAATTAGTATGCAGATGTTCAGTTTTAGCTTTGTAAGTACAGACTTAGGATGGTTCAACTTAAGATTTCTCAACTTTACAATGGTGCAAAAGTAATATACATTCAATAGAAACTGTACTTTGAATTTTGAAGTGTGATCTCTACTCTCTCCTGATGCTAAGCAGCAGCAGGCAGCCATAGCTCCCGGTCAGCCATGTGATCACGAGGGGAAACCCCCCACACACTTAAGACCATTCTGTACCCATACAACCATTCTGTTTTTCCCTTTCATTCAGTACAGTATTCAATACATTAGATGAGATATCCAATACTTATGAAATAGATGATCTTGCCCAACTGTAAGCTAATGTAAGTGTTTTGGCACATTTAAGATAGGCTAGGCTGCTAGCATGTTCAGTAGGTTAGGTGTATTAAATGCATTTTCAACTTAACGATATTTTCACTTTACAATCAGTTTATCAGAATATAACTCCATTGTAAGTAAAGGAAGATTTGTACTCCCATTAGTTCCCATAATCCTAAGATGTAGTCTTTCAAATCTGTAATAATATGCTATTTTCACTCCCTAAAATCAAGTCACTTCAGGTACTGGCCTACCACATCTACTGTTTGATATCTGTGGATTTCTTTTTCTGAAATGAATGCTCTTCGTAGAGTTTCTTTTGGGAGCTTAATCACATTCTCAGCACAGAATTCTCTTTAGGTTAAGGGGATCAGCAAGTCTGATTCTTTCAAACTATAAAAATGAAAATATTCATAGCAGATTATATTGGTGGATAAAATTGGTTTGGTTAGGATTCATTCATTCCAAAAAATAGTGACTGAAAATAAACTGTTATCCCTATAGACACTTATTGGCATGAAACAAAGTCAGCTTCACATACCTACAAAACTAAGGGAAACAGCTCTGAGTGAAGATAATATGTACTGGTAAAGCTGCTTTTTAAAAAAGAGGAACATCTTGCCAAAGATTCAAACTCATTCCTTTTGGGGCAGCTTAATTGCACAAGCTTTATGTTAATTATTGTTATATTAAAGATTTGGCAGTTTTACAAAAATCTTAAACTTGTATGTGCAGGTTTAAAATGCCCTATTTCAACGGCCCAGAGTTACGCTAGGAAAGCATTTCGGAAAATGGCAACGTATAGTAATGCTTTTTTGTTTTTTAAAAATCCTATGGGCAGCTTATAATTCATAGTCTCATAGGAATTTGCTTAACAAATGTGGACGTGATTAGTTGCCTGCTTTCCAAAACCCAAACCTGTGTTCTTTGGTATCATGATATGCTATCTGCCAAACGACAGGCTTTCAAAAGTCTAAGAAGACTGTGTCTGCTGGTCAGTGTTATCTGTGTATTTGGTATGAATTCTACTCACAGTAGATCTTTGGTAACATAGAGGTTGAGTTTTCAATATCCAGCACTCACAGAAAGGGATAGATTCACAAGTTATAACACAGTGTAAGGAAGAGGGTAAACAGTGCAAACTAAGCCATCATTTCCATGTACTATGGACTACTGGAAAACAGTTGAGTAACATTCTCTTGATTAAAAAAAAAAAAAGATAAAGGAAAAGTTTGTAAATGGCTCTAAGAAAAGGATAATTTGACTCAGAGCCAGTCACTTACATTGAAAAGGGAAAAATAACTGAGATGATGTATGTACTTGAAAGCTGTGATAGTAGTAACTAGAGTGGCACATAAGGGGAAAACTTGGGGAGGTGGGAGGTTTGGCAAGAGTTCGAGTTAAAGGTGCTCATTGTTGAAGGAAAACTATTGTCTTAATTTTGGGTTAATGAAGTTTAAATAGATGGGTGGAGTCTTGGAGGATCAGGTCAGGATTAATGTAGCTATATTTGTTGCTTCTTTTCCAAGATCCTATTCATGGGAAACACGTATTTTCACTATTAAAAAATGGTGGTACCATTTGCCAGGTGAGGGTCACCAGCATCATCGTCAAATTTCACGCATTATTTTTTGGTGGCCACAGAGGTGTGACAGAGTGGAGATCTGGGTAATGCTGATGTCACTGACAAGTTAGGTATGGCATGGGGGACATGGGCATGAGGATGTCTTGGAGGTGGAAGACAGAGAATCAAGGAAGAGTTGCCTTTGCTCAAGCCACCTCCCCCATCTTTGATAATGTCTTTCCAGTGGATCCTCCCTGGGGATTTAGACCTCTGTGTCAGGTGCTCTGCATTCAATGAGTTTGGTACTGCTCATCAGGCCCATGATGAAAATCTAAGGCATTTTATGTAGCCTTTGGGAATGGTGGGAAAGGGATGAAGTTTCAAACTAGCTTTCAGATCATGAATTGGACCAGAACATTCCTGGTTGTAGGCTGACTCACAGATTTTCTCTACTACTATATCTATCATCAAAGTTTGCCAAGGGGTTAGAAGAGCAGATGAAAAAAAAAAAAATCAATAGCATCCTAGAACATGGTAGAATGATCTCTTAACTCCTTATTTTCCTGGTACAATTAGACAGTCTTGCTTCTCCATCTAAAAAATATCATCGAGAAGAAAGCTTTTAATGTAAAAGCTTTTAATATAAAAAGACTGAAACAGTAACGAGAAGCAAGGATAGCAAAATGCATTGACTTCTTTGCCAGCACTTCAAACAGATTTCAATACTGTGAAATTATCTTGGGAGTTGTTATCTCTCAAACTTCAGGTAGTTAAGGATGATTATAAGACATGTTCTGTTGCTTAAGGATTTGCTGACATCTAATGCCTTTTTTCCTCGAAATGAATGCAGCAGTAACAGTTGAGTTAATAAAGGATCTGAGAAAAAATGTGGCTTTTAGCTATACTTTTATTACCATTACCTTTCCACAGTCTTAACTCCTCTGCCACGACCCTCCCACCCACACACTAAGATACCCCCTTCCTCACCATTACTAATCTAACCTGAATCACTCTATTCTTCTCCAAGAGAACACACCCCAGTAACAACAGTGAATCACAGACACTCTTGCTTCTCTAGTCTCTAATGAACTTGACAAAATGCCAGATCTAATAAAATAAGACAGGAACTTCAGGTGAAAGGAGCTCTGTAAGGTTCTTGTTCAGTATCCTACCCTCAATATTAGTTACCAGATGAGTTTTCTAGTCTTGCAGTGGACAAGTTTTTATCACACTAATGGTATTGACCCTCCCCATATTTTCCTGCTCTAAGTAGCCATCCTACTCAGTAAGGCAACCTCTCAGGCATGCCTAATAGCTAGCTAAGTCAAGGGCTCTTTCATCTTGAGGGTGAAAAAAAAATCGGTTTGGGGCACCTGGGTGGCTCAGTTGGTTAAGCACACAACTTCGGCTCAGGTCATGATCTCGTGGTTCGTGAGTTTGAGCCCCACGTTGGGCTCTGTGCTGACAGCTCAGAGCCTGGAACCTGCTTCAGATTCTGTCTCCCTGTCTCTCTGCCCCTCCCCTGATCACACTCTGTCTCTCTCTCAAAATAAATGAACGTTAAAAAATTTTTTTAAAAAGTCCATCAATTACACATTATAGAATTCCATATGAGATCTTTCAGTAATAGAGAAAAGAAATAGAAATAGTTTGTCAGTTACGCAAAGGGAAATTTGTAAGATAACAGAGCACTAAAACACATCTTTACCATGGATAAATCTATGAGAATCAAATTCATGGCAAGAGAAACATACAGGAGAGTTTTTGAAGATTTTCTACTTATATACAAATGTCAGAAGAAATACTGAAAGCTAGTTAAGAGAATTTAGTAGACTTTATCTGAGTGTTACAAATGCATACTAAATTTTGTTTAACCTGCCCTAATGCACAATATAAATCAATTTAATCGTGTGGATTTTACACAATACCTCACCCAAATGGATTTTAATCCTGGTTTTAAAAATGTATATTTTTCATTGTTAAAAAAATATCTATGGACACTAGCTATATCTGCATGATATAAAAAATTGTGTTAATACACAAAAGTCAGTGGAATGGAATTTAGCTCACCCTGTTAAGATTTTTAAAATAATGCTACAGCCAAGAATTTAAAAAATAAATCCAGAAAATGAAATTTTAAATTGTGGCTTAAACGTGTGTGTGTATGTGTGTGTACGTGTGTGTGTGTGTGTTTATGTGGAGAAAGGGAGACTATTTTCTTCTTGCTATTAAAAAATGAATAAAAAACCCTCATAAAGATTTTTAGGCCTATGTCATCATCCCACTGACAATAATCACAGACAAGAACTGGAAGGAGCATTTTACCACTCCCTGATGAATAACAAAGTAGCTAACAGTAGCCTTGGGTATTGGAGAAATTTAAAAACACACAGAGAAACATAGTGCCTTAGGTTAGTATTAATTACTATTATCACTGAATTCTATTGTTCAAATTATTCTCTACGGTAGTCAGGCAGGAGTCCTTGCCTTCTGGCTTTCTAGGGCTGTATTTTTCCCAGCCTGAAAAGTTTCAAGTAACATACAATGTCCTGTGTCACAAACAACAAACCCCTTAGGAGCCAATAGATTTTGGGCTCCTAAAGACACGGAAGTGTTTGCTAGGCCTTATGTAAAGGTATAATGAAAACTATGAGGGGCTATATTCTAGACCCTCTACACAAAGTTGAAAATGGAAGGTATGTTTCTATTTGGGGATGTCACAAGAGTAAGTAAAATACCAAACTTAACCCTGGGAAGATCGTTCAGTTCTAACAGTACATGGAAGTCAGAGATGTAGGTCAACAAATGCGCATTTCTGAAATACAGGTTTTCCTGAGCACTTATCCTGAAGTTCTTTGAAAATCTGGCCAAAACAATCCCATTTAATATACCAGTTCACATAATAAGCAAGTCAGAACATTTGCAAGGCAAGGTGTTGTTTTCCTTTATGCAGCCAGGAAAAACGCAGCTCTGAGCTTAGGCTGTCATGATAAAAGGATTTTGGAGCAGCTGATTTTAGAGAATCATAAAAACAACCCAACCTTATGCCCCAAGGTATAAAGAATATGCAGAGTCTGCATTGTGCTTCTAGTGTCAGGACAAATCATTCTGCTTTTTTCAGTGTAACTGATGCCAATGGATGAGTAAAGAGAGAAATAAATGTACAGACAGACCTGTGGCTTGGTGAGGTGAATAACACCTGTATCAGAAAATCATGAGTTCTCCCTTTCATTTTGTAACTTCCTTGAGGTTAATTTATATAGTTTTTGAAAAATTTAGAAGAAGTGGAATATGTATTATTAATTGTATACGGAGGCACCACATTTTCTGCTATTTTTGGCTTAAATTACGTAGGATCTTATAGATGACAGCATCTTTAAAAAAAAATCTGGCCTTGGGGCACCTGGGTGGCTCAGTTGGTTAAGTGTCTGACTTCGGCTCAGGTCATGATCTTGCGGTCTGTGAGTTTGAGCCCCGCGTCGGGCTCTGTGCTGACAGCTCAGAGCCGGGAGCCTGTTTCAGATTCTGTGTCTCCCTCTCTCTCTGACCCTCCCCCGTTCATGCTCTGTCGCTCTCTGTCTCAAAAATAAATAAACGTTAAAAAAAAAAATTAAAAAAAATAAACAAAATAAAATAAAAAATCTGACCTTTTGGGGGCAATAAGTGAAAGGGTGAAAGAATTATGTGATGCATACCTTTAAGTGTATTTATTTTGAAAGAGAGCGAGAGCGAGAGCGAATGAGTGGAAGAGGGGCAGAGAGCGAGGGAGGGAGGGAGAAGGAGAAGGAGAGAGGGAGAGAGGGAGGGAGAGGGGGAGAGGGGGAGAGAGAGAGAGAGAGAGAGAGAGAGAGAGAGAGAGAGAGACTCAAAAGCAGGCCCTCTGCTGTCGGCCAGGAGCCTGATCTGGGGCCTGAACTCATGAACCGGGTGAGAAACCAAGAGTCTGACACTTCACCGAATGAGCTAACCCAGGCACCCCTATGACACATACCTTTATATGAGGGAATGGTGACTACAGTTGCATATATAAAATCACAACTATTGAGTGCTTCCCCTGTCATGAATTCTCATTTAATTCTCCAGTCCCTAGGAGGGCGGTGCTATTATGCCTATTTTACAGATAAGGAAGCCAAGGCACAGAGACACTACCTTACCAAGCATATAAAACAATCTCAGGATTTGAACCTAGGCAATTTGCCTCCAAGGTTTATATCCTTAATCACTGCACTGGGTTGTCTTCAGGTTCTATATTTGACCGCTTAGGACTCAGTTAATTCCTTGGGGTCCTGGCTACTTGTAAGCCATTATTAGACATTTGTAAAGAGAGACAGTGTCAACGTTTACAATGGCCGTTCATTAGGGTTGAAAACACTAGCTCCTTAAAAGTTCCCAACTTCCATGTGACTCAGAAATTACTAATTGTCTTTCCCCAAACCCAGTGCTCCACCCAATTTATTTAACTTTGCTGTTGCACAGCAACAGAACACCACCACCAGGAAGTGAGGGTTATTTTTTTAATGTTTTTATTTTTTAACAGTAACCTTTGTGCCCAACGTGGGGCTCAAACTCACCAGCCCGAGATCAAGAGTCCCGAGAGTCCCGTGCTCTTCCCACTGAGCCAGGCAGGCACCTGCAGGAAGGTTATTTTAATTTTTTATTTATCTTGAGAGATTGGAAAGGCTGACAGCCGGACACGCGGCTCGAACTCACGAACTGGGAAATCATGACCTGAGCCAAAGCCGGACGCTTAACCAACCCCAGCCACCCAGGCGCCCCTGAGGGATATTTTAGAGGAATGCGCTGCCCAGTGTTCAGCAAGGGCCATCCCTGCCTCAAAACATCTGAATTCTGGACCAACACAAACTTACTTAGTGATTGGTCTGCTTCCCGCATAGCCCAAAGGGGCTACATTCTCACAGATTTGACCAGACTGGAAGCCAAGCTGAAGAATTTAAAATTTGAGCTTTTCAGTAGAAAACCTAGGACAGAACCGCCGTTGGCGGCAGCAAAGGCTGGAAATTAGCTCAACTGCATCCGCCCGGCCTCTTGGAGAGATTTCTAACATGTTTGGTTCTCAACCGGCCGCGTAACCCAGCGCTGGTCTTTTGTGGTCTTTGCCTCAGGAGGGCTTACAGCCTTGAATTTAACCCACAGCCGGCTCTGCGGCTTTTCCTCCCGCCCCGTCTGAGGAAGGACCATTGCTGTGGTGAGCGAGGGCGGACACCATCGAGAAGCAGGAAAATGGGGGGGGCGGTGTTGGGGGGACGCTGAGACGTACTTCACACACCAAAAAACCAGGAAGCTGGAAAAGAAGGCGAGGCCAGGAAAGAGGAGGGACAGGACGCCCGGGAAAGAAGCACGCCCCCCCTGCCCCCCCCGGCTCGGAAGCCGTCAGTCCTCCCAAGCTCAGCCGGGCCCGCCCCCGACGCCTGCGGAGGCTCGCGGACACGCGCGCACAAGGCCACAGCTCTTTGGCGTTGGGCGGAGCAGAGCTGCGAGCGTCCTCCGACCGGGCCAATCACGCGTCTCTCTCGGCTCCGCGAGGCCCAGCTCAGCCTCCACCCCTTCACGGGCACTCGTGGCCGCGAGCGCGCACGCACGCAGTCCCACCCTTCTTGGACGCTAGACCGCGAGAAACTGAACGCGTCGGTCAATCTGGCCAATCGCGCGTCTCTTCCGCCTCCCGTGAGGCCCCGCCCCTGGGACGGGACCGGCTGCGGCCGCGGCGGCGCGCATTTTGTCCTCTGGGGGAAGGCGAAGGGAGCTAGCTTGCCGGCAGCCGCGGATGTCGCAGAGCGGGGCTGCTTTGGCGTCGGTTGTGGAGTCGAGTAGAACTCCCTTTCCGCGGTCAGGGGACCTCTCAACCCATCCTCTGACCTGAGATCTTTCCAGGGTTAGTGTGGGTTTTCTGCTGTGGTGGGAGGAAGGAAGAAACTCCTCCCTGTCCCCAGCCCCCAGTAAAATTGATGCCTTTGTTTGAGGAAACAAACTTAGGCCAACTCCCTTTCAGGGTTTAGTTGCTACTTGACAGAGACGTGTATTTATCTGCGTTTGTGTTGCTGTTCCTCAGGCATGGTTTCTAGTCACAGGGTTTTTTAGGGTTTAAGGTAGTGTGACATGGTTGATTATGTTTTCTGGGTCAAGATTTCAGTTATATTTCCTTTCATGGTAAAGGTGGTGTAAGAAATTAAAGAATTCCTGAAGAATTCCAAGGTGGTTGTTCTCCCCAGCCCCCACACGGCAGATTTGAAGATGGAGAGTGTTTACACGAGATGCTTGTTAATTTGCCCCGAAAAAAACTAGTAGTCTTAGTTATTTAGGAAGGTAAATGGAAAACTGTAGAAAGCCTAAGAATGAATCACAACTAAGTGAAATAGTTGCTGGCCTACTTGTGGCTGTTATATGTACAAACAGTAAGTTCTTTTACAAAAACTGAGTGTATACAGGTGTGGGTTAATTTTATTTACGTTCTGATTTTTTTTTTTTTTTTTTTTTTTTAGAGGTAAACCAAGATTTCATTTTCAAGATGGAAAGCCCATCCTACTCGGCTGTGATTTCACCTAGCACTCCACGGGACTGTGCCAATCCACCCTCTCCCTGTACAAGTAGTTCAAGAAAACAAGTACGAGTATCTTAGTTCTTTGAGTGGAGCTAGTCATTATTTCTAGGCATTGGGCCAGTAGTGGGTTTAATTCTACTGGAGGTTGTTAATTTACATAATGTGTAGATCAAGAAGTAGGTATTTTAGTAACTATTAAATAGTTTCAGGTTTTTATTCTTAGCTAATGGGTTTGACTCCCTGCCCCCCCTCCCAGATTTTCATCTTGAATCAATTATTTTCATTTAGTTTCAGATCAGGTTATTACAAAATTCCAAATTGAGGAAGTTTGAATCTGCAGTATTCTGAAGGTCTTTGGCGGCAGGATCTAGGTCTTTTCCTTAAGAAGCACTCATTAGTGTCAGACACGTGCTAGTTGCTGAACAAATGTTTGTGAAGAACGGGATAAGTGTCTCAACACTATTTTAGAAGGGTGCTGACTTTGCTAAAATGAAAAGAATGAAATTAATGGGGCTTGCAGGAATTAAAGACATTTTGTGATGGTTACTTTAGATATATGGAGATATAAAGCCATCTAGTGGTGTCTCCTATTGTAAGGTATTTATTTCTAGTTGATTTACTTATATGAGAATGTTTCTCTTGATTAAGGTTTTGTGCTTTTTTCCAGCCTATGAGTGCAACACTTAGAGAACGATTAAGGAAAACAAGATCTTCATTTAATTCCTGTGATAGTGTGGTAAAACGTCTTAAAGTAGAGAATGAAGGGAATGATCAGACTTTTTCCAAGAAACCAGCATCTTCCACAGAAGAAAACTGTTTGGAATTTCAGGAAAATTTTAAACACACAGACAATGAATTTGAAGAAAGTACATATTTGAAAAATACCTTCAAAAATATCAGTGCAAGTGAATCTCAATCACTTGATACTGAGTCACGAAGTGATCTCCAAAGTGGCTTTGTGAATGAGGATCTTCCCAAACAAGGATTAAGTGAAGAAAGAGCAAAATTGGTGAAGCAGATTGAGGAGAAAGAAGACCTTCTTCGGAGGCTAAAACTGGTTAAAATGTATAGATCAAAGGTGAGAATAATTTCAGAACCATTTCTTTTTTTGTTTTAATTTTTAGATAAATGATAAGTAATTTCAAAGAGAAAATAAGTTTATTTTAGCATAATGAGCAGTAAGCCAAATATCCAGAAACCTGGCTTCCCACAACTGTAACCCAAATGTTAGTCATAGATTTAGAGGAGAGTAGGTCTCTCAACACCAGATACAACTCTAAAAATTGCCAGCTCTCATTTAATACATAGTAGAAGCTTTTCTCTCTACTTTCCAGCCTGTAGGAAGTATTAATACCAAAAGATAGATGCAAGTACAACGACAACAGAAGTGACAGCTGCCAGTGAATGATTATAAAAGCTAAAATTGGGCCACAGAGTACAATAAAAAATATTTTTAGTAATAATCTTGTGTTCTTCCAAATTGTTAAAATGCTCCAGGTATTTTGTTTCTAAAAACAACAAATATAAATTAGATTTTAGACTTCAGCCCACATAGGTTGAATTCCATAGAAGTTGGGCACTTGGAAGAAGATAACCTTTACTTACCTGGATCACTCACAGGTATGTATGTAGTTCCTCCTCCTTCCCCGGCAATGTGGAGTAAGTGGTAGGATAGTGTGTCTTATTTGCTGTCTTGAATTTTTAGGATTTTACTAAATATAACTACTTGGGTTTTAGTTTATATTAAGTTGAATATTTTCATTTTTTTTTAAAGTACAGCTGTAATAAAGGTTTTGTTTTGTTTTGTTAACCTATATTGTTGCTTCTCTACATAGTTTTGTCCTACTTCATGATTTGATTTGTCTCTGAGGGTAAGTAAGGATGGTCTAGAGCTTGGACCAAGCAAAATGGAACTCAACCTGAGTTCTCATTGTAACCATTCTACTTAAAACCATTCTACTTTTGCTTGAGTAGAAGTCCCAATCCTGACCAAGTATGTTACCCCTTAAACCTACTCAGTCGACTAATTTAACAACTTTCATTAAGTATGTTAAAAAAGTACGTTAAAATGTTAAAGTATCTAGCTATTGACATATCTTTATTTATTTTATTTTTTTCCTATTTCAGAACGACCTGTCTCAGTTGCAGTTGTTAATACGGAAATGGAGAAGCTGTAGCCAGCTATTGCTTTACGAGTTGCAGTCGGCTCTGTGCGAGGAGAACAAGAAACTCAGCCTGACTCAGTTGATAGACCACTGTGGGTTAGATGATAAATTGCTACACTATAACAGAAATGAAGAAGAATTTATGGGTGTTTAATTCATAATTTTTTCTCCAGAATATTTTTGAGAATTCCCACTTAAAAGATACTTCATACATTCAATTTAAAGGGAAGGTAAAACATAAGGGCTTAGAGAAAGGTATCTTGATGAATATCCATTTAGAGCAATTTATTTTGGTTATTTTAATCAATTTATTTTGGATAAATTTTCCAAAGATAACTTGACATTTAAAGAAACATAAAAAAAAAATTAAATCATGTTTAAAAAATAATCTGGGCATTTCTGGAAGTCAATTTTAATACATTGTTTTGTTGGATAAAAAAGTTTTATTTTAAATGTTAAAAAATAGTTCAGTCTGGTGAATGTCTAAACCTAACGTGGTCTAAAAATGCCTGTCTGTGTCCTAAGTTTATGAACCTTGTTTCCATCTATTTGCCACATATTTCTATCTGGATAGTATAGCAGGTAATTAAACTTGTTCATATATCCAAATATTATATTCGTCCCTGTCTTCAAATTTGCTTTTTGTATTCTTCATGTCATTTAGTGAAATGGCTGTCTGTCTCTTGCAAAACAACATATCCTTATCCCCCACTTCAAGACCTACAAGGTCCTTCACATTTGTCTACTTTTCTAGCTTTTTCTCAGTTTGTAATGACTCCTCAGCCAGAAACCCACATTGATAGTGTCATGTTTCTGGCTGCTGTGTAACCTGTGATGGCTGTACACAGAATATGACTCAAGCTGGCCCAGATGGAGAATTGAAATTGGGCTGAGGAAAAGAAAGCCCATCTTTTTTTGTGGCTGAAGCTGTTGTAGGTAAACTTGGAAGCAGAAAAGCTAGCATACTAAGGATAGTGTGTGATCTTACTAAGAAAGGCAGAGATGATAGATGGAGAGAGAGCTCTGTAGATCAGTGGCTTGTTGGTTCTAACTTCCGGTCCTTCCTGAGGGCCTTCTGAATTTCTGCTTTTAGGTCCTTTTAAGGGCTAAAACAGCTTTATTTAGTTAAAAACATCTTGAAAGAAAGTACTTCCCTACTAGTAGGTAAATAGCCAATACCCCGAGGCCCTTCCTCCTCCAAGTGTACTCCCATGTTTTTTAAATTGTTTTTAATGTTTATTTATTTTTGAGAGAGACAGAGAGACAGAGCATGAGCAGGGGAGGGACAGATAGAGAGGGAGACACAGAATCCTAAGCAGGCTACAGGCTCTGAGCCATGGACCGTGAGATCATGACCTGAGCTGAAGTCGGATTCTTAATCGACTGAGCCACCCAGGTGCCCCAAAGTGTACCCATTTTTGACCCAGTACTGCCCCATGATCTAACAAACTATTAATATTCGGCATAGCAGGAAACCTTCAGACCCTGGTCTTACATCCATTCTAATTGTTAGTGTCCACCCCCCTCGCCACATACCCTTCTCTCACCACACAAATTCCTGCCTTCTATACACTGCCATTGTCACTAGTTGCTGTGAACCCAAGAGGACTGGCCTAGGCCTCTCATGGGCCTCCCGTGACCCTGAGATTCCTGAATAGGCATCCCTGGGGACCTGTGCTGTTTTGAGCCTATAAGCCTCCCCTGCTGCTTGCTGCTCAGCCAGAGGGCCTAAATGTGGCATGAGAAGTGGTTTCCCTGGCAATGGTACTGGCATTTGGCTGCAGCTACTCACTGTTGATTAGTACATCCCCTAAAGTCACCCTTACATGTCCACTTGGAGGAACTATAGCATCAGTGGGACTCTGGTTCTGGGAAAGTTGGGGACAGCAAATAGGCACCATAGTAATCTGCATTTCCAAGGCACTGGCTGGGTGCTAAGGGCTCCAGCAGCACAGTGGACATTCCTGCAACAGGCGGTGGGTCAAGGAACGTGGTTCAGGCTTGTGGGACAGTTTGATTCCCAAGATGCCCATGAGGCAGTACCCTTTTTACTCATTTGTCGAATTTCACTTCTATTTAATGGGATATATTTATTAAAAGATCACTGAATAATGTACTTAAAAAATTTTTTTTAATGTTTGTTTTTATTTATTTATTTTGAAAGAGAGTGGGAGACGGAATCCCAAGCGGACCCACACCGTCAGCACGGAGCCTGATGCGGGGCTTGAAACCACAAACCATGAGATCATGACCTGAGCTGAAATCAAGAGTTGCGCACTTAACCGACTGAGCCACCCAGGGGCCCCTGAATACGGCTCAGGTCATGATCTCGTGGTTTTTGAGTTCCAGCCCCACATTGGGAAGCCTGCTTCGGTTTCTGTGTTTCCCTCTTTCTCTGCCCCTCCCCTGCTTGTGCTCCCTGTCTCAAAAATAAACATTAAAAAAAAATTTTTTTTTAATTATCAGAATCCCAATTTTAAAGATGAGGAAATTTAAGATAGTTATTTAAAAAGTAAATAGTTGGGGCGCCTGGGTGGCGCAGTCGGTTAAGCGTCCGACTTCAGCCAGGTCACGATCTCGCGCTCCGTGAGTTCGAGCCCCGCGTCAGGCTCTGGGCTGATGGCTCAGAGCCTGGAGCCTGTTTCCGATTCTGTGTCTCCCTCTCTCTCTGCCCCTCCCCCGTTCATGCTCTGTCTCTCTCTGTCCCAAAAATAAATTAACGTTGAAAAAAAAATAATAATAAAAAAAATAAAAAGTAAATAGTTATTGGGGTACCTGGGTGGCTCAGGTGGTTAAGCATCCAACTTCGGCTCAGGTGATAATGTCACAATTCATGAGTTCGAGCCCACATCAGTCTCTGTGCTGACAGTGCAGAGCCTGGAACCTGCTTTGAGTTCTGTGTGTCCCTCTCTCTCTGCCACTCTCCTGCTCTCTCTCCCTCTCTCTCTCTCAAAAATAAATAAACATTAGAAATTAAAAAATAAACTAAATAGTTATTTAAAACCCTAGCAACAGAGCCCTACTAAGCAAGTCCTGTGCTTAAAACTGTGCTGTATTTGACCCAATTAATTATCTTACTACTTTATAATATAGATAATATTTAAAAAAAATTTTTTTAACGTTTATTCACTCTTAAGAAGAGAGAGACAGAGTGTGAGAAGGGGAGGAGAGAGAAAGAGGGAGACACAGAATCTGAAACAGGCTCCAGGCTCTGAGCTGTCAGCACAGAGCCTGATGCGGGGCTTGAACTCACAGACCATGAGATCATGACCTGAGCTGAAGTCAGACACCTAACTGACTGAGCCACCCAGGTGCCCCTGATAATATTTTAAAGGACTAGAAATATATAATTGCTATTAGTTCAGCAGAAGCTGAGAGGAATCAGTACCATGGACAGTATCAAGAGTGGGTTGGGGTGAATGACCCATGTGCTTTTCTGAAGCCAACCCCACAAACCAGAAGATGTCTCCTGTTGAAAAGTGCTGCTACTAGAATATAGCTTGAGACCAGGGATTTCTGCTAATCTCCATTCTAAGCCTCAAAAAATGAGGCTCTCAAGCAGAGATTGAATTGTTAAGAGTCACCCAGGGTGGCCACTGAGAAATAGAGATTATATAGGCTGTTAAGATCTAGGAATTCACAGTGAAATTTGTGGCAGTGACTATTAGCAAATGGAGCCTTGAGGCAACTAATATGGGTGGCCTGGAATTTATATCACTAGAAAAAATGGAAAGAACAAAAAGCCTAATATAACCATGGTTACTCAATCCAACAGGACAGAGAACTTCTGACAATCTCATCATAAGTTATCAAGTATTTGTATTCTTTTATTATTTTTTTAAGTTTATTTATTTTGAGAGAGAGAGAGAGCATGCGTGCCAGTGGGGGAAGGGCAGAAGGAGAGAGAGAATCTCAAGCAGACTCTGCACTGTCAGCACAGAGCCTGATGTGGCCTCAAACCCACAAACCATTGAGATCATGACCTGAGCTGAAGTCAAGAATCAGATGCTTAACTGACTGAGCCCCCCAGGGGCCCCCCAAGTTTTTGTATTCTTTTTTTTTTTTTTTTTTTTTTCAACGTTTATTTATTTTTGGGACAGAGAGAGACAGAGCATGAACGGGGGAGGGGCAGAGAGAGAGGGAGACACAGAATCGGAAACAGGCTCCAGGCTCTGAGCCATCAGCCCAGAGCCCGACGCGGGGCTCAAACTCACGGACCGCGAGATCGTGACCTGGCTGAAGTCGGACGCTCAACCGACTGCGCCACCCAGGCGCCCCAAGTTTTTGTATTCTTAACACACTTCTCCAACCTTGGGTCTACCCTCCCACCCCCACAATCACCTCCACAATCACCCCACAATCTCAGAGATAATTCTGAAGGAACCCAAATGTAGAGAATGTTACCAATGGGCACTTTTCTGCTGAATCAGTCAAATCAACTACTTGAGGAGTCATTCTGGTACTAAGGAGGTGAGTCCTCAAAAATGATGTTGGGCCTGTGGGGTGTCTGAGTGGCTCAGTCAGTTAAGCATCTGACTCTTGATTTTGGCTCAGATCACGATCTCACAATTTTGTAAATTCAGGCCCTGCATCGGGCTCTGCATCACACAGAGCCTGCTTGGAATTTTCCCTCTCTCTCTGCCCCTACCCCACTCGTGCTCTGTCTCTCTCAAAATAAATAAATAAACTTGAACAAAAACAAAAACAAAAAAAACCCATTGGACCTATTATTTCTCTTACCATTCCCATTGATCAGTATACGGGTGATCAATTATGGTACTATCCTGGAAGTTTCTAAATAGAAGATTTTAAATCTCTTAAAGATTTTTTTCTAAATAGGAGGTTTTATAATAATAGCTCTCTTGCTTTCCCTACACCAATGATCCCAATGGTATCATCTTGGAATGCAACAGTCCAGGGCAAAGCAGCTTTCTGACCATTTAATCTTCTCTTTATTTCATTATCATCATCTATTACAATGAATATGCAATATAGAAGATTATGTTATGTTTATATAGAAGAAAATATGTAGCAGGATGCCTGGGTGGCTCAGTCGGTTGAGCAACCAACTCTTTGATTTCAGCTCAGGGCATGATCTCATGGTTTGTGAGATCAAGCCCCACATTGGGCTATGTTGACAGCGCAGAGCCTGCTTGAGATTCTCCCTTTCTCTCTGCCCTTCCCCCAACCCCTGTCTCTCTATCAAAATAAACAAACATTAAAAAAAATATATTGTACTTTTCAAATGACTTAAGGCTTGGTAAAACAGTTCACTTTGTTTTCAGGCTAGAATAGGGAATGATCTTATATGTTCTGATAGTTGTTTTCTTTTTTCAAAAGTTTACTTATTTATTTTGAGAGAGAGAGAGCAAGAGAGACAGAATAGGGGAGGAGCAGAGAGAGGGAAAGAGAGAATCCCAAACAGGCTCCATGCGCAGCATGGAGCCCGATGCAGGACTCTATCTCACAACCGTGAGATCATGACCTGAGCCAAAATCAAGAGTTGGCCACTAAACCGACTGAACCACCCAGGTGCCCCCTGGTAATTTTTTTTTCTGATTACATAAATCCTTGCTGAAGAAAACTTAATACAGAAAAGTATGAAAATCATCCATTAACTCATAAGTTTTCTGGTAATTTCATAAAGTTACAAATGCCAGTAGTGGCTAAAAATTTTTTGTATTTATGACCAAAATTAAGCCTAAATGAGTTAAATAGTAAAATAGATCTTGAATATTTTCAGTTCATTCTTGAGCAAAAGCAATTCATGATATTTTACACATTCGTGGAAGACAAAAATTTTTATAATAATGAAGGCTAAAATTAAATAATTTGCTATTAAAAAATGAAACTAAGAAGAAGCTCTACTTAAATGTCCTGATATGGGAGAAAAAGAAATCATTTTAATCAAATGAAACTATTTTTTAAATGATTGATTGTCTGTCTTGTTTCCCACCAGCATTTTTACATTTGAACAAGAGCAGGAAATGTCTTCATCCTTAATCGTTCAACTTCGGCCTGCAGTATTGAAATCTGTTCAGCTTGTTGTTTTGAAATATTTGTTAACTTTTGTTGATGCATCATGTTTTCATACTGTTCTTTGGCAATCTTTTCACAAGTCAGTTGAGACCCTATCCCCCCAAAAATGAAGAATAGAATTAGTTGGATTGTCATTTAAACTTTCAAATACAGAAACAGCACTCAGAATCAGTTAACCCTGTGGAAGAAATGCTGGCAGCTTGATAACCAGTGACCAGAATTCAGGAATAGTGATTACTTTTAAAGAAACCTACAGTTGATTAAAGAGAAACAATTCTTACCTATTGCATTACAGATGTCCTTTCTCTCTGAGACAGCCACCAGCTCTTCTCGTAAATTGCAGCTCAGAGTATAATTTGCTATATCTTTTTGATTGCTGTACCTTCCCAGCTTTTTTAGTAGTTTTTTGCAGTTTTCCATATTCTTTTTGTGGGTCTGGAATTTTTGTCCCCATGAAAATAATTTTGAAAAAGAGTATTTTATAAAGACATTTTTAAAATTTAAATTCATTATCATCAAGATATCATCTTATCACCATATCCCTACTGCCTACATTATGCCTGCACATAGTAGTTAATTAAATTATTTGTTTAAAGATAGAAGGGTACTTTAATACCACATTCTAGGAAAAAATCTTGTATATTCTTGAAAATGAGAGATTAAAAAATCCCATATAGCCTTGAGATGACTTTGTTTCCATCTTATATATGCTATACAATCAAAACAGCATTTGTTAAGCAGTTATGAAAAAAGTTATGCCAAGGAGAGACTATTAACACTTCTGTGAAATTGGAAATTCATATACACTCAGATATCTCCCAAGGGGTTATTTCTAATATTAAAAGAAGTACTTCAGTCTACCATACTTGTTATGGTTATAAAGACACTATTCAGGGGCCTCTAATTATATCCTGAATGTCAGTAAAAGATCTGTTTTGATTTTATTTTATTAGGTTTTATTAGGTTATGTTTGAAATCATGATTTTGAACATTATTACTGTGTTCAAATGATTCACAACTATTGGGATTATAATGATCAATATCTTTCAGACCTACCTTATCTAAAACAGCAATGGTTTGCTCCATTATTCCAATCTGAATGGCAATCAGAGTCTCATAGTTTGGTTCATTTAGGTACTTGGAGAAGAAAAAAAACCCACAATATATGTAAGTATATTTTTCTCTATTCTTTCAATAGATAAATTTATAAAAAGTTCTTATTTTTGAAAGTTACTATTGTCATAAAAATTATCCAAGATTTATTTGACTTTTGTGCTATAATATTTACTTGTATTTAGCTATTGATATATTTACCTGTATGCTAATAATTACAGATACCTAGAGTTTATTTTCTCGTTCACTTATTCAACTCACCAAATATTTATTAAGTATCTCATTTGAGTCATATATTAATATTGTTTCAGTTAAAGATACTAAGGGAGATACAAAGATGGATAACATGACCTTAGCCTTCAAGAAAAAAAGAACATGTAGATATGAATAGGTTGCCAGAAAACAGATAAAATGACTTGCAAATTCAAAGGCGGTTTGAGAAAGGATGTGGTTTTTCTGGACTGGGGAAATCCAGAAGCTTCATGGGCAGGTGGCATTTAAACTAGACCTTGAAAATAAATTTGGGATGTGAAAAACCTGAGGAAAGATATTCGAGGTTAAAAAATCAGTAGTGAACAAAGGCACAGAGGTAAAATCCTAGAAAATATTAACTAGTCTGGTTTAAGAATACTAATGTATAAAAGGAACAGTGGGAATGAATTTGAAAAGTAGGGTTGAAGGATGTGGAACATTGACCCAAAGATTTCATAATTCATTTGCCAGGTAAGAAGTTGCAGTTTAAAATGTTTGAGCAGAGGGGCACCTGGGTGGCTCAGTCGGTTAAGCAACTGACTTCTGCTCAGGTCATGATCTCATGGTTCGTGAGTTCTAGCCCCGCATTGGGCTCTGTGCTGACAGCTCAGACCCTGGAGCCTGCTTTGGATTCTGTGTCTCCCTCTCTCTCTGCCCCTCCCCTGCTTGCACTCTGTCTCTCTCGCTCAGGAAATGAATAAACATTAAAAAAATTTAAAAAATTTTTTTTTAACGTTTATTTATTTTTGAGACAGAGAGAGACAGAGCATGAATGGGGGAGGGTCAGAGAGAGGGAGACACAGAATCTGAAACAGGCTCCAGGCTCTGAGCCGTCAGCACAGAGCCCAACACGGGGCTCAAACTCACGGACTGCGAGATCATGACCTGAGCCGAAGTCGGCCACCCAACCGACTGAGCCACCCAGGCGCCCCCAAAATTTTTTTTAAATGTTTGAGGAGAGTAGTAATGTTATTGGAGGTAAATAGCAGTATTAATCTGACAGCAGCATACAGTAGAGATTAAATAAGAGAAATCCCCAAGGTCAAGAGACCAGTTAGGAGGTTATTATACAATAGTGTAAATCATGGAAAAGAAAAACTGAGCAAGTGCAAAGGCAGTAGGGATAGAGAATGAAGGAATAAAGAGATAAACTAGGCCAGACTTGGAAGACAGGGGAGAGGGGAATCACACATGACTACAACTGCAAGCCTGAGTAAGTGGTTGAAAAGAACAGAAATAAGCACATTAATTAAAGAGCTGCTGTTGGGGGGCACCTGGGTGGCGCAGTCGGTTAAGCGTCCGACTTCAGCCAGGTCACGATCTCGCGGTCCATGAGTTCGAGCCCCGCGTCGGGCTCTGGGCTGATGGCTCAGGGCCTGGAGCCTGTTTCCGATTCTGTGTCTCCCTCTCTCTCTGCCCCTCCCCCGTTCATGCTCTGTCTCTCTCTGTCCCAAAAATAAGTAAACGTTGAAAAAAAATAAAAATAAAGAGCTGCTGTTGGGAGGTGGGAAGGCAGAAATAGAACTCAGAGAGTTCAGGAACAGAGAACTTGGATCGGACTTTTAGAAGGGATCACTGAAATTAGAAAAATTGAGACCATCAAAGGAGAGAGCATGGAAGGAAACCAAACTAAAAGCATCGTCTTAAATAGCTATATTTAAGAGAAGCAAAAGAGAAGTCAGCAAAAGAAGCAGAGCAGCCTGACATGTTGGAAGAAAAAAACAGCAGAAAATAGAGATGAAAAAAGCCAAAGGAATGGGCAATAAAGATTGTCAAATGCTACAGACAGCTGAGGGATGGTGATGACTGGGGAAAAGAACACTGGGTTTGATAATTAGGAAATACTTGGAAGAAAAAGAATTCATACACATCATGAAAAACTAGTGGCTTAGAATATGTTTGATATTACAGAGACTTCCTATTGAATACTGTTTGAATGAATGAATACATTAATGAATGAAAGTAAAATTACGTAGTGGGGCCAGGAGAGCTTACCTTTTGACGATCTCTGGAAAAAAATAGCATCTGAATATCCCAAGCCTTCTGATTTAGATCTTCCATTTCCATCTCCATTTTCTTATGTTCCCACTCAATCTGAAATATTCCTTTGTGGACATCTTTACTTTCCATCATGCTAGCAACTTTCTTTTGTCCTTGAGCCTTGGGGGGGAAAAAAAAGTACATTCTGATATTCATAGGACTCCGCAGACAGAATACAGAATATCTGAAGCTGAATGCTATTCTTAGAAAACACTTGGACCACAGAGATAATTCTATCTTCTTTTAAAAATGTAGCAGATATTTAAAAATTACTTCTTGGGCAAAATCTGATCACTAAAAAGCTTTATAGGTACTACACAGAAAGGATTATAAAATATACTTGAATAGCATAGCCAGTTTACTTTATATGTTAAAATTAGGCGGGAGATCTTTCTGTTATCACCAATCTACCAGTCTGTATGCACTGGCACCCCTACTCTCTGCCCTGCTTCTCGACACTATAGATAAAAGATTGTAGTTTAGGGGCACCTGGGTGGCTCAGTCGGTTAAGCGTCCGACTTTGGCTAGGTCATGATCTCTTGGCTTGTGAGTTTGAGCCCCGCGTCGGGCTCTGTGTTGACAGCTCAGAGCCTGGAGCCTGCTTCGGACTCTGTGTTTCCCTCTCTCTCTGCCCCTCCCCTGCTCATGCTCTGTCTCTGCCTCAAAAATAAATAAAAAACATTAAAAAAATTTAAAAAAGATTGTAGTTTAATGCAGCTAGGGACAACAATATCCAGTTGGTAGCTAGTGGAAAAGCAAATGAAATGAGATGAAATAAAATACAATTGGATGAGCTAAATATTTTTAAATACCTAGATATTTTGCCCTTCACTTCAAATTGCCTACATTGAAGTTCAGGAATATTTTCATGAAGTTGTTCTTCCAGATTGCTAATAGTGAAACTATTATGTCTCTTAAATTAATTTGTACAAGAGCTCCATCAGTTAACATTTTGTATTTTTCCTCTCTTCTTCAAAAACTTAGCTTTATAAAGTTCATGGCACTATATTATACTATACTACCTGCTCCTCTTTTTAAAAATTATTTTCATCTTCTAATCACTACTTGGCCTCTCAATTCCTTGAATTTCTCACTATCAATGATTTTTTCTCCATCTCACTCAGCCACCCAACTCCCATGATCATACCCTTGATCTTGTCATAACAGCTCCAAAATATTTAGTTCAGGAATTTCTCCAGAGCAGTGTTTGTCAAATGTTGGAAATATTGCCCCACCAGGGGAAATTAAATTATGTTTGGAGAAATTTTGGCGGACACAACTGGAGGGAGGTGTTGCTACTGGAATCTAGAGGGTAGATGCCGGGATACCACTAAACTTTGTGCAATACACAGGACATCTCTCCATAACAAATAATCACCCGGCCCAAAATATCAGTAGTGCCAAGGTTGAGAAACACTGCTGTGGAGCTACCACATCTCCTCTCTACTCTCCTTTGATCAATTTTTTTCTAAGATTTATTTATAGTCACTGTCTCTACAACCTCATTTCATATTATTTTTTTAACCTTGGCCAGTTGAGCCCCTGCCCCAAACTTCCACTGAGACTGCTCTTGTCAAGTAATTGACATAGTGCACAAGTCCCTTGTCCTTGGAGATATTTTTTCATGGTTTTCAGGTTTCCTCTTTATTTAAAAAATTTTTTTTTAATCTTTATTTTTGAGAGAGAGAGAGAGAGAGATACTGAGTGCAAGTGGGGGATAAGCAGACAGAGAGGGAGACACAGAATCCGAAGGAGGCTCCAGGCTCTGAGCTGTCAGCACAGAGCCCAACGCGGGGCTCAAACTCATGAACTGTGAGACCGTGACCTGAGCAGAAGCTCGACATTGAGCCACCCAGGTGCCCCTCAGGTTTCCTCTTTATTGGCAGCTCCTTCTCAGTTTCATTACATGATTCCTTCTCTGCTAGATCTATCAAAGTTAGACTTGGGGCACTGGCCCAAACTCTGTATTCTATCTACCCATTCCTAGGTGGTCTCAAGCACTCTCATGCCTTAAACTATCCATTTGTAAATGTCTATAGGTAATAATCCATATATAGTTACCTGTACATGATCTATATATAGAACACTCCTAAATTTATATCTCAGCCCTTAATTCTGTCCAGTAATATTTCCACTGGAATGTTTTATGTGCATCTCAAGTTTAGCAAAGGCCAAAACTCTTTGTTTTATGTCCCAGGCAAAACTATATGCTTCCTGTTTTTTTTCTCATGTCAGTTAATCACACCATCATCTACTCAGTTGCTCAAAAGCCAATGTTTTAGGATTTATTCTTGATTCTTCTCTTTACCGTTTGCATTGAATCCATCAGCAATTTTGATAATGATTTTTGCGACTACACTAACAACAAAATATGAAGGAGAATGCTCTGAGAAAACAAAGCTGAGGGAGTCTATCATTACTAGACCTGCTGTACCAGAAGTGCTAAGGGAGTCCTTCAACCTGAAATGAGAAGGCACTACACAGTAACTCAAAGCCATAAGAATAAAAAACAAAAACCAAAAAAAAACTAAATTAAAAATGTAACTACAAAGGTAGATATAAAAGTATTATTGTACTTTGGTTTGTATATACTCTTTTTTTTCTCTATGATTTAAAAGAAAAATGCACAAAGAAAGAAAAATGCACAAAACTATAAATCTATGATAACAGACACTTAATGCATAAAGATATAGTTTATGACAATAAGAACATAAAGGAGGAGGGACAGACCTGTATAGGAGCAGAGTTTTGTAGTTCTGTATATTTATTGAAACTAAGTTGGTGTTAATTTGGTTTGTTATAAAACTAAGATGTTGATTACAATCCCTATGGTAACTACTAAGAGAAAAACTAACATGTATACAGAAAAGTAAAAGACAAGAGGATCAAATGGTATTCTGCAAAAAGTCAACTGTATACAAAAGAAGGCAATAATGGAGGGATTGAGGAACCAGAAAATATGATAGAAAACAAATAACAAAATAGTAAAGTCCTTTTTATTTTACCAGAAATTATTTTTATTTTTTTAATGTTTATTTATTTTTGAGAGAAAGAGAGAGAGAGAGAGAACACGCCCATAAGCTGGGGAGAAAGAGAGGGAGACACAGAATCTGAAGCAGGCTCCAGGCTCTGAGCTGGAGCTCAACAGGGAGCTCAAACCCATGAACCATGAGATCATGACCTGAGCCAAAGTCAGACAGTCAACTGATTGGGCCACCTAGGTGCCTCACTAGCAATTGTTTTTTAAATGTAAATGGATTAAACTCAATAATTAAAAGTCAGAGATAGGCACAATGAATTTAAAAAAATGATCCAATGATATTCTATCCAGAAGAGATTCACTTCAGATTCAGTGACACAAATATCTTGAAAGTGAAATGATGTAAAGGTATCATCTGTGCAAACTGTAATCAAAAGATAGCTGGGGTGGCTATTCTAACATCAGACAAACACATTACTTGCTGATAACAGGCCAATCCTTCAAGAAGATACAGCAATTATAAACACATATGCTCGAAACACAGAGCCCCAAGATATATGAAACAAAAATCAATAGAATTGAAGGAGAAATAGTTCCATGATAGTAATAGGAGATTTCACCATCCTACTTTCAGTAATGGATAGAACAAGTATACAGATGATCAATAAGGAAAGAGAGGATTTGAACAACACTATAAACTAATTAGACCTAAGAGACAAATACAGAACACACTACTCAATAACAGCAGAATACACATTCTTTTCAAGTGCAAATGGAACACTCTCAAATGTAGACCATATGTTAGGCCATAAAATGAATCCTAACAAATTTTAAAAGATTGAAATCATACAAAACATCTGTTCTGACTACAAGGGAATTAAACTAGAAATCAATAACAGAAGGAAAACTGGAATATTCACAAATATGGATTCACAAATATGGAATATTCACATATTTGTGAATATTAAATAACACATTATTAAATAATAGGTCAAAGAAGAAATCACAAGATATATTAGAAAATACTGTGAAGGGGCGCCTGGGTGGCTTGGTCGGTTAAGTGTCTGACTTCGGCTCAGGTCATGATCTCACGGTCCGTGAGTTCGAGCCCCACATCGGGCTCTGTGCTAACCCCTCAGAGCCTGGAGCCTGTTTCAGATTCTGTTTCTCCCTCTCTCTCTGCCCCTCCCCTGTTCATGCTCTGTCTCTCTCTGTCTCAAAAATAAATAAATGTTAAAAAAAATTAAGAAAAATACTTAAAAAAAAAGAAAATACTGTGAAATAGGGTGCCTGGGTGGCTCAGTTGGTTGAGTGCCTGACTCTTTATTTCAGCTCAGGTCATGATCCCAGGGTCATGGGACTGAGCCCCCCGTGTTGGACTGTGTGCTGAGCACGGAGCCTGCTTAAGATTCTCTCTCTTCTCCTTCTGCCCCTCTCCCCGACTCACACACTCACTTTCTCTCTCTCTTTCTAAAATAAACAAAAATAATTTTAAAAAATTAAAAAAAGAAAATATTGTGAAATAAACTAAAGTGAAAACACAACATACCAAAACGTATGAGATGCGTCAAAAGCAGTGCTCAGAGGGAAATTTATAGCTGTAAGCACCTATGTTAAAAAAGGAGAATTATCAAAGAAAAAAAAGAATCATCTCAAATCAATAATCTAAGAAAAAGAACACCAAAATCAACTAAACCCCAGAAGAAAGAAGGAAATTAGAAGATTAGAACAGAAAGAAATGAAATATAAAATAGGAGAAAAGAAAGAATAAATGAAACCAAAATCTTTGAGATCAAAATTGACAGACCTTTAGTTAGAATAAGAAAAAAGATAAAAGACTCTATTTGCTAAAATCAGAAATGAAATCAAAGACATTACTACTAACCTTATAGAATATAGTAAGAGAATACTATGAACAATTGAATGCCAACAAATTAGATAAACCTAGATGAAATAGAAAAAAATTCTAGAAACACACAAACTACAAAAACTGACTCAAGAAGTAACAGAAAATCTGAATAAACCTATAGTAAGTAAAGACTGAATCAGAATAAAAGACCTCCCAACGAAATAAAAAGCCCAGGACCAGAAAGCTTCACTGGTGAATTCTACCAAATATTCAAAGAAGAATTAATACCAATCCTTCTCAAACTCTTTAAAAAAATAGAAAAGGAGGGAACATTTCCAACTCATTTTACAAGATCAGCATTACCCTGATATCAAAGCCAGACAAGGACACCACAAGAAAAGAAAATTACAGGCCCATAATCTTTTTATTTTTTTATGTTTACTTATTTTGAGAGAGAAGGAGAACACAAGTAGGGGAGGGCAAGAGAGAGAGGGGAGAGAGAGAATCCCAAGCTGGCTCTGTACTGTCAGATGTGCAGATTAGATTGATCCCACAAACCATGAGATCATGACCTGAGCTGAAAGCAAGAGCTGGACACTTAACTGGCTGAGCCACCAAAGCACCCCACAGAGCCATAGCCTTGATGAAAAGAGATACAGAAGTCCTCAACAAAATATTAGCAAACTGTATTATTCAACAGTGCGTTAAAAGGATCTTACACACATAACACACACTCCTAGACATACGTTCAAACTACTGAAAATCAAGATAAAGAGAATATCTCAAAGGCAGACATATTACATTAAGAGGAGCAAAGATCTAAAAATATATAGTAGGCACCTTGTCAGAAACTGTGTAAGCCAGAAGAAAATGAACACCTTTAAAGAGAAAAGGAAATGAAAAAGAGAGAGAAAAAACCTGCCAATCCAGTGAACCTAGCAAACTATCTTTCAACAATGAAGGTGAATCGAAGACAATTTCAGACAAAGAAAAACTTAGAGAATTCATTACAGGCAGATTTGCAATTCAATTCAGTTAAAAGTTCTTTAAGCAGAAGACATACGGTATAAGGCAGAAACTTTAATCCATACAAAGAAAGATCTCTTGAAATAGTGAAAATAAAAGGAAATATGAAATGCTTTTTTCTTGTTTTTCATCACTCTAAAAGAAAATTATCTAAAGCAAAAATAGTAACAGTGTATTGTCGGTTTAGGGTATTTGGAAAAGTAAAATGCATGGAAACATTAGCACACAATTCCCAAATAGCACAAATTCCCCAAATATTTGGAAATTAAATAGCATTTCTAAGTAGCCCATGAGTCAAACATGGAAGTTAATGGGAAATTAGAAAATATTTTAAATGGAAAGAAAATGAAAACACAAAATATCAGAATTTGCAGAATGCAGCTAAAACAGTGCTTAGGGAGAAATTTATGACATTAAATGTTTATATTAGAAAATAAGCAAGGTCTAAAATCAATGATCTAATCTTATCTAAAATTATCATTACATGAGTAAATTGAGCCTAACAAAATGATAGCATATTAGAATGAGCATTTAACCTTGTAGTTTTAAACTTCTTATACTTTAGAATCATCTGGGAAGCTTTTAAAAAATACCCATGCTTAGGGGGTGGGCCTGGACGCATTTGTAAAGTTCTTTAGATGATTCTAATGTATAGCCAGAGTTTGGAATCACTGATTTAACAGAATGAAAATGATTTATCATGGAAATGGGAGAATAATGAGAAAGTTTTTGGTACAGCAGGCTAATATGTTGGCTTTCTTCTTAAAAAAATGATAATTACCCGAATCACACAATTCAAGTCTTCAATTATGCTCTTGTTGATGAGAATTGCATCAGGATACTCCAGCAATAACTGGAAATTTTCCAGCTCTACTTGTCCTTGTTTAAGGAGAATTTGGATTGTCAAATTCAACTGGAATCTCACCTTCTCTTCCTGTAATCTACATTGAAAAGACTTCAAAGTAAGCAGTTGAAATATACTTATATTTCAAATTTCATCTATTATCTGAGAATATAAAATTCAAACTTAGTTTTCAACTTAAATTTCAACCTCAAGCTAAAGAAAAACCTGCTGGAGATTAATGCAGAAAATCTTTTCCCAATGATGAGCTTTCTTGGAGGTCTCTATGATGCCTCTTATTGATAAGGAATTACACTTGGGCTGCTCAAAGAATGGCATGGACAGAAATACATTCATAAAGTTATACTTTACGATTAAGAAAAGATTAATATTATTTTGGAAGAAAATTGAGATGCTTCCAAATAACAAATCTATTAAAGTTCTGACTTTGTGTATTGACTTCTGATATTTTATTAACGATATTTAATCTGTATGCTACTTATATCTATTTCTGGCTAATTCACATTTCTCCTAATAGCCTGGATCTGAAAATGATGTATAATGATGAATTTGGGAACATCAAAGAAGAATTTATCAAAATGTTTGTAAATTCGGATAAAGTGAAGTAAGGACTTAAAACAGTATCCTAATCACTTAGCAAAATAGAACAAACTTTCCTAAAGAAAAATATATTAGCTGGTTAGTTGTTTACATGGAAATTTCTTGGATATCTGCCTAATTTTCAACATAGTTTGCTTGTGTGGCTTGAGGCCCAAAGTGCTTATTAGCAGAAACAAGTTCTTTGCATTTTTATGTGGAAGGAGATTAAAAAATGATAAGATTTTCCCCAAACTTGCCTACTTCTAATAAGAGCAATGGAACGTGTAGGTAAGTTCTATTCTGAAGTAAAGTCTTTTGTAACAAAATGCACTTTTTAAAGAAGTTATAAAGCCCAGCAAGATAGACCAGTCTGTGCCAGTTGTAAACCAGTGAGTAGGCTTTCTTCCCCCATGATAACACAATCTAACTTAGCCTTAGCTTAGGTTTTGTGTAAATGAACATGAACGAAAGGTTCAAATTACACAATGCGTTCATGGAACACTTTTTCAATTTCCTGTTGCAACTTCTCATCCTCCTCAGTTCTCCTCCGGAGGAAAGCGACCATTTCCATTAAGCCAGCTGCTTTCTGCTTTACCTGAAGGAACCAAACCACAAACATCTCAGTACATATGCAGCCCTCGGAATAAAAGCAAACATTTTAAAGAACTTTGGAAAACATACATGTTTTAACTTAGCTACAAAACCTTAATAAGCCCATTTTTCTAGGAGATTAACAAAATTTTAAATTCCCACCATTATGTAAGATACCTAAAACTTAACATGGTACATCCATGAATAATTTGAAAAGTATCCAATTTTGCCTCTCACTGAAAATCAAATACTCAAGCAACCACAATTTTCCTTATATCTTATTTTCAAATTCATTCTCGTCATCTCAGACAAAAATATAAAATCATAGATTCTTTAGCAAAAATATGCCAGTCTGATGCTTGTGGCACGGAATTTAGGTATTTTGAGGTGGGGGGGCAGAGGGTGGTTAAGAAACAGTAAGAGGAAGAATTCTTCTCTCAAACATACCCTCAAATTGTTACCTTTGCCACATTAAAAAAATATTCTAGTAAAACTATAAAGTAGGTTCTAGTGAAATATAATTCTAATCTTTGCAAAATGGGATGAGGACAACTCAAGACCAGGGATAGAGAGGAGAAGGGAAGTTGTGTCCACAATGGTGCTCTTCAAGGGAAACACAATGTGAGCCACACATGTGAGCCACATACTTAATTTTCAATTTTGTAGTAGCCACATTATAAGAAGTGAAATGAAACCGGTGAAATTAATTTTGCTAATTTTTTTATTTAAAACAATATATCCAAAACATTACCATTTCAACCTGTAATGAATATAAAACATATAGACATTTTCCATTCCTTTTTCATAAGTAAGACTGCTAAATCTCTGTATATTTTCTACTTATAGCATGTCTCAATTAGGACTGGCCACATTATTTCAAGTAAACAATAACCCCATGTGGCTAGTGACCACCACTTTGGACAGTGTGGGCCTACAATACAGGCCTATACTTAGCCCTTAATACCACTAAGGTTAATATTTTATCTCATTATTATTACTAACATTACTAACTACTATCCTAGCAGGAAAACCTAAAAAATTAGCATTTCTGGAAGCAAAGGTCACCATAAACTACATTTATTAGCACACTGAAATGAGATGAAGTGAAAATGGAATAAAATGTTATTATATACTTTCTGTTCATTTTCCACTTTCGCTCGTCTGGTTTGGCAGAAATGATCCCAGACCAAGGGGTCCAAGCCTTCTGGCATGTTACTAATATTGTCCAAGTCATCCATGGCTTTCATTAATTGGGCAAAGGCATCCTTATTCAGTTTCCCAGATTCTGGTCGCTCTCCAAAAGGCACAATACTGGCAGTATCTGAGTGTATTTTCTGTTTCTGAATCCTGGTATTACCAATAAAAACCCATCAACCTTTCACATTCTCACACAAAAGAAATCAATATTAAATTATGTACAATGCTTAGCATCAATATGACATTGCAACACACTTTATTTTGACATTTGGAGGCTGGTGGACTATTCCACCAAATAGAAGGAGGCTGGTGGACTATTCCAAAGAGAAAAGCACCTACTTTGGTCTTCTTGCATACTCCCTGGACACCTAGACATGACCTTGGCAGGACTACTGATGTTCCTAACTATCGTCAGCATTGGCAGCTTTACCTGCCCTGAAGAAGTCTAGCCCAAGAGGAGTGTGGATATTCCCTAGTTATGTCCCACATATTCTCTAGCCTGGAATTTTTCAGATATAAACTCAACTGAAGAAGCACCTTTAAAATCTACCTGAAAAGATGAGTTTTGTTTCCCTGGGCTGTAGCTAGGAAGGAAAGAAGGATACAAAGATTTGTACCAGCCACTCACCATCAAGATGCTGTACAATATGCTGTGAAGTTACTATTGTTATCTTCTTTCTCTAGAATGAGGAAAGTCTGAGAGAAGCTGTTGGTCTAAGACCACAGGTCTGATAGATGGTAGAATTAGGATTTAAAGCGAATTCTGTCCGACACTAAAGCTTATGCTTTTTCCACTGCTGCCTCCCAATATGTAGGAAGTCTTCCTTCTTTTTTCACAAGACTTACTATGACTGACTCCTTTAAAAATAAGGAAACCAAGATATGAGGCATGTGCTAGGTTGAATTCCCCGGGGTTGTATGTAACCCGTCAAGGGTGAGAGAATGAGTCTGTACCTCAGGCACAATGAGCCTATACCTTTGTAACAAATTCCATGGTTTCTAGCTTACATTTGAAAATTATGGAAATCTGTGGATTTCTATGGATTACTATGGAAATTGTAAAAATTTGGAAATCTGTGAAATGTAATTCTAATGCTCCTTTCGGTATAAAAAACAGATATTTTAGAACCCTTTATGATAATGGTTATTTTCAATCATACATACTGGCATTTTTCAAACTTTGTCTTAAACACAATTACATGAAATGCTCTGAGTGCCAAATAAGTTTGGACAACTCTGCTTATTCTATTTTTTATATTTGGAGATCCAAAGACCAAAAACAAGTTCTGAGAAGTTTTTCAGTAAAGGAAACTGTTTAACTTTTTTTCTTTTAACCCAGTGTTTCCCCCGAACTTATTTTGTCCTGGAAGCCTTTTACATGAATTCCAATTCATACCACAAGGTCCTCATATTTGCTGGAACACATCTTGGGAAAAACTATAAATCTGTACTCTATCTATAACTTAAGAGGAACTTTAGTGCTACTTTCATAGAACTAAAATAGCACAATGCTCACCTAGACACTTTTTGAATAATGAAATCATTATTCTTCATTGCTTACCTTAAGATTTAAGAATAATCTTAAAAAACCCAGAGTTATGATAAAGACACGTGAACATTTTCACATAAAATATGTTATACTGAATATTTCCATCTAAGTGGGACTGAATAAGCCAAAATATAATAATATTCCTCTTCACTTACAAACGTTTTTTTCTCAGAAACGTGATAGCAAAGGAGAAACAAACCTTGGTCGGCGTTTAAAAAGTTTGTAGAGTATATCCACCTGGTGACTGGGAATTTCAGAAAATTCTTTTTTAAAGCTGCGATCCAAAACCTAAGGACAGACATATCATTGCTGGGATTGCAACTCTCTTCAGAAGCCCTTTCTTTGTTGACAGCACTCTTCAAAATATAGGATTGTATCACTTTGATTTAAAAAATCTATGAAAATTTGGTTAAAAAGTAGATTTGTTGAAGGGTGACCCCTCACTATGCAAGGATTTATCAAAGATTTATTTTGAATACGAAGTACTTCAGTGAATTATAAGTACTACTTCATATAAGGTTCTAGAAATCATTCAGAACTACAGTTTCACAAAATAATATTTACAAGTAAAACATGCAAGGTATTCTATTCTTCTATTCTATTCTATTCTATTCTATTCTATTCTATTCTATATGTTTTTCTAGCCTGTTCTTTTCCATTACAAAACTAATGGTCAGGGGCACCTGGGTGGCTCAGTAGGTTAGGCATCTGACTTTTGATTTTGGCTCAGGTTATGAGCTCACAGTTCATGGGTTCGAGCCCTGAGCTGGGTTCCACACTGGCAGTACAGAGCCTAGTTGGGATTCTCTCTCTCCCTCTCTCTCTCTTGGCCCTTCTCCCCCCTCTCAAAAATAAATGGCTAAACTTTAAACAAAACAAAACAAAACTACTGGTCATACATATGATCCAGTAATTCCACTACTGAGTATTTACCCAAAGAATACAAGAACACTGATTCAAAAAGATTATGCACTTCTGTGTTTACTGCAGCATTATTTACGATAGCCAAATTTTGGAAGCAACACAAGTGCCCATTGATAGATGGATGGATAAAGATGATGTATCATATACATACAACGGAATATTATTCAGCCATAAAAATGAATGAAATCTTGCCATTTGCAACAACATGGATGGACCTAGAAGATATAATGCTAAGTCCGTCAGTCAGAGAAAGACAAATATAATATTATTTCACTCATATATGGAGTTTAAGAAACAAAACAAAAGAACAAAGAAAAAAAGAGGTAAAAAACCATACACTTAAATATAGAAAGCAAACTGATGGTTACCACAGGGTAGGTGAGTGGGGGCATGGGTGAAATAGGTGAGGGGGATTAAATGTTTATTTTGGGAGACAGAGATTGCAAGTGGGAGAGAGGCAGAGAGAGAGGGAGACACAGAATCTCAAACAGGCTCCGCACTGTCAGTGCAGAGCCCAGTGTGGGGTTTGAACTCATGAACCATGAGATCACCACCTGAGGTGAGATCATCACCTGAGCTGAAATCAAGAGTCGAACACTTAACCAACTGAGCCACCCAGGCACGTCAGTGTTGGGGATTAAGAGTACACGTATCATGAGTAATGTATAGAACTGAGTAATGTATAAAACTGTTGAATCATTATATTGTACATCTGAAATGAATACTGTGCATTAATTATACTTGAATTAAAATAAATTTTTTAAAACTACTGGTTATAGCTTACTAAATTGATTTCATGACCAACTGATGGGGACCGCAACTTAAAGTTTGAGAAGCCCTTAAGTCTAGATGATCTCTCTTTTTTGTACAAGAGAATGTTTAAACCAGAGATGTTTACAAGAATTTATTTTATGCAGTTATTATCAGAAATATACAATGGCACAGAATGAAGTTCACTGATAACTGAAAATTATAATAGGAGAAAAATCTATGAGGAAGTTAAATTACATTCCTTTTAATCTTCCCCAAATCTAGGCAGCAACTCTATTGCATTGGTGAATGGGTAAGACAACGGCTCTCACTTTGTCTTCTGCCAACAAGTTGTCATAGTGTTCCCTGTACGTATCAAGGTCTTCTTTGGCTTTCTGGATGGCCTCTGAAGTCTGGTTCTGTAATAACACCAAGAATAGGCAATTGGAACTAAGTTTTTCAGGATAAACAAAAATATTGGGGATATTAAAAATAACAACAAATTTCCTAGTATAAGATAAATGTGTCAGTGGAATATCCATTACAGATAAGATTTGTAGAAGAAAGTAAATCAGTTGGAGATTTTGAAAGAACAAACATCTAATCACCTGTTTCTAAGTATAGCCAGGCCTGCATGTGAGTGTGTTAAGTGACGAAAGGAAGTATGGATGATGGAATTGCACAGTCTTGGGGTTCACATGGAGCTGGCTTCTGAGAGACTGAATGTATAAACAATGGCCAGACTATATATACAAATAGGACTCTGACCCACAACCCCTGTAGCAACTAGCCAGGAAGCTAAACCATATCCTCAGCAGCGAGCAACCCCAAACTGCCAGGACTTGGTCAGTAACTTTCAGCTTTCCTAATTTTTGCCGCCATTTCCAGTTTAGGACCAAACAGACAAAGCCAAATATGCTCCCCAAATTAATCACAGAGTTTGTCTGCCTTCTAATTACCTTGCCCCTGGCTTCCCCATGCCAACAACTTCTAATCAGGGTGCATCTGAAGCCCTTTCTTCTTTATTATAAAGCTTTCCCACCCCCTGCCTGCCTATGAGTGTCTGCCAAACACAAGTGATGGTGGCTGAACCCTTACTATACCAAGCTCTGAATAAATAGTCTGCTTATTGTCATCTAGATGGTCTTAATTTATTTCCACAGTTCCAATTCCTGCTGTTTTACATTCTAATGGGTGACTTAGGCATGTTAGCAACTCTCCTCAACTAGGAAAGAAATCCAGGACCCTGCAGGGTTGTTATGAGGATGGTTGCATTTAGAAGGTGCTTTACATATGCTATTTAATAGACTGTTAGCAAAAACTAAGTTCATATGTCATATATGATACTCTAAATCATTCATACATAAATGTTCTTTATTAATACTACCAATAAAAGCTGACACCTTTTGAAAATTATTATGTGATAAGCATTTTGCATTCATTGTCTCTTTAATAAGACTTATCTATTCAACCCCTATTTATTAGGGTTTTTCAGAATATGACAGCTTTTCATTCTATAAGCTAACCTGTTACTCACATGCTTAGTAAAACGTAGGGTTCCAAATGATCCAGAGAAGACAATACTCCCAGAGAAGAGCTTACAAATAGCTTAAAAGATTCTATGTCTTGTCCAAGGTCCCACAGCCAGTCAGTAGTTAGAAGCGAGTCCTTCCAACCATGAAGCTATATTGTCTCATTTTATACATCATATATCATATCAAAGTTACACAGTTCTTTTGACTAAATGGTTACAGACACGGAATCACATAACTTCATGAACAGACTACAGCAGGTGCTTTCATCTGACCCTGGAGCAAAGTCCCTGGCAGGGAGCCAAGGAACACACACAGCTAAGAGGGATGTGCAAGAAGGGAAGGGCCAAGGTGTGTCAGCTCTGGTTATACTCAAGATATCAGATACTGTCCTTACTTTCTCCGCCTGCTTCTTTATAAGGTAGTTGTTTAGGAATGCTTCTCTGGAGCTTATTTCTTCATCCAACAGCAAAGAAAAAACGAGGTTATTTATTTTCAGTTCCTCCTGTGGAAATATTTCAAAAGGTGGGGAAGATGATCACTACTTCTATTTGAGAAATGATTTTCTACTGAGGGCCACAGACTTGGCACTCATCAAGCAGATTCATGACATACAAATAAGAGAAATTCTTTTCAAGGAAAAGGGAATATAGACAGTTGCACTAACTACTCAGTTATTTTACCTTTTCCAGCTTTTCATTGTAAGGTGAAATATATATACAGAAAAAATACACACAACAGCGTATAGCTTGAGTTATAAAGGTAAAACACCCTTGCAATCACCACACAGTTCAAGAAATACAGCTTTCCCCTTCCATGTGTCCCCTTCACAGTCTCAACCCCAGTAATAACCACCTTCCTGACATTCATAATAATCACTCTCTTGTGTTTCTTTATGCTTTTATTACCCAAGTATATCTCTAGGCACTAGAGCGTAACTTGTCCATTTAAAAAATTGCCACCTGAAAAATAATCTCTTAAAATCCACAGATTCCCTTCCCTTCCCTTCCTTTCCTTTCCTTTCCTCACATTTACTTGTAGTTTTACCTAATCTGGGTTTTGCTAACTGCATACTTCCGGTGAGTTCATCAGTATCCTTCATCTCATGTACTGCCTGAAAACTGGCAGCTGATCAGAGGCCTGATCGGACCCATGTGTGATCCTTTTGGCAGTACCGTAGGTGATACTATGTCCTTTGATCAGGAGACACATACTGTTGTCTGTCTTTTTGTGATGTTAGTAATGTAGACACTGCATGCCCAGGCCCATTAATCCATGGAGAGTTGTAGGATGGTGATATTCTATTTCTGTAGTTCCTTTTTTTTTTTTTCACTTTATTCATTAAAACTCCTTTGTAAATACACAGATGCTCCTCCTTATCTGCAATGTAGTTACCTAGTGGTACAATTCATACAGGAAGGCAGAATCAATTCTCGACACTCTCTCTGTCAGTTTTCAAATAATGAATTGGTTGTTATCGTCTGAAGGTGAACGATAGGCATTTTTCTTTTTAAAATACCGCAAATTCACTAATTTAAACAGCTTTGGTGGGTTTCAGGTAATTGTAATGATTATCATTGTTGAATCTTAAATTATTCCCTTTACGGGAGCTTTTAAAATTGGCTCCTGAGTCCTTTGGATATTATCTGGTAGTCTTTGATAGTTTCTTCATTATTTTGTATGAAAAGATGTTCTAAGCACATCTTTTTAAAATAATAGCTTTATTAGTATATATTTCATACAATTCACTCATTTCATATAAGTCACTTTTCACCCATGTTGTAGCACGTTAGTACTTGTCATTGCCAAATAATATTCCATTATATGGATAAACCATATTTTATTTATCTATATGTAGTCATTGGACATTTGGATTGTTTCTACTTTCTGGCCATATGACTAACGCTGTTCTTATGCCTAGTTCTGGGGCATTCATTACCAATCTCCCCCGACCCAACTACCATATACACACTCCCTCCCTGTGGGGCCAGTGGTTATGTTCATCTGTCTGTGGCCATGACTCCCCAGGAGCAGCCCCTCTCTCAAGGCTACAGCTCTTGCTGGTAGTGGTAGTAGCTCCCTTCCCTTGCCTCGTTAGATTTAGAAATGTTATGGGCTTCCCACTGTTTCTGGTCTCTTGGCCATTCCTTGCTGTTTCCCTTAACCCTGCCCATACCTCAGTAAAGAGTCCCTGCATTAAACCCTCTTCAATGTAACTCTTTCAGTGTACCATTCCTATTGGGACCCCGAGGATAGAGACATCCTCTTAGAGGTTCCCTTATCTTCTTTCATCTTTTTTGGTTGACCCCTCTTGCCTTTAGAGACACATATAAATTTTCAAGATCTTGTGTTTCTCAAAATATCATTATTCTCCTCTTACACTCAAATGATAGTTTGGGCAGTGTAGAATCCAATGCTAGCAATAATTTTCCCTTAGAATTGAAAGGCTTCACCCCTTGGTCTTCTTGTTTCTAGTTACTGCACACTTCATTTATATTCTTACTGTTGAATCAAATTAAGCCAGATTTTTCATTGGCTCTTTGGGTCAGATGGACTATTCATTCATTTAACACATAGTATGAGCCCAGCCCTTTGCTGGTTGCTGGAGATATAGGGGTGAACAAGACAGAGTTCATGGAACTTATAGTTTTGGGAGCATTAAAAAGTAATCTCATATAAATTAAAATTCAATTGCAGTAAGTAATAGAAAGTAAAACGTCAGAGCATATACTAGGAAGCTCTAACCTAGTCTGAGGAACTGGCTTGTAAATTGGGACCTGAAAGGTGAGTAGATACAGGTCAGGAGGCAGAGCCAGGAGGAATGGGCACACTGCTGTGCTCAAGGCACCAAAGGGAGTGTGGCCAGTGAAGACGGATGGGGCAGAGGTGAGGCTGGAGCAGGAGCCAGGCCCACATGAGCAGGAAGGTTGTTGGTCTTTTTCCTAAGAACAAAGAGAGGCCCTGGAGGCTCCTTAAAATAAAAGTCATGGGGCATCTGGGTGGCTCAGTTGGTTAAGTGTCTGACTTCAGCTCAAGTCATGACCTCATGGTTAGTGAGTTCGAGCCCTGTGTCTAGCTCTGCACTGACAGTTCAGAGCCTGCTTTGGATTCCTTGTCTCCCCTTCTCTCTCTGCCCCTCCCCTGCTCACACTCTCTCTCATTCTCAAAAATAAATAAATAAACATTAAAAGAAAAAGTCATGTAAGTAAAAGCTTTTATTTACCTGGTTGACAACCATCTCTGCCTTTACTCTCCTTTCAAAGAGTCTTTTCAAATGTTCATCAAAATTCTGTGTGCTTTCTTGAATGGAATTTTGAAGTTTCTTCATTTCTGCTTCTAATGACTGAAAGGAAATCAATAGCAAAGTTAATGTTTAGGAACATTAAATGCTGCAAGGAAGTGGTGTTCACATTTTGCTGCAAGGGTAGGGGAAGGACAGGCCTTCTGAAGTGCTCTGGGCCTTCCACTCTCTTCAACCAGAGATGTTCCATTTGGATCTGTTTAATATACTGTGAATCTGAGATTTGTGCTTTAAAAAGATTATGCTGGAAAAAAAAAGACATAACTGATCATGGCTAATGATCAGGCAGAATAAGGCCTAGTAAAACAAATTACAGCAAATCTTTCTGGAAAATTCTTACTCTCTCTATATAAGACAGAAATTTCCAGGCACACAATCTGACCCTAAAAATCTTGATTTTTTTTTTTTTTAAAGCCGTGATATATCTTCACGGAATTTTTTAGATTTTAAGGAAATAAGGAGTGAGTGTATAGATAAAGAGGTAGAGGCAGAGATAGACTTAGAGCTAAGCAAGAGTAGGTGAGTAGGAAACTATAAATTTATATATTTTTTTCATGGAAAATACCACATTGGTGAATTTGTTTACTTTTTAAAATATAATTTATTGTAAAGCTAGCTAACATACAGTGTATCCACTGTTTTGGGAGTAGTTCCCTGTGATTCATCGCTTATATACAACACCCAGTGCTCATCCCAGCAAGTGCCCTCCTCAATATTTTTAATGTTTATTTTGAGAGAGGGGGAGAGAGAGAGAGAGAGAGAGAGAGAGTGCATGTGCAAGAGGGACCGAACAGAGGAGGGGCAGAGAGAGAGGGGGAGAGAGAAAATCCCAAGCAGACTCCATGCTGTCACCACACAGCCTGACGCAGGGCTCAGTCTCAAGAACCGTGAAATCATGGTATGAGCCAAAATCAAGAGTCGGACGCTTAACTGACTGAGCCACCCAGGCGCTCCTAAACTTATATTTTTAAAGAAAACAATACCTGTAGTTCAATCCTAGACATACCATTACAAATAATTTTTATCTTTAAAAGTTTTTGTAACTTAAAATTTTTGATATGACTTTAAATTTACAGAAAAGTTGTAAGAATAGTACAAAGAATCCCCACATAGTTTTTACCAAATTAATCAAATGCTAATATTCCAAGGCATTTGTTTTATCACTTGCTCAATCCCTTCTCCCTCTCTCTCCCTATCTCTATCTTTTTTTCAACCATTTGAGAATAAGCTACAGACGCTCAAATACAGCTGAGTCATTTTGTAGACTGTCACTCAGTTTAGGTCTGTCTGATGTTTTCTCATGCATAGACCAGGTTATACATTTCTAGCAGGAACACTACATAAATCATGTTGTATCCTTCTCAGGGCACCACATGAGGAGACATGATGTTGGTTTATTTCATTACTGGTGATGTTAACTGGTCAAGCATTGTCTGCCAGTGTCTCTATCATACAGTTGCTATTTTTCCATTTGTAATCAATTTGTGGGAAGATACTTAGGAACCATGTAAAAATCTTGTTCCTCATCAAACTTTTATCCACCAGTTTTAGCATCCACTGATAATTCTTCCTTGAATAAATTATTACTATGGTGGTAATAATACATTATTTTAAGTTAACCTGAAAAAGCTAAGTTCTATCTATGCTGGTTTAATGAAGTGAGAGACAAATTCTGGGAAGGTGATGGAGAGAGTTTAGCTAGATGTATAGAGGCCCTTGACACAAGGAGAAACACCACCCAAATGAAGCTAATGAAGCAATGAGGAATTATTAAAATAAAACAAATACAGAAAAAGCACACTTCAGGGCCAGTTTGTTGATCATAATTTATGACACTATCTCATAGGAATGGAAACATCCCACCGGTTATGGGCCCAGTAGCTGTGTATCCAGGCCCTGTGTCCCTGGACAATGGTAGCACCATCACATGGCCAAGGATCCCAGCCTACCCCTCTCTCCGGACAGAAAGGAACTTTTTCTAATGTCAGAACAGCCTTTTGCTCTGTGTTTCAAACACCCCACATTCTTTTCACTGCAGGCTCTTCTCATGTGCTTTTCCATCTGTCTGATCTCCATTCCCTGCTCTTCAACCTGTCATTTTTTCTCATTCTTCTAACGTGAGCACCAAAGTCACTTTCTCAAGTAAGCCTACTTGGGTCCCGTCTTAGGCACTATCTTGAGCCTGAGAAGCCTGGAACGGGATTCCAGTGTATGTGATTTTGGGAGGGAGTGCTTTTTCAGAGACATCTGTAAACGGGGGGAAGGGAAGCAGCCAAGGAAGGGGCAGAGGCTGAGCAACGATGTGCCCTTAGGTAGCCCAGCCTTTGCCTGATTCCCAGGGGATAAGGGTAATAGAGAGGCTCCACTGAGCTGTCCCAGTTTGGGTCAAGGGGGCTGGACTTTTGCATCCCCATGTTATCAGTCAGTCACAGGCTGTTCTGGATAACCTTGTGTGGTACAACAAGGATGCCCCCTTGATGAGCCAAGGGCAAGGTGCCAGAGGTCTCAGGTCTGAGTCTTTATCTTTAGCATGCATAGCGGTAAGGGGATGGGCACGCCAGCCTGTAAAGGGGGCCTGGTGAACAGCAGTGGCCCCAATCTCAGTCAGTGCCTCTGTGTTTACTGTCACAGATGGCACCTGGCCATCTGATTTATTGCATTGTAGTTAAATGACTATTTTGTGAATGTCCAGTTAATATGTAACTCCCTCCCCCCCAAGACAGCACCGTGAGGGGCGAGGGCTGTGTCTGTCTAGTCAGCAAGCGTCCCCCAGGATCTGGCACAGCCCCCAGCCCACAGTGGGAATCAAAGGAGTATTTGTTAAAGAATTAGGTGTCACTTTTCCTCAAACATCCCTGGGAAAATCTAATTTTAACTAAAAATGTCTGCATCAGGTGCTGAGAAATGAGAAGCAGGGAGATGGGAGATGGGACACTAAAGAGGAGGGTATGGATGAACAGTGCAGAACCCATGAGAACAAGAATTTCTCCCAGCCCTGGACAAACACATGGCTTGCAATTTAAGAAAGTATTATTGGGGCGCCTGGGTGGCGCAGTCGGTTAAACGTCCGACTTCAGCCAGGTCACGATCTCGCGGTCTGTGAGTTCGAGCCCCGCATCAGGCTCTGGGCTGATGGCTCAGAGCCTGGAGCCTGTTTCTGATTTTGTGTCTCCCTCTCTCTCTGCCCCTCCCCCCGTTCATGCTCTGTCTCTCTCTGTCCCAAAAAAATAAATAAAAGTTGAAAAAAAAAATTTTTTTTTGAAAAAAAAAAAAAAAAAAAAAAAGAAAGTATTATTGTAGTTGGCCAGACTACAGGCTCTTGAGGATGAAGGTGGTAAATCCCCAGGCCCTTGGTCTGTGCCTGGTACATAATAAGTGTCAATAAATTTATCGACTCATTCAAGAAATATTTATTGAGTGCCCATGGATCAAGCATAGTTCTCAAAACTTGAAATATAGTAAAGAGCAAAACAAACCAGTTCTCTTCCCTCACATTACATTCTAGTGGAGGAGGCAGGTAATATATACACGAGTGCAGGGGAAGCAGGCCAGGTGGGGATGAGCACTCTGGAGAACACCAGAGCAGGGTGTGGGGGACAGAGTGGGACTAGTGAGGAGAGAGTTTGCCATGTTATTTAGGGAGATGAGCTGATGACCAAGTAGAGATCCAAAAGAGGTGAGACAGCATGTGGCCAAATGGGGCGAGAGCACCCCAGGCAATGGCCACAGCATGTCAAGTGTCCATGGCAAGAATGAGCTGTGAGTGTGGGAGTCAAGAGTTCACTGGGGATCCATGGAGGTCCGCGAAGCCAGTGCAGTAGACACACTTAAGGATGGGGAGAGTGGTGGGAGAGAATGGGAAGGGTACAGATCAGGGGAGGGGAAGAGCAGGGAAACGGATGCCATAAATCAGGTAAGAAATGACACTATTTGGATTAGGGTGGCAGCTGTCAAGGTGCCCAAAGAGGAGCCCCTGGCAAATCATAAAGAAGGGACTTGAGGTGCAATGTCAGGCAGTGCTGCTTCTGGGGAGAATGAGGCAGAGTGGAAGACGGAGGTGCCTCCAGGAGACTTGGGGTAAAGGGAAAGAAGGAAGGCAGAAGTGAACATTAAGGGTTCTGCAGAAACAAAGAAAATCATGAAATCAGAAGACACACTGGCCTCTTCCCCCTGAAATAAGAATAGTCCTACATGAAGAACTTTATATCAAATTGATAATGTCGTCCACACAGAAGGGAAAAAGAAGATTCATCCAAACAAATTCTGAATATAATGTGCAGGTGGCCCACCCTCAGTGGATATATCCTAAGAACAAAAAGAGGTGCAAGGAAATCTTAAAACCTACCAAGAAGTTTTGCTTTTTGTAGAGGCATTTTAGGCATATTGTAGGACTGAGCAAATGAATAAATACATTTATAGTTGGGGAACTAGGGTTTGTGCCGAGAAAGGAGATCTAAATACTACGTTGGAATTGGACGTAATAGTATGAAGTTTTCAAATCATTTTATGTATAGTATGATGTTTTGATACCATATATATATAATTCAGGAGAAAAATATAAAACACAAATGTGGCAATATTAAAAACTGGAGGGTATAGGTATATGGTATATAGACAGTACTACTCATGTAACAGTTCTGTACATTTGAATAATTCTAAAATAAAAATTGGCAAATTTAATCTGGTGTTAGGAAAATTGGTGGAGGTATAAAATGAAATAAGATTTGCCATGAATTGATAATTGTTGAAGCTGGATGGGGGGGGTCATTCTACTATTCTCTCTACTCTTTCATATATTTGATATTTTCCAGAATACAAAGGCTTTTCGAAAAGATCGGGAGAAACTGGAGACAATGAACACAGATTTTGCTAGGTTTTTTTTGAGGAGACACTGGGCAGTGGATTGAAAGGAAAGTGGGGTCCAGAGAGTTATTTTTTCCTTTTAGCTTATTTTGAAGTACATTCAGACTAACTCAAAAGTCACAAGGATCATAGAAAGAATTCCAGAATCCTCTTCAAAGGAGTTTTTTTTTTTTCTTTTTCTCTTCTAAAAGATGAGAGATGTATCCAATGTATAATATTACAACATGTGTCTATGCTGAAGGGAAAAACTGATGCAGGAAAAAGGGGAAAACTGCAGGAGTAACAACGTTGAATCGTAAGGTGGTAGGGGATTGGGTGCACAAGTGAAGGACCAGCTCGGGCAGATGCAAGGCCATTTCATCCTTAAGAGACAGAAAGGCAGGAAGAGTCTATGGATTCTAGCGCAGGCAGAAGATAGATGTGGAGGTGGAAGAGTAAGGCAAATCTCTTCTAGTTGCTTCTCTCCTCCCAGTGAAATAGAAAATAGGGTAAGAGTGCGTTGAAGAGGTCAGGTGTTGGAAGTTTGAAGACAGGGGAGAACATGTGACACAGTCCTCTAGGATCTGGCTACTTAAAGCACAGTCCTCCGACCAGCAGCAGCTGCCACCAGGTTGCTTGTTAGAAATCTCAGGATCCTACAGGTGTGCGGTTTCGAAGGGGTACATGCACCCCAATGTTTATAGCAGCGCTATCGATAGTAGCCAAAGTATGGAAAGAGCCCAAATGTCCATCCATGGATGAATGGATACAGAAGATGTGGTACATACATATACAATGGAGTACTACTCAGCAATCAAAAAGAATGAAATCTTGCCATTTGCAACTACGTGACTGGAACTAGAGGGTATTATGCTAAGAGAAATGAGTCCGAGAAAGACAAATATCATATGACTTCACTCATATGAGGACTTTAAGATACAAAACAGATGAACATAAGGGAAGGGAAGCAAAAATAATATAAAAACAGGGAGGGGGACAAAACATAAAAGACTCTTAAATATAGAGAAAAAGAGGGTTACTGGAGGGGTTGGGGAGTGGGGATGGACTAAATGGGTAAGAGGCTCAAGGAATCTACTCCTGAAACCATTGTTGCTCCATGTGCTAACTTGGATATAAATTATAAAAAATAAATTATAGAAAGAAAAAAAAGAAATCTCAGGATCCTTCCAATTCCTCAGAATGACAGAACTGAATCTGCGTTTTTGACAACATCCCCCAGGTGATGTGGACTAAGCTAGGGGAAAAAGAGAACAGTGTCACTGAACAGCTCTAAGGACACAATAATGATTAAGGTCATTAGAGGGAAACCAGTCAGCAGGTGTAGGCACAGAGAAGGACAAGTACTGGCTTTAGTCAAGGCTGGCTTTTACCCACTGAGTGTGACCAAGGAACAGGGAAGTGGGGACACAGGCAGCAGACTAATTTCACAATACGAGACCATGCAATAAATGCCACCACCTTAGGCATCTAGAGTCCCCAATGCCTTCACATTTTTACTGCATTCAAGACTGCTCATTTTGGCTTTTTGGTAAGTCCTACCTTGGGATGAAATGTTAGGGCACTGTTAGAGGACTGCCGTGAATAAAAGCGGGAACAGGTTAACAATAGGTTTAAAGAAGTTGCTCATGAGATACAGCCACTATAAAGCTGACAAACTGTCCTGCCTGAAATGATGGCATGGTTTTACTTTCTTCACAGAGGAATAAATTTTTTTTATTTGGTTGTATACCATCAGCTTTTATATCCCTATTATAATTGTAAGCAATTTTAATGTTGGAATGTTTCTTGGTGATGCAAAGAGATAAAAATAGAACTGCATTGCAGGTATCTCAAATTACAACTGTAAACTACGCGCTGTGTTGATTATGTCATTCTTTTGTCAAGTCCTTTCCTTGAGATTGAGAGCAAATCAAGCAAGAGTATTACTAAACTGAAACAGATGTAGAAGATAGAGAGCAGTGCCTACAATATACTATAATACATGTTCACTAAACATCTTAAGAATTAATGGAGGACCAAATGAATTGTAACTATGTGGGAAATATTGAAATCAATAAGAACTTAAAAAAAAAACACAATCATTGCAATATGTTCTTTCTGTTTGAAATTGTGTTAACTCTAAGTTTATCTCTATCCACTTCCCCTAAGTCTCTTGAGAATTTAAGCTGAAACACTATCCTGGAGCTACTCAAGATACTGAGGGAATAAAGAACACTCAATTTTAAAAGATACTGAAATGAAACTTGGGTGGGGTACATTACTTCCTTGCTCTTCTGACCTTTCTATATTTCTCTCTTTCTTCATTTAACTCTTTAACTTTCTTCTCATATTCTTTAAATTGTTTCCTCTCTTCTTCAGACCATACAGCATCAGGTTTTGCCATGAAAGCAGGTTGAGGAATCACCTGAAGATATAAAGGAAAGCATATACTGTGCCTCAAACATAAATATAACAGTACAGTGAAGGTTCAGGGTTATCATTACAGTTTAATTATTTTTAATGTTAATTCATTTTTGAAAGACAGAGACAGAACACAAGCAGGGGTGGGGCGGAGAGAGAGGGGGACACAGAATCTGAAGCAGACTCCAGGCTCTGAGCTGTCAGCACAGAGCCCAGCATGGGGCCCGAACTCACCAACCGCAAGATCATGACCTGAGCCGAAGTCAGATGCTCAACCGACTGAGCCACCCAGGTGCCCCATCATTACAGCTTAAATAAAGAGCCCTGGGATGCCTGGGCGGCTCTGTTGGTTGAACATCTGATGCTTGATATTTAGCTCTGGTCATGATCCCAGGGTCATGGGATTGAGCCCCACATTGGGATCTGTGTTGAACATGGAGCCTGCTTGGTATTCTCTCTCTCTCTCTCTCTCTCTCTGCCCCTCCCCTGCTTGAGTGCACGCATGCATGCATGCTCTCTCTCTCTAAAATTAAATTAAATTAAATTAAATTAAGCCCCAAAGACTTTTAAAGAGATACAGTTCTTCACATTGGCATGATGATGGCCTGACACTTTAATGAAAGGATATGAAAAAATGTTACAACTATTTTTCTGTGACATAAGCGAGAGTGGGCAATTTGGGATGTACACCGATTCTTAAGTGACAGGTTCAGAGGTACATGTTGATATCTTCATAGCTAGAACTGGATCTGAGCTCCAGGGACACCTATGGCAGGTATCAAATGGAATGTTTCTTGGTATATCCAGAGAATTATGGGTGCAGTGTTAATCCTGCTTTCTATAGAGATAAGAACCACTATGGTTGCCTGTTTTTGTTCTTTTGTTTGCTTTATGTCAGATGAGAAGGCAAGCCTGGGGTTTCAAATTTCTTATTTGCCTGATGTGGTTTGTTTATGAGGTACTGTATATTTGTAGCTGTAGAATTTCTAAGACTCAGGTTATTATAGACAAGAATGATCAGATTTAAGTAGCTCTCTCTACCCCATTCCACCTTCCATAAGAATGTCCAGAAATCTCACCATTCTCAAAATATCTTCCTTCTTGACTTCCAGAACTCCTCCCATCATGTCCATCAGGGCTCGGTGCCTTGTGTCAGGACCCTGGAAAAGAGCCAGGGTCAGGGAGGGCAGCTGAGACAAAGATCTGTCCCTCTGGTGGCACCAGAGGCGGCCTCCCACCCAGTGTTAGAATGACTGCATTTAGAACTGGGGAGGGTGGCAAGTGGCATGGAGGGAAGAGGAGAAGGAGGCCACGGAGATTCCAGTGATCTCTGACCATGTCAATTGCCTTGATATGTTTCTACAGTGGAGTACAAGTACGAGACTACTGAACCAAATTGGAACAAGAATCCCTAAAGGAAAGGGGGTCTTAGATATGTCTGAGCCAAACTGCCTACCCGTGTCAGAAGCCATTGCTCCATTTTACTGGTCACAGTAAATTGCGTTTTGTTTTTTTGCCATGGATTAACAAATCTGTGAGCTGTAATCTGAAAGAGAAAATGTAGTTTCCTGCTGTTATTCTTACAAAATTCAAAACAAACCTTCTTTCCACACATCAGGGAAGAGGTTAGAAGGTACCAAGAAGATAAAGGAACCATCCAGATTTCACAACCCATTTCCTATCTTGGAACAAAGATGAGATCTAGAATGAGAGGCTTGGGAGAATTGATTGCTCCTTCTCTATTAGCTCTCAAAGCTGTTCTCTGCCACTAAAGAGATTATAACAGGGATCTGATTTAGAGGAGGGGGCAGGAGGAGGGTTCAGAGAAGTGTCCTCTAAGCCAAACCCTGTAGGGTGGGGTTCCTGAGAGACCAACAGCTTGGAGTATTCAAGGAGTCGTGGGAATGCAAGTGTGGCTGGCCCAAAGCAAGATGGTGAGAACAGCTGAAGAGGAAGGGGATGGGGTGGGCAGACAGGAAGAGGCATGTTTCCTGAAGTGAAATGAGCAGCCACTGTGGGGTTTGAAGCAGGGGAAGGACATAAGTTTGGCTTGTAACGAGCTCACTCTCCTCACATAGAAGGGATTAAAGAAGAGGTTAATTATCCACATACAAAGACTGCCCACAGCAAGACCTTGGTGAGAGCGGCAGAGTAAAGTCCTTGCTATCACCATGCTCCAGGGTTTTTGATTACATGGTGAGGGTCTGGTTCTGGAAGAAATGATATCCTTAAACAAGTACAGTGGACCTCAGAGGTAAGGATGTGTTCTGAAGGATAATAATTTGGGTTCAGACTGCAACTCTGTCATTTACTAGCTCTGTAACTGTGGTCAAACTACTTTAACTCTCTGTGCCTCACTTTCCTCACCTGTAAAAAGGAGGTAATATTAGTATCTACCATATAAGGTCTTATAATGAAAAATTAGTCTCAATCTATTTAGGGCACTTAGAATGGTATCTGGCTTTTAACAGGGGCTGTATAATGTTTGGTATTATTTCTAAGCAACACTATTACCTTTTTGTCCCAAAGTAATCAAGCTGTTTTCATATGGGCAAGGATTTTTTTTTTTTTTGGTATTTTCTAGCATTTCTTACTTTTTAGAAATAAAATATGGTTATATTTTAATTGTTTTCTTTAAGCATTTACTTGTAACCACCTGGGGCCAAACACCTTTTAAGAAGGCTGCCCAACCTTTTGGGATGAGCACTGGGTGTTGTATGGAAACCAATTTGACAATAAATTTCATATATTGAAAAAAAATTAAAAAAAAAAAGGAAGGCTGCCCAGTGAGCCCCGTTCCTCTGGTCAGTGCCTTAATGACCCAGATAATTCCTAGAGCTTCATCAGCCTTTCTCCCACAGCGTGACCCAACCTTCTTTGGTACAGGTACCAGACCTACGCTGGGTTAGGGACCTCTTCCTAGGCAAATGTGGAACCAGGACTAAGAGATTCTAGTTGGGATCAGTTGTTTGCTTAAGTGGGGAGAAATAAAGTAGAAGCTGCTGGAGGAAGGTGAAATGCAGAGAGAAGTGAGCTAAGAGATAAAGAAAGGGTACTTCTTGACTCCCCTCAAAGTTCCAGTCTTTGGCCCCTGCTTCCTTCTAGGCTTGGTGTCCAAATCTTCCCTAGATTCCATAGGATTCACAAAAGAAATTCTCATTATTGCTGAGGCAATGGCAACTGTTTTTTTTTTTTTCTTGTGACCAAGACTGCTACCTAATATAGTCACTTCCAGTAGTGTGCACAAGAAAATGAGTAACTAAGAACATGGGGGAATGTTGTGAGAAAGAAGGGAAGGGATGACACAGGTAGTCAGTACCTCTTTGTCTTCCACAACAAGGGTTCTCTCTGGCTTCTCGCAATCATCAAATTCTGGTTGCCAGACCACTTCTTCTAAGTCCAGATCTAAAATAATTTCTTGAATTCTTACATTTCTTTCCTTCACACGTGCAATTTCAAACTCTTTTTGTTTATATGCAGCATCAAACTCATTGTTGAAAATAGTTTTCACCTTGTAAATGACATCCTGAAATAGCAATATGATACTGTGAACACATCACATTATATGGTAACATGATCTCATGTTTTTACCTTCCCGCCAAATCAATTTACAAACTCTCAGCAAGTTAATCATTCTTTTAAATTTTTTTTATTTATTAAAATTTTTAATTTTTTATTTATTTTTAACTTTTTTTTTTTTAAATATGAAATTTATTGTCAAATTGGTTTCCATACAACTCCCAGTGCTCATCCCAACAGGTGCCCTTCTCAATGCCCATCACCTCCCTCCTACCCCCCATCAACCCTCAGTTTATTCTCAGCTTTTAAGAGTCTCTTATGGTTTGGCTCCCTCCCTCTCTAGCTTTTTTTTTTCCTCTCCCCCCACCATGGTATTCTGTTAAGTTTCTCAGGATCCACATAAGAGTGAAAACATATGGTATCTGTCTTTCTCTGTTTTATTTATTTTTGAAAGAGACAGAGACAGAGACAGAATTCCAGCAGGGGAGGAGCAAAGAGAGAGGGAGACACAGAATCTGAAGCAGGCTCTAGGCTCCGAGCTGTCAGTACAGAGCCCAACTTGGGGCTCAAACCCATGAACCATGAGATCATGACCTGAGCCAAAATTGGATGCTCAACCAACTGAGCTACCCAGGTGCCCCAGTAAGTTAATCGTTTTAAAAGATGGTTTATATTAAGTCATTTCTTGGTTCAATAACCCACAGTGGCAGCGGTAGGATTAAGGCAGTGATATAACTGTTATACCACATTCTACTTCCTGAAATGTTAGCCGTAACTCAATGTGCAGGTATGCTGATAAATGCTCAAGTAGGCAATGGGTACTAGGAGACTCCCGGCTATTCTCTCAACTTTTGTGTATGTTCCAAAAAAAAATCCATCCTAAAATGTTTAAAAAGCAATATGTGATATTTATATTGGGAAATGTCTCTTCTTTGAGACCTGGTTTGGGGGAGATGTGGTAAGGAAAGGATGGCCTATAGAGATTGTCTAAAGAATTTCCCAGAAAAGCACAACTGCACACAATATTCTTTGTCTGTATGGTCAGGTCATTCTAAGGCAGGAAGGGGAGCTAAGCTGGCTAGCTGGACCTTGGCAGTGGGTCCAACTGGATTACCCCCACCTCTGCTGGTGAGTAGAATGATGGTCAACTCAAAGTATCCTTTATTTTACCATCAGAGTTTAATCTGTATATCTATCCTACTGAAGATGAAACCATCAAAGCAGGTAGAAAAATGATCTTAACAGTTAAAACCAGAATTTCTCTTCGGCTGAAATTAACCTTCTTGTAGGAAAATGCCTTAACAAAACAGCAGAAAGGTGAGACACTGAGGGCACAGGTCAGCAGAAGCTGAGCAACAAAAGACATAATGAAACAATTTTGGATATAAATGCACAGGATTTCAGGGTTGGAGGAAGAGAAGAAAAAAAAATAGGAAGAGAGAGCAGAGTATCATGGTAGGAGACTGGAACTCAAATTGCAGATATGGCTGGAGGACTTTTAGGAATATGAATGGCTATTATTAAATTTCAAACTATCCACATTAGTGCAATCTCAGTCATCAAATTTTCAAAACCCTTTGGTTGGCATATACAGATGTGTTCTGAGACTGACTGGTTTGGTAGAAAGTAAGGAGTAGGAGCTTAGAGCTTGTGGGATGCTGTACTTTATCCCTGAGTTCCAGAAGAGAAGTTACGGAAATCTTAGGGAAGAAATTGTGTTTCCCCAGGTTAAGAGGATATATAGATAAGCAATCACATCTTGATCTTACAAGGAGGTTCCAAAGGACATCTGAGTTACCTAGAAGATGGCATTCAAGGACCTATTTTACCTTTGAGATTACTGAAGTTCTAAGTAGAACAATGATTTGCTTGTGGTATCAGCCAGTGTGGAGTGTTCCTCAGAAAACCTGTTATCAGAGATCCCAGTCCAAATAGATGAAAGCAACACTTGTATACAAGTTCTGTCTGAAGAACATGGACACGCGAGCCATCTGATATTTCTCTATGTACTTTATTTTTTTTTTTTCAACGTTTATTTATTTTTGGGACAGAGAGAGACAGAACATGAACGGGGGAGGGGCAGAGAGAGAGGGAGACACAGAATCAGAAACAGGCTCCAGGCTCTGAGCCATCAGCCCAGAGCCCGACGCGGGGCTCGAACTCACGGACTGCAAGATCGTGACCTGGCTGAAGTCGGACGCTTAACCGACTGCGCCACCCAGGCGCCCCTCTCCATGTACTTTAAAGACATCATCTGATCGGCATTAGATTTCAATTTGAGCCTTTGCAAGACACCTCATGGGGAATTTTAGAGATTTTGGAGGATAAGGAAAAATTCACCTACTTTTAGTAATATAATTTGGTTGATTTTCTCCTCTCTGGAATGAAGTTCCAATTGGCCTGACAACAGGGAGGCATGTACCCCAAAATCAGTACTCAGACTGCCAAGCAGATAATTGGGCAAGTTGCTAGTTTTTACTGCCACATCTTCTTCCTCTTCTTCATCCTCCTCTTCACGATGCTTTTTAACCAAGGTAATTGCAGACTGAACCTCTACAATTTCCTTCCGTAGCTAAATATAGAAAAAGATGACACAGAAGTTATGCAATAACAAGAATTCTCGAAAGGGCAATTTTGTGACAACTTAATTTTTTTCAGTCATCTTAGATGTCAAATTGTCTTGCCAACAACTGAATTCAAAGTGTTGGGTAGATCCTGAAACTGATGCAGAAGAGGGTTAAGCCTTGGAAACTGATAAACTGTGGATAAGTCGAAAGAGTGAACACTGTCCTTGACAGTATGTAATATTTACATTTCTGACAGGATTACAGCTGTTTGTAAATACCTTGAGTCTTTCCTGACACCTAAACATTAAAAAATATACCTTTTCTTCATGTTTACAAAGGAACTTATTCCCATAGGACTGGGGAGTGTAGGTTAAGAAGAATTAAGTATGCCTTAATTTTATATTTCAGAAAAAGAATGGATGCAAGGTTCTGGGCCCCATTACACTGACAGGGTTGTGTGTTTTTAGTGGTCTGATAGAGATTGCTGCTTGAAAACAAAGAAACAAAAAGCTGGGATTGCTCTAGGAAAACCATAATTCCACCAAAGTAGATACTATGCATCTTTGGACAATTACTTAAAAATATAATCCCATATGATAAGAGATGATAAAAAGAGCAGGGTAGATGAAGACAAGTTCTAACCAGAACAAGAACAAACCCCCAATCTCATTGTTTAAAAGTATATCCTCCTATTTGAGAGCTAGCCAGTATTATATAGGATTATAGACCTCTTGACTTATTGTGTGGATTTAGCTCCTATATTTATTAAAATATATTCTACAAATTAACAGGGAATGAAAATATAAACAAGATCTAAACTTATCTTAAATTGTATCTTAACTCAGATCCATATGGAGACCCTAAAATAAAACACATTGCTTATATAAATACATATATATTTAAAATTGTACTTTAAGACACTCTGCTTCAATCTTCTTTTGCTGCAAAACTCTCTTTAATTCTTTCAACTCTTCATCCGTGCGTTCTTTCATTGGGAAGTTCTCAACCACGTAAGGCATGTGAAAGCACTTGAAAAAAAAAGGCAGGATAAATAAATTTATTTGTAGTATAATTGTATACACACAATTGGAGTGAGAGATGTTATCCCTGATTAAAATTAATTCATAGGTTATCATTCATGAGTGAAAATGACAGTGGAAACTTTCTTTAAAATAAGACAACACAGGGTGCCTGAGTGGTTTAGTCAGTTAAGTGGCCACTCTTGATCTCAGGGTTCCTAAGATCCAGCTCCACATGGGGCTCTGTGCTGACAGCTCAGAGCCTGCTTCAGATTCTGTTTCTCCCTCTTGCGCTGTTCCTCCCCCGATTGCATTCTCTCTCTCTCTCTCTCTCTCAAAAAAAAATAAATAAGTAAATATTTTAAAAAATTTATTTATATTACATTAGTATTGGTGTAAACCTTGGGTAGAAATACTGTGCTTCAATGAAGGATTTATTTCTAGAGCAGTGATTCTCAACCAGGAGTGATTTCACTTGCCCTGTCCCCCTCCTCCCCAGCCCCCCAGGGACATTTGGCAATGTCTGGAGCTATATTTGATTTTCACTAGTGGGAGTTTTGGATGCTACTGGGGCCTAGTAGATAGAGGTCAAAACATCCTACAATCCATAGGACAACCTCTACACCACAGAATTAACCAGCCCCAAATGTGCCACTCTTGGGAAACCCTGTTTAAGAGCAATACTCAACCACAAATATGTAGGGTGACCATATATTTCATTACCCAAATTGGGGGGGCATATTTGAAATGAGAAGGGTGCTCTTAATAGTTACTCTAGGACCACAGGGATAAACTGGGACTTTTGGCCATCTTACATGAAGAGGAACATTGTGTTGGGAGGAATCTCAGTGAAAAAGAATAAAAACCAGACATTTAGAGGGCACAGGTAGAACTGTGGACAGTACTGTGTCTAGATTTCCATCTGTGTGGAATGTGAATGAAGCGGCTTTTTGGAACAGATAGATAATAAGACTGGATGCAGGTAGTTCATAGAGGAAAGAGAGAAAATCTTCAGAGCTGCTGGCTTGGAGGGGCACAGGGACCGAACAGAGAGGGAAGAACGAGACGAGAGAAAGTGGTACATCCAGGTGGAATCTGGAAGGGCAAGGCATGCTCTGAATGCTTTTGTATGTATGCATTTTCTTAAAATTATTTAAAAGTTTTTTCCGCCATGAGACTCTCAATGAAAATTCTCATTGGCTAAGGTATTGTACCTGGAGTTCTATCTGTTACCTTAAGAGCTCGACCTTTCACAGCCATCGCGTTCCAGCATTCTTCTTTAATAAGTTCAGCCAAATAGGCCTTGGCTAGGTTATGCATCTCTGCATCCTTTCTTATCTTGAAGAACATAAGTGAAAGGGAAAAAATACACATGAAAACGTGGCCTCTTGAAAAAATAATCTGAATTGTAAATTCACTAATCAGCCGTGGCTGCACATTTAGTGGTAGTGTGGGATCTTTCCCCAATGTTCTGGGTTGCCCTGTGTTCAGATGTCCTTCGGGAGGAACACTTTCCTGTCTCAACAACATTTCCTAGAGTTTAGTCTGGAGGCTTGGGATTCCCTTCCTTGAGGACCAGGGTGTCAACACAAACACCTCTAAAGGCAGGTAGGTCCTAAACGTGAGCCAGGGAGGTGTGAGGACACATGCATGGCCATGGTGGACTGCAGAACTAAAGTGCACACTGGCGAGTTGGTACAGAGCTGGAAAGCAAACCCACTGTGCCAAGTGTTCCTGTTTTATTAGAGAAGCTTAAAAATGTGCATTTAAAAAAATTTTTTTAAATGTTTATTTATTTTTAAGAGAGAGAGTGAGTGTGGGAGGGGCAGAGAGAGAGGGAGACACAGAATGCGAAGCAGGCTCCAGGCTCTGAGCTGTCCGCACAGAGCCCAACATGGGGCTTGAACCCACGAACAGAACCATGAGATCACAACCTGAGCCGAAGTCAGATGCACAACAACTGAGCCACCCAGGCACCCCAAAAATGTGTATTTTTAATGAAACTACCAGATATCTAAATGCTGCCTTACTTCTTTTCAATGCATATTTGAAGTGCCAGTTTGTGACCTTTGTCTTGGGGTCACTTAATTCTTCTAATTTTTATATCCACAATAAATAAATGCTCCATGGGGCGCCTAGGTGGCTCAGTTGGTTGAGCGTCTGACTTAGGCTCAGGTCATGATCTCGCAGTCTGTGAATTCGAGCCCTGTGTCGGGCTCTGTGATGACAGCTCAGAGCCTGGAACTTGCTTCTGATTCTGTGTCTCCCTCTCTCTCTGCCCCTCCCCCGCTCATGCTCTATCTCTCTCTCTGTCAAAAATAAATAAACATTAAAAAAATTAAAAAAAAAATAAACGCTCCATTTCTCTTGGGGATCATATGCTTGACCTTTTCTCATTGAGAAACATACACTATCTCAATTAGTTTTATCTGCTTAAGTCAGCCAACTGCTTAACACATAAGTGGTTAAGTATTCTTGTTTTAATGGAGTTTGCTAAAAGATCTAACATGAAAGTGAGGACCAACAATCTTTAGTCCTTAGGATCCTCTTCAGAACCTCTTTTGCATTTCGCTGTGTTGGCAGAATTATCAGCAAACTAGCTAAGAATATATCTCCCAGATTAGAAGATGTCTTGTTTATTCATTTGTGTTTATTTTATTCATTGTGGATCAAAGGCTTTGTTTAATTTGTATTTTACTTCTTTTTTTATCCACTGAGTTAATGGCTAATACAGTTTTAAATTATTTTTTCCTTAAGTAAACAGCTGTTTTGGCCTATCAGTTGTCAGAACCTGCCTGATTCCCAGCCCACCCAGCCCTCTCCTCTCTACTGCTGAGGCTATTTGATCAACCCCTCCAGACTGTGTTCAGGTTGTCATTACTGGGCTTTGGTCTTTTCCCTATTGTTGAGATCCTAGCCGAGGCTAACTCATCGCCTGTTCCCTTTAGGACTGGGATCCCTGACAGGTAGGTAGCACTAACTCTTTCCAGGGACTAGTATTCTGTTCCCAAATGTGCTGAAGGCCACCTGGTGTCATCTGCTAACACTGTTCTGTGCTGGACCATCTGGTTCCACTATCACATCTAATGTGGGGCCAATCTTTCTTCCAAGCCCAGAGCCAAAAAAAAAAAAAAAAAAAAGGTAATAATATTGGGGAAACGAGTGTGTGAAGAGCCATTCTCTGCACCAAAGACTGCCTCAAAGGAGCAAAGAGGCTTCTGGAGAAATATGTAGGAATTTGATAAGCAGCAAGGAGCATCTGGACAGAGGCATGGGGTGGGGGGTAATCAGGGTGGGCTCATCAGTGATCTGCAGGTCAGCAGGCCAGAGGGGCAGGTTTGTGGGGCTGAGTGGTCCCACATTAGCTTGGAGAGAGAACCAACAATGAAGACAGGGCTAGGCACCTGACCCAGATGCACTACGGAGAGGTCAAGTGATTCTAGGTCCAAATCCTTAGTTTCCTCAAGTCAGGAAAACCAAAAACCTACCTTTTTTGGATGGTTGCAACAATCAAAATAAATAACATTCAAAAAGCCCCTAAACTGGTGTCTATTTGCTATAATAAGAAAATGGGATGATTTCTAACAGCTTTCTGTTGAGTGTAAGAAAAGCCAAATTCTTTACAATGATGTACAAGGTCTTCAGAGCCAGTCTCTGCCCCCACCTCATTTCAAGAAGCTCTCTCCTTCCCCTGTGCTACTGCCTTTCTGGCCATGGTGTTTCTGGAGTAATCCAAGCCATTTCTGCCTCAGGACCTCTGTTCATGCTGCCTCCTTCGCCTGATATTCTCTTCCCCCAGCTCCTTGCATAGCTAGCTCCTTCTCTCCTTTTCATTCCCTTTAAAGTGGTCTTCTTTGACCGCAGAAGTAGATGCCCCATATCTATCACAGAATTCAGTTTGTTTCCATCATACAATATAGAGAGATTTGTGTATGGTCTGTCTTCTCCACTAGATTAGTGCCACGTGGGCAGGACCTATATTTCATAGGCATTGTATTCCTGGCACTGACAATAGTGCCTGGCACATAACGGGTGTTCAATAAATGTTGCAGAATGAATGGATGGATGGATGGATGAATTTTACCTCCTTGAGTCAGTCTGTGAGGTCCTCTTGGTACTGATTCTGTTATTCAATATATTTCCTCTCATTCTCAGCCTTATATCATTCACTAATTTGACAAATATGCCTCATTTCTGTATCTTTACCCCAGTCATTAACTTATTTAACAGGAAAGGGTCCTAGAGCACATCACTGGAGACCTCCCTCTTAGAGGCATCAAATTATCAGCCTCTTTTTGATATAGTTGTTTAACCAACTATAATCCACTCAAATGTCCTTATATCCAGCAATATTTCCTTCTCTTCTTTAGGAAAAAAATGTTTTTTATACTTGCACGCTCAAAAAGTTAAATGTACTGTGCAGGTTGAGAAAGAGGTAGCTTAAGAACATTCTGTGTAGGGGCACCTGGGTGACTCAGTCAGTTGAGTGTCCAACTCTTGATTTCAGCTCAGGTCATGATCTCATAGTTTGTGGTATTAAGCCTCATGTTGGGCTCCATGCTGACAGGGCAGGATCTGCTTGGGATTCTCTCTCTCCCTCTTTCTTTCTCTGTCCCTCTCTCACTCGTGTTAGCTTGCTTGTCTCTCTCTCTTTCAAAATAAATAAATAAAAACTTAAAAAAAAGAGAACATTCTGTGTAAAACACAATTAGGACTTTTACCTAAAATAAAACCCATATGAGTAAACAATGTAATGTGACACAAAGAGATGCAAAGGCTGTATTAATAGAAGTATAGTATCTAGAAAAATGGAGGTTTCATTATATGCTTTTCTGTAAACTGGACAGATAATAACTGGAATTCTTTTGTGGATGCCATACTCAAATATCATGAAATCATAGGGGAAAATGTATGACATATGATGAAGCTATTGAAACTACATTATATGATGGTCATAGGAGCTGGGACAACTAGCTTAGACAAGATACAGAGGGAACATGGTAAGTGCTGATCTTCTCTGTTTTCAGAGTGGTCATTGAATGATGATGCTTAAAGGGTAGAAGAATCAGTGAATAAAGGGAGAAGGATTCCAACTCCTGTCAAGAAATGGCTTACTAATCCAGAAGGTCCAAAGTTGGCATAGGTGGCCGAGAGGATTTCAAAAAACGTTCAAACATATGGTGGGAGATGGTTGGAATGGATGTCAGGAAAAGAGGGACATACATCAGATGTGTGGCTGGCCCAGTCACCCCTTTCCCCTAACTCCCAAATTTAACAATTCTCTGACTCGTCGCACTTATACCTACTAGGTTTACTTTCTTTGCATTGTGCTGGGGAAGTTTTTGTTTTGTTCACATTATCCTAGAAAAGTTCTCCTTCACATTTTCTTTTTTACTTCTTTCATTATGTTTCTTTATGGTGCTTAATTCAGATTTTTCCATACCTTTGCCACTTCTTCCTCATTTTCGTTGTGAAGCCTTTCCAGTTCTTCAAGATCCAGGCTAAATTCCTTTTGCTCTAATTTTGCGATATTGTCTATTGCTTCATTTTCTTCCATCATAGTCAGAACCTGAATTTTCAGATAAGAAAGAATGGTGACAAGTAAAGAATTAAACTTTATAGCCATGCTTTTCAGAGTCTCTTCAGACAGCAGTCAGTAAAAAAAGAGAGGTCTTGTTTATCTAAATGTAACTATTGAGTAAAGCATTAGGTTATGGGCTTATTGTAGCCATTTAAGTTTTCAGCTTTAACCCTCATTCATCTAAAAACGACAACAAAAGTGTGTAAATTCATCACTTCATTGAAAGAAATTAAGGAATTATTGATATTTAGGTGTGCTGATGGTATTGTGATCATGTGTTTTAAGAGTTCTAATCTTTTAGAGGTACCTACTTAAATAATTAAATGATATAATATCTGGGATTTACTTCAAAATGATCAGAAGAGGGGACCTGGGTGGGTCAGTTGGTTGAGCCTCCAAATTTGGCTCAGGTCATAATCTCATGATTCGTGAGTTCAAGCCCCGCATCAAGCTTGCTGTCAGTGCAGAGCCTGCTTTGAATCCTCTGTTCCCCTCTCTGCCGCTCCCCTGCTCACATTCTCAAAATGAATCTCAAAAATGAATCCTAAAAATTAATAAACATTTAAAAAATGATCAGGAGAGGGGATAGTGGCTGAGGATATAGATGAAACAATATTGGCCAATGGATTTATTATTTTATTATTCTCTCTCCTTTTATATTATATTTGAACATTTCCAAAATAAAAATTATGTTTAAAAGTTTATAACTTCAGGGAAGGCTGGGTGGTTCAGTCAGTTAAGTGCGTGATCTTTATTTTGGCTCAGGTCATGATCTCAAGGATCATGGGTTTGAGCCCTGCATCAGGCTCTGTGCTGACAGCATAGAGCCTGGTTGGGATTCTCTCCTTCTCTCTCTGCTTGTGCTCTTTTTCTCTCTTTCTCCAAATAAACATAAAAACAATTTTTTTCTAATTAAAAAAGTTTATAACTTCAGAAAATTCAGGGCCAAAGGACACATACTGCAACATGGATGATAAAGTATTAATATCTTCAATATATTAAAAGCTCTTACAAGTTAACAACAACAAAAAAATCAGAAAATATAATAGAAAAATTGAGGACCTCAATTTCAAAATAGTTGACTGAGAATGGAGTTTACAATCATCCTTCCCCACCTCAATCCATAAAATAAAGAGAAAAGAAGTGTATGATAAATAGATAAATCCACTACTAAAATTAAGACAGAAAAAAAGAATCTTTCAGTGGCCCAGAAACTGTAACTTCTGAAAGATGAAAATCAGATGGATCTAAATGATACATGATAGCCCCAAGTGTCCACAAGACAATATTTAACAACATGTGGAAGGTACACCAGGTACAGGAGCATGCAGTAACCTGGAAGTAACTGGCTGAGTGACTGGCTGGGGGGACTACATCAGAAACAGGCAGTGGGTAGAACCTGCATGTATATGTACGACCACTTGATAAAACTCCTGGGGGCCCAGCAGTAGTACCAGGAGTGTTTACCACCAGGCAGAGAAAAATGAAATGAATATTTTAGTGGGAGAAATAGGGCAATGACAAGGAGTCTGTCAGTGGCTAGAAGGAGTTAGAGAACATCTCCCCCTGCCACAAGATAGGTGGCCAAGACATCTACCAACACCACCCATCTCTTCTCATTCTACTGAAAACAGCAATATACTTACTTAAGTCAGATCTCCTACACATCTTCCCAAGCAGGTTCAACTGGTAGAGTGAATTACAATGGGGCATGTCAACTTTAAAGATGAGCATGGAATAATAAAAATAATAATACATCACCAATATTTGGGGAACAACAAGACCATTGAAGAGAGACAATAAATTCAATAAACAGAAGACTTGTTACACAAAGAAAGGGAGTTAATTAAGCAAAAGTAGAATTTTACAGTAACTAGATACAAAATGTTGTATATCATAAAAAGTATCAAGAGATTATAAAACTTAAAAACGTTGGTCTTTTAAGTTTGATCTTTGAAATAAAAATAATTCAATAGATGGGCTGAATAGCAAGATGGACAGTTGAAGATAATCAGTGATCTGCAAGAATCAGTTAAGAATTCTCCTGGGGTGTAACCAAACAAAATAAAGAGACAGAAAATGTGAAAGAAAAGTGAAGACACTGTACGATATATCTAGAAGGAGTTACAACTAACATGTCTTCAGAAGAGGGGAGAATAAAGAGAATGGGGGCCATAGCGTTTAAAGAAATAACAAGGGAGAATTTTCAAAAACACAGTACACCATGAATACTCAACTCTACTGGCCTAACAAGTGTTGACCAGAAATGTGAAACTTAAGAACCAAATCTGAAACATTTCCAAAGGAGAAAAGAATATCATGAAATAGAAGAATCAGTCTTAGATTAGCAACACTGGATGCAAGAATACAATGCATCAACAGCTTTGAATCAAATGTTTGAGGGGAAGAAAAACCTTGAACCTCTAATTCTGTACCATCAAATCATCATTCTAGTGAGAGGTTAAAATAGTCATTTATAGACAGGGGCTCAGAAAGTTCACCAATACCCACACCGCTGAAAGGATTATTAAGGATGTACTAATGCTAGAGGAAGGTAGGTAGAAAGACTTAAGTCTAAAGAAGATTTACATGTTTTTAGGAGTTTTTAAAACTAGCAAATTAGAGCTATAACTCCAAATTATATCATTGAGAGAAGGTGAGGGAAACAGGGAGCTGGAAAAGTAAGACGTAACAACAACAAAAACACACTGAGGGTGTTGTCTTATCTGGGGGATGGATAAACCAGAGTAAACCAGAGATAAACTGGATAAACTAGAGCTAAACTAAACCAGAGCTTCTCCAATTTTAATGTGCCTATGAATCACCTGTTAAAGAACAGATTCTGATTCAGCACATATGGGCTGGGGTTAAGATTCCAGGTGATGTCAGTCAGTGCTGGTGTGCTCTTCCACTGACTATGAAGACACCAGGAGAGGTGGAAAGACAGAAGGCCAAGCATGTGGGTTATAATTTGTAAAATAGAAATAGAAGTATGACTCCCAAAATAGTAAAGAAAAATAGAACAATAATAAAAAAAAAATGGATGAGCAACCCAAGAAGATAGGAAAGTGGGAAAAAGAAATAAGTTGAAAATATGTTAAATAGAAAGCAAAAAATAAAATGGCAGAAATAATTTTAAATATATCAATAATCATAATAAATGGGGCTAACCTCACCTATTAAAAAGTTTAGATGGAATTTACAAAAAATAATCCAGCTGTGTACTGATTGGCAGACAAAAGAAAGTTGGAAATAAAGAACTGGAAAAAGATATATATATATACATATATATATATGTATATATATATACACACACACACACACATATATACGTGTATATATATATACGTATACATATATATGTGTATATATATACGTATATATACGTGTATATGTATATACATATATATGTAAGTGCTAAAAAAAAAATACCAAGAAAATGGGAATATAAGAAACAAAATGTAGAGTAAGAACATTAAAAGAGAAAAAGATAGGGGCGCCTGGGTGGCGCAGTCGGTTAAGCGTCCGACTTCAGCCAGGTCACGATCTCGCGGTCCGTGAGTTCGAGCCCCGCGTCGGGCTCTGGGCTGATGGCTCAGAGCCTGGAGCCTGTTTCTGATTCTGTGTCTCCCTCTCTCTCTGCCCCTCCCCCGTTCATGCTCTGTCTCTCTCTGTCCCAAAAATAAATAAACGTTGAAAAAAAAAAAATTAAAAACAAAAACAAAAAATAAATAAATAAAAGAGAAAAAGATATTTCATATGGACAAAAGGAATAATTTATTGAGGAGATCTGTTGTGCACATTTTGACATCTAACATAAATATTGATAGAAACAGAGGGATAAATTGACAAGTTGCTAATCATAACCTAGATAACAACATCTCAAATAGCAAAAATGTAAACACAGATATGAAGAACTTGACACAATTAGATTGATCTAATAGGAATATAAAGAACACTATACCTCCCCCTACTGTCTTCCCCCACCAAAAAGACCCAGAGAATAAAATATTCTTTACAAACACACATAGAAAGGTAAAAAAAGTGACTGGATACAAGGCTACAAAGACAATCTCAACAAGATTTATTCACCGATCACAGTGAAATAAATTTCAATATTGGCAAAAAAAAAAAAACATATACAAAACAATCTATAATATACAAGGCAATCTGAAAATTGAAAACAGGCAAATGCATACACTCCTTTAAGAAATCCTTTGGTTGATGTGTTCAAAATGGAATTATAAATGTTTACAACTAAGGAACAATGAGAAAATTATTTATCAAAACCAATGTAATATAGTCCAAGTGGTACTGAGAGGTATATTTACAGCCTTTCAAGCACATTGGAAAACAATAGGAAATAAACCAAGTTTTCAACTCAAAAAAGTGACAAAATGAGGACAAATAACCCTGAAGGAAGTAGGGAAGAACAAATAAAATTCTAAATTGCTAAAACCCTAAACTGGTCAAATATATAGGTATAAAATTATATATATGGTTCTCTTATAATAATAGTCAAGTCAATAAAAACTGTACCATATTAATAAAATAGAAACACTTATAAAGTGTGATCAAGAAAAAAGATCAAAGGCATAAATATACAATTAGGAATAAAGAGAGAGCTATAATTGAAAAATCAGAAAAGACTTGAAATTAGACTATTCTATAAATATATCTTATATATTTTAAAATCTAGATGGGATGAACAATTTACTAAGAAACTATAATTTATCAAATCTATACTTGAAATAGAAAACCTGATAAGACTAATGACTGTAGAAAAACTTGAAACAAACAAAAGAATCAACTCTCATAACAAATCAGGCCCAGATGGTTTTATATGTGTGTGAATTTTTTGTTTCTCTTCTAATCAAAACTTAAAGGAGAATCCCACTGTATACAAACTGTTCCAGAGCATGGAAATAAAAGTAGAAAACTACTCAAATCACTTTATAAGGCTAGTATAACCCTGATACAATAATTAGACAAAGAAAGTATAAGAAAACAATATTATTTATGGATAAAGATACAAAAATCCGGGGCGCCTGGGTGGCGCAGTCGGTTAGGCGTCCGACTTCAGCCAGGTCACGATCTCGTGGTCCGTGAGTTCGAGCCCCGCATCAGGCTCTGGGCTGATGGCTCGGAGCCTGGAGCCTGTTTCCGATTCTGTGTCTCCCTCTCTCTCTGCCCCTCCCCCGTTCATGCTCTGTCTCTCTCTGTCCCAAAAATGAATAAACGTTGAAAAAAATTAAAAAAAAAAAAAAAAAGATACAAAAATCCTAAATGAAATATTAGCAAATGGAATCTGGTGTACTACTTAAACTCTATCAGAGGAACTACCGATATCAGAGGAACACAAGTGTTTGATAAACTTCACAATAAAATTCACAAAAACTCTTAGGTAACAAGGGATAGAAAGGAATTTCTTTAACTTGTGAAAAAGGATATCTAACAGACGCTAAGACAAATATCATACTGAAAAGTTAGAACCTTTCCTGTTGAGGTCAGGAAGAAGACAAGCATGTCTACTCCTATGACTGCTATTATATTAGAAGCCCTTGACATAAGACAAGAAAAAGAAATGAAATGGGGTGCCTGGGTGGCTCAGTCGGTTGAGCATCTGACTTCGACCCAGATCATGATCTCACACTCATGGGTTCCAGCCCCGCATTGGGCTCTGTGCTAACAGCTCAGAGCCTGGAGCCTTGCTTCGGATTCTGTGTCTCCCTCTCTCTCTGCCCCTCTCCCACTCGCTCGTGCACGTGCGCTCTCTCTCTCTCAAAAATAAACATAATAATAATAAAAAAAGTAATGAAGTATAAAAATTGATGAGACATGATTTTCAGAAGATATGATCATTTACCTAGACAGTCCAAGAGAATCAACTGACAAAAAGGATAACTAAAAAGAGAATTCAGCAACGTGATCAGATATAAAAGATAAAATCAGTAACATTCATATATACTAGTAGTAACAAATTAGAAATTGTAATAGAAAAATATTCCATTCACAAAAGTTTTAAAAAACCTATAAAATATCTAAAATGAATGTAATGAGAAGATTATACAAAGTTGTTTTTATACTATAACTTCACTGAACAAACTAGATTAAAAAATATTTCTTTTAATGTTTATTTATTTTTGAGAGAGAAACAGCATGAACAGGCGAGAGGCAGAGAGAGAGAGGGAGACACAGAATCCGAAGCAGACTCCAGGCTCCCAGCTATTAGCACAGAGCCTGACGTGAGGCTTGAATCCACGAACTGCCAGATAATGACCTGAGCTGAAGTCGGACCCTCAACCGACTGAGTCACCCAGGCGCCCCATGAACAAACTGGATTTTAAAACAAAGACTGCAACAAGAGATGAAGAAGGCCAGAGGGTAGGGAGATATTTTTGCTTTTGGAGAGAGGACAGAGACAGGTGGGGAGAGTACAGGCAAAGCACTCCCCCAGAAAGCAGCTGGAGAGAAAGAGAGTGGAAACACCCACAAGAGACTGAACGAGAAAGGTAGAAAGGGAGAAAGGAGAAAGGGGAAAGAAAGGAGAGGGTTTAAATATCAACAAGACTCTATAAACAGGGGAGTGCAGAGTCTGAAACTCTACAGCTTGATATGTGGTGGAGCTCTGGTGGGAAGGGTGAATCCCCAGGAGCAGACGGTGAGGTCCGAGGGTCCTTGGGTCACATGGGGAGAGGCGGTTCCCTGCTGGGAGGACATTGGTAAAGGCTGTACGGCCTCCCCACAGGCGAAGGTCCCAGTGGACCCCAGAGAATAGCTACATTAGCTGGTGTTGGAACAAGGACGTTAAGGGTGAAGCCTAGCACTGGATGTGTGTTGTGATTTACCATAATTCCTGAAATGCTGCTGCTACATGATTGCATAAACTTTCTGTGGCGGGCTGGCACCTGGCTGCAGTCTCTGGGCATCTGCAGCAGCACAGTCACACAAACGTACCATTGCTGGGTGAGAACCTCCTCCAGAGGGTCTCAGCGGGTCAAAGCTGCAGGGCCCTCAGTAGTGAGGGGTTTGGAAACACAGCCCCATCTGAGATAAAACTCATGAGGGAGGTATCACCTGGCAGGCTGACAGCTTAGTTATGAACTTTGTAGAAGTCGGGAGGGGACAGAAGCTGGAGGCAAAGGTGGGGTGCTTGACTGCCCCTTGGTGAGAGCACAGAGTCCTAATACTAGAGACTGGGTAGCTGGGTGACACCATTTTCACCCCTCCCACACATGCACATACATGCGTACATACGCCACAACAATGCACCCAAGTAAACTAAGCAGTGCCATCTAGTGGAGAACGGAGCCATTACACCAAGCCCCAGACGACTGGGCCAACTGTGCTCTTGAGGAACACCGCAAGTTTCTCCGCCTGCTTAGTTTACAGACTATAAAGTACTTCACAGCTTGACTTCTAGGGGAAACTGGTTATCACTTCAGTTGTATTTCATTCTGTTCGCTGGCCCATCTATTCAATTTTTTTCTTTTTCTTTTCATATTCTTGAATACAGAAGGAAAACATTTATTTTTATTTTCCATTCTTATAAAAAAGATTTTTCTTTAATTTTATTCTATATTTTTTTACTTTTTTGTAAATTTTTTAAATTCTATTTTATTTTCATCATTTCATTTTACTCTATTGTATTCACTTCTTTAATTTTCAAATGTTTTCCTTTTTTTTTTTTCTTCTTTCCCTTTTTCCTCCATTCTATCAAGCTTCTTTCAACAATCAGACCAAAACACACCTAAATGTCCTTTGACATTTTAGTGTTGTTTTTAATTTTTAATTTTTAATTAATTAATTTGTTTTTATTAATTATTCCTTCAAAATGATTAAACAAAGGAATTCACCACAAAAGAAAGAACAGGAAGAAGTGACAACCAGGGACTTAACCAACACAGATACAAGCAAGATGTCTGAGCCAGAATTTAGAATCATGATAATAAGAATACTAGCTCGGGTTGAAAAAAGCATAGAATCCCTTTCTGTGGAGATTTAAAAAAGTAAAATCTAGTCAGGACGAAATTAAAAATGCTATAACTGAGATGCAATCTTGAATGGATGCCCCAGCGGCAAAGATGGATAAGCAGACCAATGAATCAGCGATATAGAGGCCAAACTTACGGAGAATGATGAAGCAGAAAAAAAGAGGGAAACTAAGGCAAAAGAGCATAAAAGAATTAGAGAACTCAGTGACTCATTAAAAAGGAATAACCTCTGAATCATAGGGGTCCCAGAAGATGAAGAGAGAGAAATTGGGGTAGAAAGGTTATGTGAGCAAATCATAGCAGAAAACTTTCCTAACCTGGGGAAAGACACAGAAATCAAAGTCCAGGAAGCACAAAGAACTCCCACTAAATTCAACAAAAACCATCAACAAGGCATATCATAGTCAAATTCACAAAATACTCAGGTAAGGAAAGAATTATGAAAGCAGCAAGGGAAAAGAGGTCCTTAACCTACAAGGGAAGACAGATCAGGTTCGCAGCAGACCTATCCACAGAAACTTGGCAGGCCAGAAAAGAGTGGCAGGATATATTCAATGTGCTGAATCAGAAAAATATGCAGCCAAGAATTCTCTATCCAGCAAGGCTGTCATTCAAAATAGAAAGACAGTCAGTTTCCCAAACAAAAACTACAGGAGTTTGTGACTAAACCAGCCCTGCAAGAAATTTTAAGGAGGACTCTCTGAGGGGAAAAAAGATGAAACAAAACAAAACAGACCCAAAACAACAAAGAGTAGAAAGGACCAGAGAGCACCACCAGAAACTCCAACACTACAGGCAAAATAATGGCAATAAATTCATATCTTCCAGTACTCACTCTAAATGTCAATCACCAAACACTCCAATCAAAAGACACAGGGTAATAGAATGGATAAGAAAATAAGATCCATCTATATGCTGTTTACAAGAGAACCATTTTAGACCTAAAGACACCTTTAGATTGAAAGTAAGGGGATGGAGAAACATCTATCATACTAATGTTCACCAAAAGAAAGCCAGAGTAGCCATAATTATATAAGACAATCTAGATTTTAAAATAAAGACTGTAACAAGAGGTGAAGAAGGGCATTATATCATAATTAAGGGGTCTATCCATCAAGAAGATCTAACAATCGTAAACATTTATGCTCCAAATGTGAAAACACCCAAATATATAAATCCATTAATCACAAACATACAGAAATTCATTGATAATAATACGATAATAGTAGGGGACTTCAACACCCCACTCACAGCAATGGACAGATATCTAAATAGAAACTCAAAAAGGAAACAATGGCTTTGAAGGACACACTGGACCAGATGCACTTAACATATATATTCAGAACACTTCATCTTAAAGCAGCAGAATACACATATCTTCTCGAGTGCAAATGGATCATTCTCCAAAATAGACCACTGGGACACAAATCAGCCCTCAACAGGTACAAAAATATTGAGATCATACCATGCATATTTTCAGACCACAATGCTATGAAACAAAATCAACCACAAGAAAAAAATTGGAAAGACAACAAAAACTTGGAGACTAAAGAACATACTAAGGAATCAATGGGCTAACCAAGAAGTTAAAGAGGAAATTAAAAAGTACATGGAAGCCAATGAAAATAATACCACCACAGGCCAAAACCTCCAGAATGCAGCAAAGGCAGTCATACGAGGGAAGTATATAGCAATCCAGGCCTTCCTAAAGAAGGAAGAAAGGTCTCAGATACACAACCTAACCTTACACCTTAAAGAACTGGAAAAAGAACAGCAAATAAAACCCCAAATCAGCAGAAGATGGGAAGTAATAAAGATTAGAGCAGAAATGAATGCTATCGAAATCAAAAAACCAGTAGAACATATCAATGAAACCAGGAGCTAGTTCTTTGAAATAATTAAAAAAATTGATAAACCCCTAGCCAGTTTGATCAAAAAGAAAAAGGAAAGGACTCAAATAAATAAAATCAAGAATGAAAGAGGAGAGATCACAACTAACACTGCAGAAATAAAAACAATAATAAGAGAATATAGTGAGCAATTATACGCCAATAAATTGGACAATCTGGAAGAAATGGACAAATTCCTAGAAACATATAAACTACCAAAACTGAAACAGGAAGAAATAGAAAATTTGAACAGACCCATAACCAGTAAAGAAATCAAATTAGTAATCAAAAACCTCCCAAAACACAAGAGTACAGGGCTGGATGGCTTTCCAGAGGAATTCTACCAAATATTTAAGAAGACTATTAGTCTTCTATAGTCAATAGCATAAGTTAGTAAATAGTAAAAGAATACTATTTTTTGAAGCTGTTCCAAAAAAATAGAAATGGAAGGAAAACTCCCAAACTCATTCTATAAAGCTAACATTACCTTGACTCCAAAACCAGACAAAGACACTACTAAAAAGGAGAACTACAGACCAATTTCCCTGATTAACATGCATGCAAAAATCCTCAACAAGATATTAGCCAACCGGATCCAACAATACATTAAAAAAATTATTCACCATGACCAAGCGGGATTTATACCTGGGATGCAGGGCTGGTTCAATATCTGTAAAACAATCAATGTGATACATCACATCAATAAAAAACGGACAAGAACCATACGATCCTCTCAATAGATGCAGAGAAAGCATTTGACAAAATACAGCATCCTTTCTTGACAAAAGCCCTCAAGAAAGTAGGGACAGAAGGAGCATACCTCAAGATCATAAAAGCCATATATGAACGATCCAACGCTAATATCATCCTCAATGGAGAAAAACTGAGAGCTTTCCCCCTAAGGTCAGAAACATGACAGGTATGTCCACTCTCACCACTGTTATTCAACATGCTATTGGAAATCCTAGCCTCAGCAATAAGACAACACAAAGAAATAAAAGGCATCCAAATCAGCAAGGAGGAAGTCAAACTTTCACTCTTTTTAGACAACATGATACTCTATATGGGAAACAAAAGAGTCCACCAAAAAACTGCTAGAACTGATCTATGATTTCAGCAAAGTCTCAGTATATAAAATCAATGCACAGAAATTGGTTGCATTCCTATACATCAATAATGAAGAAACAGAAAGAGAAATCAAAGAATCGACACCATTTACAATTGCACCCAAACCCATAAATACCTAGGAATAAACCTAACCAAAAGAGGTGAAAAATCTATATACACTGAAAACTATAGAAAGCTTATGAAAGAATTGAAGAAGACACAAAAAATGGAAAAATATTCCATGCTCCTGGATAGGAAGAACAAATATTGTTAAGAGGTCAATACTACCCAAAGCAATCTACATATTCAATGCAATCCCTATCAAAATAACACCAGCATTCTTCACAGAGCTAGAACAAGCAACCCTAAAATGTGTATGGAACCAGAAAAAGACCCAAAATAGTCAACACAATCCTGAAAACCAAAGGTGGAGGCATCACAATCACGGACATTGAGCTGTATTACAAAGCTATAATCATCAAGACAGTATGGTACTGGCACAAAAACAGGCCATAGATCAATGGAACAGAATAGAGAACCCAGAAATAGACCTACAAACATATGACCAACTAATCTTTGACAAAGAAGTAAAGAATATCCAATGGAATAAAGAGTCTCTTCAGCAAGTGGTGCTGGTGAAACTGGACAACGACATGCAGAAAAATGTGCCTGGACCACTTTCTTACACGATACACAAAAATAAACTCAAAATGGATGAAAGACCTCAATGTAAGACAGGAAGCCATCAAAATCCTCAAGGAGAAAGCAGGCAAAAACCTCTTTGATCTTGGCCGCAGCAACTTCTTACTCAACACGTCTCTGGAAGCAAGGGAAACAAAAGCAAAAATGAACTATTGGGACCTCATTAAAATAAAAAGCTTCTGGGGCGCCTGGGTGGCGCAGTCGGTTAAGCGTCTGACTTCAGCCAGGTCACAATCTTGCGGTCTGTGAGTTCGAGCCCCGCGTCGGGCTCTGGGCTGATGGCTCGGAGCCTGGAGCCTGTTTCCGATTCTGTGTCTCCCTCTCTCTCTGCGCCTTCCCCGTTCATGCTCTGTCTCTCTCTGTCCCAAAAATAACTAAATGTTGAAAAAAAAATTTTTTTAATAAATAAATAATAAAAAATAAAAAGCTTCTGCACAGCGAAGGAAACAATCAGCAAAACTAAAAGGCAACCAACAGAATGGGAGAAGATATTTGCAAATGACATATCAGATAAAGGGTTAGTATCCAAAATCTATAACAAACTTCTCAAACTCAACACCCAAAAAACAAATAATCCAGTGAAGAAATGGGCATGAGACATGAATTGACACTTCTCCAAAGAAGACATCCAGATGGCCAACGGCACATGAAAAAATGCTCAACATCACTCATCATAAGGGAAATAAAAATTAAAGCTACCATGAGATACCACCTCATACCAGTCAGAATGGATAAAATTAACAACTCAGGCAACAACAGATATTGGTGAGGATACAGAGAAAGAGGATCTCTTTTGCACTGCTGGTAGGAAAGCAAACTGGTGCAGCCACTCTGGAAAACAGTATGGAGGTTCCTCAAAAAATTAAAAATAGAACTACCCTATGACCCAGCAACTGTGCTATTAGGTATTTATCCAAAGGATACAGGTGTGTTTATAGCAATGTTTGTTTTATAAACCAATGTTTATAGCAGCACTATTGATAATAGCCAAAGTATGGAAAGAACCCAAATGTCCATCAATGGATGAATGGACAAATAAGATGTGGTGTATATATATATATATATATACATATACATACATACATACAATGGAGTATTACTCGGCAGTCAAAAGAATGAAATCTTGCCATTTGTAACTATGTGGATGGAACTAGAGTGTATTATGTTAAATTAGTCAGAGAAAGAAAAATATCATATGACTTCATTCATATGAGGACTTTAAGATACAAAACAGATGAACATAAGGGAAGGGAAGTAAAAATAATATAAAAACAAGGAGTGGGGGCAAAACATAAGAGACTCTTAAATACAAAGAATAAACTGAGGGCTGCTGGAGGGGTTGTAGGTGGGGGGATGGGCTAAATGGGTAAGGGGCATTAAGGAAGACACTTGTTGGGATGAACACTGGGTGTGATACAGATAGGGGTGAGCACTGGGTGTGAGCACAAAGGGGATGAATCACTGGAATCTATTTTTGAAATCATTATTGCACTATATGCTAACTAACTTGGATGTAAATAAACAAACAAACAAATAAATAAATAAAATTATTAAAAAAATAAATAAAGGTCACATTCCTGGGTGGGGGGGAAGAAAGAAACAAAACAGATGAACATATGGGAAGGGGAGAAAAAAGAGAAGAGAGGGAAACAACCACAAGACATTCTTAATGATAGAGAATAAACTATGGGTTGATGGAGGGAGGTCAGTGGGAGATGGGCTAGATGGATGATGGATACTAAGGAAGATATTTGTGATGAGCACTAGGTGTTGTATGTAAGTGATGAATCACTGAATTCTACTCCTGAAACCAATATTGCACTGTATGTTAACTAAAATTAAAACAAAACAAAACAAAACAAAAAACTTCACTGAAGAATTCTTTTGTTTTTTTTTTTTAATTTTTTTTTTCAACCTTTATTTATTTTTGGGACAGAGAGAGACAGAGCATGAACGGGGGAGGGGCAGAGAGAGAGGGAGACACAGAATCGGAAACAGGCTCCAGGCTCTGAGCCATCAGCCCAGAGCCTGACACAGGGCTCGAACTCACGGACCGCGAGATCGTGACCTGGCTGAAGTCGGACGCTTAACCGACTGTGCCACCCAGGCGCCCCTCACTGAAGAATTCTTAACTGAATACAGATATATTATTTACATATAAATAGTATACTTATGTAGTACATATTACATATAAGATTTATATCATAAATTTTTGTAAATTATGGGGCATCTAGGTGGCTCAGTTGGTTGAGCATCCGACTTAAGCTCAGGTCATGATCTTGCCGTTCCGGACTTAGAGCCCCGCATCGGGCTCTGTGCTGACAGCTCAGGGCCTGAAGCCTGTTTCAGATTCTGTTTCTCCCTCTCTCTCTGCCCCTCCCCCACCTGCACTCTGTCTTTATCTCAAAAGTAAACATTAAAAAAATTTTTTAATAAAAATTTTTTATAAATTATGTATTTATATAAACTTTCAGAGAGCAAATAAACCCTCACCCAAGTAAAACATAAGCAATATAGTCTCAAAGTCAGATCAGTTTTTCAAGCCAATGAAAAACTTGGAATTTGACAAGCCAATTTTAAAATTCAAATAGAAAAATAAGCGTATAAAAAGGCCAACATTTTTCTTTTTTAAAAGTGTAAAAGGAGAGGGGTGCCTGGTTGACTCAGTTGGTTAAGCATCCGACTCTTGATTTGGGCTCAGATCATGATCTCTTGTCACGGGATCAAGCCCCATGTTAGGCTCCACATTGACAGCATGGAGCCTGCTTAGGATTCTCTCTCCCTCTCTCTCTGCCACTCTCTCCCCACCTCAATAAAATAAAATAAACATTTTAAAAAATTAAAAAGGATTCTCTCTGCCCCTCCACCACTCACACGTGTGTGCGCTCTCTCTCAAACTAAATAAATAAACATTAAAAAAAGAATAAAGGAAGAATTACTTTCAAAGTATAAAAATATTTTATAAAGCTAGCTATCAAAATAGTTTGGAATTGGCTTTGAAAATTATCAATACTCAATTTCAGAATAAAGTCCAGAAACAACACCGTATATGCGGGAACCCAGGGATTGATAGAGGGGGCTCCACAAATCAATGGAGAAAAGGTGGTATATTCAATAAAAAACACTGGCAAAATGGGCTGTTTATTTGAAAAATTAAATTTAGATCCATACCTCATACCATTCATGAAGTAAATTACAGATTAAATAAAGGAGTATTACAAAAAAGTACGTGGGACTTTGGAAGACCTTTTAAGATCAGACACACTAAACAAAAGCTCTAAAAAAAAAATCAATAAATTTGGATCATAATTTTTAAATTCTGCATTTCAAAAGGCACATTATAAAAGTTAAGACACAAGACAAAAAATATACATAGCATATTAGGTTGACCTGTGTAAAACTATGATTTCATGTGGTTCAACCTGGTAATAAGAGCCACGTCTCGATTTTCCCCTTGTCCCTCTCCATGCTCTTTCCCCTCCCAGCTGACTGTGGTGAGATCCAGCAGGGCGACCTTAGATGCCTCGTACTGAAGACAGCTGAATCTTGCCGCGTGCATCTCTGAACAACTGCATGGAACTGAGCCGCTGATGACCTGGAATAAACTTCTAATCTCTGCGCCACTATATTTTTGGAATTTAGTTATTATCACAGCTTAACTAGCCCTAATTATCACAAATAAACGTAAATTAAAATAAAAATAAAGAACTCCTACGATCCAAAAGACAAAGACCAACAACCCAATAGAAAAATAAGCAAAGGATACAAACAGGGAATTCCTAGAAGAGGGAATACAAAGTCTTAAAGAGTTAGGAAAAGATGCTCAACCTAGTTAGTAACCAGGAAAATAAAACAAAGGGGAGGAAATTCCCGAAGAAAAATTTGAGGACATTTCCCAGAACTGAAAATCAATTTTTTTTTTTAATTTTTTTTATTGAAAGTGCTCACCAATGTCTAACATACGGAAAAGACAGAGCAAACAAACTGGGTACAAAATAGATGACACAGTCACTTGGGATAACTGGGGAGAGGGACTTTTACAAAAGTATTGTCAGGGTAAAGGAGAGCAGCTAGGCATGATAAAGCATCTCCCACTGGCAACCACAGAAAGCTATCACCGTTCCTACTTCCTACCTACTTCCTATGTGAGAAGGGCAAGGGGGTGGAGTAGTTACTGGAACTTGGAAAGATCAGAGGCTTTGGGAAAGGCCTAGCTGTCACTGCCAACTCATGATACCACAAAGAGGCCACTGGAGGAATAAAGGCTCTGCCCTCTGATCTCCTGCTGATGCCACTCACTGGTTACACCTAAACAGAAGCCAGGGGCAAGGTAGTACATTGATGCAGTCCACAAAGGCCAGCTTCTTGCGGCTGAGAACAGGATGGAAAAGGGCAGAGAGTATATTTGCATCCTCAAACCAAGAATATCCATCAAATCTATCAAGAAGCATAATTGTGAAATTTCCTAACAGCCGGGATAAAGAAAGGATCCTGTAAGTTTGCAGAGACAAAGAACTGGGAGTCAGAAAGGTATTGGACTCTCTAAAGCAAACACTGAAAGCTAGAAGATGATGAGCAAGCCTTTAAAATTCTGAGGGGAAATCAATAAACCCCTACACAAGCTATCAAATGAGCACTGACAGTAGGATAAAGACATTTTAAGAAAAACCAAGTCTTAAAAGATGTCCCTCTCACATGCCTTTTCCCAAGAACGGAGCTAAAGCTCTTACAACTCTAGGGGGCGGGCACCATTCATACAGTATAACATTTAAATGGCATGCCAGAAGCACAGCTATCTGATAAATGATGTCTTCAAGCATGGGACAACACAGTAGTCCTGCTTAGGAAGCTATTGGAAGATGTACATCAAGAAATGGGGCTCTGGAAAGAGGGGCTCCAACTCAGGAGGCAGGTGAGAGGATTTCCCAGGAGAATGAACAAGATGAGTCCCTAGGACACATGTTCCCTAGACCATTTGCCTGGTGTAGGGAGCAAGGTGCTTATATTGGAGCTGGAAGATGGAAAGGCAGGTCATAAAAACAAACAAACAAACAAACAGACAAACAAATAAACCAAAGCATGACAGCTTGATTACCTCAGGTATTTGTATTGGGAAGAGTTTTTAGCATTTTGAGAGAGTCTAAATAGGTAATAGGTATATAGAAAGGCTTATACTAAAACAAAAACAATTGTGAATTCCAGGAAAAATATAATTATAAAATGGAAATGTAATCATAACATACCATGTGGCTCAGCTCTGAAGAACTTTTACGTAGCTATAATAGTGTGTGTACGGAGTATGGATTTATGTGTATGTTGTACTGATAAGGGATGTAAAAGAACCTAAATACTCTTCTTCCGTGCCAGGAAGCCCACCATTAATGTCAAAATAGAAATATCAAGAAATAGCAGTATTAAAAAGACTATTTAGAAAGAGAGAGGTAAATATCCAAACAAAAAAGCTGAAAGAATTGAAAACATGTACCTCGGGAATACAGGAATCCTAGTGAAGACAACTAGGGCAGGTGTTGCTTTAAAGACATTATTTTTAGTTATATAACTCATTATTTAATTTTTAAAAGTGTAAACAAATAAGTTTGATAAAAATAAGTATTAAAAAAAAACAAATAAGATCCAGTGTTTCAGGAAGACAGGGAAGAAAACCACTGTTTATATTTAGTGTTGTATGGTAAAAATCCCACCATGTTAAAAGCATCTCAGAAAACTGAGCTTACTGGCAGAGGAAAAAATGGGTAGAGCTCCTCATGCTGTGTTGGATGAAATAGTAGAAAGTAATTTTAGATAGAGGGCCGATGTATTAGTATATGAAATCACAACACTTACGGTTTTAGCAAGTGCTTTGATTCCTGTTTTTATCTCTTTCCTTTTCTTGGAAAACAGTTTAATCTCCTTTCTGATGGCCTGAAATGGAACAAGTATATCTCTTAGATAGGCAAGAGAAATGATAGTTATATGACAGATAGGTAGACGCATACATACATAGGTACATAGATACATAGATAGCACTTCTCTAGAAATAAACAAAAAATAAAGACTAATGACACAACATGTACATGAAATAACATCACTGCAATGCCTTGCTTAAGTCAACTGCTACTACGTTAGTGGCCATCGAAGTAACTTGAAACTGATGTCATTTATAAGGCCATCGGAAAGAATAAGTAGTAAAAAAATGAAATAGAGAATAGTTGACAAAGGAAACCAGTCTGCTATTTTATGGGGAACTTGAATGGGACTAATAAGCTAAATCCAGGCACAAGCTACTACCTTTGTCACCTTCCTGCACATCTGAAGCTACCAAGTCCTTTCTCCTGTTTCTGGACCACCCTTTTTCTTTAAATCAACTTTGCAGTGTCCCTCAACATTCACTCCAACACGAGGTATCTGATTATTCTTCAGTTTGGCTTCCCTAGACATTTTGATTCTGTTCCACATTGCTTCAAGAACACTTCTTAAAGCTCAAAATAACCTAATCTAAAAGATTGGGCTAGTTTAGGGTGTTTGCTTTCAGGAAAGTTACACTTGTATGGTGCAATGCTCTGCCTAGTAGTACCTACTAAGCATCTACTACTATCTACTAGTATCTACTAATATCTACTTCCTAACTTTCCAGCGGGTTTTCATAGGAAGCTAGTCTATTTGGCACATTATTTCAAACCTCTTCCACGTTTTATAAATACCTCTTGGCTTTTTTGTTGTATCCAGGGAATTTCCTTTGAATTATCAACTTGGGTTAATTCCTCTTGTGATGAATCAATGCTTAACTTCGTATCTTCATTTACCTTAGAAGAAGACAGACATTTCCTAAAATTAAAATTCTTCTTCTCCCACCCTACTTCATATGATTGCTTTGGATCCCTCTGCACTTATTGCATTTTTTTTAAAGAATACCAAAAAATTTTCCTGCCCGAGATGTAATGTTTTATTTTTTTTTAATTTTTTATTTTTTTTTAATTTTTTTTTCAACGTTTATTTATTTTTGGGACAGAGAGAGACAGAGCATGAACAGGGGAGGGGCAGAGAGAGAGGGAGACACAGAATCAGAAACAGGCTCCAGGCTCTGAGCCATCAGCCCAGAGCCTGACGCGGGGCTCGAACTCACGGACCGCGAGATCGTGACCTGGCTGAAGTCGGACGCTTAACCGACTGCGCCACCCAGGCGCCCCTGTAATGTTTTATTAATTTAATTCCTACCAATGTGTCCTTACAATAGCCACACTTTTCACTGAGAAAGCAGAAATGATCAGACAAGTCACACATTCACCACATCCCTCTTTGCCTCCTTCCTATAATTGTAGATCACATGCTCTGCCTATCACGCCCTGCCCAGCCATTTGTACTTAGGATCTCAATCTTTTCCTCCTTCTTTACACTTAAGAGGTCTTTACACTTAAAAAAAAAAAAAAATCCCACTGAGGGGCGCCTGGGTGGCTCAGTTGGTTAAGCATCTGACTTCGACTCAGGTCATGATCTCATGGCCTGTGGGTTCAAGCTCTATATTGGACTCTGTGCTGACAGCTCAGAGCCTGGAGACTGCTTCAGATTCTGTGTCTCTCTCTGCTCCTCCCCCACTTGCACTCTGTCTCTCCCTCTCTCTCTCTCTCTCAAAAATAAACATTAAATTTTTAAAAAAAAATTCCATTGCCCTTCTGCACAATCCATTTCTCCTTTTTACTAAATCTTTCCCAACAAATCTTTCCCAAACACACTTTAATATATCTTGTCCTAGGAAAGCTATTATCCATGGACTACCACATTCCTCTTTAGGTACCACCCCCTTTCTATGCTCCCTTTTGCAATAGAGTCTCTAGAAAGGTTTTGCCATGTTACACTCTCCTGGCCCTACTAGATAGAACCTCACTGGCTGCCACTTCTTTGCATCCCTGAACTCTTCTCCTGGATCTGTAGAAGTTGCTCTATTCTGGTCTCCTTCTGTTGCTCACCATCCCCCCTTCCACAGTAACCTTACCTATTTTTATGGCTTTAAACTCTGCATTTGCCCTTGACTCTCAAATCAACATCTTCAATCCTGGCCTCTCCTCAGAACTCAAAGTTCATCTATCCAACAGTCTACCTAGTATCTCCTCTTGAATTCCCAGCAGGCTTGAATTCTCAAGCTCGGCATGGGTAACCAATTTTGGAATACCTTCTTTCTCCCCACAGCAGCTCTCCTCTCCAACTTCTTCATCACTGTGAATGGTACCATATTCTACAAAGTTGTTTAAGTAAAAAACCTAGGAGTCATTCTAGAGTCCTTTCTCTTCCTGCCCCTCTATGTCCAATCTCTCAGTGAGTTCTGTCAACTTTACCCCCAAAATGTAACTGGAATCTATCACTTCCTTTCCATAACATTCCTCCTCCTCCATTGTTACCTGGACCTTTACCATAGCCTAATAAATCTCCCTGTTTCCATTCTTGTCCTGTACAGGAACCATTCTCCACATAGTGGCAAGTAATCATTTTTTAAAAATGTAAATAAGATCTTGTAAATCCTCTGCTCACAACTCTTTAATAGGTTCTCATTACATGTAACATAAAATCCAAATTCCACCTGGCTTACAAAGCCCTACGTTATCTGGTCTTTTTTTACTTCTACAATCTCATCTCCTTCCACTCTCTCCTTTGTTCACTTCAATTGCACAGACCTTTTTTTAGGGCCTCAAACATGCTGAGGTCTTTCCCCTTCTGCCCTATTCTTGCCCTCCTGACCCTACCTTTGTACCCTCTTTTAATTCAGATCTCAGCTTACATGTCTGCTCCTTAGAGAGGTTACTCCAGCCAAATACTAGCATTTTTATTCACTAAATAGGTCTTGTTACTATCTAATATTTTCTTATTTGAGTACTTATCTCTCCCTGCTCACACCCAACTCTTAATTAGAATGTAAACTCCATGAATACAGAAAATGTTACTGTCTTGTTCATACTTATATCCCCCACAGCCTGGCACTTTGTAGGCACTCCATAAATATTTAAGTGATTGAATGGAAGAATGTTGTTCTCTGGCTAGACACTTCCAGAATAAAGTATGTAACATAAAAGTAAAGAGAGACTGGTTTGATCAAGCACCAGAATTAGGGGTAAGATTTGTTTCACAGGAAAGCCCAGATCTCGTATTATGGTTTAAATAAAATCTGAGATGTAATATTTGCTTTGAGAATATTGCTTTGAGAAAGGTTGAATATTTTGTCTCAGATGTAGCTAATGGTCTTTCTGAAAATCATGGGGTACCTGGATAAAGGGAAATATTATTAAATATCTGCTGAAGGAAAACCACAAACTGAAAACTGATACCTGATTTAGAAAGGAAGAGACAGTGGGTGGGTGGAAGGCACAGAAGGAAGGGGAGAAAGAGGGAGAGACAGAGGAAAGGAAGGAGGGAGGGAGGGAGGAAAGAAGGAAAAACACTGTATTGGAACTCAACTGTGTGTTCAGATGTTGATCCCAAATTCAAGGACTTTCTTTTTAATATACTTAAATAATCATTCTCTTCATCCATGGTGTTGCTCAGGGAAATTAAAAGTTTCTGGCAATATTCAAGAATTTCACTGGCTAAGTTTCCTCCAAACCGCCTATAATAATAAAAAAAAAAAAAAGAAAATAAACTGGCTACAAAATCACAGTTTTAAAAAGTTACATTCAGCAGCATTATTTCCAGATACCTCATCATTTCTACACAAAGAAATATGGCGGCCAATTCTTCACAGTGCCCTGTAGTTATTAGGGCTCTACTTATAGGAGAGCACCTTCATGTGCTCCAGGACATGACAAAGCTTCTTGACCTCTCTGAGGTGACCTCTCCTCACACTGTCCATGTACCCTTACCCTACATACCCTCTGCACCCACCCACCTTGGCCACTGCACAGAAGAGCCACTGCTCCGGTGGAGCCTTAGAATGTACTAGGCATTCCGCTGCCTCATGTACATAATTACATTGTCCTATTTAGTCCTCATAGCCCCCACCTGTCATTGAGGAAAGCATTACTTCCACTCAGTATATCAGGGCATCTCCAACTTTAGGCATATCAGCATTGCCTGGATGAGAGTTTGTTAAAAACAGATGATTCCATTTCAGAGGTATGACTCAGAAAGTCTGGGGGAGGACCAAATATAAGCATTTCTAACAAACTTACAGTTGCTGCAGACCCCACCTTGAGTAACAATGTTGCAGACAATTTAGAGAGGGTGTTATTATGTGTCTGAGGTCAAAGTTAGTAAGTCCTGGACCAAGGTTTCCAACTCAACTTTGAGTCAGAGGTCCACGTGATTACCCATGAATGGAAACGCCCTTACTTCTATCAAGAGGTCTCCAGCACTTGTTTGCTGTTGCCTGAAATGCTGTTTGTTCACTTAGTGTAAAGGGTATATTAGGACTTACATATGAGTTACAAGTTAGTATCTTATTCAGATGCCATGCATAGACTGGGCCTGATGATGCAGTGTTCAAACGAGTCTTTGAAGTAAGTGACTACTAAAATTGTTATGATATAAAATCTCCATTTACCTGTATTTAACATTTACAAATATTTAACATTTTCACAATGTCATTGGGAAAAGGCCATGTTTTGCTACTGTTTTAATCACAGGGGGTGCCGTAAGCTATTATTTTTGTAGAAATAAATTGTACATTGACTAGTGATATCCATTGGCAGATCAACCAAGGCAACATATAAAGTCTAGGCTGTCACTTCCAGGTTCTCTATCCCCTGGTCATCATCTATATGCTTGAGTAGTATTTTATTTAGAACTTTAACTTTAATCTAAGCAAAGTCCAAATTAATATTGTCTAAACTAAGTCTAACTAGAGAACTATATCTACATGTGTGTAAACACACATACATATCTATGTCAGGTTTTTAAGGGATGAATAGGAGTTTTTAAAATTATCTACTCTTGAGGATTATCCCCATTCCTTGTACTCCTCCAACGGGTGTTGTGAATGGGAGGACTGATCATCTCGTATGTACTAACTATGTCTTGTTATTTTTTGTGTTTTGATGCTTTGACATGTGGGGCTTTGCCCCTTCAGTACTAGCCAGTTGCTACAGATAGGAAACCACTCACCCTGGAGCCACCTTTAAAATGCAAACAAACCAATCCAGAACCCACACCTCCAACTCAGGGCTACTATTTCCCTGCCCTAATCACCTCTGGGCCAAGTACCAGAAAACCAGGGCCAGCCACCATGCCCCAGAAGCTGCTGAAATTATCCACACTAGCCAAACTGGCCTGCTCCTCCCCATGGAAACCAAAATAGTTTTGGTTTGTTGCCCATGTTTCCTTTGTTCCCTCTGCCTCCTGACCCACCCAGGGGCTTCCCCATGTGCCCCCACCACAGAGTTGGCAAACCTCCTCCTCTTGGGATCTGTGGGTATAATAATCTTTCCAATGGCAGTTGTCTCCTGTTATGGTGGCCTTGCTACACATAAATAATAACAAAATATTTATTTTCAACACTATACCATATGAAGTTGCTTTTGGATACTATACATACCTCCATCTGAGGTAAACAAGGGTGCCATCATTTCTCCCATTCACTAGAATGTTTTTTCCATCCATTGAAATTCTCACTGATTGAATCCCATGCCCCTGGTGAGAATGACTCCGACTTCGAGCAAACGTTTCCTCAATAGTTTTAGGAACAAAGTGCAAAAATTACAAATGCAATTCCACCACGTAAAGGGGGTCACACGCACTTTCACTCCTGAGTAAATCTGTTTCTATTTGTTAACAGCGTTTTATTTGGCATGGAAGTAGCCTGTTAGTAATACATAGTACTGAAAATCCCTGGTTCAAAACCCGTTCACCAATACTGATTTATTTTTCTCATTTGTGTGGAATGGAAGGAGAAGGATTGTTATCACCAATTTCCAACAGGAAAACCAGACACACAGAAGCAAATTGCTGAAAGCTACAAAGTTAGGGGAGGGGACTTGAGCAAGCAGAAATGGCATTCAGGTGCCTTCAAGAGTCAGGTAGGTTTCATTTACGTGTGCTGAGTGGTTGAGGGAGGGTAAGAGGCACTGTGAAGAGTGGAGGGTGACCTGCCCCACATGGAGGAGGCTAAACCAGTTCAAGTAGAACCCAAACAAAACACGGCCCTGATTTGGTGCAGAGGGCAACAGTTTAAGCTCCTTGACTGAAAACTGGGATTTATGTGTCACGCTGGTTTTCAACCATGATTTTTTTAAAGAAAATTTTAACTGTTTAATAGGCAATATATTCAAAGGTTTCAAAATTGAAAAACAATGCTGTGAAATCTCCTTTCTGTCTCCATTCCCCAACCACCACTTCCCAAAGCCAATCAGTGTAATTAATACCTTTAATATCCTTTCAGATGTCTTTTAGAACATATGAGCAAATTTTTATGCAATCGTAATTTTTTAACATAAACTGGAGCATAATACATTATATCATGCACCTTGCTTTTCCTTCCTGACCATAGATCTTGAGGTTCCTTCCATATTGTGGCATAAAGATTTTCTCACTCTGCATAATATTTCATGTTTTCCTTATGTATCGTTTATACACCATGATTTATCCAGTCCTCTGTTGATTGTTATTAGGTTGCTTTTTTACACACAGTGCTGCCGTGAATAACTTCATGTGTGAGGTGCTTTGCACAGAATCACCCAGAAGAACTTTGATGTCTTGCCATGTCATGCCACCATCAACTATAGCATGTTAAAAATCTCCTGAGGGACATGTGGGTGGCTCCGCTGGTTAAGCATGTGACTCTTGATTTCAGCTCAGGTCATGATCTCACGGTTTGTGATTGGAGTCCTGCGTCAGGCTCTGTGCTCTGACAGTGTGGAGGCTGCTTGGGATTCTCTCTCTACCCCTCCCCTGCAAGTGTACTCTCTCTCTCTTTCTCTCAAAATTAATAAATAAATTTTAAATCACTTGAATAAGAGACAATATAGCAAAGTTTGCAAATTGGCCACTTCAACATAATCTCTAAAGGATTCAAAACTTTCCCTGTACAATAATAGTATCACTTTTGTCCAGTTGCATTCCAAATATGCTTTTCTTACACAGATGAACGAGAAGAGCAGGATGTGCACACCAGGGCCCGGTTTAGCTGTGGACCCGCAGGACTGTGACATGTAGGTGGCTGCAAGGCTTCAGGTGTGTGGGGTGGAACCCTGGGTAAGAATCACTGACCTCATCGAAGTAGACTGACAACCAGGACAACGTGGTCTCAAAACCTAGAAAAGGACCCTGCACGTTTTTGGAAGAAGAAACTATTTGCACTTTCCCAATGGAAATCAGAAAATGGCAGTAGTATTGGTAATGTTGAGGTTGGTCTGCAAGGGATGAGGGAGAACTCTGCCTTCTGCTCTCTCGGGATCACTTGAAGAGTTGGGTGGGGGGCAGCAGCAACCAGCCCAGAGTCACTCCAGGCCAGGGAGATAGGGGTAATAATCCCTGGATTTCCATGGCAATTCGCTATTTCCAAAGCATTTTTGCATATACCCTCTCACCGGCTCTCATCAGAATCACAGAGGATGAGGGCATGGAAGGGTTCCCTAATTTTACAGATGAGCATCTGAAGCTCAGTGAAGGTCAGTGAGTCTCCTGGACACACAACTAAGTGGTGACAGAGCTGGGCAGCAGCTCATCTACAGTGTCCGGGTCCCATGCTCATTTTGTGCAGGTCTCAGTCTACTGGTTGGTGTTTCCTCCCCTGGAGACTCAAACCCTCAGCATATAAAAACACCAGTAAAATGTTAAAGCCAGTACTACAACCAGTGGTGAATAAGTTATGAGTTAATTGACCTAAGAAAGAAGTTCAATTCCTTCCCTGAGGGCTTTTGTTCCTTATATGAGATCAAGATAAACATCCCCAAGATTTAAAAAAAAGAAAAAAAAAGATTGTTTACCAAAGTGTGAACATCTCGGATACACAGAATTCCACCTTTAGCTATTGTTGTGAGCCACAATCCATGCGGAGACAGAGAGAGCATGCCAGGTCCATAGTGCTTGCTTTGCACCTTTTGGTATGGCTTAAGAATGCAAATACCGCTATGTTCCTGCCAATCAAAGAACATGATTCCGTTATAGAAAAGAGCAGGAGAGTGGTACCTAAGGGTTTGCAGTTGTGCATATACGGTCAGATTCAAATCTGCAAATGCTGTCCATGGAAGTGAACTGATACACCACTTTTCTTGCACCACATTTCATCTGTTTGTAAATTAACATTTGTTCTAACCAACTAAGAAAAGTCATGATGCGTTAGCTGCAATTAAAGATCCCAGCCTACACTGACAATATTTCTTTTTTACTGATCCTTTTCACACACACCCATGCTCAAGACAATTAAATGAATCAGTATTCTCTCATGTACTCCCACCTCCAAGCCCCTACACATGCTGTGACTTTTGTCTGGAATGCCCTTGTCCACCCCATTCCCACCAGTCCTATCCCCTCCCTACCTGAACAACCTCCACCTCCTGCCAAAATTGTACACAATATTTCTCCATGTCTAAATATGACCTATTCTTCAAAGGCCACTTCAGATATTACTTCCGTGATGTCTCATACCTTGCTGACAGTGGCTTCCCTGGGAGAGGAGGGTTTAGAGAGTAAGCGTGGTAGATAATCTGGGCCAGTGAGTGTACCAGGAGTGATACGATAGAGAGAGGTTTGAAAAGAGTGTGATACAAGGATGGCAAAAACAGTTTATCTATTTTGTGCAATTTTGCTTATGGCTTAGGTGCAAAGTTCCATGGAAAACCATAGACCCTGGAGCCCCCCAACACCTGTGGAGTACATGCTCTAATGCTACACTGTTTTTAAACACACGAAGTCAATAGAGTTACCTGCATGTTTATGTGATGAGTAGGATGTGTGCAGCACAAGTATGAGGTTGCTCAAATGTATTTATGATGGATTAACAAATAATGCTCATAATGTATCTGATTCGAGAAAATTATGTTAGTGTAATAAAGCCATTTGTTAACTGAACTATAATGTTAAAGCATGGATCGTGTGTAATTAACACAACGTGTCAATCATGATCGCTAAGACAAATAATAGCATGCTTAAGTTTTGGCATACTTTTTCAGGAAGACGGTAGCTGCAGATGTATGGCACTTGGTTACAGAAGCCATATACTTGGTGACTCTGATAGTCCAACACGGCAGAGGACAGGGTGTGTTCTATCTCATACAGGAACTTAGCAATGAGTTCATCTCTCAGCCTCCCTCTTTCATCAGCAAAGCTTGTAGAAACTGTCAGATGTGAGGAAGAAAGGAGATCATTTGCACCATACAGTGATTTTATTTTTTAATCATTATGAATAACTATGAAAAGCAAAATAAAAAATTCAAATGCCCAATTAATGTTGCAGAGGCTATTAGGAGACAAAAAATGATTTAAAACAACACAGATCCACTAGAACTACTCGAGTATTAAGTGACTGATAGTAAAATATCTTTTATAAGGCCTTGGTTAATTTAATCAATTAGGTAGAGACATATTAAAAGATACTCATGATGGTCTAGAGAGTCTTAATTAAGGCACAAGAGTACTTTGAGGTTTTCAGCTCTCTCAGACTCTGTAATTATGTATTTACAAAATAGCTACCCAGATATATTTGTTATCTAAAACAAAGAGTGTCTACTTCATCAGGCTTCTTTATCCAAAAAGCTTTCTTTATAATTTCATCAGTGAAAGCTACTACACAGTAAGCTATCTGAATTTAACTATGTATATTTAAAGCTACAGAACAAGAGGTATCACAAAATGACATATCGATCTGACAAAAGCACCAGTTGATCCTGATCTTCTTCTCCGGGAAGAAGATACATTCGTATGAATGACAAGGACTTGAGGAAAGTCCACACTTCACATCATTTAGCAGACACATCAGTTTCACCTTGTAAGATGTATAAAAGATGGCCATTTTACCTCTTTACATGTTAAGAGGGAAAAAATGCAATCATTAGAGAAAAGAAAGGAAGAAAGAGTGGGGAGGGAGAAAGGGAGGGAGGAAGAAAAGGAAGGAAGGAAGGAAGGAAGGAAGGAAGGAAGGAAGGAAGGAAGGGAGGAAGGAAGGGAGGAACGGAGGAAGGGAGGGAGGGAGGAAGGAAGGGAGGGAGGAAGGAAGGAAGGGAGGGAGGAAGGAAGGAAGGGAGGGAGGAAGGAGGGAAGGGAGGAAGGAAGGAAGGAAGGAAGGAAAGAAGGAAGGAAGGCAAGCAAACAAGCTAAGCGACTACTCATCTGGGTTGCTTGATTTTTCTTTACCTTGTGGCAGTGTTGTAGGCAGAGTAAATATTTCCAATCTGCTTCTTCCTGTTTCCGGAAGTGGCGAAAGCACCATCACTTCTACTATGTCTGTTTCCAAAAGAGACACTGTGGATATTTGTAAAATGTCTTTGCCCACCTCTGAAAGCAAACAGAAATCATCATAAGTCATCATTCATAAGTTTAAAGAATCTTTTATCATCTCAAGTAAGGTATCACATTATAGGATTGCCTTCAGTAAGCCTTTAGATTTCAATTTGTTTATTGCATTTTTAAAGTGGCCTTTATTTTTCTTTGAGTTAATTTATTTTGAAAGAGAGGGAGAGAAAGAGAGTGTGCACAAGCCAGGGAGGGGGGCAGAGAGAGAGGCAGAGAGAGAATCCACAGCAAGCTTCGAGTGTACACCTAAAGTGATCTTTAAACGTAAGTGATGGGGGGTGGTGCTTGGGTGGCTCAGTCAGTAAGGGTCCCACTCTTGATTTTGGCTCAGGTCATGATCTCAGAGTTTGTGGGAACAAGCCCCATGTTGGGCTCTGTGCTCAGAGCCTGTTGTAGATTTTCTCTCTCTCCCTCTCTCTCTCTGCCCCTCCTCTGCTCACTCTCTCTCTCTCTCAAAATAAATAAATAAACTTAAAAACTATACAGAAGTGATGGGGACATTTTTGATGAACAATGAGGGATTCTCATGACTGGATATCTGGGTTGATAGATTCAAGCCAGCTCAGTTGGGCTGAGCTTCCTTCCCTGTCAGGGAAGCCTCTGGAGTTTGCCATGTACACCCCACTCAGCAGCACCTGCTTGCTCTGGCCCCTTCATTGTCCACTGTGGCCTGTTTGCCCACTCTTGGTATTGGATAAACTCCAGCATCAGTGTTCTCTGAATCTGTAGTCAAAATATTGTGGGTATGGTGGAAACACCCATGACCTTATGAGTTTGCTTCTCTGGAAATTGGGCCTCTGAAAGGTGGCCTGCCTGGGACACATCTTCAGTTCTTTCCAGAGTCACTACTCCCTCTTTCCACAGAACAGGGGCTGTTCTATATGTGTCCACTTTCTCAGGCCCCCAGGATCAGCCCCTCCCCTCAGGTGGTCAGTTGGTGGTCTTTCATCTGACAATAAAGAAGACCAAAGACATCTGATACAAAGTGGACCTTAATATTCTTTAAAAAAAAAAAAAGTTATGTATTTATTTTGAGAGAGAGAGAGCATGAGAGCACGAGTAGGGGAGCGGCAGAGAGAAAGGGAGAGAGAGAATCCCAAGTAGGCTCTGCGCTGTCAGCACAGAGCCCAATGTGGGGCTAGATCCACAAACTGTGAGATCATGACCCGAGTCAAAATCAAGAGTCGGATGCTTAACCGACCGAACCATCCAGGTGCCCTGACCTCAATGTTCTTATTCAGGAGATATTTTTGTATCAATAAAATGCAATCCTTTACATCTCTGATTTTGAGCCCAGGTCACCAATCTCTTACTAGACCATGTGCTCTCAGGTCCTTATTTTATTTTCTTGCGTCTTTTATTGGTTTCTTCTATTCAGCTCTCAAGACTACTCAATCTTCAGATTGCGACCTTGCTGCAGCCCTGCTTCCCCACCATAGTTGTCCAATTTTATTTTTCTGTTGCAAACTTCTTAAAACAGAAGTTGCTACTTATGGACTTCATTTTCTGACCACCACGCCCTTCCTAACCTCTTTGTCCCTCTATTCCAAGGCAGTAGCTCTCCCAGGAGTTACCCGCTGATGGGCCCATGCACAAGGGCCTCATCCCAGCCCTCACTGCACTCAAGTTTCTGCCAGGCCACACCCTCATCAGCCTTCCTCTTTCAAGCTCTTTCTGGAGTGGGGACTCCCAGTGCTCTCATTACACTGGCCTGTCCTCAGTTGTCTTCATTGCCTCATCTTCCTCTGTCCATAACTGCAATGGAAGTTGCTTTTCCCATCCCACACTTCAACCAGATATGTTAAAAAATGGACCATTTAAGCAGGATGTGCATCCACTGCGAGGTGAGCCATAGGTCCTACCACAGTCCATGTCTTCGAATTTACATATTTAGCTTATCCATTTGGCCTCATTAAGCAATTGGTATTTACCTCTACTCTGTCTTTTCTTTTTTAATTTTTTTAATGTTTATTTATTTTTGAGGCAGAGAGAGACAGAGCATGAACGGGGGAGGGTCAGAGAGAGGGAGACACAGAACCTGAAGCAGGCTCCAGGCTCTAAGCTGTCAGTACAGAGCCTGACATGGGGCTTGAACTCTATGAACCGTGAGATCATGACCTGAGCCGAAGTCGGATGCTCAACCTACTGAGCCACCCAGGCGCCCCTACTCTATCTTCTTAAGCCTTCCCATCAGCTTCCGCAATTTCAAGATCAGGATGCTATCATTAAGACTTGAACTACAAATCTCCATTTCCAAACATTAGCTAAATATCCCCAAATAAAGAGCTTATCAGCTTCAAATCTACACAAATCTCGTCAGCTTACGCTATCCCTCAACCTCTCTAATTTCCTTTTTTCCTGAGTTTTTGCTTCATTTGATGACATCATAAACTTCCACCATCCAGGCTAGAAATTTTGGAGTCGTGCTGATCCTCCCCTCTCACATTTGATGGAACACCAAAGTCCTGCCAATTTCCTCACTCAGAGCTGTCCCCTCCTTTCTCTTTCTATGACTGCTGCATGGTGTGTGCACTCTGGATAAGAGCATGAGCCTCAAGACAGACTTCCTGGATTTGGGTCCCGGCTCCACCACTATCCAATCGCATGACTCTGAATGAGTACTTCGCCTCACTGTGCCTCAATTGCCTCATCTGTAAATTGGGATAGTAATAGTCTCTACCCCATAAAAGTTGTCTGTAATGATTAAATGAATTAACACATGCCAAGTTCTTAGAACGCGATCATATAGCAAAGAATACCTCGATAAATGTCGGCTATTGTTATGATTACTGTCACCTCTTGCCTGGGCTACTAGACTTGTTCCCTAACTCCTCTTTTTTATTCCATTCTCTTGCCTTTCAGCTCCATCCTTCACACTTGTGGCAGAGTCATCCTCCAAAGTCAAATCATACCAGGCCCATCTTGAAAACCTCAGAGGATGTCCCAGGCTCCTTGCAATGATATTCAAGACCCTCATCTTCTTCAGGACTTCATTGCCATGATCATCATCGAGTAAACTCTTCTGTTTACCTATTATACCAGACTGCTGGCCATTCCAAGTGCCTTTACTCAGACTTTTCTCCTGAGCTGGAATACTAATATACCCCATCCCCCACTACTTAAATCTTCAGAGAACTCTCCCCCAACCCTCTGCACCTCCTTATCTGGTCTCCACTCTTTTCCTCACACTTGGCAGAGTTAATTGCTTCTTCCTCTGAGACTACACAGCACTCTGCTTATTCCTCCGCCACGAAATTGTCTCCTTGACCTTTTCATGCCCCCACTGACCTAGGTTCAGCATTTTAGACCTAGTAGGCACTCACTAATCTTAAAAAGTTAATGAATAAATTAAAAATGTGTTTGGGTAAAAATATACCAGAAAGGAAAGTATTAGTTCTTACTACTTATCACATAACTGCTACCTCACCTTCCAGGTCTGTGGTTTACCTGGGCATGTGGATGACATTACTGAAAAACCCAGATATCATTTTGTTTAAAGAGGAAATATTAAAGATGCATGGACTAAAACTTTCTTTAGCTATCTCTATTAAATAGAGATCAAGTATTTTAAAATATATTTCAAGGATAAACCAATGAAACTACTTTTTGTGATAACATTAGAATTATCTAGCATTATATATAATGTATATAATATACATACATATTATATATGTGTACAATATATGTATAATATATATAATATCTAACATGAGAAATATCTAAATTAATTCATTAATTTAGTCAAGAAAGTTTATTTAGCTCAACTATGTGCCAAGCAGAGGTACCAAAAACCCTTTAAACATGATGTGGGAATTCTCTTACATAACTTACAGCAGTTATTTAAATGTTTCCTTTATAGAAAATACACTAGAGGGGCGCCTGGGTGGCGCAGTCGGTGAAGCGTCCGACTTCAGCCAGGTCACGATCTCGCGGTCCGTGAGTTCGAGCCCCGCGTCGGGCTCTGGGCTGATGGCTCAGAGCCTGGAGCCTGTTTCAGATTCTGTGTCTCCCTCTCTCTCTGCCCCTCCCCCGTTCATGCTCTGTCTCTCTCTATCCCAAAAATAAATAAACGTTGAAAAAAAAAATTAAAAAAAAAAAAGAAAATACACTAGAGCCCCATTTTCACAACCTTAAATTCTTTGGAATAAAGTGACCAGTATTTTCATTAATTAATTGCCAATTAATTAACATTCCATGTTGTACCTACGAATCCAAGGATCTGAAACAAACTTGATGGATTGGCATTGATGATAAAGATGCATCCTTCTGATGTTCCAACTAATAGATATATCCCTCGCTGGTCATAACTAGGAAAGAAGAAATCTGAGGTTCAGATTTTGCTTGTTTCACCAGTAAGATGGTAAACAAACTTATTGACTGACGGTGTGGAAATACATTCAAAACCAGTCATTCTTATGGTTTGTGATTTTTAATATTATCCCATCTTGTAAAAAGCCAAGTGATTACAGGTAAATACAATCATTACATTCTAGGTTAATGTTATTTCCAAACTGCAGCTTAAAAGCGCACAGTCGAGAAGATGCAGTGGTGTTTCATCATAAGTAAGTGAAATATGACACCAGAGCTTTCTTGGTATTGCAAGTGGAAATAAACAATTCTCAAACTAGTGATCACTGTGACATCTAGTGCCTGGCAGGAGGAGGAAGAATGTAGTGAAATGTTTCTGTAACTTCTTCAAATTAGAAAAATGGGAAAATAGAAATTATAATAAGAGAAAAGGATCTGAGAAAGAGGAGGCGGCAAAGGTGTAAATGGAGTGAGGTTACAGCTCCTTTCCCCCTGAGCTGGAGGGAGCCGTGAGCACAACAACGCAGCAGGTGGAAACCTGCCTCCTCCAGGCACTAGCTAGGCAATCCTTTAAAGCTTCTCTTAACTTCTCTGAGCCTAAATCCTCTCATTTGTGGAACAGGAACAAACATAATACCTTTCTGACTGCTGTAGTGAGGTTCACATTCACATACAATGTATGACAGCACCTCAAACTGTAAAGCAGGGCACCAATGTCACTTCTTATTAATACTTACTATTCTGATAAATTAACAAAAGAAAGAACAATAACACACAAGTCTAAATCCAATGTCTCTATGCTGTCTTCTAAAAAGTATTACTTCAAAAGATTTGAAATCATCTAAATGCCCATCGATACACACTTTTGGAGCACCTGGGTGGCTCCCTTGGTTAAGTGACTCTTGATTTAGGCTCAGGTCATGATGTTACTATTGTAAGATCAAGCCCCACATCAGGCTCTGCACTGGGCATGGAACCTGCTTAAGATTCTCTCTCTCCCTCTCCCTCTGCCCCTCCCCTGCTTGCGTGCTCTCTCTCTCTCTCTCAAAACAAAACAAAACCCCAAAGAACTCAGTCTTTAAAAATGATAGTATATTGGGTATTTACCCAAAAAATACAAAAACACTAATTCAAAGGGATACACGCACCCCTAAATTTATTACAGCATTATCTATAATAGCCAAATTATGGAAACAACCCAAGTGTCTATCAACTGATGAATGGATAAAGAAGATGTGGTGTGTATGTATGTATGTATGTATGTATGTATGTATGTATGTATGTATGTATATATATATATATATATATAATGGAATATTACTCAGCCATAAAAAAGAATGAAATCTTGCCATTTGCAATGACATGGATGGAGCTAGAGAGTATAATGCTAAGTGAAATAAGTCAGTCAGAGACAAATACCAAATGATTTCACTTATATGTGGAATTTAAGAAACAAAACAAATGAGTAAAGGAAAAAAGAGAGAGAGAGAGAGAGACAAACCAAGAAATAGACTCTTTAACTATGCAGAACTGATGGTTACCAGAGGGGAGGTGGGGGGGGGGGGTGGAATCAGTGAAACAGGTGAAGGGGATTAAGAGGACACTTATCATGATGAGCACTGAGTAATGTGTAGAACTGTTGAATCACTATATTGCAGAACTGAAACGAATCTAACACTGTATGTTAACAATACTGGAATTAAAATTAAAAAGTTTTAAATGATGGTATATTTATATCATGGAATACTACACACCATAAAACAGAATAAGGAAGGTCTTCATGTGTGGATAGAAAACATTGTCCAAAATATACCATTAAGTGGAAAAAAAATGAGGTATAGAACATTGTATACAGTTTGCTACCCATTAAAAGCAAAGGCGTTTAAATCAAAACTTGAAAAGAAATAAAAGCAAAGGCAGTGACTCTGGACCCCCACTACCTGGGTTCAAATCCTGACGTTTGCTATTTACTACCTGTGCAATATTAAGCAAATTATTTAACACATTGTGCCTAATGTTCTCCCCCATAATGGAGACAAAAAGAGTATCCATCTCATACAACAAAGCATGTACCACATTCTAAGTGCTTGATAATTATTTGTGTAATTAAAAGGAAGAACTTACTTGTGGGGTTTTTTTTTGGTTTTTTTGTTTTGTTTGTTTGTTTGTTTTGCTTATTTATGGATAGAATATCTCTGGAAAGAAGACATGAGAAACTGGTAACAGGCTGCCTCCAGGGAGGACAACAGAGTGTTTGGGAACAAGAGTGGGAGCCTTTTCACGATGCACCCCTCTGTACTTTTTGAATAGTGACCTGAGTCAGTGTATTAATTTTTGAAACAAAACATGGAAAACTTAAAATTAAAAGAAATTATGGCTTCACTGTAATTCTCGACAGACAGTCCTAACAATGCTGCTGCCAGAAGCAGGAAGTACTTACAGGAGGTGCTGCACAGACCATTTGGAGGGAAAGACCTTGTAAACTGCTCGAGGGGTCTCAGGATCTCTGACATCCAGGAAATGGATGGAGCCCTCCTGGGTGCCCACAGCGGCAGAGAAGGAGGAGGGAGAGGAAGCCAGAACCGTCGCCTGTTTAAAATAACCCCAGAGGCTTAACTTCCCTGTGCCAGAACACAAAGCCTGCTCTACTACACATAAGAATCTACAGTTTATTTGAAAAGCCCTCAAAATGAGGACCTTGGCAAGCGTTGTATGATATTAAAAATTACACATGCAGCATTCCTGAGCTAATAGATAGCATAAGTCACAGGAATCTGTACGTCTTATTCTTTAATCCTAAAGTTAGCATCACAAAAATATAAAGAGATTTCTTGAGCTTTAAACCACGGCTTCATTTATATCCCTAAAGGATTATGAAATGATTATATCAATAATAATAAAAAAATAAAATAAATTTAAAATACATTCCTAGCACTTTTGGACATCTTTCTGGAATGTTAGTGATTTTTTTTTTTTTTAATCAGCATTCATCTGTTGGCTGATGGTAGATCCTGGGATGCTGGTATGATGGAGGAAGACTTAAGAAAATAACCATATCACTGCACCATATATTCAGTAACCAAAGACATGCATCGCAGATTCCTGCTTACCTCACAGTCATCTACAGAATATGAGGTCTAGGGGAGTAAATCTGCTTTCACGATGCTGAAGCAATCAGATTCATTCCTCTATAATTATACTTTGTAGGCTGTTTTGAATACGATCATAGAACGTTAGAAATAGAAAAGACTTTAGGAGATAATCATTTGGTAGAACAGAAAATGGAGGCCAAGAAAAATGTAGCAATTTGCTTCAGGATCCCATAGCTGGCGACAAAGATGAGACTCATTAGAGTGTACAGTTGTCCAACCAAGCATATCTTTATTTTATTTTTAAAGGTGAATTTTCCAAGGTTGAGTCTTTACAGTGGTATCTCAGTGTGAAACTGGAAACGAAATAGTGAGGGTTTTTCTTTTTTCCTTTTTTTCAACTAAAAGTCTTTATGGGATCTGTGTGTGTGTGTGTGTGTGTTCTCAAAATAATCAGTTGAAATTATCGTCCATTCCCGAGCAATAGTCGGCCAGGTTAAAAATATACAGCAATATCTGGAGGGGTCTTCTGTTCCTTAGCAAGTGCCATCAAGGGAAGCTGCTAGTGTCCAGACATCCTCCCATCCCAGTGCTGGGCCGGGGTCTCTGCCTAAAATGTTCATGGGGAACACAGTCCCGGGCACAGGCAGGAGACCTGGCCTCAGTATTGCTGGGTCAGTGCACTTACCAATTCCCCACAAGGCAGCAGTATTGTTCAGGAAGGGGCAACCACCAGTTGTCCCCAGTGCAGGCTGAACCATAGGAGTGTGCCATGCCTGGTTTGGAGTTCAGTGAACATTTGTCAAATTAACTGTGAAAGCTGTTTGAATGTCTCCCCTCTGGTTGGGCGAAGGAGAGATCTGGTACAGAAAGCGAGCCTTCCCACGGTGCCTCTATCTCTCTTTAGCCAAGAAGAACAAGGTAAGCCCTGATTAGAGAGACTCTCAGGTAGGTTGTTAACCATTTGTATGTCTCTCATTTGTAAAAGGAGATGTGATGAACTTGAAGATCTCTTCAAGCTCTAGTAATTCTAACAGAAATGAATACATATGAGCTCTTGTCACTAGAACATGCAGTCTACTCACATTTCAGTCTTTTAGGTAAGAATTTTTAGGTTTATTTGTTGGGGTGAGTTTTATATATCCCATTGAATTACATGCCTTTGCATCTTATAATCCCTCTTAAGTGAGGTGTGATGTTTCCTCTTGTCTTATAATTGAGATTTTAATTTTATAAAGGGTAAGGACTGTAACCTCCCTACCTACTACCAAGATCCATATCTTATCTAGAACTGTAGAATACATCAAATGATGATTTCAGGGAGAAATAGCATTGCCATTGTTTCTTGGTCCTTTTATGTTTTAGAAATGTTATTTTATGTAAAATGTACTATGAACATAGCAGAAATACTGGGATCACCTTGTGGTGAGTGTTGTGAGCAATTGTGGTTTGCCACTCAGCATCCATACACCTTCCTTCTGGAAAATTTCTGGAATATCTATTGAGACACCATCTCTCCTATTTTGGAGGTTCAGTGAAACAGATCTGACTCCCATTTTCAAGGCTAAGCTTAAGTCAATTAGCATTTCTCATTCCTCTGTCCACAGTGACTAGTTCAGGGATGTTATTAAGACATTAGAAAATGGGGTGCGTGAGTGCCTCAGTGAGTTGAGCAGCTGACTCTTGATTTCAGCTCAAGTCATGATCTCGCAGTTCATGAGATCAAGCCTTGGCGTCAGGCTCTGTGCTGACAGTGTGGAGCCTGCTTGGGATTCTCTCTCCCTCTCTCTTTGGCCCTCCCCTCTTACTTTCTCTCTATAACACAATAAATAAATTAATTAAAAAAAAAAAGACATTAGAAGACGTTTAGCCTTGGGGAAAGGAGAAGCTTCTTTTCTCTTCCTCCTCCCACAGGAGGAGGCTTTCTTCCTTGATGGTCTGACACCCATGGGGCTGACACCTGTGGCATTTGGGTACCACTAAAAGACGTCTAGGGTGAAACTAAAGATATAGAGAAAAAACCAAGATCCTTGATAATATCATTTGAGTTGCTGGACGGAACCACATCTGAGGCCGGACAAGTTCTATACTTTATAGTCAATTAAGCCAACACCTCCCACTTCCTTAATTTTGGCTCAAGCTGGTTAGAGTAGCAATTTTCTTTCATTTCTAAATGACCTCCTTGAGGTTAGATGGGGCAATTTAACTAGTTATGGCCGAGGGGGGTGATTCATTTCTGAGTAAAAACACCTAAGTGCTACTTCAAGACCCTCAAACACTCCCTTCCCATACCATGGCATTGAGGAGCTGTGAGTCAGCCTCCCTCAGCCTGGCTCCCTGAGAGAGAGATTGTGTGGAGCAGAGACCCTGCCAAACCACAGGGAACTTACAGCGTGAGTGAGATATAAACCACTAGGACCTCAGAAACAATTGCCACCACAGATAAGGTTGGTATACACCAATACCGTACCTTATATTCTACCTTCTGGGCTGTGGAATAGACTTTATACACAGGAATTACTCTACATACAGAGGGTAAAAATGCCCTACTGGCATGTGTAACAAGTATTTCCATAGACTACTGACATGTAAATATGAAAACATAGATTAGATTAGAATTCAGTATTTTAATCCATTTCTAAGCCACACTTACTGGGGTATTCAGACAAATCCTGCTGGCACAAGTACCATCTTCTAAACACCAAACACAAACTTCCCCTGAATGTGTGAGTGTCTGTAAAAGAAAGAAAAATAAAACCGTAAACAGAAAACAAGACTCTGTTATAGAATCATATTCTAAATCACTTTTTAGTATGTCAATAACTTGGATGACTTACTATAATACTTCATTTTACTTGTATGGATTATGATGACAATCACAACACCAGTACTTCTGATTTAAACAAAAATTAAATGACCTTTAATACAATTTAAGTAACACATAATAACTATTTAGGATCAGAAAAGTGAAATCAAAAATTTTTTTCCATGTAACATAATCACTTAAAAATTCAACAGGATTATCGCTTAATGAGTAAAGCTAGAAACAAGAAATTATACATTTTTTAAACTAATAGATTTTGCTTTTAAGACCAGTTTCAGTACTAGAGAAATTTTGAGCAGAAAGTACAAAGTTGCCCTTACCCTCCCCCCACCAGATACATAAAATTTCCTCTATTATTATCTTGCCTTCAGTGTAGTACATTTGTTACAATTGAGGAGCCAACATTGATACATTATTATTGACTAAAGCCCATAGTCCGTATTAGGGTTCTCTCTGTGTCATACATCCTACAGGCTTTAACAAATGTATAATATGTATCCGCCATCACAGTGTCATACAGAATAGTTTCACTGCCCTAAAAATTCGCTGTGTTCCACCTCCATCTTTCCCTCCCTCCTTCCCACTGAGTCCCTGGCAGCCCCTGATCTTTTTACTGTCTCCATAGTTTTTCTTTTTCCCGAACATCACATAGAATGAATCATATAGCTTTTTCCCAAATTGGCTTCTTTCACTTAACATTATGCATTTAAGGCTCTTCTATATCCTTTCACAATTTAATAGCTCATTTATTCTTAGTGTTGGATAATATTCCATTGTATGGATATATCACAGTTTGTTTATTCATTTACCTACCGGGGGATATCTTGGTTACTTCCACGTTTTGGCAATTATGAATAAACTTGCTATAAACATTCATGTATAGGTTTTTGTGTGGGCACACGTTTTCAACTACCAAGAGGCCCAGTTTTCAAATTGGTTTTCAAATACCAAGAGGCCCAGTTGCTGAATCATAAGGTAAGAGAGTGTTTAGCTTTGTGAGAAAGGGCCAAACTTGCAAAGTTGCTATACCATTTTGATTCCTATAGGCAATGAGTAATTGCTTCTGTTGCTGCAATATCCTCGCTAGCACTGGGTATTGTCCACGTTTTAGATTTTAGACATTCTAATAGGTGTGTGGTGTCATCTCATTGCTTTAATTTGCAATTCTCTAAATGATGAATAATGTTGAACATCTTTTCATATACTTATTTGCTATCTGTATATTTTCTGTGGTAAAGTATTCCAATGTGTTGCTCATTTTTTTCCTGGAGTTGATTATTTTCTTAGTGTTGAGCTATAAGAATGCTTTGCACATTTTGGAAACCAGTCCATTATCAGATACATGTTTTACAAAGATTTTTCTCCCTGTCTGTAGCTTGTCTTTACTTTCTTTTAATATTGTCTTTCCTAGAGTATCAGCCTTTGATTTTAATGAAGTCCAACGTATCAGTTTTTCCTTTCATGGATTATGTTTTGTATTGTGTTGAAAAAGTCATTGCCAAACTCCTATGCTATTTTATGGGAATTTATAGTTTTTTATTTTACATTTAGATCCAGTGTGAGTTAATTTTTTTGGAAGGTGTAAAGTCTGTGACTCAATGGTGATGATAATGATGATGATGACAATGATGATGATTTTGCATGTGGATGTCCAGTTGTTCCTGCACCATTTGGTAAAAGACTGTCCCTTCTCAACTGAATTGTTTTTGCTCCTTTGTCAAAGGTCAGTCAACTATATTTGTATGGATCTATTTCTAGGTCCTCTCTTCTGTTCCATTCATCTATTTGTCCAGTTGTTCACCAATGCCATACTGTCTTGATTACTGTAGCTTTAAAATAAATCTTGAAAATTGGGTGGTGTTGGTCATACATTTTTTTCTTCAATATTGTATTTGCAATTCTGAATCTTTGCTTCTCCATATAAACTTCCGAATCAGTTTATGGATATCCACAAAATAACTTGCTGGGATTTTGATTGGGATTGCATTGAATCTTACCACATACTAGACTGTGGTGGGCGCTGATAAGTTAAGTTTGGAAAGTTTGGAAAGAACTGATACCTTAACGATTTTGAGTCTTCTTATCCATGTGCATGGAATATTTGTCCATTTATTTAGATCTTGTTTGATTTCATTCAAAGGAGTTTTGTAACCTTTCTCATATAGATCTTGTACATATTTTTGCTAGAACTCCCAAAATTTTAATGGATTTGTTGATAAACCATATGAAAGATGAAATGTTTCTTGAGATCAATAAAAAGTAAACAGTTAAACACCAGGAAGAAAACAGTTTCTTTCCAAAATGTAGCAGTTGGGTTTTTTTTCCTAAGTAGGTCAAATTCATATTTTGTGCATGGCAAGTATTTCATTTCCATCCTCAGAGGGTCTATGCTACTACTAGTTTAATGAGTGTTAATAACTCATGAGCGATGAATCTGTTTAAAGCTCTGGCTTGGAAAACTTGGGTGATGAATATAAACAGGATGGCTCCTCAGATTTTACATTTATTTATTTCTGAGAGACAGAGAGAGAGAGAGCATGAGTGGGGCCGAAGTCGTAGGCTTAACCGACTGAGCCACCCAGGCGCCCCAACTCCTCAGATTTTAATTGCTCTGGATGTTTTCAGAGACTTAATGTTATGAAGTCAAAATATAATGATGTCATTCTAACTGGGGAGGACATTAAGTGATGGAAGTGGTTGGCATTTCTACCACATCCTTAATACCCTCTAGCTCCTATTTGTATAAGGTTGCATATAAACTTCCAAAATCTTATCTTTAAATCCTACCGTGAAATGCTAAAATATTCCTTACCATGCAGTATTCATTTCCAGGTGAGATAAAGTCAATTGCCTGAAATTTCCCATCACAAGCCTCTAGGACTCTATTAAAGCTTGGCTCCTCACCAAAAGTGTAAATATAAATGGATCCCTGTTAAATATACCAAAAAAAAAAAAAAAAAAAAAAAAAAAAAAGAAAAGAAAAAAAGAAAAAAAAAAGAAAGAAAAGAAAAAGAAATATGATGTAATTGTTGCGTGTGCAGTTCAGCAACTATTTATTAAATGCCTACTATGAGCAAGGCACTGTGTGGGAATAGGTGAAGGGAAATTAGAGATCAACTCCAATAAGGCCTTGACCTTGAAGAACTTAAAATCTAGATGCTTAATTTGTTTATTGATTGATTCATTCACTCACACATCATTTAAAATAATCAACAAATAGGACTTTCTTCTTTTCTCCAATTCCAAGCATTCGTTTTTTAAGGTATAAAACATAACACTTCTTCCTGACTTCAAAAATATTTATACAAAAAATTTGTGAAATGTGGAAAACCAGAAAAATTGTTATGGTGAACGATTAAGTCTTAATCACATACTAGACGGTGGTAGGCACTGATAAAAACTTTTAAATAAGCCTTTGTGGAAATTGTGGAGGTGGGGCTGAAGCTGTTACTTTATGACTTATTTATCATTCTCAGCTGCCAAATTCACCTCTCAAAAAAAATCTATCCTGTAAGTTATGACTCTCTGCCAAGTAACTGTAATATGGTAGAGCCACTTAACTAGCAATAAGAAATCGGCTTTCAACTGAAGACAAGTTCTTCACATTTCCTTGAGTTAAACATGAATACTCCTGTTCTTGTTGGTCTAAAAAATATAATTCTGTAGAGTCTAAATTTGATAGATACTTACTGATTTTAATTTTCATTCATTCCTTCAGCAAATATTGAATGGATACACTGGCCTGGCATGGCTCTGCATGCTGGGACGATAGCAGAGGACAAAACAGGCAAAAATTCCCTGCCCTCATGGAGCTTACATTCTGCTGGGGCATTCAGACAATAGACAAGGTATCTAAATAGGATATATTGTAAGTTAAACAGCAGTACTTGTAAGACTCAAAAATATAAAGCAGGGAAAGAAGGTAAGACATGATAAAATAAGAGAGTGGGATTTTCAACTGAGTAGCCAAGGAAGGCTTTATTGAGGTAACTTTAGAGAAAAGACTTGAAGGAAATGAGGAAAAAAAGGATTCATGTGCATTCTGTGGGAAGAGCATTCCAAACAGAGAGAACAGCCAGTGCAAAGACCGTGAAGGGGGAACATGCCTTGTGAGTTAAAGAAAACAGCATGATTGCCAGCATGACTGGAACAGGATGAACAAGAAGCAGAGCAGGGGGAGACAAGGCCCAGGGAGAACAGAACCCATATCATGAAGAGCCTTGTAAAGCACAGTGAGGGGGCACCTGGGTGGCGCAGTCGGTTGAGCGTCCGACTTCAGCCAGGTCACGATCTCGCGGTCCGTGAGTTCGAGCCCCGCGTCAGGCTCTGGGCTGATGGCTCAGAGCCTGGAGCCTGTTTCCGATTCTGTGTCTCCCTCTCTCTCTGCCCCTCCCCCGTTCATGCTCTGTCTCTCTCTGTCCCCCCAAAAAAATAAAATAAACGTTGAAAAAAAATTTTTTTAAAAAAATTTTGGCTCTTAGTGAGGATTTTGGCTCTTAGTCAGAAGAACATGGGAAATCACTGGAGGGTTCTGAAGAGTAAACACAACAGTTGTTCTCACTTTGGCTGCTATGTTGGGGATACAGTTTACTCTATCCTGTACTGAGAAAAGTGTATTAAAGTGTCCCATTGAGATTATGACTTTGCTTCTCCTTGTCATTTTGCCACATTTTGCTTTATATATTTTGGGACTATTTTATTTAGTACGTATGTTTTTTTTTAATGTTTATATATTCCTGGTGAATTTAACCTTTTACTATTCTTGAAATAAGTCCATTTGTCTTCAGTAATGATTTTTGCCTAATAAATATATCACCACTGGCTTTTTTGTTGTTGTTAATGTTTGCATGTTAGATCTTTTTCTGTCTTAATTTTACTTACTTTAAATTTTTAAATTTACTTTCAATGTTACTGTATTTTTAAAAACTTTTATTTACTTTCTAAATTTTTTTAATGTTTTTATTTATTTTTGAGACAGAGAAAGACAGAGCATGAGCAGGGGAGGGTTAGAGAGAGAGGGAGATACAGAATCTGAAGCAGGCTCCAGGCTCTGAGCTGTCAGCACAGAGCCCAACGTGGGGCTCGAACTTACAGACTGTGAGATCACCACCTGAGCTGAAGTCAGACGCTTAACCGACTGAGCCACCCAGGTGCCCCCAAAAAACTTTTATTTACTTTCAATCTCACTGTATGCTTATGCTTTAGCTGTGTCACTTGTAAACAGTGCATAATTGGGTTTTGTATTTTTTTTTAATTCGGTATTGTAACCTTTGCCTTTTAAGTAAATCAATTATTGTTTTACTTTTATTGTAATTACTAATATATATGAGTTTAAATATTACATTTTAATTTATGCTTTCTACTTTCTTACTTGTTTCTTTTTCTCTTTTCTTACCTTGTTTTGGGTTGCTCTTTTAAAAAAAGTATTTCACTTTCTCCATCTATAGTGTAGAAATTTCATCGACTGTTTCAGATCTTTTGGTGGTTACCTTAGAAGCTACAACATGTATGGGCGCCTGGGTGGCTCAGTCGGTTAAGCGTCTGACTTTGGCTCAGGTCATGATCTCATGGTTCGTGAGTTCGAGCCCCGCATCAGGCTCTGTGCTGACAGCTTGCAGCCTGAAGCCTGCTTCAGATTCTGTGTCTCCTTCTCTCTCTGTCTCCCCCCACCCCGACTTGTGCTTTGTCTCTATCAAAAATAAATAAATATAAAAAAAAAATAGAAGTTACAACATGTAAACCTAATTTATAAACACCACAAGGTTACTTAAAACCTTACTTTCTGCCTGGGAAAGTAAACAATGAAATTGAAACACTTTATTCCATTTACTCCTTCCCCTCCAGTTTACATTATTGTTGTCTAGGATTTTAATTCAATGTTATTTCTGAACCTAACTTCACATTATTTTTGCTGTTAGGCAGTGTTCATTTACATTTCTCTACACATTTACTGCTATTCATTCTTATAACACAATACTTCCATCTGGGATCATTTTCCTCCCGCTTGAAGTACATTCTTTAGAATTTTCTCTAGTGATGGTCTGCTGCTTACAGTCAGTTTTGGAGTGTCTAAAAATGGTTTTTTTCAACCCTATACTGAAAAGTACTTTCACTGGGTGTAGAATTCCGGGTGGTAGTTACCTCATTTCACTACATCAGGGGTCAGCATACTTTTTCTATAAAGGGACACAAAGTAAATATCTTAGGCTTTGCAGGCCATGTGATCTCTCACAATGACTTCATTCTACCATTGTAGTGTGAAAGCAGCCATAGACAATACATAAATGAATGGGTGTCACTGTGTTCCAATAAAACTTGATTTATAAAAACAAGCAGCAGGCTGGTTTGGGCTTACAGGGCAATAGTTTGCTGACCCTTGCTATATATGGAAGATAGCATTTCACTATTCCTTACTTACATTATTGCCACAGAGAAGTCAGCTGTTAGTCTAATTGAAATAATCTGTTTCTCTCTCTGATTGCTTTTAAGATTTTCTCTGCCTTTGGTTTTCATGAATTTCACTTTGTTAAGTCTAAGTGTGGATATCTTTTCTGTATTCTGCTTGAGATTCACTGGTCCTCTTGAATCTGTAAATTCATGTCTTTAATCAGTCTAGAAAATCTTTTTAAAAATATCTCTTTAAATATTGTCTCTGCCTCACTCTCTCTCCTCTCTGGGATTCCAATTAAGCATATGTTAGATTTTTTTCACTGTATCATTCATGTCTCTTACTCTCCCTTCTGTATATCCTATCCTTTTGCATCTCTAAGCTACCTTCTGGATAACTTCTGCTCTGTCTTCCAGTTCATGAATTCTCTGTTTGGCTATGTCCAATCTTTTGTCAGACATAGCCATTTAATTTTTACTTTGTTAGTGTATTTTTCTTTTTTAGAATTTTTATTTCAGTCTTTCTCTCTTCTGTTATGTTGTCTTTTTTTAAATTTTTTTTTTTTTACATTTTATTTATTTTTGAGAGAGAGAGAGAGACAGACAGACAGACAGAGCACAAGTGGGGGAGAGGCAGAGAGAGAGGGAGACACAGAATCCGAAGCAGGCTCCAGGCTTTGAGCTGTCAGCACAGAGCCCAACGTGGGGCTCGAACTCACAAACCGTGAGATCATGACCTGAGCTGAAGTCAGACGCTTAACTGACTGAGCCACCAAGGCGCCCCTGTTATGTTATGTCTTTTATTGTTTCCTGTTCTCCATAGATATTTTAGGTTTGTCATTTATTTGTTAAAACTGTATTTATGAAAACATAGTTAGCATAATTGTTTTAACTTCAGATATTTACCAGAAAGTGAAATCTTTCCATATTTAAATTTAAGTTTCTTTTAGGTAGAAAATCATTGATCTTTTTTTGTAATCCATCTAAGGCCATTGCCTAAAAATATAAACTGCTGCTAATCCTGACTGTTGAGGGCCATTCCACTAATTCGGAGCTGTTCTAACAGTATAATTGAGGTAGACATTTGGTTTTATCCTGCATTTACTCCTCTTCTCTCCTTCTCTTACAGAACCATCCACGACCCCAATCTCAATCCATGTTTGGTTGGGTTGACTCTACCCAGGGTTCAAGGGTAGGCATGTGACAGGCCTGATCAATGACAGCTTAGAATTCTCCTGGACATAGTAATTGCCACAGGGGTAGAGAGGTGACCCAAGTAAGTACAATGAGTCTAAATTCCAGGACATTTTTTCCCAGCTGATGTCTTTCCACTAGGGTCACCATGAAGGTAGAAATATAAACTGGAGTTGCAGGAGGCCCCCTTGACATCTCAGGAAAGAGTCTGCATGGAAAAGGTGACAGCAGAGAGGAAACAGAGCCAAGATATGGCCACAAAACAAGGCCAGCAGCATCATGGGAGCCCCTGAATTCAGGGGCTTGCCCTTTTAGTTACATGTACAAATACAAACAAATGAAAAGTAACTACAACAACAAAAAAACCTTTTGGTATTTAGGCCTTTTAAGTTGGGTATTTTTTCATTTGTAACCTAAGGGGTCACGACTAGTAGAGTATCACTATGCAGCATTATGCTTGTCATTCTTGGCGTGCAATGATAATAATAATAACAATATTTGAAAATTATACATCAAGAAATACCATCTAGCATACCGTCTCTGTTTGAATCAGCAACATTTGGTAACTTGGAGAAAACATCATATGTTCCACAGGCTCTTCAACCTGAAGAAAATCCTCTATTTTGTAATGTAAATCTTTAATAATAAAAGAATACACAAAGCCATCCTAGAGACCAAAAAACAATGAGATAAACACAGAAAATCAGCCTCAGTCAATGCATGTATACTTTTCATGTCAAATGAGCTAAAACATATTGGCTACCATCCACAGTTTATTTTGGAATCATCATCAACGTTTACATTATCTAGAATGCCCTCTTTATTTAGGCAACTTTTAACCATCTTTCCTGGCCTAGTGTCAATTTTATTTCTTTTGTGACACAAAATTTTGTGACCTAAAATTTTACTGATCTCCCCTTTCTTTGAACTCCTCTAGCATCTATCTTTTTTACCAAATTCTTCATTATATAGGAGGTGGGGCAAATGAAGCAGTTTATCGTATGCCTTATGTATAGCAGTCTCCTTACTTCAAGAACACTAGCCTTAATGTAATCATTTAATCACTATTATGCGTATTTCTTTTCTCCCTAAATGATTCAAAGGTAGGGCATGTGGTGTTTATTTCCTTTATATCCTCCCTTCGAGTTCCTCTCACAGTGCTAGTACCCAGTAAAAATGGGTTGGTTGATTGTAAACAGACTTAGGTTAATTTAACTATTCTCAAGATGAATTTGAGTTATTTTTACAGTAGTGAAGAGGCTTTGGACAAATTCATTCATTATTTCTAGATTAGATCCCACTATAACTATAATAAATGGATTGGTGAGATGGCTGGATTCAGATACTTAAGACCTGGGGGATAAAACATGCAAGGTGTTTTCTCCAAACTCATCACCATTCTCCATAATTCATGGAGCAGATGCTCCCACCACTCTTTTAAACTAGTGGGGTTTTTTTTTTATTTTATTTTAAAAATAATCTCTCTACCCAATGTGGGGCTTAAACTCACAACCCTGACATCAAGAGTCACAGGCTCTACTAAATGAGCCAGCCAGGTACCCCTAAACTAGGTTTTTAAAAATGCCAAGGATGGGCTTGAGAAGGACAGAGCCAGAAAAGGCTATAAATGCAGACTAAATGTAGGAGGTGAGGGAGTGGGAATAGTCTGTTGCAAGGTTGGTGGGGTGATTATCAACTGAGTGTAGGTGTATGAGCTCCAAACTGCTTCTCATTGGTGGAGCTACATCTTTCACCCTGACATCCTTGCCTAACTACCCTCAGGGTCCTGGAAATGTGATCTCTGGCAATGGAAGAGACAAAGCTAACAGTGGTCTTGGGACATCAACCAGTAGAGCTGAGACTTTAGTGTAGGTTGGCTCCAAACCTTAGCACTAATTACAATACCACAGAAAAGCAATGTGGTCTGAGCCCTTTTCATACTTAACTGAGACTGTGGGCTCTAATAAATGATAGCAAAAACTCTGGAGTTTGACACACCTGGGTTCAAGCCTCAACTACCACATTTACTGGCTGGTGCACTCTGTAAGGCTTGGCTCCTTCCTCTGTATAAGGAGGATGTCAATAGTTCCTACTTGATAGGGTCATTACAAAAACCAGTAAGATAATACAAGGAAAGCACTTAGCATGACGCCTGGCACCAAATAAGCACCAAGTAAATGTAGGTCATTAATGCTAACTCTAATATGAACAATAACAATCTGATACATGTAAGCTAACTGGGTATGCACAAGAAGGTAAGCTGAAGCTTAGACAAAAGGTTCCATGTGTATCTGACAACCTAAGATGTTAAGTGCACAAACAGGCATGAAGTTGGGTGACAGATATTAATTAGGTGTTCTGGGAGACTTGGAGTTTTAACTCTACTTTTGATTATTTGCAATAGTCTAGATACATGGAAGTTCATTATACTGTTCTACTTTTATATATATTTAAAACATTCTTCATATAAAAAGTTTTATAATAGCAAGCATCCAAAAAGGGAATAATTTTAATTAATAATCAGACAGAACCTATTGTCCCAAATTATGGCTCATAATAGTAAGTGGCAACAAATGGAAGCTATATATACTCTTGAAAGCAATTAATTTTGAAGAAAAAATACATTACAATTCCAGAAATCAGCACGCCTCCCTTCTGATATGCCATGGTGACTGGATTAATCAGATGACATCCCTCTTTTGGCAAAGAAAAACAAGGTAAAACAGGTGACACATATTTAAAAGTGCAGTACAAAGCAATTAATTTCATTTTCTTTCCTAGTACTAGTCCTTTCTTTGTAATCCTTACCAAAAGTCAGCTTTCTATCAGAATATGTGCTATAATGCCTCCCAAGCAATGAATCATAAAAGATGCTCAGCATTGATTACTAATGTAAATCACAGGAATTTTTTTAAAGTTCTGTATCATCAGGTCTGTGTAACTAACACTGTAGAATTATATAGCAAATGCACTTTCTTATTTTAGGGAAGCGTTGTCAGAGATTTTAAGATGCCAGGAAAAAAACAAATAAAATGAAACCTAAGTTATTATCAAGCTGCATACTTAAGGTTTGTACATTTTATGGTATGTAAATTCATATCTCAGTAAATAAACAAAAAAGGATAAAAAGAAAGTAAAAAGAAAAATGTTCTACAGGAACAAATGTTATTAATAACATATTGCCCTTGGGGGGAAAATAACAAAAGTGTATTACCTTTTATGTAGATAAACCATGACAACTATAAGATCAAAAGCTCATACAGCATCCATCAAATTACTTTTTTACTGTTACATGCTTGGCATTTTGCCAGATGCTAAGAAGCATACTGTCCTTTCCTTCAAAGACTATTCACCTCCCCACAGTTCCTTCTTTTCCAATCCAGGTGCCCCTGGATCCGAGGTTCTTATGACTCCTGGCCTGGCCTAGGTACCTGATGCTTAGAGCCACCTTCTAGGATTATCCTTTGCTGAATTATGGCTAAACTAATCTTCCCATGCACAATTCCAGTTAGGGTACATCCCCAGTCAGGAGTTTTTGATGTCTGCCCACTGTCAGCTCAATTAAGTAGAAACACCTTAGCTGGACATTTAAGGTCAGACATGGTATACATGTCCGTTTGTTTCCCACTAGCCCTGTGTAACACTCAATGCTTTCAGACAAACTGGACCACTTCTTGTATCACAACCTTCCCCAGTTTTCCTTGTCTATGCAGATACCATTGCCAGAAACTCCACCTACCCTCATCTCTGCTTGTGACAACCCAAACTTCAAGGGCCATTTCAAATGTCACCTTCAAAATGACTTAACATGGCCTGTTTCCCTCATTTGAATTCACATAGTAATTGGTGAAATTTCTCTTTAATGAAATTATCTTAGTCTACCTGGAGGTAACTGTCTACTTATTTAATTCTCTTCAATAAAATAGAAATATCTTAAGGGTAGATATTATGAAATCATATATTTGCCACTTATGTCACCTCTGAGGCACTTTGTGTGGTATCTTACACATTGTAGAGGCTAGGCAAGTACTTATATGAAAGCATTTATAATATACCATGAAAATTATTAGGAATAGTATGCAAGAAGGAAATAGTGAGCAATACAAGACTACGCATGATTAAGTCCTAAATTTTGTATAACATATTACAAATGTGACAACAGTTTGGAAATGAAGAACATTGCTTTAGAGTTCATTTTAAAAGGGAGGAGCCAAGATTGTGGAACAGCATGGAAGTTTTTTGTGTGTCTTGCATCCATGAAATACAGCCAGACCGACACTAAGCCATCCTGCACACCTAGAAAACTGATTTGAGGATTAACACAACAATCTGCACAACCTGAACCACACAATTCAGTAGGAATTCACCCCAAAAGAAAAAGCACAAAGAAATGGCAGCCAGGGATTTAACCAACACAGATACAAGCAAGATGTCTAAACCAGAATTTAGAATCATGATAATAAGAATACTAGTTGGAGTCGAAAGTAGATGAGAATCCTTTTCTGAGGAGATAAAAGAAGTAAAAACTAGTCAGGATGAAATAAAAAATGCTATAACTGAGCTGCAATCACGGATGGATGCCATGGAAGGAAGGATGGATGAGGCAGAACAGAGAATCAGCGATACAGAGGACAAACTTATGGAGAATAATGAAACAGAAAAAAAAAGGGACATTAAAGCAAAAGATCATGATTTAAGAATTAGAGAAATCAGTGACTCATTAAAAAGGAACAACATCAGAATCATAGGGGTCCCAGAAGAGAAAGAGAGAGAAATAGGGGTAGAAGGGTTATGTGAGCAAATCATAGCAGAAAATTTTCCTAACCTGGGGAAAGACAGAGACATCAAAATCCAGGAAGCACAGAGGACCCCCATTAGATTCAACAAAAACCGACCATCAATAAGGCATATCATAGTCAAATTCACAAAATACTCAGGCAAGGAGAGAATCATGAAAGCAGCAAGGGAAAAAAGTCCCTAACATACAAGGGAAGACAGAGCAGGTTTGCAGTAGACCTATCCACAGAAACTTGGCAAGCCGGAAAGGAGTGGCAGGATATATTCATTTTGCTGAACAGAAAAATATGCAACCAAGAATTCTTTATCCAGCAAGGCTGTCATTCAAAATAGAAGGAGAGATAAGAAGTTTCCCAGACAAACAAAAATTAAAGGAGTTTGTGACCACCAAACCAACCCTGCAAGAAATTTTAAGGGAGACTCTCTGAGGGGAGAAAAGATGAAAATATAAATACATACATACATACATACATACATACATACATACCATAAGCAACAAAGATTAGAAAGGACCAGAGTACACCACCAGAAACTCCAACTCTACAAGCATCATAATGGCAATAAATTCATGTCTTTCAGTACTCACTCTAAATGTCAATGGACTCAATGCTCCAATCAAAAGACAAAGGGTAACAGAATGGATAAGAAAACAAGATCCATCTACATGCTGTTTACAAGAGACCCACTTTAGACCTAAAGACACCTTTAGATTGAAAATAAGGGGATGGAGAAACCATCTATCATGCTAACGGTCACCAAAAGAAAGCCAGAGTAGCCATACTTATATCAGACAATCTAGACTTTAAAATAAAGACTGTATCAAGAGATGCAGAAGGGCATTATATCATAATCAAGGGGTCTATCCACCAAGAAGACATAACACTTGTAAACATTTATGTGCCAAATGTAGCAGCCCCCAAATATATAAGTCAATTAATCACAAAGAAACTCATCGATAGTAATACCATAAGAGTAGGAGACTTCAGGGCGCCTGGGTGGCTCAGTCGGTTAAGCGGCCGACTTCGGCTCAGGTCATGATCTCGTGGTCTGTGAGTTCGAGCCCTGCGTCGGGCTCTGTGCTGACAGCTCAGAGCCTGGAGCCTGTTTCAGATTCTGTGTCTCCCTATCTCTGACCCTTCCCCGTTCATGCTCTGATTCTGTCTCAAAAATAAATAAACGTTAAAAAAAAAAATTAAAAAAAAAAAAGAGTAGGAGACTTCAACACCCACTCACAGCAATGGACAGATCGTCTAATCAAAAAATCAACAAGGAAACAATGGCTTTGAAGGACACACTGGACCAGATGGATTTAACAGATATATTCAGAACATTTCATCCTAAAACAGCAGAATACGCATTCTTCTCCAGTGCACATGGAACGTTCTCCAGAATAGACCATATACTGGGACACAAATCAGCCCTAAGCAAGTACAAAAAGATCAAGATCATACTGTGCATATTTTCAGACCACAATGCTATGAAATTCAAAATCAACCACAAGAAAAAATTGGAAAGGTAACACATACTTGGAGACTGAAGAACATTGTACAAAAGAATGAACGGGCTAACCAAGAAGTTAAAGAGGAAATTAAAAAGTATATGGAAGCCAATTAAAATGATAACATCACAACCCAAAACCTCCAGGATGCAGCAAAGGTGGTCATAAGAGGAAAGTATATAGCAATCCAGGCCTTCCTAAAGAAGGAAGAAATATCTCAGATACACAACCTAATCTTATACCTTAAGAAGCTGGAAAAAGAACAGCAAATAAAACCCAAAGCCAGCAGAAGTCAGGAAATAATAAAGATTAGAGCAGAAATTGATGCTATCGAAACCAAAAAAACAGTAGAACAGATCAATGAAACCAGTAGCTGGTTCTTTGAAAGAATTAACAAAATTGATAAACCACTAGTCAGTTTGATCAAAAAGAAAAAGGAAAGGACCCAAATAAATAAAATGAAGAATGAAAGAGGAGAGATCACAACCAACACAGCAGAAATAAAAACAATAATAAGAGAATAGTATGAGCAATTATACGCCAATAAAATGGGCAACCTGGAAGAAATGGACAAATTCCTAGAAACACATAAACTACCACAACTGAAACAGAAAGAAGGAGAAAATTTGAACAGACCCATAACCAGTAAGGAAATCGAATTAGTAATAAAAAATCTCCCAAAAAACAAGAGTTCAGGGCCAGATGGCTTTCCAGGGGAATTCTACCAAACATCTAAGGAAGAGTTAACATCTATTCCTTTGAAGCTGTTCCAAAAAATAGAAACGGAAGGAAAACTTCCAAACTCTTTCTATGAAGCCAACATTACCTTGATTCCAAAACCAGACACAGACCCCACTAAAAAAGAGAACTATAGACCTATTTCCCTGATGAACATGCATGCAAAAATCCTCAACAAGATATTAGCCAACCGGATACAACAATACATTAAAAGAATTATTCACCATGACCAAGTGGGATTTATACCTGGGATGCAGGGCTGGTTCAATATCTGCAAACAATTAATGTGATTCATCACATCAATAAAAGAAAGGACAAGAACCATATGATCCTCTCAATAGATGCAGAAAAAGCATTTGACAAAATACAGCATCCTTTCTTGATAAAAACCCTCAAGAAAGTAGGGATAGAAGGAGCATACCTCAAGATCATAAAAGCCATATATGAATGACCCAATGCCAATATCATCCTCAATGGAGAAAAACTGAGAGCTTTCCCCCTAAGGTCAGGAACAAGACAGGGATGTCCACTCTCACCACTGTTATTCAACATAGTATTGGTAGTCTTAGCCTCTGCAATCAGACAACACAAAGAAATAAGAGGCATCCAAGAGGAGGATTACAGGAGGAGGCCAAACTTTCACTCTTTACAGATGACATGATACTCTATATGGAAAACCCAAAATATTCCACCCAAAAACTGTTAGAATTGATTCATGAATTCAGCAAAGTTGCAGGATATAAAATCAATGCACAGAAATCAGTTGCATTCCTATACACCAATAATGAAGCAACAGAAAGAGAAATAAAGGAATTGATCCCATTTACAGTGGCACAAAAAAACATAAAATACCTGGGAATAAATCTAACCAAAGAGGTGAAAAATGTATACACTGAAAACTATAGAAAGCTTATGAAAGAAATTGAAGAAGACACAAAAAAAAAAAATGGAAAAAGATTCCATGCTCCTGGATAGGAAGAACAAATATTGTTAAAATGTTGATACTACCTAAAGCAATCTACATATTCAATGCAATCCCTATCAAAATAACACCAGCATTCTTCACAGAGCTAGAACAAATAATCCCAAAATTTGCAAGGAACCAGAAAATACCCCAAATAGCCAAAGCAATCTTGATAAAGAAAACCAAAGCAGGAGGCATCACAATCCCGGACTTCAAGTTATACTACAAAGCTGTAATCATCAGGATAGTATGGTACTGGCACAAAAACAGACACTCAGATCAATGGAACAGAATAGAGAACCCAGAAATAGACCCACAAATGTATGGCCAACTAATCTTTGACAAAGCAGTAAAGAATATCCAGTGGAATAAAGACAGTTTCTTCAGCAAGTGGTGCTGGGAAAACTGGACAGCGACATGCAGAAGAATGAACCTGGACCACTTTCTTATATCATACACAAAAATAAATTCAAAAATACCTAAATGTCAGACAGGAAGCCATCAAAATCCTCGAGGAGAAAACAGGCAAAAACCTCTTTGATATTAGCCGCAGCAACTTCTTACTCAACACGTCTCCAGAGGCAAGGTAAACAAAAGCAAAAATGAACTACTGGGACCTCATCAAAATAAAAAGATTCTGCACAGTGAAGGAAACAATCAGCAAAACCAAAAGGCAACCAACAGAATGGGAGAAAGAATTTGCAAACGACATATCAGATAAAGAGTTAGTATCCAAAATCTATAAAGAACTTATCAGACTCAACACCCAAAAAACAAATAATCCAGTGAAGAAATGGGCAAAAGACATGAATAGACACTTCCCCAAAGAAGACATCCAGATGGCCAACTGACACATGAAAAAATGCTCAACATCACTCATCATCAGGGAAATACAAATCAAAACCCCAATGAGATACCACCTTAGACCTGTCAGAATGGCTAACATTAACAACTCAGGCAACAACAGATGTTGGCAAGAATATGGAGAAAGAGGATCACTTTTGCATTGTTGGTGGTAATGCAAGCTGGTGTAGCCACTCTGGAAAACAGTATGGAGGTTCCTCAAAAAACTAAAAATAGAACTACTCTATGACCCAGCAATCGCACTACTAGGCATTTATCCAAGGGATACAAGTGTACTGTTTCAAAGGGACACATGCACCCCCATGTTTATAGTAGCACTATCAACAATAGCCAAAGTATGGAAAGAGCCCAAATGTCCATTGATGGATGAATGGATAAAGAAAATGTGGTATATATATACAATGGAGTACTACTCAGCAATCAAAAAGAGTGAAATCTTGCCATTTGCAACTACGTGGATGGAACTGGAGGTTATTATGCTAAGTGAAATTAGTCAGAGAAAGACAAATATCATACGACTTCACTCATATGAGGACTTTAAGAGACAAAACAGATGAACATAAGGGAAGGGAAACAAAAATAATATAAAAACAGGGAGGGGGACAAAACATAAAAGACTCATAAATATGGAGAACAAACTGAGGGTTACTGGAGGGGTTGTGGGAGGGGGTATGGGCTAAATGGGTAAGAGGCACTAAGGAATCTACTGAAATCATTGTTGCACTATATGCTAACTAATTTAGATATAAATTTAAAAAATAAAAAATTAAATTAAAAAAAAGAATTTGTTTTTAAAAAAAACATATAGGTGCTAATCTGTAGCAATCTCTGGGATTTAACTCTGGAGCCAAAGGATGAGTAAAACACAGTTCTTGACTTCAAAGAATTGATATCTAGTGGGAAACACAGACATGCATATGGGACACTGTGAAAGCACAGGATGAGGCTCTACCAAGGGAGCAAGTCTCAATGAATCCCATACAGGGTCACTGAATTTCACCCTAAGGTTGGGGTGAAGACAGGGAAGGATCCACTGAGGATGACCTCATCAGGTAGACCAGGAAGAGAAGGGCATCTTAGACAAAGATAACTACAAATGCCAGCAGGCAGAATTTGGAGGCAGCACAGGAATGATGAGAACTTCTCCAAGGCTTATGTGGGAGAAGCTGGAACTGGGAAGGCAGGCCACAAAAGGGGTTCACTTTGTAGAGAGCTATGGGATGGCACTGTGGAGGCAAGGTTAAAGAGAACTTAGCCTGGAGGGTACAGGTGACAGTGAAAGGAAGCCAGGGTTGGGGCAGGAAAGTCAAACCTAATGGCTTCAATGAAGTCTAAGCCAGGGAATGGGAGTAAGAGTAGATGAGGGGCACTGTCCTAGGGGAAACTTGCTGTAGGTGGTGGTATTGAGCTGGGAACTCAAGGAGTCAGAGAGTAAATCGGCAAGAGGGTGAGCTAGGAGGCATGTCTGTGAAAAGACAGGAAGAAAGTACTGGCTAGATCAGAAAACTCAACCTGGGGAGTAGAAGAAAATAATATAAATAGAGCAGGTAGGATCAGATTAGAGAGAGTGTAGAATCAAGGCAAAGCAGTCACTGAATTGCATGTTGAAATGGTCTTCAAGGGGGCGCCTGGATGGCTCAGTCGGTTAAGCGTCCGACTTCGGCTCATGTCATGATCTCACGGTCCGTGAGTTCAAGCCCCGCGTTGGGCTCTGTGCTGACAGCTCAGAGCCTGGAGCCTGTTTCAGATTCTGTGTCTCCCTCTCTCTCTGCCCCTCCCCTGTTCATGCTCTGTCTCTGTCTTAAAAATAAATAAACATTAAAAAAAAATTGAAATGGTCTTCAAGAAGGACAGTTTGGCAAGGATGAGATGCTTGCTTTGGGTTAGTGTAGATTAAGGCCAATGAAGTCAGTCCTAAGGTTGCTGCAGAAACCAAGAAGTGAAATAACAAGAGGAATGGAGAGTGGAATAAGTGGAATGGAGAGTGCATTGCACAAAGTGGGGAGCTCGCAATGACCAGTCTCCCTTCTCAAAAGGTCTATACCTAGCTCCTAGACCCAAAAGGTCTATACCTAGCTAATGAGTGGACATTAGCTTCTGTGACTAAGGGCAACCCTGGCCACAGCTGATGGGACCAGGAATAGACATCAGATCTAAGGAAAATAAATCCAATTCTCTTAGAAATTCTAATCAAGGAACACAAGATAATTTTCAAGATGGCAGTTAAACTTAAAAGAGGTCATTGTGGAAAAAGGCCTTGAAAGGGGTGGAAGGCAGGAAAGGGCATAATTTGTTGATTAAACAAAATAGGCATATGTATTGGAAAGGATATAGCATAGTAGCTAATAACTTGAACTCTGGCATTCCCTATCAAAATAATGTCAGCATTCTTCACAGGGCTGGAACAAACAATCCTAAATTTGTATGGAACCAGAAAAAATCCCAAATAGCCAAAGCAATCCTGAAAAACAAAACCAAAGCTGGAGGTATCACAATTCCGGACTTCAAGCTGTATTACAAAGCTATAATCATCAAGATAGTATGGTACTGGCACAAAAACAGACACATAGATCAATGGAACAGAATAGAGAACTCAGAAATGGACCCACAAATGTATGGCCAATTTATCTTTGCAAAGCAGGAAAGAATATCCAATGGAAAAAAAGACAGTCTCTTCAGCAAATGGTGCTGGGAAAACTGGACAGCAGCACACAGAAAAATGAACCTGAACCACTTTCTTATACCATATACAAAAAAAACCTCAAAACGGATAAAAGACCTAAATGTAAGACAGGAAGCCATCAAAATCCTCGAGGAGAAAACAGGCAAAAACCTCTTTGATCTTGGCCGCAGCAACTTCTTACTTGACATATCTCCAGAGGCTAGGGAAACAAAAGCAAAAATGGACTATTGGGACCTTATCAAGATAAAAAGTGAAGGAAAAAATCAGCAAAACTAAAAGGCAACTGACAGAATGGGAAAAGATATTTGCAAATGACATATCAGATAAAGAGTTAGTATACAAAATCTATAAAGAACTTATCAAACTCAACACCCCAAAAAACAAATAATCCAGGGAAGAAATGGCCAAAAGACATGAATAGACATTTCTCCAAAGAAGACACCCAGATAGCTAACAGACACATGAAAAGATGCTCAATATCACTCATCAACAGGGAAACAGAAATCAAACCCACAACGAGATACCACCTCACACCTCTCAGAATGGCTAAAATTAACAGATGTTGGTGAGGATGTGGAGAAAGAACGCTTTTGTACTACTGGTGGGAATGCACTCCAGTGCAGCCACTCTGGAAAACAGTATGGAGATTCTTCAAAAAATTAAAAATAGAACTATCCTATGGCTCAGCAATTGCACTACTAGGTATCTATCCAAGGGATACAGTTGTGCTGATTCAAAGGGACACATGCACCCCAATGTTTATAGGAGCACTATTGAGAATAGCCAAAATATGGAAAGAGCCCAAATGTCCATTGAAGGATGAATGGATTAAGACGATGTGGTATATATATATACAATGGAATATTGCTTGGCAATAAAAAAGAATGAAATCTTACAATTTGTAACAACAAGGATGGAACTAGAGTGTATTATACTAAGTGGCATAAGTCAGTCAGAGAAAGACAAATATCATATGATTTCACTCGTGTGGAATTTAAGATACAAAACAGATGAACATAAGGAAAGGGAAGCAAAAATAGTATAAAAACAGAGAGGGATACAAACCATAAGAGACTCTTGAATACAGAGAACAAACTGAGGGTTGCTGGTGGGGTGTTGGGTGGGGATATGGGTTAAATGGGCAAGGGGCATTAAGGAGGGCACTTGTTGGGATGCGCACTGGGTGTTATATGTAAGTGATGAATCACTAAAGTCTATTCCTGAAGTCATTATTACACTAAATGATAACTAACTTGGATTTAAATTTAAAAAATAATAAAATAAAATAACTTGGACTCTGAAGTTCTTTTAAGTAGGCTTCATGTCCAGTGCAGAGCCCAATGTGAGGCTTGATTTCATGACCCTGAGATGAAGACGTGAGCTGAGATCAAGTGTTGGACGCTTGGGGTGCCTAGGTGTCTCAGTCGATTAAATGTCTGAATCTTGGTTTTGGCTCAGGTCATGATCTCATGGTTCCTGAATTTGAGCCCCATGTCAGGCTCTGTGCTAACAGTGTGGAGCCTACTTGGGATTCTCTCTCTCTTCCTCTCCCTCTGCCCCTACCCTGCTCATGCACTCTCTCTTTCTCTCAAAATAAATACGCTTAAAAAAAAAAAAAGAGTTAGACACTTAACCAACTGAGCCACCCAGGTGCCCCAATGGACTCTGAAGTCTTATTGCTTGTGTTCAGGTATTAGTTCCACAGTTTACCAGTTATGTGAATTTGGGAATTTTCCTTAACCTCTCAATGCTTACGTTTTTTTCATCTTTCTCATGGAGATGAAAATGTATCTCTTTATAAAGTTGTTTTGAGGATTACATGAAATATACACATAGAGTGCAGCAGAATGCCCAGAGCATAGAACACTAGCTAGAAGGAACATGCACAAGACTTGGTAATTAACTATGGGATAAAGGAAAAGAAAGAATCAAAGAGGTCTCCAAGCAAGAGAAAAATAAGGAACAAACATCCATTTTCAAGTGTAAAACCATCACCAGTGGCTACATTTCTGGGAATAATGAAACAAAGTAGTTTCTCACCCCTTGATGTCGTATCTTCTATCTTATTAAGTATAGTCACCTTCAAGGTTTCTGCATTAACCATTAAAAGATGACCCTCTTCACAGCCAATATATAGGTCATTTGTTGGAGTCCAGCAATGCATAGTTGGGTGAAGCAAAGGATATAGATCGTCTTTAGGCTTTAGGAAAAGATTAGAAACCTTGTGTTAACAACATTTATGGCTGTGGTACCAGGTGGCTCATTCAGTTAAGCGGCGGACTTGAACTGAGGTCATGATCTAGCAGTCTGTGAGTCGGAGACCCTCATCTGGCTCTGTGCTGACAGCTCAGAGCCTGGAGCCTGCTATGGATTCTGTGTCTCCCTCTCTCTCTGCCCCTCCCCCACTTGCACTCTGTCTCTCTTTCTCTCTCTCAAAAATAAATAAACATTAAAAAAAAAGAGAGAGAGAGAGAGACAACATTCATGGCTTAAGAGCCAGAGAAATACCCAAGAGAATAACTTCCAGAAAGAAACAAATGAATATGGACTCATATCCTTTCAATTCATTGGTCCTGTTTGCCAAGAGCTAAGTGAACTTACCATTCCTTGCTCCACTTATCATTCTATATTTTAGTTCACTAAGAATATATAAGATGGTCTTGCCAGCATATTTGGAGTTCTAGTGTCACAGGGTTTCATGAAAATTTTAAGTAATAACTCCTACACTGCTTCTTGGGAGACTTTTTTGCTATCTCGAATCTAAGAAAGACATTGTCTAGCTAAAATCACCCTGAGGAAAACTTTTGTCATCATTTCACCCTCCTGATTCTGCAGGGGGCACAGATATGATTTTCCTTGAGTGGTTATGGAGAAGTTGACCCAGATCCTCTGGCATAGTTTTTAGGGGAAATGAAAAGAGGACACGTGCCTGATTTTGGTGGCCTAATTTGGTTCATGAAACATCCTATGTGATTTTGATACCATGAAAAACTCAAAGAGAAAGACACAACATCTATGGAATGTGCCTAAAAGAAAAGCTGGCTTCGGGAAGTAAGAACAATATGGACCAAGGATCTAAGGCAAACTTTTCCTGTAAAGGACCAAGTAGTGAATATTTTAGGCTTTGTGGACCACATAGGTCTCTGTCACATATCCCTTTTATTTTTTTTTAAACACTCCAATAAAAAATGCAAAAACCATTCTTAGCTTGGGGCCATATAAAAACTGGCCACAGTTTGTTGGTCTCTGCCTTAGACGGTAATACCTCAGTAATATGGCCCCTGCAGCTTTAAATACTCATGTTCCACAGGGGACACGCTCTTCTGTCAGCACAGAGCAGGTCTCCTCATAAGTTAAGGCCTCCCTGCTTTCCTTCCTGGAGGTCAAGGCAGCTGTGGCAGCTATTTTGGGCATATGCCCCACAGCACTGATTAAAACTATGAATTCAGAATACATAACACAGGACTGCTTCCTTTCTAGTTAAACAAATCAAATATACTAGTTTACTTACTTAGTTATTACTGTCTGAGCTTTTGGTTATACTATAGCACTGTTTAGAATTGCATTAGCTAGAAAGTAATGTTTTTGTTATCTTTAGGATCCTTACACCCATTGGAACAGAAAAAAAATTTTAATAAGCTATTGGCCAAATTAACAGAATTTTTGAATACCTTGAGACCTCCATGTTTATTTCATTCTTTCATTCATTTTTAATTCATCTAAAAAATATTTATTAAACACTTACTACATTCCAGGTACTGTTCTAGGCACAGGGATGTAGCAGTGAACAAAACAGACACACACACACACACAAATCTCTGCCCTCATGGGGCTTATGTCCTGGTGAAGGGAAACAGAATAAAAATAAGCTAAGAAGTTAACCATATAGAATATTATATGTTGACAAACGCTGTGGATAAACATAAAGCAGAAGTTGGAATAGGTTCTACAGTTGGGGAATACTGTAAACCTATTAAACAGTAATTTTTCCATTAGAAACTCCTCAATATATACAAGCTACCTTTCTAATAAATACTCAATTACTTGAACAATGTAGTATATACTGTTCTTTTAATTTAGGAAAGATTTGTAGGTCCAAGGTAAAGCAGGTATACTGCTGTCAAAGTATTTCTACTAGATTCTCAACAGACATAAATTTGTTACATAACTTGTATTTAAACATTTATTGGATGTTGCTGATATACCAGGCATTGTGCCAAGTCCTAAGGGATCCCTCTTCTCAACAGAATGATCACTTAGGTGAGGGAAGAAGTATTAAGAAATATCAGAATCAGGAAACATGATAGGTTATAGCAGAGGAATGTTTAAATATCATGGGAGTGTTGATGAGAAAGCAATTGGTTCTTTTTGGTGGAGTGAACAAAGTATGGAGAAAGAGTTATCATTTGGAATGGACCTTGATGACTAAGGCAAAAATCCTACATAGCAGCAGTCACCATGATAATTTTTTAAAAGGATATATATTTTTTAATATAATTTATTGTCAAATTGGTTTCCATACCACACCCAGTGCTCATCCCAACAAGTGCCCTCCTCAATGCCCATCACCCATTTTCCCCTCTCCCCCACCCCCCATCAAACCTGTTTGTTCTCAGTATCCAGGAGTCTCTTATGGCTTGCCTCCCTCCCTCTCTGTAACTTTTTTTTCTCCTTGCCCTCCCCCATGGTCTTCTGTTAAGTTTCTCAAGATCCACATATGAGTGAAAACATATGGTATCTGTCTTTCTCTGACTGACTTATTTCACTTAGCATAATACCCTCCAGTTCCATCCACGTTGCTGCAAATGGTGGGCATGAAATAGATCAATCATTGACCAAAGTTAATATATCAGAGTATAAGCATATATAAATCAATCATTGACCAAAATCAATATATCAGGGTATAAGGATATATTGACTTTGGTCAATGACTGATCTATTTCATGCCCTCATAGCCTTGGATTGTTAAAAAATAAATACTGGATTAATAATCTGGCCACCCTATGGGCCAAAAAGGGGGGCAAAATCCCTCAAAAGGATTAAACTGCTGCTGATTAGTGACACATTTGTGGTGTCTAATTGAGATTTGACTCCTAGGGAAGAGTTACTCACTGAATGCCATTATTTAATCACGATTATTTAAGTTTCTTGGGTTGTCTTGATGACATCTAACCTTAGGCTATATATTACAAAGGGACAGACTCTTACCTGGTATGGCAATGGGCTGAAAAACCTTTTAAAAACCCCACACATATCTAGTTCTCACATCAGTGAATCTATGGGTATGCAACGGAAAGTGAGGATTACAACTTGGAGTTTTCTGGCCTTAATATGTTAAACTAGTATTGTGTGTGGCTTTTCTTACTTTAAGATAAACCTGAGCTTGTCTTTCTATTACTCTCTTCATCAATAAATATGTTCTGTGCCATTGAAAAATGAATGTGATATTATATGGATTATGTGAGCAGAAGCAATAATTTTAAATTCTAAAAATTCTGAAATTTTAAAAGAAAATAGTGTTTAAAAATATTTGTTCTAATGCCACCCCATTGTTCAGCTCTCTGGAATCACAAATCAAAAATTTTGGTCACTTGAAGACTGAACATGAAAATTTTGAGTCTAACTCAATATTGCTTTAGAAAATGTAAGCATCTGGGGTGCCTGGGTGGCTCAGTCGGTTAAGCCTCTGACTTCGGCACAGGTCATGATCTCACATTTCGTGGGTTCGAGCCCTGTGTCGGGCTCTGTGCTGACAGCTAAGGGCCTGGAGCCTGCTTCAGATTCTGTGTTTCCCTCTCTCTCTGCCCCTCCCCTGCTTGTGTGCTCTCTGTCTCTCTCAGAAATAAACATTAAAAAAAATTAAAAAAGAAAAAAGAAAATGTAAGCATCCAAATGTTTCAGAATACTTGAGTTTATAAAAGGAATTCCTATTTACTTACTTCTATTGTTTTTAAGGTAGATGGAAAAAGAAAACTGGACACTTGAGATTAAATTCATTATCTTGGATCCAGTTTCTGCCCAGATAACATCTGCCTTTGATTTTCCCCCATGGTACTGCTAGATACTGTTTCTCATGCCTTAAATAGGTTGTGTAATGTGAGGCAGGCCTATAATGTTGGCTACAAGAGACATAATGGTAGTATTTAATGTTTGCAATTTTGCAAAAGTTCATAGCTTATCAATTTTGAAGACTCCTCTTATACAGATCAATTCATTACTGATTTCTTTGCCATTGGTTGATACCCAAGTCACAAGAAATGTCATTCAAACAAAGGAAAAGAATCAAGACATTTGAGATCTATTTTTGGTTATGCTTCCACTCATTGTATAGACATTAATCAATGTTTTAGCCATTTTTCTCACCTTACTTATCTATAAGATGAAAAAGTAAATATTGGAAAGCTTAATTTCCAATATAAATATAAAGTACATGCTTTATTAATATTCCCTGTGTGATTTTAAAATGTGGAACTTTAGGAGCACCTGGGTGGCTCAGTTTGTTAAACGTCCAACTCTTGATTTCAGCTCAGGTTATGATCTCATGGTTCGTGGGTTCAAGTACCATATTGGGCTCTGTGCTGAGAGTGCACAGCCTGCTTGGGATTCTCTCTCTCCCTCTCTCACTGCCCTTCCCCTGTGCACATGTGCAGTCTCTCTCTCTCAAAAATAAATAAGTAAAATAAAATAAATAAAAATGTCAAACTTTAGCATTAAAATTCTGTTTTCAGAAAAAAAAGGTTAAAATTCACTGAGTATAAAAGTCCTAGGAAACAAAGATGTCTGTTTATTATGAGCATTAAAAAAAAATGGTGACTCCACATTACAGTACTTAATGAAGGCATTTTATAGCATTTTTCAAATGATAAAGACAGATGCCTGAATTTTACATATTTTATGTAGGGTTCATCCTGCTGGTGCAAATGTGAAAGATGAGGGCTCCTACAGAATTTTACTGCAGAAGAAAAGATTCAAGATAGTTGAAAATGTGGGTTTCTAGGCATCAAATACTAAACGTAGAAACATTTTTTTCAAGTTGTAAACCCTGACGGTTCATCTATTTGTATTTACTTTGCTGCCCCACTGTGGCTGAGCGTGGTTGTATTTCTAAGGCTAGGATTTGTCCTCTTAAAAGGAATTGGTGGTTTTCAGTATTGAAAAAGTGAATAATTGTCATCCTTTAGAGGAAATACTAAGAGCATACACAACCTTTTCTCTTGGTGGCCAGAAATTTTTAACAAACTAATTACCATGTTGAATTATTTTTAACATCTATATCTCAGTTCTCTTGGACTCAGTTCTCAGTGGACAAAAACATTTGGGAGCTTCACTTCCTTCATCCTTGGCTTGGAGTTTTAACACAATCATTAGGCTTAGCCTAACAGAGCTCCTCACCTTCATGCCAAAGGCCTTGAGTGAGCTCCCCACCTACCTCTTGACCTACAACTGCAGATCCCCCTCATTTACTGTGCTGTAGCCACCACAAGTTTTCTTAGCTCTTCCAACACACTGATTTATTTTCTTCCCCGAGGGCCTTTGTACCTACAGTACCCTCTGACTGAATACTCTTGACCCTGTTTGTAGCACTGAGTCTCCTTGTCCTTCAGGTCTCAGTGTAAATGTCATCTCCCCAGGGGCCTTCCTTGACCAACACATGTTAATCTCTTCCTCACTTCCATCTCTTCCCCCATTTTTCCCATTATAATAATTATTACATTTTGCAATGATTTAATGTATCTCTTTATTTGTTGTTGTTGTTTTGTCTCCCTGATAGAATATAAGCTCCAAAGGGTCGGAATTATGCCTGGTTGGTCATCATGTGATCCCATTGCCTAAAACAGTGCCTGCTACATAGAAGAAGCTTGATATATATGTTGACTTGAATGAGTGTGTAGCTGTTAACAAACTCCCTTCAGAAACTTTCTTCCATGGCCTTGTTCTCTCTTGGCTTTGTTCTTACTTCTGTGATTGTTCTTTCTCAGACTCTTCTACTAAGTCTCAACTCTTAACAAATCGGTTTCCTCTCTGGCTGTCTTGCCTGGCACCCTTTCTCTCCTTTCTATCATCCCTCCCCTGCTCCAGTCCTCCACTATTCCCTCTGTGGTAATGACTCTGGTTTCTGTGTTTCCAGCCCTGCCCTCTACACCCCAGCAACAGGACTGATGGCCCAATTTCCACCTGGCACCTATATCTGGATGTCTTCCCAGCATCCCAAATTCAATATGTCCAAAAATGAAATCAGGTCCCAGCTCTCTGTTTCTATTATCAGTGTCATCATCCTCCCAGTCAACCAACCTCCCAGTCATCATCCTCCCAGAGACTTCATTTCTCATGGTCTCCAGGGCTAATCTGTATTAAAAACCCAGGATGATCTTCTCTCTATCCTGCATGTCTCATGAGATGGTTATGAGAATCAAATAGGCAAACAGGAAGAGGTGCCAGGTAATTACCCTGAAAGTTTCTGCCTCTTCTCCTACTAGCCCAGCAATGGCTGACAGTGGGAGCACCGGTCCATAGATAAGATCCTTGGGCAACGAGGTGGGGAAAATTACATCTGTTTCGTTATAAAATGACCCGTCTTCCATAGGTAGTTTTACTGACCTTTAGGAAAAAGAGAAATCAGAATAATCATTAACAAAAACTAGTCACTGATGGAGCAACTGCATATTGGTGATAAACAAGGTGGGGAGGTAATGTAACTTGTAAAAAACAAACACGCAACCAAACCAGATAAACACCAAGTAGTAGATTTAAAAATACATATCGCGGGGCGCCTAGGTGGCTCGGTCGGTTAAGTGTCCGACTTCGGCTCAGGTCATGATCTCACGGTCTGTGAATTTGAGCCCCGCGTCGGGATCTGTGCTGACAGCTCAGAGCCTGGAGCCTGTTTCAGATTCTGTGTCTCCCTCTCTCTCTGCCCCTCCCCTGTTCATGCTCTGTCTCTGTCTCAAAAATAAATAAACGTTAAAAAAAAAAAAACATATCGCAAAAGGACAAGTAATGCAGTTATAAATTAAGCACACAGGGATTTTTGAAAATTTTCAAAGTTAATATCTAAAGCTGGGATTGTACAGGCAGAGGTCAGGCAGGCGATGCATAGCCAGGTGGGGGACTGTGGCAAATGGGAAAGTGTGTTCCCTCCAAAAGGTGGTAGGTGCCACTCAGTTCTAGCCAAGAGGGTTTGCTGAGAATTGTGGTTCCAGAATTTTGAAAGACTATCATAATCTGGATATTTATGAGAAATCTCTCAAGTATTAAATGTTGGCAATCAATTCAAATAAAAATCAATGTGGGCCAAAATAAACGTACAGATCTTCCTTGATTTATGATGGGGTTATGTCCCAATAAAGCCATCATAAGTTGAAAATATCCTACCTAAGTCAAAATGAATTTCATACATCCAATCTACTGAACATCATAGTTTAGTCTACCCTCCCATAAATGTACTCAGAACACCTATATTAGTTAGGCAAACTACATTAGTTGCCAACCTACAGTTGGGCAAAATCATCTAACACAAAGCCATTTATTTATTCATTCATTCATTCATTTATGTTCATTTATTTATTTTGAGAGAGAGAGAGAGAGAGAGAGAAGGGGCAGAGAGAAGGAGAGACAGAATCCCAAGCAGACATCAGCACACAGCCCCATGCAGGGCTTGAACTCACGATCCCATGAGATCACAACCTCAGCTGAGATCAAGAGTTGGATGTTTCACCAACTGTGCCACCCAGGCACCCCCACAAAGCCTATTTTATAATGAAGTGCTGAATATCTCAAGTAACTTCTTGAATATTATAATGAAGGTAAAAAACAGAATGGTTGTAAAGGTGTGGGATAGTGGTCAGCACACAGGTTATCTACCCTGTGATCACGTGGCTGACTATAAGCTGCAGCTGCCACTGCCTAGCATCATGAGAGTTTTGTACCATGTATCTCCAGCCTGGGAAAAGGGCAAAATTCAAAATGTGAAGTATGGTTTCTATTGAATGTATATCACTTTGACAACATCCCAAAGTCAAAAAATCTTAAGTAGAACCATCCTAAGTCAAGGACCATCTGTACATGTAGGTTGTATTTAGCTACCTTTACAACCTCCAATATCAAGAATTCATTTTCAAATATACCATACATCTACTTTTAATCCATAATACAGCTATAAAAGGGCGTTTGAAGAATTCATGGCTTTATGCCTTAAATTTAAAACTTCCTTGGTTATGTTTTATGAATGATAAATAATTTTAAAAATGGATCATGTAAAAACAGTACCTACTATTCAAATATAAGGCTTCAATGTTTTCTAATCCTGCTGGCTTTCTGAACCACGACAATCCACTCACTTTGCCTCTCACTTTAGCTGCTTATAGAAAAGTCACAACTCAACATTCAGAACTAGAAGAGAATATTCAAGGCAAGCAAAAGGAGAGAATACTGGGACCAATTACTTGCCCACCTTGGCAAGGATTTGATAGAGACATTACCCATTTTATGAATGTCTCTGCCTTGAGACAGATTTGATTATTCGTCGGGTTCTTATAAAAGTGAAATTGAGGGGCGCCTGGGTGGCGCAGTCGGTTAAGCGTCCGACTTCAGCCAGGTCACGATCTTGCGGTCCGTGAGTTCGAGCCCCGCGTCGGGCTCTGGGCGGATGGCTCAGAGCCTGGAGCCTGTTTCCAATTCTGTGTCTCCCTCTCTCTCTGCCCCTCCCCCATTCATGCTCTCTCTCTGTCCCAAAAATGAATGGACGCTGAAAAAAAAAAAATTAAAAAAAAAAAAAAAAAAAGTGAAATTGAGACATAAAGGGTACAGCACAGAAAGAGGTGTCTTTTTTAGGATTCTCCATTTAGAAAACTTTACATTTTTCTTAAGAAGGCAATTTTTCAAAAATTGCAATTTCAAGGATGTATATACCCAGCATCAACTTAGTCTTTGACTTTGTGGAATACATTGAGAATAGTCAGTTCAGAGGCACCTTGAGTCTTTAAACTCCTTTAACAAAGGCACCATAATCATCAGCTATTACCAGGACATTGGTCACATACTTCTTTTTGACCCAGTTCTAATTAAGCAGGTAATTCCCATGACTCCACTATATGCAACTACCCTTTTGTTTGGAGGTTATGTGAATTAAGGTATAATCCATATGTTTTCTATATCTAAAAGTTTCTTATTTTTGAGATTCCAGTTGTACACCAAAGTAATAGGAGCAAAAACTCATAACCATCCTTTTTTCATATAAATAGGCATGTTTTGAAATTGTAAAGGAAATCAAATTTTGGTAAATTAAATCATGTTGGAAAAGGCTCGAGGATGACTTGGTATTTAGAAGAAATTCATTGAGAAACCAGGTCATAGAGAATCCTTTCAAAATGCAAGTAATCACTCCAAGGGAATTACACATGTAGAAAGATGCTACAACTGGGGCGCCTGGGTGGCGCAGTCGGTTAAGCGTCCGACTTCAGCCAGGTCACGATCTCGCGGTCCGTGAGTTCGAGCCCCGCGTCGGGCTCTGTGCTGGCAGCTCAGAGCCTGGAGCCTGCTTCCGATTCTGTGTCTCCCTCTCTCTGACCCTCCCCCGTTCATGCTCTATCTCTCTCTGTCCCAAAAATAAATAAACGTTGAAAAAAAAAATTAAAAAAAAAAAAAAAAGAAAGATGCTACAACTGAAGATGTTTAATATGTACATATAAAGCCAGTTAATTCATCAAACTGATGCAATCACATTACATGAATGCAAAATAAGACCACCACCTTGTTGTGTAACTAAGTCTCTTACCTTGCTTTTATTTTTTTATTTTTTTATTTATTTTTTTTTTAATTTTTTTTTTTCAACGTTTATTTATTTTTGGGACAGAGAGAGACAGAGCATGAATGGGGGAGGGGCAGAGAGAGAGGGAGACACAGAATCGGAAACAGGCTCCAGGCTCTGAGCCATCAGCCCAGAGCCTGACGCGGGGCTCGAACTCATGGACCGCGAGATCGTGACCTGGCTGAAGTCGGGCGCTTAACCGACTGCGCCGCCCAGGCGCCCCTCTTACCTTGCTTTTAAATAATGCTCCTGGTTACTTTTTTCAACGGTCCACACGGTCAATGCACTTGGACTTGATAAGCACAGCTGGCGCCAGTTCATAGGGTTAAAAGTCATGCAGCTTACATCCACACCAGGTTGTGACTTCTTGCATAAAATGACACTTGATTCCCATTTCCTTAGAGAGAAATTGTGTTTGGTAAAAAAAATAATTCATTTAACTTGACATCTTGAGACCATTTATCTAATTACATATATTGAGTCTCAATATATGATATAATTTATTTAATCCATGATATTAATATCAAATTTATTAATAATTATGCTCTACCCTTCTAAGAAAGCAAAATAACTGTGTGTTTTAACAATATTACCCTGTCATGTGCTATCAAGGCTATTTTATCTTCCTTATTAAATTTGAATTTAAATCATCCAAATCTAGAAAATGGAATATATCATCACACTTGCTGAAAAACAAGTATCTAAATCTCAACACACTATATATGAATACTCCAGATTGACCTATGTTCACTATACACATTGATACCATTGATTATTTACTGACTTTTAAAAATCAGTACTTTAAAATATTTCATTCATTTACCCATTTGAGAGAGTATCCTGAGTCCCTACCATGGGCAAGTTCTTTTATTAGATGAAATGGGAGGAAAAATAAATGTGAGCTATCTCCTCCTCCAAGGAGCTAGCACTCCATTCAGGCTTCTGACTGGGAAATGGAATTAATATTTACTGAGCTCACCTTGCCTTTTGGCACCCTCCTGCTCTCACTTCCTTCCACCTCCATCACAAGTGTTCTGTCTCTCATGTCAGCCATTCTTTTACTGGTATCACTGGTTCCCTGAATCTTTTGACTTTCTGCCTCAGATGCCTGGACCAACCATCAACCCTGGATGGATAGAACTGAAAGCCCAGGATGCTGGAGACATTGGAACAAAGATCAGAGGACTATGTGTGTCTGTGACATTATAAATTCATGGTTAATGCCCCCACCCTTGGACCCTCAATAACCCTCGCATCCTGCTGTGTTTCTCTGGTCCATTCTCTCTCTCATTCTCTCAATAAGGGGAGAATATTTTTAATATTCTCCACTCTCCTGAAGTCTCCAACCTCTCCACCTCCTTCTTCCTTTCAGTGAAGAGATCCCATTAAGAAGATAGAGGCTATCGCCTGGGAATTCTCCCCAAATTTCTGCTATCAGGATATGCATCATTCTTTCCTCCTCCTGTTACAGTGGAAGGCATGTACTTCCTCTGACCTAAGGCTATTTTCGCCACCTGTGTGGGGGGTCTTTGCCTCCTTAGGAACATTAGTTTTTCCATTATTCATTCTCTTCTACATCTTCAGACTCTCCCTCTCTCCTCTTTCCTGACAACACTTAAATGTTCATCTGCACCATCTTTTAAAAAGCCTTCCCTCAATCTCACCCTTACATGTCTTTCTGCCCTCCCCTGTGAGCCAAACTCCTGGAGTTGTTCTAAACTCTCTGCCTCTTCTTTCTCACTCCAGCTCTCTCTCATGCCTGGAAATCTGCTCCTTGTCACCACCAGTCCACTGACACAGCTCTCTCCAAGACCCACCAATATCCACCTTCATCCTAAATCCAACAGTTCTCAGTCCTTGTCTAACTTGACCTCTGCAGGATTTGACACTGCTCACAATGATCTTCTGAAATGACTCTTGGGATCTCTGTCACACACCTCTTAGGGGACATCTCATGCCTCTTTCTGGGGCCTTCATCACCTGTTCTGCCTAGCTGACTCAGTGGCTGTCTGACTGTGTAGGCTTTGACGAACTTCATGTAGGCACACCCCACCTGTGCCTCACCTCATGCCTGCTCCACATACCCAGAGGCTCCCATGTGCCCCTGGAAATGACATGCGGGAGGTCTAAATAAATCAGAGAGTATGGCTGTTAACACTCTGTGCAGGGATATCCCACTCAGTGGGATAACAAGAGTCAGTGGATAAACTCTCATCTCTTCCTCCCCTCTTCCTAGTCTACTACTGTCTGTCACTGACCAAGGACTTTCCATGTTCACAGTTCATTCTGCCTCTCAGAAGACCATCTGTGAGACCAAACAATCGACTGCACTTGGCACCAAGTGAAGAGTAATGCACTTGGCCGGCAAAGTAATGTGCCCTGATGCTGGCTCTCTTCCTTCCCTGCCTCCCTCCACTTTCCCACTTCCACCTGCCTCCTTCCTGGGATTGCACTCCCCACTAAAGAAGTGGCTCAGGGGCTGTTACCTCAGACTCCACTTTCTAAGGAACACTGGTTGAGGCACATTCTGGAAAGCCCCCATGCTCAGTGTCCCTCCTCCCTTCATAACTACTCCTTCTGAGCTTCCTAGGTTTCTCTTCCTCTTTCAGACCCTTTTATTGGTGCTCTCTAGGTTTGGCCCAAAGTTCTTCTTTGAGTGTTCTTATCTGCTTCCAGCATTTTGAATACCACTTTAACAACTCCCAAACTTCAGCTCTCTCTTGAGCTCCAGTCCTGTACATCTGTGGCAGAGGCACTGTGTCCCTCAACATCTCTTCTCCATTTCTTTCTGTGAGTAACAGAACTCCTAGTCTTTAGCCAGCCACGTGGTTACCCACACTGAGGACCAAATTTTCCAGTGTCCCTTGTAGCTCCACAAGGCTTGTGGCTAAGCTGGTGAGTGGGATATAAGTGGCAGTGATGTGTGCAACGTCTAAGCTATGCATTCCAAGAAAGGTTTGTGCCTTCCTCTTTATCTTTTTCCCTTCCCACTGGCTCCCCAAAATACATGGGCAGTGCCCCACTTTACATTAGAGATGAGGGCAACACTCCAAGAGAGGGAGAGCAACAAGTTAGAGGCAGACTGGCCCGAGACTAGGGAGCCACCATTCCAACCATGGGCTACTCATACCCAGACTAGTGAACTTGAAGGAACCTTCTGTCTTGTTTAAACCACTTTAGGATGATTTGGGTTTCTGTGACAGAAATTGAACTTAAATCCTAACTATCTATCCTAACTATCTAACTATCCTAACTGATCTATCAGTTGCCCCAACTAGATATATCCATTTATTTATCTCAGGCACCCTCACCTCAGTTTGTCTCAGCTGGTCTTCCCCCATTGCCGCTTCCAACTTCCCTCTACCTGTGTTCTTGACATCTTTCTGACATGAACCATAATGACCATAAGTGGTCAAAGTCACAACTCTGGGTAAAAACCTCAGCTATCCCTCTCCCTCAGCACCACGCCCAACATTCAGTCACCAAGTGCCATGGTACTGCCTCCTAAACACCTTCCAAATCTCTCCACTTCCCTCTGTCCCTACTCCCACCACCGTAGTCCATGCCACAGTCATCTCTCACCTGAGCCACCAAAGCCTACTAATTCATGTTCATGCCTATTTCCCTCCAATATACTTTCCATGACATGGCTAGAAGGAGGCTTCTTACACACAGATCTGCTCGTGTCACATCCCTGCTTATAACCCTTTAACAGCCTCCCATCACCTTTAGGATAAAGGATGTGCCTATTAGCATGGCTTAGGCATAGGGTGAGTATTCTCCTGGTTTAATTATTGACAACATCCCCTCTCACTCTCAAGTGTCCTGACTTGCATGATAAATTACATGGTCACTTATTTATAAGGCTGCTCACGAGCCAGCCTCAGCCTCAGACTGACCGCCTAGGCTTACCTCTCATGACCCATTTCTGGTTGCCATCATTATGATCTCTTAATTAAATCTTCAAACTTGCCATATTTTCTCTGACCTCATGGCCTTTGCACATGCCTTTCCTCTGTTTAGAATTCTCTTCCTTATCTTCTTCACAAGGTTGATTCCTACTTATCCTTTAAGTATTGCTATAGGTTGAACTGTGTCCCCCCAAATTCATTTGTTGATGTCCTATCAGTACCTCAGAATGTGACTGTATCTGCAAACAGGGTGTTTACTAAGTTAAATGAAGTCATTTAGTGTGGCCTTATTCCAATATGACTAGTATCCCTGTAAAAAGGAAAGGGGAAATTTGGAGACTGATCTACATACAATGAGAACACCATGTGAACATGAAGACAGTTATTAACAAGCCAAGGAGAAAAGCCTAGAGCAGATTCTCCCTCAGAGCTCTCGGAACAGACCAACCCTGTTTACACCTTGATGTTAGACCTCTAGCCTCCAGAACTGTGAGACACTAAATTTCTATTATTTCAACCACTTAGTAGTACTTTGTTAATAGCAGCCCCAGCAAACTAATATATCCATTAGTAGGTGAGTGGATAAATAAACTGTGGTATATGCATTCCATGGAATAGAAAGGAATGAAATATTGACACACACAGGAGCATAAGAGAATTTCAAAATAATTATGCTGCATGAAAGCCAGGCTCCCGCGACCCCAAAAGAGTCCATAATGGATGACTCCCTGTATAAAAAATTCTAGAAAATGCAAACAAATCCAGAGTGATAGAAAACACATCAGTGACTACCTGGGGAAAGGGGCCAAGGGTTGGGACAGGGATGGTGTAAGTGTGGAAGGGCCCATAAGGAAACATGAAGGAGCAGAAGGAAACTTTTGGGGGTGATAGATATATTTATTATCTTGATTATGGTGATGGTTTCATGGCTGTGTACACAAGTAAAAACTAATCAAATTATATTCTTATATGTGAGTTTTTTAATATGCCAATCATACCTCAATAAAGCTGTTAAAAAAAAAAAAGAAACCAAATAAACTAAATGTAGTTCTCTGAACCTAGATTATTATATTTTTGTATAAGAAATGCTGGTGTGTAAGGAGTATCTTCAATCATTCTCTGAACAGTTTGTACTTCCCCTTAAAAGAAAAACTCCCCCTGATGGGTGCCTAGCTGCCTCAGTTGGTAGAGCATGTGACTCTTGATCACAGGGGTGTGGGCTCGAGCCTCATATTGGGTGTATAGATTCCTTAAAAATAAAATATTTTTAAAAACGGAAAACTGTCTATTGCAGGAGTTTATATGATGGATGGAAGAGTGAGTACAACTTTGAAACTGGCCACATGAAATGACCCAGCAAAGACCACAGATGTGTCTTACTCACAGATATTTCCTATACAGCTGGCAAATGTGCTGTGCTGTTCCACTCTCTGAACATATAACTCTTCTAATGTCTCTAAAAACATTACTTTACTAATTAAAATTAAAATACTAATTATAATTACTTCAAATTGAACTCTAATATAGAGAACATCTTAAATTCATCATTAGTGGAAAATACACACACAACTCAAAAAAAGAGTTGCTACCATTTATTTGAAGGAAAGATGAAACTGTATGCAATTGTCATTCTTTACCCAACAAAGGAACTATTATAACACATTAACAAAAAAGGAAAGATGATAATTTCACTCCCATATAGCTTTTGCCCTGCCAAATTTTATGCCTAAAAGTAGCAACTCTATTAAACCTTATAATCAAAACTTTTATTCTTTCCATTTTTCCTTGTTGCACATTTTGCATGTATATGTCCTTTTATATAATCCAGACAAGATTAAAATGTAATCCAATGAAAAGAATGCTGTAGCACACTGACTTACCAAAGGGCCAGTTCAAATTCTGGGAGAGAGGAGTAGCTAGCCAAGTAGGTGCCACAATAACTGAATGAAAGTAAAGTGTAGTCCAGAAGAACACTTCCTAAAATATAAAATCAGTTACAAGGGTTTAATCATTGTGTTCAGATTAACTACAGTCTTAGAGTTTATCTCCCTTATCTAATGATTTTCACATAATTCAAAAGCATTCAGCTTCTGGAATAACAAATCTCCTAGGTAATTTCTAAGATTATGAACAGAAAGCTAAAAGCAACGTTAAAATTCCTTTTTTTTTTTTTTTTTTTTTTTTTAGACATTAGAGTTGGGGTACCTGGCTGGTTCAGTTGGGAAATCATGCAACTCTCGATATTGAGTTTGAGCCCCACAGTGGGTGTAGAGATTACTTTTTTAAAAAAAGAAAAAAATTAGGGGGGCACCTGGGTGGCTAAGTCAGTTAAGCATTCGACTTTGGTTCAGGTCATGAGCTCAGAGCTCTTGAGTTCAAGCCTCTCATCAGGCTCTATGCTGACAGCTCAGAGTCTGGAGCCTGCTTTGAATTCTGTCTCCCTCACTCTCTGCCCCTCCCCTGCTCATGCTCTGTCTCTTTTTCAAAAATTAACACTAAAATTCTTTTTCAAAATAAAAAATTAAAGATATGAGAGTAAATTAAGACCATTAGGTCACTGTCCCTAGACTTCAATAAGAACTGAGCGTATTGAACCATGGATGTCGTATAATTTGAAATGACCCAAGAACTAGAACATGCTCCATAAATATATGAAACACTGTAATTAGAAAAGTTATTCAAACAACTTTAAATACTTTGGGGAGGGGCGCCTGGGTGGCGCAGTCGGTTAAGCGTCCGACTTCAGCCAGGTCACGATCTCGCGGTCCGTGAGTTCGAGCCCCGCGTCGGGCTCTGGGCTGATGGCTCGGAGCCTGGAGCCTGTTTCCGATTCTGTGTCTCCCTCTCTCTCTGCCCCTCCCCCGTTCACGCTCTGTCTCTCTCTGTCCCAAAAATAAATAAACGTTGAAAAAAATTTTTTTAAATACTTTGGGGAGTTGTAATCATTCCAGCTTACTTCCATGTCTCTATGTCTTGGGCCACACCAGGCCCTTTGCTTAATATCTTCTGGTTCTAGGAACAATTATAAAAAGTTCTATCTCATCCATCCCTGTAGTTGAAGACATGAAACATGACTCTAAAAACCTTAGTAACGATGTGTTTACAATGTGTGTCATGAGGACGCTAAGACAAGGAAGTATGCTTCTGCCCTCCTGTGTATAAAGATCCGGTTTCCCCCACTCTACCTGCTGTTTTTCAATGTGGTTCCATAGGTACAAGTTCTGCCTTCTCCCATGTCTTTTTCACATGCAGGTCTCTATTGCTAGTTCTCGGTACTTTTCGTGGTTGTTTCCTGCTTTTTTTGCCCTTCTCACTTTAACCGACTAGAATATAACGCTAAACTTTGTTGTTTGTTGAATTTATTTAGCCCGGTTTGATTAACAAAGAAAACTTGTATTAACTGAGCAAAAATAAAAGGTTTTCTGTGGAATAGAGGCCTCAATAATTTCTATCCTTACTATAGATATTTCCTCTCATAAATGAAGATTATTCATTTCATATTTTATTTATTTTAAATTTCTAAAAATGCATGATGTTTGAATATGAAAAAAAGCTTTAATGTTTATTTAGTTTTGAAAGAGAGAGAGAGCTCACATGCACAATTGGGGGAGGGGCAGAGAGAGAGGAAGGGGTAGAATCCCAAGCGGGCTCCACAGTCAGCAAGGAGCCCAATGTGGTACTTTATCCCACAACCCTGGGATCATGACCTGAGCTGAAGTCAAGAGACTGACAGAGTCACCCATGTGCCCCTCCCCCCCAATAAAAAGCTTTACAAGAAAATATATCCTCTGTAATCTCACTACCAAATTTGGTAAATTTCTGGTATTTTCTTCTATGCTTGTCAATAAACATTTTTTTTTTTGCTTAAATATAACTTTGAAAAAATACATAACATTGCTTTTTATAGCTATAACAATCATGGTTTAAATATTATGTATAATAATTCATTTTAAAAACTTGGATCATACAGTGTTACTCCTATTTACATTATATAGAGCATTTTGTCATTAATAATTCTTCAAAATCAATTTTTAATGCTTATATAATACCCTTTATGGGATATTTTCACATATTTAACCATATTCATATTACTGGGGATGTAGGTGGTTTCCAATTTTTTTCTATTATGATAGTGCCTTTATCTCCTGTGCATACACATCTTTGACTATTTCTCATTTCCTTAAAATTGAATTCTAGTTCTTCAACTGAGCTTAACTGGGTCAAATACGGTAATGTTTACTTCCCAGATTCTATCAGTCTTACTCCCACCTTATTCCCACCTTCAGCAAGAAAGTGTGCTACCAATTTCACTGTGCTCCACCTAGCAGTTATCAGCTTAAAAAAAACTGTGACCTTGATAAGGAGAAAAACCTCATCTCAGTTCAAATATCAATTTTTAAAATGAATATTGAGATGGAATATTTTTTGATATTTTGGTCATCTGTAGTTTTGTGGTTTGGGCAATTTCTTCTTCCACTGTTCTAATGGGATGTTTGGGTCTTTTTCTTATTGTTTCATAAACTCTCTAAAAATACTTGATCATATTATTTCCAAGTATCTTCCTCAGTTTATTATTTGCCTTTTAATTTTTCATGGTGTTTTGAATGTTCTTAATTTTTAAATTTGTATGAATAGGTCAATTTTTCTATTTTTAGCTATTTCCTTTGTGTGAAAATTTCTTCCCCATCCAAATCATTTCAATATTCTACCATATTTGCTACTTTTCAAATGGTTTGCTGTTTATATTGAACTCTTATTTTTATCTGATGTATGTTTTGACATTCAGTATAACATGAGTATCAAACTTGATATGTTTGCTCAAATAGTTTTCTGTTTAAAATTTTTAAAGATTTATTTATTGATTTATTTAAGTAATCTCTACACTCCACATGGGGCATGAACTCAAGACCCTGAGATTAAGAGTTGGATGCTCCACTAACTGAGCCAGCCAGATACCCCTCAAATAGTTTTCTTAGCATCATTGCTGAACAATCTATATTATCTATTTTGGGGGAAGGAATGCAGAGTATCATTCATCATATACTTAGCTTTTATATATTCTAAGCTTGTACCCTCTCTTCAACTCTTCCACTGATGTGGTGATCCCTACACCAATATCACACTCTTAATCGCTATAGCATCATGTTAAAAGGACCCTCTATCATGCCATCATTCTCTTTCGAATTATTCCCATCTCTACTTTTTGTTGTTCTGGAAGAACTTCAGAATCATTTCATTTAGGTACTCCTTGCTGTCTAAAACACGATAAACTTAGGAATTATTTTCTATGAACTATATAATAACAAGACTTTCCACTCAGGAATATGTCTCTATATACTTAAATAATTTAAATCAATGATATTTTTGTAGTTTTCATTGAGGTCACTCACATTTCTTCTTGAATCAGTTCTAAGTATTTAAATCACCTTAGCTATGTGAATATTTTGAAACCAGCATCTTACTGAGCATTCTTTTATTAGTCCTAGTAGACCATTGCATTACCCATAATCTCTTCTTCTATAGCTATGATTTTTGTTTCATATTTTGTTGCATTGGCTTGAAATTCCAGGCTTATATTAAATAACTGTGGTAACAACAGCTATCCTTGATGACTTGGTCATATTTTATTGTGAATGCCTTTAGAGTTTCATTTTTTAATATAAATGTTGGCTGCTGGTTTGAATTAACTTTTAATTGCTTCGACAGGGCTATAGTCAAAATAACAAAGCTGGGGAAATTTTAAAGATGAAGAGTAGTTACAGTCCATATAGACAGTTACCAATGTATGAATAGGCAATGTTTTATAAGTTGTTTTAATCTGTTGAGAACACAAATTTCCCCACAAATAAAATGCTATCAATTATAGTGAAACTCCCTGGCTTAACCCAAAGACTTATTTGACCAATAAGTCCAAAGGACTAAGACCAGTCCCAAGCTCTCCTGGGCTTTCTATCCATGATGTGTTAAATGAGGGAATCATTAGATGGAAACTCCAGTAAATGTGCAGCAGCCCACTGTGGGTCACATGTATCTGTGAATAAATTAATTATAGTAAATGTTGGGTAACAGTGACTGACATATTATATATGTGTGTGTGTGATATTCATATATGTCATGTGGATATATACATAATATATATATATAATTACATTTATTATCACTACAGCCTTAACAGTAGATACTACCATTATCCCCACACCTAAGGAAATTGAGGCTCAGAGACTTTAGAACTTGTATGACCTCAATTTACCTGGATTTTCAATAAATCATCATAAAAGAAAAAAAAAGTATTCTGGAAAAAGGTTTCAAACTGCATTTAGTGCTGTAATAGTCTACTAGGCCAGTGCTTATCAAGTTTAATGTACATATCAATCACCTGGAGAATCTTACTAAAATGCAGATTCTGATTCAGTAAGTCTGGGATGGGAGCAGTTTCCATATTTATAACAGGTATCCTAGGTGATGCCAATGTTGAAGATAAACAGACCACAGACTTTCGAGTAGCAAGGCTGCAGTACACTGATTAAATTCTTTGTGATCAGCCCGATCCTACTTTTAAAATGTGCGATATAAAAACAAAAAACAAAAAAAAACAAACTGACAAACCAAAAACACCCTTCATTTGTAAGCACGAGGTTTGGTCACATAAAGAAATCCTTCAGTTATGGCAGATTACGAGTCTTGCAGGTTACCTTTTAATTTGGTCCTTCTGGTCAATCCAGGAAAGTTGTATATGTAGATGAGAGGTTTTAACCTCCGGTCGGAAAAAGCCACAACTTCATAAGGAACATTAGTTGCCACAACACCCACAACTCCATTCATACACTGAAGTACAGTCTTTTTCTTGGTTTCAATATTAATAAATATTACAAAATTCCCACAAGGGTAGCAAATGGTGCTGTCGTTGACAAAATGAACATTCTGCTTAGGGAATCCTTGGACCCATCTTTGGGAAAAAAATATATCACCATCAATATAATCCATTTCAAATACTTTTTTTAAACAAAGCAAACAAAAGGGCATCAAAATATTTGAAACACATCTATTCTATTTTTACCTCCTTTCTGCCCAAAACAATCTCTAAGATAACAGAAGACATATGCTGGCTGTGAGACCAGTGTGGAGCCTGCTTGGGATTCTTTCCCTCCATTTCCCTCTCTCTGCCTCCCCCCATTCGCGCGCTCGCTCGCGCAGACGCTCTCTCAAAATAAGAAACATTTTTTTTTTTAAACAAGCTTTAAAAAAAAAAAAACTTTGAATAGGGCAGCCTACTTTGTGGTTGTGAGTCAAGTAGAAAACTGTTTCTTTACCAAGATGAAGTGTGTATAGCTGTATTTTAGATGGGAAAAAAACGGATAGAATGCAGAAAATAAATGGAATTAAGTCAACACGACTGGAGAGTACAGGATACAGAATCAAACAGTAACAGAGTGCAGGTAACACTCAAGAATGTAGAAGAAATACCACCTTCTATCTGTGCAGCTGTTTGTGCTTTCCAAAGACCACTAAAAAATGCAAATAGCTCCAAAGTTAGTGGATAGAAGGAAGGGACTGACGGTCCTAATTTAGGGTAAATCCCCAAGGATGACGAGGAAAGGATGGGAGTGTGTGTAGGGTGGTGGGTATGTTTGAAAAATCAGGAGAAAACGGAATACTGAGCCAGAAAGAGGAGGCAGAAATGAAGAGTGGAAGAGAGCAATCGTGGGTAAGCGAGAAAGGGGAGGGTCGCAGAAAAACGAAGGGGTGCAAACAGCTGGAGATGTGGTCACTAAGAAGTCACACAGAGAGGGAGTCTGCAGGAGGGCGTTGGGAGGTAAAGGACAAGAGCTCAAAGTTTCCAGGAGAGCAGGTCCAGAGAATGGGAGAAAGAAGAGGGTAGGGAGGGGACTGGGTCAGAAGGAAGTTTCCGAGAGACCCGGCAGTCGCTGGGCGGAGGACGCCGCACCTCACGGACAGGGAAGGGCCGACGGAGGCGTAGGCGTTCTCCTCGCGCTCCCGGCCGTGAGCCATGGGCTAGGTTTCTCTCAGCCCGGCCCCGGGGAGAAAATGCCCGAGCCCACTCGGGTCTGCAGCCGTTCGTTACTCTGAGGTCCTCTGCGGCTCAGACTGCAAAGCGTCCGCTGTTACCACCGTATCCAGGAGACTGTAACCCATGCTCCCATTGGCTATACCCTGTCTGCATGCTCCCTCTCGGACCTAGCGGATTGGTGGAAGTGCTGCCGCGTCTCAGCATATGGGAGAGCGGCGAGCTAAGCGTGGGGCGGGCCCTTAAGAATGCGTGCTGAGTGGCCCTTGCCCGGGGCAAATAATTACACTATTAATAAATATCAATAGCAGAATTAATATTGTGTGCTGACCACGCCAGACGTCGTTCCGAGCGCCATGCAGGCATTATTTCATTTACTCTTCAAATCGCCCATCAGCCCCACTTTATAGATAAGCAAAGTGTAAGTGATGCGAGAAAGAACTTGCCTAAGACTGCAAACTAGGACTTAAAACCAGGTATCGGTATCGTCTAAATTTAGAGTTCCTAGCCTTTAATTACTATATTACACTCTCAAACGGACCCTCCGCTACCTCAAGGAGGCAGACATCTCCAGGAAGTAACTTGATTGGAAGGCCACATCTTGTTCTTGTTTCTTCCCTTCCCTGTCGTACCCTTTTTCCCTTTCTTCCTTTCTATTCGTCTCCTCCTCACTGGCCTCCCCTTCTCTTCCTTAGTTCTTTCTTCCCTGTCTTGCCACCTTCTGGCCTTCATTTCGTACACAAATATTTACTGAGTATCTCCCGTGCATGGTGCTAGTCACTTGAAAAAAAATAATGAGCAAAAGAGATAAAATGTCTTCCTTCTTGGAACTTAGAGACTGGTGGAGTCCAGGAAGATAAGGATTGACATCCACATCATTACACAGATACAGAATTATAGGTTGAATTAAGAAGAAAAGGAGCATGATACTGTGATCGCCTATGTTGAGATCCTCATCTAGTTGAATGGGCAGAGATGATTTCAGTGCGCATGCGCCATTTTCACTGCGAGCTGAAGGATGAGGAGCCATTGCGGGGGGCTGGGTGCTAGGGGCTGGGGTGGAGGTTGGGGGGCAGGAGTAGGATGGGCAGAGGAGAGTTTTGTAAACTGTTAGGACAGGACAGCAGATTGGATGAACAGGGAAGAGTAATGTGCCTGGAGCAGAGGGAGATGAGAAGAAAATACTGAAGATGAGGGTGGAGAAGGAACCAAGAGCCAGGTAAAAGCCAAGTTGAGAATTCTGCTCTTTCTCCTAAAAGCCAATGCAAACACATTAAATAACTTTAAGCAGGAGAATGACATGATCAGATTTATGTTTACAAAAGATTCTGACTGCAGGAAGATTATCACTTGACTAGGAGAATAGGGAAAATAGAAATAGAAGACATGTTAGGAGCCTAAGGGTCCCAGCAAGGGATGCAAAACAGGATTTTCGTGCTCACCACTATTGGCACTGGAGGGTTGGTGGGGAGTTGCATGCAGGATGTTTAGCCATTAGCACCTCTGCCAGTAGCACCTCCATAGTTGGGACGATCAAAAATGTCTAAGGGCACCTGGGTGGCTCAGTTGGTTAGCATCTGACTGTTGATTTCGACTCAGGTCATGATCTCACAGTTTGTGAGTTCGGGCCCCACATTGGGCTGTGTGCTGACAGTGCGGAGCCTGCTTGGGATTCTCTTTCTGTCTCTTTGCCCCTCCCCCTCTTGTGCACATTCTTGCTCGCTCTCTCTCAAAATAAATAAATAAACTTAAAAAGATGTTATGAACATTGTCAAATGTCTATAGTGGGGGGGGGGGTAAAATCACCCCTAGTTAAAGACCACTGATCAGTCTAAAAATTAGAAGGTAAAAATCTATAGGATTTGGTGTTGGATTGATAAAGAGGGGTAAAAGAAAAGGAAGAATCAAGGATGATCTTGGATTTCTGATTATCATAGTCAAAGAGAGTGGTACCCTTCACTGAGATGGGGTGAAGAAGAATCAGAGACGTGTGTTTCTGCTCTAAAGATTGTTTGTTTTTTTTTGTTTTTTGTTTTTTTTTTTTTTTTTTGCTGAAATGGAAGGCAACACACATGCAGTGCTTAGTGTTAAAGAACCTCACAAAACTGGGTGACAAAATCCCACATTTCTCAGTCACAGGGGGAAGTGGCATAAAGAAAAGTCAAGCCTTCCCCTCTGGTAATTCCTAAACCCTGGACAGTTTCTGCTGCCACTTCCTCACTAGTTGGCTTGTATTTGTGTTTTGACTAAGCCCTCCCACCAAACATACCTTTAACCACAACCTGAGCATTTTATTTATTAAGTTTATTTATTTTGAGAGACAGAGAAAGTGATCGGGGGAGGGGCAGAGAGAGAGGGAGAGAGAGGGAGAGAGAGAATCCCAAGCAGACTCTGCACACTGTCAGTGAGGAGTCGGATGCAGGGCTTAAACTCACAAACTGTGAGATCATGACCTGAGCCAAAATCCAGAGTCAGATTCTTAACCGACTGAGCCACCCAGGCACCCCTAACCACAACCTGAGCATTTTAAAGCCCACACCAGAGAAGAATGTGATGAGGCAAATCCTGCCACTGGGTAAATAAATGGTAGGTAGAAGATATAAGGGAGGCAGGAAGTATGTACTCTGGAAAAGAGATACTGACCAGGCTGGCATCAGCCATGACCCTGGAAACCCTGAACTTGCCCAGTGCTAGAGCAAAAGAGAAACGAAATGGAATCAAATTGGAAAACCCCATTTTATAGCTATCTTACTGCATGAAACCCTGACTGCAGTTTAGATTAAAAAAATGTCTCCAGCTGGGTTTCTGTGATATCTGTTGTTGATATTCGTGAAGAGACGCCCTATCCTTTACATCATGTCAGTTACAGGAAGATTAGTGGCCTTTCTTAGTCTGCAGCGGGAAATATAGATCATCCCCAGGAAATGGACTGGTAGGGGTGAATCAGGAAAATCTGTTCACTGCTCACTCTGAAAGATTTATAAACAGTAGAAACAAAATCTTTCTCTAGAAACAAGTACTTTCTCTAATCGGTGACCCCAAGGAGCAGCCCTGAGTGTCCTAAGGTGACAACTAGTATGTTCCACCATTTGGGGGAAGCATCCAACCCACCTAAGCACAACCCACACCTCTCAACTCCTTTTCTCCTTGCAAATCTCCTCTCTATCACCCTTACACTAGTCCTGGAAAGAATAAGCCTAATCCTCAGCATTAAGCTTTATACCTTTGTAGAACTCAGCTCAATGCCCCCAAAAAGCAGTGGTCAATTCAAGTTCATTGAACCATAAAACCAAAACTTGTCCACAACCAGCCACAGAACAACAACAACAAATACTTGTTTCCCACTAAGAGATTGTTTCATTCCTGGCTTCTCTTGGGTCCCAGTCAAACTCCATGATATCTGAAAGATGAATTTTCACTAAAAATTTCACCCACTAACTCGGTTTTCTAGGATCATTTAAACATGGGAAAAGATTATACAGCATACTGGAACGCATTTCATTAAGTAGATGAATAAATGTGCTTTTTGTGAAAGGTAGCAATGTTTACATGAAAAGTCAAAAAAGCAAGAAATTAACATTGTTTCTCTGGGTAAAAAGAAATGTAAGTAATGAATGTTTTTAAGGTAAAGGAATAACAATTTGCAAGAGAAAGTAGCTTCTTATTCTCTGGTAATTGGCCCATTTTATAATAGTGATGATAACAAACCACAATTTCTTGAGCTCCTGTTTTTTGTAGAGAACTTCATAAAATCTGGATCCTCTCAACAACCATGGTACAGGGCAAACTGGAGCTCAGAGAGTTGAAGCATGTAACTCAAGTTTGGACGCATGGCTCTGTGCAAATTTCCTCTCCACTTGGCAATGAGAACAGCTAACTCTTTTTATGCCACTGCTCTGCGTCTGCTACACATTTATGAAACATGTATTACTTTATCCCTATTGCAGAGACATGGAAATTGAGTCTCAGGAAAGTCAAGAATTTTGTACAGAGTATCACAATCTTAAATGGATTTGAACCCAGGTGGATTTAATTATGTGAAAGAACCCTTCTTTCCAGACATGTGAAGACTTGAAATTTTAAATCAAATTGTGCATTTAACTTGAATTGAGCATTTTCCCGGAAGAAGAAGAAAAATAGGGAATCCTTCATAATTCTTGGAAGTTTTAGAATAAATAATATGGGACCAGGTTACATTTTTATGGTAATTCTGAGCCAATTAGTAAAAATGGATGAATGTTATTATTTTGTGCATTTAACCTAACATATTCAGGTTTATTTTCACATTTCAAATATTTTTGTAGTGTGTGTAAAACATAGCTGTATGATTACATTTCATGTCCCAAGTTGCTTACCTTGATCTTGATGCTGAAATAACTACATTTGGTTGAAACATGGAAAGGATTTGTAATCAACATCCAAGTAAATAATACACTGTTATTAAATAGTGTAAATAATACACTGTTATTAAGTAGTAAATAATACAGTGTTAGACAATGCTCTAAAGAAGGTGACTAAGAAAGTTAGTTTAAGGGAGAGAGGGGAGATTGTTACATCAGGCCCGCCCTGAATTCCAAGGCAAGAATATAGGCAAGACACCTGTAAGCCATTTATCCAAGTATTTTTAAATGATTTATTAAAATTTAAAAGTTGGAATGTCCAGGTGGCTCAGTTGGTTAAGCGTCCAACTCTTGATTTTGGCTCAGGTCATGATCTTGTAGTTTGTGAGTTCAAGCCCCTCATTGGTGCAGAGCCTGCTTGGGATTCTCTTTTCCCACCTCCTCTGCCCCTCCCCCAGTGCTCTCTCTCTCTCTCAAAATAAATAAACTTAAAAAAATGAAATAAAATTTAAAAGTCAAAATACAGGGGTGCCTGGGTGGCTCAGTCGGTTGAGTGTCCGACTTCAGCTCAGGTCACGATCTCGCGGTCCATGAGTTCGAGCCCCGCGTCGGGCTCTGGGTTGATGGCTCAGAGCCTGGAGCCTACTTCCGATTCTGTGTCTCCCTCTCTCTCTGCGCCTCCCCCGTTCATGCTCTGTCTCTCTCTGTCTCAAAAATAAACATTAAAAAATTTTCTAAAAATAAATAAATAAATAAATAAATAAATAAATAAAAAGTCAAAATACAAATTACAGGAATGAAAATTAAAAATTCAAATCAGGGGGCACTGGGTGGCTTAGCCAGTTGAGCATCTGACTTCAGCTCAGGTTCATGAGTTGAGCCCCACATGGGGCTAACAGCACAGAGCCCGCTTAAGCTCCTCTGTCTCCCTCTCTCTCTGCCCCTCCCCAACTCACACACGTGTGCTCTTTCTAGCATGCTCTCTCTCAAGAATAAATAAACATTAAAAAAATTCAAATCAGAATTTTAAAATGAAGGCAAAATTGTTATTTCATTTTTTATCATAATTAAATCTTTTAAAATATTTTCTATCAAACATTGTAATTCTAGTGTTCAGTATCCATCTAGTCAAAGTGAAGAATTGGTGTCAGGCTCCAACATGTTTCATCTAGTCCCACGTACATAAATAAACGTAGGCATAATAAGGTTTGTATTATATTGTAACGCATTCCACAGTCTCATGTGTGACTAATGCCAATACCACACTAATTCATGAGAACCCCTGGATGCACAAATTGGAACCCAAAGAGAATTAAGAAAATAGTCACTTGATTCTACTGAGAAAGGGTCCTTAATTATGAGAGCAGCCTAATGCATTCATACTCTCAGCAGCAGAGGACTAGACACATTTATTATCTGTCTTTGCTCATATCCAAGCATTTCTGCCCCTCAGATCTTCCCTACACTCCCTAAATAGTTTCTCCCTCTGATGTCAGTCAGTAGTGATACATTCCACAAACCTCACAGTGGTCAAAAACAGTAAGTAGTCTGGTTTCGAGGACCTGGGGCAACAATGGAGAAACCCGGGGCGAGAAGAGGGCTAGTCACTATGGTAGATCTTTAGGGTTGCCATGGTTCTGCGAGAATGTGGAGTGCTGTATCCTGCACGTTGGTGGCATGCGCTCTCTAAAGCGTGGGGTCCCTGGCAGGGGCGCTCCTTGCTGCGTCTGTGGATGGTACAATGTCACAGATGTTTAACAAACTACGGAGTGAAAGATAAAATAGCATAGGAGGAAAGCTTTGTGGGAGATGGTGAAAGGGGGAAGCAGTGGAATTTATTAGATGACAAAAACAGTACAGTTTAACAAAAAGTCGGGAAGTTAGTTACTCCTGCAGAAGGTATCTGGTTGTGGAGGGCATTGAGATGGGCTGGGCAAGACTTCTGGGCTCACCTGGGGCCTTGGATCCCTGGCAATTTTGCAGAACACTGAAATGAATGTTAATTAAAAATGAAATTTTATATTATATTACTCTCTTGTGAAAGTATAAACAAGAAAATATATCTATGACTCTATATATCCATATATCTATGGACTCTAACATGGACTTCATTTAAATAGAAATCCAGGGGCCATTAGTAGATAAAAATGAATCAATTCGCCTTGTGCCATAAATATCACTTAAAATAGCATTTTCAAGGAGTATTAAGTACAAAGTTTTTGAAAAGCAAAGGTTTACCATCATTACATATTCAAAATTTGAGTTTGGATGTCCTCCTAAAAAGCTTCAAGGTTCATCCCCATTAAATTCTCCATTGTACCTTCTCATAAAAGTAAAAGCTTAAAAGCAGTAAAATCCATCAGTACGTTCCATTTTATATCCTTTCATCTTATTTCCCTTCCATTTCTTTTGCCCATAGGGTCTTTCATACTCATAATCCCCTGAAGTAGAAGCAAAGAAACAGTGCTTTCAAAAAAAAATACATGTTCTGTGGCCATATGTTTTTACTGGTAGAAATCTGGCATGACAAATTTAGACTTGGACGCTTCATTGTATTCTATGACAAAAACTTGAGTCCAGAATGAGAAAGTGAAGATGAAGTGGTGAAAATACATATTTGAATTCAGATTATACTCTCAGAGGTTATGTGATTTAGAGAAAAGAGCCCCCAGCGTAAAAGTTTATGTTCTTATTCTATCTGGCTTCTTACTAGGTATGTGATACTGGAAAAGCCAAAACATTCTGAAATTTAACTGCATCATCTGTAAAGTGAATCTGATATTTTTCCCTGCCTACCTCCGCAGGATTATTTATGAGGATCAAATGAAATGATATACATAAAAATGACTTTAAATGAAATGTACAATATAGGCAGATGGTCCTGTTACATAGTTACATAGTTGCAAGTCAGTTGCAAGTCCCTCAGCTACTGAGCCTGGGAAGGAAGGTGATTTATACGCACACTGAAAGCAGGCAGTGCATAGATTACTACGGTGGATTAAGGCTAAGAAAGAAGATTATCAAATTCCCTTGAATTGTTCATTAGCATTGGTAACACGTTTGTGTTCTAGAGCAGTTATGGGTTGTAACACCTTAGTGATTTGTATGATTTGTTTACTAAGTTGTGACCAACAGCTTTTTGTTACTGAAAGAACATAAACAAATCTCACAAAGCATCCCACAGGGTAGGGTAAATAAAGTCTCAGGGGTGTGTGTGTGTGTGTGTGTGTGTGTGTGTGTGTGTGTGTGTGTTTGATCACTTTAAAAATGTGATTTAAAAATGACTTTAAAAAAGTCAGTAAGTACATTAGAGGTAACTGTGAGCAAGACATACTGAATTTCATCAAATTTCAGATAAAATTATTAAGGGGTAAAATCTACCAAAAAATTACAAAAGAATCCTTTCTCATCACTCAGAATTTTTATTTTATATTTATTGAAAGTGCTCTTTAAAATTTAGATTTTTATCATAAAAGAACTAAAACTTACCTAGAAATAGATTTTTATCCTGGAGCACCTGGGTGGCTCAGTGAGTTAATCATCCAGCTCTTCGGCTCAGGTCATGATCTGAGGTTCCTGAGATCAAGCCCTGAGTTGGGCTTTGCACTGACAGCACAGAGTCTGCTTGGGATTCTCTCTCTCTCTCTGTCCCTCTTCCCTGCTCTCTCTCAAAATAAATAAACATAGAAAAAAGAAATAGGTTTTTATCCTATATTACTCTCTTGTGTAAGTATAAACAAGAAAATATAGGGGTACCTGGGTGGCTCAGTTGGTTAAGCATCTCACTTCAGCTCAGGTCACCATCTCACAGTGAGTGAGTTAGAGGCCTGAGTTGGGCTCTGTGCTGACAGCTCTGAGCCTGCAGCCTGCTTCAGATTCTGTGTCTCCCTCTCTCTCTGCCCCTCCCCCACTCATTTTCTCTCTCTCTCTCTCTCTCTCTCTCTCTCTCTCAAAAATAAATAAACATTAAAAAAAGAAGAAAATATAAATGATGTGAGTTAAGGTTTTCCTACAACTTGTTCACTTTTACAACCCAGCTATTTTGAACAATTTCTCAAGTCAGAGTTGTAGGTATTCATTTACCACTACCTCATCTGCCACTCCCCACCCCCTGCATTGTCCTCTGTGCCAATAAGAGCATTTCATTTAATAATGGGAAAAGGGTGCCCTCTTATTATCTCTGGGATTTTCTTTCAAGCCATTGGCATCCACCCTGCAAAGTTCAAGCACAAGCAATAACATCCATGTCAGGATTGCACCAAGCCTATAGTGATTTTAAGATATAGCCCAATTTTCAGAAGTGTTCAAAAGTGGAGAAATGTACAGCTTAGAATTAATGAAATATGGCAGTAGTTAAGAGATCAGACTGTGATGTCAGTTCAGAATTTAAAGACCCATTCCACTATTCAGAAGTATGTTGCTGTTGGAAAGCCACTTAATTTCTGTCCCTGAGTTTCCTCATCCATTAGATGGTAATATTAACAGTATTTCTTATTTAATTTTTATTTAATTCTTTATTTTATTTTATTAATTTTTATTTAATTTAAATTTTAATTAAATTAAATTTATTTATTTAATTCTTATTTAATTTAATTTTTATTAATTTTATTTAACTTTTATTTAAAGTTTAATTGAAACTTTTTCATGTAGAACATTTAGCAGACACCTGGCAGGCAGTATGCATTCACCAGAGGGAATTATATCCTATATGCTATTTTACATTTCCATTTAACAGTATACCTTGAACGTATTTCTGCATCAGTATATATACAACTACTTCATGCTTTTGGGGAGGAAAAATTTTTCTCCATCCTTCTAGATTCTTTTGGCTGGTCTAAGAATTAGATTGACATGGGAAAGATTAATAGGAGAAAATCAAATTTAATTATGTATGTTTGGGGAATCCACACAAACATGAAAGATTCCAAAAATAGGCAAAATGAGGTATATACCTCATCTTGAACTGAGAAGGGGGTAGGGATCTGGGGCTTTAAGGGGAGGAGACAATTTCCAGAAAACAAGATGAAAACAAGCAAATGCTTCCTAAACAAATGTTTGTGGGGCCATACAAAAAGAATGAGACACAGAGAGGAATTTTAAAAACAAACTTTGCTATGTTTCTTCCTGTCTACCACACCTAGTTCATCTTAGGCTGTTACTTATGATAATAGCTCCCTTCTTGGAACAGGTCTTTCATGCAAATTCTTTCAGGTATTCAGGGAGAAGGTCAAAGGTTCTTCCTGAGCCTTCTGTTTCTTACAAATAATCAGCCTAAAATAATCCATATGCCAAAGAAACACATTTTGGGGTGGCAAAATTTTCTCCCCTACAGTCCCTTTTAAGAGTAGTTAGGTTGGGGGGCACCTGGGTGGCTCAGTGGGTTAAGCAGCCAACTTCCGGCCAGGTCATGATCTTGCAATTGGTGAGTTCCAGCCCCACATAGGGCTCTCTGCTCTCAACACAGGGCCGGTTCTGAGACTGTCTCCCTCTCTCTCTGCCCTTTCCCTGTTCACGCCCTTTGTCTCTCAAGAAAAAACATTAAAAAAAAAAAAAAAAAAAAGTCGTTAGGTTGGTGTTTTGCTCTTATTTTTTACCTGTCCTTTTAATTTTTTTTTTTTTCAACGTTTATTTATTTTTGGGACAGAGAGAGACAGAGCATGAACGGGGGAGGGGCAGAGAGAGAGGGAGACACAGAATCGGAAACAGGCTCCAGGCTCTGAGCCATCAGCCCAGAGCCCGACGCGGGGCTCGAACTCACGGACCGCGAGATCGTGACCTGGCTGAAGTCGGACGCTTAACCGACTGCGCCACCCAGGCGCCCCTTACCTGTCCTTTTAAAAATCAGTTTCTTTTTCGTTTTTTGATCAGCCATGGTCAGTATTGTCTCTTCACTGCCTCTTTAATCAGAAAACTTACACACACGATGCAGGAAAACCAAATCCCCCTCTGCCCATGACTTGCCCGGAAAAGTCTGCAGTCCTTTTAGCTCTAAAAGCTTTAGATGTTTTAGACCTTTGCCCTTGTGGCAGTCCACAGCAAACAGAAGTGCAGGGCTGGCTCTTCCACCCCGAAAGCCTCCCCTTCTGGGCCGGGGCAGCGAAGCGTTTCCGCAGGGCCTTGAACTCCTGCGCACAGAGGTCCTTAGTCATGCGGCCTCCAGGGGCTGTGGACGCCTGCACGCACCTGCCGTAGGCCGCGGCCTCGGCCCCACAGGCCGGTAGGTGTCCCCGGAAAGCGTGGAGTTGGCCACGCAAGCGCCCCCACACCGCTCTGTTCCACGACAAGAGCAGCTCCTCCTGGCGCCCGTGGGCGCCGCCATCTCAGGTCCATCCTCTTCCCTAAAATCAGTTTCTTAAAAAAATTCTTTTTGATATATAGCATAGAGTAATAACTCAGATTACATAGAAAGGTTTTCAAATGAAGACAGTCTTCATCTCATTTCTTCTCAACTCATTGTTTCCTACCTCAGTTCCATTGTCCAGAAGCCACCTTCCAGCGTAAGAAACAATATAACCAGGCCCTGCAAGCACCGCACCATGTCACGTGCCTTCTCTTTTTCTTTCTCTTCCTCGATCCAGCGGTATTCACTCACCTGAATTCTGTTTGTTATTGTTGCTTGCTTCTCAATTTTACCACATATGCGTGTGCCATAACTGACATGCTGTGTCATTTTGCATGTTTTTAAAGTTAATATATTAGTCATGCCACGTATATAATTTTGTGACTTGCTTTTGTGACTCAGTCTTATGTTTTCGAGATGCATTCATGTTAATAGTTGTAGCTGTAGTTTATTAGTTTTCATTGTTGGATAGTTGGCCATTATATGAACATATGAATACACCACAAATTATTTATCCATTGTACTCAGGGAACACTTTTACTATCCCTCTGTCCCTGTTCCCCCCCCCCCCCGCCCCCTGTTTTTCGTTTTCGTTTTTGTTTTTTTGGTTTTTTGCTATTCAAGCTCCTTTCTTTATGGACCATTTATTCCTGTATGGTATGGCTTCTTATTGTAAGGATTATAATGATTTTTTTGTTTTTTCACTTGACCTCATTCTGGGCCCTACTAATTCTTTCATTCTCATTCCACTGGTATTTTTCCATGGAATCTCTTTGTTGAAGGCTGCCATAGACTGTCACAGAATGTTAATTCTGTAAGAAGATAAGGGCCCCTAATTTTTCAAGAGATTTTAAATAAAATTAATTAAAATAATAACGAGTGAAACACTTCATGTGACTTCAATATTCCTAACTTACTCTATAAAAATACCTTATTAATTTTAATTGATCACGTTCTAAAAAGTATAATATTATTCAAATTACATTCCTGACAAGTCACAAAAGAATGTTGTATCAAGTGAGTGTATATGGTCAGTAAGTCACTTGTATCAAGTGAGTGTATATGGTGGTACTTAGAAGGCAAAACACTGTTTCTTATCACTGTGACCTCCAACTCTTGACCTTTAACCAGCAGAATCAGTTCGAGTTAGCCCGCTCAGGTTAATTACTGACAGTCACAACTGCAAAAATGTGAAATACTGTGCCCTTCACCTGTGGCTAAAAGCAGTGGGTATCCAGATGGTCACATTATGAACACAATCACAGAGGGCCTGGAGAGGAACCACTGTAATGCACAGCAGTACAGTAGTTTCCTGGGACAATATATGTTTTTTTTTAATTTCTTCTTTTGAGCAATTAACCTTTTACTTTATTGTTGAATTGGATCTTTCAAATCATTACAGCAAAATGTTACACTAGTCATGAAGTTTTTAGGTTGGCCAATCAGAGACTTAAATGTACAAGGTTAATTTGCATTATATCATAAATGTGCTAAAAGTCCTTCTAAAAAGTTAGTTTTCTAAAAAAAGAGCTAAGCAAGACCCCTGTGTTAGTAAAAAATGTGCCTTAATTTTTTTCATTTAGTATCTGTAATAATAAGCATTTATTTAACGTTTATTCTGTGCCAAGAACTCGTTTAAGTGTTTTCTATATATTTACTAATGTAATACTTCTTCAAACTCTATAAGGGAGGCAAGAAGTTTTCACCACTGCATTTTACGGATGAGGGAACTAAAACTTTAACAAAGGGATCTTGCCTACATTCACACAGTTTAATAAGGGGTTATTATAATTTATAGAGTTTTATAAGAAATTCATATATTGAATTATTAATTCATAAATCCATATGTTGAAACCTCACTCCCCAATACCTCAGAATATGACTTTATTTGGAAATAGGTTCATTACAGCTGTAATTAGTTCAATTAAGATGAGGCCATATTAGAGTAGGGTGGGTCCCTAATCCAGTATGACTAGTGTCCTTATAAAGAGGGGAAATTTGGACACAGATATGCACACAAGGAGGAGGCCATGGGAAGGTGAAGGCAGAGATGGAACAGATGCTTCTACAAGCCAAGGATACCAAAAATTGCCAGCAAAACCATCCGGAAGCTAGAGGAGAGGCATGAAACAGATTCTTCCTTATAGTCTTCAGAAGGAACCAAGTCAGCTGACATTTTGATCTCAGACTTCTGGCCTCCAGAACTGTGAAAATAAACTTCCTTAAAAAAACTTTTTTTTAATGTTTATTTATTTTTGAGAGAGAAAGAGAGAGCAGGGGAGGGGCAGAGAGAGAGAGGGAAACACAGAAGGGGAAGCAGGCTCCAGGCTCTGCGCTGTCAGCACAGAATTCACGCACTGTGAGATCATGGCCTGAGCTGAAGTTGGCGGCTTAGCTGACTGAGCCACCCAGGCGGCCCTAAACTTCTGTGGTTTAAGCCACCTAGTCTGTGATACTTTGGTAACCTAACCCTTGAAAACTAATAAAGGGGTGGAGTGGGCATCAAACCCAGGCAGGAAAGGCTGCAAGATTGGTGTGCTTATCACTTCACTCTCTGCCTCTCCCATAATAGAGCTAATCAAAATAAAAGCAGACACCAAGGCCTGGAGCAAATAAATGGCACAGGAATTACCAGCTTGCAAATCTAGGCAGACAAAACACTGACCCCTTTCTAGAGTCGTACCATGTGCCCTGGAGCCTCTGCTGTTCTGCCTCTTTAAGGGACTTTCAGCAGTGGCTCTAGACAGACATTTGTCATAGATCTACAAGTCTAAATTTACTCAGCTCACTTGCGGGACTCTGAGCCTGTGCCCCTACTCAGCTTCAAAATCCAAACCTTTGTGGTGCCTGGGTGGCTCAGTCTTTAAGCATCTGACTCTTGATTTCAGCTCAGGTCATGTTCTCACCTTTCTGATGGCCCCTTTGGAGGGATGGAGCCTACGAAAGGCTCTGTGCTGAGCCTGCTTGGGATTCTCTCTCTCCCTTCCTCTCTCTGCCCCTCCCCAGCTTGTCTCTCTCACTCTCAAAATAAATAAACTTAAAAAAAAATCCAAACCTTTAATAGGTTTTTTTAAAGCAGCACCAGCATTCTGAGGTTAGTATTATCCACATTTGTGCTGTTCCCTTTGGGTTAAAATTAAAAGGATGTGTCCTACAGGTGACAGTAAGAACAATGGCCCTCCCAGTAGCCATATTAAGCTATCCAATAGTAGTTGTATTAAGTACGGACAAGGAAAGGAAAAGTCTGCACAGATGGCTGGGCGACCTGACACCGGCAGTGGACAGGTATCTTTGCAGAATACATCCCAGAACTGTGAGCAAACTCGAGGCTGGGGCCCACGAGCCCTCAAGGCAAGGGAGTTTGGGGACGGAAGGGGATCTGCACCCAGACCCATGTCACCTGAGAGCCCCGGTTGTGCCTCCTCGCCCAGGTGCGGGGTGTGGGAGGTCAGGTCAGGGTTAGGCGTGGACATGCGTGGAGGCCGGCCTGGAGACCACCATCCTTCTGGATGGGGGGATGTCTCTGAGGGTGTCGAGCTTCTTCTGTGGCTCTGGACGTGGGTACCTCTCTTGGCCAGCGCAGTACACTCCAGCACGACCAGCAGCTGTGGTGTTTTAGCGCTAGCTCTGCAAAACCGGGAAGGCCAGGCCTAGGTGGGCGCGTTGGGTGGGTCTCCGGCTGCGATTTCCCTGGAGGCTCTTGGCCGCAGGGGCGGCGCGTTCCCGCTTGCAGAGGGTGGGAAGGGGATTCTGGACGCCGCGCGCCAGCTTCCATTAAGCGTCCGGGGCCACGCGGGGCCCGGAGAGCACAGCCCCGCCCAGCTGGCGGCCGCCCCCGGCAGGCACTTCTGAGAGGAGAAGAGAAGGGAGCAAGGACCGAGGGAGGGGCGACGTACTTCCTGAACCGCCTGCACACCCTGGGTCGCGAGCTCGGCCTGCCCTGCGCCGCGATGTCCGGAGGGTCAGCCAGGAGCCTAGCGAAGGGTGAGGCCAGCCGGCCGCGGGAGGAGGGGGGAATCTCGGCCACCCCTTGCCGCGTGTCCGGTGTGGCTGTTCCGGAGCCACCCGGGGGGTCCCCCACACGCGGGGATCGGGCCGGGGCCGCAGCGCGCGGGACCTCTCCGCGGCCTGGCCCGGGGGTGGCGGGAGGATGGGAGTCCCGGCTGCTCTCGGGGCCGTGACCACTGCCTCGTCTCCCCCGCAGGAAGCGCGCCCCCGGGGCCGGTCCCCCAGGGCCTGATCCGCGTCTACAGCATGAGGTTCTGCCCGTTCGCCCAGAGGACGCTCCTGGTCCTGAAGGCCAAGGGAATTGGGTGAGGACCCAGGCAGGGGCCTTTTCCCCAGCCGCCCGGGAACCAGCTGCTGCGGGGCGGCCGGGTGGGAACCTCGGATTGGGCCCCAGGGCTTCCTTTCCTGCAAAATAAACTATTCTCAGACTTTTGGGGGGACAGAGCAAATTATGAACCCACTTCCCAGGGTGAGAGGTAGGGGGAATGGCACAGATTACACCAGTCTAGGACTCCCCGTTTAGATCAACCTAACCACTTTATGGATTAGAAAAGCTGAGGCTCTGGTAAAGCTGGTGGTACGGGAGATCACTTGACAGGTAATGACTTGCAGCAGCGCTTTTAGGTCTGGTAGATCCCTGATTCTTGGTCCACTGCCCTTTTGCTTTCACCCCACTTCTACATTCATGTCTGATATCTAATACTGTTTGCTGTTATTCTGAGTATATAGTCCCTTCCCTAATAGTTGGTAATTTACCCCAGGACAGTCCAGGCCTTGACCGTCCTGGCAGAGTGCTGAGTTAACTGTACTGGACATATTCTTATAGGTTGGGTTGTTGGTTGAGTCAAAGTGTCTATGCCTAAAAATTTAGTCTTTTGCGAAGCCTCTTTGAAATTAGCATGGTTTTTTTGACCAATGGGTTATGCATAGGGAGTATGCGATAGTCAGTTGGCTCCTGATACCAAATATCCATTGGAATCCCCTCCCTTCCAATGATCTTTGGAATTTGTTGAGCAGACATTAGATACCTGTGGTGTGGAAGTTTAAAACATAGCCCCCATTCTTAAGAAATTTTCCATCCATGTGCTTAAGGTTTATAAACTAATTTTAGTTTTCTGGGGGAGAATTAGGCAGACAATAATTTTACCTAAAAGAATGTAAGATGCATTCTTTTTCTGAAGGAAAAAAAATAGTTTCTTCTTTTAATTTTTTCTTTAATGTTTATTTTTGAGAGAGACAGACAGTGTGTGAGCAGGGGAGGGGCAGAGAGAGAGGGAGACACAGAATCTGAAGCAGGCTCCAGGCTCAGAACTGTCAGCACAGAGCCCGATGTGGGGCTTGAACTCACAAATGGTGAGATCATGACCTGAGCTGAAGTGGGATGCCTAACCAACTGAGCCACCCAGGCGCCCCAAAAATATTTTTGAATTAGCCATCACTTCACTAAAATTTGCATCTTATTTGGATGAAATTGATTCTGAACACATAGCAAAATGCTCAACATTCAATAACATCTATCCCAAACTTTGTATTTTATCCTAATCTTATTCAAATAGGATTGAAAAAAGATGTATCTTATGCTTATGTAATTGGAAAGTATAGGGGCTCCTGGGTGGCTCAGTTGGTCAAGTGTCCGACTTCAGCTCTGGTCATGATTCGCAGTCAGTGAGTTCAAGCCCCGCATCCGGCTCTGTGGCTGGATCCTGTTTTGGATCCTGTGTCTTCCTCTCTCTCTCTGCCCCTCTCCACTCACACTCTGTCTCTGTCTCTCAAAAATGAATAAACATTAAAAATAAAAATAAAAGGATAGGAGCAAGCACAGCTGGATTGGGAGGCATAAAATCCTGGTTTATGTGCCCCGCTGGAACACTAGGTTGAAAACGACCTACCTTATTTACTGGGACAGTTTTCCAAAGGAAAACTGGACTGATTTTACCAAAATAGTGTGTGTATGGGGGTGAAGAATGGTAACAGGAAACAACAGAGGTCTTCTACATTCTGAATCAGTTTTCAGTTTCACACCCAGAAGACTTTTATTGGACAGGTGCTACATTTTCACAGGTATAACCTGACAAAGCATGGTTTTCTCTAAAAAGTGCATCTTCCAACTCGTGGCAGGTGTGTTGACTTGTTAGCTCATAATGTCAGGTTGACAAATCCAGGTGTGTTCTAAGTGTGTTCTTTATCACACACACAAAAAAACCCATTTTGTTGTTGTTGTTGTTGTTATAAAACAACTTTTGTTTCATGGTATAAAAATTTCAGAAGTGTTGATAATTCCTTGGCAGGGAGCTGGCCTTGTATTTCTTTCCATGGCTTGTATCTGAGTTCCAGTAATCTGTCCCCACACAAACCTCTTGATACACAAATGCTAGGGTTCATTGTAGCCATTTCTGTTTCCATGGGGGATTACATATTTAAATCCTCAAACTAAATACTATTCTAACTTCTGAGGTGGATGGAGAAGTAGGAAACAAAAGGTGTTGGTGTGTTATTATTGTTGAGTAACTAACCTGTTCTGTTGAATGATTACTCAGATTTAACAATTATATGAAGTTTTCCTTTCTTTTATTTCCTCTACAATCTCTCAGGCAAGAAACAAGGTAGATCTAATTACAGTCTGAATATAGCTTGGATTTCATTTTCCTCCTTTTGGGTTTGCTTAGCGTAGCTTACTCAGGTAACATTAAAAAAACAAAACAAAACAATGCATGGACATTTAATCTGAAACTTGGTTTTGTGGGTGGATTTTTTGCATTCCTTAATATTTTTTTTTAAAAATGAGGACCTTTCTACTCAATTTAGCAAGAGGAATTGAATTTTATCATGTTGATTCTCATATAGTAGGTAATGGATACAATTCAATTATGTACCTCCTATAATTTGCAATGATACCTTGTACCCCAAAGTGGATTATCTTATTGACAATCTTGAAGCATTTTCCACTTATTCATTCATTCAATAAATATTTACTGAGTACCCTATCTGAAACCACTTTTATTTTCACAGCATTTAAATCTATTTAAAATTTTGCTCACTTACATGTTTGTTTATTAATATGAACTAGATACACAAAATCCCTGCTTTCAAGGAGCTTACATTCTAGGGAGGTGACATAATAAACATGTAAATAAGTGAGCAAAGTAATTTCAGATATATGTCATCAGGAAAACAAGATGATCATGTTAATAGAGGCTCTCAGCAGCTTCAGAGAGGGTGGTCAGGGAGGGCCTCTTAGAATGGTGTTTGACCTGAGAAGACAGGCAGAGAAGGCAGAGGAACAATAAATGTTAATGTTCTAAGGTGAGAACATGTTTGGCAAATTCAAGGAATATAAAAAAGGCCAGTGTGCCCAGATTGTAATGACCAGAGGGAAAGTTATAGGAAACAGGTGTGACAAGAACAGGCCAGATCACATGCCACAGAGGGGCTTAGAGTTTATGCTCATTGCAATGAGGAGCAATCAAGGGGTTGCAAGCAGGAGGGTGGCCTGATTCAATTCACTTGTGTGTGGAAAATGGACTGTAGGGAGGGCACAGTGGAAGCAGCGGCCAGTGGGAGACTACTATAGTGGTCCAGCTGGCAGATGATGTTTTGGACCAGATGGTAGCAGTATAGCTGAAAAGTGGATATGATTTTGAGGTCTAGCCGACAGGTCTTGATGATCCATCTATTTATTTGACTTGAGGCAGAGGGAGCAAGAGAGAAGGAATCAAGACTGATTTGACTCCTAAATTTGGGGTCCAATCAGCTAAGTGGATGGGAGGGCTGGTAAGGATCTACTCAGAAGTACCAAAAAAAAAAAAAGAAAAAAAAAAAGAAAAAGAAAGAAAAAGTTCCACTCTCTTCATTGTCTTCTGTGTGTCTTTCAGGCATGAAATCATCAACATCAACCTGAAAAATAAGCCTGAGTGGTTCTTTACGAAGAATCCCTTTGGTCTGGTGCCAGTTCTGGAAAACAGTCAGGGTCAACTGATCTATGAATCTGCCATTACTTGTGAGTACCTGGATGAAGCATATCCAGGGAAGAAGCTGTTGCCAGATGACCCCTATGAGAAAGCTTGCCAAAAGATGGTCTTTGAGTTATTTTCTAAGGTGTGTGTATAAGAAATCTCAGCTCTTATTTGAACAAACTTTGTTGTTTAAGCTAAATCGGTGTTGTCATTTATGACTCAGGAATGTGGGAAAGGAAAAGAAAGCATTGCTCTTATCTGCTCTGACGTGTCCTGCAAGTCCTTTCACCATCCAGTTCCTGTTTGCCTCTCCAATGTTAGCCCTCCTTACTCTTTGGACACTGTATTCCAGCCGCTGAATGTTTAGCTTTCCCAGACTTGCCACCTCCTCCTTAAATCTTCCCCCTTCTCACTTTGCCTGGTTATCTCCAAGTTCTCGTTCATGTATCTGCTCAGGTTCTGCTGCCTTCCAGAAGCTTGTCCGCGCTGGCTTAGTGCCCAGCTGTGTTCCCACATGTGCTAACTCTCTGGGCCAGTGACTGCCTGCCTTCTCGCCTGTGTGTTGCACCAGGGCTGTGAGCTCCTTGAAGGTGAAGCCGTGTTCCCATCACTGTTGGCTCACTGCCTAGGTCTGTGACCAACTCTGCCTCTTCCTAGTTGTGTGACTCTGAGAAAGTTACTCATTTACTTCTGTGCCTCAGCTCATCGCTTGTAAAAGGAGTATAATAACTAGTATAATAACTGCTCCCTTCTTGCAGATAAAAATCAGTTTATATAAAACACCTAGAGCAGAGTCTGACACATGGTAAATACTGTGTTAGCTCTTGTGGTTCTAGCCACAGTGTCTAGCAGCGGGCATCTACTGTGTGTTGGCAGTAGCTCTTAGCTGAGTAAATGACATTCTTGTAGAAGAACTATTTTAATCAGCATCAAGGTTGTAGATAGTTCAAACAATTGATATTAACAAAGAAATGCCCAATAGTAGACAACAGGTATAGCTATGTCAAGTTATCTCTATACCCCTGTTATTTATCAGAATATATGTTGGCATATCTTGTCTTCTTTAAATGGTTAAAGAAATACCTAGAAGGTGGAACTTACAGAGAGAATGTATTATGTAAGGAGACATTGCAAAGGGAAGCCAATGGGGAAGGAAGAGGGAGTTGTCTGGCTTAGCAGAAGGAGAGGGAAATAGCAGACACCTGCTGTCAAAAGTGATAGGGAACATGGCAATTAGAAGAAAGGTGTTGAAGAATTAAAAAAAAAAAAAAAAAAAGTAACAAGAGATTCATTGTAGAGTCATCTGACTGGCTCAGTTGGTAGAGCATGAGACTCGACCTCAGGGTTGTGAGTTCAAGCACCATGTTGGGTGTAGAGATTACTTTAAAAAAAAAAAAAGATTCATTGTATTGTCTCGAAAGAAAATAAGCTAAAAGCTGGAGATGTTCACCATTACTTCCCAGCTCACATTCAGGGAAAAGGTGGCCTTAGGTACCATATGCCCCCTCCCTCCTGGCCACAGCTCTCAGCAAACCAGAAATGCCCCCACCTGTACCTGCAGCCAATCATCTTCTTTCCTGAGAACTTGAAACTGAGACACAGAGATTAACAGTAAAGGTGTTGAAGCTTTAGAGATGTGTGTGTGTGTGTGTGTGTGTGTGTGTGTGTGTGTGTGTGTGTTTATATAATTGGAGGCTTAACAAACCAAAGGCATGTAAAAAATACATTTTTTAAGGAAGCAGAAATTAAGAGCATTGCAAAGGGACTTGATATCTTGATATAGGAAACCATATGGAGCAGACATTTAAGGCAAGGCAGGGATAGATAAAGCAGGCATGCCCAGATGGAACTGCGTACAGAAGTGCTGCCAGCAAACTTTCAGTTCCAAAGAGGGCAAGCTGTACTGATACGGACAGGATATCAGGACATTCTCCTGGATTTTTACAAGCACCTGTTGATAAACTGAGACGAGTGGACTTCAAGCTCTTGCAGTGAGAAAACACACAAATGCCTCTAGCAGGAGCCCTAGAGCATCTGGCACTATGCCTGTGAGTCTTCAGGTAGTCAGCCCCTTCGAACACCCTTCTCATGTCCTCCCCGAGGTGGAAAGCAGAAAAATTCTCTTCCCCAGCTCCCTTTGCAGCTGGGGCCAATGCCTGGGACCTAGACTCTTCCTGTCCGAAACACACGTGGTGGAGCTGGGCTCAGAAATGAGCCATGTGGCGCTTGCTTCAGCAGCGCGTGTATGAAAATTGGAACCATCCATCCCCTGCACCAGCATGACATGCAAATTTGCGAAGCGTTCCATATTTTTAAAAAAGGCGGTGGGGGGGGGGCGCAGTCAGGTAAGCCTCCAACTTGGGCTCAGGTCATGATCTCACAGTTCAGGAGTTCGAGCCCCCCAACAGGCTCTGTGCTGAGAGCTCAGAGCCTGGAGCCTGCTTTGGATTCTGTGTCTCCGTCTCTGCCTCTATCTCTGGCTCTCTCTCAAAAAAAACATTAAAAAAAAATTTTTTTTTAAAGGTAAAAAAAATGAGAAACGAGCAATGTGGGGAGACAGGCTTGGGGGGGGCACTGATTCTGCTGGTGGGAGTGGCAGGGGAGGGGGTGGGAGGGTGGCGCAGAGCCCCAGGCTTTCGGGAGCAGTGTCAGTTGCAAGATTAAATTCCGGGCTTTAGTTACCTCAGAGTCCCACTTCTGGCAAAGGTACAAACCGCAGCACCTAGTGCTCAGCTCACTGGCAGCAGTGGGTGCTTCCCATAAGGTCAGCTCGGAGCATGATTTTGGAATGTTCCAGCTTAGTTCTCAGCCTTTTTTTTTTTTTTTCAGCCTCTCAATAATTCAGTGGGCTACTCAATACTTTTTAAAAGGTATTTTTGGCTCAAACTCGCCAAAGTGGGTTCTACTATTTGCAACTTATAAAATCCTGACCAAACAGCACCTTCCACCGCAAAATTGTTTCTAAGATTGATACCTGACCTCTGTGAACACAGGAATGGGTGCACCTTTCAAGTTTTTCAAACACCCTGAACTGGGACTCTGAGGGTTCAGTGAGGGGGCCGGTACAGTTAGCCTCACACTGACAGTAAGAAATTACTCTGTCTAGGTTCCCCCTTTGGTAACAAGCTTCATTAGAAGACAAAATAACGAAGACGGCTCTGGCCTAAAAGAAGAATTGCGTAAAGAATTCAGCAAGTTAGAGGAGGTAATCTCTTCTCCTAGCCTTTATCAGAGTAAATGATACACTGTTCCTGCCCTCTTCTTTCTATTCCCGTTTCCCAAATCACTTTGTGACAGTTAGTAATAACATCAATTAAGGAATTTTAGGTTACAACAGATTGCTATAAGCAGGTGCATTTAAGATAGAAATCAACACACCTAAAAATATTTTGTCATGGCTTGCTTTTAAAACAATTTGTTGCACTGATGTTAACAAGGGAGAGAAATGCACTGATATTTCCACAATTTGTCACCTGTTTTCATTTTTCCATGCCTGTTTCTAGTCCTCATCCATATATTAAAACAAAAAAACAACAAAAAGAAAGGAAGAACGAAAGGAAAGAAAGGTTAACATAACTATAATCAGGGCATAGATATTATTCTGTGTTTTTTCCACTTAATAATACATAATAAACATTTCCCACCAGAGTTTGCCATGAATCGTAAAGACACTTGGAGAAGCCCGGCTGAGTTTTTACCTCCCTTGGGGCAAAGCTGCCATTTGGGCCTTTAGATCAAGTCTTTCTCTTGGCCTTGAAACATTCCATTTTCTTGCTCAGCCTTGGGTTTTTACTAGACATAGTTCCTGTCTTGTATGGGAATGTATCCTATATTTTGTCAGTTTGAAGTTTGCTGTAGACTTTCTTCACAACTTTTTTTTCATTAAGAAAAATGTTTCTAGTCTGTAAAAAACAAAAAGTCATGCATGAGTGTTAGATTTTACTGAATGTTTTGTCTATATCTATTACATCTATTGATATGTTCATAGAATTTTTTACCTTAATCTGATAAATATAGTGTTATTGACAGATTTTTCTGGTGTTAAACCTTCCTAGCATTGTTTTCAATGGATTTTTCTATATACTATAGAACTAGTGAATACTTAAAGGTGTTGTATATTAATGAGATTGGGCTATTATTTTGTTTTCATAGTGTCCTTATTTTTTATATCAAGGATATTCTAACCTGATAAAATGAGTTGGGTTACTTTCCCTGTATTTCTAATCTCAGAAACCATTTGATAGGGTTTGGCTGTTTCTGCTTTTACTAACTAGCCCAGGAGTTCAGTAGCTCAATGCATTTATTTTCAGTCTTTCTTGATTGTTTAATGCATTAATGACTAACACACTATTTCTAAACATCGTAGCTGCATCCAGTATGTTTTACTGTGAAGGACTTTCATTGTTCAGTTCTAATTTTTTTTTTTTTTTTTTTTTTGCTGTTTCCATGATTTTCTCATTGCCTACCAATTATTGATCATGTACTTGTAAGTTTCCTAAACTACATCTTTTGCTGTTTTCTAATTTAATTACATTATGGTCAGAGGATGCATGTGGGATGTTGTTTCTTTGAAGATTAAGACTTTTGTGTTTGGCAACCTGGTAAAGCCCATGTTTATAAATGCTTAAATTAAAATATGTAAGATTAACTCTACTGTGGTTTATTTCATAATGGAAATACCTGCTAACTGTGGGGTTAGTGGAGTTGGGAGAAGGTATGTATTTTTTTCTCATCTAAGTTCACACTCCAGATTAAGAACTCATGCTTCAAAGTGAGTAGTATCATTTCCATGCTTTAGGTTGCTGAGAGGGTTATTTCCTTCTGACTTACACTGTCATACTAAATTTTATTTATGCAGAATATAATAACCAGACACTATAGTTTAAGGACAGACCCAGTTAATATCGATTCATTGTACAATTCTGAGTGCCTAATAACTACAAGGTACTCTGCTAGAAAGTATGGGAGGTAGAAAGTAAGGCGTTGTCTATACTCTTCAGATATTTAGTTTGGTAGTAGATGGTTGATATAGGCCATCAATCTATAATGCAGACTGTTATTTGGGCGCTGAGGAAAATTGCAGAAGTTTTATAAACAGTAAGTTGGTTTGTTTATTAGGCAGATAATATTCTCAGTTTCTTTACTTTGGCAAAACCATTAATATCAAGGCACGTTCTTGAATTTCAGGAACATACGACTTGTTTTGGCTTTCAAATAATTTTGACATCAGTTTAATAGTTAATCCAGGGGCGCCTGGGTGGCTCAGTCGGTTGAGCATCCGACTTCAGCTCAGGTCATGATCTCACAGTTTGTGGCTTCGAGCCCCGCATCAGGCTCTGTGCTGACCGCTTGCTCAGAGCCTGGACCCTGCTTCCGATTCTGTGTCTCCTTCTCTCTCTGCCCCTCCCCTGCTCATGCTTTGTCTCACTGTTTCTCAAAAATAAATAAATGTAAAAAAAAAAAAAACAAAAAACCTTTAAAAAAATAGTTAATCCAGTTATTTCCAGCATATTTTAAGTAAAATTTTAATTGAAGTATTACATGCAGAGAAGTACCCAAAGCATGAGTACAGCTTGATGAATTTTTACAAAGTAAACATAGTCATGGAATTAGCACCCATAATAGTTTTGGCTGTTTTTGCTCGTTATAGATATGGAATCCTATGATATGTACTCTTCGGGGTCTGGCTTCTTTCATACATTAGGTTTGTGAGATTCATCTATGTTGTGTATAGTTCATTCCTGTTCTTTGTAGTGTTTCAACCTATGACTATAGCAGTTTGTTTATCCATTTTACTGCTGATGGACAGTGAACAGTTCTATCTTGGGGCTATTACAAATAGTGCTGCAATTAACATTCTCGTATCTATCTTTTGGTGAACGGATGTTCACATTTCCAAAGAGGAGAATCACGGGGTTGGAGTGTATGAACATTCAGGCAGCTTTAGTACATACTGTGAAAACATGGTTGTGCCAGTTTTTGCTCCTGCCAGCAGTGGTTCTGCACGCTTGCTAACTTAGTCTTGTTCATTTTAGCCATTCTGATGGATGTGTGGTAGTAATACATTCTGGCCCTAATTTGCATTTCCCTGATGACTAATGCAGTTGAATATCTTTTCAAATGGTTTTTGGCCATAGATAGAGATATCCTCTTTTATGAAATTCAAGTCTGGCCCAAATTTCTAATGAGTTGTTTGCCTTTTTTTCTTATTGATTCCCCAGGGGTGTTGGATTTCTCTCTATATTCTGAATGCCAGTCCTCTGTTGGGTGTGTGTATTACAAACATCTTGTAGTCTGTGGCTTGTTTTATTTTTCTCTACTTTCCAGTTCATTTTATTGATTGTTTGCTTCATCCCAAACCAGGAGATTCTAAAGTTCAAACAAAAAGCCAACTTGAATATGTCGGCATAAAAGCTACTTCTCTCACTTGCTCTACTTACCTGGTCTTCATAATATCTGATGATGAATCTCACAAAATGCACACTTAAGCAGTACTCTCACGCTGTTTAACATTCAGGTTCTGACCAATAAGAAGACAACCTTCTTTGGTGGCAATTCTCTTTCTATGATTGATTACCTCATCTGGCCCTGGTTTGAACGGCTCGAAGTTCTGGAGTTAAATGAGTAAGACATTTGAGTATTTTGTACATAATTTAGGATAATGATGACTGGCATATTATATGTTGACCTTTTTTCCTGAACAAAAATGAAACTGTTTTATACAACTGGTATGAATGGGCACAAGCAGACAGGAGGAGAGTCTTGGACTATCCAGGGCATGTACTCACCCCCCTTCTCCATTCCTGGAGTGTGCAGTGCAGGGGTGGGCAGAGAGTACTGCAACATGTAACAAAATGTTTTAAAAATAATTTACTCCTTCCCTTCTGGCTAAAAATCCGTAAGTCAGTGCATTTTTATAAGCTTTATCATGTGGGATTGTATGACCAATGCTCCCTCCCTTTTCCAGCAGGATCCCCACACTAGTTTCCAAACTCCATGTTTTGAAGTTAGGCAGCCACCTTGGCTTACTCCCAATTCTTAGAGCTATTCAGGGTTACTTTTAGTCAGTCTGGCTATAGAATAATAACTATATAACATCCATGGCTGTCTTTCATGTTCTCATTTTAACAAAGTTATCAGTCTGCCTGGATGCATTCTTGTGCTAACTGAGCAAGTCACTTGACTCTAGGATTCCTCTTCCACAAAACAAAGACCTCTAAAATATCTTCCAAATCTAATATTCTGATTATGTGCATTGTAAAGAAATATTTTCAAAGATTAGAGGAAAACAAAAGGAAACTGTAGAGTGATAATGGTATAGGAGACTTTGCAATGCCTTCCTAGTTCATCTAGCTCACATGTTCATTCTTTTCCCTTCCCACAGGTGTGTAGATCACACTCCAAAACTTAAGCTCTGGATGGCAGCCATGAGGGAAGATCCTGCAGTGTCCTCCCTCCTCATTGAGGCGAAGGCCCTTCGAGGTTTCTTAGATCTCTACTTGCAGAACAGCCCTGAGGCCTGTGATTATGGGCTCTGATGGGGGCAGGAGTCAGCCATGAAGAGACGTCTGATATTTTCCTTCACGAATACGAGGAAAACATGCTTTCATTTTACCAAATGCTCTCATGTCTCATTGGATCACCTTCTCTGATTTGACATCATGGCTTAAGGCCCTTAAGGCCTTCCTACAGAAATGTAAGCTCACATGCTTCTAAGGGTTTTATCATAGTTTCTGCTGAAAATCTCTAAATCATCATCTCTGGTGAGAACTGGACTTCAATCTAGATTTCTTCCTGCCCATAGGACATTTCCACTTGGATACTCTGTTGTTTCAACAGCTGCCTTCTCAAGTTTTCAATTCCTTATTCTTTTCTTTCCATCAACTTAATTTCACTACCTTTTTTATTCCCATTGTCACCACTTAAGACCAGACTAATAACACCTCAAAGTTAGGTGACTAAGTGTCCTCCTATTTGGTTTCCCCGTCTTCAATCTCAATGCCCTTCAAATTCTTCGTACCAACTCCCATGCTGGGCACATGGAAGGTATCCCATAAATGTAACTAAATACTGTGAAGGGGCACCTGGGTGGCTCAGTCAGTTAAGCTTCTGACTTCAGCTCAAGTTACTATCTCAGAGCCTGGAGCCAGCTTTGGATTCTGTGTCTTCCTCTCTCTCTGCCCTACCCCCTTCCAAAGATAAACATTAAAAAAAAAATTTTTTTTTAAATAATGTGGAGACCACATCTATCAATTCCGATGTAAGTCTGGATGAGTAATTCAGAAATATTAATGCTATCTTCCATAGCTCACCGAGCTTCTACTTAATTTTTATCATCACATTACTTCCATTAGAAGAAGGTAGGTCAGGGGCACCTGGGTGCCTCTGTTGGTTAAGGGTCCGACTTGGGCTCAGGTCATGATCTCTCTGCTCTTGAGTGCAAGCCCCGCTTCGGGCTCTGTGCTGACAGCTCAGAGCCTGGAGCCTGCTTCAGATTCTGTGTCTCCCTCTCTCTCTGCCCCTCCCCTGCTCATGCTCTGTGTCTCTCTGCCTCTCAAAAATGAACAAATGTTAAAAAAATAAAAATTTAAAGAAATAAAAAAAAAAAAAAGAAGAAGTTAGGTCAAAGAGCATCATTTCATTCTACAGATGGTTTTACTAAGATCCCGAGGCTAAATGAGTCTTTAAGATGCTGGCAGAAAGATCGAGAACATAGCCAACACACTGTGAATATCAGTGAGCTATCGACCCACCCCATTACAGTCTGGTTTCCGGTACATATTCTTAAAGGTAAGAGCGCATAACAATCACCTAAGGCTCACCGCTGGATTTCCGATTCGGTGGGTCCAGGGTGGGCTGCAAAGTCCACATTTGAAATGAGCTCTCCCCCACCCCCACCCCCGCCCCATGGTGATGCAGGCGATCCGAGGACCGCACCCTGAGAGGCTGTGAGAACCGATTGACTTCACAAAAGGCCTCTTGCCGCAAACCCTCGGCCGCCACCCACGCCCAAGCTCCGGGTGGACTCATCTCTGCCGCCGTCCGCCTGCCCCACCCTCCAGGCCCCGGTCGGCTGCGGGCACACTTCGGTCGGATGTAGACCTGGGCGCTAAGCTGCCATTGCCAGCCACAACCCGGCTTCTACTTTTGCCAGCTACGACACGGCGAACACTCGCGACTTCGGTATCCAGGAGCCTGTAACGCGGCCGCCCATTGGCTCAGCTCCGCACTGCTTGGCCGTAGGGCTTTCAAAGGCTTTAACGATTGGCTGGAGTTCCAGGCGCCGCGGCCAGTCGGCGGGTAGGATCGCGTTCTAAGGGGCGGGTTCCACCTGGGCCCCGCCTCCCTCCGCTGCCACTGCCATCTGCTGCTGGCGCCGCTCTACTTCCGATTCTGTCCGCCGGGCTCGCGGGGGTCACTCCGGTGTGTCTTTCTCTTATTACCTCCACCGGGTGGGTCTGTCCGGTCTGCGGTGCTTTGGAAGGGAGAGGGGTTTGAGGTCAATAATGGATTTTGGATTTTTCACGAATTTCGGGTTTGCCTAACACTTTTAAAAGGAAAACCCAACGACTTATCTTCATCAAAGTTTCATCAAAGATTTTAACATCAAGAAAAGCACAAGCTCTATAATTTAAAGAACAGGTATTTAAAGCGAATCCCTTTAACTTAAAGAAAAAACACCTCACTAAATTATTCTTATTTTTCTGATTTGGCTGGAGTAGGTAAAGACGACCGAAGATCAGGAATTCTCAGGCTTGCATTCGGCACCACTAGGTTAGCTACATTACAGGGCATTGGCTGCAGGCAAATTTGGTCCCCGCGAAAGTCTTCACGTTGTGAGGATTTATGGGACTCCCCTGCTACGTTCAAATACTAATAAAAATAATAGCTAATGTTGAATGCTTGCTAGGTATTAAATGTCTCTTAACCAGTATCTGAATTAATCCTCCCCAAGCTACAGAATGTGTTGGTACTATTGGCTCTAAATTATGGGAGGGGGAACATTGGGGCATAGAAAGTTGTGTGTTTCCCAAGGTCACCAAGCTAGTAAATGCTAAAGAGGTGATTTAAATCCAGCCTGAACTCCTGCAGTCATTCAGAGCATTCTTGAGATAAGATCATACATTTGCTTCTGCCCCAGTCTCTATTCACTAGCATTTAGAGGCTGAGCCAGGAGAGGATAGTATCCACCTTTTGGACACACCACTATTATGTCTGGGATTTAACAGGAAGTGTTGATGTTCCTTTTTCAAATTTAGTGTGTTTTGTTAAATTTTACAAATATTTGACTTTGGTTAATTTCAGGATCTTGAAAATCTGCCTTTGCTCTTTCAAATGATAACGTATTAAAATATTTAAATTTTTTTTCTTTGATCCCCCAAGAAGTAGGGAGAAATAGGAATAGGAAAGTGAAATCCAGTACTTAGAAAGAAAGGCTTCTTTGACTCAGGATTCCATAGTGGGATGATGAAGTTCTTCCTCTGGTAACTTTGGTAATCTTATTTGATGTGTCCCAAATTGGTGTGTGTGTGTGTGTGTGTGTGTGTGTGTGTGTGTGTGTGTGTAGTTCAGGAGGGCATTGGGATTAAAATTAAGTGGTGGAAAGTTACATACTTTCAGTCATAGGTAAGTCCTGGGGATGTAATGTACAACAAGATGACTATATGTAACACTGCTGTATGGTATATTTGAAAGTTGCTAAGAAAGTAGATCCTAAAAGATCTCGTGGGGAGAATTTTTTTTTTAAACTGTATGAGGAGATGGATGTTAACTAAACTCACTGAGGTAATCATTATACAATTTATTTTTATTTTTATTTTTTTAAAAAAAATTTTTTTTTTTCAACGTTTATTTATTTTTGGGACAGAGAGAGACAGAGTATGAACGGGGGAGGGGCAGAGAGAGGGAGACACAGAATCGGAAACAGGCTCCAGGCTCTGAGCCATCAGCCCAGAGCCTGACGCGGGGCTCGAACTCACGGACCGCGAGATCGTGACCTGGCTGAAGTCGGACGCTTAACCGACTGCGCCACCCAGGCGCCCCAATCATTATACAATTTATATAAGTCATTATACTTTGTATCTTAGACTCATACAGAGCTGTATGTCAATTATGTCTCAATAAAACTGAAACAAAAAAGTCCCAAAGGCATTAGAACACAGGATTCCCTATGAGCCCAACTTGCTGGAAACAGTCCTGAGTTTAGGCCTATTTGAAAATAGAGACTTTCCCCTTACTTATCTCATTCTTTGAACTTGGCAAACAAGTTTTGAACACCTGGTAACATAATTTTTCATGTAAATTAGGCTTCTGAAATGTCCTCCAGTTTCTGCCACTGTCAGAGATTGGTGTAACAAAAAAAAAAAAAAAAAAAAAAAAAAAGTTTTTTAACTGCAAAATGCAAACTCTGCTTTACCTCCGTTTCTCAAAACAGAGACGTGTGTAGTTAAATAAATTATTTCTCTGGTGGCATTCTTTTCCTAGAAGGCTTGAATAATTATTACCCATGACTGAAGTTCCCCACAGTTTCAAAACTGATCCGGTTCTGTTTCAGGTAGCTAGAAATGATTTAGAGTAGGTTTCATATAGCCCTATTACTATTTGTTTCTTGCTTGAGTGAATCAGTATAATAGTGGTATAAACATGATATAATAACATAAGAAGAACGTTTGCAAAGAGGATTTCAAAGAGGTACATATTTTTTCTTAGAAAGGAAGTAGGGATAAGCTTAAAGGTCATAATTAAAATCTTCCTAGGGAAACCATAGCATTCAGTGGTAAGGTTAAGAACCACACTACTGAAATGTAGCCTGCAGCCTGCAACCCATTCAACTGGCATTAAATTGGTAGCTGGTGAAATAAGCATTTTGAGTTGAATTTTAATTCTAATGTGCTTGGCAAAGCAGAATTGCGGTACATTTCATCTTTATAGATACAAAATCGGAGTGCACTGTGCTATTAGACATGCGTTCTTATTCACTAACATTAGTCATTAATTTCCAAACACACTGAGCTCTTACTATACTGAGGATGTGCACGATTTCATTCAATATTCAAAACCTATCAAGTAGCTACGATTAGTGTTCTTTTTTTACAGATGATGAAGATGAAGGTCCAAGAGGTTAGATACCTTGCCCAAGAGCCAAAGCCAGGGTTTAAATATAGTGCCAAGTAAGAATCTTGACAATATATTACTTCTTTTCGGAGAAAGAAATGTTTCCATCATTCTATCTTTTCTAACTTCACCAACTACACTCCCATTTTAGAATGTGGCTTCCAACACACAGGTATACTTTTAATAAATAATATCTTCCAACTCTTAGAGTTGATTTTCCTGATGAGTGGGGATGAGGAGAAAAAAGTTGGAAATACATTCTCTTCTGGCATAGTAATAAGATGATTCAGGAACCTTTTACTTTGCTAATGGAATTCCCAATTTGTCTATTGTTAATTCAGTCATTCTCAGTATAGAGCAGGGATGGGCAAACTAAGGCCAACAGGTCAAATCCAGTCCAGTGCTGGTTTTTAATGTTTATTTGTTCTTGAGAGAGAGAGAGAAGGAGAGAGAGAGGGAGACCCAGAATAAGAAGCAGGCTCCAGGCTTCTGTCAGCACAGAGCCGGAGGCGGGGCTCGAACCCACAAACCATGAGATCATGACCTGAGCCAAAGTCGAAGACTTAACTGACTAAAACAGCCAGGTGCCCCTCCACTGCTGGATTTTTTACAGTCCAAGACCTGAGAATGGTTTTTACATTTTTACTTCTTTTTTTTTTTTTTTCAAGTTTATTCATTTTATTTTGAGGGAGAGAGAGAGCACAAGCAGGGGAGGGTCAGAGAGAGAGAGGCAGAGGGAGAGAGAATCCCAAGCAGGCTCCGTGCTGTCTGCCCGGAGCCCAATGCAGGGTTCCATCTCATGAACTGTGAGATCATGACCTGAGCCCAAACCAAGAGTGGATGCTTAACCAACTGAGTGACCCAGGCACCCTGGTTTTTACATTTGTAAATGGTTGAAAAAAAAAATCAAGAGAATAATCATAATTTGTGCCACATGAAAACTATATGAAATTCACCAAAAGTGAGCCCTAATGAAAACTGTGGGCTTTGGGCAATGATGTGTCAATGCAGGGTCATCGATTATAAAACTGTATCTCTGATGGGGGATGTTGATGGTGGAGGAGTCTGTGTATGTGTAGGGGTAGTGAGTATATGGGAAATTGTATCTTCTCAATTTTGTTGTGAATCGAAAACTACTCTAAAAATAAAATCGTTAAAATATATATAAAATTTAAATTCAGCATTCACAAACAATGTTTTATTGAAACACAGCCACACCCATTCATTTGTATATTATTTCTGGCTGTTTTCACCCTAAAATGTAGAGAGTAGTTGAGACAAGCTGGCTGGAAGAGCCTAAAGTATTTATTATCTCAACTTTTATAGAAAAGTTTGCCCAACTCTGGGATAGAATAAGATTCTGGTTGGATTGCTGCCCCAGGAGTTGAACTTCCAGGCTTCAGAATCCTCCCTCCACCTCTTATTAGTTGTGAAGCTTTTGACAAGTGACTTCACCTTGCTAGCATCAGCTTGGTCGTCTTTTAAACTAAAATTATAGAATTCTTATAGGACTATTTTAAGGATTAAATGATTGAATACACATAAAGCACCAAATATGTGTTAGTAATAATTTCACATTCCTCTTATGCCCCCCCCCCCCCTTTTAAAATCTGGATATATTTTCTTCCAACTCTTTGAATCTGCTTTTCTTATGTGATGATACATTAGTCTGCCGAGGAGTCACTTCCTTGTCTACCAAGAAGCTCTCACATGATATGGCTATATTCATTGCTTTCATCTTACCATCCAATTTGTTCTTTCCCCAACCCCCCTTTAAAAAAATATTTTAGTAATCTCTACACCCAGGGTCGGGCTCAAACTCACAACCTCCAGTTCAAGAGTCGCACACTCTACCAACTGAACCAGCCAGGCGCTCCACTAATTTGTTGTTCTTGGTCAAAATTAGCTCCAGAATAGTAGTTATCCTATTACGTTATCCGTCTTCCAAAATGCAAAATTGTTAGCATGGCAAGTCAGTTTACCTTTTGCAATACCAGATGTCCTACTGACATATAATATTTTCTTTTCAGAGAACACTTATTCAAACATTTTTGCCACTCTCCAATTCTTATAAAGTGACAACTACTCAAAACCACATGAATTCACTCTGAATGACTTAGCAAAAAATGTAGTAACCGAGTCACTATCCTGAAGATTTTTAAAGATTCTTATGCAGTAGAAAAAAAAAACCTGTTAACCAATGATTTCTGGATAGATTGGAATTCCAAAGGCCAAAAGATACCCATTCATAAGTTACATAATGAGGTTCTGTCATTTTAATAAAGATATTTAAATTTAGTGGACATCCGAGCAGCTGTTATGTGTTATATCTCACACATAATCAATACTTATAAGAATGGACTTAACATTCCTACCCTCTTAACCAACTTTAGAGGCCAAGACAATAAAGTCAGGCTTTGAACTTTTAAAGTTCTTCAACCCCACTCACTGGTCACGTTGAGCAAGTAATTTCATTTTTCCAAGGCTCTTTTCTGTTTTGCAAGATAGGAATAATACTAGCTGCCTAACGGAGTAGTCATGGGAATCAAACAAGGTAGTCAATGGAAATCAGTTGGTGTGAGTGAGACAGATCATACTTTTCTTTCCTTCTTTACCTGTCAATCTTATGCAGTCCATTGACAAGCAATTCTCATTTCAACCAAGTCCTGTAAAATTAAAGGAATTATTTTACCACCTGCTAAATTTCATGATCTCAGCCTATCAGGGTCAGAACAAAGACCAGCTACCTCCATTATGTAAAGTAGACGGAAGAGCTATCCAAGTGGTCCCTGTATTGCTGGGTTGTTGGCCATGTTTTCCTTGGCAATTCGAGTTTTCTCTGAAATGAGTGCTGGGAGTGGCAAGAATTTACAAATTTGTCTTTGCCTCTAGGTAAAGAATGTTCCTGCTCATCACTAGTTTTCTGTAGCTGGGATAAAATGTCACAAATAGGGCCAGAATAAAGGTGAAGCAAGTGAGGGGCCTCATTCCGCAAAAAATTTAAGGAGGCACTCATTCTCCGGGTCACGCAAGATTTCAACACTAACAAGTTTTCATCCTTATCTGCTATATCCGGAGGAAGTCTGGCTTCACTTAAAACAAACAAGCCTTATTCATTATAGGGAGGTTGTGTCCAATTGTCTTAGAGATGCAGGAGGGAGGGTTTAGGATGGGAAAGAAAACGTATCATTACCCTGGTCAAGTTTTACTAAACTCCCTTGAAATACAAGCTGGAGTTTAAATGCCCAATCTTCAGGGACTTTGGATCTGGAGGAGAGACCCACCCTGAATGCTCTCCCACGTGTTCAAGGCAAGGGGTTCTTTTCAGGGTTCTCTTGCTCACTCTGACTTTTGGGCTTCCAGATCTGGGCAGATGTCTCTCTTGGTTAAGTTGTCCTAGCTCCCGTCCCAGATCACTTCCCTTCTGTCCCCTCACCGCCTCCCCTTCAACCCCGACCTCAGTCACTCAAAAATTGAATTTGGGGCTAGGAGGGGCAGGCTGGAGCGAAGCTGTCCCTAGGGCCTGTGGCCCCGGCGAGGGTAACACGCCGCGCAGACGCCGGGAGACCATGGAGGATGCGACCAGGACCTTTGGGAAAGGTGAGCCCCCTCGACAGCTGTCCCCGGACTGGGAGCTCCGCGTGGCTGGGGATGTTGGCTCTGGGAGATGGGGCTGTCGGGCCATGGCCCCCAGACCAGCGCGGCGGGGAGGGACTTGAGGGGTTTCTCTGCACAAAAGCCGAATGAAATGTGTCCTCTCTGGGACTCGGGAGGCGGGGTGCGAGCAGTTCTCTTGGGATCCCCGGGAGGTGAGTGAGCCCACCTCCCCGTGGGTTCACCGGTCCCTCCATTCCTCCCACCCCCCGCAGGAAGCTGCCCCCCGGGGCCCGTCCCAGAGGGCCTGATCCGCGTCTACAGTATGAGGTTCTGCCCCTTTGCGCACAGGACGCGACTTGTCCTCCGGGCCAAAGGCATCAGGTGAGAAGCTGAAAGCCAGAGCCCCAGAGGCGAGCGGGGTGCTCAAAATCTGGGGCGCCCTGCCCCGATATCAGAGGCGCTCCTTGTGTCCCTTTCTTCTGAGGCAGAGTCGGTAAGTGGTTAGCAGAGGGCGGGTTCTTTAGCAGGCGGTCCTGAACTGCACGGCTTGTTCGTAGCGGTGTCTGTGCCGGAAACTTCCAGGACACCTCGCGGTAAACTGAACCTTGCCTCTGGCGAGCCGGTTCCCTCCCGTGATGCTTGTGAAGGAAGGGCACTGCGGCTGCTACGAGTCCTTCTCTGACTGCTCCAGCGAATGGGCCCCCCACCCAGGCAACCAGGCAACTTCAGTTCACTTTCTTCATTGCGCTTACCGCATCCAGCATTTTATCCGTTCGTTCCTCTCCCCTCCACGCTCCTCGGCCCCACTGCCACCACCGCCACCCCCCACCCCGCCCCCGGTGGCCAAATGTAATTTCTGAGGGTAGGGCTTTTGACTGTTTTACTCCTGAGCTAGAAGAGAGCCTGGTGCATGGTAGGTGTTGAAAAATATTTTTTGAATGAATGAACAAATAGTTCCAAACAATGAAGTAGGTAGAAAGAACTGCAGTCAAGAGGTGTCTTGAAGGTTCTAACATACCTGAGAAATAGGTACATTTTCTTCCAGAAGGAATTTTGCAAAACTAGCACCTGCAGAGGAGGTCTGGGTATGGAAGGCAGAGCAACTTTGCTGGAATACGGACCGAGGAGTGCAGCTGGCCAGAGCCAAAGTGTTGAGGTTGTGTTATTCCAGGCGTTTGACTCTCTTGGCGAGTCATTAAGGGATTAAGGGAGTCATTAAGGGATGACTTCAGAGTTTCAGACTGATGTCAGAGAAATACCAAGAAATAATAATGGAGAGACATTTTATTATGCAATTCTGTTCTGTTGAGTGTATATGGCATACACTTCCAGATTCTTCCTTATGGCTTGAGTCTAGTTGGCCCTAAGGTTACCTATTTAAAATAACAACAGCTCCAGGTTTTACCCTTAAGTGACAAATTGATAGTTTAGGAAGCAATGTAAGTATTTATTTAGGGCAGGGTTTTTCAACTTTGGCGCTATTGACATTCTGGGCCAGGTAGATCTTTGGGGTGTGTGTGTGTGTGTGTGTGTGTGTGTTTGGGTGGGGTGGGGTGCTGTCCTCTTCATTGTTGGGCATTTAGCAGCATCCCTGGTCTCTACCCATTAGATATGACAATCAAAAAGTGGCTCCACATAGTGACATATGTCCCTGTAGAATGGAGCAGGATTACTCCTGGTTGAAAACCACTGCTTTAGGATTTAAGATACTCTCCTTGACTGAGCAAAGAATATACTCATTTGTTTCCTTTACTCTTTTAAACATATGTGAGCACTTCTGGTAACTTTATAGGCTTGAGCCTCTAATAATAATAATGGGAAGAATAAAAAAAGTTATTACATGCTTATGTACCTAGGCACTGTCCCAAGCACTTTAGACACACTTATTTGATCCTCACCACAATGCCAAGATGGCCACAATGATTCCTCCCATTTTACAATTAAGGGCACTGAACACAGAGAGGTTAAGGAATTTGTCCAGCATCACAAGCTAGACAGTCCAAACCACAGGCAGTCTGATGCCAGAGTTTGAGCTCATAACTACTAATATTTACCATATCCTTTTGCGACTTGTTAATATCATATTTGTATTTGCAAGCTTTAAAACGTAGGAAACTCTGTAATTGCTGTGCTCTTAAGAGTGTGAGCTCTGAGTCAGACTTCCTGACTCTCAGCTTGGCTCTACTATTTCCTAGCAGTGATAATGGGCAGGAGATTGAACCTCTTGGAGGCAGGAATCACAAAGAGCAAACAAGACAAGGCAGAAAAAATGTTTAGCTCGTCTTTTTTTTTTTTTTTTTTTTTAAGTTTATTCATCTTTGAGAGAGAGAGAGAGACAGAGCATAAGCGGGGAAGGGGAAGAGAGAGGGAAACACAGAATCCGAAGCAGGCTCCAGGTTCTGAGCTGTCAGCACAGAGCCTGATGTGGGGCTCGAACCCACAAACTGCAAGATCATGACCTCAGCCGAAGTCAGACACTCAACCGACTGAGCCACCCAGGCGCCCCTAGCTCGTCTTAACTATAGCAATGGAGACAATGATGTTGCTATTTATTTTTCTTTGTAGAAACCTAAACTTTGAAAAACTTATTGCAAATTGAAATTTTATAAATTGATTGCTTCTGCTTTCCAGATGAATGTCTGTCTGCGTAAGCCTCTCATTTTTGTTCTGTCTTATTTTCCCTCTGCTTTTGAAGACATGAAGTAATCAACATTAATCTGAGAAACAAGCCTGAATGGTACTATACAAAGCACCCTTTTGGCCAAATTCCTGTCCTGGAGAACAGCAAATGTCAGTTGATCTATGAATCTGTCATCGCCTGTGAGTACCTGGATGATGCTTATCCTGGAAGGAAGCTGTATCCATATGACCCTTATGAGCGGGCTCGCCAGAAGATGTTATTGGAGCTATTCTATAAGGTATATCCAAAATTTTAAAAAGCCACTTACAGTCTATGTTACTTTGTATGTCTTTCCCAAACCTCAGTTCATTTTTATTTATTTTTATTTATTTTTTATTATTTTTTTTTTCAACGTTTATTTATTTTTGGGACAGAGAGAGACAGAGCATGAACGGGGGAGGGGCAGAGAGAGAGGGAGACACAGAATTGGAAACAGGCTCCAGGCTCTGAGCCATCAGCCCAGAGCCCGACGCGGGGCTCGAACTCACAGACTGCGAGATCGTGACCTGGCTGAAGTCGGACGCTTAACCGACTGTGCCACCCAGGCGCCCCCTCAGTTCATTTTTAAAGCTAAATCATTGATGAGGTTGTTTTGTGTTAATACTACGTGCATCTTAGAAGGAAAACTAGTATGGAGTAATAGTAGGGCTCTCACCTCTAATATTAAAGATGAAAGGCTTAACTGATAGGTTCTTTTCCATTTCAACTAGGAGACTCAAGAGGTATGGTTACGGTGTGGTCATGCCCATGTGACTCAAGGTGGGAAGGTTGAAAGAGCTGAAAACTGGTAGCGCCTTAAGGGGAATATTTCTAAGGTTTCAGGTAAAAAAAAATTGGGGTGTTAAGAAGGTAATGCATGAAGGGGGACTGGACTTTATGCAGAGCAACAGTGCCAACTACCCAGGAAACATGAAGAAGAGAGAACAGGGGATACCTGTTGATAATATAAGAAAAAATGGGGTTTTATGATAGTTCTCTTTGAAAAGAAATAAAAGGAACTCAAGAACATTAATGGCTGACCTATCTTGAGCATTTATGCTGTGCCAAGCACGGCCCTACCTGCTTTATAAAGGTCAACTCGCTTAACGCTCCCAACAGCCCTGCAAGGCGGGCACTGTTATTGTATCCATTCTTCAGATGACAACACTGAGGCTTAGAGAGGTTAAGTGCCCCACCGCAGATTGAACAACGAAGAAGTAGCTGAGCGAGTAAGGAGCACTGGAGACCCCCTTTAAAGCGCCTTGTTTTGCCAGGGTGCTGTGACAGTGGATTCCTGGAACCCAGAGATGGCATGACCCTCCCAGGAGGTGGGGAACCTGGATGTGCGTGTTGTCCTGTTCAGTTGGAGTGATAAAGCTTTGGCTGTGTTTTCAGGCAGAACAGGAGCACAGAGTTTCCTTAGACTTCTCCACTAAGAACCTGTGTTCTCTGATTAGGTCCCACATTTGACCAAGGAGTGTCTGGTGGCCATAAGATGTGGGAGAGAATGTGCTGATCTGAAGCTAGCCCTGCGTCAGGAATTCTGCAACCTTGAAGAGGTACAAAAGGGGGCCCCTCTCCTGGTCAGATTCAGTGGAAGAGGTGATACAGGGTCCTGAGCCTGACTCCTTGCTTTCACAGACTTATTCTTTCTGCCAGAAGTTGATAAGTTCAGGTGCCAGTCATCTGGTTTTAACTTGTGGGTGCTTGCTCCCCACTAACCTGTTATGGAACTATTCTTGAAAATCTGGCAAGGAAGGGGGAAGGACACGTGATGAGTTTCTTCCTTTCCCCAACTCACCACATTCTTTACTGCTGCATGGCTTCTGTACTTTCTGCCAATGAGGCTAAGATTTATATTTGTTAGGGATTTTGTTTGGCTGCTAGCAAAAGGGACCTTACTACTGTAAACTTATTTTATAACAGTTTGCTCTCTCACATAAAAAGTCAGAGTAGTGCAGTTCAGGGCTATTTTGATGGCTTCTTTATAAAGTTATTAGGGACTGAGGCTCTCTTTCCATCTGCTTTGTCATCTTTAGTGCAGGTCTTTCATCCTCAAAATGACAAGATAGCTGCTGGAACTGCAGCCATCATTTCTAAGTTCCAAGTTGAGGAAAGGAGAACAAGGGGGAAAAAATGGCGAAAGGCCATGCCCCTTTAAAAGACTTTCCCAGAATCCCTACTCAATGATTCCTTAAATCTCATTGGCCGCAACTTAGTTGTTGTGTGAGAACTATGTGCAGAGCCAGCTGGGAAATGTAGTCTTTTAGCTGGGGACACCTTGAATAAATCAGGGTTCTGTAATCAAGAAAGAGGGGAGAGTGGCTATGGGTAGGCAAGGAGCAATCTCTGCCAGCAGATCCTTCCCTAACCTGGCAGTAATACAGCTACTTACCCCTTACCTCTAGAATGATCTGAAAGGTGGTTCTAATGACTTCCTTTAAATTTGTTCTAGAATCTGATATGTTCCCTTTATGGGGCTGGGAGTTGTAACTCTGTTGGCAGCTAGAGAATGCTATTTTTATCCCCTTCAGGGAAGGCTGATTATTAATTCTCTTTCATTTGACCTTTCTCAAGTGGAAGCAGATTAAATTTATTTACATTTCCAGCTACCTATCTTAGATTTGTACAATTGCAGTATTTATGGATGATGAATAATTATCTATAAGAAAGGACTTCTGAAAGAAGAAACTCTGATTTATAGCATTTTCTATTATTTTTTTTAATGTTTATTTATTTTTGAGACAATGCGAGAGACAGAGTACAAGCAGTGGAGGGTCAGACAGAGGGAGACACGGAATCTGAAGCGGGCTCCAGGCTCTGAGCTGTCAGCCCAGAGCCCGACACGGGGCTGGAACTCACGAACTGTGAGATCATGACCTGAGCCGAAGTGGGATGCTTAACCGACTGAGCCACTCAGGCCCCCCTGATTTATAGCATTTTCTGATTTCGGTGCTGTAAATACTCCCACCAAATGCTGATTCGACCTACCAATGTTGTGTCTAAGCCCAGGGTTGCAAAGAGATATGATTGGTGATTGGTCAGCTCTGGCACAACACTGAATAACACATTTCCTCTTTATCTTCAGTAGCTGAGTCCTAGAAATAATTTGTTAAACTAGCTGAGGTAGGTATATACCAAAATACTGATGGTATTTAAGGACCACTGAATATTCAGGATTGTTCTAGCAGATTTGAATATGGTTTTTGTCCCATTATTAGCAAGACTTATAAATACAATGTAGGCAATATCAGAATCTAAAACATGCCCAGTTAGCTTGATCCACTCTTAATACCAGTATATTGACTCTAGGAGATTCTACTGAGATAGAAACTTGTCAGAATAATTTTGATAGAGAGTGTTCCCTGACTTGTGCAACTCTTTTGCATGGTTTTATATAATCAGGATTCTGTGTGAGCTGAAAGTACATTAAATATACATGGTCTTTCTGAGTGATAAGTAAGGCAAGATACCAATACATAATCTTCTGCTCAGTTTACTGTTTGCAGCCTTAAACTGTGACAGTTTCTCTTTTTCAAGTAATGCCCTGACTTTTAAATTTGCTCTTAAAAAATAGTTTCATCAAAATTAAAGATTCATTGTGCTTGTTATTTAGCCGCATTTTTCTGCAATATGTTTACAATTCTTTGAGATACATTATTGCTGCATTCATTATCAAACTGGCAGAGTCCCCACTTGCTTTCCTGTTCCAAACATTTGCATGAGCTTTAAAATGACAGGGATGCCCTTCCCTAACCACACTTTCTGTTGTCAAACCGATTTTCTAGCCTCTACTGAATCAATCTCAGTGGCACACGTCTTTTTAGCTGTATTCTTTTTTTAACGTTTGTGCCTGACTTCGCTGTGTCAGAATAGCACTTGAGCCCACTTTCGTTTTATCTTTGTGGATTTGAATGTGGCAGAACTTTCAGAGGTTCCTTTTTTTGGGGGGGCAGGCTAGTGCCTTCATTCTAAATATTTTCATTGTGGAAGCAGTCAGCCCAAAGGCAGTGAAAGACAGGATTCGGCCAGATTTCTCTGATGCTGCGGAATTTTGCTCTGATTCAGCGTTTCTGTATTATGAATTCTGTATTCTGGCTGTTGCTTGGTTTCTTGCCAATCATCAGTGGAACTCAATAAAAGGGAATGAGAAGGGTAGTAACAGGTAACTCTGGAAAACACAATCTGCCTAGGAGGGAATGACAACCTGCCTAGTAACTTGAGGCCTTCAGCTTCCGGGGGCCACAGGACACCTTATGTTGTTTTTAATTCTTTTTTTTTTTTTTTATTAATAAATGTTTATTTAGTTTTGAGAGGGAGAGGGAGAGAGAAAGAGCAGGGAAGGGGCAGAGAGAGAGGGGGACAGAGAGGGTCTGAAGCGGGCTCTGCACTGACAGCAGCTAGCCTGATGCGGGGCTCCAACTCACAAACCTGGAGATCAAGACCAGAGCCAAAGTCAGACACTCAGCTGACTGAACCACCCAGGCGCCCATGTTTTTAATTCTTGGTATTCCCCAACCTGCCTTGTGATGTCTCCACGCAAAGCTTCCCATGTCGCCAAATTTGGTCACATGTCTTGTGTTTTTAGTGAGGTCAGATTTGTATAAGCTGTATTGACATCACCCAGGAACATCTCTAGTTAAGTATTTTTGTGATTCCAAATTTCTCCCCTAATGTTAATTTTTTTTAACGTTTATTTATTTTTGAGACAGAGAGAGACAGAGCATGAACAGGGGAGGGGCAGAGAGAGAGAGGGAGACACAGAATCTGAAACGGGTTCCAGGCTCCGAGCTGTCAGCACAGAGCCTGACGCGGGGCTCGAACTCACGGACCCTGAGATCGTGACCTGAGCTGAAGTCGGACGCTTAACCGACTGAGCCACCCAGGCGCCCCTACCCTAATGTTAATTTTTAATCTGCCCTTTCTCCTCTCCAGAAAGAATACATTTGCGCCCAATTAGATTATATTTTCTTGGTTAAGTTTTGCTATTTTTCCCTAATTTTTATTAATTTCAATAATGAAATTATATGTTGCTTAATTATTTATCATTTGATGTCAGCAGGACATGAAGGAAAGAAAGTTTGTATCTGCCTAATTGTTCACTGAAAATAATTTTCTATAGCCTTTTGTGTATGGCAAACTATAACCTAAATTTATTTTGTTATCAACAATTTAACATGTCTACAAACTAAATTAGTTGTTACTAGCTATGTTTTTATAACAGCTTTGTTGAGATATAATTCACATACTATAAATTCACCCTTTTCAAGTGTACAGTTCAGTGGCTTTTAGAATATTTACAGAGTTGTGCAACCATCACCGCTAGTTATTCTACACCATTTCATCATCTCAAAAAGGAACTCCTTAGTCATTAGTATTAGCTTCCCATTTCTTCAAAACCTTCTCAGCTATCAGCACCCACTAATTCACTTGTCTTTATGGATTTACCCGTTCTGGACATTTCGTAGAAGTAGAAACATAGAATGTTAGCCTTTCATGAGCTTCTTTTACTTAACATAATGTTTTCAAGGTTCATCTTTTATTTTTTTTTATGGCTTAAAAGTATTGCATTATACGGAGATACCATATTTTGCATATCCATCAGTTAATGGACAGGTGGGTTGTTTCCCCTTTCTGGCTATGACAAATAATGCTGCTGTTTGCATTTATGCATGCGTTTTTGTGTTGGACGTATGTTATCAGTTCTCTTGGGTTTGCTAACTGATTTAGCATGTCTACTAATGTGCCATTAATTTCAGTTGTAATCACCATCCTTCCACACTAGGAAACTGATTATCCTCTATTCGCAATGGCTAATTGAGTGTTTTTTGTGCTGTTGCTACTTTGGTAACTTTATTCACTGTCCAATTCTGACAGCTGCTTTCCATGTAAATGAATATTTGCTCTATTTCTGTTAATAGCCTTCTGCTATACCATCTACCACCATGTAAATAATAGAATAATAATTATTCTCATCATGTAGAAATTAATTTTACTTTTCTCCAATTATACATTAGTATTTGTTCATTAGAGAATTTGGAAAATATAGAAACTAAGAAAAAAAAATCCATAAGCCCATTACCCAGAAACAACTATTGGTATTATTTTGGACTATTTTGTTTTCCTTTTCTGCTATGTAGTTGAAATTGTACTGTATATAGAACTCGGTTATCGTTATGATGTAAAGATTTTCTCATATTTTTATAAACTCTAGAATGCTTGTTTATATGTATAAGAGCATTTTTAAAAGAAGCATTATTTATGAGGGTGAAAAATTATAAACCTTAATGTACATTAGACAGGAAATGGTTAGATAAATTATGTTCATCTTGGGGCGCCTGGGTGGCTCACTCAGTTGAGCAGCTGACTCTTGATTTTGGCTCAGGTCATGATCTCACAGTCTGTGAGTTCAAGCCCCACATTGGGCTTTGTGGTGACAGCGCGGAGCCTGCTTCGGATTCTATGTCTCCCTCTTTCTGCCCCTCCCCGACTTGTGCTTTCTCCCTCAAAAATAAATAAATGTTAAAAACATTTTTTTTTAAATAAAAAAATTATGTTCATCTTGTGGAATTCTGTATGGCAGTTTATTTATTTTTTAATGTTTTTTAAATTTATTTTTCAGAGAGAGAGAGAGAGAGAGCGAGCACTAGTGGGGGAGGGGCAGGAGAGAGGGAGACACAGAATCTGAAGGAGGCTCCAGGCTCTGAGCTGTCGGCACAGAGCCTGGTTGGGGGCTTGAACTTGTGAATCGCAAGATCATGACCTGAGCTGAAGTCAGACGCTCAACCAGCTGAGCCTCCCAGGTACCCCTGTATAGCAGTTTAAAATGAATGAAGTAGATCCATGAGTACTGCCACGAAAAAATTGCCTAGAAATATTTAAGTGAATTACACAGTAGTACAGATGGCATGATCCCATTTTTGTAGAAGAAAACAAATGTACATATGTGTACATACGCATGTAAATAAATGTCCAGAAAAATGCCTTTATAGATAGATATCACACTCCCAATAGAGGTTGCTACTGGGAAAGGGATTAGAACTGGGATGAGAAAGAAAACTTGGTAAGAGCAGGGATGGGGAAGGGCAGGTCTTTGCCATTTATACTGCTTTCTTTGTGGGGGGCGCCTGGGTGGTTCAGTCGGTTGAGCGTCCAAATTTGGCTCAGGTCATGATCTCACGGTTCGTGAGTTCAGGCCCCGTGTCAGGCTCTGTGCTGACAGCTTAGAGTCTGGAGCCTGCTTCAGATTCTGTGTCTCCCTCTCTCTCTGCCCCTCCCCCACTCATGCTCTCTTTCTCTCAAAAATAAGTAAACATTAAAAAAATTAGGCTGCTGTCTTGTTTTTAAATAATGAGAAAGTGTTTCTGTATTACATGTACAATCTTTAAAAACAGAAAAAAAAAATCACTTTCTTTCTACATAATTTGCCATATGTATAAACCATACTTATTTATCCAGCACACCCATTAGGAGTTTTTAGATTGTTTCTGGTTGTTTACCATTGAACGGTGCTGTAAGAAACGGCAGCTGTTCTTTTTTGCATATAAAAAAAAAATTCTGTATTTTAGAATATGTCCTTAGGCCAGACTTCCAGGAATGGAATTACCAGATCAAAGGGTATGAACATTTAGAGGCTGGAGCAGTGAGTTGCTAAATTGCTTCCCCAAAGACTTGTGCTGTTTGCCCCCCCCCCCCCAGCAGTGTATAAAAATTCTCTTTGCACTTCCCTCTTTCCTCTGTTGGGAGATTTCATTAAAGATGATATTTGCCTGCTTTGGAGAGAAGCAATAGTTTTTCATGGTTGCCTTAATTTGTATTTCTTTGATTGCTAGTGAAGTGGAAGATTTTCCCCCAAAGTGTGCCATCTCTTTGTGTTTTGTGAAAATGGTCTGTTACCCGTCTATCAAGATCTTCCTGATTTTCCTTGTTGAGTGTAAAAGTTCCTTATATGTTAAAGAGTTCCTTATGTATTAAGGATATTTGCCTGTTTTTAAAAACGCTTTTTTTTTGTTTTCTTTTTTTTTTTTAACTTTTAGTCTGGCTTATTTTTTTTTTTTTTTTTTTTGTACATGTAGAAATATAACATTTAGGGGCACCTGGGTGGCTCAGTTGGTTAAGTGTCTGACTCTTGTCACGGTTCCTGAGATCGAGCCCCTTGTCAGGCTCTGTGCTGACAGCACTAAGACTGCTTGGAATTTTCTCTCTTTTTCTCTCAAAAATAAAATAAACTAAAACAAAAAAAAAAGAAATATAGGGGTACTTGGGTGGCTCAGTCGGTTGAGCATCCGACTTAGGCTCAGGTCATGATCTCACGGTTTGTGAGTTTAAGCCTCGCATCGGGCTCTGTGCCGTCAGTGCAGAGCCCGCTTCGGATCCTCTGTGTCCCTCTTTCTCTGCTCCTCCCCTGCTCGTGCTCGCTCTCTCTCAAAAATAAATAAAAATATGAAAAAGTGTATTTAAAATGGAAATCTAACATTTAACCATATTGTGCTATAGGTCTTTCCCGTTGTGATTTCTTCCACAGCTTTTACAAATAGGAAGTCGTCTACCCCTTCAGGAGAAATGGAAAATATTCATTTGTTTTTTTCACCCACGATCCATCACTTTAAAGGTATTGGACTTGTCAAGCCTTGGCCTACTAGCTTCCCCTCTTACTATCGTGCTCATACACATTGGCAAAAGAAGTGAGCCCATTAAAAGGATCCCAGCATAGAATTCTCAGGATGGTCCTTTAATCCCTGAATTTTGACAAATTGCGTTCTGAATCTTCATAGGGGACTCCAGGTCATAATTGTTGAGCAGCAGGAGGGTGTGTGTTCTGCCCCAGAACCTACTTCTGAGGCTTCTTTCCAGAGGAGAAATGGGTTTACATGTATTCTAGTTTGTCCTCATAGTTTGTTTCTATACCCTTGGTTCATTTTACAGGGAATCAGTTCTTTCTCGCTGGCTCAGCCTCAGCAGTGCTTCAGTGTAACAGGGACCAGAAATGTCAGAAATGTGAAATCTTGAGAATCTTCTCTCTCTCTCTCTTTTTAATGTTTATTTATTTTAGAGAGATTGAGAGAGAGAGAGAGAGAGAGAGAGAGCCAGCAGGGTGGGGCAGAGAGAGAGGGAGACACAATCTGAAGCAGGCTCCAGGCTCCGAACTCTCTGCACAGAGCCCGATGCAGGGCTTGAACTCAAGGGCTGTGAGATCATGACCTGAGCTGAAGCTGGGGCTTACCCGACTGAGCCCCCCAGGGGGCCTTTGAGAACCTTCTATTATTTTTTATGGACTAAGATTTCCTCCCCCTAGTCGAGTACTTTTCTGCTACTTCTGGAGAAGGGCCTGCCTTGCTGATGTATTGGCAAGTGGTTTTGTGTCTTTTTGGGGCGGGAGGGGAGCGAGGTTCTGCTTCTCAGGAACTGTTTCCTTCAAGAAAAAAACGTTCTCTTTGTTCTCCAGCGAGGACAGCAGCGCTCCCTCAAGCCACTGCTCTGTCTGCCCTCTTTGGAGGCAATGACAGTGGTGCAGGGCAGCGACCTCCTCAAGTTAAGCACAGTGAAGCATTAGTGAAGCTGATCCCCAGCTTTACTAACCAAGACTATAGATGGAAGCTTTTTAGTGTGTAGTCTGAGGAAGTCTGGGATTTGCTTCTCTTTAAGATCTTGCTTCTCTCACAAAAACCGTACAGATTTCTTTTACCTCCTTGGTAAACTTCCAGGGCAAGCCTTACCACGTATGGCCACAAGGGGGTGCTCCGCGCTTCTTCCTTCCATCCGCGCTCTAGGGCGAACCTCTTTTGGGTCCTCCTGGGGGAGCCCGAGAGGCCCTCGCAGAGGATAAGGAGCCCTTTCATCCGGGCTTTTTCACGTTGAGGGGCTGGAAACACTGTACCCAACGGTCCCTCCCTCTTCATTTGCATGTTCACTCCTTACCTCTTTTGATATCCACAAGCAAGGGAAGTCTAGTAGTCAATTTGCAGTGAAAAAAGTAGATTTTTAAAATACATATATATATTTCAGGACATCAAATGTCTTTTCCCCAATATCCTAGTTCTTAAGCTTGGATTGGAGATGTGTTGATACTTTTAGGAAAGTGGAGAGCTAGAAGCTGGAGCCTCGCTTCCCTCAGCTGCCCGTGTGTGGCCTGGGGGGCGATGTCTGGGGCCTTGGAATAAAAACACCTCTGTAAGCAGGCTATTTTGCCTTGCTTGGCATACCAGAGACAATAGTTCTGAAAGTGAGGGATTCTATATGTGAGAGGTGGGTGACAAAAAGAACTCAAAATAGAGTTTTATAAAATGGGTATTAGCATAACCACTGCTAAGTGGGGTTGAGGGAGCACAGCTTCCTATTCCATTTGTGACAATAAAACACTTAGGGAGGATAAGCCACTGGAGATTAAGACTATCTGTGTACTCACTATCCTACTATCCTGTTTTACTTCTGACTATCCTAAAATCTTTCAGAGGAGCTAATTGGCTATAGGCAAGGGACTAAGTTTAAACTGAGAACACAGGAGAACTATCTTAGTAATATTGACCAAAGACCCTCTTATCAATGGAATAGAACAAGAAGGAGAGAATTTTGTAAAGATTTTATTTTTAAGTAATCTACACCCAATGTGGAGCTCAAACTCACAAACTCACATGCTGTGCCCACTGAGCCAGCCAGGTGCCCCAGAAGAGAATTTTGATAAAGTTTTTTTTTGTTTTGTTTTTGTTTTGTTTTTTACTGTGATTGTGTCTCATCTCCCAGTGGGCTGGTGCTCTGGCAGAGCCCATGTCTGAGAGAGAGAAAACAGGACTGGGGAGGGAGTTCTCACAGGGAAGCTCACAGTTGGACCAGCCTTGGCCAGAGAGGGGTGGAGGCTTTCAGAGTTTGCTGATTCTAGGGTTTTTGCTGATACTTAAATTTCAAGAACAAAGAATTCACAAGAGACTGTGACTGCAGTCGTCATACTTAGATATCTGAAGTTCAACAACACAAGGGCTGACTCTAGTATGGGAATAAGGAGAATGCTGTTTTCGTCTGAACTCCTGCACTACCCAGAGAGCTCCTTCACCTCCCTAGGAGTGAGTTTCCTCCCCTGAAAAGTGAGAGTCTCTTTGTGCTTCCACGTGAGAGGCAAGAATTGGCTCACCCGGCATGTTTTCCTCTCCTCTTTGGCTGCCAGGAAACTCAAGTCAGATTCAAAGATTTAAGGAACTCTTCAGGCCCCTGGGCTTGATATTTCCTTCCTTGTTTTGACCTTCTGTTCTAACTTTTGTTTTTTTCTGATCTTAGTGGTTTTTAAAAAAATTTTTAATATTTATTTTTGAGAGACAGAGCACGAGTGGGGGAGGGGCAGAGAGAGAGAGGGAGACACAGAACCCGAAGCAGGCTCCAGGCTCTGAGCTATCAGCACAGAGCCTGATGCAGGGCTTGAACCCACAAACCGTGAGATCGTGACCCGAGCTGAAGTAGGATGCTTAACCGACTGAGCCACCCAGGCGCCCCTTTCATGTTTTTTTATTGCACAGATTTTTTACACTGCATCTCTAATCCTGTGTGTAATGAGCATGGTGTAAAAAAATGGTAAAGTGGGAGGGGGGGTCCCAGTAGAGGAGTTCCAGTGACCCTTACAACACTGATGTTCTGTGATTCTTAAGGGAAAAGCCACTGCACATATCTGAAGGTATCAGGTTTGCATGGAAGGGAGCTCGCTTACTGAGGGTCTTAAAGGTTTCAATAAACCTGTAAGGAGGGCTGGCCAGGATGTTCTACATCACTGGCACATGTCTGCAAAGGAGCCAGCACTTTGTGCTACTTTATAGGAAGATGGCTATTCTCTTGGGACTTTTATTATTTAAAAAATTGTTTGTTTAATGTTTATTTGTTTTTGGAAGAGACAGAGAGAGAGACAGAATGCAAATGGGGGAGGGGCAGAGATAGAGGGAGACACAGACTCTGAAGCAGGCTCCAGGCTCTGAGCTCTGAGCTGTCAAGCACAGCTCAAAGCCTGATGCAGGGCTTGAACTCAAGAACTGCAAGATCATGACCTGAGCCAAAGTCGGATGCTCAACTGACTGAGCCACCCAGACACCCCTCTCTTGGGACTTTTAGACTTGCCCTGTGAGAAATCTGGGGGAGAAATGCCTGTCTGAGGCAGGAGTCAAGAATCAGAAGCTGGATCAAAAACTCCAAGGAGTTTTGATGTTACACTTGAATTTAAGAAAGCCCAAGGGAGGGGTGCCTTGGTGGCTCAGTTGGTTAAGTGTCTGACTCTTGATCTCAGCTCAGGTCATGATCTTAGGGTCCTGAGCCCAGGCCCCACGCTGGGCTCTGGGCTGGGTGTGAAGCCAACTTAAGGAAAAATAAAAGAGAGAGAAAGAGGAAGGAAGGAAGGAAGGAAGGAAGGAAGGAAGGAAGGAAGGAAGGAAGGAAGGAAGGAGCAAGGAAGGAAGGAAGGAAGGGAGCCCGAGGGAATGTGTAAATGTATTTTGGGGGTGGGAGAGATTGGCTGAGAATAAGTAATACTTCATCTATTTCATCCATATGCTCATTTTGACTTTTTACTGTATCAAGTACTTTGATAGGGCTTGAATTACTTTGAGTGTTTATATAAGAATTAATTATATCTGTAACATCATGTATATCAAAGACATACTCCTACTTCGAGTAAATAAAAAGCTTTAAAATATATACTAAATAAATATCAATTACTAAGCAGTTATTCATTTTTGAAATATCACTTTACCAAAGGACCCATCATGGGTTCTAATAAATGTCCATATATGATTTGTTTTGACAAGGACTTTCCCAAGAGCACCGCTGCTCTGTAAACAGAAGAATTATACAGATGTTCTGGGGTTGATCGATTTAGATTTGGTTCTGATTTGTGCCATGAAGGCCAACAGTAAGTTGGAGAAATATGTTTCAAAGCCAGAGATAAAAGTTTGGGTAATTACGATCTATTCCTGAACACAAAGATTTGGTGCTATCTAGAACCCATGAAAACTGAACAATTTGTTCTTTTCTGCTGTAAGTCAGATCTGTTTTCCTTATGCCTTAAAATAGCCTCTGTCTTGAGTTTTCATTGGCCAGATTCTACTGGTTTAGTTCCATCCTGTTAGTTTTCTTGAACAAAGTCATGCTACCTAACGTTTTTTTAGACTTCCAGGACACCAGTCACGTAAACTCCTCTTTACCATATTGGGGGATAATGAAAACTTAGATTTGCTTTTTCCTCTGAGAAGGGTGGCAGGTGGGGGATCCCATTGATCTTTTCTGTCAGGGACAGATCTGCTTTCTGTAGAGGTAGACTCTGGACATCTCTATGCTTTCTCATCATAAGAGCTTATGTTTATTTATGTGTGATTACGTAACTCCTCACCATAACCTCTGAGGTGGGCGCTAACTTACCACCATGTACAGATGAGCAAATTGAGGCAAGTTGCCCTGGGTTCCATGTTGAATAGGAGGTAGAGCCCAGGATAGGATCAGGTCTGACTGCTCCTGAGCTCACCTTCTTAATGACAACCCTAGACTACATCACAGAATCCATAAGCTGGTCTGGAGTATGAAAAATCAAGCCTGAGTGGTAGAGATAGGAAGATAGAAATGTATCTAAAGGATGTAGGAATCTGGATCTATAGCTATAGGGGAGTAAGCAGTTGATTATGAGTTATATGGGTCAAAGAGAGTTGTTTGCTTGATTTACCTAGGTAACTGGCCCCATACTTTTCTCTTTGGAAAGACCTGGTCCAAAAGTAACCTGTGTTATTTGCTTTTAAAATTTTCAGGTACTTTTTTTTTTTTAACTGGCTTTTGGTTATCTGTTAAGAGTTTATCTGTTTGGTTTACAGTCTACCTATCTGGGTAAATTTGTCCCATTGGGAAATGAGACATTCTATTTTAATGTAAAAAGTTGAGGGGCGCCTGGGTGGCACAGTCGGTTAAGCGTCCGACTTCAGCCAGGTCACGATCTCGCGGTCCGTGAGTTCGAGCCCCGCGTCAGGCTCTGGGCTGATGGCTCAGAGCCTGGAGCCTGTTTCCGATTCTGTGTCTCCCTCTCTCTCTGCCCCTCCCCCGTTCATGCTCTGTCTCTCTCTGTCCCAAAAATAAATAAACGTTGAAAAAAAAAAAAAAAAAAACGTTGACAGCGACGAGTGGCCAGAAGTGTATAGTTCAAAGAGCTCAAATAAAAAAAAGAAAAGATGATATAAAGACAGTGTTGGGATTTGAGGGAGTCCACAAAGACCATTTGCTCTTTCCTGCTTTAGTTATACATTGATTGAGAAATGTCTAAAGAGGAAGACATATGGAGACTACAGTATTCCCTTAATTACAGATAAAGTGGGTCCTGGAAAATGAGGGAGCAGGGTTCCTAATGTGGTCCCCTGCCTCTCAGTAATGGGCAGCGCTGGCTTGGGGCAGGGTCCCTGTCTCCAGGAACTGAGCTCATCCATGGAAAGTTTAGCACACGGAGGAACGTGTTCTAGGCTAAGAGGGCAGAGCTGGGCTCCCTCTGCTTGGGTTTTCCTCCAAGTTCCCAAATCACATGAGCCACCCCAGTGCTCCAGTGTTGAAAGGGGGGAAGGGCTGAATGTGGCTGGGAGTTTGACCCTAAAGGAAGTGGACGAAACCTCAGGAAAAGGGAAGACTGACTGTCTAACAAATTGCAAGGAGAATCAGAGCCTTGGTTCTCTCTCTTTGGGAGTAAATTTGATATTTGTATTTAGCATCTATAAACATGGCAGCAGGTAGGTAAATTAACTTGCTTTTGTTCTATTTAAACTTTTAGATTCTTGGCTATCAGAACACCGTCTTCTTTGGTGGAGACTGTATATCCATGATCGATTACCTCTTTTGGCCCTGGTTTGAGCGGCTGGATGTGTATGGAATAGCTGAGTAAGACATTTGACTGTGGGGTTGCACTGGGTAACAAGCAGAATGACCAGCCACACAGCATGGAAAGTTAGGGATATTTAAAATAGATGAAGTTGCCCGGTGGACCTGGGTAGACCGTGTAGGGGTCCGCAGCCAGAACATGTGCTTTGTTCTGATACTCAGAGACGCTGAACTTGTATTGGCACCTGCTGTACTCCCAGTCCAGTGCATAATTGGGCGCTGGACAATTATGGCGTTGGGGAACTGGGTCCTGCCCCAGCAGAAGTGCGTCTGTACCCTCACGATGCGCGGGCTCACACCTACCCAGCCATGCTCTCCTGCACCTCCCACTTTGGCTGTCTCCAAAGGAAGATCACATAAAACATAGTTAGATATTTTAAACTATGTCTCAAAATACACATTACCAAAACCTGTCTCCTCTGGAGATGGAGTACTGAACCACGGATCGGGAACCCTCACCTCTTCCTGGATTTCCCACTCACCAGTGGTACTATTTTGAGCAAATCACTTCCATATCCTAGACCTAAATTTCCTGATCCATCTTTGAAAGGGCTGGGTCAGCTCCATTATTTCAAGGTTTGATGATGGTTTTACTGATTTTTAAAAAGTGTTTTTGGAAATGACTTGTTTCAAACTCCCTAAAGTAAAATCTAACAATGACAGAAGAATGTTTCTTTTTGTGGCGGGTGGGGGGGGGGGGGGGTTGTCCTTTTGTTGGTAAACAGTGAAGCCCAGACACCTTACTTCCCGGAGCAATCAGTCCACAAGCATTTTAACTTGTGGAAAGCAACAACAACTTCTGTAAATTCCAAACATGCACAGCTGTTCCCCAAATGAGCTTTTCCTCCAGTCAATGAGCATGACCAGTTGGTAATAAGGTAACTAAGATAACTTCATTGCCCAAACAAACCAGTCTTTTGTATCTTGTCAATCTAAGAAGCACGCCTGCCACCTTTACCCATGGCTTCCCTTTCAGACAAGCTAACCGTTCTTTCCTGTCCTGCAGCTGTTTGAACCACACGCCAGCTCTCCGGCTCTGGACAGCAGCCATGAAGCAGGACCCCACAGTGTGCGCCCTTCTCATAGATAGGAGCATTTTCCTGGGCTTCTTGAATCTTTATTTTCAGAACAACCCTGATGCTTTTGATTATGGGCTAACTTGCTGAGTCTCATTCTCCCCCCTCACATCCAGAATTCCCAAGCACGTCGTGACTCTACATCAGGGATTGTTTTGGTGGGTCAGTCAATCTCTGTTCATTTTCTTTGAGGTTCTCAATAAATGTAGAGACAGAAAATGTATTCTTTCTCACAACCCGTTTGTATGACTCCTCAGGCCTCTACCTTCTGATGATTCTCAAGAAATCTCAAATGCCCAGTGCCAATGTCCAAGCACATTTTGGGAGCCTGTGTGCCTCCTGGCTCCTTGGCCTTTGGCCCAGTTTGACCTCCGGATCACTGGTGCTCAGGCTGATGTGGAGATTCAAGGCCTGCCCATCAATGATGTTCATCACTACGGATTGGGCCCCTCCACATCCCTGGAGAGAGGAAAGCTGGAGAAGAGGAAGAGGGAAACTTTCCACTCCAGGCCCAAATACTCTCCATTTGGCAACTGAAAGCTGCTGTCCACATGGGCATGCATGCGTATCATTCTTGTTCACACTTTGGCGCTGGCCTGGGAGACACCGAGGGTCTTGTGACTAAAAAAATCCTGAAGCAGGAAATGAAACACCCGCTGTTCCCCTAGACCGACTACGTCAGAATTTCACCGGTGCTGTCAGGGCTCAGGATGGCTCACAGAATGTTCTATAGCCAACATCCTGCCTTGAAAAAATAAACAACGCCCCAAACCCAGTTACAGGCAAAGGTCACTTGGTTGCATTTGCGTCACACGCACTTTCACTTGGTCTCAACAGATGCCTCTGGTTGCCTGCTGTGTACCAAGCCCTGGGCCATGTGGGGGCGAAAGATGACAAAAACACAGGAGCCCCTGGTCATTCCATTCATCTTGGTGGAGGCTGTAGACTTCGTGCTTTGGAGCTGGTTCTCTGGCAGTGGGAACGCTTGTCTTGGCCCCATATGGCACCTTGACTGGCTCTGCCCAGCACTGCTCACGACCGAGGGTGACCGGGGGTGCCGGCAGGAACCGGATGCTGGCAGCTTCTATCACTTACCCCATAGGAATGGGACAGGGCTGTCCGATGCCATCTTATCTCCAGGTCTGGGGATCAGCCTGTCATCATTTCAGCTCTGTTCATGCTGAACCTCTTCTTAGCTTCCCAGCCGTGGCGAAAGACCAGGCAGTAGTGGGAGTGATGTTGTGACTTGTCGGTGCCCACTGAGCTGTCTGCAGCCCCTGCCTCTGACTCAGCCCAGCCAGCCCTGTTTCTCCCCACATCTCAGCCCAGCCCGGCCATCTGCTGCCTCTGGGTGGATTTTGACTCATGTCAATAGCTACGGGTGTGGCTCTGAGCCAGCTGGACAGACGCAAGCCTGCTTTGGTGAGGTGGCCCAATCTGCCAGAACGGGCGCCACGTGACGGGGGCAGTCTGCTCAGGATGGGGCGCCCTGTTGCCATGGCACCTGAGCCAGAGCAGAGCAAAGTCTGCGAGTCACATTTTCCTGGATCTTTGCTTGGCCCCTGTGGCCTCTCCTAGGACTCGGGGACTGATCGGACTTTGCAGGTGTAAAATCCTGTGTGTTGGCAAGTATTTGGCGTGAGACCAAAATTGCTGTTGACACAACAGATAATGGCATGTCTTTGGATGACCAAAACCAAAGATGTTCTCTTTGGGGCTCTACATACTAATTTAGGAAGCTTGCAAAACCAAGAAACACAGGATGAGAAAAGTGCTCGTGGGGAGAGGTTGCAGGCTGGTGGCCCACAGCCCAGTTTGGGAGGTGAATGCTTTTCGGCCAGGCATGCTCTCTGCAGTTTGCTGGGGTCACCTGCACTGCCTTCCACATCTTCCTTCTCCTTTATGCCACCCGTCTGCCCCACAGAGGAATCAGTTGTTAACCTCTGGATAAAAGTGTAAGGATTTAGCCTGGAGAAGAGAGGCAATTAAATAATGCTCCACAAGGAGCTTTTAAAATACCATGTCTTTCATTGCAGGAGAGGGCAGAAATAATATATTAGGGCTTTTTAAAAAATGCAACAATGAAAATAGGAATTCTTCCACCATCTCGTGTTGCAGAGATAACCGCTTTTAACAATTGGTGTATATCTTATAAAAAGCATGTCAAACTTACAGATTTAAGCTGAAAGCTGTTCTCTATGTCCTGCGGTGTGGAAAAAGAGAAAAATAGTTTGAAAGAGCCTCATTGTCATACATGAGGTTAACATCCGAATCCTTGACCAGAGGAGGTCCTGTGAAGCTCCCGTCCCTAGTGGTTCTGAACTGGAGCCCATCTGGACCGAGTCCAGTGACATCCTGGCTTGGTTGGGGGTAGGCTGGGTGGCTGGGACAGCTGGAAGTGATGGTGGGGGTAGGAGGAGATGGTGACTGTTACTTGAAGTTCCTTCTAGCTCAAAATCTCTCTGATCTCAGACAAAGCAGCAGTTGAGCGCGCGAGTGGCTTAAATCTGAATTATAAGGCCCGAGCTGGAGTGTTTCTTCTGTGTGTGCCCTCCACATTGCCCTTTGGAGCTCTGGGTGCAGGTGTGTGTGTGTGTGTGTGTGTGTCTCTCCTTTGATTCCTCAGTTTCATGCGTTGCCTGGTCCACCTTTCCTTTGTCAAAGTCGAGGGCCTTCTTGACGCAGGGGGAATGTGCTGCTTTGCCTTCAGAACCAAGCTTGACTCTTGGGTGGTTTATGTTGGCCTGTTTCCATTTGTTACCTAAAGTCTTCACAAATAACCAAATATCCAGCCCAAGGGGGCTCTTGTTGATTAGCCTCCAGCCTCTCTCTCCCTTTCCCTCCCACACAGAACACTGTACCTGCCCAGGAGACTCATTTCCCATTCATCTTCCTCTGTGAGTCCCTGGAAGCCTGGCCATTGGCTTTTTCAAACATTTTGCTCCCATCTGGCTTGTCAGAGCTCTTGAGCCTTTGCGAATACTGTTTCCTCCACTCTCCCAGTCTTCCTCAGAGAAGCCTGTTGTTTTGTTTTGTTTTTTTCAACCAGCCTTTTCTCTGGCAAAGTTCAGATAAAAATTCTTCTTTGTGTAAAGAGATAGCATACCAGTGTGGATAAGAATAGGGCTGTTCGGTCAGATATTCTGAGCTCATGTCCTAGCTCTGCCACTCATTAAATTCTGTTGCTTAACCTTTCTGAGCATCAGTTTCTTATCTGTAAAATGAGACCATTGTGTTTATTTCGTAGGGTTGTTGAAGAATACTGGGATCATCCACGTAAGGCCTCAACACTTGCCAGGTAAATGCTCAGTGAATGGTTGGAAACCCTATCATCATGGTGAGACTTCTGTGAAGGATCAGACTTGACCGCTGTGTTCATTCTCCCATGACTTTGTGGGACATGGTGTCCTACATTGTACATGGCTTGGTTCATGGTTTGGAGTGTTTCCTGGTTCCGTGTGTGGGTTTGATCTCAAATGACCTGTGAGCCCTTGGAAGCTGGGACTTTTCTGTCTCCTCCTCCTCTTCCTAGCACCCCAAGCTTAGTTTAATACTGAGTCCCCAGATCTTGCCACATTGTTGATGATAGTAAAATAAATACCCTTTCCCACGTTGCGAAGAAGTACTCAGATTCTCACTTCTTGGCCTGCTTGGAGCACACTTAAGGGAATGGATTTGAAATGACCAAGGGCCTGTGCAGCTGTTAGGCAGCTTGGGTGCCACATGGAACACACCAGCACCCCAGGAGCATGGTGCTCATGGAAAGGATGATCACACACGTGCTCCAGGCAAGAGCTGTGGAATACTGTCTTGTCACTTTCTCCCAAGGATCCACTGCACCAAGACTCCCCTTGTAGACAGCAGGGGTCCAGGCGGCCTACCTTGTCAGTAGCAAATGGCCTGCAGGGTGTGGCTCAAAAGCAAAAATCAGCTCCCTGGCATACGGGGCAGGCTAGAAAGAGCATTTGCAAGCCCAAAGCAACTGAGGCAGGCTCTGACTGTGTAGCCCACCCAAGGGAGCCTGAGCGGACCCTCTCCTGGGAGCACAAGACGGGTTTCTGAACCTAGGATGGCTATCTGTTAGCAGGAGCAGCCTTTGATAAAAACAGATAAATCTGTTTCCAAAGCCATGCAATATTTGGGTTATTATGCTTAGGGATTTAGAAAGTCTCTCAAAGGATGTGTGTGTGTGTGTGTGTATGTGTGTGTGTGTGTGTGTGTATTTGCATGTTTCTGTGCATTTCTGCCATAGGAGGAAGGTACCAGGATAAATAATTAGAAACTGTACAGATGGGAAGGTCAGGAATTGTTTTTTAAAAGTCCATCCTAAAATAAATGGTAATTGGCCATTCATTTGCTAAAGAGCAAGGCCCCCTTTGGAGACTTTATCTGGGACCATCTGATGGTAGCAGGGGTGTGGTGGGGAACAGACATTCCACCTGCAGAGGCTGCCAGAGGAAGAGCTAGCTGGGGCTCTGCTAACCTAAAACCTAGGCCTCAGGTTTATGGAGGAAGGAACCCAAGGTAGAGTCAGAACAGACAACCTTCCGTTTATGGAGAGCTCACTATTTTTGTTTTTGTTGTCCTTGACTTTATCACTCAAGTCCTAAAGCTAAATCCTACCTTTTTACCCAATCTTCTCAATGGCTGTATGAGGTGGACAGCGTGATCCCGTTTTATAGAAGAAACAGGCAAAACCAAGGCTCGTAGAAACTAAGAGACTTGCTGAGACTTGCTGGCATAGCTGGGATTTGAACACAGAACCCAAGCTCTTAGTCCCTGTGCCACTTACATGGTCTGGAATCTGACTCATTGGTCTTTGCACGGCTTTGTCATGAGAGAAGCTGGGTATCTAGTGGGCAGCACCTTACATGTGGGCCTCCATTTTGAGTGGGCACATGGAGACAGGGCAGGGGTCCGCACTTCCTTGTCTCTCTCTGGATCGCTAAACATTCAGGCTGAGTGATCTTGCTACTCCAAGTCTGGTTCTGGATGGGTGGAGCTTTAGTAGCTTCCCTGCCTGGCCAGGTTATAAAATGTTGCAGGACACAAATGTGTGGAGAGGGCTTCTTGGGAATTGGTCCCAGCAAAGCTATGGGTCTCAAGAGGGTGGAATGCCACCAACCTCTGCCCTGCATCAGGTTCTACTTAAGGCCTCTGCTGTCATCTTGGTTGGCCCGGATTCCTGGGGTAGGGGGTCGGTATGGGCTGACTTATGGTCCTTGGCTGGGAGATCCTGGGGCTGATTCAGCACTAGTCATGCTGTTTGAAGGAGCCTCAAGACAATAGTCAGCCACTGGAGGTCCAACTACTGTCCCAAGAGATATCTGGCCCAACATAGTTCAGTCTACTCTCCAGAAATAAGTGAACAGAGAGGCCTTGGGGGCTGCGTAAGTCATCTCTGGCCAGGCAGGAAGACAGGCCCAAGGGCGGCTTGTAGAAAGGGGTGGGAAGTGGGTCTTTGCTTTGTTTCTATCTTAAATAAAGTTACCTTAAGAGAAATCTAAAAGATCACTGATCAGTGGGTTTTAAAGAAACAGATGGGACCAAATTCTTCCCAATCCCCTACCCCACCCCTGTCCTGCAAATCTCACCTGGCACTTTTAAGACCTACCTTTTCCCAGGAAGAAAAGAAGCAATGTCTTTGAACATCATGGAGATTTATGTGGTTCCATCTTGCTGGAAGAGAATTTGTTGTTGACAGTTTTATTTTCTGGTTTCTTTGTGGGGCTGTAGAGGAACATCAAAGGAATAGAAAATGCCACTTACATAGTGAAAGCAGGGTCCTACATTGTGCAGAAGGAAATAAACCAGCCCTGGGCCCAGATGAGCAGAACGCAAGCATTTGGGAACAGAACGACAATCATTTTGATTTGATTTTCTTTGGGGAGGCCCTTCCCATTTTCCTGGGTATAAGGGAGCTTAAAGCTGTTACAGCCCAAGCCCAAAGCTGATCTGGGAGTTCTCAAATTCCCTCTGGCCATGCAGGCCTCAGAGCCGCTTCAGTTCACTTACAATTCCTTAATGCTCTTTGCTATTCTCTGGCTTATATTTTGGCCATCAGTTTTGTCTTCTTAATAGATCCACATCCCTGGGTACAGAGCCCTTGTCTTAGACTTCTATTTCCCACATAGTGCCTGACTCAGGATAGAACACAAGTTATGTTGCTCAGTACTTGGTTAAAAATGCCTTTTCCTCACTCTGGAGTTAAGATGATGGAATAAATCTCAGGCAATAGTTGATTTTTATGGTAAGATACCTGGTGGTGAACCCATATATACCAAATTGATGAGTACATATTATAGCAATTACCAGAAGGGCAGATCACTTCAAAGCGGGCTTTATGCCTGGAGATGTCCACTGCAGTGCTGTTTATAATAACAAAAAAAGTGGAGCCACCGTAACTGTTCCTCAGGAGGAGAGGCTGGGTAAATTAGGGTACATGCATACATACAGGGAGGTAGTAAGCCAGCAGCTATTCTCAAGAAGAGAGTAGAACCAAATGTTCAAAATGGTATCCAAGGAAAGTTAGATGGTATGATGCAATTTATGTAAAAAGAAATGGGGTGCATGCACACATGTGATACATACATAGAAAAATTTTGGAAGGCTACACAAGAAATTTCATATTGGTTATGGCAGGGGAATGGATGGAGATGGGGTGGGTACTTTTATCTTGTTACTTAATTTTTCTGGCAATGAATTTTTTTAATCATGACTGTATTGTTTTTATTAAAAAAAAAAACCAACTAGTTAGAAAAATAAGCGATCTTTGGATGCCATCTAAAGGATGCTCTTTCCAGTGTGGGGGGTTGAGGGCAAGGCAGAGGAGGGTGAGCAGGGTGGGCACCAGGCAAGCGGAGGGCGCGTGTTTCCCACACTGAGTGGTTATTGGTGCTGTCCGCTCCTGATCTGCTGGCCAAACCAAACAACCTTCCAGCTCTATCCCAGGAGGTGGAGAAAGATGGAGCATGAGAATGTTCTGAATCACAGCCTATGGAGTGACTTCAGTTAAAACTTCCAGGACAGGGGTACCTGGCTCAGTCGGTTAAGCCTCGGACTTCAGCTCAGGTCATGATCTCACGATCTGTGGGTTCAAGCCCCACGTTGGGCTCTGTGCTGACAACTGGGAGCCTGGAACCTGCTTCGGATTCTGTCTCCCTCTCTGCCCCTCCCCCACTCACGCTTTTTCTCAAAAATAAAACATTAAAAAACAGAACTTCCAGGACATTCACTGACCCTGCCAGTTGCCACCTATCCCACCCTGGAAGTTGGCCGTAACCCCCTGCAGCACCTAGCACGGTGCTGACCACATAGGGGCTTCATGGTTTGGGGCAGATGAAGTTACTGTCTCACTCAAAAATCAACAATGGCTTACCACTGCTCATTGTATGAAGTTCAAACTTACCTTGGTTTACTTTGCCTTCAAGGCTTTTCTGTGATCAGCCCCAACATTTTCAGACTCATTTGCTATGATTTCTCTGTATCTATCAGCATATATACCAGCCCTGCCTGGGTTCAAATCCTGGCTTTGCTGCTCACCCTTCTGTGCCTTGGCTTCCTCATCTGGAAAACGGGAGAATAACAACAGCACCCACATCACGGGGTTGACATGGGAATTAAATGCATTAATACACAGAAATGCACGTAGGAGGGCACAAGGCAGATGGTACTTAAATGTTGCCTACATCTATTATGCTTTCCTAGCCTCATTCCATGGTTCTGGCTGGAACACTCTTCCTGGTCAGTCCTACCCATCTTTCAGAAGCCATATCAGGCAGTGCCTATCCCCTTATCCCCCCAGGGTAATCAGTGGTTCTTGGACTTTCAGAATCACTTGGGGAACTTGGCAAAATGCAAATTCCTGGGCCAGACTCCTAGAGACTCCACTGCCGTCTGCAGCGTGGCCCAGAAACCTGCACCCAGGGGACACCCGTAATGTGTCTTTTGGGGCCACACTTGGTAAAACAGCCGGAACTGGATTTCTCCTGTGGATTCACCGGTATTTCCATCATTCGTTTTTTTTAAATTAAAAAAAAAAAGTTTATTTATATTTAAGGGGGGGCGGGGGGGGGCAGAGAGAGAGGGAGATACAGAATCTGAAGCAGGCTCTAGGCTCCGAGCTGTCAGCACAGAGCCTGACACTGGGCTCAAACTCATGAGCCGTGAGATCATGACCTGAGCCGAAGTCGACACTTAACCGACTGAACCCCCCAGGTGCCCCGTTTCCATCATTCTTGTGGCCCTTCCCAACCTAACCAGCGTCTTGGCCTCAGGCCGCCTTACTCCTTTCCGTGTGGTCAAGAGGTGCAGCCAAATGTGGTTCTGGATTATGTCACACAACCAGTGAGCGGACGCCCGGTGAAGTCAAATAGGCTTGGCCAAGGGAAGAGCTTCCTCAGAGAAAGAGGCCTGGGGGTCCTCAGTGGAAATGCCTCAGAAGTGCCCTGAGGGACTAAAGCTTCCACTTGAAAGATCATGTCTTTCCTCAAAAACCAGAAGCTTCGTGTTCCTTCTCTCTCCCACAGTTGTTGGCACATCATGCTCTGTGACATAAGGTCTTGTGCTGGTATCTACCATGTTCCCCTTCTGGAACTCTGTAGGCTGCTTCGAAGATGGGCTAGAAATGTTCTACTGCATTATTTGTAAAAGTTTCCCGCAAGTGTAAGAATCAAAAGGGAGTGAAAGCTTCCGATGGTCAACAGGAAACCCTCCCCACTCCCCAACTCTGCTCTGGGAACCTCACAGACTTCCTGAAGTAAAAACAAACACCGTGACCAGTTTCTACTTCTTGTAAGAATTTAATTCTTCCTTTAATATAAATAAGGCAGCATGAAACACCGAGAGCCCTGCTGCTCTCTGCTTCAGAAGCAGCTTTGCTGCATAAAGACCCCCATTTCCCCGCTGAGTTGGCATCTCTGAATAAACAAGAGGCCAGAAGGTTATTTTTCAGTGAACTTTCTTCTGGGAGCCAAGGGAGGTTCAGGCTTGGTCCTGGCTTCTGGAGGCTGGTTCCTGGCTGTGGGGTCTCCTCCAAGCACAATAAGATACGGATGAAGGAGGGGGGAATGCAAGGCACGGGCAATAATAAATATGGAAATTCAACCCGACTCTGGAAACAAGTCCCAACTGAATGGGGGGCCTGGGGCTACTGTTGGGGGCCACGTGGTCACGCCCCTTCCCTGCAGCCCCAGCCGCCAGTCTGTGCAGTCTGACTCCGGCTCACACGGAAGGGTTCCTACAGGTTTCAGTGTTCCATCACAGCCCAGCCTGCTGCGAGTAAACCCTGGCAGGCAAACCGGTTGTCCATCTTCCAGAGCCCCTGGGGCCAAGTGAGAGGACCTCTGGGGTCAGGACAGGATCCTCTGCAGCTCATGGTGAGCCTGACAGCCTGGTGGACCGGGTAGGCTGTTCAGCAGGCATGGCCGGCTTAAACCCTGGAGGGGAACCCAGGTGCTGGTGCCGGCGCCCTCATTCTTGCCTCCCCCTCGGCTTGGTGTAAGGGTTACTGAGGCAATGCCATGAGAGGAACTCCCAAAGGGCCAGTGAAGCCACAGGTGGAGGAGGAGTGGCTTCCCAACCCCCCTAAACAGGCCTGGAGACAGGCCAGCGCCTACCACAGGCTCTGGCACCTGCCCAGTGACCGGGGCCCCTGGCTGCACTGAGGTGACCTCTCTGGGGTTTGGGGGCTGGGTCTGCACTACCGTCCCTGTGTGCTCCCAGTCAGCTGAGCCTCTCCGGGTCTTGGTCATCTGTGTGGCTGGCAAGGCCCCTTCCAGAAAAGAGGGTTCTGTGCAGTGAGGGAGCCCCACTAGAGAGAGCAAGTCTTGGGGCCAACAAATGGAGCTGGGTCTCCCCTGGCCTCCAGGCACTCCTCCTTTGGGACCGAGACCCTGCTGAAGAAAACTCAGGGCTACAGCATCTGTCACTTCTCAGCTCTGCAACTTTCTCTAAACCGGGCATCAGAGGTCAGGCTGCGAACCAGACCAGAGTACCCTGGGTGTAGGTGCTATCCTTTATCCCACTCACCCTGTGTCTCTTGGAGCTTCCACCTTCGGTATCTGCCCTCCCCCACCACGTGGAGACCCGGCTGTGGCGAGAATACAGAGGGGTGAGGGGCCGTGGAGCTTGTACCCTGCACGGTGTGTGGCATCCACAGAGTTCAGCACACTGGGGGAAGGGGTGGGGTGAGGGGGTGCACCCTGAGATGTGTAGCTGAAAAAGCGGCCACATGAAACTTCTCTCTGCCACCAAGTACCCACTTCTGTGCAACAGAGACACTGGCCTCCTGGGGCCTCAAATCTCTACCTGGTCTTTTTTCCAAATAGCTTAAAAAATGGCAGCTGCAGTTAGATTCCTGTTTTGCAGGCTGTGGACAGAAGGTTGCACATTCCCACGGCTGTCCCTATTAGTGCCTTGGGTGCAGATGGCCGGGGCCAAGAGTGACTGGAAACAGGGTGCAGGGTCTTAACATGCTACCCTGTCAGCCCTCCTAGAGATCGTCTATTGATATCCAAGTAAAGACTGGACCTAGGAGGTAAAAACTGCACTCAAATCGATGTTTGTGTTGTCTTTAACTTAGTGTCCCTGGAGTACTTCATCATCCTCTTGGCCATTTGTGGTGATCCAAAAGTAAGCTGCAGGGCGTCCACCAAACCCAGACCGTAACCTCACCAGTAGGCCCCAGTTGGCATGAAAGCAAACCAGCTTCCAGTGTGGGATTCTTTCCTCCGGGCTGTAGGGCCTGGATTCCCTGGTGGGCTGAGGCTCCCAACAAAGCCCACTGTTTTCCCAGGACAGGCCCTGTAGACACTCCCAGAGGTGTGGACATGTGGGGTGTCCTGCACCCCGGCCCTCTGGGTCCTGGATACTTTACAAGACAACAGCTTTTGGGGGCAGGCTGCCATGGTCTGAGGGGATATGTAGGGAATACTCGCTAATGAGCACTGGGGCGTTCTTCAGCATCTCATAGAAGGAGTCCACCGTCTTCCGGTAGAGACTTCGCTGCAGGACGAAGGGCCGGAAGAGGTTGAGAGGCTCGGCCCTGCGAACGGCCTCAGGGAGTCCCATGGCATTGGGCGCCTTGCGGTTGCCAATGAAGAAGTGAAGGAGCTTCTTCTCCAGCAGGCTCTTCTCCAGGAATCGGAGCAGCTCGTGCAGGCGAGCATTGAGCTGCCCGGCCTCCCAGTCGGCGGGCCGCCGGGAGACCAGCAGGTGCAGGAGGGCTGTCTTGAGGTGGTAGTTGCTGAGCCCACTGGGGCCAGTCAGGCGGCTCTGCTTGGACAGCAGGAAGGAGGCGATCTGCAAGCAGCTGAGGTGACAGGCACCCTCAGGCAGCGCCTTCGACGTCATCCTGAGGAACTGTCGCTCGTAGACGGCAAAGGACAGGAGCCAGTCAGTGCTGGATGCCGGGGCGTCCCCAGAGGGCTCCCTGGGAAGGTGTGAGACAAAGTACAGGTCCGAGTCGTCACACTGGATCACGGGAATCAGGTTGAAGGGCATGAACTTCCCTGAGCGGAACCTGATCTTGAGGGACCCAGGGGAGTCCAGCTGACCAAATGCCAGGTCGAACTCGTATTTGTGGGCAATGCGGTGCCAGGCTCTGGTGAGGGCCGTCTGGAACCATTTCATGACCTGCATCGCGTCCAGGTATGGGGCGCCTCTGGCACACAGCAGGGTTTCCACCTCGCTGCCTGGCCGCGCCAGGCTCTTCTTGCCGTGGAGGAGACACAGCATGTCTTCCCCGAGCTTGGTCTTGTCGCAGATGCAGCCCAGGGGATCCTCGTCGGCCCGGACCACCTTGATCTGGCCGTAGCCCTGGCGATCCAAGGGCACGGAGTGGCGGGAGCAGCAGAGCTCTGAGTGGAAGTGGTAGGGCTCGGGGGGCATGAAGGGCACGAAGAGGTCGCACAGCAGCGGCCTGTCCACCTGCCAGTTCTCATACATGCTGTCCACGCCAATGAAGTCCTCCACCTCCATGTCTGTGTCGCGGTTGCAGAGGCTCCTCAGGGCCTCCAGCAGGTCATCCACAAAGCCTTCCACAAACTCCCGGGTGCGGGCCGCGTCAGCCGTGGCCCCCCGGATGCAGCGCTCATAGAAGTGGTCGAGCGTGCCCTTGTTGGGCAGGATGAGGCCCCGGAGTGGAGCACCCTCCAGGCCGGGCAGCTCATCCTCATCCCCGCCCGGGCACTCGGGTGAAGGCGCGTCCTGGTGGTCCTGCCGCCACACCTCGATCACCAGGAAGAGGATCATGCACAGGGTGCTCCACAGGTCCCAGGCCGTGCGGCTCTCGTTCTGCTGCTGGCCTTCCTCCGCCACCCGCTCCAGCGCCTCCTTCTCCGCCGCCAGCTGGGCCACCTCCTCCTCCAGCCGCAGCTGCTCAAGCTGCAGCTTCTCCTGGTGTGCCTGCATCTTGCGGATGATCTCCTCCTCGTTCTCGGGGACCGTGGCGTTCTCCCGCGGGAACAGCAGCGGGTGGTTGATGATGGCTGTCACCACCACCAGACACACTCGGAAGAGCCCCAGAGCCATGGCTGCAACTTTCCTGTCACACAGAGACACAGATCAACGGTCACACCCAGCGTCTCTCCGTGAGGCTTCTTCCCCGGACCCTCACACCAACCCCTGCCCCATGGAGCTGGTGAATGTTTCATGGCTCTTCTCCCACCCAACCCGCGGTCTCCTTGTGTGCTTCCGTGGAGCCTTGGAAGAAAGAACTGCAAAGAGTCCCACACCAGCAATCCTGGCTGAGCAACCCACAGAGATGGCCCTGTTTCTGTCTTCCCAGGTTTTCCTCTCTCTGGCAGGAGCAACCCACTTTCCCCAGCAGTCAACCATTTTCTGCTCCCTGTCCTATGGCTTGGGTGGATAATTCCATCCCGGCTCCAGGGAGGAACATACAACTCAGGCCCAAGCTACTCCCTGCCCCGACAGTGTGGATTCAGTGAGGAGCAGAGGACCTCACTGGGGCCAATGGGAGGGAGGCCCAGGTAGGATTTGTTGGGGCCGTTGGGGAGAAAGACTTGCCCTGTGGCCTTCGTTTGCCAGGGAACAAGATTATAGCTGCCGGTGGCTCTCCAGCTGCCTCAAAGGGGGGACTGCTTGAGAAAGATGCCAACATAGACAAAAGCAGACTCTCTGGATCCATTGCCTCTGGACTTTTAAAATCATATAAATCAATGATTTCTTATGCTTTGTTTCTATCGGTTTGAGTCATTTTTCTATCACTTCAACCCATCTCCCCCCACTGAATTCCTTGTGGCAAAGGGGTCTTTCCTCAATGCAGTAAAGCCTAGTGGTTGAGAACAAGAAGGCTGAGTCCCAAGTAATTAGCTGTGTGACCTTGGGCATGTCAACACATCTCTCTGAGACCCAGTGTCCTTACTGTACAAGAGGAAAGCCACGGTAGCCACAGGGTCACAGTACTGATGGATGCCGTGACCTGTGAAAGTGCGTACACAGCAGTGGATGGTGAACAGCATATATTCATCCAATAGCAAGTGCTGTTGAAGCAGTTTTGGGCCCTTGTCTTCCCCCGCTGTAAACCTCTCCTGATATGTGAGGCCTCACCCCAAATACAGACACTGACCTCCTGGCCTTCTCCTTGGTAGAGCTCTCCCCAGGGCCATCTTGGAGACAACCAGAGTGACTGAGCCATTGGATTTGCTCTCATGAATCTTCTAAACTTTAAATCTGACTTCTTAGTGTGAAGGGCAATACTCCATTCCTCCAGGACAAATGGAGTTTTAGATCTCAAGCGACTTTTAGGGAAGAGCTAACCCCATTCAATCCTGGGAATTTGTTAGACACGCAAAACCTTGGCCCCATCCCAGACCTACTGAACCAGAATCTGCATTTTAATACCATCCACATTAAAGTCTGAGCCTTCTATTACACCCTCTCCTCTCCTAGGCAGGAAGCTTGAGAAGTAAAAACGGGCCTTTTCCATACTTGCCCTGCTCCCCCTGCCTGGGACCTCAGCTAGGAGGGCAAATGGCCAAATGAGGTCGTTGTCAGACAACAAAAAACACAGAGGGCTCCCCTGGCCCCCTGTATGCCAACACATGCTGATAGGAGCTTTTCCACTTTGCTTGAGCCCTATTTCTTAACCTTCAACTTGCACCCTTATAACCACTTGTTCGGGTTCTTACCCTAATGGTGCCAAGGAACAGGTATGTGTCATCAGGTAAATAAAACCTCTGCAGATTCTGGCCAGCAGTGCCAGGATGTACACGACCCGAGTTGCCACACTTGGGAAAAGCCCGCTGCTCAGATGTGACTCCATCCTAGACACAGCTGGACACGCAAGCAGGAACCAAAAGAGGGGTCCGCCTGCAGCCGAATTCAGTGTGCACACACACTCAGGCCTCAGGGGTGCACTTGAGGAGACGGAGGACAGGAGAAAGTGGAGGAAGTCAGACCGGAAGGTGGGCGGGCTGAGGAAAAAGGACAGGGGGCAGCTAGCCAGCTTTTCTTCCCCAAGACCAGGAGCAGTGTGCTAGAGAACTGCAGGAACAGGTCAGCCCTGGTTTCCACATTAGAGACACATCAATGGAAAGTTTTGCCAGGGTGGTCCAAGCCTGGCTTATTAACACGGGTCAGGGTTTTAAGATAAAGGTGTGCTAACAGGCAGAGCACCAGGCAACAGCCAGTTAGCAGGTAATTTGGGGGTGTTGAGGACCTTGAGGGCCCCTGTACTACAGGCCACCTTGGGCACAGCAGGCCCTGACAAGTCACAGTAATAATCCTGGGCAACCCCTGACCCGGGAGGTTAGTCTTCATGTGAACTCAGGATAGGCTGCTACCGAGTGGGCAATGGCACCATTGTCAAACCTTAAGACTGGGAAGTCTTCCTCCTCCCTCCCCAACAGCTTCCACAGGGCTACCTGTGTGCATCCTCGGGCCCTGTTCAAGGGCTGTAATGGCCTCCTTGTACTGTGACAGACAAGGTTCAAAGCTCCAAATGAACTGGAGCCATCGACTCTGTGTGCAAGGGGTTAAGAGGACGGATTCCAGAGTAGACAAGACAGAGCCCAGCACATGCTATGTGACCTTGGACAAACAACTCAACTTCTTAGACCCTCAGTCTCTTCATCCATAAAATAGCAATAATATCTGCCGTTGCAAAGCTTGAACGAGGTAATGCATATAAAGCACTTAACCAAAAAAAAAAAAAAAAAAAAAAAAGCTCTTAGCTTTCCTCAGAGCAAGTTTTCTTATAAAAGTGTAGCTGTGAAGTGATGGGATGGGGAAACACAGTGAACCTGCCTGCAGGGGTTCCTGATGGGCCACACAGATGCCTCTACAAGGTACTCAGGAGGATGCAAGCGGCCCACAGTACCACGGACAGTTGGACAGCTGTAGGGTTACAAGACTTGCTGGGAGCCTGAGGGAGAGGGTGACAAAGTGGAAAGAGCCTGGGCTATAGAAGCAGACAGGCTTGGGTTTGAAACTTTACTCCTTGCTGAGTGGTCTTGCTTCTCCAGGACTCCACTGCTTTACCCGTGAGATGGAGCTAACAGCAGACCCTCCTTCACAGGGAGGTTGAGTTAAGGGAGATAATTCATCTCAGGTGCTTGGCACAGAGTAGATGCCCTACAGCATCAGGGCCTTCCCCTTAGGCCTCTGCAGGCCTCTGTTTTCTCACCTGCTAAGCACACCCTGCCAAGTCCTAGGAGTGCGGAGCAAAGCACGCTCAAAAGTGCTGTGAAAGCACAAAATGCTCCCCCAGTATTGCTGTCCCTTGGCATGCCACTCTGCCCACCCTGCCCTCCAGCAAAGGGGAGAAGCCTCTGGAGGCCTGGATCCTCCCGGAGGTGGAGTTCTGACTCAGTCCTTACTTAAACCGCAACTCCCTCCCAGGGATCAGATGAGGTATAATTTTGCTTTTAACGTGTGGATAGGCCGGCTCTGCCTATGGCACCCTAAGGGATGGCGAACAGGCCGTGGCCGCTCAGTGCTCACTAGATGGGGCCGGGGTGGATCCTCTACTTTTCCTCCCCAAAACAAACCAAAGGGAACACTGCCCTGGGGCCACTGGGCCAGAAGAATGAGAAGGAACCAGAGTGGTGTGAGTCTTGTTGGAGACCACAGGGACAGACAGGTATCTGGGAGCCTCTCCCAGAGCCATGGATATATATGTGCGCCTCCCCCACCCTTCCCAAAGGGCCCCTTTCCCCCAATTTGAAAACTGTCCACCTCTGCATTGGCCCAAGGCTCTCAGCTCTACAAGGCTGCCCCAGGCATGTGGTCCAAGACATCGATTGGGTTTGGCTTGAAAATTAACTTGGGTTCCTCTGAGGGCTTTTGTCTGTCTGCTTGCCAGGAAGCCAGCAGGAAACCTGCTGAGTTCCTCTCCACCACTGCCCTTGCCTACAGAGTGCAGTGGCCCATGCAGGTCACAGCTAAACTTAGCCTGGCAAAGGGCCAGGGTCACGAGGCAGCAGGGGCTGGGCAGAAGGCTGCAGGTGGTCAGCCCAGACTAATGGTTTTCTCAGACCCTTATTCTGAGCCCGGCCGGAAGCCTCAGACTCTGGGGGAGAAACCCCAGATGCCTTCTCTATTCCCTGGGGTCTGTCACTCCTGCATCCCCCCACCCCCACAATCACAGCTTAATCCAATGAATGCCACTAAGAGTTGTCTAATAGATATATGCTTCTGTTTATCAAGCCCTCACTAGGATGTGCTGGGTGCACAGTGCCCCTGCCCCCCATAACCTTCTACGTGGTGGGTATTATCCTGGTTTCACAGATGGATTAACCAAGCCCAAGAGACAAAGAAATTTTCTAGCCACACTACGAGAAAAGGCGCAGCCAGGTTGAGATGCAGTCTGTTCTGCGTGCTTCCACTTGCACAGCCCAAGTTCTTTCCACCCTGCTATGTTTACAAAGCACCTACTACGTGCAAGGACCATGCTGGATGCTGCAGGGCCCTCACAGATGAGGGCAGCATGATCCCAGGCGGGAAGAACACCACAGTTCATGAGCGGAGGCAGACAGCCACCCGGGACTGTCACAGAACAGAATGAGCTGCGGGCATAAATGGTACATGAGCAGTAGACCACTAAAACGCAGAGGGAGAGAGTTTCGTTTCTGTTCTTTGGGGGCTCCTCCTTGTCTGTGGACCTTCCCTGTGCTCACTGGCTGGGGAGATGTGGGTGTGCAAGCCCTCGGCTCCATATCCACCCAGTACCCTCCTTCCAGACAAATTCCTACAACAAACCTGAAGCAGTGAGAGCCTGTGTCCGGCCCCACGTGTTCATCAACACCCCTTCTGCCCCACCAGCTGCCTACCCCCACCCAGAGCTAGCTGTCTGTGGCTTCAGCAGCAGGGGTGCCCAGGACCCATTTCTCAGCAGCCAGCAGTCCCCTGGGACGGTGGTTCTCAAAATATGGTCCCCACTAAGCAGCACTGCAATCACCTGGGGACTTGTTAGAGATGCAAATGTTCAGGTGCAATCTCAGACCTGCTGATCAGAAATTCCAAGGCTGGGGCCCAGCACCTGGTGTCTTAACAAGCCCTTCGCGGGTGGGTTCCAGTGCCCACTCAAGTCTGAGAACCAGCCCTGCCCAAGCCAGGCAGGTCTCCAGGGAAGAGAAAGGTGTGGCTCCTGCAGTGTCACGGCAGCCCCGACCTGCAGCTCGCCAAGACCTTGCCCCACGCCCAGCCTGTCAGGTGCAATTAGCTGTGCTAATTACAACAGCAAAAGTGGCCCAGTCCCTGGCGTCATCTTCAGAGCTGAAAGGAACAGCTGAGGTCGTTTCTTTATGAAACAAAATGAAGGAGGTGGGTTGGTGGCAGGAGAAGCCACCTGCAGTCCAGGCCCCATGGGGTTACTGGGCCCTATCCCACTGCTTAGGCTCTGCACCCTCTGAGGAGGCAGGGGCCAAGGGAGACCAAGCTGTTGGTAAGTTTGGGCTGAACCCCTACTGTGTGCCTGGTCTTGTGCAGGTACAAGGTACACAGTTGTTTGGGAGAAATAAAGCCACAAATTTAATAAAGTCAGAATTCAATGTTGTACTCATCTAAGCCCCATTTTATAGATGAGGAAACTGAGACCTAGAGAGGAGGCATGCCCAACGAGGAGGGCAGGGTGGAGGTGGTCCCGGTAGGCATCACCCTGTGGACCCTCACAGGGGTTCCCGCACAGACCGGAGAGAAGTGGTGCTTCTACTTCTGCCAAAATTGACAAGGCTGAGCACTCTGCATGCATTTTGTCATTTGATTTTCAGAACATTAGTCAGGTAGCTGCAACATCCTATTTTGTGACGAGACTGACGACAGAAAGGTCCACTGTGTGACTTCTAAGACTCCCTGTCTGCAGTGAGTCTGTCCCCCTCCTTCTGCTCTCCCTCCAACCTCCCAGGGCATGAGCCCTACCACCTGCCAGGCATCACTGCCAAGGACGACTGCCCAAATCATCCAGGTTGGCTGTGCCCCGAGTTTCCCAGACCTTGAGGAAACAGGAGTGTAAGGCTGAATGCAGAGCACGAATTTGACCCTGAGTCTTTGTGGTGGTTTGGGCCCCATGAGCACGCAGTCTGTCTGAAGCCCTGGGGGGTTCTCCTCCCGTGTCTGGCCTGTCTCACCTGTGACTGCACGCCTCCCTCTAGCAGAGCCCACACTGCACACTGGTGTCAGACAAGCTTCCCTGCCCAGCCCAGGGGCATCTTCATTCAGGGCCAGCTCAGGGGCCCCTCCTTTGGGAGCCTGCCCCTTGGTGCAGGCCACCTTCCTGCTCTTCCCTTGTGTCACTTCACCCACCAGGCCCTGCCTTCCTGGCTAGTTTCAGGAAGTTCCGAAACTGAATGTCCTCCTGCCTCCTTCAGCACCCATTGCAGGTGCCCGGTATGTTGGAGCGGACTTGATCACGTATTAGGGAGGAGACGGCCGCTGCCGGAGCGATGTATCTCCACAACCTCTTTCCTCGTCACCTAACTCAGGGCCGGGGAGAGGGGCACAGACAGACTCAGCAGAGATGGCCCCCACCCTTCCAGGAGAAGAGTCCTCTGCAGGAGAGGAGAACGGCCTCACCAAGCGCATCTCTTGCTTCGGTCCCTCTTTGCCTGCACCTCCATGGGGGTGGGGACAGGGGAAGGGCTGAGCAAGGGGCTGGGCCAAGGTGGCCTCAGGCCTGGGTAAGACAGGGAGCGGCAGGCAAAGAAAGGAAGTGAGGAAAGAGGAAGGAAGCGGCCCAACAAAGCATCCTTGAGAAAGTGGGTAGGGGGGGTGAGGTTCTAGGCCCCAGTGCCTCCTCTTCTCAGTGTCCTCCCAGCCACACCCATCACCTTCCACCCACCCCTCCCCCACAGCAGGACCTTTGCCTTGGCCTCTAGCCAGGCTCACCTTCCTCCCGCCTGCCACCCTCATGGCCCCTGGGTCCCCTCCCTTATCACCTTTCAGTCACCCTTCCTGAAGGCAGGGGTTGTAAGACCACATGTGGGGGACGGGGGTGGAGAAAGACCCCCCACAGAAAATGGGCAAGGCTGCAGAGGCTGCACATCTAAGGGATGGGGATGGAGTGGATGGAGTCGCACAAGCTTTATCTAAAGGCCAGAGCCGTTACATCCCATGTTCCGTGTGCCAAGAATGGCGTGATCTCGTTTTTTTGTTTTTTTCCCCCAAGAGATTTGGGGATTTTATCCCAAGATAAATCTGAGATCTGGATTTTATCAATATCCCTCAATTTTACATTTGTCGGGTGCTATTTCAAAAATTCTTTGAAAACCATGGAAGCCAAATAAAATGCCAGCAGGCCACCTAAAGCCTGTGGGCCCTGGTCCACAGGCCCCTTTCTCCTGTCCAGTTCCCCTTCCCCCCCATTAAGCATCCCTCAAGGCTGCCCTTGACCCTGGGACTCCTTACTCTTCCCCCTCAGCAGTACCAGCACCTACTATTTCCTCTGTGAACAGGACTTCCTGAAATAGTCCCCTCGGCTCAATATTTGTCCCCAGTGTCTCCCAGTCGTCCCAGCAGCCACCCTCTGAATAATCATACCCGGCATTTATGGGGGTTGGCTGTGTGCCAAGCCTGTGCCAGGGATTTACATAAAGGGCTTCCCCACAGCCTCTCCAGGAACTAGAAGAAAATAGAGACTCTGTAGCTTAATGGGTATGCACTAAGTAGCACCTGGTATTACTGTCTGAGGTCTGTGGTCTCCTGGACTGGAGAACCGGATCCCCACTGTCCCCCCAACCCCGCTGCCAATCCAGGGGAGACCCATACTGACTGAGCAGAGATCTGGACTAGGAAGAAGCAGGGGTCAACACTGGGTCCTGGTAGGGGTAGGGGAGAGGGCAGAGAGGAGAGGTACCCCCCACCCCTCCACGCCCAGTGGAGAGCCCGTGGCAAAGTTTACACTGTGAGGGGAGAGGTCTTCTCCCCAAGGTAAGGTCTGTTGTCTTTGCCCCATGGCCACATTGGCCAGACTCACAGTGGGTGCCCAATCACACCGGCCAAAGTGCTAAGTTTCCTCAAGGCCTACTTCTGGAAGAGGAAGGGGTTTCCAAAAAGTCACCAGGATGCCAACCCCATTCCCTGGTCCTGGGACATGCAGCTGGCCAGCCCGAGTGCAGGAGGGACAGGGGCCTGGACTCCGCGGATGTGGGTGGGAGAGCCCACATCCTTCCTGTTCCCGCTCCTCCATCGGCAGCTCATGTGCATCCCTTGGCACGCAACGGACGGGGACGGCAGGGAAGCCATCAATCTCCCAGGAAGGACACGGTGTCCTTCCGCCCAGCCATGCAGCCTGATGCCGATGCCCCCACAGCACGTCATGGGAAATCACAGCGTCCTGGGACAGACAGGCCGAGGCTCAGCATCTCACAGGCTAAGGCATGGCAGTGAGGCTTGCAGGCCACAGAGACAGGAAGGGGCTCCCCCAGCAGCCGTGAGTCTGGGCCCACATCCAGCTTTCTCTCGTCTGTGCTCCCCAGGGCATCTCGAATCCAACATTTGCTGCAGTGTCTTGAATGGTGGCCCTCAAAAACATAAATCCATGTGCTAACACCGAGACCCTGTGAATGTGACTTTAGTTGGAAGGAAGGGTCTTTACAGATGTAATTAAATTAAGGATCACGGAGACGAGCTGGCCCGGGATTACCCAGGTGGGCCTACAATCCAGTGACAAGTGTCTCTTAAAACAGAAAAAGAGCAAAAGGACACAGGAGAAGGTAACAGAAGGCAGAGGCAGAGGCTGAAGGGAAGCTGCCAGGCCCGGATGGCCTGGAACCACTGGACGCTGGGCGGGGCAAGGAGGTATCCCCTCTTGCAGCATCCGGAGGCAGGGTGGCCCTGCGGCGACCTTGATTTCAGACTTTGGGCCTCCAAAGCTGTGAGAGGATCATTTCTGTTGTTTCACCACCCAGTTTGTGGTGTTCTGTCAAAGCAGTCTTGGGAGACGAACACAGTCTCAATGCACAGTGCAGCTTCCTTGCCCCACCCAGCTCTGACACAGCCTTTGCTCCTCGCCTAAACTCGGAGCTCCCCACCCCAGCTGGCACGGACCTTTGCAAACAGCAACTCTGAGCTGTAATTCCCAGCCACCCTCGGTGGCCTCTGCCCTGGAGGTCTCCCTTCCCTCATTTCAGTGGGTTCCAGTTTCCATGTGACACAGGTCAGAGCTTTGAGACGATGTTCAGGGCCTGGCCCCACCCAGCCTTGGGGGACGCCTCAGTTCCCTTCCTACTGGCTCTGGCTGATTCAGATTACTGACTGTCCCCCAAACACCTCCTGCGCTGCCCCAAATTCCCTACACCGCGTCCACACCATGCAACCAAAACCCTGCCGGACAGTCCTCACACGAGTCCATCTCAGAAACTGCTTCCAAGAGCCTTCCTGAATCCTCTCCACCCTCAACTCCTGAGAGAAATCTTTCTTGAAAGGGACACAGAACAAAGTTGGGGGAGGCGGGAGATGGCATATTTATTAAGTCCCTCTGAGCGCAAGCAAGTCTGGTGCCTTGTGTCTGGTGCAAGGCATCTCCAGAGACGTCCCATGGCGGGTACCCCACAATGCCTGCTCCCCTGCCTCTTAGCTCGGCTCATCGGTGCAGCGGCCCCAATGCACAGGCAGGAGCCCAAGGTGCTGAGAGGTAGGGCAGTTGCTCAAGGTCTCACAGACTAAGAGCAGAGGGGCCAGGCACCGCCGTCTCCCAGGTTTACCCCACCCGCACCTCTGTCGTAGTGAGCTCCCTGAGCTCTGGTCTTATCCCACTGCTTCCAGCCCTGCCTGCTCATGCGCCAAGGACACGTGCGATCCTGGGGACCCACCAGCGTGCTCACATCCTGCACTCTAGAGACCCCCGCTTTCAAAAGAAGGCACCACACGCACCCTCCATTCTTAGGAAGGATGCATTTCCTACAGCAAGCAGGTGTGCACCAAAGCATGTCCCTTGATCCCGGATTCCCATCTCAGACTTCTGGCCCTGAAATCATAGGGGCACATGAACAATGGGAACACAGAGCTAACCATCTCTCACAGTGAAGCAGCCCTCATACACCGTCAGATGCTGACTTGGCTTGAGCTAATATTTCTCAGAATTTCCCTCTGCCTCGGGGCCCCATCTCGCCCACAAGAGCACCGGCTGGGAGGGAGCATGAACACCCACCTCAGGCAGCGATGCCATGATGCCACGGCTCCCCAGACTTGTCCCCCTCCTCTCCCTCTACCCGTGTCCTCTACAGCCCCTGCCCCCAGGCAGCGAACGCTCAGACACTTTGGCTGTGGGGCAGGGATGGGGGGAAGGCAGGCTGCAGGGACAGAAAGCAGGCTCCGGACAACAGCAAACATGCTGGCTCAATGCGGAGGGTATTCAAGGGGGCTGAGCAGGAACCAGAGAGAAAATACAAAGGAAAACAAAGTGGAGACAAAGCCCTCCCTTGGCCACCCTGCCTCCCCTCTCACAGATGAGCTGGGGATGGGTGGAATGAAACAGACTGCTGGGCGCCACCTCCCTTGTGATCCCTGGATGAGAACAAAGAGAGACCTGCTCACAAAGACAACCTGGCCTTGCAGGCAAGGGCAATGGCCCCCAGGACTTTTCCATGGCCACAGAAAGGCCAGTTCCCCGTCCCACCCTCCCCATCCTGCCGCCTCTTACTCACGTCCTGGCTTGAGGGATTCTGGCCCCCACACAGTGAACAGGCCGTTCTCCCACCCGGGTCCTCTGTGGCTTGGGCGGTACCTGACACAATGCCTGGGCCCCAGCTGGGCTGGAGAGAGGGGGAGAGGGGTGGGGAGGAAGGGAAGAGCGCTGGGCCTCCTGTACGTATGTGTGTACACACACACACACACACACACTCTCTGTGCCTGCAAAGATCTAAAACCCCTTTCATCTTAATAAAGGGGAACAGCAAGAGACACAAAGAGAAGACGGAGGCCAACCCAGTCGTAAAAAACTTAAGAGTCTGTGGCAGGCCTCTGTGCTGCTGCAGGAACCCGGGCTGAACACCAGAGCCAGAGTTAGCCTGCCTTCCCCCACCAGGGCCGCCACAGTCAGGGCCAATCAGTTCTCCCCGTCCCGGAAAGCAGAGGGCCGAGACCATAAGGCCAGGAACAGTTGGCAAAATCACCCCCGGAATCATCTAGGACTGCACAGAGTCCCCTTCCCTGTGAATTACACAAAATGACATCCAGCCACAGGGATGGACTGAAGCCTGAGCCCTGCCCTGGTTTCTGCCCGGGGCTGTGCCTGGCACATAGTAGGTGTCCCCAAACAGGTACAGCAGGTACGTGCGGGTCAGGCTGGGGCAGGCAGCAAGCAGACACTGACAATGCCAAGTTCACAGGACACACTCCACCCCGAGGCCACCCAGAGAGAAACAGCCCAAGGCTCTTCAGTTCAGAAGAGCTTAACGCTTTGTAGAGGCTTAGTGTACAGGGGCAATGGAGCCAAGGTCTAGAATCAGAAGGCCTGGGTTTGAGTCTCAAGTCTCTCACTTGTGGTGACAATAGTACTTCCTCGGCATGGTAGTCACATACGTGGTCGTGCTCCGTAAAGGACGTTGTTATCTTGGTGTTGGTATGGGTCTGTCTCTTTTGATTTGTTAAGTCCTGCATCTTAGGGAATCCTCTAGGGACGGTGGGGGGGGGGGGGGGTGGTGTCGGTCAACATCCCTGCAACACTCCAGAAGCCTGGGGACTTAGTCTGGTTGTCTCCTAACCCCCCTGTTGCTTTGAAAGACCCCAGAGGCTGCCACAGAGGGAGAGCAGGAAGCTTGGCCCCTGGGGAGACTGCAGCTCACCCCCCACTGCCACCCCCTTCTGGCAGCATCAATAGAGACAGCGCCTCCACCCCTTCTGAGCACCTAGAAGGAGAAACCAATGCTGGTCCCTGATGCCTGGGCATTAAAGAGAGGTGCAGGCCATCCACAAACACCTGCTGAATGGATGAAGTCAGGACCGGGGAAAACCCTCACTGCGTTTACTCCCAGGAGCAGGAATCTGAAATGGGAGTGGAGTGGGAGATCCCTGATGAAGTAACTGGTAAGTTTTTGTTTTTGTTTTTGTTTTTTTCCTTGGGAGGCACTCTGCAGTCAGAAAGTTAGCAAAGTGCTAACAGTTGTTAAGCGCCTTGGGAAATGTGAGCAAAACCCCTTGCAGATGCAGCCCTGGAGACAGACCTCAGCGGCCTCAGGTCTGGACGGCCTGCATCTAACTGCAGGCTGACTCACCACCGATGTTTACCGAGAAGATGACCCAACCCAGGAGTGAACCGTTTATCTGACCCTCAGCTGCCTCTGCCCTTGACACCCACTTCCTTGCTTCAGACTCTTATAGAAATGTAAGATAAATGGAGGGTTATAGGGTTCAAAGCAAATTAAGTAAGAGAAGTAGCAGAGGAGCAACCCTTGAAGAGTGGCAAGCCGTTCTCCCTTTCTGGAAAAAAAGACAAGCAAGCCCCATGGCCCTGACACCCCATGGGGGGATTTAGAAAATAGTGACCAATGTGTAACATTTATTGACATTTTAGCATTGTGCAAGAGGCTTTACGTGAATCATCTTCATAATAAACTTCCAAAAGAGGCACTATCCTCATTTTACAGATAAGGAAACTGAGGCACAGAGTGGTGAGGCCACTAGCTCAGGATTGGGGCTGGGATTTGAACTCAGGACTGATTTAAGCCTCTGGTCTTCCCATGATGCTGTGCTGCTCAGTGACCTGGTATCTGTGAAATATTACAGTGCACCTATGGGCTTTCCTGTACTGTTTTGGAAAGAAGGTGACAGTTTAGGTGAAATCTGGGCATGAAGCAGGGAATCAGACTTAATGAGCTTTCAAAGCTCCTCCCACCCAGAGATTCTGGGAGTGTGACTTGGGATGTCTGAGACCACTATTCACCCGAAAGAACGGTGCATTGGGAAAAGGGGGTGATGGCCCTCCTGGCACTGGGTAGTGTGTTTTGGTGGGAGGCATCAGGGAGAAAGTGGCATTTTGGGGGCAGCACGCAGTGGGGGAGCTGAGGGATCCCTCATTCTCTTCCTCTCCAGTCCAGGCTCGCCTGGCTGTGGTCCTGCCCCTCTGGAACAAAGTCTCAGTGAACAAAGGACCTTTTCATGAACTTCAGGCGGGTCCCCTGACTACTTCTAAGGTTATTGAAACAGGCTCCCAGGAGAATAGTCTGTTAACAGCACATGGTTTTGTGCCAACAAGCAGGACTCAAATTATGACAACACCCTCCCTATGGTTTGGTGCAGGTTGGAAGGAGACTTTCCTGTATCCACCGCAGGGGAATGACATGGGGGAGAAAGCAGGAGCAGCCCAGGATAGCTCCAAAGTGCAGCCCCCTCCCAGGCAGTGAGCGTCCCACCAGGTCATTCACCTGGAAGTGAGTCATTTGAAAATTGTGGCCTTGGTACTTTTTCCAGGACTTCCATCTGAGGATCTTAAAGTGCTCTGTATGTTCTCTGGTCCTGGCTGCTACTGTTTCCATTAAACAGGCAGAGAAACTGAGTGAGTCACACAGCAAGAGGGAACCAGGAGTGGGCGGTCAGCCTACTGTCTTCTAGCCTTGGACACTCTGACTTTGAGGGATTCAGTCCTCTGGCAGGACATAGTTGATACCCATGCCTGTCACTCCCCAGATCTCGGGTATACTTCAACTGCCTGCGTGAACTACTGGGGAGGAAGGGAATTTCCATGGCTTTAGTTTAAGCCACTGGAAAGTCTCTGCATTTTTTTTAAAAAAAGCTTATTTATTTTGAGAGAAGGAGAGAAACAGAGAGAGAGGGAGGGGCAGAGAGAGAGGGCGGGGCAGAGAAAGAGGGAGAGAGAGAATCCCAAGCAGGCTCTGCACCATCAGAGGGTGCTCGAACTCAGGAACCATGAGATCATGACCTGAGCTGAAATCAAGAGTCAAATGCTTAACCAACTGAGCCACCCAGGCGCCCCCTAAATCATCTGAAATCCTATGGGGCATGCTAGAGCTGGTGAGAGGTGAGCTGGGAGACCTTGCTTCTGTTCCCAGCTGGTACCAGTTCCTGGCACAGCGGATGCCAGACGTTCCTCCTCTCTGTGTGCATTTCATGATAAAGCCCCATGAGGCCAATGAATCCCTAGCACACTGCCTTGCACATCGTAGGTGCACAGTAAATTCTCGCTCAAGCAATGAATGAAGGCTCTCTCTTAAATCAGTCCCTGTAGTGAGGACGTGGGCATCCTTGTTCTCTACTTTCCTTTGGGGGTGAGGGTGAAGAAGGGAAAGCCACTTTCCTGATCTCCCCATCACTGCACCCCTAGCCCCCAAGCTCCCCTTCCAAATTCAGGTTGTAGAAGGGAAACCCAGAACCACGGAAGCTGCCAGAAGCCCCTGTAAGGAGTCATGCTCTTTGGTCCAAGTCACAGCTCAGAGATCTATTCACTCAGGCCAAACCAAGACCCAGAGACCTACCACCAGCTGGCTCAGACCTCTGAGCTGCAGCCCCTCCCGCATCCCCTCACCCAGCCCCTGAGAAACACACCTGTGGAGGTCACACCTTCTATGTCCCTCCTTTCAACATGTGTCTTACAGTTAGGATGGCTCTTATTCCTCTCTCTACCTTAAGGTGGAGGTGTTGCCATGGGCAACAGTGATGTCACCTACCAGTTACTTCCATTCTGCTGATGTCAAGGGGTGGGCCACCTGGATGGATGGAGGGGGAATACACTTTCTTTGGGAAAATGTCACAGGTCCCAAACTGCTGAGGAGGACCCTACAGACCTCTTGGGCACTCCCAAATGACCCTTGTCCTCTCCCAGAAAACCTAACCCTTCTCTCCCATCTGGATGCCTATTCAGGCCAAGACTCAAACCTGATTCTCCCTCTCCCAGAGCTGGATAAAAGGTCAGGACTAGAAGCTTTGTCCTCAGCTCTGAACAAACCACAGCTAGGGCACCAATGAGCTCCTTCCTTCTATGCATCTGGGACAGTCTGGGTCCCCACAGCCTTGTCCTTCAGCCAGACATGAGTGGCACTAATGGGGAAGCTGAGGGCACAATTCGGCAGAGAATGTGGATCCTCGAACGACCTCTACTGTCTTTAAGATCTCATACTAGCCAAACTAAAAGTCTGTGCCAGGCACAGTGCTGAGTGCTTTCTATGCGTGTCCTAGGAGTGGTTGTTCCCATCTTACCAGTGATGAAACTGAGGCTTGAAATAGTCAAAACACTTGCCCCAATACAGAGAACGTCCATACACTGAGCAGGGGAGCCAGGACTCAACCCTAGTCCACCCTACGAAGGCTCAGGAGGGTCACACCTCCTTGGTGCTGGGGCACCCTGGAGACTGTGGCTTACTAAAGATGAGCCATGAGGGGACCTGGACAGAGATCACAGAGAGCCCTTTAAATCCAAAGAGGCCATTTGGGCAGGCCAAGCTGACCCGAGCCAGCCAAGGCAAGGTGCCTTAGTACTGCTTCATGCCCGTGCGCATGCAGGGGATGCTCTAAGTGGCCAGCCTGGGGCCTTTCACTTCCCTGAGCATCTGTGCTGATCAGGACCACGTTTCTTTGCTCTGTGCTTGGCTTCCTGTTAACCCAACCAGGCCGCCGGACCAAATCGTCTTAATTTGCATCTAGCATTCACATCCATGGCCTGGCCTTCCAACCCTGAAATGTACAGTGGTTAGCTTATGCAAATGAAACTATGTAGCTGGGAGCTAATGCTTATAAAGCACTAAACAAATTAAGTAAGTAAAATAAAAGTAGCTAAATTATGCAAGAGGGAATGTAGAAATGCTATCAGGTAAACACTGTCCCCGAGGCACTGGCCAAGGAGACCTACACAGCCAAGCTGACTGGAGTACTGCTCTACCAGGCAGGTATCTCTCCACTGCTGAGAGGGCCACAGGAGTGAAGAGGGGCCCATGCTATTGGACACCCCTCTCCCTGCCCTGCTTTGCCAAGCACGAGCTGCCCGGATCTTTGGTTTCCCATGTGGCTCGCCCGGGACGCAGGGACCAGAGACCATCTAGTCTGCATGATGGTCACATGTCTTCCAAATTAATAAACTAGCATTCTAATTTGTACGCCCACTCCTGGGAGCCTCTGGAGGTGACACAGTAGTCCAGGTCCAAACCACTCTGAAAACTGTGGAGATGGGGTTTCTGCACAGGCACAGCTAAGAGCTAGACCTTGGGCCAAGTGACAAGATCCAGGAAAACACCACCCTTTATGGCAAATCTGTGAAGGCACCGGCTGGTCCTTCCCAACAGAGTTGGAGGCATCCTCATGGGCCAAGAGGCTCGTTTGTTTAAAATACCGTCTAGTGGGGCGCCTGGGTGGCGCAGTCGGTTAAGCGTCCGACTTCAGCCAGGTCACGATCTCGCGGTCCGTGAGTTCGAGCCCCGCGTCGGGCTCTGGGCTGATGGCTCAGAGCCTGGAGCCTGTTTCCGATTCTGTGTCTCCCTCTCTCTCTGCCCCTCCCCCGTTCATGCTCTGTCTCTCTCTGTCCCAAAAATAAATAAACGTTGAAAAAAAAAATAAATAAATAAAATAAAATACCGTCTAGAGACAGTATGTAGTAAAATGCTCCATTCCAGCTAAGTAAGTGCTAACATGTATCCTGTGGAAAATAAAGGATCACATATATGGAGCTGTGAAATGGAGTTCTGGGAAAGATTTCCTGAACAAGTTTGGGAAGGGCATTTGCAGGCGAGTAGAACCTGGACAAGAAGGAAAGACAGAAGAGATGGGGATTGGGGGTGGGTGGGGAGGGCTGGATCAGCATGTTTGGACACTCGCCACCTCTGGCCACTCCTGGGGGCAGTCTCTGCCTAGGCCAGGGGCCCCGGGTAGCTGTGGCCTTCTCCCTCTGCACCACACCCAGGTGGCACTTACTCATCACCCTCCCATCGGGTCCCAAACTGGATCTGCCACCTCACAATGCCCAGTGATTAAGAAGGAAAGTCATTTGATGCTGGGGCCAGGCCTCCTGTCAGCCATCAAGACTGAGCTTGCTCTTATTTTCCTCGCCTTTCTGCCACCAGATGAGTTTTCCATTTTTCCTCCATGTGAGCTGAGTGGGTATTTCTTCCTTTGACAAAGAAAAAAGCAACTGCTCTTTCCTCCTTCCCACAAGGACCCCCAACCAAACCAGCTTTTTAAGTTTAACCTGCTTCTTGCTCTGTGAATGTTCAGTGACTGGGGCTCAGCTTCCAGTCTCCTGAACACTTTACTTCTTTGTGCCTTTGTTTCCTCACCTATATGAGGATAACAATACCTCCCTCATAGGACTACTATGAAGATTAAATGAATTAATGCAAAGAAAATGGTTTTGGAAAAAAAAGAAGCTTGACAAATAAATGCTAAGCCCTCAATAATTGTTGGTTATCAGGACTGCTGGGTATGGTTGCACAGGTGGTGTACTGCTCAAGAACCTGGCCGGGGTGCGGTGAGGATGAATCCAGTTCACATGCCAATTGCCCAGCTATGAGCCTTGGCCATGTCCATCAAGACAAGGCCCCACGGTGGCATCCTAAATGTCACCGAGGTGCCACCCCCTTGCTGAGAGGTGTATCTTACTCTAATTCACACAGGGGATGGAATAGGCTAGCAACAGCCCTGGCAGTTATTGTCAATCGCTGGCATTCCCAGATAGATCTCCCTCCAGAATAAGACCAGATTAGAGGGGGGTCTGGGATAGACTGGTCTCAGCCATTAAGGTCCCACTCCTCAGCTGCCCAGCACTCTTGGAGCACTCGCCCCTCCCTTGGGAGGCTTCTCGGTTGAAGTCCCGCAGCGTGCCCTACTACTTCATCCCTACTGATCCTCCCACAGTTTTGGATTCTGAAGCAACTCTCTCCTTCATAATTGCTGACGGCCACTTGTCTCTGCTGACACTGAGAACTTCCAGTTGCTGGCAGGTTACTCCTTACTTCTTATAAGATCCATCTCCCCGCCTCTCCTAGTCAGTGAGTCTTTGAGGTCAGAGAGAGGAAGTCTTCCCCTTTCCTCAAGTCACAGTGCTAGAGAGTCCTGAAGGCCACAGCCTCATCCCCCTCAGCTTCTCCTCCTGGAGGTAAAATCACCAGTTCTCTCCCTTCTCCCTCACAAGATGCGCTCTGCAGACGCCCCACCATGCCATCCCCTCTCCTCTGGACCAGTTCCCTTTGGCAGTGCTGCTGTCCCTGGCAAGAGGCAGCATGGAGCACTGAGCTCAGGGGCTCCAGCAGCCCGACCCCCACCCTTCCACGGGCTCCGCTGGTCACTGCCTCCCACTGAGGCGTGTACCCCCTCCATCAGATGGAATTTCCCACTTTCTTTCTCTTCTTCATCTCAGGGGTTCCGGAAGTTAAAAATACAAAACCAGCTTTCTCCCAGGCAGTACTTTCTTGGGTGGGCAATTTTGCCAGAAGCCTCTACCTGGACGTTCTTCCCCAGGTCTTGCTCTCAGGTAAAAAGTTCACCCCCACACCCTCTTCTTTGTTTCCCTTTGAGCACTGCAGGAGCTGGGAGCCATTCCCAGTAAGGTGACAACTTCTAGGATGATGGCATCAGGTTAAAGAGGTCAGATCCTCGCCCACTGAAAGCCAGAGCCTGAAATGGATGCATTTTTGAAAATTATGGATAAGAGGATGGCATCTGAACAAAAGCCTTTCCATCCACCGCGAGAGAGCAGAGAAGAGACTCCGAGCAACCACTTTATGGTTATCCACAAGTGGAAAATATGAGGGCAGAATGGCCTGGAGCAGCAGCCGGCACAGGGAATTAGCAAACAATGAAAGCCACTTAGGCACGTAGGCTGGAAGGAGGACTCCAAAGCACAGCCTATTATGTTATTAATAAAGAGATGAATGGCGGCAATTCCATCTGTGGCTGCCGAGGCGTTTTTCACAGCCAACCTGGACCTGTAACTACACCAGGCTCAGACCAGCTTCACTCAGCAGCCTCTTCGAGGTAGAACTGGTTTGTAAAAGGGAAGGGCCCTGGGTCATACCCGAAAGAGTAACAAGAAAATGGGATTCCCAAACGGATTTAGATCCCAAAGACCAGGGTCCAGGATCTGCCAGTATCTGGGCTCTTCCAGTTGTGAAAGGGGGGCGAGGGGCTTTTCACACCAGGCAGAGGATGCAAAAGGCAATGTGCCGTCCCTGAGTGGTTCACTGAAATATTTTCCCTTCCTGGCTGGCAGCCTTTTGGTTTTTAAAGAGCATTTCGGAAGGGATGCCTGGCCCTGGGGCTTCGGAGTCCCTTCACCTGGCAGCCAGAAAGCTGGAGACACTGGGAGGGGGATGGGGATAGGAGTAAGGGTCAGGCGGCAGAAAACTATCTGCAGCCACAAGACAAAGTTCGGCGCTGTGTGAGGTCCCCTCCACTAATAGTCCCGAAAGAGGAAGCCGGCGAAGGCTTCGCCCGACCCCAGCAACCTCACAACTACACCGAGAAAAAACAAGCTGCACGCCTACTGCCCCCTTCTAGGAGTGGCCGGGCCTGTCATTCTGCCAGAGCACTCCGCTCAGACGGTGATAAGTAACAGGGCCACGGGGTCCGCCGCGGGGGCTGGAGCGGGGCCTGGGGCGCGCGGGACGTGCGGCGCCGGAGACCACGCGTCCGCCTCTGCACGGGCGCCGCAGCCGGGTCTCCCCCAGGCACCCAGCCTGGGGCCGCGCACCGCCCACACTCCCGCCGCCCGCACTCCACGCCGCCACCTCGGGTGCAGCGCGGTCGGCCCGCGGCCCCCCACCCCCACCCCGCGAGGTGGACGCGTCGGACTTACGCTGCCCTTAGTCCCACGCCCCGTCGCTGCAGGGACCGCGCCACCCCGCGGCGCGCGCGCGGGTCCAGGGCCCAGAGGCCGCTGTTTTCGGAGGGCTTCCGTCGAGCGTCCCGCTCGGCACTTAGAAGGACTGGGGGCGCGACACCCCAGCCGGCTCCCGCCTGCTGGCCTCCATCAGCGCAGCCCTAAAGGCGGCGGAGTTACTCATTTCCTGGACGTCCCAGAAACTTTTTCCTCCTTATAAGAACAAAACACCCGCCTCTACTCGCGGCAGCGGAAACTTCTTAAGGAGGACCGCGCGGGTTGCGGCGGCCGGCCCCGGGGTCGCCGTAGAGGTCGGCCCGTTGACCCCCAGAAATTTCAGAGAGGCCAGCAGGACTGGAAGGTGACCGGCCGAGCCAGGCTTTGGCCACCGGAGTAAACTGGGGCGGGTGGACAGGGAGTCGGGCAGGACGCCCTTAAAAGTCGGTCTGGGCCGGCGGAGTGGAAGGGGTTAAATTACTGCTAGTGGGCCGAGCGTTTTCCCGCGGCGCGTTTCACGGGCGGCGGAACTCCGGGGGCCACCTCTTTTGTCCCCGGGAGGGAAATATAAATTGAGCCGCCACGCCGGCCCTTTTCTTTCTTCTTCTTTTTTTTTTTTCTTTTTGCGGCTTGAATGTATTAGAAGAACTCACCAAACTGAACGAGAAGCGAAAGCATCGTAGTCTTTCTCCCTGAGTAACCCTGCACAAAGGAGAATGATGACCACACGGGTCTATCCGTAGAGGGCGCTTTCATGTCCAGAGCCTGTTTACCCTTGTGGAGTTAGCCCTGAAGGAACTGAGGCCGGGGGGGACAGCAGCAGCAGCACCCTGGTGGCGCTTAATGGGTTAATCCATAACCTCTAATTTTCCCTTTGTGACCTGCTCCAGTGCCACAGCCAGTGGAAGTGGCCGGCCACGGCTTGAATAAATCCTGCATTAAGTGGCTTTGGGGGAGTCAAACGCCACCGAGGGCACCTTGGGGGAAATTATGAGAACACACTGTCCAAATGATTATCACCACTGCTACTGCTGTCAAGTCTTAGATCACCTACTTCCTTCCCTCTTCGCGCCAGCCAAATAACTTTAACACTCGCCTGGAAGACATTAGGGAGAGTCGGAAAGAGAAACAGGCAGTGAGACAAAGTCCTAAAAATAGACCCCCTGGCCCTTGGCCCAGGTTACTCTTGTTTTCAAATTTTGCTGTTGCTCATAGCTCTTTCCTTACGTCAGGGACAATTATGAAAGAGTTTTGGGGGCTGGTGGGGAGGCATGGGGAATGGGCTTGTAGGGGCCAAGGGCAGGCTGCACCAAGAAGGGCCAGTTTGGTCTGAACATTATTTTGAATTAAAAGCAACGAAACCGCAGAGATTTGGGAAAAGCTCTTTACCTCCCCCTCCAATTGCCTGCCCCACCAGGAAGAGAGCTATTACCAGAGATTTCTCTTTACCTAAGAAGTTTCTCTGCATAATAAGGCAAGCTTTCTTTTCCAAACTTCTTTTACCTCCCTGCTAAGAGTCTTTCTCCCCTTTGTCTCCTTAGGCCCCTACCCCTCTCCTCTGCTCCCATAAGCTCCTGTTGCCTCCCTGCCTTTGGAATTTGCGTGTCTGCATGGATCCCCCTTACATAGGAACCTAAATCTGATTTTCTCCTGTAAAAAAAACCTGTCAGCTGTCGGTTTGACTCTTAGTAGAATCAAATGACTAGTAGAAGGACCTTAAAGGGCAGAGAAAATTCTTCCTCCTTGACAGAGTGATCTGGGGAAACTTTTGTGAAAGAGCTGTGTCTTTCCAAAATGTTTGTGAGGCGGATGGATAGGGCACTCATTCTCTCTGAGGCAGGCAGAAGAAACTCTTGGGGGGAGGAGGTAGGAACACTGGCCTGAGCACCCCTACATTGCCTTATAATCCTTGGAGTAAGAGTTCAGGGTTATGTATGCTGGAATGTGAAGGTTAGTACTGAAACACCCTCTGAGATTGCCATCCAGCCTGCAAAGTTTGCTGTGTATATTTCTTTATAGAAGGAAGATTTATTAGATTTGTCTTTCTTTTAAACCAGACCGTTTCACTCTCTGAGACCTAATGGTCACCTGCACTGGTTTCCCTCTGCTCTCAAAACAGAGTCCACTATTCTAAGCAGGCACACAGGCGGTTCATGAATTGGCCTCTGCTTATCTCACTAACCTCACGTCTCACTCCATATGCCACCCCAAACTCCTTGCAGTTCCTGGAACTTGTGCTTCTCAGAATGTGATATAAGGTTTGTCCCCACCCCCACACTTAGATAGTCACATGTGCTCTGTCTTCTGCACGCAACCTTCTCCCACCTTGTTCTCCAACCTGTCACTCCCAGTGCACACACACTTTTTTGGGGAGGTGGGGGGCCTGGCTAAGGTGTGCTCAGTCTTTAGAATAAGCAATTTCTCTTTCAGGAAGTTTTCCTTGAACCGCCATGCCTTCATCGGAACCCCCATCTATGCCATGTGGTTTCCATAGCACCTTGTGGTTACTCTACAAAGTTTTTAAAAGACAGGGAAGTACAAAGATTCAACTTCTGGGACCACGAGGGACTAAGAAGTACGGGACCATCTGCTTCTAACAGAACTGCTGAAAAAAAGATAGCAATGCATGAAAGGAAGAAAGGAGGAGCTGGGGGGGGGGAGGGTGAGATGAGAAGAGAGAACCCAGAAGCACCCATCTGTGTTTGATGTGAAAATAAGCCCAAATGGCTGACTGGAGGTGAGTACTCACTCAGGCCTTGGGTCCTAGAAAGGCAGAGATCTGGACTAGAGACCCCTGCTCACAGCTGGGACTGTGCAGAAGACCTTAGTGACTAGAGAATGGAGAAAAAATTTTCCCACTTGTTCACGGTCACAGCAAGGAAGTTTGTGGTTTGGCGCTCTGGATGAACTGATGTTGTCTGCCATAGAAATCGAAACCACTAGCCCAGCTATGGCAGCATAGGTGTGAGGCCCCACTTTACACAACCCATGTGGTGAGGGAATCTTGAAGTCAATACAAAACATAAAAGTTGGTTCCAAAGTGATGAATCTCCTTAGTCCCTGTCAGAGGTGAATGCAAAACCCGGTTGTTTCTTCTGATCCCTCAGGGAATAAACAATCCCCCATGGAAAATGAGCTTATAATAAGAAATTACAAACTAGTAAGTGAACCACATGAGGGATGAGATTGGTAGGTATAATAAACAAGAGAATTAGCCCCTTAAGGACTTGAGACAGGGGCACCTGGGTGAATCAGTCAGTTGAGCGTCCGACTGTTGGTTTCAGCTCAACCCTTGATTTCACGGTTTGTGGGTTCAAATCCCACATGGGGCTCTGCACTGGTAGCACAGCACGGAGCCTGCTTGGTATTCTCTTTCTCTCTCCCTCTCTCTCTCTCTGCCCCTCTCCCACTTTGCACTGTGTTTGTTTCTCTCAAAAATAAATAAACTTTAGGGGCACCTGGGTGGCGCAGTCGGTTAAGCGTCCGACTTCAGCCAGGTCACAATCTCGCAGTCCGTGAGTTCGAGCCCCGTGTCAGGCTCTGGGCTGATGGCTCAGAGCCTGGAGCCTGTTTCCGATTCTGTGTCTCCCTCTCTCTCTCTGACCCTCCCCCGTTCATGCTCTGTCTCTCTCTGTCCCAAAAATAAATAAACGTTGAAAAAAAAAATTAAAAAAAAAATAAATAAATAAACTTTTAAAAAAGGTACAAATACAATATATAAAAATAAAAGCTTAGTTGTTTATATTTTTTAAAAAATACTTATCTATTTTTGAGAGAGAGGCAGAGAGAGAGAGAGAGAGAGAGCGCGCGGAGGAGGGGCAGAGAGAAAGGAAGACACAGAATCCGAAGCAGGCTCCAGGCTCTGAGCTGTCAGCACAGAGCACAACACGGGGCTCAAACTCACAAACTGCAAAGTCGGCCGTGGCACCTGAGCCACCCAGGCGCCCCTGGTTTCAGCTCAACCCACGATCTCACGGTTTGTGGGTTCAAATCCCACATGGGGCTCTGCACTGGCAGCACAGCACGGAGCCTGCTTGGTATTCTCTTTCTCTCTCCCTCTCTCTCTGCCCCTCTCCCACTTGCACTGTGTTTGTTTCTCTCAAAAATAAATAAACTTTTAAAAAAGATACAAATACAATATATAGAAATAAAAGCATAGTCGTTTACATTTTTAAAAACTCAGTGATTGGTATTCTTTTCTTATTAGGCAGTTATATCAGTCAAAACTCCAATAATAATACCTCATTAAAAATGGGAAAATAAAGAAAAGGGACATAATAATTGACGTGGAAATGTTGGGGTTCAGAGCGAACAGTCAAGAAAGAGTTCTTGAGGGGCGCCTGCATGGCTCAGTCAGTTGAGTGTCCAATTCTTGATTTTGGTTCAGGTAGTGATCCCAAGGTCGTGGGATAAAGCCCTGAGTTGGGCTGCACTCTGAGCCGGGAGCCTGCTTGGAATTCTCTCTCCCTCTGCCCCTTTCCCCTGCTCATGCTCTTGCTCTGTCTAAAAAAAAAAAAAAAAAAAAAAAAAATTAAAAAGAATTCTTGAGATGTCTTTGGTGCAAATAGGTGGCTTTATTTTATTTTATTTATTTTTTAAAGTTTATTTATTTATTTTGAGAGAGAGAAAGAGAGAGAGAGTGCATGAGCAGGGGAAAGGCAGAAAGAGAGGGAGAGAGAGAATCTTAAGCAGGCTCCGCACTGTCAGCACAGAACCAAAATGTGGCTTGAACTCGTGAACCCATGAGATCATGACCTAAGCTGAAATCAAGAGTGGGCACTTAACTGTCTGAGCCACCCAGGCACCCTGCAAATAGGTGGTTTTATTAAAGCATGAGGACAGGACCTGTGGACAGAAAAAGCTGTACTGGGATTGTGAGGAGAAATTGAGCATATACCTTCAGGTAGGGAGGGGGTTAGGTATAACATAAGTCTCTAAGGAATTTTGGAAGCAAGGTTTCCAGAACCTGGAGGGGGGCTAGCTATTGTTAGGAAAAGGCTATTTATTTATTTGTTTATTTATTTTTAAAAACTTTTTTTAAGCGATTTATTATTTATTTTTGAGAGAGAGAGAGAGGCAGAGCATGAACAGGGAGGGACAGAATCTGAAGCAGCTCCAGGCTCTGAGCTGTCGGGGCTCGAACTCATGAACTGTGAGATCATGACCTGGGCTGAAGTCAGACGCTTAACGGACTGAGCCACCCAGGTGCCCCAGGAAAAGGTCATTTATCACTGCCTAATAAAACCTTAGTCATGAGATGCTTCAGATGTAGATCAGTGGGCCCTATGCTTGGAGGATAATTGCTAACATGTATTTGGGGGGGTAGAGATTAAGGAAGTTTCCAAAGGAATTTTTAGAAGTTAAAGGACACTTCTAGGATCCTGGAGGTCTGGATAGTGTTAAACTAAGGTTGCCTTTTGCCCTTAGCGAAGTATCAACATCGGGGCAGTTGAGATCTAAGGGCAAGGTCTCTCCACTTATCTCAAGGACTTGTCAATGGGCTGTAAGTAGTAAGGAAATTTAATTTGATTTTTTTTCTTTTGCTTTTATTCCCCACATCATCTTGTTTATGAATACTTTTTCAGAAATCCTAATGAAAAAGTTAATACAGAATTCCAGCAGTGCATCAGAATACAATTAAACACTTCTGTAGCGTGATAAAAACAAAGGGTGAAGTTTGGCCCCAAAACCAATATCATGCTTCAAGGGGAAACACTAGAAACCTTCGTGGTTAAGTCAGTGCAAGATAAGGATGTCTTCTTTCATCTCTCTCTCTCTTTTTTTAACTTGTCAATTTGGAGTGTGATTGGTTTCAGGTATTAGAATCCTGACTATGATTTTGTATGTGTTTGAGATTACTAGAGGTTTAAACAAATAGGGGGGTTATTTTTTTCAAACAAGAAGTCTGTATGTGGGTGGCTGCTTTGGTTGAACGCTTTGATAGTTTAGGGTCAGGTCAAAAGTAAGGTACATATTGGAAAACCATCCTCCAAGGCCGCTTTCCCCAATTTAGACTCTCAATGATAAAGTATAAGAATGATGGTTGCCCCACATCCTTTCCAGCACTGGCACTTTCCTAACTTACATTAGTGTGCTTCTTTTATGGGTGAAAAAGATATCTGAATGTGTCGATGTGCATTTCCGTAATTAGGAGTGAGGCTGAACAGAACAGGGTTATTGGCCGTTTTTATTTCTTCATTTGTAAATAGTCAGTTATAACTTTACTCATTTTTCTGCTGGTCTGTTTTTCGTGTGTGTGTGTGTGTGTGTGTGTGTGTGTGTGTGTGTGAAGGTAAATGGAACTGTTTTCATAATCTCAGGTCGTACATGTGGCTTCAAATCCCGCATTTATAGGTGACTTGTGACCAACACCAGGCCAACTGCCGGGCACATACTATACTTCACAGTCAAGAACATTGAAAAAAAAATCCAGACAAATATGGGGACAGATTTCCTGTTCACCCCCAGCTGTGATTATCCCAGTATGTGGAATAACATACACAACAATGGGAGAGACAGGAAGCCAACGCTAGTCACGGACGGAGTGATGGATGGTAAAAAAACCCAGCATTTTCCTTGATTTGGTCGATCTCTTGCCATCATAAATTCACCTTTGCGTGCAGTTTCAAGAGATAATAACAAGTTGGTTTACAGAGCATTTCACTGGAATAGGCTGCTTTGCTGAGATGAGACCTCAGGAGTGTCCGTTGAACAGGAAGGATGATTTACATCTGGCTATTTCTTTCCCAGAGAAAAGAGGAAATTTCCTTGTGCTGGGAATCCCCCCGCTCTTCTAGGAGTGTTGGAAACAGCAGGTTAAAGATTATCTGTCAAAAAAAGTGAAGCCCAGAGAAACTGGGTTACATACTCAAGGTCACATTATTGTTTAGTGACAGTATAATAATAGGTAAAACTCATACTATGTGGTTATACTATTGCTTTAAGCACTTTACATATAACACCTCATTTAATTCTCATAATAACCACACACAGAAGGTATCATTAGCATTCCCATTTAACAGATGAAGAAATTGAAGCCCAAAGAGGCTAAGCAACTTGCTTGAGGTCACACAGCTAGTAAGTGGCAGAGCCGGGATTTAAATCAGGCACTATGGCTCCAGAATCTTGACCTAAACTACTACCTTGTATCTTTCTGTTCGAAGTAAATCCCCTTCAAATGTACAACTGATGGGGTTTTGGGGTGATGGTGGGGTTTGGAGCCAATGGCCAAGAAAGAATTCTTGAAGATGTGTTTGGTGCAAAAAAAGGTGATTTTATTAAAGCATGGGGACAGGACCTGTGGGCAGAAAGAGCTGCACTGGGGTTGTTGAGGGTGAATGATTGTATACCTTCAGGTTGGGAGGGGATTAGGGACAGCGTAAGTCTAAGGAATTTTGGAAGCAAGGTTTACAGGACCTTGAGGGGCTAGCTGTTGTTAGGAAAATGTCGTTTATTATTGCTTAGTAAAATCTCAGTCCTGAGACCCTTCAGATGTGTATCAGGGGGCCATAAGCTTGGAGTATGATTGCCAGCATGTATCTTGGGGAAGTTGAGACATAGGAAGTGTCCAAAGGAATTCTTATATGTTAAAGTAGATGTACAGGATCCTGGGGAGTCGGGATAATGTTAAGCCAAGATTCCCTTTTGCCCCTTGCAACGGGTCATCTTTGAGGCAGCTGCGCCCCTAGAGGGAGGTCACTCTGCCTGTTTCAAGGACTAGTCGATGGGCTGTAGGCAGTAAGGGAATTTAATTTTTCATTTGCCTTTGTTTCTCACGTCACCATGGCAAGCACTTAAACCCCCTTACATCTTGATGAAGGTGATATTAGGGCTCCAGAAAACAGAGTCTATATGCTTCTGGAGATTAGGCTATGGAGAAGATTGGCTTTTTCTTGCAGTTTACTAAGTTATCTTGCACTTTTCTAAGTTTACTAACTTAACTGAAGGAGACTCCTGTCCTGCATGACTGTGATCTCTGCCAGTCAACCATTTGCTTTCTTTTCTTTTCCTTGTTCTTGGGCAGCCAGGAGTGCGGGAGGAATATCACACATATCCCACCTGTGGGGGTGGGGGTGGGGGTAGGGAGGTGCTGTTAGTCTGTACTTTGCCCTCAGCTTGCCTTATGCTCCCTCATCACTACACTGAATTTCCCCAAGAATGAGATTACAATAGTATTTAAACATTTTTCAAGCTTTTTTGAAAATACATTTTCCCTTAGAACCCAATATATTCACACATAAAAGTGTGTTATAATTGAAAGGCAAATTCCTTAAAAACAATATGCTTACTACATGTGACAAACTCTGGTATATTCCCTCTTCGTTCTCTACCCATCTCTTACCCTTATTTGAAAATGAAAAGGCAGGCCACAAATTACTAATGAGTCATGATCCACAGTAAGAAAAGAAATGCTTCTTTCTTTTTTAAAAAAGATTTTTATTCTTAAGTAATCTCTACACTCAGTGTGGGGCTTGAACTCACAACCCTGACATCAAGAGTTGCACACTCCACCGACTGAGCCAGCCAGGTGCCCCATGTCATGAAAGCTGGTGGTGGTTTATACATGTTAAATTTCCAACCACACATAGCACTTGAAGTAAGGAAAACTGTCAGATAATTTCTATCAGACTTATTTCTGGTCAGTAGGTATTCATTGAGCTTCCTGTAGTTAATGTCTAAAGATGGTACACTGGGACTTTAAAACAAATCACCAGGCTATATAACCTTAGGAAAACCTGTCTTCATTCATTCATTTATCCATTCATTCATTCAATAAATATTTGAGCATGTACTATATGCCAGGCATTGTGCTAAATCAGGACTTGGCAATACTGGCTGGCAGGCCAACTCCAGAGTGCCACCTGTTTCTGTAAATAAAGTTTTACTGGTTCAAAACCATGCCCATTCATTTTTGTATTGTCTGTGGCTGCTTTTGCACTACAAAAGCACAGTTGGATATGGAGATCATGTGGCCTATGAAGTCCACAATATTTCTTAATCTGGTCCTTTACAGAAAAAGTACAGACTCTGGTGCTAGATTCTAAAATACAGTGTTATTTTAGACTGGTCTCTGCTGTCCTGGAGGTTTGAATTGTCCTGCTTGACTTCAGCTGGGTTTCAGTCACCTTGGGGCGGGGGTGGGGGGGTGGAGAGGGATTTGAGGCTTTCTGCCTCCCTCCCATTGCTGCCTCTGAGAACACCTGTTCGCAGTAGATGCTCCATAGTCATTTTCTACTGCTGAAATTATTCAGTAGATTTGGCAGCAAATATTGGAAAGAAAGAAACATACCCCCAGGGTAGAAAGGAGAGTTTATTCCTTTAACATAACAAATAGTTTCATTTTATAGATGCCTATCTGCAGCTATGAGAAGCTAGTCGTCAACTTTTATTGAGTATCTACTGTGCATTTGGCCCTCTGGAGAAGAAAAAAGACTTGGTTCAAACTTTGGCCCTTGTGTTAAGGATAGGGAGATAAAGGAGATAAATGTATTTTATTGTAATCCTTAATACTTCTGTTTGGGGACCTGGTGCATACCTGAAGATGATTTTGGTTTACTACCTTAGAATCGCAAATGTTTGTATTCCAATACCTTTTAACTTCGCTTAGTCACTAGTTACTCCCAAGAGTAATTGCTCTATGCCTGACTGGATAAGCTAATCCTATTTTTAATTCCTTCCTTCATCAAACTTTCTATTTTGACTGTCTCTTATGGGTCAGCACCATAGATATACTTAAAGACTGGTCCTTCTAGTCTGGTGGGAAAGACCGAAATAAACACATGGTTACACTATTGTGTATTGACAGAATGACACACAGCTTTTCTAGCAACACAGAGGAGGAGTACCTAACTAGGGAAGACTTCCTGGAGGAGGTGACACCGAGCTGAGTTTTAAAAAGGCTAACTGGGGGCGGCTGGGTAGCTCAGTCAGTTGAGTGTCCAGCTTTGACTCAGGTCATGATCTCATGGTTGGTGGGTTCAAGCCCCACGTAGGGCTTTGCGCTGTCAGAGCAGAGCCTGCTTCAGATTCTTCATCTCCCTCTCTCTCTGCCCCTCCGTGGCTTGTGCTCTCTCTCTCTTTTTCTCAAAAATAAATATTGAAAAAAAAGTTAAAAAAAAAAAAAAAAGAGGCTAACTGGACAAAGAAGGAGACATAGGATATTCCTGACATGGGAATGGAGACTTTACCCATGACAATGGGTAAAGTCTAGAGATGTTTAAAAATATGGTGTTTTCAGGGAAGAGCAGAAATAAGACAAGGGATTTGTGCTTTGATGTTTTAAAGGAATTATTTATTTACTTATTCACTCATTAATTTATTTCATTTATTTATTCATTTGTAGTGGGAACAGGTTGTGTGGAGCTACTCAGTCTTTTTGAATAATCCGGTTAGCTGGTGACTTTGTGTAAATCCTCCCTGGTTCTAGGAAGAACACCAAACTGCAGTCTTGGCCTGGCCTCTCCAGCAAGAGCACCAACTGAATGAACCACTCATACCCAAAAGTAATCCGACTGGGAGAAGCGCAGTTGCTGTTAAGCCAATGAAATGCAAGGCAGGTTGGGTAACTGCGTGGTTGTGACACTGTCATCCCCTTCTGGTAAAAATCATCGCCTGCAATGGCAGATCGCCCACTGCTTCCACTTCATAGCCAATCTTTCAATCTTCATGATAAATGTGCCCCAGCTTTGTAGCCTCCTCCAGTATCAAGAGTGGAGTTTGTATGGAGATCCTTCGGGAACCGATGTCAAATGCTCAACAAATGTTCTGTTAAGTTTGGTCTGCAGCAGGCTGGAAAAGGAGCAGATTAAAGGAATAAAATATGGCCCACACAGTCTTGGAGAGCACCAGCCAGCTGGGACTCTGTTCTGTCATCTAAGGTGAGCAGGGGGTCGGCTGATAAATGTCAACAATTTTCTGTAACACGTGGGCTTTTAATCTTCCCAACAGCCCGGGGGAGAAATGTTAGATATGATGACAGGGGCAGTTTTTGCCATGTTGTTTGGGGCCCCAAATGCAGTTTTGATACTAAATTCAAGCGACATCGCAAGAATGCCTGCATAAACAGGATTTGTGTTGATCGGGACTTTTGGGTTTTTGGGGGTATAAGCAATGGAAACTAACTCTGTCTAGTTTAAACAAATAAAGTCAGTTTGTTAGGAGGTTGTATCTAGCAGGACTCAAGAGTGTGGGTGTTCCCAGGCCTCCCCAGGGAGTTACCAGGCTCTGAAGAGGCATCAACAACCAGGGAGGCTCCTTCCCCCAACGCTCCCTTCTCTTGGGCCTGTGGATTCTTCCCCACGTTCATTTGCTTTATTCTTCCCTCTGTTCAGCCTACCTTTCTCTGCCTCTCCTGGGATTCACATACTCAGTTCCAGGCCCCAGCAATGAGTGGCTTGCAACTCTTGACCCCATTTATAAATCCCCAGGAAAAATAATGGGATTGACCTCAGGTGGATCAGGTCTCTACCCGACCCTTCAGCTATGGCCCCAGGGAGTCAGATAGGGCCATCTATAACATTTTGGCATCAGGAAGGAACATACTTCCTGGGGGGAGTTACTAGTCTCAGAGAAAGGAATTGTGGGTTGTGTGGACTCCCTCCAAATTGGCTCCAGGACCTCTCTGATCCCTTGCAGGAGCAGGTTTCCTTTAGGGCACAGTCGCTTTGCATCGTAGGCTGGGACTTTCCATGCAGAGCCACATCTCAGTGTTTCTTTCTGCTTTTCTGGAGTTCTGCGATGTATCTTCACTGGGTGCTACTAAAGAAGTGAGTGTTATGTACAGAAAGCTGTTCTTATTATGAGTCACAACACACAGCTTAGAAATCCTAGCAGGGTGCCATAGGAAGCACTTATATCCAGGTTTAAACAAAGAGCTTTGCAGAGGTATTACAGTTCATGATCATATATTCAAGTTATCTGGCAGAGTGAATGGATGTGTTCTTGGCTGTCCCTGGTCTTTGAGTTTGCAGCCATGCCTCTGTTATTCTTCCAAACCTCCACCATTCACCTACCCTCTTCTCAACATTAGTGTCCACTGGCCCCTGAGAGGGACCGCACCATCCCTATAGCAGGACTTTTACATTCTTGCCTTGGTATGTGCCCAATGCTACTTCCCATACTTGGGATTCCTTCTATTTTCTTCCATGACTCTCTGAGCCATCTGTATCATTTAAGGTCAAGGTCAAGGGCCATGTCTACCATGTAGCTTTTCCTAATATGCTATCCTTCACTGTTCTTCCTTATTTTAGAGCTCATTCAATAGACACTTACTTAATAGTTGTAAACTGAGAGGAGTGATGGCCATTTATATTGTTTTTTTCGCCTGCCATAATAAAGTACCACTGACTAGGGTGGCTTAAAGAGAAATTTATTTGCTCACTGTTCTGGAGGCTAGGAGACCAAGGTCAAGGTGTCAGTGGGTTTGGTTTCTCCTGTGGCCTCTCTGCTTGGCTTGCAAATGCCCTTCTTTTCACTATGTCTTTCCTCTGTGTACATGCGTCCCTGGTGTCTCTTTGTGTGTCCAAATTTCTTCTTCTTGTAAGGACACAATTCAGACTGTATTAGGCCCACCCTAATGGCCTTATTTTAACTCACAAAGCCCTCATCTCCAGATACAGTGACATTCTGAGGTAGTGAGGTTATAGCTTCAACATATGAGTTTTAGGGGGACACAGTTCAGCCTACAATACCAATGGAGACAGGGCTGAACAACATATACATGTACCTTGCCTTCTTGTTTGATAGCTTGTAGAGAAGACAGATCTTAAGCAACCATTTCCATGAACACATGATTAACTACCATTGTGAGAGGGTCCAAGAAGTCGAATACATGGTACTTGCAAAGGTAATCTGGTGTTGAAGGATGGTCAGGAAATCTCTCCCCGAGGAAGTGAAATCTGCAGGAGGGGTGGACGGGAGTTAGCCAGGTGAAGAGGGATGGTTGAGTATTCCAGACAGAAAGATCAACCTCTGTGAACTCCAAGCGGTGGGAAAGAACATGACATACAGGGAACTGAAAGAAGCCATTGGAGCAAGAAGTGAGCTGTGGGAGAAGGCACCAGAAGGTCAAAGGGGTCAGATGACACTGGATATTATATTCCGACATCCTCATTTCAGTGCTTACCACATCCTGCCTTGGAGTGTTTTACAATTTTTTTTGTGTGGGGGAGGGGGTGCCATGCGTGTTTTGCTTCTCCTTATGCTCCCTTGGGAGGAGATCCTCGATTCAACTCCTTTTATATTCTCCACAGTAGGCCGCACAAGGCTGGGCACATAGTAGAGGCTCAGTAAATAAATTAAGTGGATGTAATGAGAAATGAAATTGATAGAAGCACTCTTACTTGTCTAAATTAGGGGCTGACCCAATCTTGGTGGATGAGCGTCTCCTGGAGGCTTTAAAAGGTGAGAACTTTTGGTAGTGTGATGCCACCTAGTGTTCCTTTTTATTACAACAACAAAGGGGAACACGGTCTTCAGGAATCTGGAAAATTGGAAATGAAGCACTTTCTTTCATCAGCATACATTAATTTGTCCAACCACCCATCCTCTCATCCATTAATCCATCCAAGTTGATGTCACCTGCATCTCTTTCCTGTGAGTTGAACGTGTCATGTTCCTTTCCACCTCCTGTGGTTCCCTGATTTCCTTTGTTAAGGTCTTTTTGTCCTCATATTCTAAATAATGCTCTCAGGTATCAGTGTCTAGACTGACCCAGCACCCATAATACTCGCTGTTGGCATGGAATGTTTTAAATTATGCCATCATATTGTGTTGGGATTACTTGTAGATGGTCTTTTCTCTCTTTCCCCCAAAGCCAGATTGTGAATGCAAAGGGCAGTGACTCTGTCTTAGTTGGCTCTGTGGTTCCTCTGGCCAGCCTTGTACTTGCAATGCAGCAGGTGCTTTAAAGAAGTGTTTTCTGGATTGAATTGCTGTCACCTTGGCAGGCCATCTGCTTGTAAAATAATCCTTCAGAAGATTCTTGGGAAATGGGAAGACATATAGCACTACAACTGATACCAATACAAGATATGGGTGGCCAGGGCCCTCTAGGTCTTTCTCTGTTATGTACCTTCAGGAATGTTATGGAGTCTCTCTGGATCACGATGGTATCACCACCTGTTAGTCCCAGCGTGTGATTGGATCTCCTGTAAACACACAAAGTAGCCTGAGCCCTGTTGCCTACCCTGTGTTCTCATTTCCATTAGCTTGGCTTGCAGTTTGGTTCAGCCTGATCCTCCAGCTTCAGCTGCCACTTCTCCCATTGCCTCCATAGTGCATTATGCCTCTGCCATATTATGTCCTTTTTTGTCTACCAGATATATAGTCTCTGTTCATGAATGAGATACAATTATACAAATGTGAATTTTCCCCAAGTTAAATCATAAATTCATTAATGTTCCAGTTAAAATTTCTCATGAGGAACTTGAAAACATCCTGAAAATTATATGGGTTGATGGAGGTTCATGATTAGCCAGTGACGTTTTGACAGAAGAAGTAGGAGTGGGGGACTTGCCCTCAATCATGATGTCTGGCTATAAAACCATCATGATAAAACCTTGTGGTACTAGCACAGGAGCAAACCACAGAGCTCAGTGCAGAACTGTCTATATTTGGGAACCAAGATGTTGAAAATGGGCTCACTCCTCTGAGAAAAAAAAATCGGATCCTTACCTCACACCATACGCAAAAGTAAGATGGGCTCAAGAACTGAATGCTAACAAGTAAAACTATGACACTAATGTAAGAAAATGATAGGGGCGCAGTCGGTTAAGCGTCCGACTTCAGCCAGGTCACGATCTCGCGGTCCGTGAGTTCGAGCCCTGCGTCGGGCTCTGGGCTGATGGCTCAGAGCCTGGAGCCTGCTTCCGATTCTGTGTCTCCCTCTCTCTCTGCCCCTCCCCCGTTCATATTCTGTCTCTCTCTGTCCCAAAAATAAAATAAAACGTTGAAAAAAAAGAACTATGGCGGGGCGCCTGGGTGGCTCAGTCAGTTAAGCGTCCGACTTCGGCTCAGGTCACGATCTCAGGGTCCGTGAGTTCGAGCCCCGCGTCGGGCTCTGGGCTGATGGCTCAGAGCCTGGAGCCTGTTTCCGATTCTGTGTCTCCCTCTCTCTCTGCCCCTCCCCCGTTCATGCTCTGTCTCTCTCTGTCCCAAAAATAAAATAAAAACGTTAAAAAAAAAAAAAAAGAAAATGATAGACAATACCTTTATGACCTTGGGGTTGAGAAGGACTTCTTAAATCATACTGCAAAAGCATGTAAAAAGTAAAACACACACACACACACACACACACACACACACATACACACAATGAAGGGCTACAAAATGAAGGATTATTGTTTTACAAAGGACATGGCAAGCAAAGTTTTCAGTCTTTGAAAGCAGATTAATGTCCAGATTAATGTACAAAAACCTCTTGCAAATCAAATGAAAAAGAAAAAGAGCAACTGAAATATAGGTAAAGGCTATAAATAGACAATTCACAGAAGGGAATCCCAAGTGGCTTATAGATGTATGAAGAAATGTTCAATTTCACTAGGAGTCAGAGAAACGCAGAGTAAAGCAAAAATATGTTGACACTACTTCCATGATAATTGACAGAGTTTAGAAAATTGGCTAATTAGATGAGTCAGTATTTGTAAGGCACTTAGAATAGTATTTGACACTTGGTAAACACTATGTGAGTGTTTATGAATAAACAAACTACAATGTGCTGGTAAGGATGAGAGTAGGGCCGGAAACCCTCACACTATGCACTGGAGGATAGTGTAGAGCAATAATTCTGGTGTGCCATCTAGCAGTACTTGAAGTTAAGTACCCAGGGCTCCTAGCAGGCTACTGGGCACCTTTGTGCCATTGGAAAACAGTGTCAACCACTGGGCAAATGAATTTGAAAGAGGAATACCCTCTCAATAGTAATAGCCTCTCAGGTTCGTGACTTGACTAGGGAACAGAGCTTTTGGGGGAAGAAAAGGGCATATCTTCCTTCAGCAGGGCACATGACATAGGAAAGCTGTTTTCCAGCTCCCATTGGTGCATGGCTGGATGTCTTTGTACAGGACAAGTTGCATAACCAAATGTGAATTGCCCTGTACATCCACTATAACTTACCAACCTCATTTTTAGGCATATGTTGGCGAGGAATTACACATAGGTCCACAAGAGACCATGGACGAGGATGATTATCGCTGAGAGGTAGGGGTAGCCTTGGTATCCATTTGGGGAATGGAAGTCACATGTGTTGCTGTCCAATATGGAATACTGTGCAGCAATCAGAAGCGATAAACTAGGATTACAGTACCAACTGCAAAAGAATAGATTCATAAAAAGAATATTGAGTGAAAAAAAGTAGAAAATAAGATCATCCTAAAGTCCCATATCATTAAAAAATACACTAATAAAAATGCATACACTTTTCAAAAATGCATATTCAAGCACAGTAGCATGTATGTTTATGGGGCTGAGGAGGGATGGGAGTAAGGATGGGGTTAAAAGGAAAAAAACAAGAGGGGTTTTGCATATTTCATGAGCCACGTTGTTTACCCTCTGTACCTGAAGGTTAAAGAGTGTGGAGGAGGAGGGGGAGAGGGAGACGAAATGATCTTGAGAGGAGCCCTAGATGAAAGGCAACTTTCCATGATGTGGCTCCACATACGTTTTCCCAGGGTGCTTCGAGCGCTGCGCCCTATTATTCTTACCACTGGTGACTAAACCCTTTGAAAGCAGGGTCTGTGTTTTCTCCACCTTACTTTCCCCTCCGTATCTTGCACACAGTAGCTGCTTCATTAGGGTTGAGTTGACTCGAACGGAGATTATTTCTTGTTCCCGCGACGGAGTCTCTTTGTCACGGAGAGCAGAGGGTGGCTTCCGGCCCTTCCAGAAGCCTTTGATCCACCTTTCCATCTAGGCGTTAGTTCTCCTCTGGCCTTAGCGGCCTCCCAGCTCTGCGCCTTCTCGTTCCTAGGAGTTTCCAACTTCCGAGGGCACCTTGGGACTCCGCCCAGCCTCTCATGGGCCCCGCCCCTCACACCCTTGGTCCCGCCCCACATAGGGCAGTTTGCGTATGCCTCTTAGGACACCTCCCGGGTGCCCTCCCCAGAGGCTCCTCCCCTTTCGGAAGTCCTCCAGTTTCCTCAGAGGGCGTGGCCGTTGCCTGGCGACGGGAGGACGCGCCGAGCGCCGGGTTTCGGTCCCCTGCGGGGGATACTAATAACGTGGCGCTGTTTTAGACGCCGGGGGTAGTGCACAGCCCCATCCGCAGCTCCGGCCCGGTTTCCGCGATCACCACAGAAGCCTCTGAGGCCACCCCCAGAGAGCGTCAGGATGGCCGAGGTCAGGAGTCAGTGCCCTTCTCTCTGTCGTCTCTCGCTCGTCCCCTCCCCAACAACCCTCTTCTGTCGACTTGACTTCTCCGCTGTCACATCCGCTGATTCCTACGTTCCTCCCATCAACATCCTATTCCCCGCACCCGCAGCCTCACCCCACCCCTCAGTGTTTACTTCCTGACCCTCCTTCAACTGGGTGGACACACCCCAACCCCACTCTTAAAACTGGCGCTGTGTTCAACATAGTATGAAATTCATGATTTCCCAGATTCACACATGACAGGCACCCACCCCTAGATTTTGAGCCATAAGGTTTTGAGCCCAGGAGAGGTACGTAGAAATATTGATGTCTCACTGATTGGTGGGACTTGGAGGAAGGCTTCATAGATACCCACTGTCACCCCTATTCACTGACCCTTGTCCACCTGTCACTCCACGATTCCCTATCATCACCTGCTGTGACACATCTTCATTAAGCTCTTCACCTATCACCAATGCCCCATGTTGTCATTGACCACTGTGTAAAATCTTCTAGCTCACTTTGTAGCACACTCCATCTTCAGGCTCACCAATGAGGGACCATTTCTGTAGCTCTTTATTGATCCTTTGTCCATTAGCACCTTCATTTGTAATCTGGACAACCTCATGTCCCTGTCATCACTTGTCAGTCACAGTCCCCATTCACCGTGGCCATACCCTATTCCTCCATCACCCCTTCAGATCCCTCCCTCATCTCACATGTCACAGGATCAGTCCCAGCCAGGGTCAGCCATATAGTTTGTGAGACTCATTGAAGATGCAGAGCCCCTTGTCAACAAATTATTAAGAATTCCAAAGTGAGACAGCAGAGCATTAAACCAAAGGTGGGGCTTATCTGAACAAGGGGCCCTGGGCACTCTCAAGGTTTTATGTATAGGGAACCAGACCGGTCCCCACTTCTCTCATCACCATCATGCCCCCACTCTTATTCCAGTTCCTTCTCATATCTCCTCACATACCTCACCATTCCGTCTCCTCCATATTCAGTCCTTCCTTCCTGTGGGCAAAGATCCCTCCTTCTCTTATCATACAATCCCTCTCCCACTCTCATCTTCCTCACTCTCAGGTAGGTGCCTCACACATCCATACTGTGGTGGCCACAATACTCACCCCATTACCTACACTCATTCGTGTCTCTTTCCTTCCCATCTCTTCCTCCCATTCCTTCTAGCTCTCCTTTAGTTTCTCCTTTATTTGATTTTTAGCATACCTTCCTTTTCTCCCTCACCAGTCATCTTGGTTCATTTCATTCTTCATTTTCCACACATAAGCCCAGATACCAATACCATATTTCCCAGTCTCCCTTCCCCTGCATTATCTCCCCTCATTTCTTGCCTTCTTTTGTTTTTCTTCTCACTTGATCTCAGCCAGGTTTTCCTCACCTCTACTTCCACAAGTCTCCATTTCCACTCTGGCCTCATTTGTCACTGCAACTCTCTTGTCCTTTTTCCTTGTTGTTCTCCCCACTGAATGATATTCCCAACACCTACAACAGTGCCTGGCAGATAGTAAGCATTTAATAGACAGGTGTTGAATGAAGGAACATCATAGTTCCTTTCTGACCAGTTCATGTTGAAACCATGCTTCTAAAGTAGGTATCATTATATGCTCTAACAATGTAGACACCAACTGATTATGGGTCACAGCTCAGAGATGATTTTTGCTGTGCTTTTAGTAGTAGCATATATATATATATATATATATATATATATATATATATATATACACATACACACACATATGTATCCACGTGTGTTGTGTATATATACATATATATACACAACACACATATATGGATATTTATTTATTTTGAGAGAAGGAGAGAGTAAGCAAGCAGGAGAGGGGAAGAGAGAGAGGGAGAGAGAGAATGCCAAGCAGGCTCTACAAAGCCCATCATGGGACTGCATCCCATGAACCATGAGATCATGACCTGAGTGGAAATCTGGAGTCTGACACTTAACCGACTGAGCCACCCAGGTGCCCCAATAGTAGTATATTTTTAAAATGACAATATGAACAAATCCGTTCGTGAATGTTTTTAAAAACCTTTTCTTTCTTTGACATTTTTCCATTCCTATGCTAAGTGCCAGGTGTACAGGGAAAACCTGGTCTGCAAACAAATCATCAGGCTAGTGATCAAGTGTTGGCATTAATACCATTTACACGGATGGAACTAAGAACATCGCTATGATAAATTTTTGTGTGTGCTCCTGTTTAGCATCAACAAGGGGAAAACACAGGGCGGCAGCACCACCATATTTCCTTAATACGATTTTTTTCTTCTTTGTGGAATTGCTGTGTTGTGATGTTTACAGTAAGCTGCTTCTCTTTGGGAAGAAAATCTCTGTTGAGTTTAACATTAGTGCTAATGTTATACAAAATGTTATAGGTAGGCTTGGTACTCCACGTCTACTTTAAGATGTGGATTCTTTTTGCTTGCATGTAATCTTTAGAAATCAATAGTACAAGTGTTTTTGAAAATCAAAAATACATAGACTTTCTCCATATTGGGCAAGACAGGCTTGTTAAGGCAGAAGGTAAACTAGACTGCTTACCCCTATTCTGCAGGGTGAATTTAAATTTTACTTTATTTTTGGGATTGGAGATCATCTCAGTTGATTTCTTTGATTAGCAATACAGTGTCGATCTTGGAGCTCTTTTTCATGTAGAATATCAAAGTGTAATGTTGCATACATAAATAAGTCCTCTCAAACTTTATCAGATCAGAAGTTTTGAGTGGGTCTGTGTGGCCTACAGATTAATTCACTCCGCGTTCCTTAGAATGCCATTCACGGCCTCCAGTCTGTCTTTAACTTCCTGTCTAGTCTTCTTTTTCCTTCTCCCTGTCATACTTCTTACTCTTTAGCCAACTTGAGTTTTTTTTTTAATTTTTTAAATATTTTTTTAAAATTTATTTTTGAGAAAGAGAGAGAGAGAGACAGAATGCGAGTGGGTTGGGGCAGAGAGAGAGGGAGGCGCAGAATCTGAAGCAGGCTCCAGGCTCCAAGCTGTCAGCACAGAGTCTGACGCGGGGCTCGAACTCATGAGCTGTGAGATCATGACCTGAGCCGAAGTCAGACGCTCAACCGACTGAGCCACCCAGGCGCCCCGAGCTTTTTTTTTTTTTTTTTTTTAATAGAATTTATTGTCAAGTTAGCTAACATACAGTGTATACAACACGCTCTTAGCTTCGGAAGTAGATTCTCATGATTCATCACTTACATACAACACCCCCAACTTGAGCTTCTTAACCAATCTCAAATCCTGGATACTTTCTGGGTCTGAGCCTTTGTTCAAGCTTTGCCATGGGCCAGGCATACCTTTTCCCTCCATATTCACCTGTGAATATTTCACTCTCCCATCTGGGCATACTCAAATACCACCTCCTTTAGGAAATTTGCTTTCATTCTTGCTGCTGGGAGTACCATTTTCCTATAGGTCCTTGTAGAATTTTGAATCCATTTTATGGCATGTATCAAATTCTGTACTTCCACTATCTGAAAACATACTCCATCAATTATTAATGTATAAATTCCCTGTGGGAGGGCTGTTTATTCCTTACCTTGGTACCTCCTACGAAGGCTCCCTCATTCCAACTTACAAATAGCAGATGTTCAATAAATATTTGCTGAATAAATGAAGAAATTTATTAACCACCCCCATTCTTTTTCATTATTGTGCTGTGTCTAACAAGGAGAAGGTGTATTAGTTTACTAGGCTATTACTCAGCCATAACAGAGTACTGCAAACATGGTGGTTTAAACAGTAGACACTTCTTGTCTCACACTTTTGGAGGTTGAAGTGTGCAATCAGGATGTTGGCAGGACCATGCTTCCTCTGAGACTCTAAGTAAAATTCTTCCTTACCTCTTCCTAGCTTCTAATGGCAGCCAGTGATCCTTAGCTTTCCTTGGCTTACACCCTGTTTCTGTCTTCACGTGGTATTTCTTTCTTTCTTTCTTTCTTTCTTTCTTTCTTTCTTTCTTTCTTTCTTTCTTTCTTTCTTTCTTTTTATTTTAATGTTTATTTATTTTTGAGAGAGAGCCAGAGAGAGAACAAGTGGAGGAGGGACAGTGAAAGGGAAACAGAGGATCCAAAGTGGGCTCCAGGCTGACAGCAGAGAGCCTAATGCAGTGCTCGAACCCATGAACTGTGAGATCATGACCTAAGCCGAAGTCAGATGCTTAGCCAACTGAGCCACCCAGGCGCCCCTCGTGGTGTTTCTTCCTTCCTGTGTTTGTGTCGCTGTCCAAATCCCATCCTCTACTTTTTTGCATTGAGATAGAATTGACATGTGACATTGTATTAGTTTTAGTTGTACAACATAATGATTATATATATATATATATATATATATATATATATTGCAAAATGATTACTACAATAAGTTTAACATCCATCACTACACGTAGTTACAGTCTTCACTCTTTTTATAAGGACACCAGTCTTATTGGATGAGGGCCCACTCTACTCCAGTGTGACCTCAAGTTAACTGATTATATATGCAATGACTCTACTTCCAAACAAGTCACATTTATAGGTACTGGGTGTTAGAAGTTCAACATACCTTTCTGGGAGACAAATTCAACCCTTAACACTAGGGAAATAAGAATTCTTGGGGTGCCTGGGTGGCTCAGTCAGTTGAACGTCTGACTCTTGATTTCAGCTCAGGTCATGATCTCGCAGTTGGTGAGATTGTGCTATTGGTGCAGATTCTGCTTGGGATTCTCTCTCTCCCTCTCCTTCTGTGTCTCTCCCCTGCACCCTCTCCCCCCACCCCCAAAATAAATAAAATACACTGAAAAAAAATCTTATTTAACTAACTCTGGGTTCTCATCTAAGTCATAGCCAGATGTGTTTGAATTGTATCTGTATGTCCAGGCTTTTTTTTAAAAAAAAATAATTTGTTGTCCAGCTGATCATAGAAAGCAAATCTAGAGAAGACCTGTGAGCATTGCACAAAGGGCATCTCAATACTCCTGTGAAGATGACCTTGTCTTATCATTTTAAGAGATAAAAGTGATGGAATAGCTTTTAGGAGAAGATTCCATATTTCGGATGGGGTTCATTGTGAGTACGTGTGATTTCATGGTATCCACACCAAGATTCCGTATATCTGACCATAATATCCCTTGGCTTTCTTCTGCAGGATGAAGTGAGAACAAATCAGGGCTTGGAATAATCATAACAGATATCAAAATTTATTGAGTGCCTCCTCTTTGCCAGGCACTTAGCCAAGTGTTTAACATGAATGATCCTGTTTGTTTATTTTTTTGAAGTTTATTTATTTATTTTGGAGGGGGGAGGGGCAGAGAGAGAGGGAGAGAGAGAATCCTAAGCAGGCTCCGTGCTGTCATCATGGTGCCCAATTCAGGGCTCAGTCTCACACCATGAGATCATGACCTAAGCTGAAATCAAGTCATGCACTTAACCGACCAAGCACGCCTAATGAATGATCCTATTTAATCTGATCTTTGACACCATGTGGTAGGAAATATTATTATCCTAATGCATATGTGTACATATATACATGCATCAGTGGATGAACAAGATGTCTTTCCATCATATAGTCTTAATGTTTCTGTTTTTTCAGTGATTTTTATTTTGCTTCTATGAAGGTCTTGTATTCATAGATAATAATAGCAACCCCTGAATAGTAACATAGACATATTGTAATACTCATTCCCCTTCCTGCTCTTTTGTACAGGAAAAGAGTGAGAAACTAGTGCTGGAAGAAACTGCATTTGAAGAAATCGAAAGGGATTTTCAGGAGGTTCTCAATGAACTTTCGGGAGATAAAAGTCTGGAGAAATTTAGAATTGAATATGAGAAGCTTCATGCTGTCATGAAAAAGTCTTATGACAATGAAAAGCGTCTGATGGCCAAATGCAGAGAGCTGAACGCAGAGATTGTGGTTAATTCTGCGAAGGTCGCCACTGCCCTGAAGCTCTCCCAGGATGATCAGACCACCATTGCATCCCTGAAGAAGGTCAGTGATCTCATAGAAACAGAGCCTACGGAGAGCTGCCGTAAATGCATCCTATATTTAAAATGTCATTCTTTCCTTATATTGGCAGCTCTAGGCTGGTAGTAAGTGAGTTATTAAGTAAAAATCTACATGATTTATATATTCATTAAGCCTAGGGAATAATGTTATTTTCAAAGGAAATAATTAGCCTGGTGAATTTCACTGGGCAGAAAATAATATAGAACCTTGCTGGCTTGCTTTCTAAGAAGTACTGGGTTAGCAGAAAGAATGAGATGTAAGGAAATGTAATATTAGGGACCTTGATATGTCTTGTTTGATAGAAGATGAGTAATTAAATATCTCATGATGATAGCTTGTGAAGGATATTTTTTGAAGGATATTTTCATGTTTCTGCTTTTCCTACTGTTTTAGAAGAAATTGCCTTGAGAATTCCTAGATAGTAATTTTCATGATCTTGTTTCCTCCTTGATCCTCCCAATTCCTCATAATGGGAGATCAGGGATCCAGTCTGGCAGCTACTGAGGAAGCATGGTTCTACTTTACCATGGAGTTTTTCATCCTCAAGTGTGTTGCATTATTTTTAGGGTAAAATGTAAATGTTCCTTGTTGCTCTTGGGGTGATAAGAAGTTGAGAGATTTTAATTTATAATTAAAACCCGAGTGGTAAAAAATAACTCATAAACTTTTTAGATAATTCCCTTGATATCATACAATGAAACATCAGGCAATTTAAATGAATTTCAAGACCAGTGCAAATTATGACATCTGTTATCTTAGAATTTACTTTTTTTAAAGTGCCATTTTCTATTGTCATTTTCTTCTCTTTGCTGGAAAACCAATAAAAGAAGGCTTTAAATCATTGTATGATGAGGAAAAAAAACATTTTTTTATTGCAAATTAAAAAACTGTAAATGGAAGTCATGAGCTTGTTAAAATATAATTGGTGAAGTTGATTTGGACAAAACTTCGTATAATTGTATTTTCATTTAAATATCCTTCATTTGTTTTGCTGAAAATAGTACATATCGTTGCTACAGAAAAATATACCCTGTAATTATTTTGAATCACTAAATTATGTGAAGTTACCCAAGACTCATCTATCTCTCTCTCTTTCATGTAATGGTGAGCATGAATTTATGTAAATACTTTCTTCCACTCATTTTATTCCTTGTCAACATAAAAGCGGAATGTTTTCACCTGAAGCTTATAGGTTCTCACCTATACGAAGGACTCACATTGCACTTGACAGAACTTAGCAAGAAAATGGAGTGGTGGGGTAAAACTGAAGGCTGTTACAACATTTACTATGCTTTGTTCACTTATTTGAATGGCTGTAATTCACTTTTAAGTATTTATGTTAATATTCCACATTGGATTTAATGATAGTAAGGAAGCCAAAACTGCATGAGTCCTTGTTCCCATTCCCAGCTAGGGCTTTGCTTTTCCCCTGTGAGCATCTGATGAGAAGATCTGGGAGTGGATTTCTGGAATGGGAATTACCAAGGCTGTTATGTACAATTAGGTGACAGCAAAGACCACCTTGCTATGAATTTTTCTAAAGCAGACATAGCCATCCAGGACCCCTTACTTGAGACCTGACTACAAAATAGATTTTTTAAAAATTTATAATCGATCAAGAGCTTCAAATTTAGGGCTTGGATCCAAGGCCACTTCTTATTTTTTTTTCTCCATAATACTTGGGCTTGGAGAACACATAGGCTTTCATTTTTTAATTTTGTAAACCTATCTTAACATTTTTATTAGAAATATCCTCCTAGTTATAGTGGCCCTTGCAAGATGTGAGCCTTGTAACCCCACTCACCTACACAAGGAAAAATACCATTTGCCAGGACCCCTTCTAACACTGCTGTTCAGTATCGACTAGCTCATGTTGAACAATTTAGTAAGTCAATATAAATGGAATGCATAATGTATAATATATAATCTTCTTCCCCATAAATGACAACTATATTGGAGTTGTTTTATTATTCTATTTACTCAGTTTATCTTGCATCTGGATCCTAGTTTGGTTTTTCTCACTGATGTGCCGTGGCCCATATAGGAAATCGAAAAGGCCTGGAAGATGGTGGACTCGGCCTATGACAAAGAGCAGAAGGCAAAGGAGACGATCCTTGCCCTGAAAGAGGAAATAGTGAACTTAACCAAACTAGTCGAGCAGGGGTCTGGACTGTCACTGGACCAGGATAGCAAGTAGGTCATAGACTTGTTAATGTATGTTGAACTTGCTTTTATGGAGGCCCCCTTATTCAGCAGATGGCCTGGGGTTTGCCGTGTCACCTTGAACATTCTTTATGATACAACAGTCTTCTTTGGTAGTTTCCCAGAAATTGTTTTCCATCTATTGCTATTTTTTGTTTTTAATGCTCCCTTTCTCCATACCCAAGAACTCATAATTTGTGATTATATTTAACTTTTGGCTCTGCAGGAATATGTACTATAATTTCAAAATGAGTAAATATTTTAGATTTCTTTCTCTCAAACTTGTGTGAAATGGAACTCGCTGCCTTTCTGCTCTGATTTCCAGCCCCTTCCCATGCTCTGAACCCCCATTAGTCCCATCACCATTCTTCTAACTTCTCTGGTTCTAGGCCAGAAAACAGATTCTAGACCCCTCTTTTAACCCTGAAAGCTTTGTCTTGTTGATTCTGTCTTCTAATCATCACTTGTGTCTTTCCCTGCTCCTTATCAGCAGTGCTAATGCCTTGCTTCGGGCTCCCTATTCTTGGCTGGATTTGGCGATGGACTGCTAACTGTTCTACCTGCCTTCAAGGAGACATATCCCCTCTTCACCATCTTCCACACACCAGATTTAGGCTTCTGAAATGTGTATCTGAGTGCTCCCATCTCCAGCACATGTTCCAAACACCTTCAATAGCTCCCCACTCCCAAAGAATGCAGCCCAGTCATGAACATGTCTTTTAGGGCTCTACATAGATCTGTCCGCCAGCCTTGCTAGACTCATGTCCCGAAACACCATGCTTGCTGATGCCTCAATACCTTTGATCATGCTGTTTTTATTCCAGGAATGCTTTTTCTTTATTTCTCCAGTAAACAACTATGCACCTTTCATGACCCATCTCAAACACCATCTTAATTTCATCACTGTTGGCACCTCTATTTCAACCTTCTCCCTACCCCTAGCCTCAGTGAGAGTCACTGTGTTCTCTGTTTCTGTAGAACCCAACATGTATCTCAAGTATGGCATTGATCACATTGTATTGAAATTATTTGTTGAAATACTTCACTATCCGTTAGGCTACAAACTCTTGAAGGAAGACACTTTTACCTTCCCTCTAGGTGTCTAGCACTGTGCAAGGCATGCAAAACCTTGCATTAGTTTATGAGTCAGGAATGATCACACACTTCCTTAGGCATTTTTTTTAAGTTGGCTCCATACCCAGTGTGGAGCCCAATGCAGGGCTTGAACTCATGACCTTGAGATCAAGACCTGAGCTGAAATCAAGAGTCGGACACTCAACTGACCAAGCCACCGGGGTGCCCCTTCCTTAGGCATTTTTCACCAACTCTAACTGCTGTCTAGGTTTCTTATGTTTTCTAGATGCATTTATCCAATGTTGAGAGATAGTTCTAGGTGCCAGGGTTGGAGTAAGGAACAGGAAAAACAAAAAGAAGATGTGATATCTGTCATAATGGACTCTATTTTCTCATTAAAGGAGTCAAGCATCATCAGAGAAACTACTGAAGAGCATTGTGAGGGAACTGATCAGTTAGGAGTTTTAATGAGAGTTGGAGCACAGTGAGGAGGAGAACTGAAGAAACTATCTAGCCCTAACAATGTGCTTAGGTGTAGCTGTCTTCAGAGTAACCTCAGAATTTGAAGTTTTGTTTCTGGAGAAGAAGTTGAATGCAGTTCTGAAAGTTCCTTATTAAATACTTATGTTCTACCAAAGTTGTTGGTAAATAAACATTGTCAGAGGTGCTTCCAATGGTCATTCGATGACTCAGTAGTGAGTACCTCAAGTTCTCTATTTTCTCAACTCTCACGTGGCTGCCTTGTTCTAGACCTTCATTCTGCTGCACAGGTCAGATCAGACACAGTCTTTCTATTTCAAGAACACTAATTCTGCAGAAAGTCATGCCAAATCATAAATAATGTTTTTTTTTAATGTGGAAGTAACTGGTTAACAATTCAAATCAACAAATATCATCACATACTCTCCAAAAGCTGGCAACATGAATGATTTCCAAATTTTGTTCTTGGGAACATTTTATCAGAGTTGCATCCCTTTGGTGGAAACTAATCTCTATGGGCGAATGATTAGAAAACTGGCGATGTGTATTATTTGCTTATTTTTATGCTTTATTTTAGACTTTATAGTTGTGATCATAGCCCTCCCATGGGTATATTAAACAAATAATTTCTTAAATTAACATTTTCCTTAGGATTAATTACAAGAGTTGACAGTAGCTGTATAGTCTTATTGTAACAAATTCAAATAATACAGAGGTGTGGCAACTAAGAAGTAAGAATTACCCCTCCAACTCTTCCAACCCTATATTCTACTTTTCAGAGATAACCAGTTACCAATTACCAGTTTGGATCTATTTTCTTGGACTTCTATAAAAATGTCTATAAAACACATATACCTATATGCAGACACTGTAATTATTTAAACATCAGAAAAGGGATCATGTTATATATATTATTATTGGAATGTCTTTTTCAGTTAACAGCTCACAAGCAGCTACCATGTCCATGTCAGGGCATAAAGGTCCTTCTCTTTCACACTTGAACGGTGTTAGTCCTTGACCTAAAGCCTTTCCCATGAAAATGTGCTCAGAGGGTGATAGGAAGGGCTCCTGAGAAGATGGCCTTTTAGTCTGACTCCTGTGTTCTTCTTTTTTAGTATCCGAGATTTACTGAAGTTCAAAGAAGAAGTGATAAAGGAGCGAGACCAGCTCTTGTCAGAAGTGGTGAAATTACGAGAGTCCTTAGCTCAGACTACTGAACAGCAGCAGGAAACGGAGCGATGCAGAGAAGAGGCAGAGCAGACCATCAGTCAGGTCTGCTTTGTCATGGAGGGCAAGATGAAAGAACATTACCTTCTAGAAGTCCTTCCCATATTGTTCCTCTCTCAGATTTACCCCCTGGTGCCCAAATGAAGCATCCACAGGTCTGCTTATTTGTCTGATTTGTTCTTACAAGAACAGTTTTACTTGTTCATTTCTTCTCAACATTCTGTGTCTGAGAAGTCACTAAGACAGGGCACTGCTTACAATTTTGGCTTAAGAATGTGTCCCCGGCAAAGGCGAGAATGCTCTGCATCTGGAGATGGTGCAAGTAGTTCCCTTGGCCCTTCTCCTTTGTAAGGACCTCTCTGAACACTTTTTATAATAACCCAGGAGTCAAATAGATGATACACACATGCAACCCCTAGGAGATTACTTTGAGCATGAGATAACAGATTTTTCATAGATTTTTGACCATGATGATAAAGCTATAATGCTTTATGTAATAACATCCAGGACTCATGTGAAGCATAATTTAATGTTTAGGGTAACTGGTGACATTTTATTTAGATCCTATTGATAGAGAATTGGGTGAATTCTTTCAATGTTTAACTCTCTAGAATTCTGGGTTTCCCTACTTAATTGGATCTTATACCATTCTTTGTGGATTTGTTCCCACCATTAGGGTGGATGTCTGGTGTGAAGGCTCTGGAAAACAACACAGAACATTCTCGAAAAGTTTGAACGTTGGGGTTCAAAGATGACTGTCCTGCAGGGGAAAGGCTACCACGAGGTGACTGCCCCGAAGCTAGAAGAGTTGAGATGAGGAGCAGCTCAGCTGGTTGAGATCTGTCCTGGGGAGGGCTTCATCCCTTTCCTCCCCTATCCTTTCTGTGCCCCTAGTTCCGGCAAGAGATACAGCAACGTCAGAATGAAGCATCACGGGAGTCTCGGAAGAAGGAAAAACTGGAGAAAGAGCTCAGGCAGATTCAGACAGACATGGACACCAGGCAGACGGAAATTAGGGCCCTGCAGCAGTATGTGCAGAAGAGCAAGGAGGAGCTTCAGAAGCTGGAGCAGCAGCTGAAAGAACAGAAGGTGCGCTGGGTGTGGGCTGCACCTCGGTCCTCGCAAAAACAAGAAGGGGGCCTTTGGAACACTTTGAGTTTTCTCTGGAAAGGAGCAGACTTTCTGCACTAGACATGTTGGTAACACAGCACTGGGCACTGCATTGCTCTTTGAAGAGCTCGTATGGGTATCTATGACCTTTTTTTCCCCAGCTCCAACAGGTTAATTTCTTTTTAACATTCTGTTGATGTGTAATATACACATAGAAAAGTGTGTAAGTCAACAGTGTACAGCTTGATGAATTTTCTCCACCTGAACATATCTTGGTCACCTGCACCAGGCCCAAGGAACAGTACGCCAGATGTCCCTTTGTGCCCCCTCCCAGTCACTCTCTCCCTTAAAGGTCACTTCCATTCTGAAACCTAAGCAGAGTTTAGTTTTGTCTGTTTTTGCACTTTACAGAAATGCACTCATACAGTCATACAATGCTCTTTTGTACTAACTTGCTCAATATTTTGTCTGTTTGTGAGATTCATTTGTGTTGCCACATGGTTATAGAATGGCACTATCCAGTATGGTAGCCACTGGCCATGCATTGCTATTTAAATTTAAGTTATTTTAAATAAAATGAAACAAAATAAAATAAAACCTCAAGTGCTCAGTTGAACTAGTACCATTTCAAGTGCTTAATAGCCACAGGGCTAGTAGATAACCTATTGGACAGAACAGATAGACAACATTCACATCATTGCAGAAAGTTCTGTTGGACAGAGCTCAATAGAACATTCACCGTCATAGTGTTCCTTGTGTGACCATAACATGGTTTATTTTTAAGCGGCTTATTTTTAAGTTTCAAGTTTAGGAACCCATATTCAGTCTATCTGCATTTTAAATATGGTGCTATTTTTAATATTTTCCCTATAACAGCAGTTGAAGTTAACTCAAATAGTAATAATTGTGCTCTGTCTTTTCTCATTTCTTAAAGAGGCAATTCATATAATTGAGAAAAGTCATTTCTTGAAAATAGTTTCTTTTAGGAAGTTTTCAAAGAATTGCCAAGACATACAGCATTTTTTCCACTTAAAAAATAGATATTAGAACACATTTCTTTGTCAATTGCCTTATTAATATTGTATAAAGGCAGAAATCAGATGGGTAATACGCATTGTGCAAGTATCCACAAAAAAACGAGACTTCTTTGAGCATGAAATTTGAGAGGTTTTTGAACATCACGATTGAATTACAGTGCTTTGTTTAGCAATATCCAGGACTCACGTAAAACACAATTTCATTTTTAGCATAGCTGGCTGTATTTTGTTTGGTCCCTATTGATGGGAAATTGGATGAAGTCTTTCCATGTTTAACTTTTGCTTGCATCAAGTTATATTTTGAGATAACTGTCTAAACTGTCTTCTCTCTCTTTTCCCTTCAGCGCATTTTCTCCCCCTCCATCTTCTCACTAGTCTGCCAATAGAAATGATGACTCCCCGCCCTGCCAAAAAATATAATCCTGTTTTTATAAAACTGTGTCTGCTGAGGATAGGCAAGGTAGGGAAGAGGAAACCCCACTGACACTGAAGTCAGGCAGATAGAAATCATTCCTCTGCCGTTCCACGGTTTTGACTTGAGTTGGATTTAAGGGGAATTGTCTCTGTGCTGGTGTTAGTGAATGGTTCTGTCCAAGAAAATGTTGTAGGCATGTTAATGCAGGATTTGCTTCTGAAGATGTGGCTTCCCAGCCCCACAACTGATAAAACCCGTTTGAATCTCTAGCTCATTTGCAATGATTATAGCAATTGTTGCATATGTGAAGCTTGCCAAACGGCAAACAGGCATTAAAATATTTATCCACCACCTGTGAACAAGACTTCCCAAGGCTCTCAGAAAAAAAAAAAAAAATTATGCGCTCTGTGTTATTCATTAGAAGGCGTCATTTTCCTCAGCCATTTAACATTCATCATATTTGAGTGCATTAGTGCTTTCACCGGGGATAAAGAACAATTTCTACAAAGACAAAAAAAAGTGTGGTTGCTGTGATCATCCCAGGAGGTTTGCAGGGCCTCCTGTGTGGATATGCAGATATTGTAATCAGATTAAAAGCATTAACCAGCTCATTATGCATCTTTCAGATATTGAACGAAAGAGCTGCAAAGGAACTGGAGCAGTTTCAGATGCGAAATTCTAAACTTCAGCAAGAGAATGAACAACACAGTTTGGTTTGTGAGCAGCTATCCCAGGAAAACCAGCAGAAGGCATTGGAGCTCAAAGTAAACACCAAGTGACTGATTTGTTGCCTAGCACTCCCTCCCTTATTCCCTATTTTATTAAAATTTTTTAATGTTTTTTGAATTTTTGAGAGAGAGAGAGAGAAAGAGAGAGAGAAAGAAACAGATTGCAAGCGGGGGAGGAACAGAGAGAGGGAGACACAGAATCTGAAGCAGGCTCCAGGCTCGGAGCTGTCAGCACAGAGCCTGATGCAGGGCTTGAACTCAAGGATCTTGAGATCATGACCTGAGCTGAAGTCAGACACTTAACCAACTGAGCCACCCAGGCCCCCTCACTCATTCCCTATTAATACAGATTTGCTGTAGTGGTTGGAGCTGTTGGTTGGATAACCTGTATTAGCCTTGATATGTCAGAGGCAGGCTCAAGCCTACAGTGATTGCTTTCTGCTTGGAAGTAAGATAGTTTGATGACTTCCATTCTCATAAAACCACAAACCTGAATATTGATCATATGATGATGCAAGTATTTTTGAGAGCAAGCTCAGATACTCATCTCTGTAACTTAGCCTTGCAAGTAACTAGTTGCCCTGAGCTAGAAACCATTTACATGAGTGAGTAGCAAAGAAGTTAGATTATATTTTACTACTTTTATATGGAGAAGGTAGAATGGGAGGGTTGGGGGATGGACTGGTACTATTGAGTATCTACTTCCAGGATTGTAGAACCATGATTTTTTCTTCTATACACTGTAGATTTCAAGACAGGCTTCCCATTCTTCTCCCTGTCCTCAATGAAGAGTGTTTGCAAATTATGTTTGGGTAACAGTTTTATACTTGGGTACATATTGTATACCTACGTGTTTAACAGAGCGACTTTATGTTTATCACTTATTCTGAAAAAAATCCATAAACCCTTCTCTGGTTATGTTAGGATACTAAGCATAAAATGAGTGACCTATCAAGAATGATACATAGATTTGATCAGTGAGTCATAACAGTTTTTGCTTCTTATGCCCTTTTGAAAATCTGATGAGAACATGGGTGTACGTGCGCCCACACACACACACACACACACACACACACACACTTATTTGCACATCTTCTATCTTGTTTTGAATGCAGTCTCAGGTTTCCAAGATTTTTCTGAAGTCTAACCACGGGGTCTGGATTAATAACTACTGAATTACAACATTCTATTGTTCTAATTGGAAAGGGCCCTAGTTCAGCTAATTTCGACCATGTAAATCTGAGGCCGAGGAGTATTTAAAACAGTCCAGAGTGGTTTGACTTGAAACCATTCTTTATGAGAAAGCTGTAAATTGAAGCAGAAATGAAATGGCTTCTTAAAGCAAAATAATATATTAGCCCCTAAGGTAAAATTAAAGTAAAAATACTTATGCCATTAATTCTCTTCTTTGGTAACATGAATGGGGCACCTTGAAAGATGGAAAATTTTTGTTATCAGATCCTGAACCTATGGGATTCTACTTCTAGCAGTAATCTGAGAATGACATGCCCAGCTGAGTGCAGTTTCTTCCTTGTCAAGAGCTGGGGATAACTGCTAATGTTTATTTGCTCTCATTGCTTTTCCAGTAATTTCTAAGAACGGCAGATTTAAAAAATGAATTTGAATTTTAAAAAATTAATAAAACTTGAGGTCCATTGGCAAAAATCTGGTGCTTTCTTGTGCTAGAATTATTATTTTGGTGCCTTTTGCCAATATGTAGACTTGCCTATTGATGATGCCCTGTCCATGTATCTGTATGTACACCCACTGACTAACATCCTCTGAGGAAGTAGGGCCCTTTTCTCTAGTGTGTGTAGTTGTACTCCAGTGGCCATGTGGTTCAAAAGAGTATCTGAATATGTTAATAGCATGTCAACAACCTTCTGAAAGAGGGGTGCCTGGGTGGCTCAGTCGGTTAAGCGTTTGACTTTGGCTCAGGTCATGATCTCACGGTTGGTGGGTTCGAGCCCTGCTTTGGACTCTGTGCTGACAGCTCAGAGCCTGGAGCCTGCTTCGGATTCTGTGTCTCCCCCTCTCTCTGCCCCTCCCCTGCTCACACTCTTTCTCTCTCTCAAAAATAAACATTAAAAAAATTTCAATAACCTTCTGAAAGAGATCACTCTGTGAGTCCATAAAAATTGCTAATCAAATACAGCATTCGTATACAAAATTCACACATTTGTGATATGTACAACTCAGCATTCTTACCCTGTTTGATTCAACAACTCAGTGGTACCTTGAGACATCAGGTCTAATCAGTCTTTCCATTATTTTTTAGCTTATATAGCAACATATTTTATTCAGAGAATAGTTTTTCAATTTCTCTCAAAACCAAACAATGTGTGTTTTTGTTTAACCCATACAACAACTTTACACTAACATGGGAATAATTTCCTTTTATGGGTTCTGAGTTCACCATCACCTAGTCACTGGCACTTTATTTACTGAATATCCCTTGTTAATTCTCTCACTAATTACAGGCCAAAGAGGAAGAAGTCCATCAGATGCGGCTTGACATTGGGAAGCTCAATAAAATCAGAGAACAAATCCATAAGAAATTGCATCAGATCGAAGATCAAAAGTCAGAGGTGGAACAGCACAGGGAAACCCTCAAAAATCAGATCTTGGGATTAGAGAGAGGTAATCCAAGAAACATTTCGTGCTTTGTCATATTCCTTTGTAAACATTTTACTGGTGACTGTGATTTGGCAACCCAGGGCTCTATGCGTCCAAACACAAACCATGCCAGATGTAATCAGTAAAACAACTTTCAAACTGGTAAGCGGCCAATATGCAGGGGACATCATTTTGAATACCTTGAACTATCCTGCCTTAAAAAATTCTTCAACAGACTATATTGGCGCAATGTAAATCCAGCCAAAAGTATTGCTCAGTATTTGTCGCTGGAATAAATAGCATCTATACTCTTAAGTCTGGGTTCTACATGAATTTATGCTTTAGTTCCTTTTCTCAGAGAAGATAGGGGATAAATTAAAACAAATGTCCCCCCACTAGCAATATTTGGGACAATGTTGTACCAAGAATCAGTGAGACAAAAATTAGTTGTTCCTAACTTCCTTTAAAAAAATGTTTATTTACTTATTTTGAGAGAGAGGGATAGAGAGTGAGCAGGGGAGAGGCAGAGAAAGAGGGAGACAGAGAATCCCAAGCAGGCTCTGCAGCTGTAAGTGCAGAGCCCTACATGGGGCTTGAACTCATGAACTGTGAGATCATGATCTGAGCTGAAACCAAGAGTCAGACATTTAACTGACTGAGCCACCAGGCATCACAATGGCTCCTAACTTCTTTTCTCTGTTATTACTTTACCATGTGATGAACCTTGTTTTTACCAGCTATCACATTGCCCCGTGGAGGAAAAATTTAAGTGCTATGGAAGGTCACATAGCACAGAAAAATCATTAAGGATACAAACTATGGAGTCATGTCTACCTGGGTAAAGATCTCACCTTCATCGTATTTATTGTTAGGGGACGAAATGAGCTGATACATATAAAGCACTTGTGGATAGTACCTAACACAGTAAATGCTTACTAAATGGCATCTATTATCATCTGGGCGTATTACTATTTATATAAGCAGTAAGAGAGAATGCCATCTCATTCTGAAAAAGAATATAATTGAAAATAGGATATGCTAGTCAAATTTGGTGTGGCAGAAACAGCCCTGAACTTGGACACAGAGGATCTGGGTTTGACTTTGACTATACCAGGGTATGTGAGGCAGGAACACCTCGTTGAACTCATATGGGTTGTAGGTCACTGAATGAGATAACATGCATACCAGCATAAAAGCAGACATTGCCCCCCTAAAAGGTAAAATCTAAATCTCTAGGCAAGGTTATTAGAAATGCATCTGACCCTTGAACAACATGGGTTTGAACTGCATGGGTCCACCTACCTGTGGATTTTTTTTTCGGTAAATACAGTACATCACTATGAATGTATTTTCTCTTCCTTATGATATTTTTAGTAACATTTTCTTTTCCGCAGCTTACTGTAGTGTAAAAATGCAGTATATAATACATATAACCTGCTAAATATGTGTTAATCGACTGTTTATATTATCAGTAAGGCTTCTGGTCAACAGTAGGCTGTTAGTAGTTAAGTTTTTGGGGAGTCAAAAGTTATACATGGATTTTCATCTTCACAGGGGATCGGCATTCCTAAGTCTGGTGTTGTTCAACAGTGAGCTGTATTTGTTATGTAAGCCTTTGAAAAGTACAGGTATTTTTCCTTCTAAGACATCAGGAAATAATCTTTTATTGAGGTACAGCTAGAGCTTACCTTGAAAATTTCTCCATTCTTTCATTCAATAAACTGAGTGCCTACTATGTGTAGTCACCAAGGTAGGCATTGGCTGCATGGAGGTCCCTGCCCTCGGGATGCTTACAGTCTTGCATGAGTTTACAATCTAATGTTTTCAGTGATAGTTAGGAAGAAAAATAAAACTACTAGATCATATTTTGTAATTGGTTTAGTGACTTTCAAAACACTCCCATATTTAAATCGGTGTATTTTTTACTTGCAGTAGTTCTAAGTTTTGAAAAAAAAAATTATTCATTCTGTGTTGAACCCAATTCTTCATCCTTAAGTCATATTTATAGAAGTCATCATGCTCTCTTTTGGTTATTTTATAGGTATCGTTAACATTATTTTTTCTTGGGGACTTCTTCCTTTTGAATGTCTGATCAAACAGTGGCACTGGACATAAGAGTTAGAAGCATGAGTCCTCCATGGGTTGTGATTTTTCTGTCACAAAACCCAAGAAACTAACTGATAAACTGCCAGAACTAATGAGAGTTCACTGGGGTGGCAGGTTATAAAATAAATATATAGGTATCGATAGCTTCCTTTCATACACAGAATCAGTTAGAATATATGATGGAAAAAACCCTTTTCACAATAGCAACTCAAGTAATAAAATATCTATAAATAAAGTTACCCGGATATCTGCAAGACATGTATATAAAACACACTCCAGAATTCTATTGAGGGGTATAAACGAAGACTTGAAAAATGGAGAGATATACAAAGTTCCTGAATGAGAAAGCTCAATATGATAAAGATATAAATCTGCCTAAATTAATCTGTATATTTGATATTTCCAATAAAAATTTCAGTAAGTTATATTGTTGGGACTTGAAAACTGATTCTAGAGTTCTTCCTGAAGAATAAACAGGTGACAATAGCCATAAAATTCTGGAAAAAGGGGTGATGAGGGAGTATTTGCCTTACTGGGTTAGGTTTTTAATATTATAAAGCTTCAATAGTCATCAAGTAGTGTAGTGAAAATGTCTGATAAACAGATCAATGGAAGAGATTGGAAAAAACAAAAAATACCCAAGATTATCGTTAAGATAAAGGTGTTTCATACCAGTGTTCTGTATGGACTATTAAGAAAATGGTAGCAGAACAGTAAGTTACTTTTTGGGAAAAAAAAGTTAACACCAAATGTGGAAACCATAAAGCAAAGATTGAGAGATTTAATGAAAGAGTTCTTACAAATCCATAAAAGGGGTAAACAATTCATGAGAAAAATGGGCATAGGGCAAGTGTGGGCAAATTTAAAAACAAATACAGGGGGCACCTGGGTGCCTCAGTGGGCTCAGGTCTTGATCTCATGGTTTGTGAGTTGGAGTCCCTCATTAGGCTCTACACTGATGGTGCGGAGCCTACTTGGGTTTCTCTCTCTCTCTCTCTCTCTCTCTCTCTCTCTCTCTCTCCTCTCTCTCTCCCCCATTTCCCCCCTCAAAATAAATAAATAAACTTAAAAAACTCACTGTTAAAAAAAAAAACAGAAATACAAGTAAGTGGTCATTAAACATGAAAAAGTAGTTGATTTCACTACTAATCAAGGAAATGTAAATGAAATACAGACATACTGACTTTGATACTCTATTGGCTTGTTAAAGATCAAAGAGTGATAATATCCAGTGATGGTCTGGGTGTGGATTTAAGCTGCTATTAGTTTTCTGGAGAGAAATTTGGCAGTAGGAGAGAAATGTCTTTTTTTTTTTATCACCTTCAATCCAGGACTTCCTCTTCTAGAGTAACAAATGAATGAGAACTTTCACAGAATTATGGCTTATAATTGCAAATAAATAAGTAAAATGGAAGCAATTTAAATGTTAAGGTAGGGGATTGGCTAAATAAATTACGCATTTTCATATAGTGAAATATCACAGAGTCATTAAAATTCTGTTGTAGTTGCACATTTATAATATAGAGAGGCATTTATTTTATGTTAGTTAATTACGAAAGCAAGCTACAAAACAGTATGTGTAGTATAATTCATTTTGGTGTATGTATATGAATGTGTATATATTTATATTTTTATGCACACACATATTTGCATAGGAAAAAGTCTGGAAAGAGACATATGAAAATCCTAAGTAGATTCTGGTTGACTTGAAATTTTTTCCCTTTTGTTATTTGGATGTCTCATTTCTGTCTGTATTCCTAATTATTTGTATAATTAGAAAGATTTAAAAAGAGCAAGGACTCTTGGAGTCAGAGAAACCACGCTCCCAGCCTCAGCCTCTCACCTCTTGGCTGAAGACTGTTGGCATGTGGCTTAATTCCTCTAAGCCTCAGTTTCCATCTGAGGACAGGGGACCTCCTTCATGGCGTTATGGTGAAGATCACGTAACCCTCAATAAATAGTAGTTTTATAGCTGCAGATAAATCTATAAAGCAGTTTCTGTGTTACATTGGCTTTGGCAGATTCTTTCTTAGGTTGGCTTCATATTTCTTCTTCTTCTCCTTGGTCATTTAGAGGTGGAGGCTTCAAAGAAACAAGCAGAACTTGATAAGAAAGCAATGGATGAGCTTCTGAGAGAAAGGGACATATTAAATAAGGTGAGTTTGTTTTCTGTAGCACTGGTAAACGAATGTCTTTCCTTAGTGCTATGATATCTGCCTATTAGGGGATAGAAAACTCTGAGGCGAACAAAAGTAGATTAGAAATAAATAATCGTGCTCAGTTTTCTTCCAAGCTGCTGTGCACAGTCCACCATTCACTGGCTGAGAATTGAAACTGCATTATCACCAGGGAACACAAAGGGACTTGGGAATTATCATATAAACGAGGAGCGGATTTCAGAGCGCTGTGTGGATTCTGATTTTATTGCTGCTGTGTTATTTGGCATCCTAAGCAGTTGATCAAAATTTCTGAATTTAATATCTGTAATCTGCAACTTTTGCTAATCCAGAAGATACAAGTGAACGCGAATAAAATTCTAACTTTGAGGTGTTTGCTGAAAGAACAGCCGGTTGATGACAAAAACCTTCCCTGTACCTTTTTGGGATGTAGGTTTTCGGTTTTGCTTTTAGCCCTTACATCTCCTAGTCTTTGGAGCTCAATCTGGTCCAAAGCTGAGGAAGTGGTTGGGGGAGGCTTGAGGCCTGGAAAGCCTCCATTCAAGGGGGGGACCCTTTCCCCCACCCCTTTCCTCTCCAAACCCTTCCAGAGGATTCCTTCCAGTGATAGTCACTCTTAGGAGATTAACTACTTTCAAGGATTTAGGGTAAATTTCTTGCTCAAGGATTTCCTCCAGGGAGGAAAAATCAAAAGGCCAGTTATAGAGGGGGGAGGCTGCTTGCAGAACAGTCTAGTCTGATGGCTTTTGTCCAAGAGAGCTTCATCTCATCAAGTAGAAACAGCCTATATTTTTTCATTCCAACTTTTATGATTTCTTTCGGTTTTCCAGAGTTGAACAAATATTGACAAAATAGATCACTCTGTAAGCTTAACTGAGACTAGGGATCTCAGGAAGTAGTAGGAAATTACATATCTTTACATGATGAGCTCTCCTTAGAAAATCATTGTGGGTTTTTTTTTTTTTTTTTTGCATAATGCTGGAAACTGTTCCTTTATTCTATAAATTTGCACATGCAAACAATGTTGTTGGATTTAGATTTGTAATTAAAATTTTTTTTAGTTTAGAGAGAGACCAAGCACGAATTGGGGAGAGGGGAAAAGGGTGGGGGGAGAGAATCCTAAGCAGGCTCCATGCCTAGTGCAGAGCCTGATGCAAGGCTCCATCTCACCACCCTGAGATCATGATCTGAACCGAAATCAAGAGTTGGATGCTCAACTGACTGAGCCACCCAGGTGCCCCCTTTTAATTTATTTTAAACATTTACATTTAATTCATTTATATTTTATGTATTCTGGTAAACAACCAGTAGATTTTTCTGCCACAATAGGATGTATAGAGCATCATTACTTTTACATTTATTTGTTTAATTTGACTGATGTCAGTTCCTCCTCTAGGGCAGGGTATACTTTCTTTTTTCTTTTCTGGTCGGCACATCCTTAGTGCCTAGCACAGCATCCAGCTCTCCGCAGGTATGCAATCAACCTTTAATGGTAATACATTCTTTCCCCAACGACTTGAAATGCCACCTTCACTGAATGAATGAGTGACATGGTTTTGACAGGCAGCAATGTTAATATATTTTGGCTCTTTCAGTGTCATGTTAAAGTGGCTTTGTCTTTTCTGGAGTGAAAGTTTAATTCAATACTTGAAAATAAAGTTGACCTTTTCTATTTTCTGCATCATCACCCAACCAAGGTTTACTGTCTATATATTCCGTGGTTTTCAGACCCCTGGCTGCAAATCTGTATTGGTAGGAGATTTGGGAAGGGGCCACCAGGTGCCTTGTGGAACCCAAGGATCCAGGTGGAACTGATGGGAACCTGACCTGACATCTTGGGATACACGAAAGCCCTGTCTCACCACCACTGGATTTCCTGCTGAGTTTTTGCTTTTGTTTCTCTCTTTCACAGAAGATTGCCTCCCTGTTTCCCAGTCTGTTTGGGAAAAAAAAAAGGCTATTATCAACAGCTCCCAGTTTACATCCTCTATTGACCTTCAAGAAGCTAAAGGCCCTATTTCAAAAATCCCTGGTCCCTTCAGCTATGGCCAGAGAAGTGAACCCTCTTGCATGAGTGTGGCTGTCAGGGTGACACTGTTGTTGCCTCCATGTTTTCAGGGAACAATCTGGCTTCTCAGGCAGCCAATCCAAGGACTTTCTGCTTCAGCATCAGAAATCACTAGTGCAGCTTAAAAAAAAAAAATACCGGCAGCTGTGTCCCATCCCAGAATCAGAATCTCTGGATCTGAGACCCAGGCATCTGCATTTCCTTAAGAAACTGGGTTAGTTATTTTATTGTAGTAAAATACACATGAGACAATATTTACCATTAGTGACATTTAGTACATTCACAGTTTGTGCAACCATCACCACTATCTAGTTCCAGAACATTCTCATCACTCCCAAAGGAACCCCTACACCTGTAAAACAGTTGTTTCCACCACCCCTGGCAACTACTAGTCTACTTTTTTCTTCTATGGATTTGACTATTCTGGATATTATGTAGCTGGACTCATTATACATGACTGTTTATGTCTGGCATCTTTCACTCAGAATGATGTTTTCAGGCTGAAACTGTGCTGTAGCATTAAAAAAAATTTTTTTTAAACGTTTATTTATTATTGAAAGACAGAGAGAGACAGACTATGAGCATGGGAGGGGCAGAAAGAGGAGGAGTCACAGAATCCAAAGCAGGCTCCAGGCTCTGAGCTGTCAGCACAGAACCCGAAGCGGGACTGGAAATCACAAACCGTGAGATCACGACCTGAGCGGAAGTCGGATGCTTAACCGACTGAGCCACCCAGGCACTGCAGGACTTCATTCCTTTTTATGGATGAATAATATTCCACTGTGTGGATATACCACATTTTGATGACCTGTTTATTAGATGATGGACATTTGGGTTGTTTCCACCTTTTGGTTTTTGTGACTAGTGCTGCTGTGAACATTCATGTACAAATTCTTGGTTGGACACCTGTTTTCAGTTCTTTTGGGTGCATACCCAGGAGTGAAATTGTTGGCTCATATGTTAATTCTAGATATTTGCATTTTGAATGAGCTGGTTTTATTTTACTGTGTAGTCAAAGCCCTGTTATGTGATTAGGTTTAAATGTTCTAAGCTCACAAGAACAAGAGTAGAGCTGGGATTGAGGTTATCTTTGGGGTCAGCCAGCCCTGGACTCAAATCCTGGCTCTGCCCCAATCCTGTTGTATGAACCTATAGGCAAGCAGCTTAACTTCTGAGTCTTAGTTTCCTACCCTTAAAATGGGAGCAAGAAAGTACTCATTTCCAACCCTAGAGGAGAAAGCAGGAAAGACCTCTCTGACCTCAGCCGTAGCAATTTCTTACTTGACACATCCCCAAAGGCAAGGGAATTAAAAGCAAAAATGAACTACTGGGACCTTATGAAAATAAAAAGCTTCTGCACAGCAAAGGAAACAACCAACAAAACTAAAAGGCAACCAACGGAATGGGAAAAGATATTTGCAAATGACATATCGGACAAAGGGCTAGTATCCAAAATCTATAAAGAGCTCACCAAACTCCACACCCAAAAAACAAATAACCCAGTGAAGAAATGGGCAGAAAACATGAATAGACACTTCTCTAAAGAAGACATCCGGATGGCCAACAGGCACATGAAAAGATGCTCAACGTCGCTCCTCATCAGGGAAATACAAATCAAAACCACACTCAGGTATCACCTCACGCCAGTCAGAGTGGCCAAAATGAACAAATCAGGAGACTATAGATGCTGGAGAGGATGTGGAGAAACGGGAACTTGCACTGTTGGTGGGAATGCAAATTGGTGCAGCCGCTCTGGAAAGCAGTGTGGAGGTTCCTCAGAAAATTAAAAATAGACCTACCCTATGATCCAGCAATAGCACTGCTAGGAATTTACCCAAGGGATACAGGAGTACTGATGCATAGGGGCGCTTGTACCCCAATGTTTATAGCAGCACTCTCAACAATAGCCAAATTATGGAAAGAGCCTAAATGCCCATCAACAGATGAATGGATAAAGAAATTGTGGTTTATATACACAATGGAGTACTACGTGGCAAGGAGAAAGAATGAAATATGGCCCTTTGCAGCAACGTGGATGGAACTGGAGAGTGTGATGCTAAGTGAAATAAGCCATACAGAGAAAGACAGATACCATATGGTTTCACTCTTGTGTGGATCCTAAGAAACTTAACAGAAACCCATGGGGGAAGGGAAGGAAAAAAAAAAAGAGGTTAGAGTGGGAGAGAGCCAAAGCATAAGAGACTGTTAAAAACTGAGAACAAACTGAGGGTTGATGGGGGGTGGGAGGGAGGGGAGGGTGGGTGACAGGTATTGAGGAGGGCACCTGTTGGGATGAGCACTGGGTGTTGTCTGGAAACCAATTTGACAATAAATTTCATATATTGGAAAAAAAAAGAAAAAAAAAGAAAAAGAAAATCTCCCTTAAAAAATTATTTTTGCATATGCTGTCATATACATATACATTTTATGATGATACCATAATATATTTAAAAATACAGACTATTTTTTTCAAAAAAAAAAAAAGAAAGTACTCATTTCCCTTGGATGTTGTGGTCACTTAGTGCACCTACATATGTGTGTGTCTTGTGCAAAATTAACATAATCTCTAAATAAGATGTAGAGAATATAATTATTTTTATTCACCCAAAAAACAATGTATCTAATTATTTTAGGGGTGAAACAGGGTGAATTTACCCCCCCCCACCCCCGCCACACACACATTTTGAGTAACGTGACTGCTCTCTTGTCTTTATTTTTAGAACATGCTTAAGGCAGTCCATGTGACCCAGAAACAGATAGACCTGGTAAAGCTCCATGAACAATCCAAGAGGAACCTGGAAGAAGAAATCCAGAACTACAAGGATGAGGCTCAGAAGCAGAGAAAGATCATCTTTCAGCTGGAAAAGGAGCGAGATCGGTACATCAATGAAGCCAGTGACCTTACCCAAAAGGTAAGTCACTCCTTGACGATGTGGATGGAGCACAAGCACGTTCTTTCTGATTGTCACACACTGTAGCAAAGAGAATTTATTCAGATGTGCGCTTGTGGTTTGCGTGAGAATTTAAGAGAAATTAAAAGCTGTCCTAGAGCTGATCTGGGCCAAACTGCGAAATGGACAAGGCCAGTGCTTAGGGGTCCCCTTCACCTGTTGTCGTGCCGTGCAGCTTCCCAGAACTGGATGCGTGGGGGTGGGATGGGATGGGGGGGGGGAGCTCTTGGCATCATTATCTCTGCACCCTTTGTTCACACCCCCCACGTCTGGCCCTGAAACCCTTGTCCCTTCAGACCGAGGATTGCAGCTAGTAGTTAGGAGCAAGGCATCGAATTAAATAACCTCAGATTAAGACGGGAGTAACTACTGGCATCAGGCGAACGTTCACACAATTATGGGGAACCTGAAACCTCACCTGTGGCAGAAATTCACACGTTGTGTAGCTAAGTCCCACATCTCTACCTCTTGTAAGCTGCTGAGGAGAGAGAATGCTCAAGGCAGTGTGTTGAAGAATGACTTCGGGGATTTGGATTCTACTTTAACCAGTTGTCTTAGCGCATTGCCAGCATTAAGCATGACTGGTCAGACTATCCACCTTCAGTGCATTCACAGCTGCATAGAGCAGGGGGCTTCATGAGGGGGTTTCATGGTGTCAGGAGCTGGGGTTGGGGAATGGGGGAAAGTTTTAAGTATGAGGCTGAGAGAAGAGAGTTTGGGAGAAAAGACTCATTGAATGAGGTTCCCAACCACCCCCGGCTGCCTCGAAAAGTGTTCTCTACTCTGCAGCATAAGCCCTCTTTATCATCTCCTCAATGAAATCTTCAGTGCATTCTACAGTGTTTACCAGTACGCTTGAATGTTTACATTTGTTTTGTGTTTTTTTTGGAGTGGGATCTCAGAGAAGGTGACAAGGAGGACAGCCAACATTTGAATTATGAACATTAAGAAAGTGGGAAACAAGCATTACTGTTAGGAAATCAGCTTCTTCCCGCTTAGACTAAATAAATGCCAAGCAGATGTTTGTAGAATATAAGTTTGGAGGAACACAAATGCATATGCTCTGTCAAGCCCTGGCTGGACGTGTCTTCCTTGTAAAAGATCCCCCCGGTGATTCTCATACCCCTGACTGGGAGCCGTTGGTATACAGCATTTCTCTTCTGACTTAATCATCTTACAAGCGCCATTGATTGATTTCCTGACTCGGAGACGACCAGCTGTCAGTTCAGGAACTCGTATTCTCCAGCCTGGGCTGGCCCATTAGGCTCTGCATCCGTCAGCTTAAGCCGTAACAAATAACCCTCAAATTTCAGTGGTTTATAGCAACAAAGATTTATCTTGTGCTCAAATCAATGGCCTTTGAGGGTCAGCTGCAGCCCTGTTTCATGCCATCTTCACTTCAGGCTGGCCTCGTACAGAGGGAAAACAGAGTAATAGTGAACCTTGTGATGCTCTCAGAGCTTCTGCTGGTAAGGGAAGGGCGCAGGGCTTGTCCATTCATATTCCCTTGGCCACAGCTAGTCACGTGGCCAAGCCCAACATCCCTGGATAGGAGTATAAATCCTTCTAAGAGAGAGGCACTGTCTGGTGAGACAGTAAATATATCTGAACATATAATCTGTCGCAGCTTCCTACTTCACCTTCTTGATGATCAATCTCTCTCCACTCCTGGCTGCCATCACACTATCAAAACGAGCTGTTAAAAATTCCGATGTGATCTTAGTATCACCCCCAGCCTTACAAACCTCTGTCACTTCTCAGCAACTGGGGCAGTGCATCTTTAGCACATGTAGAAAATAATATGTCTACAGCTAGTGGGAATTAGGGGGAAACTGCTCAGGACTGCAGTGGACTAACCCAGGGATGCCTTGGTCCCCCCTGGTAGAGTGAGTCAGTATTTGAACACATATCTATAACGCATGCAAGACAAAGTAATTGGTGTGCTGTGATTTATGAGACAGAGTCCAAGCTCTTTGTTCTTCCTGGAAAATCCTTCCTTCCCTTCTCTGTATGGAAAACTCCTCTTCATCCTTCAATACCCAACTCAAGTGCTCATCTCTGGGGTCATGCCTGCCCTGACCTCTACTTTATGGATTTGTTGATATCTCTGGAATGGCACTTATCATCTTCTCGAGTATTTTCTTTGCACATTTGTTTTTCTTACTTTGCAGAGAGCTCTTGAGAAGAGGGTCTTTATCTCATTCATTTCTTCACCTGCAGTGTGCTGGTAAATACTAGGCATCAATAAAGTGTGTGTTAAACAGATGGATAGATGACAAGTGATAAAAAGAATGCTGCCACTGATTTTAATACAGGATTATATATTTTTCTGTTTCCTTGTAAAAGGTAAGGGTACCAAGTTTTTTGTTGTTGTTTATTTTTTCTCTTTTCTTTTCTTTCTTTTCTTTAACTTAAATCCAAGTTAGTTAATGTATAGTATAGTATTGGTTTCAGGAGCAGAATTTAGTGATTCATCACTTACATACAACACCCAGTGCTCATCCCAAGTGTCCTCCTTAATGCCCATCACCCATTTAGCCCATCCCCCCACCCAACTCCCCTCCAGCAACCCTCAGCTTGTTCTCTGTATTTAGAAATCTCTTATGGTTTGCCTCTAAAAGTGCCAAATTTTGCTGGTAACTGTTTTCCACAATTTCTGATGTTTAATCGCATAAGCTTATATAATGTATCACTAAATCATCTGAGCACAGTTCTTAAAATATTATTTATTAACTGCAATTTTTCTGTCTCTTACTTAACCCCTGATAGCCTTATATATGTTTCTATGGCAACTCCAGTCATCTCTAGACTTCTTATTAAGGTCCCGTGTGTCCTTAATACATATAAGAAATATGCTCCTCCCCATATTTCTTTCTTTGTTTACTGTTACACACACACACACACACACACACACACACACACACTCGCACACACATACCTCACTCATTCAGACAAACAGAAAACTCCCTTTCATGCATTCTACTGATAGGGAGTTGAGGACTGATATCAGGGGCTGGGGATAATGTCGCAAAACTGATGTTTTTATTTATTTCTGGAGTGAGTGTATGTTGTTCCAAGTTTTGACCCAGCAATTTCTTTTGTAAGAACTCAATCTATGGAAAAATAAAAATGCAAAGAGTTTTACAAAAGAACATTCTTTGAAATAAATTCTGCTACATTTATATGAGACAATATTATGTACCATGAAAACCACGTGTTTGAAAAGTAGTTTTAAAAATAGGGAACATGTTCACAATATGAATCTGACAAAAACAGAATGCAAAATTACTTATATGGTTTGACCTAGTTTTATCCGTGTGCATAGGAGAAGGGTTGATATTTGATTTTGAACTCTTCGTATTACTTATTTTCTAAATAGGTACCAAATATTTTTTGAAAGATGGATGGAAAGTATAATTAGATATCTGAATTAACTACTCAAAGACTTACTTATAGGTACTTACATTAAATTCTTCTTCAATAACATATTTATCATTATGGGCCTTCCCTCACTTCAAATTCATTTGAAACATGTTGCCATAATGGACAATCTTACCTGAACTATCCTTGGCAGTTTTAGCAGTGAGTGACTTATGGCACAGTCTCTTCTGCCTTCTGGGCTGCAAAAACAGTGTCGATATTTGCCTTCTGCTTCTTTCCATTTAGAGAAAAAAAGGTGAAATCTTAGATACTAAAAGGCCTACATTACATTTTATTAATTTTACTTGGCATTTGCAAACAAGGCAGAAGATCCTTTTCTGTGCCAGAATTGGATGGCTCAGAATCCCAAACCTTTTCTTTTGTGCCTGTCTCAGTCAACACTTGCCATAATAATGCTGCATAATACAGAACCACCAAATCTCCCTGGAGTGCAAAAATAAGCACTTATTTCGCACACATCTGCAGTTGAGTGCGAGTCAGGTGATCGAGGCTAGGCTTGCCTGTACTTGGCTTGAGGCTGTGAATTGGGTCTGGTTTTGCTCTACATGTTTCTGATTCTCAGGATGCATGGTGTTCTCATGGAGAAAGAAAGGAAAGCAAAGGACAAACCCACCCACACAAGCACAATTCACAGCTCTCTACTTGCCTAATGTCCTTTGACATCCCATTGGCTGTGGCAAGTCACATGTCTGATCTCAACAGCAAGGGGAGATAGACTCTTCCCACCGAGGTGGTGGGGACAGGGAGAGGGAGTGAATATTTGCAGAACCATAAGATAACCTAGTCCAACGTTTCAGCACTTTTTATCCTCATGGTTTCTCCTCTGCTGCACTCCCAAATTTTACTATTCAGATAAGTCGAGAGGCACTAGGAATGGCATTGTGAGTTGTGGTCCACCATATTTACTGAACTTTTGTAAATTCTGGGTAAAACCATTCCTGGTTAATAGTTAAATCTGTGACCCATCTTGCACATTATGCACTTAACTAATTTTAGAACCCCTCCCTTTTCATTTTAAATATTAAACTTCTGGCCATTCCTCTCCCAGACATTTTATATGCCAGAAAGCATTCTTTCACAATGGATGCTTACCTACATGTCCCTTAATGCTCTGCTTATTTGCCTGTAACAGTGTCACTCACGCAAAACCCTCCTGCACAAAGTTCCAAGGCATGAATAATAATGTGCTTTCAAGGGCTTAGCAGTAAATGAGGAAAGCAAAGGTTGATCAAAGAAATATTGTTGACTGAATAGGTACTTCATGATGAAATGAAGCTCCTGTTTCTTTGATATTAATTTGAAGTTTTATACAGAGCATCTTCCATAGGATAGAACCCCGGACATACACAAATTATAAGCTTTTTCTGTTGTAATAAAATTAGTGTACAAGGGATTACTGCTTTCCTGCAGAACAGAATTTGATCCATAGAAACATCAAATTTGTTAAGTACTAATATTATAGAATAGGACATAATGTTAACCTGTCACAAAAATCTATTATTTATTAAATGATGAAATTATGATATGCTAGGTACTTAGATGATGGTGCAAATATATGTATCTTCTCACTTAAATCCTCATAATAGCCATCTGAGGTAGATATTATTATATCCCTCATTTTATGACATATGTAATATGTTATTAAAAACAGACACATAGATATGCCACTCTAAATTTAAGGTAGAAGATAAAATAAGAAAGCAAGAAAAATAGAGGAGACTTAAAATCTCACATGCCTGGCCACACAGGGTTTTTGTTTGTTTGGTTTTTTTGGTTTGTTTGCTTTTTTTTAGAGAGTGAGTTTTTTAGTTTTATTATGAAGGTAAAGGCATTGTCAGCATTCAAACCATTGACATTGAGTCAGAAAAACTTACTGGAGAAGTTTATTATACTGATATTTCATCAAATGTAAGTTAAAGGGTTCCAAATTCAATGACCTACTTTCTTATCCTGCCTTAGTCTATATGATGTTTTGACTATGCTGCAGATTTCCAGCATGCATTATTGATTTTTATCTCACTCTTATTTCTATTGGCAGGTTGTTTTAACAGAAAAAGAAAAGGTAGTAGGTTATAAACTGGAATTGTACCCTCATAGTGCACTGTAAGCATTTTCTGGGCTGGTCTGAAGTAGGCTTATGAGGGCCAGGATCTCCAAGTCTCTGGCTGTAACAAAGCTTTCTATATTTGAGTGGGATTTATCTCATGAGTTGGTTTGAGGTATCTAAAAGTGTAATCAATTAATTAAACTCCAGTCCCACAGCTGGCATCCCATATTCTCTGATATGCCATTTTCAACAGGGGACAATCTGCTGACTAAAGGTTTTGCTCCTACTTAACACCCCACACATTTTATGAATTTGCAGGATTTGACATCAGTTTGAATGATTTCCATGGAAAAAAATCGAGTTCCAACCCTCAGAACTAAATTGCTTTGTAAATTGTCTTTTCCTTTTTCCTTTTTTTCTTCCATTGTCACTTAACTAAAATATCTTTGATCTTGGTATCATGATGGGTTCTTATTACTCCCAGCTTTAACAATCCAGAAGCATGTGCACTGTGATTTTGTGCACCGTTTTGTGCAGAAAGATGGACCCTGCCAGCCGGATGCCTCCAAAAGAAATGCCCTTGGCTGCATCCTTTTTCTGGAGTGTTCTTCTGTCTGTGCAAAGGATTATTCTTGTTATATCTCAAAGTGATTGAACAAGCAATTTTTTCTTTTCTCTGATGTGCAGCTTGATATTCTGAATGCTGATGATGCTGTTCAAAGTATTTTCAATCCATTCATTTCACTGACCCCAAAGAGGGTAATCATGTCCATAGAAAGGCTAAACTTTAGTCTAAAGTAGTGCTTTTTCTTTTTTTAAAATCAAACAAATAACTGATCTACTAATGGATATCTTATTTAGGTTTTTACATTTATTTTTAACTTACACATTTTCGTTACTGTGGTGGTACCTTAAAACACTGCCTGCTATAGATTCTACAGATATGGATCAAAGAAATGAGGGGAGAAGGAATGGGGTTTCCATTCATTTCAGATGTATCCACACGCCTTTTCCCCAGACCTCCTTGTCTCAGATTTTCTAATTTATTTCCTTCTAGATCCTCAACCAACCATCGAAACCATTCACCACTGTCTGTATACATTCTTACTTTGGGATACTTTCTTTCCACACAGAGTGGATGATAGCAATTAATAATAATAAAACTATAAAATATATGAAAATACTTCGTACAAATCTAGTGGCATAAATTTAAAAAAATGGCCGAAATGGTCAATTGTCTCAAAAATACATACCTACATCAAGGTTTGACTTGAGGAGAAGTAGAAAACATAGAAAAATCAATAGCTATGGCCACCAAAAAAAAAAAAATGAGGGAGAATAAGCTCCAACACTCACAGAGGGCCTAATAACTTTATAATTGAGTTTCTTCAAACTTTTAAGAATCAAATAGTTCTCAGGCTCTATAACTTTCGAAAAAGTGCTGCTCATGCACTTTGTATCTTTTGGGGTAATACTGATTGGCACTGCTCTACTGATGTATAACCCATGCCTTCTGCAGTGATAATGAGTAAAGACTTCAGGCCAAGGAGAGAGCTTGGGGTCTGAGGTGAGTCCTTGGTTGGGATGGTTGAGGAATAAAAAGGAAGAGGTAGTTCCCACAAATTGTGTAAATCCCAAATATTAACTGCTTAGAAAATATATGTAGGACCATTCTTAGAAACTATCCATTAACCTTCCAGTGTTCGAACCTGTCATAACACCCTATACATGTCCTGGTTATATTTGTACCTTGATTATCCATTTTGTGGTGGAGTCACTCAGCAGAGGTGAACTTGAGGGTAGGGAATGTGTCTTCTGGTTCTTTACATCACTAGTGCTTTTACAGTGCCTGCCATAGATAAGTCCTTAATACATGTTTATTGAGTGAACGAATAAATGGGTGAGTGAATGAAAGAGTGAACAGAGAGGTACTCTGTTCACTTTACGAAACTAGCAGAAACCTTGATACTGAAATAGAACGAAAAAGGAAGTTAGAGACTTAGATTACTTGTGAATACTTATGCAGAATCCTAAATGAAATTCTGGCAAACCAAATTCAACAGTACATTAAAAGCATCATCCAGTATGACCAAAGAGGGTCTGTCCTGAAACTGCAAGGATAGTTTTCTGTTAAGAAAACTGTTGCTGGCACTATGGAAATGGAAAGTGTTACAGCCATTTTGGAAAGCAATCTAGCAATATCTATTAAAGTTAAAAACATATATGTCTTTTGAACCAGATATTTCACTCCCGGGAATCCATCCCAACAGAAGTAAAAACACAGGAGCATAAGGACACATGTACAGAAATGATTATTTCAGCAGGGTTCAGAGCAGCAAATAAGTGGAAACCAAACTAAGGCCCCTCAGAGGGGAAGAGCTGAGTGTATAGTGTCTCACTCACACTGGAGGGCATTAAACCACCTTTAAAGAGAATGAATTAGAGCTACTCCACATGATTCCCCAAAATATTATTGAGAGATTAAAAAGCAAGGTGCATAAAATGTGTATAAGGAGATCACATTTTGCTAAAAAATAAAAACAAAACCCAAAAAAGCAAGACAAAGGAAGACAAACAAATCCCTGTGTCTGTATATTTACTAGTTGAAGAGCTGTGGGTGATATTACTTTTTTTTTTTTTTTTACTTAAATTTCTTTCCTAGTAAAATGAGGGTGATTAGTAATGCATATCTCATAGGATTTTTTGTAAAGATTAAATGATAGAATGTACCTGAGAAATATTGGCTGTTATTATTATTATGCTAGAAGACTTGAATATATGTAGAATTCAGAGAAAAATGTGGAAGAACACATACTAAATTGTTAACCTGGTTACTTTATGTGTCAATGAGGGGTTGATATGGGTAGAAGAGAGAAGGAAGATCCAAGTAAATAAGTAAAAGAAAAAAAAATTCACGTTGATGCATTTATTTAAAATTACGGCACATTGGGGCGCCTGGGTGGCTCAGTCGGTTGGGCGTCCGACTTCAGCTCAGGTCATGATCTCGCGGTTTGTGAGTTCGAGCCCCGTGTAGGGCTCTGTGCTGACAGCTCAGAGCCTGAAGCCTGTTTCAGATTCTGTGTCTCCCTCTCTCTCTGACCTTCCCCCATTCATGCTCTGTCTCTCTCTGTCTCAGGAATGAATAAACGTTAAAATTATGGCACATGGGACTACTTATAAACACATAAAATTAAAATACTTGTAAAAGGAAACATTTATTAGTAAGTATATCAAATAAATAGAACCAATAAGAAAAAAATAGTGTAAAATAATATACGCTGAAAAGACTTTTACTAAAATTTAACTCCATCCTTCCTTAAATATTTTTTAAATATTTATTTGTTTTGAGAGAGAGACAGAGAGACAGAGAGACAGAGAGACAGAGAGTTGGGGAGAGGCAGAGAGAGAGAGGAAAAGAGAATCCCAAGCAGGCCCCATGCTGTCAGTGCAGAGCCCAATGCTGAGCTCGAACTCACAAACTGGGAGATCCTGACCTGAGCTGAAATCAAGAGTTGGAGGCTTAACTGACGGAGCCAACCAGGTGCCCCTTTCCTTAAATATTTCTAAGAAAACTTTGAAAGGTGTTTATTTAAAGATATAAAGGATAAATATATTAAACACTAGGCATCATTAACTCTGATGGGAAGACATTAGAACTGTTTCTTGGAGTGTGTTTTCTGGAATACTAACTCCACATGGGGGAATAAAAGGCTTCTGTAGTGCAATGACTTGGGAACATGTTGCTCACAAGTAACCCACACCTGAGTCGTAATGAATATGAGTATGTCAAAGGTGTAAGTACTTTTTGACCTTTAGGTTCTAGGTAAAATACCTCCTTTTCAGAGAAACCTTCTCTGGCCATGTTACTGCATGGACATGCCCTTCTTTCTATTCTCTGTCACATTGCTGTTTCTTTCCTTTAGTTATAACCATTAATTAAAATAACGCCACTGAAATGCAGTAAAAATCTTCTGAAGAATTTTCCCCTTATATATTCTAGCTTTTGTCTAGACCATCATTCCATTGATTCAGTCTTCCTTGCTAAAGTTTTTCTTCTGAAGGAATTTTTGAAGAAGTTTGTCCTTAAAAAATCAATTTCTGTGGACATTGCAGCTAAGAGTCATGATTATATAATTTCAATTGTATGGATTGCTTGTTGAGAAGCATTGGCTCACGGTGGAATTTTGTGCCTCGGTTTTTCATAGTTGCAAAAAAGAGGCAGTTATCTTGTATCTCATCTTTCCTAGAAGTGTTTTGTGCACAATAGAATGCATTTTTATGAAATCCTTTGAGTTTCCCTGATGGAGTGAGTTTGACATTGGCAAGACAGTGCTTTGATTGCTATCGATGTCCAAAGGCCACTTTTCTTTTTCGTGGTTAAATTTATAAAGCTGTGAGTGTGGCCAAACAGCTAAGTTATCTCTTATCTTTCTTAGTGCTCCATGTGAAGATCTTTTTAAACCTGCACCTTTTCTTTTTCTTTTTTTTTTTTTTTTTTTTTTTTTTTTTTGGTGGGTGGGTGTTCAGGAGAGGTTTTCAGAATTGAAAGATTTTTTTTCCTCTTATGATCACAAAATAACTGCTAAAGCCTTCATGCTTGAGCAGAACTCTGGTGTAGATAAAATGTATGTTTGCCCCTAATCAGCTGGGCTGAATTTCTGTGTTGCACTGCAGTGATCAGAACTGCAGTCAGATTTCCTGATTGCTAACATTTCTACCAGCTGCCCTTAGATCAAAATCTCTGTTTGTCCTGAACTGATAATTACAGATTGGCTATGTAACCATTTTCCTATACTTCTTTTTCCCCCAGGTTCTCATGAACATGGAAGACATAAAAATCCGTGAAATGCAGATTTTTGACTACAGGAAAAAAATCGCTGAATCAGAAACTAAATTAAAACAGCAACAGAACCTGTATGAAGCGGTGAGGTCAGACAGGAATCTGTATAGCAAAAATCTAGTTGAGGCTCAGGTAAAGAATATGTTTTTGTCTTTATGTTTTGACTCCTCCCCTTCCTGGGTTCAAAGCAGTTTCTGTTAACCTAATGCCAGGATTTAGAACAAGGCAAGCAAGAAATCTCATGGAATTCACCTGAGAGAGAAGGATCAGTTTGTGCAGAACTATCAGATTATTTGAAATAGAAATGGCACAACTTGATATAATGTGAAGATCATGGTCCTGCTTTTAATTATTATGTAGAATTGCCATTCTCTTGTTTCTAATTTTTCAAACTGCTAATAGCTACCAGGGCTGAGAGGAGAGCAGCATTCTGTTGTCATTTAATTGCACATCTTTGCTTTGTAATCTCTTAGTTATAATGTTTGTTGTTGGGCCAATTCTTCCCTTGTAAAATGAAGAATAAAATGTGTGTGTTGTGTATATGTTTGTTGTATGTGTGTTGTATGTATGTGTTGTGTGTTGTGTGTGTATGTGTGTGTGAACTGTTCATTATGCATACTTTGTATATATCTCATGAGAATATTTTGAGAGTTAATGCTACAAAGTACTTTCAGGTTGATGGGCACAAGGTACAAAGGAACAGCAACCTGGTGGTGATTGTCCAGGAGACCATTGTTTTGAGAGAACCTCCCTTAAAAGCTCTTGACTATGTATTGAACTTCTATACAGAGGGTGATGTCTATTTAATTCACTTTCAAACATTTCTCCTTTCATTTTGTTAGGATGAAATAACAGAAATGAAGAGAAAATTAAAGATTATGACCCATCAGGTAGATCAGCTGAAAGAAGAAATCTCAGCCAAAGAGTCAGCACTTGTGAAGTTACATCTGGAACAGCAGCGGATAGAAAAGGAGAAGGAAACTTTGAAGGTACAGATCTTATAATAAAAGTGATGGACCAATAGACTATCTCTTTGGCCCACTTGAGGCAAGCTCCATGCTCATTGAAGGCAACAAGGTGCAGGGAGAACAACCGAGGAACCAGGAGGGTGAACTCTAACACCTTCAGGTCAGGCTTCTGTATGGGTAGTGCTCCCAGGTAGAGCAGAGGAGGAAGCCAGTGGAGATGCATAAGCACCCCTTTTACCTATACTGCTATTATAACATCAGTGGAAGAGAAACTAGCAGGTCAGCAGTGCCTAGGAAGTCCTGGAGCTTGCAGGCTTGCTACAATCCCTTTGCATTTATAACCTCAGTCCAACACCCATACCCAACCCTCCCAAACTCTTCCCTGGACCTTCCATAAGGTGGTGCTGGCAAGACTTTGTCCCTCTGCTCCTAATAGTTGTTTGCTTTATGTGCACCTGACTTTTCTACCTGCATTAGCATTAGCCACTCCTCCAGAGCATCACCTCTGTCTTTATATATACTACTAAGACATATCCTTTTAAATCTACTAACTTCGAACATTATATGTCTACCAATGTAACATAAAGACTTTCCCCAAGAATACAGACCAAATAATTATGCCCTTTCAAATCCATGAACCAAATATGTTTTAGTATACACATTCACTAAACCTAATGTATTTTCCTTTTCCTATCCAATCCAGTAGATTTCCCTTTCCATTTGACCGAAGAATTAAAAAGGAACTTCTAAGAGTATGAAAGTATCACTTTCATTTGAAAATGTATACGCAGAATACTCATGGATGTCTATAAGCCACTTGCAGGAACTATCTATAGCAAATGAGAGACTGGGTGTCTTGGTTTCTGCACATATTTGTTTTCAAAGATAGTTTCTATATTGAAAACATGTAGCTTTAATGCCAAATTTCCTTGATTCCAAGATGCCATAGATTGAATATACACTCTGAATTTCATAATGGGTTTTGTCAACTTAATGATGGGTCTTCGTGTAAATAAAACTACTATATTAAATCAAGGCACATTTGGTTTGAGAAAGATTAAAATATAACAAAACTGCCTTTACAAAAAGATATGATAATTGATATTTACCTGTCTAAGACTTGATCTTCCCACTCTAGATTATGATACAAAAGGAATAGGAGGAGGGACTTAAGATGGTGGAATAGTAAGGGGACCCTGAGCTTGCCTTGTCCCTCGAATACAGCTAGGTCAACATGAAATCATTTTAAACAACTAGGATATCAGTCTGAGGATTATGAAAACAATCTGCACAATTGGAGGGAGAGAATGTGACAGAAGCAAGGTTTGGAGCTGTGAATTGGGGGAGAGGAAAGCAGTGGTGCTGCGTAGGGAAGGAAACCCTTTGGCAGGGAGTAGTGAGGAAGAGAGAGAAAGAGTGGTGGGGATTGAATTAGTGTAGGATTTGTGGGAGATTCTGTGGTGCAGGGATCCCCTGGGTTGCACTGGGAGAGATTGCCCCCCACTTCCTACTGTACATTTTGAAGAGGGTTTTTTTTTTTTGCCTTTCCAAGGACAAAAGGCCCACCAGGAGCTGTTGAGTGGCCAATTCAACTTCAGGGAACAGAGGTACCCTCAGATGGATGATATCCTGGTCCCAGCTTTTTGCTCTGTGCCACAATAGACTCCAGCCACTGGGTGTGCACTGTGTGACTACTTTTCTGGGACAGAACAGTGAAGGGCTTGCTGTGAGTCTCTCCTCCAGAGGAGGGGAGTGGTCTGAGTTTTGCTGGGCCTTTTAGGATTTGGTGTTTCGAAACCCAGCCATTGGCCAGAAATAAAACACAGAACTGTGGCACTGGGAAGACAGGTTAAGGATAGGGATCTGATGAAAGCCTGGGTCATTTTTCTGTGAGTTCCTCCTGAACAGCAGAGGCTGTGGGTTCCCATCTCAGGGGAGGAGAGGACGGGATGATGCCATCTTCCACCCACCCCCCTGCATACCAGCAGTATCAGACTTCAGAGAGAAACACAGCACCATCTAGTAGAGGCCTAAATTGCTTCCACCAAGCCCCGCCCACCTACACCTTCCAGGCATATCTCCACTAGGGCAAGTTGGCCTGAACCAGAGTAGCAGGACCCTTGTCCAGAAGACCAGCACAAATCCCTTCCACCTGCTTTGTCTACATTTTATAGTGTGCTGCAATGTTTCAGCTCTAAGGGGAAACTGGATCTAGCTTCATTTGGGTTTCTTTTTGTTTGTTTGTTCATTTTCTTTGCTTCTCTTTTTGTTTGTGTTGTTTTCTTTTTCTTTCTTGGGTACAGAAAGAGAAAATTTGTTGTTCTATTTTATTTTCTTTATTGTTAAACCTTTTTTGAATTTTTAATTTCTTTTTAAAAATATTTTTTCTTGGGGCGCCTGGGTAGCTCAGTCGGTTGAGTGTCTGCTTCTCTGATGAACATGGATGCAAAAAGTTTCAACAAAATACTAGCAAATCAAATCCAACAATACATTAAAAGAATTATTCACTATGACCAAGTGGGATTTATTCCTGGATTGCAGGAGTGGTTCAATATCTGCAAATCAATCAATGTGATATACCACATTAATAAAAGAAAGGGTAAAAACCATATGATCATTTCTGTAGATGAAGAAAAAGCATTTGATAAAGTATAGCATCCTTTCTTGACAAAAACCTTCAAGAAAGTAGGGATAGAATGAACATACCTCAACGTCATAAAGGCCATATACTAAAAACCCACAACTAATGTCATCCTCAGTGGGAAAAAAACTGAGAGTTTTCCCGTTAAGGTCAAGAACATGACAGGCATGTCCACTCTCACCACTATTGTTCAACATAGTACTGGAAGTCCTAGCCTCAGCAATCAGGCAACAAAAAGAAATAAAAGGCATCCAAATTGGCAAGGAAGACGTCAAACTTTCACTCTTTGCAGATGACATGATTCTCTATGTAGAAAACCCAAAAGATTCCACCAAAAAAATTGCTTGAACATGAATTCAGCAAAGTTGCAGGATATAAAATTAATGTACAGAAATCTGTTGCATTTCTATATACCAATAATGAAGCAACATAAAGAGAAATCAAGGAATTGATCCCATTTACAATTGCACTAAAAACCATAAGATACCTAGGAATAAACCTAACTAAAGAGGTAAAATATCTGTACGCTGAAAACTATAGAATGCTAATGAAAGAAATTGAAGAAGACACAAAGAAATGGAAGAACATTCCATGCTTTGGAAGACCAAACATTGTTAAAATGTCTATGCTACCCAAAGCAATCTACACATTCAAGGCAATCCCTATCAAAATGACACCAGCATTCTTCACAGAGCTAGAACAAACAATTCTAAAATGTTTATGGAACCAGAAAAGACCCTGAATACCCAAAATAATGTTGAAAAGAAAACCAAAGCTGGAGGCATCACAATTCCGGACTTCAAGCTGTTATTACAAAGCTGTAGTCATCAAGATGGTATGGTACTGGCACAAAAAGACACATAGATCAATGGAACAGGATAGAGAACCCAGGAATGGACCCACAGATGTATGGCCAACTAATCTTCAACAAAGCATGAAAGAATATCCAATGGAAAAAAGTCTCTCAGCAAACAGTGTTGGGAAAACTGGACAGCGACTTGCAGAAGAATGAACCTGGACCACTTCTTTATACCATACATAAAAATAAATTCAAAATGGATGGAAGATGGAAGATGGAAGACAGGAAACCATTAAAATCCTAGAGGAGAAAACGGCAACCTCTTTGACCTCGACTGCAGCAACTTCTTACTAGACATGTCTCTGGAGACAAGAAAAGCAAATATGAACTACTGGGACCTCGTCAAGATAAAAATCTTCTGCACAGCAAAGGAAACAATCAACAAAACTAAAAGGCAACCGACGAAATGGGAGAAGATATTTGCAAATGACATATCAGATAAAGGGTTAGTATCCAAAATCTATAAGGAACTTATCAAACCCAACACCCAAAAAACCAGAATAATCCGGTGAAGAAATGGGCAGAGTACATGAATAGACACTTTTCCAAAGAAGACATCCAGATGGCTAAGAGACACATGAAAAGATGCTCAACATCACTCATCATCAGGGAAATACAAACCAAAACCACAATGAAATACCACCTCACATCTGACAGAACGGCTAACATTAACAACTCAGGAAGCAACAGATGTTGATGAGGATGTGAAGAAAGGGGAACCCTTTTGCACTGTTGGTGGGAATGCAAACTGGTGCAGCCGCTCTGGAAAACAGTATGGCGGTTCCTCAAAAAGTTAAAAATAGAACTACTCATGACCCAGCAATTGCACTTCTAGGTATTTATACAAAAGATACAAAAATGCTGATTCCAAGGGGCACATGCACCCCAATGCTTATAGCAGCACTATCAGCAATAGCCAAATTATGGAAAGAGCCCAGATGTCCATCAACTAATGAATGGATAAGAAGATGTGAGATACATATACAATGGAAATTACTCTGCGGTCAAATAGAATAAAATCCTACCACTTGCAACAACATGGATGAAAGTAGAGTGTATTATGCTAAGTGAAATAAGTCAGTCAGAGAAAGACAAATATCATATGATTTCACTCATATGTAGAATTTAAGGAACAAAACATAGGGGCAGGGGAGGAAAAATAAAATAAGATAAAAATAGGGAGGCAAACCGTGAGGGACTCTTAGAGTAAACACTGACGGTTGATGGAGGGGTGAGTTGAATCAGGGTGATGGGCGTTAAAAAGGGCACTTGCTGGGATGAGAACTGGATGTTATAGATAAATGATCAATCACTAAATTCTACTCCTGAAACCAATACTATACTATAAGTTAACTAACTTGAATTCCAATAAAAAATAAATTAATTTAAAAAATTATAACAAATCTGCATTTAAATGCATTTCCATATAAAGAAATATAAATATATATTTTTAAATTGGAAAATATCCTTCATCTTTGCCCCTGTTCTCCTTGTTCGAAGGAATAGTTTTGTAGATGGTAGCTTGTTTCACCCTGGAGCCTGTAGTGGGACGGGTTTATTAATCATTGAATGAATCGGAAGAATCTTTTTATAAACAGTGCTTCACCCATCGGCCTCATGGACCCATGTTAGCAAGGCTTCAGTGTAGCTCTATTTGGTACATCATGACATTGACCCTCATCAAAAGATTATGACCCTATGAGTGGGGTCCAAGGTGGAGCTAAACTGCCTTCTATAAAATTCTGCTTTAGATAAAGCAATGTCCTATGCAAAAGATCAATTGTTCCTAATTCCCTAGAGTTTGACTTGGTTATTATTTGTTTCAATTATGCCCTCCATCATCATACATGTACAGCTCCAAAGAAGCGTCATAATAAAATGAAGGGCAATAGAGCTGGTATTTGGTCCTGTACCAGCACAGCTGGCGGCTGGCGAACATGAAAGATGATTAAAGGGCTTCTACCCTAGAGAGTCTGCTCTAAACGGGGAATCCCAAGTCTGGATAGCTTTGGACCGTTGATTATAGAAAGGTGATTGGTTGCTTTGGACTTCCTATGAAACCAGGGTGACTTTTTTTCCCTGGCATTTGCCATTGAGGCAAGAATGAGGAACAGAAAAAGGATGTCTGCTTAATCTATTTGAGGTTATCCAATGGTGCCTCGGCTGGATAATTTTGGCCTATCATTAGGCCTGCTTGACATTCTTTAGAAAAATATGACAGCTCAAATGTGGAGTTTCAGCCTCTTGCCTTTTTAGCCTCATATTTGAATCATGTTTCACACAGGTTTCTGGATTTCATGCATCTGAAGTTCGCAAACCAAAACCATGGAGGGAAGGGCAGATTTTCTAGTACCTTTGCTCCAAGAGACATTTAGCCTCTTATTGTTGGGCTCTACAAAGCTTCGTGGGCACCTAATTTCTCCTGGAAGGGCAAGCCCCAGCCTGTGTTTTAGACCGTGATACGCCTTTTGACAGGACAACCCAATTTACTACTTCTCCAAGATGACAAAGAGTTGTCCATAATGGATCACCCTTGTCCCCGTTCATCCCCCCTCAAAAGAAACATCTTGCTCCTTCCATATTTCTTTTCCTTTTTCAGTTGCTCCCAGGCCTTACTGACTTCTCAGGATTCTAGACATTGTCAGCACATTATGGTTATGACAGAATGTCAATAGTCCTCTGAGACATTGCTGCATGTGCGTTCATCTGTCCATTCTGTCCCAGTCTTGTTTCATCAGTGCTGACGGAGCCCTCTCATTTGGAGTGTCCTAACAAGCCCCTGATTCTGCCTCGTCACCTTCAAATCATCCCACATCAGTCTGACAGCACTTTGATTCCTGGTGAATAATTCAGCAGCAGATTCTCTATGTCCAGAGCCCTGCATCACATTAGCAACTGGCTTCAGGGCATCTTATCCTTTTACTTAGTGGACTTTCTAGGGTGACCTGGATGGGAGCTGCTACATAGACAGAGAGGGGGAGGGAAAGAAAGCCTAATTATTCTCACGACTAGAAAACTTTAGGTGGTCCTATTAGTCTTAGATGTAAACAGATGATTTCTGTGAAACCCAGTGAATGTTGGGATCATGTACGAATGGGTGAAACACCTGTGAGTATGGTTCTTGAGATATGATTTATACCTGCAGCCAAATTGGATGATATCTATTCCGTAAACACCTATCACAAAACCGTATGATTGTGGAGGCAGTGACTAAAGAGTGTGTCCCGTCATTGCATTACAATTACAACTTCATACCACTGGTAACACTTTCAGAGACGTGGATACCTCAGGTCCCACCTAGAACATTGCTTGATGGGCTTTTGGGAGCCCAGCTATTGTTACCATCTTTCCTGGGTGAGACAGCTCAGATTTATAGCTGCTAAATGCATTAGGCTCAAGGTGTTTTGTTGATGTTAACATTTGCTGCCATAGTCTAATGCCACATCTTGTTTACAGCCCATAAATTTATGACATAAGGAGACCACTCAGAATTTTGATATATTATGGGAAAAAAAACACACACAGCAATGCCAAACGCGTGAACGGTTTTACATTTCAGACAGATACTTTTACACACCGTTGATTGCATTTTAATATAACAGGGGTTTCATTTTGTTCTGCTGATGGATTCTGATCAGCTCTTGGCACTTAGGAACAGGGAAGTGAATGTTGCACATCTGGGAAAATAAAAGTTTTATTAAAGAAAACATGAGCCAAACAGGTATTTATGGCTGCCTTCACTGTCACCTTAACTGATTAAAGAAAGAGAGAGGCTGGTTCTTTGCTTTCTTTCCCAACAGGATTGCCAAAGTAGTAAGTATTAGACCAGATCCTTTCTCAATAAGTATTTGCTTTTGCTTATCCCTGTACCAAAAACATATTCGTGAATGAACAAAACGAAATGTCATAAAAGAAACCTTTGGTTTCACAGTAGCCGGATGCCTTTAGTTTGTGACATTACACGTCTATTACTAGGTGCGCAGTATCTTCTACTGTTTGGATAAGCTTGAGGTATGGAGTTAATGACTCTTAGCCTCCGTGAGTCCAACCTAACTAGAGTTGGGTTGGGTCACAGGCATTTGCAAATATGGGGCTTTCTGTCATCCCAGTGAACTTTCTGGATGGGTGGAGGTGGTGGTGGTGGTGGTGGTGGTGGTGGTGGGGCTCCCAATACTTACTTGAAGGAAAATTTTATTACTTTCTCACTGTCTTTTGCCAGCCAGCAAACCATTGAAAAGTTGGAGCCTTACTATCATCTTGTCATCCCCCTTGTGTTTCCAGGCATGCGTAATAACAGAGCTCTATTCTTATTTGTTACTTTTTGTGCTGAGCCCGTCTATGATAAAAACCTGTCCTTCCCATGTGGAAGTGGAACCTCTCAAAGACATACTTTTGTTTCCTTTAATATGAATCCCTCTGTGGCTCCCCATTGCAGACTCTGTCCAGTGTGTGGCACACAAAACCTTTCCCAGTCTGGTTCAGCTTTACCTCCTGCTGTTCCCTACCTAACACTAATCCAGCCACACTGGATGTTGGCTGTGTGGTGAACATACCAGGTACTTTACAATTTGCATGCTTGGCTGTTTAATGCCTTCCCCCAACACAAGTCTCTGCATTTAGGAACTTATCTGTCAGTTGCCAAGGCTCCAACTGGTTCTTCCCTCTAACCCCTGGGCAGGCAGGAATTAGAAACTCCCATGTCCTTTTTCACTCAGTAGATAGCATTTGCACATTGTGATGTGGTTTTATTTGTCATTTCTAACAGATGATGAATCTTTCAAGTTTTATTCTTGTATTTGACTTACAATAATTGGGCGGTGATAACAGTGGGGCTACAGGGTTTGGAATCAGAAGATCTGGGTTGGAATCCAAACTCTGCTACTTACTAGCTGTGTGACCGTGTGCAAGTTAATTTGCTTTTCTTTGTCTCTTACGGATCACATTTGTTTTTGTTTTTTTTTTAATGTTTATTTATTTTTGAGACAGAGAGAGACAGAGCATGAACGGGGGAGGGGCAGAGAGAGAGGGAGACACAGAATCAGAAGCAGGCTCCAGGCTCTGAGCCATCAGCCCAGAGCCTGACGCGGGGCTCGAACTCACGGACCGCGAGATCATGACCTGAGCTGAAGTCGGACGCTTAACCAACTGAGCCACTCAGACGCCCTTTTTTATTTTTATTTTTTAACGTTTATTTATTTTTGAGACAGAGAGTCTTACGGATCACATTTGTAAACTGGGGACAAGAGTAGCTATGCAAGATGCCTGGTATCAAAATGCCTGAGATATTGTAGGTCACAAACATACTTGTGGAATTGGAGTGAATGTGTCCTTTGATGAGAGGTATTTTCTTTCTGAAACTGACTAGTCCACGGCACCCTGTCTCCATCACTCTTACGATTTCCATGTGACCTCAAGAGCCTCAAGATCTGAGCTCTCCCCGGAAGTCTCCCTGACAACCATAGTCCTCTAACCTCCTATAACATCCATTCACTGTCTGTGTGCTAATAAAGATACTGAAAAATCGCTGCCTGGACTTGTTAATGTTCATATAATACTTGTATATCTTATCTTCTCATCTAGATTGGAAGCATCTTAGGGATAGGATCTATGTATCTTTTTGCACCATGACATCTCTTCTGTTCCATCAAGACATTTTATAAGACAGACACTTGGTTGTTCTTTGTTAATTTAATTTTTGCTTGCAGTAGGCTTTATCTTTACAGTTGATATGCCCGTGGTGTTCGGACCATTACAGGAGCTGATGCATGCAAAGACCCTCCCTCACCCCTCCGTACCCCTACATCCTCCTCTGCACTATTCTTTGTGAATTCTCACCTTGTTTAGCTGGTGAGAGAAGTGCTGCTGAATACCAATGAAGCCTCTGCTACACATATATAGAAAGATGATGGAAATCCCTCAAGGGCACAACTCATAGAATAAACATGACCACTGTAATGTTCACTGCTGTTTCTTTACAGGCCTCTGTGTGTGTGTGTGTGTGTGTGTGTGTGTGTGTATGTGTGTGTGTGTGTGTAGCTTGTTTTGCTTGTGAGAGTGATCAGGCCATATTAAGCGAAACATCAGAGGAAAGTATAAGAAGAACAACTCTACATCTGATCCTGGGCCCTGCAGTCCAGGCTGGTATTGCCACAGAGTGAACTTTGTCTGTACCTTTTGCTCTTTGTCAGGCCGAGCTGCAGAAGCTCAGACAACAAGCTCTGGAGACCAAGCACTTCATTGAAAAGCAGGAAGTGGAGGAAAGAAAGCTCCTGCGGATCATTGCTGAGGCCGATGGGGAGAGGCTGAGACAGAAGAAGGAATTAGACCAGGTAGGAACATCTCCTCACCAGACCTCATCAGCAAGCACAACTGTGTGATTCAGCTTTTCATGAATCCTCATTCTTTATGCTCTTACATTCTATTTATTGGAAGAACAGCAGCAGCAGAAGATCCGTCTTCTGTTGATTAATTATGAAATATTTGTTCATTATTCAAGTCATATTTATGAGCATTTACTGTCCTCCAGGCACTGGGGATACACTGACCAACAAGAAAATAAGGTCCTTATTCTCAGGGAGTTTACATTCTAGTATAATATAAGTGCTCACATATAATTGTAATTAAAAATGGCATAATTCCAGGGCTAGAAACTCAAATGCATAATTAGGGGGTTAGAAACTTACATACTGTCAGGGGCACCTGGGTGGCTTAGTCAGTTAACCATCTGACTCTTGATTTTGACTTGGTCATGATCTCACAGTTTGTGAGATAGGGCCCTGGGTTGGGCTTTGCACTGACAACTCAGAGAAGTCTGCTTGGGATTCTCTCTCTGCCTCTCTGTCTCTGCCCCTCCCCAACTCGTTCCTTCTCTCTCTCAAAATAAATAAACAGAAAAAAAAAAAAAAGAAAGAAACTTAAATAAGCTTTCAGAGATTTGGGAGAGTGAAAAAAAGAGAAGTGGAAACTGGTAAGAGCTAGCCCATCATAAAGTCATTCAAATTTTAACATTTATAGGGGCGCCTGGGTGGCTCAGTCAGTTAAACATCTGACTCTTGATTTTGGCTCAGGTATTGATCTCATGGTTTGTGAGTTTGAGCCCCGAGTTGGGCTCTTCACTGACAATGCAGAGCCTGTTTGGGATTCTCTTTATCCCTCTCTTTCTGCCCCTCCCCCATTCATGTGCGCACATGCACGTTCTCTCTCTCTCTCTCTCTCTTTCTCTCTCTCTGTCAAAATAAACAAATACACTTAAAAATTTAATATTTATAAAATAATGGGTTGGGTAAAAACCAAACTGATGGACCAAGAATTATTGGATGATGATGATGATGATTGATGATTTGTTGTACCCTTTCTCTTTCCAAAGGGACTGCAAATGCATGGAAGGAGCCCAGTGTTGACTGTCTAGCAGGGTCTTTCCAGTGCCCTGCCCACTGGGTACCTAGCATACAGGGGCATTTGAGACATCTTTGACAGAATGAAAGAGGCTGCCATAATGTAAAGTGAGACTTTTTGTTCCCTGACAGCCATGCCTTTCCTGATTTTTCTAGGTCATCAGCGAGAGAGATATTCTCGGGTCTCAGCTTGTCCGGCGCAATGACGAATTGGCTTTGCTCTATGAGAAGATCAAGATCCAACAGTCCGTGTTGAATAAAGGCGAGAGCCAGTACAACCAGAAGGTGGAGGACGTGAGAATTCTCAAACTTGAGATTAAGAAACTTCGCCGGGAAAAGGGGATTCTTGCCAGGAGTGTGGCAAATGTTGATGAACTCAGGTAATAGAAGACCTTTCAGAGCTGAGGGCACAGTAGCCTGAGGGGAGCTCCTGAAATGACCTTATGTTCATGCTTGTGTGTCATGGAAAGTCTTTCTCAAGTTGTACAAAATAATTTTTTATATGATGAAATTATTAACGAATAATGAGAACAACTTTTCCATAATTCAGAATCTATGTTGTGCCCATTCTATGTCACAAAAGAATGGACTCATTTCCATTCAGGGAAATGTAAGTGAGGGCAAAAAGATTTTTTTAGAAATGTATTCTGGATTTAAAAAAAAGAAATTTGAAAACAGACCACAGACAAACTAGTTACAATGCAGAAAATAATTTCCCCCAATGAGCTGTTTAGACTTCTTTTAAGAAGGCAGTGTGCAAGCAATGGATCAGCAACATTTACGTTCGGTCCTGGGAAGATTTGCACATCTTTTTTTCTTGGAATTATATACAGAATGAAAAGAAGAGAAAAATTTAATTTTATCACGATTTGAAAAACTCTGTTTCCTTAGAAGGCAGCCAAATTTTATGTCTCACTCTTGATTTATCTTCCGCAGCTTTTACTTTAGCTTAGTGTGCCTTCTTCTTGCCTTAAATCTTACATTATACAAGATCTACTTCCCCTTTGGGAAAACATCACCATGTTTTATATAGGCAATTGCAGGAAACCAAATAAGAGGACTGGTGTTGTTTCAGTAGCTATCCTTATTCCCCCCAGACTTATAGATGAACAGTATCCTTGACCACCTTGGGACAAGGACACGGTTTGCATCTGCTTCTTAAATGAATTAAGTTAAAAGATAGTTTTGATATTTAGATGCAGTGAATATATTCCGGAATAGCAAGAGAAGTTGCCACTATCCAGGATGGATCAATACTTTTTATTTTTTTTTTAGAGTCGCTCGTATTTCAGGTGATGAAAGTAGTACAAATTCATTGTAGAAAATGTGGGAAATGAAGAAAAAATATAAAGAAGGGATTAGAAAATCACTCATAAGTTTGCTAACCAGAGATACCAACCATTGACATTTCGAAGACAAATGGATTCATTCTAAGTAGCTATTGAATGATCTCGAAGATCATCACTAAACTTGCCAGCCATGAGTTATTTTTGTTATATACACGAAGGACCAAATTCTACCCATTCCTTGTCAGTATGACTGGTTTGTTGGTAATAGATTTTATTTTTCTTTTCAATGGGAGGACAACTTAGGAAAGATATTGGAGGCAAGCAGGCATGAATTCCAATCTCAGACTTGCCACCCACAAGCTGTGTGACCTTGGGCAATTCATTACACTTCTCTGAGCTTTAGGCTTGTAGTTAAAATTAAACACGGAAACAAACACAATGTGCCTAGCACAGGGTCTAGTACAAAATAAGCTGTCAGTGACAGTAGCTAATACTCCTGCCCTCCTGTCTGACGGCGCTCTAGATAATCGAAGTGTTAAAAATATGCTTTTAATTCTAAGCAGCTTGTTCTCAGCTCCCTGTTGAGTGAACATCGTGCAGTTAATTCTAATGGTTTGTCTTGCTAATGAGGGGAAGTTGTATTATTGGTTTAAATGAAGCAATTAAGTAAAAGAGATGGCTTGGTATTAGTAATCTGCACACCCACAGCAGACGAGGACAGATAATAATATCCTTGTTGCCCGTATCAGTGTGAGTGTTTGCTTCTTCTCCGCCCCCCAGCAAAGCGTCTTGTTCAATAGGGTGGCAGCCAGCTCACAGGGTACTGCGAATGGCTATCGCACAGTACCTATTAGCTGGAGATTTCCGCAGTTTGGAGAAGTAGGTTTGAGCCAGAGCTAGCTCTTCAGGACCGTTGCAGCCATCTGTGTAGTTGTGGAATATGAAATAAAATATCACTCCCAACTCGGTGTTTCTCAATCCTGGCTGTACCTTAGAATTACCAGGAGGACTCTAAAACCTATGAAACCTGGGGCACCTGGGTGGCTCAGTCGGTTAAGCGTCTGACTGGCTCAGGCCATGATCTCATGGTTCGTAGGTTTGAGCCCCGCGTCGGACTCTGTGTTGCCAGCTTGGAGCCTGCTTTGAATTCTGTGTCTCCCTCTCTATGCCCCTCCCCTGCTTGCACTCTGTCTCTGTCTCTCAAAAATAAATAAACACTAAAAAAATTAAAAAAAAAAAAACACAACAACTATGAAACCCAAGTAACATGCTAGATGAATTAAGGCAGAATTCCTGTGGGATTTGGTCTAGGCAAAGGTAGGTTGTAAGGCTCCCCCAGGTGATTCCAGGGTGCAGGCGGGTACAATGTACCGCCCTGATTGGTGTCAGGTTAACACCGGAGCCTCAGTGTCTTGCAGTCAGGTGCTGTATTTTGAAGCAGAACATAAAAGATATATTGTTCTTTATATGGAGATATTTAGAAGCATTGAAAGGTATATTAAAATTCTCATAATTTACTTCCTCCCTGTTCTTTCCATACACTTCTAAATTCCTTGGGTATTCAGAATCATGATTCTGAAGCTCTGGTCCTTTCATTAAAGAGAAAGCTGGAGTCTGCTTTCTGTAGGGATTGGTAACATGTGTGTCTGGCTCAGATTGGGGGCTGGTCTTGGTTCACAGAAGTCTCCCTCATTCCAACTTTTTATGTAAGATGTAGTGTGTAGATAGCCACATAAAGACATGATTTTCAAATGGGAGGAGAATTTCTCTGCAAAAGAAAGTTCATCTTTTTTAGGCAGGAGTTTTTTCACATGCAAAGAGAATTCTTGAAGGAGAGGACGCGATGCCGAGCCCTGGAGGAGGAACTGGAGAACCCCATGAACGTGCACAGATGGAGGAAGCTTCAGGTAACACCTGGCAGAACTTTCCTCTCTTCCCCGAATCTCTTCTTCTGCCCTGCACGGTGTCCTAGCTAAAGCACAGTAAGAAGCTTAGTTTTATTTAATCCTATGCAAATTGTTACCTAACATGTAAGGCTGGATCGAATGTCAGTTGGGTTGTTCCAAACCCAGATAGTTTACTTGGGTTTTGTTTAAAAAGTCTTGGACAAGGGGGTCTGTGTGGCTCAGTCAGTTGAACACTCAGCTCTTGATCCTGGGGTCGTGGAATCTAGTGTTGTGTCAGCCTCCGCACTGAACATGGAGTCTGCTTAAGATTCTCTCTCTCCCCTTCTCCCTCTTTCCCCAACCCTATCTCAAAAAAAAAAAAAAAAAAAAAAAAAAAAGTCTTGGACAAAATCCCTTCTGTTTAAAGAAAACCCAGGGAAAGATGTGAACTTGCCTCACCAATTGACATTTTTCTTGTTAAAGTAGTTTTGGTCAACCAGTTATCCTGAGGCTGCCTGTCTTGGATTGGTAATTGCCTTTAGCTATATTGGCCACAAGCGTCTATGCTGTCTTTCAGTTGGTCTTTGCATTCTTTGATTTCCTGCAGGAAATAAGGCCCCCCCCCCCTTTTTTTTTTCTTTTGAAGGACTAGCATTGTGTTAGCCAAACCCTTTCTCTTAGGATCTGGGGACATAGCTGAAGTCTCACTGTCAGGTGATGGATAACAAACCTCATATTTTATTTTATGATTTCCTGATAGATGTTCCCACCAGCCCTGCAGATAACAGTTAAAGACAAGCTCTGCTTTATTCAAGGAAAAGACGGCCATCTCTGATGGTTGTACCCAGCCACGTGGGTGCCAGGAGGGGCTTGGGCTACACGAACAATTAGGGTTTGGGAAGGATACAAGTACACGATGTAAGAAAGAGCAATCAGCCAAGTCAGTTTTTGGTTTTCATTTCTATTTTTTTTTCCTTTTAATGAAGAAACCATTAAAGATAATGCATTATAAATTGTTAGGTAAACATGAGGCCTGAATTTTAACAACATCTAGTCTTGCCAGATGAATGTGTGCCAAATCTAGTCCCAGTTTGTGGATATCAGTTGGCACTGCTTAGTATTTCTTAAGCAAAGTCAAAGTCAGTGAAATGTTTTCTCCCCACCTCTTCTCGACCCTCATTTATTCCTCTTTAAATGCCAAGAGTGGTGTCATTTACTAAACTAACAATAATATGGATGTGTCTGGGGAAGTAGAGCTAAAGACTTAAAATTCATTTACTGTCACATTAGTTTATTCCATGTGTTTTCAAGCAGATCTTTAAAGTTTCCAATTCCATGTCAATTTCTATTTAAAAATTAGAAAATATTGGGGAGGCAGATGAAAATATTTAGCTGCTAGATTAATTCAAAATGTCAGTACAGTTGAAAGCAGAGCTTTGGCTCAAAGTCGAGAGGACAGATTATCAATTTATAATTGTAGAGTTTGTTTGAATTTGTACAATTCAAAGGTGCATCAAACCTTTACGGATTGATAACCCCATTTGAGAGCTAAATGCCCTGGTCGTGTTTTGCTGCCAATGATTAGCAGAGGTCTACATCCTAGAAACCTTCCCCATCTTAGGCTATAATGAATCTTCTTGTTGGCAATTACCAAAGGAGAATCCTGAGTTTGAATACATTAGGGAACCCTGTCTCATTCATTTGGAAACAGAGGGCATAGGAAGAAAAGCCTCAGAACATAGTAATGAAGAACCACAGGCTTTAGAGCCAGGCATGTCTGGGCTTGAATCCAGCTCTGACCCTCACCGGTATGGGTAAATGACTTAATCCTCTGAGCCTCAGTTCCCTTATCTGTAAAAGGGGAAGACTAATACTGTCTCTTAGGACTGTCATGTGCCTAAAATTTGATACTGTACAAAAAGCCCTTAGCATGGTGTCTGGATGGTGGCAAAGAATCAGGTAAAATGCACGGTAGCTATCATTATTGTTGTTATTAGTATTATCCCACTGGCGGAATAAACATATTTGCTGTCCACTTATTGGCTAACTAGAGCCAGTAGATAAGACATTAGCCAAGCTTCAATCTTTTTTGATGGCCGTTGCCATCTGTTATGCTTTCTTAGTTTTTTGGTTCTAATTCTCTCTGAGTTGGGTCTGCAGGTTTGCAATAAATTTTAACAAAACAATAATTATTTTACACAGGGACCTCAGTGCTTTGAACTAATGATAGCTCAGCTCCTTTATTTTGTTCCCTTTGAACAGGCCAGTGACCCCAGTACCTATGAGCTGATACAGAAAATTCATACCCTGCAGAAGCGTCTCATCAGCAAGACAGAGGAGGTGGTTGAAAAAGAGCTGCTCCTGCAGGTAGTACTTTCGTTTTCTGTACTCACTGAGCAAGCATGTTTTCTGGGCATCACCATCTCCAGGACTGTTTTTCGAATTAGCTAGTTGGCAGCATTGCATGCCCCATTTTTAACTGTAGATGGCAACAGTGACTCACACACAGAGAACAAACAACATGATTAATTGCTCTTTTATGCTGCCATCACTGATATTTCAAGAATTCTGGAAAATTAAGTTGGGTAATGTGAGCTTTTATCCCTCACTTCTCTACAGTTTTATTTGTCAGATTCTTTTAAATACTTTTCTTTATATCTTCATATAATGGAAAATGCTATGATTTTGATTTTGAAAATAAGCTTTCACATAGAGCGCAGATGATCTGTCCTCTTGAAGATTTGTGAGATGCACTGGAAGGAAAGACTTCTTTTTGTGAATTGTATGCAATCAGTTATTCTGGAGCAATCAGGAATGGTAGCATCCTTTCAGGCCTGTGTCTTTGCGAGAATAAGCCGTCACCACCATTATGACCACCATGCCAAATACCGTGCGGGTGGCTTTCCCTACTGGTCTCGGTTCCTTTTCACAGTTTGGGGGCGTGGGAGTGGGTCTTATCACCCCCAATCAGCAGATGAGGAAGCCGGGCTCCCAGAATTCCGTGTGGACAAGAATGTTAGCTCCGGTGTTTGGTGGACTGAGTTGAATCTTGTCTTTGCCAATTTGCAGCTGCATGAGGGTAACCTCTCTGTACCTGGGATTCTTAACCTGTATTATGGGACAATAACAGAACCTGTGGAAAGGGACGTTGTGAAGACGGAAAGAGCTTAGTATTCTGCTTGGCACATAATGTCTAATGAACATTGGCAATTATTCTTATTATTTCTAATTCCAAAACCTGTAATCTTAACTGCTGGGTTACCATTAGTAAGAGCAGGAACTTCTGTACGTGAGCAAGGGGTGTTTGCCCCTTCTCTTTTACACTTTACCTTAAAAAAGACATTTTCCCTGAAGTTGGGTATATGGTAAGTAGCTTTCCAGAACATAGCTATGCTGAGCGGCCCATGGGAGACAGTCCTCTTTCTTATAGATGAGACTTTGGAGTCAGAAAGATCTTGAATCAGCTCCAGTGCTTTGTATCACATGACTCGGGAGACTTACATAAATTCTCCAAACCTCAGTTTCTCCATCTGTTAAATGGGGACAATAATACTGAATTTCATTATGGGAGGAAGATACTCTCATTAGAGTATACAACTTAGAAATCCTGTTGTGAGGGTAACCACTTAGTGCATGGGCACTGGGGTCTGGCAGGCAGTCCGGGCTCTAAGCTGTGACTCCACAAATGAAGCCACAGTCCCGTCCCAAGGCCACACAACTGGGAAGTGGCAAAGTGGGGACTCAAACTAGACAGTCACCTCCAGAGCCCACACTTTCTACCACTGCATTACTTTGCCTCTCTTATTACTGCCTTGTTGGCTTTAAAAAGAAGCTTTTGTGTTTGCCAAACCTCTGTGTTGTAAGCTTGTTTCGTATTTCATTGACTGCTCTGATTTTATTATTTCTTTCCTTCTATGGGCTTTGGATTTATTCTGTCCTTTTTCTACCTTCTGAAGACTGATGCTTAGCTCACTAATGTTAAATCTACTTTTCTATTAGAAGCATTTACAGCTATAATACGTCTTCTAAATGATTTCTTGAGTTCCTCCCCACAGGTTTTGAGATACAGCATTTTCATTTTCATTTAGTTCTAAATATTTTCTGTTTTCAGAATTATTTCAGAATTATTTCTCCTTCGAGAGTAGTCTTAAAAAGTAGACACTATTCCTCCTGTGGTAATGAAAAGTACAACTTTAAATTTCCAGATATACATACAGTTAAGCTATCTTTTAGTTACTGATTTCTCACTTTTTTTGCATTGTGGTCTGTATTCTACTGATTCTTTGGAATTTGTTGAAACTTGCTTTTGTGACCAGCTAAGGTGGTCAGTTTTTGTAACTGAAGCCTGTGTGCTTGAAAGGGTGATGTACTCTCTAAAGGTTCAAGATTCAGGAATCTCTATGATGTTTATCAGATCAGTCTTCTTTTTATTTTTTTTTTATTTTTTAAATGTTTATTTATTTATTTTTGAGAGAGAGAGACAGAGCACGAGCAGGGGAGGAGCAGAGAGAGAGGGAGACACAGAATCCCAAACAGGCTCCAGGCTCCGAGCTGTCAGCAGAGAGCCTGACACGGGGCTCGAACTCACGAACTGTGAGATCATGACCTGAGCTGAAGCTGGATGCTCAACCAACTGAGCCACCCAGGCTCCCCAGATCAGCCTTCTTAATTGCATTGTCCAGATCTGTATCTTTCCTAATTTTTTTTGTCTGTGTAATCAATGAAAGAAAGTTTAGAGATTTGTCTATTTCTCACTTTTTTTCTTTGCTTTAAGTATACTTTACATTACATTCATAAGTTGAGTAAAAGGTTGCAATTGTTATTGCTCCCTGGTGAATTGTTCCTTTAGTATTATGCAAGAACCTTCCTCAATCCTTAATACTTTTACTTAAAGAATTGTCTGATATTAATTTAGCTCTACCTGGGGTGTTTGTGCATATGGTCTCTATACTTTTAAACTTTTGGTGTCTTTATATTTTAGGTGAGTCTCTTGTAATTAAAAAAAAATTTTTTTAAATGTTTATGTATTTTTGAGAGAGAGAGCGCAAGAGAGCGAGTGGGAGCAGAGGAGGGGCAGAGAGAGAGGGAGACAAAGAATCTGAAGCAGGCTCCAGGCTCTGAACTGTCAGCACAGAGCCCGATGTGAGGCTTGAACCCATGAACTGTGAAATCATGACCTAAGCTGGAGTCCCGCGCTTAACTGACTGAGCTACCCAGGGGCCCCTCTTGTAATTAAAGAAATTGAATCTGATCTACAGTAAAACCTTGGAGCATAATTCGTTCTGGAAACATGCTTATAACCCAAAGCACTCGTATATCAAAGCAAATTTCCCCATAAGAAATAATGGAAACACAGATGATTCATTCTACAACCCAAAAATATTCATATAAAAATGATTACAATACTGTAATATAATATAAAATAATAATGAAAATACATAATATAAAGAAAAATAAACAAATTAACCCGCACTTAACTTTGAAAGCCTTTGTGGCTGGTGTGAGGGAAACAAGAGAGAGGAGGGTTATTGTGTAGGACAACTTTCACTATCACTAACGGAATCACTGTTGGCTCAGTGGAATCTTTTTCTGCATGGGGGCCATCGTATACACACTTACACGAATGTCAACAATAGTACAGTATTAATAAACTCTTGTCATATACTGTATTTAACATAACTGGTAATAAGGCAGCAGAGGAAAGGGGCTCTATGTGCTGGAAGCCTGACCTAGAATGAAGAAAGCATTCCTAAGCTTACTCTTGGATGGACAAGCACAGGACTGTCCATAGGTGCTTTGAAGTGGCAAAAAATACACTAGTGCCAGTTGTGGGCACCTTCCAATATTTTGAAAAATCACTGGTTTTGGAAAAACACCATAGCCTAAGACTGAGCATCTGAGTATGGGAGATGATCACCCACAATCCTGCAGAGAGAGAGAGAGAGAGAGAGAGAGAGAGAGAGAGAGAGAGAAGAGCCATTGGCTCAGAAGAACCATTGTGATCATGTGACATTCGGTGTCACATACTGCTCACATTGCAAGACATCGCTTGTTTATCAAGTTAAAATTAAAAAGTTTTAAATTTGTGGAACACTAGCAGAACAAGTTACAATCCAAAGTTTTACTATATTTGCCTTTTGATTGGTACATTTAATCCAGATAATTATTGATAATTTTAGGTTTATTTCTACCTACTTATTTTCTATTATTTACCCTGATTATTATTATTATTTTTTTGGTTTGAAAAAGGTCTGTTCCTGCTTTCTTTTTTTTTTTTTTATTTTTTTTATTTATTTATTTATTTTTTTTCAACGTTTATTTATTTTTGGGACAGAGAGAGACAGAGCATGAACGGGGGAGGGGCAGAGAGAGAGGGAGACACAGAATCGGAAACAGGCTCCAGGCTCTGAGCCATCAGCCCAGAGCCCGACGCAGGGCTCGAACCCACGGACCGCGAGATCGTGACCTGGCTGAAGTCGGCCGCTTAACCGACTGCGCCACCCAGGCGCCCCCTGTTCCTGCTTTCTATCGGGTTGAGTTTTCTTTATCCCCTCTTTTTTCCCTCTTCTGGTTACTTCTCTCTCCTCATTACTCCCTACTCTCCTTTTCCTGGTTTATCTATTTATTTTTTCTGAATTGCTGCCACCACTCAATGTAATTCTCATTTTCTGTTTCATGAATTTCCTCAAAAATTGAGCATGCGATGGGGCGCCTGGGTGGCGCAGTGGGTTAAGCGTCCGACTTCAGCCAGGTCACGATCTCGCGGTCCGTGAGTTCGAGCCCCGCGTCGGGCTCTGGGCTGATGGCTCAGAGCCTGGAGCCTGCTTCTGATTCTGTGTCTCCCTCTCTCTCTGCCCCTGCCCCGTTCATGCTCTGTCTCTCTGTGTCTCAAAAATAAATAAACGTTGAAAAAAAAAAAATTGAGCATGCGTAGTGGACGTCAAATCTAAACTAATCTACAGTTGATCCATATGCTTATTCCTAACAATACAAGGACCTGGAGTGCTTTAATGCTAAATACTCACTCCAGTTCTGCCAGCATTAGCCAGCATCATGATTTTATAGAGTCAATGAATACTTATTCAGATTTACCAAGGTGTTTACCAGTTTGGTTTTTTTAATTTTTAAAAAGTATTTATTTATTTTGAGAGAGGGGCGGGTGAGGAGGGGCAGAGCGAGAGGAAGCAAGAGAGAATCCCAAGCAGTGCAGAGCCCGATGTGGGGCTCGATCTCATGAACTGTGAAATCATGACCTGAACCAAAATCAAAAATCGGATGCTTAACTGACTGAGTCACCCACCCTTTTAAAAAAAAAAATTTAAGTAAGCTCTTTGCCCAATACGAGGCTTAGACTCAGGACCCCAAGATTAAGAGCCACATGCCCTACTCACTGAGCCAGTCAGGCACCCCCTGTTCTTTTGTTTTCTATTTCTTCATATCCTCAGTTCCTTTCTTCAAGGTTCCATCTCCTTTTGGAGCCTTCCGTAGTTATTTCAGTGATAAATTTTTCAGAGGTGAACACTCTCCTTTGCTCATCTGAAAATGTTTTTATTTTGGCCATACTTATAACTGATGGAGTCAAAATTCTGTTTTCTGTGTGTACTTTGAAGCTGGACAGCCTTTGTGTTGGTTTCTAGCAATGGCATTGAGAAGTCTGCTATTAGTCTCATTATTCTCAATCCTCTTCAGGCATTTTGTCTTTGCTTCTGTTTGGTTGCTAGTGCTTCCCATTGTCTTTGGTGTCCTGGAGTTTTGCACAATGCATTTGGTATGAATTTGGTTTTGATGACAGTGCTTAGGACTTGCTCTATTTCCTGAATCTGAATCTGTCTTTGAATAGTGTCTCCTTTATCTTCTTTATTCACTCCTTCTGGAACTCTTACCACATATAGGTTGGGTTTTCTCATTCTTTCTTCCTTATCTACTGGCCTCTTTGATATTTTTCTTCTCTTTATCTCTTATGTTACTTTTTCTCAGCTTTATCTTATTATGCACTGAGGTGTGCTTCTCTGCTAATAGCCAGTTGAACAAGACTTGTTTTCACTAAATTTATTTTTATTTTCTAGAGGTTTTTTTCCCATATGACTGGTCTTTGTTGATAGTGTCTTGGTTTTTCTTATGTTTTTTGTTCCTTCCTTTATGTCTTCAAATAATTTAAACATTTATTTTATAGTCTTTATCTGATTGTTCTATAATTTTAAGACCTTGGAGATCTTTGCTATTGTGTATTATAACTGCTGACTTTCATTCATGATGGATCTTTTTCTCTTTGTGTTGTAATTTTGGATTGTGGACTCATTTTCAGAAAAGCTTTATAGGATTCAGGAATGGTTCAGGTTAAGGGTATGCCCTTTCATTTGTTTCTGCCAGGTACCCTAGGAGTGATGAGTTGCTTAAGATATATTTTTATGTTAAAATCTCACCTTGGGACTTCCTGGACTATTTGGTTCATGTATATTAGAACCCCAAACTCTTGTGATGGAAGAGCCATGGATATAAGTTCTCGAGACAGCCAACATTTTTTTCCCCACTCAAAGCCCAGGAGAGATTGTTAGGTTTCTTTGTGGTCTTACTGTGCCAGTGGGTGGATTTCTACCTATTGTCTCTTTTCACTGAGGGTGTAATGCTGTTAAGTCCCTAACTTTATGTGGAGATGTCTCAGTACCAGTTACCTACTTCACACAGGCCTAGCACCACATCTTTTATCCTTTTATGGCCATTAAAACCCAAGCCCGTTGTTCAGTGAGTCCAGCCACTTGTCCCACTCAACCCCCAAGAGGTAGCTGCCCTTATATGCAGTTCACCCTCTGAATTTGACACCCGAGGATCAGACTACTTGTAAACTCCATTTGGTGATCAAAAGAATGTGTTGTTTTACTCAGCAGGTCTAATGCTTTATGGACTTTAGCTTTCAGTCTGCCATATTGTCATAAATAGAAGTTTCTTGTTTTCTCTAATCCCTAGTTTTTTAGTCATAAAATGGGGACTTTTACCCCATTTTATCCCAGTACTTACCCACAGAATTGAATGTGTTAAGTATACAAAAAGATTTGCCAGTATGCTTGGTTATCCTGAACAATGTTCTCATTAACATTATTATTGGTAGTAGTATTAGTACTATTAATATTATTAATCACAAAATAGTTTTTTACAGTTCTCCAAAGTTTAACATCCAGCCTCACTGCTTTTTATTCAGTTCCTCATTTAATCTTTCTTTTGGATGGTTGGGTTGCCCTGTGCCTGCTGCAAGTTTCCTTCTGGGGCTTGCACATCTCCAGACAACATGCTTTATTATCTTGGGGAAGCCCCAGGTACTCCACCGGATTTGACAGTTGCTCAGTTTCATCTGTTTTATTAAATTATTTGAGAAATTCTCTGCACTTAGAACATTTTACAATTAGAAAGATTTTTGGTTGAATTCTTCCGAGTCTCAGAACATTTGTTAAATGACTATTTAATCTGTTGCATGGTGATGAAGAGACCCCATCATTTACCAGCAGCAGATAAGATAGAAGCCTACTTACCCCCAATAGACTGTGAGTTCTTTGAGGAAAGTCACTTGGTAATTTATCTCTTTATTTATTTATTAAAAAAAATTTTTTTTTTAACATTTATTTATTTTTGAGACAGAGAGAGACAGAGCATGAATGGGGGAGGGTCAGAGAGAGGGAGACACAGAATCCGAAACAGGCTCCAGGCTCCGAGCCATCAGCCCAGAGCCTGACGCGGGGCTCGAACTCACGGACCACGAGATCGTGACCTGAGCCGAAGTCGTCCGCTCAACCGACTGAGCCACCCAGGCGCCCCAGTAATTTATCTCTTTAACCCCAATGCCTGATATGGTAGCAGGACACACAGGAAGTGCTCAATAATGACGGACAGGCCTGCTGCCTGGACAAATCCTACTCAGCCTTTAGGCCTCAACTTAAATGGTGTTTCTTCAGGGGGGGCCCTCTTCCTAGATTATGTCTCCTGGTACAGGTTACCGTATTTTGACTTCTCTTTCATGCCCTCGTTACATTTGTAATTAACAAAATAATTATAATTTTGTGTTTAATGACTCCTGCTGGACCGTAAGATTCACAAAGGCAGTGCCTGTGTCTGTCTTGACGATCATTTCATTCCTAGTTCCTTGCCCACAGATAAATATTTGTTTAGTGACTGATTAAATGTTGGAAGAATGGTGGTCCTTCAGTAAGTGGTATGTCTTGTAGCCATTTAAGTTCTGTCTTTGAGCTCTGACAGGTTATAGGAATTATTCTTCTTATTTGCCTTTGCATTTTTGTTACTAACTTCTAACTTTGGAGGAGCCTAGTATTTACTCTGGGTTTATGGATCTATACACTTGATGCAAACTGTCAATGTCCTTTCTGTGTGCCAAGGCATGCTGATTCATGGGGTGTGCTCGAAGTTCTCCCCTTGCTCAGGGTTAAGGTGAAAATGGTTCTTGAGCTTGACTTTACAGCTTCAGTGATAAGATGAAGAAGTCTGTATTCTTTCCAGAATTGGAGTCCAAGATGTGAATGTGAGGAATTTCTTTTCTTTTGCCCACCAGTCTACTCTCCCCTTCAACGAAGCAAGGGCAATGCAAGCATACCTGAGATGTGCCGCCTCCTGGTGGCCTCTTCTTTCTGTTTTTAATGCATTTATTCCTCATTTATTCTGAATCCCTTGTGTTAATGACTTCTTTAAAAAACAAGAAAAGCATCTGGAGGCTTAGGCAGGCATCCATGTCATGAGTAACTGCTATCCATTACCCAAGTGTTAGTGTATCATCATCACCACCATCATCATCATCAAGATGGGATTCCAATTAACAGTATACAGCATGACAGCATTACAGTAGGAAGCTCTAACCTCTTGCCAGAGGCACTTAAACATACACAGAGGGACAAGAAACATACACAGCATTTGGGACTTGTTTTTTCCAAGTGTTTAAAGATCGAGTAGCAAGCTCAAATATACCCACCCTTAGAGCCAGTAACAAGAAAGAGCAAAGTAAAACTGTGTGTCGTGATCAGAAATGGCAACATGAAATGGACAAGGGCCTCAGAATCAGAGGCAAAAGGGAGTGGTGGGGACTGCAGTGCATGAGGGGCTGCGGGTGCCATCTCTAGGAAGCAGCCTCACCCCACCCTAGTTAGTTGCGCTCTCATGTCATCAGATCTTTAATTTTTCAAGAATAACTTGAAATGTAGATTTTTATGCTCCCTATACTGAGTTTCAAATATTGGAAACTTTAGAACATTGTATGGTCTTCCCAGAAATGCATCTGCCAACCACCCTTGACCCACAGGAGGCTGGTTTGCAACCTCTAGCTTCAAGGCCCAGGGGAGATAGAGATTTAAAGGAACAGTAGCAGCACAATCAACTTTACTTGCTTCAGTATCTTTGATTTAGTCCTTTGTCATGATTCCCTGATGGAAGTACAGAGCATAAGAATCAAAAGGTAAAGCGGAGATGAGGAGGGAGGAGGAGAGGCTCCAGGTAGTTTGCAGTGATGGACAGTCAGAGGTGAATGAGGCTGGGTTTCTCCCAAGGAGGCAAGCAAAAAGGTGGAGAAACCTGGGATGTGTTTGTGGGGCAGTCATGGGTGGGATTAATGAAGATGGACCTCCTTAAGATGTCTTTTCCCCTGCTGCTAATGTCTCTCAATTTTTTTTTACAAGCTTTTCTAAAACAGAAAAGGTATTCTGTGAATTGTTAAAAAGACAAAGGGTTGCCTCCTGACCTCCCGATGCACAGGCGGCAGATGTATTTCTGGCATCCATTCAACTAACAGTTACTGAGAGCTGTCTACGTGCCAGGGCACCTGGGGTTCCAGGGTTCCTCTTTATCTTGGTCTTGGAAGACCTTGTGGCTCTGCAACCACAGTGCAGTGTGAAAAGGGCTGTGATTCTGTACAGGATGCTATGGGACTCTGGGAAAAAACCTTTGGTGTGGTCAGGGGTCTCAGTGTGGATTCCCCAAATCAGAGACTGAGACAGGGCTTGGGTTTTGGTAGTTTGGGAGGTTGTCTCAGGAAGTTGGAGTGAGGGAGCAGAACAGTGAGACTGGGAAGGAAGAAAAGCCAGTAAAGGGAGGGAGACAGCTGGATGCCCTGTGGACATCTCAGTTCCAGTGCCACTGGAATTTCTTTGAGGATCCACTGAAACCACTGCAGAATTGTCCTACCAAAGGAGGGGAGGCTGGGACATTGTTCATTGACTCCCATTCCCCGCTGGTTGAAAGTTGTCCCCAGGGTCATTGGGTTGCTTCTAAAGAAGATTGAGATACTTTAGTTGTATCCATGCCCACATCTGAGGAAGCCCTGGCCTGAGGCAGAAAAGCTGACTCCATGTGTACCTGAGGCTGAAGCTGCCAGACTATTCCAGGAAATGATGGCCATATCAAGGGTGCCAGGAATGTCAGCCACAGCTGAAGTTTCTAGATGGACTGACTGAGAGGATGAGACTCAGTGCTGTTGAAGGAGATGAGGTTTCCCAACAGGTCATGAAGACCAGCAACCAGGAGACCCTCTTCCTCTCAGGCCCTTGCTCACTTAGTTTCTCACTTGAGTGATAAATTGCCAGTCCAACTTTAGAAAAGGCAGTGGGCATTTTCCTACCAAGTTTCCACTTGGCCTTCCCCCATTCCAGCCTCCTGGTATCTAGTTGATATCCAGTAACCAGATGCCATGGTCAGACTGTGGTTTGTTTAAAAGATGGTGCCCCGAATTTGCTCTAATCACAATCATCTTTTACTGCATGAAGCCTGTGCACTGGGCCCTGTGCTTTACCCACACAAAGACCTCAGGGGTTATGGTGAGCACACAATGAATGACAGCTGGCTGGATGGGAGGGTGAAATGATGCACGATTCACCTGAGGAGATGGTATAATTTGGGGGAAAGGAAACAAGCTTGACCCACAACATTAACACTGAACTGTCATACCCATGGGAGCATACCACCTACCAGAGTGACAGACTAAATGACTCCAGTGAGAAAAGGACTCTGGTGAAGTTCAGGTTTATGCTGCTCAGGAAATCGCTATATGCATTCTTGATCGTTTCTTGTGCCTAGATGTCTAGGGAATGGGCATGTCCCTTAGATGAATAAATAATGAACTGAACTGGAAATCACTGCTTCTTTGTTGGCATCTGGGTCCTGCCCTTTCAGGGTAAATTTTCTCCCTAATTTAATTTTATAACTGACTAGTTGCAGGTCTGGTTTACTTAACTATAAAATGGCTTGAGTGAGAGGAGGGTTTGAATGGATCAGCACAAATCATTAGTTGTGCAGGGGAACAAACCTCTTATGGCACACTTCTAGATAAATCTTCATTTTTCCCAATCTTTTGATTATCTTACATTTATCGGATATTTACCATGCATTAGACATTCCTCTAAATGTTTTATATGTGGATTATTTAATTCATCTTCACAACCCTATGAGATGAGAGCCACCACTGTTCCCCTTTATAGGCAGGGAACATGAGGCACAGAAAGGCTGAGAGACTTTCCCCCAAGGCCACACATCTGGCACCTGGTGGAGTTATGAATCTAACTTTGGCAGTCTGGCTCCAAAGGCTCTTGACTGTGGAAAACCATGGCCATTGATTCATCTCATGTAGGCCACTTTGGTCATCAACAGGCAGAGCTCACACTTCTCACTGTGTCTTGAGCCTGTCCACACTAAGCCCGGTTCCAGAACCTATGCCATTGGCATCACCTGAAAACTTTTTAGAAATGCAGAATCTCAGGACCTTCCCAGGCCTAATGAATCAGAATCCGCATTTGAACAAGTTACCCAGGGGTGCAGTATATGGGTTCAGTTGGAAGAGTCCTGGGGCTCTAAAAGATGGTCATCCTTTCTTTACTCCAAAGCAAGAGCTATGGTTCAAGAAGGAACATCACACCTCCTGGTTACTAGGCCTGCCGTCTTGCTAGTTGCCTGACCTTCCAACACTTCAGATCTTCTCTGAGGCCTGAAACACTTGTCTGACACTTGGAGCTCACCATCTTATCAGCATCCTTCAATTATTGTGAAGATGAAGGGAAAGAATTGCATAAAGCCCTTACAGGAATGCCAGTGGCCATGAGAATTGGCCACTGCTCAAAAAAATATCATTATTTCTGGCTTAGAGCATGAGAAACTACCTCATACTCTTGTCCTCAGCTCCTGAACTCCAGAGACTGAGATCTAGCAGGAAATGGACAGATGAGCACATCCAGTGTTTGAGGCATGTTTTAGGGCCCCATAAACTCTCAAAGGCTAGTGCTGTTGTTATGAAAAGTCTAGAATGTTTCTTTGTTGTTAGAGACATGAGAAACCTCTGTTCTGTTTGATGGTAGCCTGGATGGATTTGGCAGAAGCTGCCAAGAGTTTTGAAGAGTGGAGGGAAATGGCAGTCACAGCTCACATTTATAGCATACTGAGTATGTGCCCAGACGCCCTGTGCTAAAGCATTTTGCTTTCACTGTATCCACGGGAAACCCAGATGAGGCCAGTGCTGTTGTTTCTGTTTTACAGAGAAGAGAACTGAGGCTTCAAAACAAAACTTGCCCAAGAGTTTACAGCTAAGATATGCCAGAGCTACAGTTATAAAGCAGGGTTTGGTAAGTGATGACCCAACATGGCCCACACCAAGAATGGGCTTTATGTATTTAAGTGGTTAGAAAAAAATGTAAAAGAATGGTCATATCTCATGACATAAAAAGAAGATGAAACGTACCTCATATTTCTGTGTCCACGAATCAAGTTTTATTGGCACACTGTCATACTCTTCCATTTATGTATTGCCTATGCTCCTTTCATGAGACAGCAGTAGAGCCGAGTAGTTGTGACAGAGACCGTATGGCCCACAAAGTCTGCAAAGGTAACTATCTGGCCTTTTACAGAAAACACTCACCGACCCCAATCGTAGACCTTAGTCACTGGAAGCCAGACTGGAACCATTCACCACTGTTTTGTGGTGCCTCCCAGTAAAGCCACTGAACATTTCATTTCTATGACTATTTCCAACTTCCCTAATTCCAAAGGAATTGTTCAATTATTAAAGAACTGTTTTAAGATGTGGAAGGCAGAATTCCAATATTGCATCTCAGTCGCTGGGGGTGTAGCCTGTGCCAAACATCATTCTTGCCTGCTCCACTCACTAAGTGGTCATCCTCCCCAAAGCTGGGCTGGAATTGTTGGAGATGCTCCCTCACCACAGAGATCGAGGGACAGAAAGGCACGGCGAAAGCTGCTGGCTAGAAACACATCTGCAGGTTTTTGTTCTGTTCCAAAATCAAGGGGAAGAAGAACGAGTTGAGAGGGGGAAATACCTTCAGCCTTCTTGCTGTCCTCAGCAAAGAGTATTGAAAGCATTGGGAATGGTTGAGGTTTCTTCCCCAGCATGCTCCTTGTGGGCAGCTTCTCCACTGCCACCTTGTCCTGTGACTTCCTGGGGGATGTCTGCTTTCCTGCACCTGCTCCTTGAGTGTCAGGGAGGATGAAGCAGCAACTGGAGAGGGGTCGTTCAGAAAACAGAGTGCTAATGCTGGCCATAAACAAGACTTGTGTACATCCGTGTGGCCTGCCTGTGGGGGGCTACATGCCTGTCTGCATCTAGTTTGCGTAGTGTGAACACTGTAAGAGGGTGGGTTCCAGGACAGCTGGTTCATGATCTTACAGCACCCCAGCAACCACTAATGTCTGATGGGAATGTTGTCAAAGTGCTTTCCGTGCATCGTCATATCTCACTGGTTCCCAAATGCTGATCTGGGGACTGCGGGGGATGTATATGTTCCCAAAGAAGTATTTCCTTGGTTTGTAATGTAATGAGCACAATGGCTGTGTAGCATAAGGTTCATTTTATTTTTTTTTATTTTGGGGGACTGCAGTTTCCCCCCACTGTGTTCTTCTTCCTTACTTTTGGAGATGTAAAATGTTATTTATTTTTTGAAATGGCATTCTCTTTTATTTTTTGTGCATTCCTTTCCTTTATGAAGTGCTTGCTGAGAGCTCCTGACAATGTGCTGTCTGTTGAGAGCGTGGATCCTATTGCTAGATTACTACCATTTGAATCTTGTCTCTGCCATGAGATCTGAGCCCCTGGGTGGCTTACTTAACCTGTCTGTGGTAACTCAGTTTCCTCATTTGTTAAGTAGGGATAATCATAGCTATCTCATAGGGTTGTTGGAGAGATTATATTAACATATGTAAAACATTTAGAAATAGACCCCTGGACCAGAGCAAGCACTACATTATTATTACCTATTAGTCTTTTTCTATTTCGTGTTAAAACTTAGCAAAAGAAGAAATTACTAAGACTATGCTGGTGCTTTCAAGATCTCGGGGAGGAGTTATTCAAATCTAAGGAATCTAGAATGTAGGAGCCACTACTTTACTTTTCATCCTCACAACGGCCCCATTTAACAGATGAAAAGGAGCTAACGTTCAGGGTGGTTTGTGTGCCTTTAGAAAATGTCTGCCGGCCTTGAGAAAGAGGGTGACTGTGGAGGGTGGTGCAGGACCCACTGGTCTCCTTTGCAGGAGCAGGCTTTTAATATGCAGATGTTGGGGCTTTTCTTAAAATTGTGTTCAGCTTCATTTAAAATGAATAAGTTTCTCAACCTGTGTCCCTTCACACTTGCCTACATGTACTTAATGTGCTCAATTATCACATACCTTCTTCTATTCCCTCTCACTAGTTCTCTATAAATGTGCCGGGAATAACTTCCTGAGGCGTTAGAGTCCTGCACACATTAGGAGTTCCTTAAAGAGAACTGGTAGGCTCCATTAGGCAGGCAGAGGTTAAAAACAAGTTTATACCTTCAGCCGTGAGTACCTTAAACACTTGTAACTTCAGCTAACCCAGGGAGATACTCAGCTGACTGGTGTACTAGATCTTTGATTTGCTTAGCAAGGGTTTTGTTCATTTTACTTATTTGGAAACAAGTGTCTTTCAAAAGGGGTTATCTTGATGGACTCCCTTCTCCTCACTCTTGTTTTCCTCTCAATATTAAGAGTTAGGGTTGGGGCAGTTAAAATTGTGAGGAATCCCAAGAAACAGCAGGCCTGATTCCAGAGGTTTTGTTAACAAAGGACAGACAGGGGTTAAATGTGCAGCAGACAGTGAACCTCTTCCCTCTCCTCATGGGAACACTTTCCCTGCCCCCAAGAAGAAAAGGATTTCTGCCCAGCTTTTCACCTATTTTCCAGCCCTTCCATGACTCCTTTTTCCTCCCCACCTGCATGCCCCCTGGAAAGGCAATCATTGGGAATCAAATGGGAAAGGCAGTCAAAGGGAATCATTGCTAACCTGATTAGCACATAATCACAAGAGGCTTGGGCCCCATATTGTGGGTGGGCCAGGCCCTTACGTGTTACATAGCCCCTGCCGGTGTCCTGAAGCTCCCTTGCTCTCCTAGTCACTGGGTCAGAGGTCAGGGGTCAGGGAAAGACCCATCACGTCCACCGTCCATTCAAACTCCTCTCTATCTTTGACTAGGTCTGTTCTGCCTGGCCATCTGGGCTTTAAGAAAGGGAGAGTAAGTCTCTTGGTGCAGATAATTTCCCAGTCCAATGGACTAACGAAGCCTTTCAATGGGGGATAGTTTGGGGGGGTATCACATAGAAAAGCCTAGTGATTAAGAGCCATGACTGTTGAGCAAATCACATTCGAGTTCAAGCTCACTCCTAACACTGTGTGATCCCAAGCAAGTTACTTAACTTCCCTGAGCTTCAGTTCTTGACTTGTAAAATACGGAAAATAGTAATACCTTTCATATGTGGTTTTGTGTAGATTAAATGAGATTGTCTTTACCAAGCTCACAACTCAACACACGCACTTAATAAATGTTAGCTGTTATTGCCTTGACATCGCACTTTGGATGTAGACTTTAGAAGCATCTCCAAAACAAAGCTTATTTGTAAGTGGCTTAGTGTAGCAACTCAGCATTACATATCTTTTTTTTTTTTATATGAAATTTATTGTCAAATTGGTTTCCAGACAACACCCAGTGCTCATCCCAAAAGGTCCCTCCTCAATACCCATCACCCACCCTCTCCTCCCTCCCACCCCCCATCAACCCTCAGTTTGTTCTCAGTTTTTAACAGTCTCTTATGCTTTGGCTCTCTCCCACTCTAACCTCTTTTTTTTTTTTTTTTTTTCTTTTTTCCTCCCCCTCCCCCATGGGTTCCTGTTAAGTTTCTCAGGATCCACCTAAGAGTGAAACCATATGGTATCTGTCTTTCTCTGTATGGCTTATTTCACTTAGCATCACACTCTCTAGTTTCATCCACGTTGCTACAAAGGGCCATATTTCATTTTTTCTCATTGCCACGTAGTATTCCATTGTGTATATAAACCACAATTTCTTTATCCATTCATCAGTTGATGGACATTTAGGCTCTTTCCATAATTTGGCTATTGTTGAGAGTGCTGCTATGAACATTGGGGTACAAGTGCCCCTATGCATCAGTACTCCTGTATCCCTTGGATAAATTCCTAGCAGTGCTATTTCAGCATTACATATCTAAACTCACTTTGTGGAATAGTTACTAGACTCATGCATCCTTAGGGAAGCCTTTCCCTTTCACTTTATGTGTGGCTGGCCCATAAACTGGTGTGCTCATGGAATAGGTTCTGTGATGACCTTGGTATCAGTTAGCTTTTGCTGTATAACAAACCAATCTAAAACTTAATAGCTTGAAACAATAATCATTTATTAGGCCACAATCCTATCAGTTGGCAATTTGGGCTGGGCTCAGCTAGCCAGTTCTTCTGTTGGGCTTACCTGGCCTCACTCATGTTTCTGCAGGCAGCTGGCAGGTTGCTAGCAGCTGGTTGATCTAAGTGGCATCATTCACTTGTACAGTGTGGTTGATTCTGGCAATTGGCTGGGGTGATGGCAGCAAATGAATTACGTCTCCACTAGGCTGGCCCAGGTTGATTCTCATGCTGACAGTCTCAGCTTTTTAAGAACAGCAAGAAAGGATAAGCCCCCGTGTGGGGTTGGAGCCTCCATTTGTGTCATACTTACTAATGTCCCATTGACCAAAGTAAGTCACATGGCCAAGGTAAGTGTGGGAGAGGACCGTGTAGGCTCATGGATACATGCAGCCATTATTGCAAAAATATACCCCAATTTCTTACCTTTCATGAGTTCGAATGGAAATACTTTGCAGTTAGGCATTCAAGTGGTACAAGATTTCTTTTTTTAATCCTTTGTCAGATATGGTATTTTAATGTGTCTGGCATCTGGTTGCACTCCTTGGATTTTATTGCTGACATGTTTTTCTTTTCTTTAATCTTTTATTCCCTTTATTTGGGAAATTATAGTTTGCTGCAGGACATAGTTCTTTTTATAGGAGAAACAGCTGTGATGTCATAACCGAGCACATTTCCTTAGGGTTATGCATTTATCCCCATGCATTTGGAGAAATGATCCACAATCCATTTGTTCATTTCTATTTTGGTGTCTGACTTCACATTGAATCAGAGCAAATACAAGAGCCAAAAATATATTAGGTGATAAATTAATCTTTAAAGAATGTTATTTACTATTTTCTTTTGATTTCTAGTTATTGAGCTCTAATAGCTGAAGGAATATTAAAAAATAATTAATTTTCTTTCTTTTATAAAGGTCTGTTGGAAGTTTCACAAAACCAATTGAGAAGGAGAATAATATGAGTTTTTGATGTCAGAAACTATTCAATTTTTTTCATTAGAGGAGTGTTTAAGCAGGAAATTTTTTTTTAAGAAAACCAAATACAATAATATGACTAGTAACTGAAAATGGAAATAAATAGATTACTTAGAGTCCAAACAAAACATTTTCAATGAAGAATTTCTCAGTGGAACATTTAGATTCTTATTGAATCTGTACACAATTATAGCTTACTCCCTAAACAAAACAGATTTTCAGTGATAAATGTTTTTGGACAGCAGCAAGATTCAATTCAGTTCATTGCAAGTTGCAGATTTATTTGTGAAATTAGAAGAAAATAGGTGTCAACTGGGGGGAGACCTATCTATCTTTAGCTGCTCTGTTGGTGTTTCACCCAGAAATACCTCAGAGATAGAGGTGCCTCTTGCAAGGATGAGAAAAATTGCAGCTGGAGCAGAAATTAATTTGTATTTATAGTCCAAACACCTACATGAATCCTTAATCTGCTTTTTTATGATTTTAGGGGAATTTATAGAATCGTTTAGATTGGAAGAAATCTCCAGTGGGTCATCAAGTTTCCTCTCCTTATAATGGCAGCACTGATTTTATTATCCTTAAAGCAGCCCTGATAGATGGGTGTCAAGTCTGGCTCATGTTTCATGCATTTAAAAATGTATATTCCCTAGCCTGAGCGTATTTAACGTGTAGGAGACAGACTGAGAGCTGCCTATATGCCCAGGAGACCTTTTCTGAGTTCCTGACACACAGCCTCCTCTGGAACAGATGCCAAATGTGTAGCATATTAAGCATCATATTGATGCCATCAAACTAAGTTTGCTTTTGGCTTCTGACAATTGGAAATATTTTTCCCAGTGTGTATAGGGACCGAGTGTGCTATCTGATCTGAGATGATAATAGAAGATCATTATCTCTTAAATCCTTTTGTCCTGAATATGTCCAAGGATCTACCATCCCCACCTGGTAGAGAGCCTGGTTGGAAGACCAATTATGAACCAAAAGTTATTTTGGGGTATCTCTAGTGTGTGCAGAAGTTTCTGAGACATAAAAGAATATAAGACATGGTCCTTACCTTCAATAAATTTATTTTCTGTTTCAGAAGGTTTCTGAGGTATATCTGGGAAAAAATGAGACTGGTCTCTATGAGCAGTGTATAAAAAAATCCAGACTATCACTTTGTGGTTCCACTTAGTGAACAATACCCAATTATGCATCATTACATTATACTGGCCACTGACAATAGTGAGTGTCCAATTATGCAGAAGAGACACTGTCTAGGAGAGAATATAATATGGAGTTTGTTGTTTAAAACAGCTGTAAGTGCCAAAGGGGTAAGAGTAGGGGAGATGAATAAGAACTGGCTTCCTCGCTGACAAAGAAGATGTGATTGGGCTGGACTTTGATGTGTTAAAATTACTTATCCAGCCATTTCCTAAAAACATGTGTTGAAGAATGGTGTGGCAGTTGAGAGCTGAGATCTAGTTTTGAGTCCTGGTTTTCCCAATGTCCAACTTTGTGACTTTGAGCAAGCAGCTCACCCTCTCAGAGCGCAACTGTAGAATTGTAGAATAGTCAGAGTAATAGTACCTGGCTCATAGGGCTGTTGTGAGGACTCAGTGAGATACGTCATTTAAACTGTCTAGGATAGAGCTAGTCACACAGGGTCGTAAGAGCTAACTGCATGTGACGTTGATGGTATTGATATAGAAAAGGCTCGTGGAAGCACATGGATGGGGTAATGGAAAGTTTTCTTGAAGAGAGCATATTTGGAAACAAGTGAAAAGGGCATTTTAGGCTGAGAGAAAATGAAGAGTCAAAAGTTCTGAGATGGGGTGAGTATGTTTGGGTGCGGAGACGGAGCTGGCCAGCAGGGACACACAGCTGGCTATTTGGTATTGGAGAATACCTTTGAATATGTTAAGTGGGGACCAATTACCTGGTCTTAGAGACCAAACATAGGCATTCAACTTGCTCCAGTAGACGGTATAGACTAATTGTGATAATGACCACAACTCCCATGGTAGAGGTCACAAGTTTTGAATGCCTATTGTGTCATTATGTGTCCAATCCTGTGATAGGTCTTTTATGTTATGTGTTATTTTTAATTCTCATAGTAATTTTTTCCTGTTTATGTATTAGGCCTGTTTTACAAATGAGGAAACTGAGGCTCAGAATGATTAAGTAATATGGTCAAAGTCACAGAGATAATCAGTGGCAGAACTGGGTCTCAGACCCATGCAGTCTATGGTTAGAGGTGAATCTGTATTCTAACCTGGCTTGGTTAGCCTTCCAAGCCTATGTTCTGCAGGATATTAACTATCAGAGGAGTGGCACAGTAAATGTGACCAGGAGGAAAAAATGAAACAGACAAGCGGTCAGGGTCTGGGCTAAAGGAGCAGCCAAGAGACAGTTGCTATTTGGGCCCAAGTTCCTGAGGATATTGGTAAGAGACAGGCACTGGGGATGAGGAGAAAGGAGTAAATCCATGAGATCTTTAAAGAGACCAACTTAAAGGATTTGAGAATTGAATGTCTGTGAAGGTCACGGGAGAAGAGTCAGAAGTGTTTTGCAGTTTTCATCCTGGTCATTGATAACTCCCAGGGTGCTGCAGCTGACCCACTGCCTTGGGGCCCAGTAACTACACCATACCCTTCCTCTCGCTCCTGTTCCCCACCCCTGCAAGGTTGCCCAGGCTGAAACTTGGAACAGGAAGCTCTTTAAACCTGGAACATAAGATGAAAATAAAACAAAAATAGGGAAGAAAACCCATGTCACATAAAGGCTGCAAATAGTTACTATCATAGAAAAACTAAAGACTTCAGTAATCTTTTAACACCATTTCACTCATCAAGGTGAGTGTACCTCTGGTAAGGATTAGACGTTAAGGTGAAAGAACTCTTTCCCCCATTATGTATTCCACTTGGTTACTGCTGCCATATTGGAAAACTGTTGATCTTTGCATGCTTATTTGTAACCAACCCATCCCACTACATAGCTTCTTAGTTAATTTTCTAGGGTTTCTCATTATATAATCATGCCTTCTCTAGTAAATGATGATTTTCCTCTTTCTTTCCAATAAGTATTCTATTTGTTTTTACTTTCTGACTCATCATTTTGTTTATAATATTAGTTATTTTAAGAAATTAGTTGCAATAGCAAAAATGATGTTGGGTTGTTGGGCACCTGAAGGAAAGGTGGATTGGAAATCAGAGAGGCTCAGATATAGTGAAAATCCTGGAAGCTACTTCAGTAGAACCATAATTTGAAGATGTTCAAGGAGATGGAAATGAAAAAAAAGCTGAAATAGTCACAAGAGAAAAAAGACTTGCCATGTTATGGTGGGCAGAGCACAAGAGATGACTTTCAGACCTCAACTCCAAAGTCTGTGTTCTAGTTAGTAGTCACCAGGAACTTTAACTCTGTTGTTAATAGAGTTTGAAGTTTATTGTGATCAATTCATCTGAAAAGAGGTGAGAAAATGGAAATTAATTAGAATTTTCAATTTATAAACAGCTCCAGGAATGTAGATTTAAAAGAAATTAGCAGGTATTTTAATTTTGTTCAACATTGCCATGATCTGACTCTTAATCTAGCCCAAGGCAAAACATCACATAATAAATACAATTCAAAAATGTTTTTTCCAGTTGACAAAGCAATTTTACATATATCGTCTCATTTGGTATTCAATGTCTCTGAGATGGATGATGATGGAAGTATCCAACATTTGTCTTGCAAGTTAGTTTTGCAAAGTGCTTCTGCCTACATCGCTTCATTTAATGCTTACACTCTTTGGTTTTTAACATACACTAAAAAAGTTTGTCTAATTGTAGTTCTCCATGCACAGATTTTCTTTTATTTTCTTTAAAAATGTTTATTTATTTGTTTTGAGGGGGGCAGGGGCAGAGAGAGAGGGAGAGAGAATCCCAAGCAAGCTCCTCGCTGTTAGCGCAGAGCCCAACGTGGAGCTTGAACTCACGAACTGTAAGATCATGACTTGAGCGAAAATTAAGAGTTGGATGCTCAACCTGCTGAACCACCCAGGCACCCTTTCTTTTCTGTTTTGGAAAACAAAATTCCCCAGAGAATATCCATCCTTGCTTTGTCCATGCACTGAAACCCTCTTCATTTTTTAAAATCCTGTTCAGGTAGGACATTATTTTTTTCCCTCTCCTCACAAGAGACAGTTAAGAGACAGAGATGGAGTGGAGAGAAGCTGAGTGAAGCAGCTCAGGAAGAGAGCACCCAGCCCTGTGGCCCGTGTGGTGGGGGTGTATGTAGAGATGGCTGATGGGAAGTCCCCTTGGCAGCTCTGAGGGTTATGAGAACTTTGAAGTGATCTTATCGTATTTGGCTTTTCCTCAAAGTGAAGACAGTGGCAAATGTGGCTGTGTAAGGGTGTGTAGTGTGCCGTTTAGAGGGTGACATTTCATAAGCAAATACTCCTCCTACACACATTTAGAGGCTCCCCATTCTGCGGTGCCTGTCCATTCCCCTGATTTTATAAGGAAGTAAAAAGAAGCTCATTTGGCTGTTTGCAGGACCTTTTAGTGAAATGTGTCCAATTTTGCAGTGGAACTCAAAGGGCAGTCTCACAGAGGCCAAGGAAAGAGAATTTCGTGGAGGGAGTAGGTTATCACTGTTAGCATCTGCCAGGAGAAGTGGAACTCGGGGAGGGATGTGGCCACAAGGAAGTCACTCACAATTGCCCTTTGAGAGTCCATTTCTGGGAGGTTATTGGGCATGGAAACCTGACTGCCACGGGCTCAGAAGGGAAGAGATGGTGAGAGAATGGAGGCAGTAGACTTAGGTCATATGTATAAGACTTATGGCTCCGAAAGACTGGAGGAAAACGATTAAACATACACATAATATAAATATGTTTTTGTTATAAAAAATTCAGAGTATTTAGAAACATGGAATAAACTAGGCAAGACCTCTGTTCCTTTTAGTTGCAGCCCCACTCCCCGAGTGTAATGGGGTGAGAGGTGCTCTTCCAATCCTTAGTAAACATTTTAGAGATAGGGTGAAATTCATGTTGGTGTCAGGCATAAGCACAAAGAGGATGCACAGAAGGGAGAGGATGAGATTCAAGGTAGGCATGTGTGTTTGCGTGTGTGCCGAGTTATAGAGTGTGTGGATTTATATGCATGGGTATATGTCTACATATGTTTATTCACATGCACATACCAGGAGAGAAGATGAAGGCCACCAGCTCTTCATTTGATATGGACAGGAAGGAAAAAGATTTATGTAGCACTGGTGTCTTGTGATGAAGACTGGGGTCTCTTGAGATGCCTTCTGTCTGTTCAGATCAGGTCATCTGCTGAGTGTGAGTATGACCATGGTGAAACTGTGGTCCAGAGAAGAGAGGTCTGAAGAAGCTGAGCCAGTGATATCTGGGTCTCCACAAGAAATTAAAATGAGAATTTCTTAAAAAAATTTTTTTAAATGTTTATTTACTTTTTGAGAGACAGAGAGAGAGAGAGAGGAGTGTGCAAGCTGGGGAGGGGCAGAGAAAGAGGGAGACACAGAATCCGAAGTAGGATCCAGGATCTGACCTGTCAGCACAGAGTCCAATGTGGGACTTGAACTCACAAACCGTGAGATCATGACCTGAGCTGAAGTCGGAGGCTTAACTGACTGAGCCACCCAGGCACCCCCTAAAATGAGAATTTCTGAGAGGAGGGAAGGAATGAGTCAATGTGTCTAACTTGAACTTGTAATGTCCCTGCTCCATACTTCTGCATTGCCCTCCAGCAGCATTGGGTGTCCTGGAAGCTGAGAAATGGACAGCAGGAGAGAGGTAGCACTGGGATCGTGAGTCACAGGTGAATAGGAGGTCGGGAAAGAGGGTTGAAAGTGTTGTGGAGGGCACTCAGGAGTACTTGACTCTGGGGTAAGGTGGGGGAAGCAGAACCATAAAGCCAGGAGGAGGCTAATGGGCTGAGCAGAGTGGAAGGGTTGAGTGATTGCAGGTCCCTGCAAGGGCAGAGTGAAGGAGGGGGAGAAATGGCAGGTTAGGAGCCAGCACTCAGAGAGGGGGGACATAGAGTATTTTATTTTATTTTATTTTATTTTATTTTTTTTAGTGTTTATTTTTGAGAATGAGAGAGAGAGAGATAGAGTGCAAGCAGGGGAGGGACAAGAGAGAGAGGGAAAGACAGAACCTGAAACAGGCACCAAGCTTTGAGCTGTCAGCACAGAGCCCCACGTGGGGCTTGAACTCCTGGAATGCGAAATCATGTCCTGAGCCAAAGTCAGAGGCTTGACTGACTGAGCCACCCAGGTGCCCCAAACTTAGAGCATTTTAAAGCTAGCTCTTGAATTAGTGACATTCGTATTAAACTGGTCATGGAATTTCAGGTAGACTATTTCAACCAGATAAAAGCCAAAAAAAAAAAAAAAAAAAAAAAGAGTCAGTGCCTATTGTAATATATCTGTCTCTATTTCTAAGACTTATAAAAAATTTCCTTGTTATTTATGGTCCTTTGTAGGTGTCACTTCTGAAAATCAATATGTCTCCAAATGGCACCTATTTAGAGAAGACTTAATTCCTCTTTAATATAGACTATTACTGATGCTCTCTGACTTGTGAAATCCTTCCATTCAGTAATTTACTAAATTACTCTCCAGTAAAACACGACTCAAGGTTCATTTTTGTACCTCCCCTCGCTTTTGCTCTGTAAAATCTGATCTTTTAATCAGTTGAGTTCCCCATGTTGAACTCCAATGCTATGCGTAGACTTATAACTCCTGGCTTTGGCTGGTTTGGACAGGACACCAAATGCAAACGTCATTTTTTTTTCCCCACCACATTTTCCTCTTCTGTCTACTAGAGAGGGTTCTGGCTTTGTACTTTCTTACTGGCAACCCCTCCTCCCCACTCAGGGGAAGGGGTCTTCCCTTCTCAGAACAGTTCTCCTCGCTTTTGAGATACACGGTCATGGTAACAATGAAGGAAAGAATAGATGGGCAGCACATAAAAGAAGTTTTTCTAGGAATTTTGGAGTTGAGGATGTAAGAGTAGCTGTGGGGGTTTTAGTATTGATGTGGATAATACGCCTCCTTCCCAGTCACTGATACCAACGAAGTACTGAAGTTAGTCTGAAATTACTTTTTGGTAGCTTTGTTTGACCATGATACTCCTCTGTGCCTGGGCCACATCTGGATCCTCCTGTCAATAGGTCTACACTAGAATCATCACTGTCCAGTCAAGAGTAGACTGCATTAAAAAGAAAGCAAGCCCAGGACTATGAATAACATGAGCTAATTCAGTGGTGTTCCACGGGGGAACAGAAACTTCAGGAGACTGACAACAAAATGTCATTCCTTTCTGGTTGTTGTATTTCAGGTTGCCTTCTCACCTTATGGTCTACTTCTGGAAGTGAATCTATTTTGTATTACAGAACTTAATACAAAATTTTCCACTTTCCTAAAGTTTTATTAAGTGCCTTATGGAACAATTTGTGTAAGGTCTAATTTTCCAAGTTGTCGGCTGTGCAACGTAATGACCCCATACTTTCTCATCTAGTTTCATACCGTTATTTATTTAAAGAGGTGGTTGGTTTGCATTCAGATTAGGCAAATGTGAAAACTGGACATGTGTTTTTTCTTCGACAATTTTAGATCTAAAGCAACACTGTTGTTCTATTTTAGTGCCATCCAATAAAAAAATAAATAAAAAGCTGTATCTGTAATTGTAAATTTTCTAGCTGTCACAATAACAAGGTAAAAAGAATTAAGTGAAATTAACTTTATTTATTTTTTTAATTTTTTTAAACGTTTATTTATTTTTGAGACAGAGAGAGACAGAGCATGAACCGGGGAGGGTTCATGAAACAGGCTCCAGGCTCTGAGCAGTCAGTACAGAGCCGACGCGGGGCTTGAACTCACGGACCGCGAGATCATGACCTGAGCCGAAGTCGGACGCTTAACCGACTGAGCCACCCAGGCGCCCCAAGTGAAATTAACTTTAATAATATACATTGTTTAACCCAATTTATCCAAAATAATTGTCATTTTCACATAAGATGAACTTTAAGTTAGTAAGATGATATTTCAGATTCTGTTTTTGTACTAAGTCTGTAATATCGGTATGTATTTTACACTTGGAACATGTATCAGTTCAGACTATCTGCATTTCAAGGGCTTACTAGGCACATATGGCAATGGCTACAATACTGACTGGCACAGATCTACTCTTTGGCCATGATTACTTGAATATCAGCTTGGCTACTAAATTCTCTCTGATTTGCTGAGTATGTTTATGTAATCTGAATGATGGCACTCATGGAAGTGACAGAATTATTTAGTTATTAAGAATCATTCATTTACTCATGCACTCATTCCTTTTCATTCACTTATTCATTCATTAGCTTAGAGTTCTACTTCATACCATCTGCTAAATTTTAAGACATATTGCAAATGTTATAGAAATAAAAGTGAATTTCTGTATATTCTTGAAGGGTGGAGGAAGCCCTCCCTTTTTCATTTGGTGAAAGATGATAATGCAGAAAAGTAAAGTCTAATAGGACAAATACACCTGATATTCATCCAGAATGATGAATACTAATGTGTTGTCACATTTGTTTTAGAAGAAAAAAATTACTAGAGTACCTCTTTTGGTTTGGGTGGCCACGTTCAAAGTCCTCTTTCTTTCCTGCCTTTCCTAGGGGCAACAATAACTATCATGAATTTGGTGTGTATTCCTTCTTATCCTTTTACTGCAAATTGTTGCATGTACAGACAACATAGAGATTACTTGGTGTACTTTACATTTACACACATGGTATTATAGTACATGTATTATTATTTATTTTGTTCTTTTCTCCCCACACTCAATATATATACATACATATATATGCATATATATGTATATATATAATGTTTATTTATTTTGAGAGAGAGAGAGAGAACGTGCATGAGTGGGGGGAGGGATAGAGAGAAAGAATACCAAGCAGGCTCTCTGCTGTCAGTGCAGAGCCTGATTTAGGGCTCAATCCCATGAACCGCAAGATTATGACCTGAGCTGAAATCAAGAGCTGGACACTTAACTAACTGAGCCACCCAGGTGCCCATCAACATTATATTTTTGAGACTATCCATGATGATACACATAGATGCTGTGGATAATTCTATTGTATATTTCTACGGTATTTATCTATAATTTAAGTGATACACATTTAGGTATTTCCCCCCCAAACTTTCACTATTGTAGAAGTATTTCAGTGGGCATTCCTGTACAAGTTTCCTTGTATACATATGTGAGCATGTTTCTAGGTTAGGTACCTAGAGGAAGGGTGAAGGTTTTCTAGGTATAATATCAAAGGCAGAAATCACAAAGGAAGAGAGTGATAGCTTTGTCTGCATAAAATGTTGAGAGCATCAGGGCGCCTGGTTAGCTCAGTCAGTTAAATGTCCGACTCTTGATCTGGGCTCAGGTCATGTTCTCATGGTTTGTGAATTTGAACCCCAGGTCATGCTCTGCACTGACAACATGGGGTCTGCTTGAAATTCCCTCTCCCTCTCTTTCTGCCCCTACCCCACTCTCTCTCTTTCTCTTCCTCTCTCTCTCTCTCTCAGAAAAAGTTGAAAATATCATCAGTATAGTAGGAAGTACTTTAAAAATGGAAAGGCAAAAAAAAAATACTTGCAACAAATATGACAGAGAAAGGGTTAATTTCCTTAATATACAAAAAATTTTGTAAACCAACTTAAAAAAGATGATCACCCCTGTGAATAAACTGGTAGAGGTCATAAGTAAACAACTCACAAAGGAAAAATATGAACGGCTTATAAACATATACAAATGTGATTCACGTTATTAGTAACCAAAGGAATGAAAACTAAAAGAATAATTATCCCTTTTTTTGGCCTATTGAATTGGCAAAGATGAAAACCAATGATAATACCCATCTGGTGAGAACATGGGGGCAGTACGCACTTTTATATACTGTGGGTAGAGTTTGCATTGATGTCAACTTTCTAGAAGAGAGTTTGGTAGCAAATATTAAAGGCCTCCTAATGTGCAAACTTTGACTTGAAAATTCTGCATTAGAAATTAATCCAGAAAAAACTCAGTTGTGCATAACTCTGCCATATTGAAGGTGCTTATTGTAGTGTTATTTATGCTATATATAAAGGTTTTTTTAAAAAATAATTTATTGTCAAGGTAGTTAACATACAGTGTACACAGTGTGCTTGTGGTTTTGGGGGTAGATTCCCATGATTCATTGCTTACATACAACACCCAATGCTCATCCCAACAAGTGCCTCCTCAATGCCCTTCACCCATTTTCCCCTCTCCCCTATCTCTCCCCACCCCCCCCCCACCAACCTTCAGTTTGTTCTCTGTATTTAAGAGTCTCTTACGGTTTGCCTCCCTCTCTGTTTGAAACTATTTTTTCCCCTTCCCTTCCCCCATGGTCTTCTGTTAAGTTTCTCAAGTTCCACATATGAATGAAAATGTGTGATATTTGTCTTTCTCTGACTGACTTATTTCACTTAGCATAATACTCTCCAGTTTCATCCATGTTGTTGCAAATGGCAGGATTTCATCCTTTCTCATTGCCAAGTAGTATTCCATTTTATATACAAACCACATATTCTTTATCCATTCATCAGTCCATGGACATTTGGGCTCTGTCCATAATTTGGCAATTGTTCAAAGTGCTGCCGTAAACATAGGGGAACATGTGCCCCTATGAATCATCACTCCTGTGGCCTTTGCATAAATTCCTAGTAGTGCTATTGCTGGGTTGTAGGGTAATTCTATTTTTAATTTTTGGAGGAAACTCCACTCTGTTTTCTAGAGTGGCTGCACTAGTTTGCATTCCCACCAACAGTGCAAGAGGATTCCTGTTTCTCCACATCCTCACCAACATCTGTTGTTTCCTGAGTTGTTCATTTTAGCCACTCTGACTGGTGTGAGGTGATATCTCAATGTGGTTTTGACTTGTATTTCCTTAATGATGAGTGATGTTGAGCATATTTTCATGTGCCTGTTGGCCATTTGGATGTCTTCTTTAGAAAAGTATCTTTTCATATCTTCTGCCCATTTCTTCACTGGATTATTAGTTTTTTGGGTGTTGAGTTTGGTGAGTTCTTTATAGATTTTGGATACTAACCCTTTATCTGATATGTCATTTGCAAATATCTTCTCCCATTCCATAACTTGCCTTTTAGTTTTGTTGATTGTTTCTTTTGTAGTGCAGAAGCTTTTTATCTTGATGAGGTCCCAATGGTTCATTTTTGCTGTTATTTCCCTTGCCTTTGGAGATGTGTCGAGTAAGAAGTTGCTGTAGCTGAGGTCAAAGAGGTTGTTGTCTGTTTTCTCCTCTAGGGTTTTGATTGTTTCCTGTCTCACATTTAGGTCTTTCATCCAATTTGAGTTTATTTTTGTGTATGGTGTAAGAAAGTGGTCCAGTTTCATTCTTCTGCACATTGCTGTCCGGTTCTTCCAGTACCATTTGTTAAAGAGACTGTCTTTTTTCCATTGGATACTCTTTCCTGCTTTGTCAAAGATTAGTTGGCCATACATTTGTGGGTCCAATTCTGGGTTCTCTATTCTATTCCATTCGTCTATGTGTCTGTTTTTGTGCCAGTACCATACTATCTTGATGATTACAGCTTTGCAGTAAAAGCTAAAGTCTGGGATTATGATGACTCCCACTTTGGTTTTCTTTTTCAACATTACTTTGGCTATTTGGGGTCTTTTGTGGTTGTTTGTTCTAGCTTTGAGAAGAATGCGGTGCAATTTTGATTTGAATTGCATTTAATGTATAGACTTATTTGGGTAGTATTGACATTTTAACATTATTTATTCTTTCCATCCATGAGCATGGAATGGTTTTCCATTTCTTTATGTCTTCTTAAATTTCTTTCATAAGTTTTCTATAGTTTTCAGCACACAGATCTTTTACATCTTTGGTTAGGTTTATTCCTAGGTATTTTATGGTTCTTGGTACAATTGTAAATGGGATCAATTTCTTGACTTCTCTTTCTGTTGCTTCATTATTGGTGTATAGAAATGCAACCGATGTCTCTACATTGATTTTGTATCCTGCGACTTTGCTGAATTCATGTATCAGTTCTAGCAGCTTTTTGGTGGAGTCTTATGGGTTTTCTACATGATACATGTAGAGTATCATGTCATCTGTGAATAATGAAAGTTTGACTTCTTCTTTGCCAATTTGTATGGCTTTTATTTCATTTTGTTTTCTGATTGCTGATGCTAGGACTTCCAACACTATGTTAAACAACAGTGGTGAGAGTGGACATCCCTGTAGTGTTTCTGATCTCAGAGGAAAAGTTCTCAGTTTTCCCCCATTGAGGATGATATTAGCTGTGGGCTTTTCATATATGGCTTTTATGATGTTAAGGTATGTTCCTTCTATCCTGACTTTCTTGAGGGTTTTTATTAAGAAAGGATGCTTTACTTTGTCAAATGCTTTTTCTACATCTATTGACAGGATCATATGGTTCTTATCCTTTCTTCTATTAATGTGATGTATCACACTGATTGATTTGTGAATATTGAACCAGCCTTACAGCCTAGGAATGAATCCCAGTTGATCATGGTGAATAATTCCTTTAATATATTGTTGAATTTGATTTGCTGGTATCTTGTTGAGAATTTTTGCATCTATATTCATCAGGGATATTGGCTTGTAATTCTCCTTTTTAGTGGGATCTCTGTTTTGGGAATCAAGGTAATGCTGGCTTCATAGTATGAGTCTGGAAACTTTCCTTCCATTTCTATTTTTTGGATCAGCTTGAAGGATAGGTATTAACTCTGCTTTAAATGTCTGGTAGAATTCCCCTGGGAAGCCATCTGGCCCAGGACTCTTTTTTACTGGGAGGTTTTTTGATAACTGATTCAATTTCTTCACTGATTATGGGTCTTTTCAAATATTCTATTTCTTCCCGTTTGAGTTTTGGTAGTGTGTGGGTGTCTAGGAATTTGTCCATTTCTTCCAGGTTGTCCAGTTTGTTGGAATATAATTTTTCATAGCATTCTCTAATAATTGTATTTCGGTGGTGTTGGTTTTTATATGTCCTCTTTCATTCATGATTTTTTGTATTTGGGCCCTCTTTCTTCTTTTGGAGAAGTCTGGCTAGGGGTTTATCAATTTTGCTTATTTTTTCAAAAAACCAGCTCTTAGATTAATTGATCTGTTGTACTGTTTTTTTTTTTTTTGATTCTATATTGTTTATTTCTGTGATAATCCTTATTATTTCTTTTCTTCTGCTGGCTTTGTGGTTTCTTTGCTGTTCTGTGTCTAGTTCCTTTGGGTGTGTGGTTAGGTTTTGTATTTGGGATTTTTCTTGTTTCTTGAGATAGGCCTGGATTGCAATGTATATTCCTTTTAGGACTGCCTTTGCTGCATCCCAAAGGGTTTGGACTGTCATGTTTTCATTTTCATTTGCTTCCATATCTTTTAAAATTTCTTCTTTAATTGCTCGATTGACCCATTCATTCTTTAGTAGGATGTTCTTTAACCTGCATGCATTTGGAGGCTTTCCAAATTTTTTCTTGTGATTGATTTCAAGTTTCATAGTACTGTGATATAAAAATATGTATGGTATAATATCAATTCTTTTATATTTATTGAGGGATGTTTTGCGACCCAGTATGTGATCTATATTGGAGAATGTTCCATGTACACTCAAGAAGAATGTGCATTTTGCTGCTTTTGGATTAAAAGTCCTGAATATACCTGTCAAGTCCATCTGGTCCAGTGTATCATTCAAGGTCATTGATTCTTTATTGGTTTTCTGCCTATATGATCTGTTCATTGTTGTAAGTGGAGTTTTAAAGTCCCCTGCAATTACCCTATTCTTATCAATAGGATTGCTTATGTTTGTGATTAATTTATTTATATATTTGGGTACTTTCAAGTTGGAGGCATAAACATTTACAATTTTTAGCTCTTCTTGATGGATAGACCCTGTAATTATGATATAAGGCCCATCGTCATCTCTTGTTATGGCCTTTAGTAAAATCTAGTTTGTCTGATATAAGTATGGCTACTCTAGCTTTCTTTTGGCTTCCAGTAGCATGATGGATGGTTCTCCATCCCCTCACTTTCAATCTGAAGATGTCCTCAGGCCTAAAATGGGTCTCTTGTAGACAGCATATAGATGGTTGTTTTTCTTTTAATCCATTCTGATACCCTATGTCTTTTTATTGGAGCATTTAGTCCATTTACATTCAGAGTTATTATTGAAAGATATGGATTTAGTGGCCTTGTGTTATCTATAGGTTTCATGCTTGTGGTAATGTCTCTGGTCCTTCCACTCACAGAGTTCCCCTTAGGATCTCTTGCAGGGCTGGTTTAGTGGTCATGAACTCCTTCAGTTTTTGTTTGTTTTGGAAAGCCTTTACCTCTCCTTCTATTCTGAATGACAGCCTTGCTGGATAAAGGATTCTTGGCTGCATATTTTTCCTACTCAGCACATTCAATATTTCCTGCCACTCCCTCTGGCCTGCCAAGTTTCAATGGACAGGTCTGCTACTACCCTTATGTGTCTACCTTTGTAGGTTAAAGCCTGTTTGTCGCTAGCCATTTTCAGAATTCTCTCTTTATCTTTGTATTTTGCCAGTTTCAACTATGATATGCTGTGGAGAGGACCTATTCCTACTAAATCTTAAGGGAGTTCTCTGTGCTTCCTAGATTTGGATGTCTGCTTCCTTCCCCAGATTAGGGAAGTTCCCAGCTATAATTTGTTCAAGTAAACCCTTTGCCCCTTTCTCTCTGTCTTATTCTTCTGGAACTCCTATGATTTAGTTATTTAATTCTCCCCTCATGGTCTAGTATTTTCTTATCTCTCTTTTTCTCAGCTTTGTTATTTTTCATAATTTTATCTTCTGTTTCACTTATTCTCCCTTCCGCTTCCTCCACCCTTGCTGTCAGTGCATCTAGTTTATTTTGCATCTCATTACAACATTTCTTAATTTGTTGTGACTATTTTTTAGTTCCTTGATCTCTGAAGCAATAGATTCTCTGCTGTCTCCTATGCTTTTTTCAAGTGCAGCTATTAATCTTAGACTATTATTCTAAATTCTTGCTCAGATATATTGTTTATATCTGTTTTTAGCAATTCTCTAGCTGTCATTTCTTCCTGGAATTTCTTTTTTTTTTTTTTAATTTTTTTTTCAACGTTTATTTATTTTGGGGACAGAGAGAGACAGAGCATGAACGGGGGAGGGGCAGAGAGAGAGGGAGACACAGAATCGGAAACAGGCTCCAGGCTCTGAGCCATCAGCCCAGAGCCTGACGCGGGGCTCGAACTTACGGACCGCGAGATCGTGACCTGGCTGAAGTTGGACGCTTAACCGACTGTGCCACCCAGGCGCCCCCCTGGAATTTCTTTTGAGGAGAATTCTTCTGTTTCATCATTTTGGCTAGTTTTCTGTCCCTTATATGTTTTAATAGCTTGTTACATGTCCTACACCTGCAAGCACTTCTATATTAATAAGGGGTCATACGCTGTCCAGGGCCTGGCCTTTCAGGAGGTGTTTTTTGGAGGGTGTTACTTGCTCTCTGTTGTTGTGACTTTGGTTACTTTATCTCCCTACTGGTAGTGATGTTTTGGGCCTTCCACCAACATACCTGATGTTTAAAACCATCATTATCAGACTCCAGTCTGGGACTTCATCTCTTTCTCCATGCACCTGACTCTAGCCTAAGCAGACCATCTCTGGTCCTGAAACGCAACTGACAAGTCTAGCCTCCTTGTATTTTCTTGTGATGCCTCTGTAGCCAAAAAGTTCATTACTTTGAGTATGTAATTCCATCAGAGTATTTCTTGTTATAAAACTTAATTTGGCTTATTTAAAACTATGTACTACTCCAAAGAATTTTCCAATTTAGCAAGATTTCCCTGAACTACCTTTCATTGGCCCCTCTGCATGTGTTAATAACCTGATTGTGTAAGGTCCTTTCTTTATGCAACTGTCATTGTTGATGTATAGTTACACCACTGCTATATTATTTCCTGATCCATCACAACTTTGGCCATCCCTGTGGTTTGGCTGGTAACTGAGAATGGTGGAGGCAGGGTGCTTTATAAGGGGTTGGAAGAAACCAAAAGTGTGCTGGTCCAGGCTTGGAGTTATACTGGCCTGGGTTACAATCCTGGCTCTGCAGTTTGTAGGTGTGTGATCACGGACCAGTTATTTAGCCTTGCTGAGCCTCAGTTTCCTTAATACATGTTTACCAAAGGATGTCTTGTTGACTCCTTAAAATGGAACTCACCATTTTCTTCCTGAACAGCCAGCTTCTTCCCTGGCTTCCCACACACATTCATGGTGTGGCAGTATCTCCAGGCACCCAGAAGCTTGAAATGCCAGAGTCACTTCTGATTCCTCCACCTCTTGCCAGGTCAGTTGCTGAGTCAAATAAATTCCATCTCCCATGCTCTTGCATCTATTTCTAACCTTGTAAGTTTTCCCCAAGCCACTCTTCTATTGTAGGTCCTCATTCTATTTTCTTAGACCAGCATTCTCCAATGTAGAGTACTTAAGGCTATCTACTGAGCATTGGAAGAAAATATTAGAATACACACACACACACACATTTTAATATAATATAATATAATATAATATAATATAATATAATATAATATATTTTAATATATTATATTATTATATTATGTTGTATTATATTATTATATTGTATATATTATATATCATATTATATATATTAATTATATTATAATATTATTATATTATATATTTGAATATAATATTATATATATTCTATTTTATACATGTCTTATAAATTACTGTTATTAATATATTATCTACCACCAACACCTCCTTTGTTTCCTGCTGCCTATCATGTTGAAAACAAACTCAACTGTCTATCATTCAAAACACATATAGTCTTCTTTTCTACCCTAGTCAGATAGTCACTTACAACTTTCCTTGTATATACTGCAGACTTACTGGATGTTTTTATGCTCTCATCTCCTTACCTTTATACTTTTGTTTGTATTTTTCCCTTCTTTTACTTTCCACCTGCTCTAGGAAGCAGTGTGAATAAGCTTAAGAGCAAGAATGAAGATATATACACACATGCATACATTACATACACACATATTTACACATATCTATCTATATCTATTTATGTATCTATATATGCACACATGATGGTATAGATATATGCTTATCTCAATCTTTGAAATGTTCTATTTCATATAGGTTCAAATCTTGGTTCTGCCACTTTCTTGTTTTATTTAGGTAAGTCACTGACACTTCTGAGCCTCAACTTTCTCATCTGGAAAATAGGAATAATAGCAATCAGTTCTCATGTTTGTTGTGGTGAGTTATTGAAATACCACATTGAGCTGAGCACCTGGCCTGGTACATCCAATGTACCTGTTCAGTAGATAAGAGCTGCTGTGACTGCTTCTAGTACTCTTTTCAGGTATTTTTTGGTCCAATTCTCCCAAATTGTGAGATTGTTTATGAAAGTGAATATTTTCATAATATAAATACAGTCATTAATGAGCTTGCCATTTATATGACTATCACCTACTCAGATATCCCTACCAGCATCATGCGACTAACTTGCTCATCTTGATATCATTGGTCTCTTTTTCAATAGGATTGTCCAATGTTATTTTTAAAAAATGTTTACTTATTTACATATTTTTGACAGAGAGAGACAGAGGGGGAGGGGAAGAGAAAAAGAGGGAGAGAATCTGAAGCAGGCTCCTCACTGTCAGCACAGAGCCTGACGTGGGGCTCGAACTCATGAACCATGAGATCATGACCTGAGTCGAAATCAAGAGTCAGACACTTAAACTGAGCCACCCAGGTGCCCCAAGATTGTCCAATGTTATTAACAGTCAACAAGAAATGCAAATACTATGCAGAGCAGTTGTAAGCTTTACAAAAGATGCCAGATCACTTGAAGTCAATGCAAGTGACTTAGAAAAATGCTGGAATCATATCAAAGGCAATGTTAAATCAGCATCTGGTAGGAAAAAAGAAAATTGAACAATTATAAGTGTAGGTACCTCAAAACAGAATGTTTTAAATATCAAAGGATTAAGAGGGGATTTGGGAGAAATTAATGAGGGCTTTGAATATTTCTGCTAAAGGAAGTCTTTTAAAAATAATTGGTCCTGAGTACTTAACTAAGATACAAAAAGCATTAACCATAAAAGAAATTATGGATAAATCTTACTACATTAAAATTAAGAGCTCCTCAAAAGAAGTCATAAAGAAAGCAAGGCACAAACTTTATGTATCTTTACCCAGAATATATAAAGAATTACAAATCAATAAGAAAAAGGCAACAGTAGAAAAATAGGAAAATAGTGTATGCGAACAGTCCTTTCTCAGAAGGGGAAACACAAATGATGACTAAACTTGAAAAAAATGCTCAATCTTATTTTATAAGCAGGGAAATTAAATGTATTGCCACCTTGAGACATTGTTTTTCTGTTTCTAGAGGGACAAATGTTAAGATGTTTGTATTACTTATCTATTGCTTCCTTATAAATGACCACCAATCTGGGAGCTTAATACACATTATTTCATGATTTCAGTGGGTAGGAATCTAGGAATAGCTTGTTTGGGGCCTCTGATCAGGGATGCCTGGTGACACGAAGCAATGGTGAGGATGTAGAGCAGTGGAAACTGATCTTTGGAAAATCATTTTACATTCTCTTACAAAGCTGAACATGTATATATCTTCAAGGTGCAGCAATCCCACCTATAGTTCTGGATGCCAGGAAGACTTGTATTTGGGGACTTGGGAACACATGTGAGAATGTTCATGGCAACACTGTTGATAAAAACAAAATCCTGGACACAACCCAAATGCCCACTGAAGGAGAATTGTGGAATTCTCACCCAACAGAATATCAGATGAAATACATGTACAGAAACGCACAATGACATCAGTAATCTTAGACCCATCATGTTGAATAAAACAAGTACGTCAAAGAAAACTAGGTGTGCTGGGACGTATTTTTATAAAGCTCAAAGCAAAGCAAAATTAAGCGATAGATGTATAATAAAACTATGTGAAAAAAGTTTAGGGAATGACAAAAACAGAATTCAGAAGGTGCTTATGTTGGCTGATGGTGGCAGTTGTGTAGGTACAGGGATGGGATGGAGAAGGGAGTACATTGATGATGTTCTATTTCATAAATTGGGTGATGGGTTCATCATGAGCATTCATTTTATTAATACGCTTTATAGTTATATATGCTATATGTTCTTTTGTTACATAATAAAAAAATTTTTAAATGTTGTACTGCAGAAGTCAGATATATGAGGGAAGTCAAATTGTACTATAATGTTGTTAGCTATGTGAAAGAAATCTAATAATTTTTTAAAAGTTTATGTGAGTAATCTCTATAACCAACATGGGGCTCGAACTTGTGAACTCAAGAATTGCATGCTCTTCTGACTGATCAGCCAGGTGCCCCCCAAAACCCAATAATTTTAATTGATCCAGTTAGTGTACATTGTTATAATTAAAATGCAAATTTTAGGGGTGCCTGGGTGGCTCAGTCAGTTGGGCATCCAACTTTGGCTCAGGTCATGATCTTGCAGTTGGTGGGTTCAAGCCCTGCATTGGGCTCTGTGATGACAGCTCAGAGCCTGGAGCCTGTTTCAAATTATGTATCCCCCACTCATGTTCTGTCTCTCTCTCTGTCAAAAATGGATAAACATTAAAATACAAATTTTTAAATTATAAGACAAAATACTAAATAAAAAATTAAAGTTTATTTATTTTGAAAGAGAGAGATGGGGGGGGAGGGACAAAGATAGATAGATAGATAGATAGATAGATAGATAGAGAATCCCAAGCAGGCTCTGTACCATCAGTGCAGATCCTTATGTGGGAGTTGAACCCACCAACTGCGAGATCATGACTTGAGCTGAAATCAAGAGTCAGGAATTTAACCAACTGAGCCACTCAGGCACCCCTAAAGAAATTCTTAAAATGAATTTTAGATCATTTTTTTTCAAGGAAAAAAATCTCAAACTTTTCCCCTTAGTATTTATTATGAAAATTGGTCACATTTTCAATGGATGGACTTTAAGTGGCTTTATCTATTAAATTTGTTCTTTGGTAGTGAGGCCCTTCTCTAATTCATGAATGTAAATATTATTTCTACAACTATTATTCCCACTAAGATCCATCTGAAATATTTCCCTCTCTACAGTCCACCAAATAAATATTGTCTCTAGTTTTGAACTACCCACACACCACACTCTATTCCTAGCACCTCTTTGGGGACCTGGCAAAACTCTGTCTTATTTTGTGACGTAGTTATTCGTTTTTCCTGTGCTGAAAAGTGAGCTCCTTGAAGTTTAGACCTTATTTATCTTTGTATGAAACTAGCACAATCATATGCATAGTACTGGCACTAAATAAAAATTTAGTGAACTTGAATTTTTCTAGACGTGTTTCACTATAGGGGTTAAGAGAAGTCAATACCATCATTTCTTAATAAGTGCAAAATTTTCACATACATTACATTGTGAAGTAAGGTGAAGGGTAAAACAAGCCAGCATTCTTGCTGATGAAGTTCAGGCTGGTCTAGGCAATTATATACTCTGTCCAGGACTTCACAAACATATATTTGCATTTGAGAACAAAACCTGTTGCAAAGAAATCTTTCAAGAAAGTTTGTGTTGCTTATATCAGAAAGGCCCAGAAGCATTTTTCCTATTATTACCAAAATGGTGAAGGTTAGTGCATGCAGATTTCTCATATGCCTCATAAAACACTTAATCATCTAAATCCGGAGCCAAGAACCACTGTGTAACCAAGTAGTTTCCTGCTTATAAGGAACTCAGCTGTGTAATTCTGTTTCATCCCCAGATCCAGCATCTCCCATCCTGTCTAGGGGGCTTTACCACTTCATGACATCATAAACAAGATAGGTCCAGAGTTCAGTTTAGCTGACACTTTCATTATAAAGCTAATAAACAAGAAAGCCCCAAGGTATCAGCCATTGTTTTTTCCTTTCCTAAAGCTAGATAGAAATGTAATATGTATACAGAGTTTCTAATTTATTTTCCTACTAACAAAAAGAGGCATTTCTAGATAAATTAGGCAGTGTTCTGGAGTTGCCTTTATACAAAGAGGGAAACAGGTTTGCTTAAGATTTGAAATTTGGCTTTAGTCTTTTGTTAAACATTATGGATGTGGGTGGGAAGATGGAAAAAGAACTAAAGGCAAACAAACAGGAAAAAATAATGCATTATTTTAATTGTAGAAAAGAGTTATGTGTGCAATTAGAATTCTTGTGTTTAAGGAGGCTGTTTAAAAAGTCCACACATAGTTTAAGAGTTATGCTTGCATTTTCATGTGTCTGTGTGCACATGCACATACAAACAGAGCTTCAGAGTCAATTAATATGAATACATTTGCGAGCCTTATGAATTCAAAAAAGTATTTGAAACCACTTGCACTATCAGAAAGCCACTATAAACATTTTACTAAGAGATTGAGGTTGTATATCAAGTATTTTCCTGAGTTATACACAATATACATGATGAAAACATTTCACTCAAAGGTATGTGGTTTATAGGACCAGCTAGCTCATTAAGGTGAATTATACAAGCTTAGCTACCTGGGAGTTGTTACCCACTGATCTAATTCAAGTAAAAGTTCTCAACATAAATATATCTCACCTCTGTTGATGTGTATTACTAAAATATGATGGATATAGTTTGCTGGCAATATACTTTGCTGACAAGCAACAAAATTATTGAGCATCTAGAATGAGTAGAACACAATAGCAGGTATGAGGGACATATAGAAAGATCCATCATAGTTCTGACCTTAAAGGCTCATAATGCAACTGGAGAGAAAGCATGGATTCATATGGATTAAATACTGAAGTAATAGAACTGATATCTTGACATTTTGGAAAAGAGATTTTCTGTATATTCTCTGAGGTTGGTTCTCTCAGAAGTAGTGAGTGGGGCATTTAAAGAAAAAAGAATCAACTTCATCTTGAACCCACTGGGTGAGCTAGAGTGAAGGCAAGGTGGTAGTGTCTCTTTCTTTGGAGTACGTGGTATTCAAGCATCTCAGTGAGTGGCTTTCACCCTGGTGGGTATAGATAAGCGTGTGACTTTGGATCAGGAGCAAAGCTGCCTGAGTCACATGAATTAGCCAGTTCATGGGGTGAAGCGATTATTTGCAATGCTCACCCAAACAAATTGATGAATCCAGGGTGAACAGAATCAATGCACTGGCATTTGCCAAGCACAGATTCAGATCAAAACAGAATAAATTAGTTCCTCTTAGTCAGTTATTGCCTCAAGTAGGCGAGCTGAGGAAAAAGAGGTGTTAAGGTGCACATTGAATGTGAACTACCTTCTGTTTTCAGCTGAAGATGCAGAGCCAAAGACAGGGAATGTAAACAGACAGTGAATATGAAATTGTAGCTTGGTAGGGAAAGGAGTTCTGTGAGCAACTCAATTTCTTCCTCTGAATTGTACCCAGAATAGCTCTGACTCCTATTTGCATAGACTGTTCAGAATGCAGACTTTTAATTCATTGTCAGATAAAATACAAAGACCTGAAGTCTGAGTGACTTCGTGTCTGGAGTTTCCAATCTGGGGTTACAGACTGTCACCATGTAATGACAGCATTATTTGAAGCTAATACTGTAATTAATTTCTTACCACTCTACTCAGCCAATATTAACAATGAACCATACTGTTATCCGGCACACCTTAGCAGAGAGTTCTTGTAGCAAAAGAATCCATAACCGTGTCTGACAGTCTGTCCAACTGGGAGAATTGGATGTCTAGCAAGGGAATATTTCAGGGATGGACATAATATGGTTTATGCTTGCAAGTTGTGCTCAGTCAGAGAGAAAGCTAGTCTCCTGATGTTAATAGTCTGGCTTTTTCCAGTATAGCTGTTCACAAAATAATTTAGAGAGTGAGGCATGCTACAAAGTAATATTGATGTACATTATGAACAAACTCTGTATAAAGAAATGCCAACCTGAAGATGCAATCTTTTGTTGGTGGGGAAATAATAAACTATTTATGATTTTCTTATGACGTTTCACTGACATATGGTGCTTCTAACCCAGTGACAAATTAATTGACTTGGTTTAAAAAGAAATGGATGCAGCTTAACGAAGAAGGACAGGGTATGTATCACAAGGCAGCTGGTTCTGCCACTGCTGGCTTATGGAGACAATATACATGGGACAGCTAATGAGTCTCTCTGTTGCATAAGATAGATTCTCTTTATAATAGAATTGCACGCTTTGTCTCTAAATGGGGTTATTATACACACCATTGCACAATGTTTGAAGAGCTTGGTTGGCCCTTGTAGAGGGTTAGGAGAGAAATAAATTGGAAAACAATCGTACTTAAGACCTTCAATCCATCAAACACTCCATATTTATCTAAATTACCAGCATGCTCTCCCAAAATACAAATCTGTATGATACACACAGCTAGAATGTTAATGCTGACTAGCCTTCACTCTGCTTTCATCAGTTAGGTTTTCCATTGTAAACACAGACCAAAATTCATGCACGTTGAAGCCTGGTAGTGCATTTTAGCCAGTACCCCCCACTCCTTTTCCCTCTGCTCTTCCTAGTTCCACTCTCTTGGTCCCTGAAGTTTCATTTGGGATTCTCTCCACCCACCATGAACACACACGCATCACTTGGCCTGGGTTATTTAACTCTTAGAACTTTTCGACTTTGAATACGCCAACAGTTTTAATGGTAATTCACTCTGCTTCTTCAGTTTTCTCCACACTTATGGGTTCTCACTGTTCAGTCACTGAGTTATTTCTTTAGAATAAATCCATTTCAATTCCTTTTGCAGCCTTGAAAAAACCCCAGGAAGTGGTGGTAGGAGAAGGCAGGATAAATGGCAGCATCATTCACTCTGTATGTGAAGATTACACACCTATTAGAGGGTGTGGGCAGAGCCCATTCAGCTGGTGTAGGTCCAGAGAGCAGGGAGCTGAGTCAGGCTCTTACCTCTATGTGCTCTAACTTGGCTCTGAACCTGATTTCACCTTCTGGCCCCATTCGTCTACTGATAGTATCGTGTAGCCCTTAGGAATTATGCAGCATGATTTCATCCAAATTCTTTCAGCGTTATAACATATCTTGAAGCCCCACAGGAGGCGTCACATGGAAAAAGTGATTCATGAGTATATCATGAGTAGATTTTTGATTTATCACACTTTGGTCTTAAGGATACACCGTTCATTCCTGTTGACCTTGGGATGCTCACTTAGGAGACTAGATAACAATATTTGCTTCTTCCAGCCTTTCTCCTCTGTGTCTCTGTCCTCCCTGCCAAGAGCAGTTGAAAAGTGTTACACCTGGGAAACATTCTAAGGTTCTTGGAGTAAGACTATCTTTTCAGTTTAAGATGCTATTATATCCCAAACCAGATTGCTTCCTCCTTGTCATTGTGGGGTTCTTTTCAAGTCTACCTGTAATTTGGTATAGAGGAAGGGGAGCTGAAACAAATGGACGAAACAGTTTCATGGGCTTCTCCACATATTTATTACCCTCTCCAAATTGAATCTTGAAGCCTTGTCAGAAGTGTTATTTTTCCAACAGAACACGCATTAAGTGGCTATAACAAATAAACTCACCTCCTGACATCTTTCCCATTGCTTGCTACATCCATTTACTGGGAAGATTATATTGTAAGGTGTGATGGGAGGTGTTGTTTAACAAAGGAAAATCACCACTTTGTAATTCTATTTGTTCAAGTTTCTTTTGCGTGGGATTTTGGATTTACTTGTCATTTCTGGAATTATTTTTTAAATGGTGAGTATTATATTTCGATACATGTTTCTCCAGAATTTATTCCATCCAACTAATTCTTTTTTTTAATGTTTATTTATTTGTTTATTTTTGAAGGAGAGAGACACAGGGCATGAGTGGGGGAGGGGCAGAGAGAGAGGGAGACACAGAATCCAAAGCAGGCTCCAGGCTCTGAGCTGTTAGCACAGAGCCCAATGTGGGCTCAAACTCACAAACTGTGAGCTAATGACCTGAGCCAAAGTGGGATGCTTAACTGACTGAGCCACCCAGGTGCCCCACCATCCAACTAATTCTTAAGTTACATACATTCTTTTGAAAGTAGAGTCATGTTTTTTTTGTGAGCAAATTTCTATAATTTGGCCAGGGGGAAAGGAAAATCCAAAGCAAATGGTAACAATGAGTAGTTAATGAATTTTCTTTTACCGAATTTTTTTTAATGACTCTCATGTTCTCTGTCAAAAACAGATTATTTGATGGCGATGCTAAGAAGACTTAGCTCCAGGTAGAAATTAGTTTCCATTTGCCTGGATGTGTCATTTATTGAGAGGGCTTTTACTTATATTTTTTTCCTTTAACACAATTACCTTAGGGAAATAAATATGTACAGAGACAAATGAGTAGACACACTAGTCTTTATCAATGTTTGTTCAAATTATTGCAGTTTAGAGAAATGGGAATCTGGAACTGAGATGCCTAGGAAATAAATCTTTCTTGTATGTAGTATCTTTAGTTCAAGAATCTGAAAACACATTACAAGCAATTAAACTTTAGGGTACAAATGGGAATTCTATATTGTTTGTTGGTTAAATTTAATTACAAAATTATGATTTGCTTTGGCTTCCTAGGAAGCCCATTCTTTCTACAAATGTGCACATCCTAGTTTTCATGGCTTTTTACCTATTCTCTCAAACCACTTCCAGGGTTCTGTTCTTCCCATGTTATATTGCTTAAAAGACTCAGTTTCTTTACTTCCTCCTTCTGATTTTTTTTCCAGCCTCTGTGACTTTTGCTCCCCAAATGTTCTTGCAACCTCTCTAAGGTCAGTGGTATCATCCTAACAGCCCTCCCCCAAGGCCCTTTTCAGTCCTTCTCAGGTTTCTTCTTTTAGCCCATCTGATAACATTGACCCATCAAATCATGCCTCCCTTTTTAAACGCTGCCATTTCTTGCTTGGGGGACATTTGGTTACTCTCCTTTGTTCCTTTTCTCTGTGTCTTTCTTCCTTACCTCCCCTGATATGCTGGATTTCCCAAAGACCTCAAGTTCCTGGCCACCCCAGAAGCCATCCTTGGTTGGTGGAGCTGCTCTCATGGCTGTAGCCATAACCCACCACCAGTTCCAATTTGCTCTTCAGTTCAAACTCTGGGACCTCATTTTCAACTCCTCTTGTTGCTATCCCACTGTGTCTCAAGCTCCATATATCCGGACCCCACTGATAATCAGGAGACAATGTGGGGACAATTCCCTCCCTCCTTCCCCACTCCTTCTTTCCTAGCCTCCCTGCCTCCATCACCATCACCCTCCAGCCCCCAAAGTATCCATATTAGAAGCCTTGGAGTCTTCTTGGCCCTGCTCCTTCCTTCCTCACTTGTCTGATTTTTTCACCAAATCCCACTGATTCTACTTCGGGAATGTCTTCATATCTACTTCCTTTCCAACCTAGTTGCCTTAGGTCCATCTGTTTTCATCTTCTGCTTATCCTGGTACACTGAGCAGTCTCTTCACTTTGTTTTCTGCCTTCCTGCTGGAGCTCTTCCTCTGAAGACAAACCCAGGCATGGCTTATCCTTTCCCAGACCACACAGCCTGGAACATACCTGAGCCCAGCCTATTCTCTCCACTACTTCCTCCTGTGCACCTACTGAACTAGACTCACTTCTCCCCTGTCCTAACTCTGGACTTTGGCCTAAAAAGCTTTTCTTTTCTCCCTTCGCTTGGGGAAAACTACTACTCATTCTTCAAGCAACAAGTCAAATGACATTTTTGTGAAACCTTCCCCACTCCCTACTTTTACTGGCCACAGCACATGCCCCAATCTTGCATCATTGCCCTTGTCTCTTGGTCATGGGATCATAAGCTTAGGTAGCAGAGACTTTCCCTTCCTCATTTGCCTTATTATTTGTATCCAAATGCTGGGCACATCCTAAGCCCTTGACCAGGGTTGGCTTGATGCTCTCTTGATAGAATGTATGGTGGATGTATTCGGTGGGGCACTCTGAAGTCACCTAGGTGGCCCCATGTTCTCCTGATCGTGCTGGCAAAGGCGCTTTCCCTGTCTTGACGGGGCTGATTCTCGCCCTTATGGGTGTGCTCTCCACCAGGAAAAAGAGAAACTGTATGTGGAACTCAAGCACATCCTGGCACGGCAGCCCGGCCCCGAGGCTGCGGAACAGCTACAGATCTACCGTCACACGCTGCGGGAGAAGACCAAGCAGCTGAAAGTAAGTGGGAGCCTCAGTGCTTTCCTGGCCAGAGGATGGCCACCTGCTGGGGACCCGACAAGCCCTCAGTACAAGGAGCCCAGCTCCCAAATGCCACACTCCACGGAGGTTGGCCTGTTTTTTTTTTTTTTTTCTTTTAGAATTCCAGTCCCAGGAGGAGCAGGGCACATCTCAGAGCTACCCCCCCCCCCCCCACCCAGCATGTAGACTAATAGACCTCACAATTCTCTGTTTCCTGAAAGGGGGTGGTGAGCGAGTAAGGAAAGAGCTGGAGAGAGGGTGATGGCGACAGAATGGAAATTCGGGGGATGGGGTGTGTAGGGACCACCTCAAGATGAGGTAGAGGATGTGGTTGGTGGGGAAGAGCAGAGGAAATATTTTAACACCATCATCCACCGAAGCAGACCACTGTGCCAAAGCAGGTTTTTGCAATTCCATTCCACCTGAAATAAATGTACAGAAAGCACGGGCTACTGCCCAGCCCCCAGGGCCCTCCTTCATGACCATCTCTCAAATAAGTTGCTATGAAAGGAAAGTAAAATCATTTTAGAGTTCTGTTAGCATAATTTCCCTTCTCGGCGACTTAAGAACGTCAGCTGGGGAGATGGAATGTTTTATTATTACACGTGCTTTTTAAAAAGTTTTCTCAGAAACTGTGTGTTCCCATTATATTTGGAGCTTTACCTCCCAAACAAGTACTTAGATATTCTTGGCACGTCAGGGAAGTCTTATACACACGCATGCACAGAATGTAGCACACACCAGCTGAATTCTGGAACTTACCTGCGTGACAAGGGTGGTGATCGTTGCCTTTCTGCCTGGGGTAAAATCGACTACTATAGTGCTAATCCCTTCACAAGTAGCACGTTTTACAAGCACATCCTTCTTCTTTAAAAAGGCAGATGAAACAGAAGTGTAATTAGAACATTAATTTTCAACTTCTCACTCACAGTGTTTATTTCACACGAGTATCCCGAGACGTAGTGTGAGTTTTGCATGAGGCATAATCTTTTGATCATTTTCACCCTTCTCAACAATTGAGTATTCCAAATAAAATAAAAGCTCATTTTCTCACAGGTCTGTCTTTATGCCGCTGTCAGATAGCCACACTTAGCACTGGGTAGCATTATATGACTCACAGGAGCTTTTTGGTGTTTTTAACCGTTTAACTCAGGAAATCTAGATTTTTTTGCTCTGAGGAAATATGACCCCTGGTGGAAGAGGTTCAGAGGTGGTGGTACTGAGCTTGTCTGCTAGTTTGTCCTCATTATCTGGACTCTTTTAGGAAATGCTATAGTCATTGTTTGGAAACAGAACCTTGGTTCCTAATTGCTTAACTATTAGGCAGATTTTCTCCCAACATGAAAGTCTTACTCTTTAGCTCATGATAACATAGTCAGAATCATTTTCATAGAGATTAAAGGAAAGAGTTCAGAAGCAGGTAAACACTCAAAGGACAAAGATCCTCCTTTTGTGCAAATTTTTAAAATAGTGAGCAAGAGGAAAAAATAAGTCTAAGTCTGTTGCATGCCCCTTAGAATGGTAACCTTCCTTTCTTCCGTTTGATTTCTGTGAGGTGTGCCCCTAGCTCGGGAATGCTTTACATATCCTGGTCAGGTGAGTAAATGCCCACCCTTCTTGCCCAGCCAAGACCAGCAGCATCTATTGAACACCACAGTGGAAGAGGCAGGTAATCAGGGTTCCTATTACACATTCCCTGGACTCTCTTGCATTCATATCATAGCTCCCTGATTCTCAGGGGAAAGCGTTACTGTGCCTGGAGAAAGAAACAACCTGTGAAGAGTCCCAAAGAGCACAGTAAAGAGGTGATAGACATTTAGCAGAACAGCAACCTAGGAAAACACAGAAATTGAATGCCTACTTAGTGGTGGTGGTGGCAGGATGATTCCAGAATAATTTTTTACCATAATCCTCAAATGAATCACTGTCCCTAGTGATGACTTCTCTGAATGCTTTTTAAAAAGGCTTTAAAAGCAATTTTATCCTGTATGCCTGGGAGTTTTTCTGTCTCTACTCACCATATTCTTGAAACACATTACACCATTCATGTGTGAGCCTCGTTGAATGTGGCCTGATACTTCTTTTAAGCAGAGGTTTTGTTAAGTTTGTCACTGGATTATGAGACTTCAGACCTCAGTTGGATTTTTACCTCGGTGCAGATCTTGAGAGCTGGCGGAAGTGCGAGGATTAGCTGTTAGACTTGGGCATGGTTTTGTAACACTAGCCTCAGTGAGGTAAATGGCAGCAGATTAGGAAAAATGTTCAGGAAAGGATATTGTCTCACTGCATATCTTCTGTTAATGCTGCTGTCATTTGTCACATTAGGTTTTGTCTTCAGAGCTGAATATGTACGAATCACAGAGCCAAGAATATAAATATGAAATCGAGAAACTTACCAATGAACTGATGAACTTAAAGAAGAAATACCTAGCTCAGAAACGTAAAGAATACACTCAGAAGTAAGAATTAGTCAAATGTTATTCTAATTTTGTTGTGCCTATTACCTGCTAAGAAAATAATTGGCAGACGGTCATGGAGTCACAGAATCCACTGGTCTAAAGTCGGTCACAGGGTGAACAAATGACATTTTACAGGTCCCCCCCTGGTTTGTGTCAGGGCAAGATGCATGTCTCATCTTGCATGCATGTCCTAAGGCCTCTCCTTAGGACCCTAACAGGGATCCATTAATATCTGCTCACCGATGGACCTAACACGGAGCAGAGGAAATGTATGTAGTCTTCCCTGGCCACCCCCCCCCAACCGCCCCACTGTTCTTATGGTTTGGAGATAATTATGCCATGACAATGTTTGCAAATGAGGTTCGTGGCCAGGCTTGTACAAACTAAAAGCATGTCCACACTTAAAACCACAGGTGATTTTGCTAAGGGGTTTAGGCTTGGTAAAGCTGTACTTTTCAATAATGCATTTTGTGCCATGGTAATGATGAGCCCACGAATAACTTTTACCTATGTTTTAGATAATCTAGCTCTGAACCATCTTTATGTCTAATAACTGACTTCAGTATCTGCTGGGGGTATTGACGTGAGCTCTTATTTTTCTAGGAGATGATAATGCGATCTCAGGTTAACATTTTGGGTTTCAGGATGCCTGCATGTGGAAGAGTAAATGTTCTTTTCACTTTGTTTTCATCATTTGCCTAATGCTAGGGTGAGAGAGTGGACTTGGATGAATCAATAGATTTGAACCTTGGTTTGGCTGAGTGGCATTACCCAACTCATCTAGTTAATTCTGTAGTACTCACATTGCGGGTTTAAGCCAAGTTTGGTGTTTCATTCACGTGGGCATTGCAGGGACATGGGGAAAGAGCTACATCCGCCTATGATTCATTAGTGGCAAACAGCTATTTAAAGTAACTGGATGCAAATTGATTTGCCAGTAAAAATTTGCCCTTCTGGTAAATCAGAATATTCCCCTGTTCCACATTCAGATGCCAACTCCTTGGTAGAATAAAATCCTGCTAAAAATTTGAGCTAATTCCTATGGGTCTGTCTTAATGTAGGGTCTAGCAACTACCCGATACAGAATCACTGGTGGGATTTATTAAACATTCAGGTTCCCAGGCCCCATTTCCTGATGTTTGGATTCAGCAGACTCTGGATGAGCCTTAGAAATGTGCAGTAACATCAGTCCTCAGGTGATGTCCATGCACATCTAAGCTGGAGAAGCACTGATATTAATGATGTGACTCAATGTTGGAGTGGAGACACTAGTTTTATTTTAGGACAGCAAGATTGAGCTGGTAAGATGTCAACATGGCTAGTTCCTGTGTGAGGCATGAATCCAGCTCAGTGGCCTTCAAGCATTTCTAGTGCACACTCTTATCAGTAAAACACTTTTGAAGTCGTAGCACCCCCCCCAATATATGCATATATATTAAATATATATTTATGTTAAGTTTTAAAACAAAATTTTATTTTAGAATAGTTTTATATCTCCAATATATTTTAATTTTTAATGTTTATTTATTTAATTTTGAGAGAGAGGCAGAGAGAGAGGGAGACAGAGAATCCCAAGCAGGGCATACTGAGAGCTGAAATCCAAGAATTGGATGCTTAGCCAACTGAGCCACACAGGCATCCCTATTATTTTAATTTTTAAAAAGTGTTTATTTACTTTAGAGAGAGAGAGGAGAGAGAGAGGGAGGGAGAAAGTGTGAGTGAGGGAGGGGCAGAGATAGAGGGAGAGAGAGAATCCCAAGCAGACTCTGCTCTGTCAACACAGAGCCTGACATGGGGGACTCCATCTCATGAACCGTGAGATCATGACCTGAGCTGAAGTCAAGAGTCAGACGCTTAACTGACTGAGCCACCCAGGAGTCCTTCATTTGTATATCACATGCAAAATACTATTATGACATTGTGAGTAAATATTAGTAAACTGAGATTTTGTTTCTAATTTTTAAAGACAAAATATGGGCAGAATCTGAAATACCTTCTTGGTACTTCCCAGTGGGTCATCTTACTCATTTTTGAGAGTACTTGCATCTGTTTTGGAGACCAGCAGTCTAGTATACACAGTTACAAATAGCTCACTTAGGTAAACAGTTAATTATCTTTCTAGAGCTGACCAACTTCCCTACCTTGGTCCTGCAGTTTGGCCTAGTCACCTTTGACCTTATTGATCCCCTTCCACCCATAGTTTTCTGGACACTGATAGTGTGTTGAGCCAACGGAAATGCCATTCTGTTGGCTCAGTCCCTCCCATTGGCACATCTACTAAAATTGCACGGCCCCCAGCCATAGGTCTTTTGTAGGTATTTAATTAAAAAAGAACTACAGTTAAATCAAATTAAAAATTCATTTCCTTAGTTGCACTAGTCACATTTCAACTGCTAAATAGCCACATGGAGGTAGTGGATGCCACATCAGGCTCTAGATAGAGAGTTTTTCAATCATGGTGGAAACTTCTATTGGGTAGCATGGCTGTAGAATCTTTGTCTTTACCTGTCCTCTCCTTTCCCTAAATTGCTCACTTGTAGCCATTCTACCCTGGTTAGGGTGCCATTGGCAATTACATTTAGTTGGGGATCCATAAACTGGAAGCAGACAGAGAGAGGGCTTCATAAGAGAAGAGCAAAAGGATTCAAGGGCTGAATGAAAGTTTACTGAGGCAAGAACAAGAGTGCTGAGATGGTGTGGACTGGAAGGGAGAAGGCTGAGGGAGCCATTGTGCTGGTCTGTATTTGCATTACAAAGGCAATATAAAGGAGACTTCATTCCCATCAGTCAGCTTAGAGCAAGCCAGAAGCATTATGCTTAAGTTACTTCAGAGAGGAAAACTTAGGTTATTTAAGGCAAGAGAGGGCTGGAGGAGGTGGTGCTTACTGCATCTACCGGCAGTCAGGGGGTAGACAAGTTGCCAAGCACTTGAAGGAATCCTCTTAACTGGATCCATTCAAGGCTAAAGCTTTTGTCCTATTTAATGGAGGATGATTTTTTTTTTTTTATAATAATGAAATCAATTCTGCTAAGAAACTGCTGGATTGATTAACCAATCTTCTTCAGGTTCTTTCCAAATGGAATAAATTAGAATAATCTCTGTGGACGTTCTCCCCACACTCGCTCTTTATAAAATAGCAACTCATGCCACTTTTGCATTTATGCCTTCTTTCATTTTTCTCAAACACCCTTTTCATCATGTTTCCATCCTGACCTGCACCCCCACCCACCTGCCTCTGACTCTCCTGTCCTGGAACCCCAGGCTGGTCTAGAGTTTGTAGAACTAGTCAGATTCTCTCCCAAAAGGTGGAATTCTCTCCTCTGAGGTAAATCACTTCCAGTTGTCAAATCTAATTGGTTTTGGTCTTAGTTATTAGCTTAACTTTTATTTTTAAAAAGGGGTTCCAAAGATGTTTTCTGTAAGACCCCTGAATTCACAATAGGGAATTTGTATAAATTTAAGGTACCTCTGCAGGAAACTTGAGTGTGTGTGTGTGTGTGTGTGTGTGTGTGTGTGTACACGTGTGAATGTGTGTGTATTTAAAGGATATCTATGTAGAAGATACATTATAGATTTTAGGGCAGGACTCCCTTTATCAGTTGCCCAATGTACTATCTTATTTATCTTTCTCAGATTTTCTTGTATCTTAAACTATTTCTAACAATAACTTCTGCTTGTCTAAAGTTATAGTAAAATTTGTATTTTATAAATGTCCAAGTTTGATGAAGATACCTTACGCGTGTGGTAAATATTTATGTTTCCACTGAAAATTTGAAATAGAAAAGTTGATAAATGATGAATTCGTCATTATAACTGAGCCAAGAGAAAGATTCTTCTGATGAATCTTTGGAACTAAACAGATGTTTTATAAAACAGGAAGATGATTACAAGTCGGAAGTCTCAAGTCCATAATTGAGTTATAATGAGGTCTTATGTCCACATTTAGATCAACATTAGGAGGGCACGTTTAATTGTGTCTTTCCCTAATTTTATGTGTTATGAGCGAACACCTAATTAGACTTAAACAACCACTTTGTCTAAAACTGGAAGCTTTAATCAAAGCAGTTTTCAATGGCTAACTCACCCAGGGAACTTAGAGAACACCAAACTTAGAAAGAGGAAAAAAGATGGTAAGGAAGTTAACTTTCACCTCCTGTCTTACAGAAATAATGACAGAATATCCATGGATAACACCCTCTCAATGGCCAAGCCAACTGGCCCTCGTTTTACTGGGGGTGGATTTCCCCTCTACAGGCCATCCAAAGTGAAGTCCTAACCTGAAGCTCCTGCCTGGGTCCAGTAGAGCAGCTCATGAAATTCTCTTTGAAACGTTTTGGAGGAATCTTTTTCAAATCCCTTGGATCACAAATATTTAGAGAAATCAGTGTTCAAATTCCAGGATGGAAAGAAATGCAAAACCATCATCGTCATGTACATAAAAGAGTGGTGACATTCTGCTTGGTCCACATGGATATTAACAGATTGTAATTATATCATTCAATTAGGCTGACACATTGCATAAAGCAGATCTTTTGTTACTACCACATTGATTGATTTGAAATGCACCCTATGTCTAGACACTCTGTATAGATGAAACTTTGGATCTGAATTTCTCTATTATAAACATTGCTGTATAGGTTTTACATTTAAAAAATATTTTTGAAATGCAGTGCATTTCTTTTTAATAAGAATCTTTTTTAATTATTCCTCATTAACAAGTCATTGCATGAGGTGAGAAAAAAGGACAAACTCTCAAGTATTTAAAAAGTGTTTTGAGAATGATTTCTATGTGGAATTTCTTTTCAGGCCTGGGGTATGAAAATCTATTCCAAAGAGACATACTAATAAATACTTCATCATAAAAAATAAAAAAGAACCTTTGTAGAGATTTTGATCTTTGCTTTGGTAGAGTATGTAATTAAAGTTTAAAACTACTGTGAGAAATGTTTAACATAGGATTTGATTCAGAGGAACCAAGACTTTAAAATGAGGGGTTTGGGCTGGTATCCTCTGAAGACCTTGCATTTCTTAGACCTCCTACTTGGAGAACAGAATTATATAGGACCGGGATCTGTTTGGCTTTCAGGCTGCATGCCAACATTTGGAGTCATTGAATCCATTGTGTTTTCTTTCTGTTGAAGCCTCAATTACTTGGACGTCAGTTCAAAGTCTCCTCATTAAGGGTGCTGATTCAGTAATATTATGTGAGGACATTGTGGTCATCCCCCTCACAAGAACTTGACCTCCGTGATCTTTGAAATTATAGAGGAGTAAGCAGATCAGGGTTAAGCAAGGACATTACAAGTGGATCATTCCATTTGTGCTATGGGACCAAGGTCCCCACTGCAGGGAGCAGGAAACCTAATGACTCCAGGATGCTTGTTCAGATTATACAGAGAGGTGGGATTTTAGAGGGATTGTCTACATGTCCTCAGTTCACCACCAGAAGCAGACCCAAGGCAGTTATGTCCATGAAGTGATTTATCACAAAGTGATCCCAGGAAACCCACTAATAGTGGGGAAGTGGGTCTGAGAAGGGAAGGGAATCAAGCTAGGTGCAATTTGAAGTCAGGTTCCATGGTGGGAGACTGGCTACATTTCGCAGGGGGCTCTGGAGACAATGTAAAGACATCTCAGAGTTGTCCCCTTCAGGGGAAGGCAGCTGAATATTTATAACCCTTATGCTGGCAGTCTTTGGTCAAGGACTGCTTTGGAAGGGTTCTTCTGCCTGCAGCACAGCAGGGTCCAGCAGCCTGGGGGCAGCCCTGAGACAGAAAGGGCAGTTGCTGACTATCAGCAGTGAAAATGCTAAGGGCTGGGGGTGGGAAGTGGGAGTGGGTGAGGCAGTGCCATCCTCTCTTGCTTTTCCCACAGGGTCCCAGGAGAAAAATGACAGATGGAAATCACCCTCCACTGTAGACGGTGACTCTATGATGAGGTGTGGTCATCAACTCTTTGTGTACCCAATAGGAGTGTGGAGGATGAGAATGTACCCCAGAGAATTTGCCAAGAGCACCTTAGACCTAAAGAATCATGGTGGGACCATTTCCATTTTGAAAATCACTGATGTTATCTTACCTCAGGGTCATATTTTGTTTAGACAAAAGACTTTTGCAGGTAAGGTAAAGCAAGGCAGTTATTACACATGTACAACACTGGAGATTTTCCATCCATTCAGGGACTTTTGAAATATATCTATTATCAACCTCCTACTGAGTCCTTGGGTGGCTATGAGAGGTTCACTTTTTTTTTTTATAAAATTTTTAAAATATTTATTTATTTTTGAGAGAGAAAGAACACGAGTGGGGGAGTGGCAGAAGAGAGGGAGACACAGAATCCAAAGCAGACTCCAAGCTCTGAGCTGTCAGTACAGAGCCTGACGCAGGGCTCGAACTCACAAACCATGAGATCATGACCTGAGCTGAAGCTGGACGCTTAACCAACTGAGCCACCCCGGTGACCCTATGAGAAATTCACTTCCCTAGGGAAAAGGGATCTGTGATTCTTGATGTATCTTATTATGGTATAGATGGGTTCAAGTTCTGGCTCATCATAACAATAATTTGTTTTAAGGATTAAATGAATTAATGCATGGATAAGATTAGAACAATGTCAGGCACATAGTAACTGTTCAGTAAATATCTGCCATTATTATTATTACATGGTGATAACTTATGTTTTGAAATTAAAGAATAAGCATTGTCACATGATACTAATAATAACAGATAACACTATAATATTGGGATAAAGTTAGATTTGGTAATGTGATTTTTAGTTGAATATCTTGTGGAAATGCCACATTGAGTACCTCATGAAAAGTTCTGTATATATATATTTTTTTGTAACTGTGATTTGGGGACAGATCTTTCACCTTCAGGAGTCAGATCTTCCAGAAGGAAAGACCCTGGTGGCCTCTAGCTGCCATCTTCTTGTTTTTCTCCATGGGGAGGAGAAGGGTGGTCCGCCTCTGTGGATGACCGAGGTCCCATGAGCCAAGATGGCGTGCACTCCAAGAGATGACACAGCAACTCTATAGGCTCCATAGGCTTATGTTCAAATGGAGGAGGAGTAAATTAAGACTTGAAAAGGTGGAAGATACTGCCGCTGCTTCTCATTTACTGCACACCCTGACAGCCCAGGGTATTATAAGCAATAACTACTTAGGTGCAGGTATTACCAGCATAGCCACAGTACAAAAATGAGTCATTAAAAACACTGAGATTTGCGAATCATTAAAGATAACTGTGAACTCACAGTGGGCTGAGGTGCTTTTAAAATCACAAATTTGAACTGCATTGTAAAACAATATTAGGAGATTGTACAGTAGCATCATTTTATCCTGGGGTTTTCAGAGTTTCAGAAAGGAGTCATGTTGCTACACCAGCTATTGACTCTCTACTGGGCTGATGGGGGAACTGGTAGGGTTTCTCTGTGGATAGAGAGAGACATGATAAAATGGACTCCCTGGTCATTATTTGCTGATCATAGCATCTCAACGACTGCTCTTATAGACAGGTTTTTATTGTGCTTACCTCTAAAGAAATTGCCCAGAGCAAAGGTTTGTTGCTGTGATAAGCCATAGAGATGGAGGTAGTTATGCTAAGAGAAGGCAGCAGCAACTCTCCAATCATGGGCTGTAATTTTGCTGTAAAAATTTATCCAGGGTTGATAATTATCGTTTGATCTCTTGGCTTGCTCAGCCAGATTCTGAAGGTTGACCTAGGCCAAGATATCCATAGGAAAACACTATATAATGAATTTTGAGCAATGTGGCATTTCAGAGCCTGGGCTATTTGAGGAAAGATACTAGGTCTCTTAGTAAACATAATCAATTATACGGAGATCTGGCTGGAATAGGATCAAAGGGAGGGCATTTTAAAATATTAAAATGGTAAAATAGTTTAAAAATATATGTCACTATTTTCTTTGTGGTGGATAAGAAGTATTTTTATGGCATTATCCATTTTTAACTCCTAATTCAATGCTGTTTTAATATACCATTTCTCGTATCTATTATTTAAAAGTTCCATTAGGATTTTGAGACCCATTAGAATTTTATAACAGTGTTAAATGTGGTATCAACAGGGTACCATTTTTCTTCTTTATAAGGAAAGATAGATTTTTCCCCTTTATTTTAAAGTACCTGATTGAAAATATGGGTAGAAAATTAGAAGATACTAATGAGCAAAAAGAAGAAAAGAGCATCAATAACCCCACCATCTATTGATATCTGTTGTTTCCTGGGGCCAATGCTCCGCTCAGGGAGCATCATTTACATGGGTTGGCTGTTGCATTTGTTCATGCCCACCATTTGTTCTGATTGGTTGGTACTTATCATTCCCAACCATTAAATGTTTTGAATATTACCTCTGAAATACTACTGTTTTAGGATCTTGAGTGTAACTTTCTGGACTTTTAAAATAAGTTACATAAATATATATTTTGTTTTTAAAAACTGAAGATGTAATTGAGATATATAATTTACATATAATAAAAGCATTTGGTTCAAGTGTGAAGTTTAGTGGTTTTGACAAGTGCATATACCCAAACAACTGCTGCCACAATCATCACCTTCCAAGAATGCCCTTGTGTCCCTTCGCAGTCAATATTCACAGCTGCCACCCCGCCTAAGCAACAATGGATCTGTTTTTCATCATTATATATTTGTTATATCTTTCTTAGAGTTTCATATAAATGGAATCATACACCAAACACTCTTTTGTACCTGGCTTTTTTTCGTGTGGTGTGTTTTTTGAGATTCAGCCATGTTGTGTATATCAATAATTCATTCATTTTTATCATTGAGTAATATTCTCTTATATTGATATAATACAATTTGTCCATTGATTTACCTGTTGATGGGAATTCAGATTGTTTCTAGTGTTTAGTTATTATGAACCAAGTTGCTATGAACATTTATGTACAAGTCTTTACATGAAAAAATATTTTCATTTGCCTTGGGTAAATGTTGAGGAATGAAATTGCTGGATCAAAAGGTAAGTGTACATTTAACATGATAAGAAACTGCTGAACTGTTTTCCTAACTTGATTGGATCATTTTACATCCCTACTAATATTGTGTATCAACTGTAATTACTCTAATCCTTGTTAATATTCAGTATTGTCAGTAGTTTTGAGCCATTCTTTTGGATATGTAGTGATATCTTATTGCGGTTTAAATTTGTATTTCCTGATAATAATATTAAGCATTTTTCATGTGCTTTTGGTCATTCGTATGTGATGTATCTTCAATCATTTATTCACTTTTTATCATATTAGATTGTAGAAGTTTTTTGTATATTCTGGATACAAAACCTTATTCAGATATATAAATTATTAATATTTTCACTCAGCTTGTGACTTATCTTTCCACCTTCTTAATGGTGTATCTTGAGGAGCAGACATTTAAAATTTAATAAGATCCAACTTATTTACTTATTTTTATTTTCTTATGTGGTTTGTACTTTTCTTGTCCTAAGTAATTTGTGCCTATTCCAAGATAGTAATGATTTTTTAATCTGTTTTCCTCTAGAAGTTTTAGCTTTTATGTTTATATTTATAATCCATTTATAGTTAATTTTATGTATGGTGTGAGGTTAGAGTAGAAGTTCATCTTTCTTCCATATGGATATCCAGTTGGTCAGTACCATTTACTGAAAAGACTGTCATTTTCCCATTGAATTGCCTTGGCATACTTGTAGAAAATCAATTGACTATTCAACTAGTTCTATTTATGAACTCTCTGTTCTGTTCTGTAGTTCCATATCTATTTCTCTTGGTAACAATAGCTTTATAGTTAAGTCTTAAAATTAGATGGTGTAAAATCTTCAACTTTTTTCTTCTGTAGGATTATTTTTATTATTCTAGATCTTTTGCATATCTATATACAGCTTAGAATCAGCTTGTCAATTTCTACAACAAAGCCTGCTGGGAATTTGGTTGGAATTGCCCTGAATCTATAGATTGATTTGGGGAGAATTGTCATTTTAACAATATTCATGCTTAATCCATGAATATAGTATATGTTCTCATTTATTTAGTTTTAATTTTCTTAATTTTTTCTTTAATTTTCTTTAATTTTTTGAAAGAGAGACAGAGCTTAAGTGGGGGAGGGGCAGAGAGAGAGGGAGACAGAAATTTGAAGCAGACTCCCGGCTCTGAGCTGTCAGCACAGAGAACACACAATCATGACCTGAGCCAAAGTCGGATGCCCAACCGACTGAGCCACCCAGGTGCCCCTATGTAGATAGTTTTAAATTTCTTTAAAAATGGATATTGCACATATTTTGTTAAATTTATGTCTAAGTGTTTTGATTTTCTGATGCTACTATAAATGGTATTTTAGTTTTTACTTTTCATTTGTCATTGATATGTAGAAATGCAACTGATTTTTCTGTAATTGTTTACATTCTAAGATGTTACTAAATTAATTTTTTTACAGCTTTTTGGGATTATGTACATTATTCTATGAACATAAACATATTTTCTACAAATAAGGACCGTTTCTCTTTGTTTCCAGTCAGTATTCTTTTTATTATTTGTTTCTTTGCTCATAATTGCCATACTTGTATTAGCCAGGACTTTTAGTACAATGTTAAGTTGAAATGGTGAGAGCAGTATCTTGTCTTGTTCTTGATGTTAGCTGTAGTATACTTCAACATGAAGTATACTGTTAGCTGTAGGATTTTCACAGATGCCTTTTATTGGGTTTATTTCTTGTTTGCTAAGAGGTTTTAATCAGGCATGTATATTGAATTTCATCAACCCTTTTTTTGCATGTTGAGATAATCATGTTTTTTCCTCTGTTGTTAACATGGTAAATCACTTTGATTTTCTTTTTTTTTAATTTTTAAATTTTATTTAAATCCACATTAGTTAACATGTAGTATAGTAATGGTTTCAGGAGTAGAATTTAGTGATTCATCACTTACATATAACACCCAGTCCTCATCCTAACACGTATCCTCCTTAATGCCCATCACCCATTTAGCCCATCCCCCTGCCCAACACCCCTCCAGAAGCCCTCAGTTCTCTGTATTTGAGTCTTTTATGGTTTGCCTCCCTCTCTCTTTTTATCTTGTTTTTCCTTCCCTTCCCCTGTGTTCATCTGTTTTTTTTTTCTTAAATTCCCCATATGAGTGAAATCATATATTTATCTTTCCATGACTGACTGACTTTGCTTAGTATAACACACTCTAGTTCCATCCATGTTGATGCAAATGGCAAGATTTAATTCTTTTTGATCATTGAGTAATATTCCATTGTGTGTATATACATCTTCGTTATCCATTCATCAGTCGATGGACATTTGGGCTCTTTCCATAACTTGGCTTTTGTTGATAAATCACTTTGATTTTCAAATGTTAAACCAATTTTGCTTTTTTGGGGGGTAAACTGTACTTTGTCATATTATCATTTTTATGTATTTATATATTATTGAATTAGACTTACTAATATTTTGTTAAGGATTTTTTACAAATATGTTTATGAGTTTTATTGGGCTATAGTTTTCTTGTAGTATCTTTCTCTGATTTTGGTATTAAGAGTTTGCTGGCCTCAAAAGCTGAATTGGGAAAGCTCCTTCTCCTCTACTTCCTGAAATACTATGTGTGGAATTGGTATTATTTCTTCCTTATATATTTGACATAATTTTCCAGTAAAGCCATCTGAAATTACAATTTTTCTTGTGTGGCAGTTTGAAATAGATATAAGGTTATTCAATTTTTCTGTTTTATCTTGCATCACTTTTTATACTTTGTGTCTTTCAAGGAATTTGTGTATTTAATATAAGTTTTTGAATTTATTGACATACAATTTTTCAGAATATTCTTTTACTACTCTTAACATGGCTAAGATCTGAACAAATGTTTCATTCTGGATTTTGGTAATTTGCATTTTCTCTCCTTTTTTCTTTATGAGAGTCTAGAGTTTATCAACAAAATTTTATTGATATTTCCATAAAACCAGCTCTTTATTTCTTTAATTAGTCTCTATTGTCAGTTTTTTTATTTCAATGACTTCTGCTCTATACTTAGTATTTTCTTCTAGTTACTTTGGGTTTAATTTTCTCTTGTTCTTATAGCTTCTTAAGGTAATTGATTTTAGCCCTTTCCTTCTTTTTTTTAAATAGCCTTTAAAGCTACACATTTTACTCTAAACTCTGTTTTAAATGCATCCCACCCATTTTAATATGCTGTGTTTTCATTATTATTCAGTTTAATTAGTTTCTACCTTCTTTTATGACTATTTCTTTTACTCATGGGCTGCTTAGAATCATGTTTTTAAATTTACAAACATTTTAGTGCTTTTCCAGATAGCTTTTTGTTATTGATTTTTAATTTAATTCTGTTGTCATCAGAGAACACAACCTGTATATTTTATTTAATTTTAATTTAATTTTATTTTTATTTCATTTCACTTCATTTCATTTCATTTCATTTCATTTCATTTCATTTCATTTCAGTATATTTAACATACAGTGTTACATTCGTTTCAGGTGTATAATATAGTGATTCAAAATTCCATACATCACCCAATGCTCCTCACAACAAGTGCACTCCTTAAACCCCATCATCTGTTTCACCCATCCCCCCACCTTCCTGTGGGCCAGAATATGGACTTAGTTCTTGTTCTTTGTGCACTTGAAAAGAATACGTATTTTCCTTCTCTTTGGTGGAGTATTGTATAAATGTCAATTAGGTCAAGTTAGGCAGTAGTGTAAATTGTTGCTGATTTTCTTGTTTTATTGATTACTGTGAGTGGAGTGTCAAATCTCCAAATGTGATTGCGGCTTTGTCTGTCCTCTGTTAGTTTTTGCTGTGTGGATTTTGAAGATTTAAAATTAGTGTATAAATACTTAGGATTGTGTCTTCTTGAAATATTGACCTTTTTATTATGAAATATCTCTCTTTATTTCTGGGAATACTGCTTGTCTAGAAGTCTGCCTTGTCTAACATTAATATAGTCACTCCAGCCTTATTATTTGTAGAGTTTTCATATCTTTTAATATCCTTTTACCTTTAATGTGTATGTTTTTTTTTTAAGTTTTCATTTATTTACTTTGAGAGAGGGGTTGGGGAGAGGCAGAGAGAGAGGGAGAGGGAGAGAATCTCAAGCAGGCTATTCATTGTCAGTATGGAGACTGATGTGGGGCTGAACTCACGAACTGTGAGATCATGACCTGAGCTGAAATCAAGAGTCAGACACTTAACAGCATGAGCCACCTAGGCACCCCTACTTTTAAGGTATTTGTATCCTTATATTAAAATATACTCACTGTGGATAGAATATAGTGGGGTATTGCTTTCTTTTCAAGTTCGATGTGGCAGTATTGCTCTTTAATAAAATTTTTTTTAACGTTTATTTATTTTTGAGAGAGAGAGAGAGAGAGACAGACAGAACATGAGTGGGGGAGGGGCAGAGAGAGAGGGAGACACAGAATCCGAAGAAGGCTCCAGGCTTCGAACTGCCAGCACAGATCCCGATGCGGGGCTCAAACCACCAACCATGAGATCATGACCTGAGCCAAAGTCGGACACTTACCCGACTGAGCCACCCAAGAGCCCCAGTCTTGCCCTTTTAATTGGAGGAATTAGACCCATTACATTTAATGTAATTATCAATATTTTTAGGTCTACCATTTTACTGTCTGTCTTGTATTTGTTCCATCTTTTCACTGTTTCTCTTTTCCTGTTTGCTTTTGTACTGAATTTTCTTTTCAGCTTTATTGAGGTATAATTGACAAATAAAATTGTAAGATATTTAAAGTAAAATATACAGCATGATTATTTGATATATGTATACATTATGAAAGGATTCCCCCGTTGAGTCAATTGACACATATCCATCATTTCATACATTTACCTTTTTGTAATTTTATTTAAGTTCTACTCTAAACAAATTTCAGTTATACAATGCAGTGTTATCAGTTACACTCACCACGTTATACATTAGACCTTATTCACCTTATAACTGCAAGTTTGTTCCCTTTTGCCAACTTCTTCCTATGCTTGTTGTTATATTGTTTTCTGGTTTGTGTTATTATTATTATTATTATTATTATTAATTATTATTATTTTAAATTAGGCTTTACACACAGTGCAGACAGAGCACACAACCTGAACTCACAACCCTGAGATCAAGACCTGAGCTGAGATCAAGAGTCAGACATTTAACCAACTAAGCCACTTAGGCACCCCTGGTTTGTATTATTTTTTATTAGAAGACTGCAAATATTCTTATCTTTGTTCCCCTGAATGTAGTATGTCTTTTGCTTTATAAAATTTATCTTTATAATTGATTTGATTATAATGTGCTTTTTTGTGGCTTTCTTTATGTTTATCCTGCTTGTGGGGTATTGAGATTGTTGGATCTTGGTTATAGTTTTCATAAAATTAGGAAAAAATTTAGCCATTATTTCTTAGACTTTTTTTGTGCACACTCTTTTTCTGGGATTGCTATTTTTAAAAAATATTTATTTTTGAGAGAGAGAGAGAGCATGCATGAAAATGGGGGTAGGGGCAGAGAGAGAGGGAGACAGAGGATCCAAAGTGGGCTCTGTGCTGACAGCAGAGAGCCCAATGTGGGGTTTGAACTCACAAACCATGAGATCATGACCTGAGCTGAAGTTGGACACTTAACTGAGTGAGCCACCCAGGCATCCAGATTACTATTATTTTTATGTTGGACAGTTTGATAGTGTTGAGTAGGCATTACATTTTCTATTTTTCCTCCTTTTTTGGTTATTCACTTTGGGTACTTTCTTTTGCAATGTCTTAAGGTTTTACTAATATTACTTATTATTTAAATTAAATATTACTTAATATTTCCTTGTGCAGTGCTAACTATGTTTAAACCACATTTACTAAATTTCTTATTTTAAATATTGTATATTTCAGCTTTAGCAGTTTCATTTGGTTGTTTTTATATCTTCCCTCTCCTTTATTTTCATGCTTCCTTTACAAATATGAACATATTTACCATGGATATTTTTAAATTCCTATCTACTGTAATTTGTGGCTATTTATTTTTTTAACTTTATCTATTATTTTGAGAGAGAGAGGGAGAGAGCATGAGCAGGGAAGGGCAGAGAGAGAGGGAGAGAGAGAGAGAATCCCAAGCAGGCTCCATGTTCAGTGTGCAGCCTGACATGGGGCTTGATCCCACACCGCATGATCATGACCAGAGCTGAAATCAAGAGTCAGACGCTCAACCAACTGAGCCACCCATGCTCCCCTGTAGCTATTTCTATTGACTAAATTTCCTCCTGGTTTGGGTCACATTTACTTGCATCTTTGCATATATGGTATTTTTTTTTAAATTAGATGCTAAATATTGTGCATATTTCAACATTGAGTGTCTAGAGTTTGTTGTCCTCCTTTTGCTAGATAAATTGCTTGTGGATTACCTTAGATAGTTTTTCAAACAATTTTTTATTCTTATTTTTAGACTTACAGAAAGGTTGGAGAATAGTGCAAAGAATTCATTGATATCACTCACCTAGATTATCCAATTTTTACCATTTTATTTGCTTTATTCATTTATCTATTAATTTTTTTTCTGAACCAATGTCTCTTTATTCCTAAATATGTCAGAGTGTATTTCCTAAAGATGAAGAACTCTGTTAAATAACTCTAATAAAAATGAACCTCAAAAAATTAACACTGATATAACACTACTTTCTAATCTCTAAACTTTATGGAGATTTTACAAGTTGTCCCATTTATGTTCTTTATAGCAAATGAAAATTCAATACCACATCTCTTTAAATTACTTTTATATAGAAGAGATCTTTAGTCTTTCTTTGTATTTCATGGCACTGAAGGTTATTTTCAAACTCAAATTTCATTTTTTTAGTGTTTTCTTATGGCTATTTAGGTTATACACTTTTGACCAGAATATCACAGAAGTGATGTTGAGTTCTTCTCAATGCATCATATCAGGAGGCAGATGGTTGGTCTCATTACTGATCATGTTAAGTTTGACAGTTTGCTTAAGATGCTATCACCATATTTCTCCACTGTAAATTTAATTTGCAGCTCTGTGACTAACAAATATCTAGCAGGTAAGTTTGAGACTGTGTTAATATTCTATTCCTCCTTATTGGTACCCAGTAGTTTTAGCACCACTGATGATTCTTTCCTTAATCAACAGCAATTATAACATTTTGCCAAATGGTGATATTTTCTCATTCCTTCTCCACTTATTAGCTTGCTTTTTATTGGTAGGAAGAATGTTTCCTTCCTTTCTTCTTCCCTTCTCTTCCCTTCTCTTCCCTTTCCTTCCTTCCTTTCTTTCCTTTCCTTTCCTTTCCTTTCCTTTCCTTTCCTTTCCTTTCCTTTCCTTTCCTTCCTTCCTTCCTTCCTTCCTTCCTTCCTTCCTTCCTTCCTTCCTTCCTTCCTGTATTTAGATTTTCTAAACTATTTATACAAACAATATGATTGTAATAAACACGAGAATTTTTAAAAGGAACAAAAGCTTTCATAATATGAGTCCTTTGGAAAATCAACTATTTCCATTAAGATTTCTCATTTAATGAAACAATGACAAATGAAAGAATATTCAGTCAACAGTATGTTTTGAGTTTCTACTGTATATAACTTACTGTACTAAGTGCTTTAGGAAATGTAAAACTGTGCTTGTAAATTTTAGAATTTTTGAGTTTTCTCCTCTTCACTTCCAAATTCCTTTACATCCTGCTCCCCAGACCACTTATTCTTTTATTCTATCAAGCAAGAGAGTATGCCTCTACTTTTTCTTTTAGGCTGATTCCTCCATTTTTTCCCACAACCTTGTACGCTTTTATGTCTTGTGGAATCTTGTAAGTAGACGAGATGGCATAGTGGTTAAAACCACACAGGTTTTGGAACCAGACAGACTTTTTAATTTGAATCCATATTCTTCCAAGTATAGCTTTTTGATCACAGGCAGGTTATGTAGCCTCCCCAGGCTTCAGACTCTCATTTGCAAAATGGGGATAATAACCCATCTCAGAATTGTTATGAGGATTACAGAAGACCACATGTGATATTTCCATAGTGCCTGGCACATAGTAAGTGCTCAATAAATGTCAGCTTTAATTATTATTATCTAAAAATCGTCTCCTTGCTATTAATAATGGCCTAGATAGTTTTAAAACATTGTTCTATGTGGTCAGGTGAATGGATAATAAACATCGTGAAAACTGCTTAACTGCTGTCTGAATGGATATGGTCAAGAATCCTCCCTGGATTTTGAAGTCTTCTATTATGTTCTTTAAATAGGCATTAGAAGACTGAATGGCTATAAAAGTATATTGTGCCAATTCTGTCTCTTTCATTTAAGTGATTAGTCTTTCTCACACTTAATCTAAGACAGAATGCCAGGAAGTCTTTCCTCTAGTTCCATAATAACACTGTTCTTTCTAGTTAAACAAAGACAATTTCTTTTTCTCCTTCCCATTGTGATGATGCATGGGAACTTATTACAATACAATAATTGTAATAGCTGCCATCACAAAGGCTTTTAATAACTCAGGCCACACCCCAGAGTGTGGCCTTAATAATGCTCAGGCCACACCCCAGAGTCTTTGGGAGAGGAACCCATATTCTCAAACCTGGTTGCACATGGGAATCACTTGGGGAACTTACAGAAATACTTATATCTGGATGCTTCTCCAGAGACTCTGATTTCACTGGCTCAGGTGTAATGTGGACATAGAATTTTTTAAAGCTCCAAGGTGGTTCTGATGCACAGCCAGACTTGAGAACAGCTGATTTACACATAGTATCTCCTCCCTGAGGGAAGCCTGTCTTCAGAGTCATGCAGCCTCTCTCATGAAAGAAGCAGCAGCCTGCTGGAATGTGGCACTTGATTTCAGAGGCAAGGCTTGAACTGGCAAGTTTGACTAATCCTATCATGCCCCACATTATGACATTGAGGTTTTCCTCCATCTCTGATGAAAGCACAAGCTCCTGGCCATCCCATTCTCATACTGCTCAAGTGGCCCAATCCCCTATCCCTTCTCTCCTTTATCGTGCCCTCTAAACTCTGACCTATGATCTGCAAGCTTCCTACATCCTTAATCTTTTATTCTGAATGGAAATTCCCTTCTTCTTTCCCTTGTCCTGGCTCACCCTTGCCTCCTTTGCAGCCTTCTTAAGTAGAGACAATTTTCTTAAATCTCACGGAAGTCTGTGCTCTTCAGACTAGGGATATGGAGTAGGTGTCATATTTGCTCTGCATTTCTACTTTAGTTCTGATTTTTTTCTCCTTAAAAATATCAGACTGTTTGAAGTTGGGCCATCATACTATATTACCCACCAACCCTTCAAATTCCATTCTCTACCTGTCCACCTTCTAGGCACTCTCCTTGTGCCCCAAAGGGCTTGACTCGAGTCTCATTGTGTGGTATTTTAGTGCCTACTCCTCTCATTGGTTCTGGTGACTTCCATAACCATGTGCATGATCCACACAGTGCCCTGGGCTCTCAGTTCCTTGAGTTCCTCACTTCCAGCAACTTTCCCTCCCTTCCACCTTGGGTCACTGTCCAATTATTTTATTTTATTTTAATTATTTTTAAAAAAGATTTTATTTATTTTTTTATTTTATTTTCTGGGCAGAGAGTGAGAGCACATGCAAGAGGGGGAGGGGTGGAGAGGGAAAGAGAGAATTTTAAGCAGGCTCCACGCCTAGCGTGACTTGATCTCACGACTGTGAGATTGTAACCTGAGCCGAAATCAAGAGTTGGATGCTTAACCAGCTGAACCACCCTGGCACCCCTTGAAATCTTGATTTTAAATATTCTGTTCCCTGACAGCAGCTTCTTATTCTTCTTGATAATATGCTTTAGAATAGCCAATACAACAGTTTTCCAACATCATTGAACCCTTTCAAACTTAGACTCTACTGCTTTGTCACTATTCGTCTCTTTTCTTCCTTTCCCTCCATATATGTCTTAGATTGTATGGCCCACAGTTACCATTGTTTCCTTGCAAACACTTTCAGATCCCTTGACCCTCTCTCTCTGCTGCAATGGATTGGCAAGTATCCTAATGCAAGTGTCCACCCCCTGCCTCTTTTACCATCCATCCTCACCCCTTACCTTCTTACTTTAAACTCACAGATTGCTTCATACTTAAGTGAGACCATAGAATCTATGATCTTTCCACCAACAAACCTAGACATCTGCTTGGAGTTTTGCCTGTCTTCAAATCTCTCCTATTAAGAGGGGAGAAGTGTTTCCACTTTGCCCAAGGCCAATCTCTCTTCTTGTGCTCTGGATCACATCTCCTTACTACCTCAAGGAGTTGCTGTTTCAGGAAGTTTTATTACCTCTCTCCCGCATCATAGGTCTGTCCTACTCTGTAGGGTTATTCTTAATAACTTATATTTACCAGCATGGCTCACCACAGAGGTGAAGTGCCCTTCTAATTCCTTCATACCGGCTGGTACATGATAGCCACAGGGCATCACAGGTAATGTTCATCTTTATCATTTGGTTAAGGTAGTATTTGCCAGGCTTTTCCACTGTAAAATTACTATTTTTCCCTTTCCACACTCTGTACTTTGGAAAAGAGTCACTAATTGTAATGCAAGCTCAACCTGTGAAGGGATTGGTAATAATTAAGTTCCACCAAGAAAGATACATTTATCCTAGGAAATTGAGGCACAGGGAGGTTAAATGAATGTCCTAAGGTCACACATGGATGGATGATGAATAATGTTGGCTAATTATTTAAATAACTTGCAGCCATCCAACCTGTACTTATGCAGACAGACTTGCATGAGGGATTAGTTCGGTTGAAAGGGTTTAAAAAAACCCAAAAACCTCCAGGTAATTGCAAATGAATGCACTCAGCGAGACACTTAATCATTTTTGCAGGCCAATGTGTACAACAAAAATAAAAAGAGATACCAAACATTTGCTATTATCATCTGTGCCTCCATACCTCTAATTCAGAGAGGAGAACGTTTTAGAGAAGTGATCGCAACTTGTGTTCTGTGGTTTGGATCCAGCTTGCATATGTGTTTTATTTGACCTGCATGGTATTTAAAATTACTTTCTCTGAGGGCACCTGGGTGACTCAGTTGGTTAAGCGTCTAACTCTTGATTTCGGCTCAGGTCACCATCTCGTGGTTTGGGAGTTTGAGCCCTGCATTGGACTCTACACTGAGAGTGTAGAGCCTGCTTCAGATTCATTCTCTTTCTCTCTCTCTCTCCCTCCCTGCCTCTGTCAAAAAAATGAGTTTCTTTCTTGGTTGTCTATTTACAAACATTGGGAAAACCGGGAAGTTTCCCACACAAATAAAGATCTCAAACTTCTCTTGGAAATTTGAAAGATATGGCAGCAATGTATCTTCATTTACTTATGACAGGGGTCCCTGTGGTGCCAAGCTACTGCCGGTCCTCTTGAATGATTCTCTCCAAGGGTCCCATGTAGCTATCTGGAGTGACTGGCTTTTGCAGCTGTCTGAGCCCAACACTCATGCTAAGAGAGACCAAATCATAGTCTCCAGTTGAGTGAAGGGTTACCAAGATAGAAGAGGACTTGACATATTCTGCAGAGCTCCTGAGAGGGGAACCAGAATCAACCACCCAAGCTGTAGGAGACAGCCTCCAGTTTCCTGCTTACGGCAGGATGGTCTGCAGATGTTTGCAGTCTGGCAAAACAGCAGGTTTCCCTAAACATGCTGACTTTCTTTTCACCAGAAGTGTTTAAGCAAAGGGGAGAGGATCATGACTCAGGACTATGGAAGACAGGATTTGTGCACTGGAGAAAGTTTGGGACAGGCACACTGGAAGAAGCACTCACAACGGAAATATTATGCAGCCCTGTTTTCCTGAAGAATTAATAAACTTGATGGAATGGCAGTTCTACTCATGAAGAAGTATTGTACCTTGTAACTGATTATACAGGGCAGACTGCATTAATGCTCCCAATTATAAGACAAATGGGGTCACCTGCCTGGCTCAGTCAGTAGAGCACGTGACTCTTGATCTCAGGTCATGAATTCAAGCCCCACATTGAGCATAGAGCTTACTTTAAAAAAATATGGGAAGCGAAGGCTACAGTGAGCTGACTCAAGTGTCTGAGCTACAGGGGATGGTGAGCAGGACAGAGATGTAGGGAGAAAATTGGGCAGTGGTACAAGGTGAAGGGACTGGCGGAAGTTTGTGTTTTGTTGTACATGGAGAAAGAGGGTTGAGGATGTGATGGAATGATCTAGTTAAAGAAGCAGCATGCTTATCGCTAGGCAAACTGCATGCTGGATTTTATTTTCTGATTGAACAGCTTTGGCTTTCTTGAAATAAAGAGAAAGCCAGATGTAGTATAAATAATTTGTACAACCTCTTCTAAACACAGCCTGCCAAAGATAGTGTTTCAGTCTTTTTTTGTTGTAAGGTCTTATGCAGACTGATGGCAGAGTGGGTTTTGGTTTAGGTGGCTAAATACTGGGGTGCTCACTATCCAGTTTGTTACCATTAGAGATCATTCCAGCTTTGCCTTGAGTTCTAGTCGCTTATATCTACGTTGTTCCAGAAAGTTATGTGGTTTGTTATAAGGCTGTGTATGTTTACAGATGTGAAGATTTGCCTGAGGAAGCATTTTGCCTCTGCGACTCTTTTCATCTATAAAGAAATCACTCAGAAATTAATTTTGGGCATGGTGTTACCAAATCAAGACAAGTGGAGCATACCTATCTATCAGGTGGGCTTGTTACCCTAACAGTGATATAGACATTCATCTCCTTGGCATCAGTGGTGTTTGAGATGGGAAAGAAATGCTTGTGGCAGCTAATTATACCTCCCTGTATTAATTACCATGTTAAGTGACAGTTTTGTTCACACATTGTTGTTTTGCTAAGGAAAAAGGAAAAGAACAATTCTGTGCCATTCTCCGAAGATTTAGAACAGGAATCTTGGCCCTCGTTCTTAACAGAATTCAGGTCGAAATAAGGAAAGAGAGAACTATTCCACTTGTGCTTGGTGGCTTAATAGGAAAAAAAAATAATGACTTTCATCTTATTTTGGCTCAGACGCCTACCTGAGATATGATTTGAAATGAGTTTCCTATTCCTGACTCCCCTTGTTGAAGACCTGGGGATTTATCAATACCTCACAACAACAAAGAACATTGCTCAGTACAATTTGACACAGATGCTGCTTCCTGCTCCATGGAGCCACCACACATCTTCTTAACTTCTATAGATTTAAGCAGGATTTATACTTCATGAACCCAAGTGTGTATCCAAATCCTCTTGTTATTATAAAGAACAACAACAAAACAGCCATACTCTGAATAGCCAGTCTTGTTTTCTATAAACCTCTAAAGAAAGATTTGTACTCTCCCCAGTCTTAGCTTTAGAAGAAATAAACCCAGTCTGGACGGCACCCCTCCCAGAAAGCAGTATCTGAGAACAGACCCTCGGGCCCTGTAACTTTGCAGGCACTAATAGCAAGGACTCAGCAAAGTAGCTAAAGTGAATTTGTCACTAGTTCTTCTCCTTTTTTTTTTTAAAGTAGGCAGCAACTTATGTTTATGTTTGTCTTTCTGGAACATTGGCATGTCATGCTGTTATCTAGTCAGAGACCTTTTTATTATTTCCTTATGGGATTTATAACCAGTAGGTTTATTTCCCTCCTGACGTTTAGCATTACATTTTAGAATTATGCCCACCTGACACTTCAGGAAATTTCCTCTGAAGAGGTTGTATTTAAGCCAGAAATGGCCAAGCTCATCCAGAACCCACTGCTCAGCTGCTACTTTCTATGAGTAGAAGAGGGACTCTAAGTTGAATTGATTTTATTTGTTCAGAGTTAACTCTCCCTTCTATTTTCCTTTTTCATTTGAGTTATTCTGACTTGGCATCCTTTTCCATTGCTTGCATATTAATATGTAGTCAATGCAGAAAATGTGGCACTTGAGCATTGCACGAGTTCTATATGTGATGCCCATGGATGTGCAATGCTATGTGCAGATATAGTTGGGGGTTGCTGGGAAGGTCACACAGGTGTCATAGAAAGAAGTAGGGGACAGAGTCAAGACAGACTTGGATGAAACTCTGGTTGTTCCTGTTACTAGATTTATTCACTGGTTTCCCACCTTCAAAACCTTGTAGGTTTATTGTAAGGCACTTCTTGAAAAGAATGTATAAAGCACAGGCGATGAATAGTAAATGTTAGTTGATTTCTGATTGATAGTTGCTTTCCTTGGAAATTTATCAGATTCAGAGTCCATGTGAATATTACATATGTAGCTTGGTGTTCAGTCATTCAATGGTTTCACCTCGGAGAAGCACAAACATCCTTTAAAAACTGTATTTCCTATTTGATCAGCAGTCCTACTTCTACCAAGATGGATCCGGGTATAAGAGTTTAAAATACTTTTGATTGGCATATATGTGTATTTCCATACCTGTGTGACAAAGCACTCCATGAAAAGTACTGTGCTATACGAAGGCACTTTGATCCTATTCAAAATAGTAAGATCTAAGCTGAAGCTATTTCAAAGGTCTGATAATTTCCACTTTTATTCTCAATGCTGGAATGACTCTTTATGGAGCCCCAGACTCCAGCTGGAACATTCCTGCTGCTGTTTGCAGGAAGGGCACATTCCTTTCATGCTCAGAGTGGACAATCGCTGATTGCTTCAAAAGACTACCCCTCATGTAGATGATAGAAAATGTACAGTCCTTTACTTAGCTGCTAATGAGTCATGGCTTTGTGGCCGGCAGCAAATGTGGCTGGCCACTGGAGGGCTATTGTGAGGAGCAAACACTTTTATCCTCCAGGGTCTTGGGTGCTGCCTTCAAGTTTTGTCAAGAAGAAGCTGGGTGTTGGGTTAGCATCTTGTGAGCAGTCCGAGACTCAGGAAACACTTGAATTAGCATGACTACTATCATTATGGAAAGATGTACTGAGTACTCTGGATGGTCTGTTCTCTCTTTTGTAGCAAAGTTGACTTGGGAAACTAGTCTAAGTTCGAAATGGTTGCTTGGTGCATATAGAATCAGAATAATGAGATTAAGAGGTTTTTAGCATTACTTTTTCCTTTTTATTTTTATTTATTTAAATTTTTTTTTTTTAATTTTTAACGTTTATTTTTGAGAGAGACAGAGACAGAGCACGAGTGGGGGAGGGGCAGAGGGAGAAAGACACAGAATCCGAAGCCAGCTCCAGGCTCTGAGCTGTCAGCACAGAACACGATGAGGGACTCGAACTCACAAACCGCGAGATCATGACCTGAGCTGAAGTCAGACACTCAACCGACTGAGCCACCTAGGTGCCCCTATTAAAAAAAAAAAAAATTAATGTTTATTTAGTTTTGAGAGGGAAAGAGTGAGAGTGAGAGTGAGAGAGAGAGAGAGAGAGAGAGGCAGAACGCGAGTGGAGGAGGACTAGAGAGAGAGGGAGACACAGAATCTGAAGCAGGCTCTAGGCTCTGAGCTGTTAGCACAGAGCCTGATGTGGGGCTTGAACTCACAGACCGTAAGATCATGACCTGAGTTGAAGTCGGATGGTTAACTGACTGAGCCACTCAGTTGTCCCTACTTCTTCCTTTTTAAAATGATATGAGCAATACATTTTCATTATAGTAAGATTGGAAAACACAATACACAATAAAGAATACAAAACACAATATATATATATATTTTTTTATATAATATAAAGAATACAAAACACAATATATATATATATTTATATATATATACATATATATATTTATATATATATACATATATATATATATGTATATATACATATAAATATATATACATATAAAGAACACAAAACACAATAAAGAAAAAGAAGGAGCCACCCACACTACTTAGGGATAACCAATGTTAGCATTCTGTTGTACAGTCTTCCATTCTTTCTTGTGCATCCTATTTGAGTTTTGTACAATATAGGACTTGAGGGTAATTCATCATTTTGGAGACACTTAGACCCCTGAAATAGCAATTATTTATTTTTATTTTTTTAATTTTATTTTGAGCAGGGGCAAGAAGTAAAAGATCTTATTCCTGTAAAACCAACTCTTTTGCCAGATAAATGGATGGATAGGTGAGAGAAAGGAGGGATGAATAATCAGTGGAATATTTGGAATGAAGAACACCTTTCACTAACTGGTAGAGTGCTTTTTTTTTTATTTAAAAAAGTATTTATTTATTTATTTATTTATTAAGTTTATTTCTTTTTTAAATTTTTTATTTAATTTATTTTTTAAATTTACATCCTAATTAGTTAGCATATAGTGCAACAATGATTTCAGGAGTAGATTCCTTGATGCTCCTTACCCATTTAACCCGTTCCCCCCTTCCACAACCCCTCCAGCAACCCTCTGTTTGTTCTCCGTATTTAAGAGTCTCTTATGTTTTGTCCCCCTCCTTGTTTTTATATTATTTTTGCTTCCCTTCCCTCTGTTCAACTGTTTTGTCTCTTACAGTCCTCATATGAGTGAAGTCATACGATATTTGTCTTTCTCTGACTGACTAATTTCGCTTAGCATAATACCCTCTAGTTGCATCCTCGTAGTTGCAAATAGCAAGATTTCATTCTTTTTGATTGCCGAGTAATACCCCATTGTGTGTGTGTGTATATATATATATATATATATATATATATATATATATATACATATATGTATATGTATATGTGTGTATATATATATATATATATATATATATATATATATATATACCACATCTTCTTTATCCATTCATCCATTGGTGGACATTTGGACTCTTTCCATACTTTGATTATTGTTGATAGTGCTGCTATAAACTTGGGGTGCATGTGCCTATTCAAAACAGCATACTTATATCCCTTAGATATAAGGGATAGTAGTGCAGTTGCAGTAGTGCAGTTGCTGGGTCATAGGGTAGTTCTATTTTTAATTTTTTTGAGGAAACTCCATACCGTTTTCCAGAGTAGCTGCACCAGTTTGCATTCCTACCAGTAGTGCAAAAGAGATCCTCTTTCTCTGCATCCTCACCAACATCTGTCATTGCCTGAGTTGTTAATGTTAGCCATTCTGACAGGTGTGAGGTGGTATCTCATTGTGGTTTTGGTTTGTATTTCCCAGATGATGAGTGATGTTGAGCATTTTTTCATGTGTCAGTTGGCCATCTCTATGTCTTCTTTGGAAAAGTGTCTATTCATGCCTTTGGCCCATTTCTTCACTGGATTATTTGTTTTTTGGGTGTTGAGTTTGATAAGTTCTTTATAGATTTTGGATACTAACCCTTTATCTGATATGTCATCTGCAAATATCTTCTCCCATTCTGTCGGTTGCCTTTAGGTTTTGCTGAGTGCTTCCTTTGCTGTGTGGAAGCTTTTTATTTTGATGAGGTCCCAATAGTTCATTTTTGCTTTTGTTTCCCTTGCCTCTGGAGATGTGTTGAGTAAGAAGTTGCTGCGGCCAAGGTCAAAGGGGTTGTTGCCTGCTTTCTCCTTGAGGATTTTGATGGCTTCCTGTCTGACATTTAGGTCTTTCATCCATTTTGAGTTTGTTTCGGTGTAAGAAAGTGGTCCAGGTTCATTTTTCTGCATGTCACTGTCCAGTTTTCCCAGCACCACTTGATGAAGAGACTGTCTTTATTCCATTGGATATTCTTTCCTGCTTTGTCAAAGATTAGTTGGCCATACATTTGTGAGTCCATTTCTGGGTTCTGTATTCTGTTCCATTGATCTGAGTGTCTGTTCTTGTGCCAGTACCATACTGTTTTGATGATTACAGCTTTGTAATACAGATTGAAGTCTGGGATTGTGATGTCTCCTGCTTTGGTTTCTTTTTCAAGATTGCTTTGGCTATCCAGGGTCTTTTCTGGTTCCATTCAAATTTTAGGTTTGTTTGTTTGTTCTAGCTCTGTGAAGAATGCTGGTGTTACTTTGATAGAGATTCCATTGAATATGTAGATTGCTTTAGGTAGTATTGACATTTTAACAATATTTGTTCTTCCTATCCAGGAACATGGAATATTTTTCCATTTTTTGGTGTCTTCTTCAATTTCTTTCATAAGCTTTCTGTAGTTTTCAGTGTATAGATTTTTCACCTCTTTGGTTAGATTTATTCCTAGGTATTTTATGGTTTTTGGTGCAATTGTAAATGGTGTCAATTCCTTGATTTCTCTTTCTATTGCTTCATTATTGGTGTATAGGAATGCAACCGATTTCTGTGCATTGATTTTATATACTGCCACTTTGCTGAATTCATTGATCAGTTCTAGCAGTTTTTTGGTGGAATCTTTTGGGTTTTCCATATAGAGTATCATGTCATCTGTAAAGAGTGAAAGTTTGGCCTCCTCCTGGCTGATTTGGATGCCTTTTATTGCTTTGTGTTGTCTGATTGCTGAGGCTAAGACTTCCAATAGCATGTTGAATAACAGTGGTGAGAGTGGACATCCCTGTCTTGTTCCTGACCTTAGGGGGAAAGCTCTCAGTTTTTCCCCATTGAGGATAATATTAGTGGTGGGTCGTTCACATATGGTTTTTATGATCTTGAGGTATGATCCTTCTATTCCTACTTTCTTAAGGGTTTTTATCAAGAAAGATGCTGTATTTGGTCAAAGGCTTTCTCAGCATCTATTGAGATGGTCATGTGGTTCTTGTCCCTTTTATTGATGTGATGAATCACATTGGTTGTTTTGTGGATATTGAACCAGCCCTGCATCCCAGGTATAAATCCCACTTGGCCGTGGTGAATAATTTTTTTTTAATGTATTGTTGGATCCAGTTGGCTAATATCTTGTTGAGGATTTTTGCATCCATGTTCATCAGGGAAATTGGTCTATAGTTCTCCTTTTTAGTAGGGTCTTTGTCAGGTTTTAGAATCAAGGTAATGTTAGCTTCATAGAAAGAATTTGGAAGTTTTCATTCCATTTCTATTTTTTGGAACAGCTTCAAGAGAATAGGTGTTAACTTTTACTTAAATGTTTGGTAGAATTCCCCTGGAAAGCCATCTAGCCCTGGACTCTTGTTTTTTGGAAGATTTTTGATTACTAATTTGATTTCTTTACTAGTTATGTGTCTGTTCAAATTTTCTCTTTCTTCCTGTTTCAGTCATGGTAGTTTATCTGTTTCTAGGAATTTGTCCATTTCTTCCAGATTGCCCATTTATTGATGTATAATCTCATACTATTCTCTTATTATTGTTTTTATTTCTGCTGTGTTGGTTGTGATCTCTCCTCTTTCATTCTTCATTTTATTTATTTGGGTCCTTTCCTTTTTCTTTTTGATCAAACTGGCTGGTTGTTTATCAATTTTGTTAATTCTTTCAAAGAATCAGCTTCTGGTTTCATTGATCTCTTCTGCTGGGTTTTGTTTTGTTTTTGTTTTTTTGGTTTCGATAGCATTGATTTCTGCTCTAATCTTTATTATTTCCTGTCTTCTGCTGGCTTTGGGTTTATTTGCTGTTCTTTTTCCAGCTCTTTAAGGTGTAAGGTTAGGTTATGTATTTGAGACCTTTCTTCCTTCTTTAGGAAGGCCTGGATTGCTATATACCTCCCTCTTATAACTGCCTTTGCTGCATCCCAGAGGTTTTCATGTTATCATTTTCATTGGCTTCCATATACGTTTTAAGTTCTTCTTTAACTTCTTGATAAGCCAATTCATTCTTTAGTAAGATGTTCTTTAGTCTCTAAATATTTGTTATGTTTCCAATTTTTTTCTTGTGGTTGATTTCGAGTTTCATAGCGTTGTGGTCTGAAAATATGCATGGTATGATCTCAGTCTTTTTGTACTTATTGAGGGCTGATTTGTGTCCCAGCATGTGATCTATTCTGGAGACCGTTCCATGTGCACTGGAGAAGAATGTATATTCTGCCGCTATAGGATGAAATGTTCTGAATATATCTATTAAGTCCATCTGGCTCAGTGTGTCATTCAAAGCCACTGTTTCCTTGTTGATTTTCTGTTTAGATGATGTGTCCATTGTTGTAAGTGTGGTGTTGAAGTCCCCTGCTATTAATTATGGTATTATTATCAATGAGTTTATGTTTGTGATTAATTGATTTATATATTTGGATGCTCCACATTTGGAGCATAAATGTGTACAATTGTTAGGTCTTCTTGGTGGATAGACCGTTAATTATGATGTAATGCCCTTCTTCATCTCTTGTTACAGTCTTTATTTTATAGTCTAGATTGTCTGATATAAATATGGCTACTCCGGCTTTCTTTTGTCAACCATTAGCATGATAGATGGTTCTTCATCCCCTTACTTTCAATCTGAAGTTGTCTTTAGGTCTAAAGTGGGTCTCTTGTAAACAACATATAGATGGATCTTGTTTTCTTATCCATTCTGTTACCCTATGTCTTTTGATTAGAACATTTAGTCCATTGATGTTTAGAGTGAGTGCTGACAGATACGAGTTTATTACCTTTATGTTTCTTGTAGACTTGGAGTTTCTGGTGGTGTTCTCTGGTCCTTTCTAGTCTTTGTTGCTTTTGGTCTTTTTTTTTTCTTCATCTTTTCTCCCCTCAGAGATTCCCCTTTAAAATTTCTTGCAAGGCTGGTTTAGCGGTCACAAACTCCTGTGGTTATTGTTTGTCTGGGAAACTTTTAATCTTTCCTTCTATTTTGAATGACAGCCTTGCTGGATAAAGAATTCTTGGGTGCATGTTTTTCCAATTCAGCACATTGAATATGTCCTGACCCTCCTTCCTGGCCTGCCAAGTTTCTGTGGATAGGTCTGCTGCAAACCTGATCTGTCCTCTCTTGTAGGTCAAGGACTTTTTTCCCTTGTTGCTTTCATGATTCTTTCCTTACCTGAGTATTTTGTGAATTTGACTATGATATACCTGTTGATGGTCAGTTTTTGTTGAATCTTATGGGAGTCCTCTGTGCTTCTTGGATTTTGATGTCTGTGTCTCTCCCCAGGTTAGGAAAGTTTTCTGCTATGATTTGCTCACATAACCCTTCTACCCCTTTTTCTCTCTCTCCATCTTCTGGGACCATAGAGAAGTATTCTAATCTATTTTCGACCCCAGATAGTATTCTTATTTGGTAGAGTGCATTTTTAAGTTGGGTAATTGTCTTTGGGTGGGTACGATTTTGTCTGCCAGTATCCTGCCCTTGGGGGAGCCTCTTTTCTCCCTACTTGGTATGATCTGGTTGATTGTCAAACATGTTGTTATGCCCTCTCTCTAGACCTCCTAGCCACAGGGCTGAGCATGTGACCCAATCTGAGAAATCATATTGTTGCAACCTTGTGGATATAGTGATTGGTCCAGGGGTGGCATGTGATCCAAACAGGGCTAATGAGAGGTTTTGTGTTTGTTTTATTTTATTTTGGTTTTCCTGAAATTGATATGTGAACATTAGGAGAAAAAGTCTCTTTATGGTGAAGTAACTCACTGGGGAAAATGGGTGATAAGGCTGCCTCATGTCTTCTTGCCTGCCATGTGGCAGACAGCCTGTCTGAGAGCAGGGACCAGCAGTGCAGATATAGACAAAGAAAGGTGATAGATAGATAGATAGATAGATAGATAGATGTAGATAGATGACAGATAAATGAGAGAGAGAATAATGAGAACTTTCTGTCATCAGTGAGTTGAATTTCTTTGAGCCCTTGGATCCAGCCAACCTTAAAATTCCATTATTTAAGCTAAATAATTTTTACTTTTACTTAAGTTAGTTTTTAGTTAGTTTTGGTTAAATATAACCAAGAGCCAAGACTAACATACTTCTTCAGCTCCTTGGGGATGGTGGCCTTATCTCTGAGCACACTGCCTGTCATACACCTGCCCAGATCACTGAGTTATCTTTTCTTTCTTGTGTTCAGGGTATAGTTTTGCTGCCGTGAAAACTTCAGCTTCTTGGGGCGCCTGGGTGGCGCAGTCGGTTAAGCGTCCGACTTCAGCTCAGGTCATGATCTTGCGGTCCGTGAGTTCGAGCCCCGCGTCGGGCTCTGGGCTGATGGCTCAGAGCCTGGAGCCTGTTTCCGATTCTGTGTCTCCCTCTCTCTCTGCCCCTCCCCTGTTCATACTCTGTCTCTCTCTGTCTCAAAAATAAATAAACGTTAAAAAAAAGAAAAAGAAAACTTCAGCTTCCAACTCTGCATCCACGGTGATGATGGGCCAATCTCTTCTGGGGAAAAGAGGAGCCCAAAGCATTGTTTTGGTAATCCACATGAGGTGGAGCCTGTGATTTCTCTGACAGCTGATGGGGTCAGATGGGCAGGGCAGGCCCGGTTTTGATTAATACACCTATAAAATGGGATTCTGGGACTGACCTCCACTCAACTCAAGCAACACAAAGATAATTGACCTTTGGAAACTGCCTTTGTCAGTCTTTTTATTATTTTTATTGGAAAGTCCTGCAAACCAATTACATCTCACAATGGGCCTTTTATGGTGCTATTAGTTTAATGCAGCTTTCAGAGAAATTAGTCCTCAGGGAGCCTGAAATTCTAGGGGAAAAAAAAGCCCTCCATGAACTTATTTGACTTTTGGATTAGCGGGAAAGATGGATTGGTGGCATGATATCCCCTATAGTAACTTTTGACATTTTGAGCCAACTGACCAAGGTACCAAATTCCCATTTGGGGCCCCTGGCAACTGCCCCAAGCAGAAGGAAAAAATAAATTTAAAAGAGACAAGCTAGCTCTTTAAATACTTCAGTCTACAAATCAAAGAAGGTTTATTCCCCCTCAGTCTGAGGTTAAGGAAGAATAAAGTGAGAAAGTTGAAATAGAGTTCTGCTCAGAGGTCTGGGTTTTTCCAAACGTGCACTTACAGATGTCTGTCTCAGATCCTCACGTTGGCTTCTGCCCCTCTTTGCCCTGGCCACAGTTATTTGCAGAATGACAGTTCTGGGGCCACTGTCACAGGGCCAGGCTGTAGATCTGGGCTGAAGGAAAGGAGAAGCCATCTCAGTATGGTCACCTCGCCCTGGCCTGGGGATCAAGTGCTTGGGGGAAGCAGGCCCTGAAGAGCAGAGTGGGAGAAGAGAGAGAGACCTAGAAGGTGACAGAGGACCAGGGACTGGCAAGGTGTCCTTCCATTGCTCAGAGTCTGATCTGCAGGTTGGGTGGCCAGCTCATCCCTAGGACAGGGAAGGGGCATGGGAGCAGGTCCTTGAGGGCCAGAGGACCTCCCCATCAATCCAGCCCTCCCCGTGGAGACTCTGCCCCTGCCTGTCTCTGTGTCAGATGGTCCTTACCCAGGCTGCACGCAGGAGCGCACGACCCTTCTGTCCCCTATAGCTGAAGGACTTGCCCTGTGTTCTTGTTCTCTTTCCCTCCCAGTTACTACTTATTCTGGCTCTGACCTTGTCACGTGCTGAGGCCCACCCAACCAGGCCTCTTTTCTGCAAGCCCCTGCGATCCTCTGCCTGCGGGCTCCCTCTGGCTGTAGAAGCCCGCTTAGCCTGAGCAGGTGGGGCAGTGTACATGCTGGGCGCTACCTCACGTGGGAGCAGCCCCCAACTATTCATGTGAAGGTGTTGCTGGACAAATAACCTAGTTTCCTAACCCCTGAGGTGGGACTGCTCTGAGATGTGCCCCACATCTTTTCCTGGGATTCCTGGTACAACAAGCTCCAACTGCCCCAAATGGTAAACTTCTTTTTTTAATGTTTATTTCTGAGAGAGAGAGAGAGAGAGAGAGAGAGAGAGAGAGAGAGAATAGGGGAGGATCTGAGAGAGGGAGACACAGAATCTGAAACAGGCTCCAGGCTCTAAGCTGTCAATACAGAGCCTGATGTGGGGCTTGAACTTATGAGCCATGAGATCATGACCTGAGCTGAAGTTGGACGCTTAATCGACGGAGCCACCCAGGCATCCCCCAAATGGTAAACTTCTTATTAACACCTTCTTATTTGCTTCCTTCCTCTCTCTGTCTCAGCCCCCACCCCACTGCCGCTGATTCTCAGAGCCACTCCCCAAATCATTCTCACACCCAGCCTTGTCTCAGAGCCTGCCGCTGGGGCTTGCACCCTAAGCCAGACCCCCTGCCTCATTTCCTGTCTGCTCTGACTCTTACCTTGGGTCCAAGATCTGGCGTGGCTTGTCCCATGGTGTCATGGGCTTTTCTTGCTCCCTTACTTAACTGGAATTCATTCGACTTCTCAGGTCGTATCTGTCCTAGGCACCTCTGCTCCATGACCTGGCTCGACTACCAGGATGCTCCTCTGTTCCATGTGGCTGGTATTTCTCCTGGTTTTGACCCAGTCCTTGAGTGGAAAGAATGGAATCTCATTTTTAGGGGAGAAAAGAATAGAAAGAAAGAAATCCCGAAAGGGCCACACCTCGGGTATGAAATGTGGAGAATGCGTCTCTGGGAGAAGAACCGGGTGGATGGAGAGCTGCGTTCACCACCCACTGGGCGTGCCAGTCTCTGGTCCCAACACTTGAAATGGCAGGTGGATCGGCTTTAGTAGAAGTGGGACTGTGCCCTCCCTTTCCTTTCCCGTAACTGCTTCCTTTGGAAGCAGCAGCGTCTTGCTTGCAAAGCGGCAAATCCTGGCTGCAACCACTGCTTGTGTGTGACGTTGGGCGAGTCATTTAAGCTCACCATAGCTCCGTGTCTTCCTGAAAAATGAGGTTCCTCAGGCACACCTCATAGGATAGTTGCAAGGAGTAAATAAGAAAATGTGATGAAGTGCTTAGCAGGTTGTCTGGCACGTAGTGAGAGCTCCGTAAGTGCTAGCTGTTCGTATTAACCTGGCCCGTACTGCCTGGTTTTGTTCATTATCTTTTGATGTTTTATCTCCCGGCAGGAGGGAGGCATGTTGTAGCCCTCTTTCTTCCTCTTGGTGGCTAACATATGTGCATATAGTAAATATGTAAAAAGATGCATGGGTGGGGACCAGGTAGGGTAACATCCGAACCCTCTGATCCTTGCCTTTTTCTCCTAACCTCTCATGCTTCATCCACTGCAGAAACTTCCAGTTACATAGAAGACACGCTGGTCTTGGAGGCTTGTTGGAGTACCCACCTCTGCCATGGGGCCACCTGGGGGTTAGGGAGCGTGGAGAAGCAGTTCTAGCTGGGACTAGGGGTTCGGTTCCGTCCCTGGGCTCCTAAGGATGCAGCCGGGCTGTGGCGACACTGTTCCGTTAGCAGCCCCTCTTTACCATGCCTGAAACCTAAAGGCAGCGCAGGGGCTGGTCCCCCGGGGGAGAGGCCAGTGCAGCGGGCGGTATTTCGCAGTCTGAGGTGCAAAAGTATTTAGGCTGAACGAGTCACTTAAATAATGGCGTTATCTGCTGCTTCCCCTTCAGTGTTCCGGACAGATAAAGATAAAATAGCCGAGGTAATTGTGGAGATGGAGTGTCACTGGCAAATGATCTAAGCACAAAGACCATTTCCAGAGACAGATGGAGTGGAGGCTCCGGTAATTTTTCTTGAATCATGTTTAAAGCGGCACATTCTGAAAACCAATTCAGCAGGAGGGCCGCTCAGGGGGCCCCCGGGGCCACCTGAACTTTGAAAATATTAAAGTCCAGGGAAGTTGACCAGTTACACACACACACACACACACACACACACACACACACACACACAAAACACTTTCCCCAAGTAGCCTGGTGTAGAGGCAGCGGGTGAGGGCAGCTGGATGGTCACCCTGGAGAGTGCCACCCACACAGCACCAGGTGCCAGGTGCCGAAGTGTTAATTACCGCTGAATCTGCAACTCTTGCTGCTCTCTGGGCTTGGCTGGCTTCCAGGGCGAGGAGAAACCACTGGGAAGAGATGGGTGGGGTGAGCCGAGCGCCTTGGGAGACTTCCTCCTTCGTGATTCGGTTTGCTCGGAGGCATCGGGGCAATGGATTCTAGGAATCGGGCACTGAATTTGAACGTGTGGGCAGAGTCCTTGGGCCCAATGCCAGCCCCGAGATGGGGAGGGAGCAGATTCCCTCGACTCACTCTCACCCTGCTAATGAAGGAAGTAATGGGCTCTGAAGGTAAAATCACAACTTCTTACGGAGCACTCTGCAGCCATTCAAAACCATGTTGTAGAAAACTAACGACTCGGAGGAAGGTTCGTGATATATTGCTAAGGGAAAAAAGTAGACCACAAAACAGCACGCAGGTGTGCTCTAGGTATTTGTTTTAAAAATTACAGATAGGCACACATATGCAAAGAAAAATGACTGAAGAGACAGCTGAGGCATTATGTTATTTAAATTTGTTTGTTTGTTTGCCTTTTGAGTCTTTCTACATTTTCCGATCTTTCTACAATGGGCATGTGTTTCTCCTGTAATCAGCAAAAGAGATACTAAAATCATGTATTACAGTCGTGTAGTATTTATAGTTTTCAAAGTTTTTTTTTGCGTACACACTTTCCTTGGATCTTCATAACAGTTCTGTGAATTCGGTGGAACAGTTTATTTCTGTTTTACGGATGAGGAAACTGAGGCTCAGAGCAAATCGAGGGCTTGAATAATGCATTGTCCAGCACGTAAGTCACTGAACTGGGGTTTGAACCCTGATCTCTTGTATTCTGGCTGTCGAGTTCTTTCCGCTACATATTAGGCATTTGGACACAGGACCATCAGCAGTATCTGCCACCTCATAATTGAGATGCTAGGTCATGTCACATCCCCAAGAATGTCCTGCTCCCCTAGATAAGACCAGCTTCCTTTGTTATGTGTTCTCAGGTCTGGTTTCATTTTTTTCTATACCGTCCAATAAGGTAGCTACTAGCCACCTATGGTTATTTCAATTTGAATTTAAGATAATAAAAATTGAATAAAATGAAACATTTGGTTTTTCAGTCACGTTAGTGACGTCCTAAGTGCACACTAGCCTATGTGGCTATGCTGTATTTACATATGTCCATCAACACAGGAAGGTCTGGCAGGGCTCTTCTGGACTGTTTATCTCCCTTCATGGTTACACATTGGTTTGTTCAGTTATTTTTGGATTCGTGTCTGGTCCCCGCACTATACTGAAGTCCATGAGGGCAAGGACTTCACCACTGATTTGCTTTCCTCTGAATTCACAATGCCCAGGCCAGTCTTGATATAAAGAACTTGCTCAATAAACGTCTGTTGAATGCCCCCCACTGCTTTAGGATGAAGTACAGACATGCCTTACCCTGGCTTCTCAGGCCCTGTGTAAAGTGGTGTGTTCTCCCTCACCAAACTCTCTCCAAACCTTCACCTTCTTGTCTCCAACCATCCGGTTGCCCCAGATCTCTCTCTGTTCCTTGGATGTCCCATTCCGTCTGGTCACTGAGTCGTCACAACGCTGTTTCCTCTGCCTGCAGTCTCCCCACACCACCCCCCCTCCACTTCTCCTGGATGACTCTTTGTCATCCTTCGTGTCTAAGGGTTAAAGATTGAATGTCTCTTCCTCCAGGAAGCCTTCCAGATGCTCCGCCTGTGTATATTCATAGCACCCTGACACCCCCCCCCCCCACCAACCCCCACTTAGCATGCTGTAGTGTAATAGTCTCTTAAGGTCTTTATCTCTCCAGCTAGATTGTTAGCTCTATGGGACAGAGGCTGTGTCTTTTTTATTCTGCATCATATCCTCTTGTGCCTAGATCAGTGCCTGGCACAAAGTAATCGTTTGATCAACAAATGCTTATTAGCAACCCATTGTGCCAGGAGCATGTCGGACACTGGACTTAAGTTAGTGGACAAAAGGGACATAGTTCTGACCTTGAAGGTTTCCCCAGTCTTTAGAACCCTGCAAATGTGTGTTGAATGAGTAAAAGACCGAGGCTGTGTTTGATGAGACTGGCCTATGGCTCCAGCTGCAGGGACAGTGTGCCAGGCCAGGGCTCTTTGATGGGGAGGTTCTGGCTGTGGGCAGTCATTTTCCCAGGGCCTGTCTTGGGTTTCAGGTGAGGTGTGGGGGTTTGAGAAGGATGCCCTCACACTCGCTCCTCTGTGTTGCTCTCTTGTCTCTCCATCTCTCTCTCATTCACTCTCTCTCTCTCTCTCTCTGCATTTCTGGAGCTTCTACTTTGTTTTAAATCTGTGTTAAAGTACTCTTAGCACCCCACCCCCTAGGCTATTAAAACTGCCTGGGCTTGGTTGCTTTTTCAAATCATCCCAGGTCTTTTCTCTTGCTTGGTGAAACAAAAACAAAATTATTCTAGTGGAACATTTTACGTTAGATGCAATCTAAGAAAACAGCGCACAGCGCGGAGGGCTCATTTGGAAGCGACCAGGGCTTGGAGGGGCAGGTGGGGAGGGGGAAGCAGACAGCATATTCTCCGCAGGGCGGTGGGGGAGGGGGGTGGGATCTAAGGGTAGAAATGTCTCCAGGAGCTGGGGTGGCACTGGCATAAGTCACAACACAAATTGATGACCCTTTTTAGTGGTTTTAGCCCCCTGGGATAGAATTTTTATTTTAGTCCAGAATTATGCAGCTCTTTAGCCAGAAGCCTCTCTCCCTATCTCCTTTTATCTTCCCATCCCTCCTGCTTTTAGCGTTTTTCCCTCTACTTCAAGTTTTTAGTGCATGCCTGGCCCCAGCCAGGGCCTCCACTTCCTCTGACACCCACCCACCATGCGACTTTGGGTGGTAAATGAACAGCCCCAGCAGGAGACAGAGACTTCTAGCTCTTCTCCTTCTTCCTGCTGAGGCCTGGGGGCTGGGAGTTTTCAGCTCAGCCTGTTTTTGTTTTTGTTTTGTTTTTTTTAAGTTTTTATATAAATCCCAGTTAGTTAACATACAGTGTAGTATTGGTTTCAGGTGTGCAATATAGTGATTCCACACTTCCATACAACACCGGGTGCCCATCACAAGTGCCCTCGTTAAACCCTTCACCTATTTCACCCATCCCCCTGCCTCTCCTCTGGTCACCATCGCTTTGTTCTCTATAGTTATGAGTCTTGGTTTGTCTCTCTTTTGTTTCCTTTTGCTCATTTGTTTTGTTACTTAAATTCCCCACAGGAGGGAAATCCTATGATATTTATCTTTCTCTGACTGACTTATTTAGCTTAGCAAAAAATGTCACTGCAAATGGCAAGATTTCGTTCTTTTTTTTTGGCTGAGTAATATTCCATTGTATACATATATATATATATATATATATATATATATGCCACATCTTCTTTATCTGTTCATCAGTTGAGAGATACCTGGGCTGCTTCCATAGTTTGGCTGTTGTAGATAATGGTGCTGCAAACATCGAGGTGCACGTATCCCTTTGAATTAGTGTTTTTGTATCCTTTGGGTAAATACCTAGTAGTGCAATTACTGGGTCATAGGGTGGTTCTATTTTTAACTTTCTGAGGCCCCTCCATACTGTTTCCCAGAGTGGCTGCACCAGTTGGCATTCCCACAAGGAGCTCAGCCTGTTTCTGGTGGACTAGCTCTGAACTATGGCCCAGGCGCCTGGGGTCATCAGGCAGCTCTACTCCCAGCTGAGCCAGACGGTCGTGACTCTGCATTATGACAAAGTCATGCCAAAGCGAATCTCTGAGTCCCGCTCCTCCAACTGTCCCGAGTCACAAGAGGAGAAACTGAAGTCCAGAGAGGTGAGAGGGGAGGATGAATTCACACACCCCAGGTGCCAGACTCCTGACCCAGGGCTCTTTTCCTACTGGAAAAGCCTGCAGGGCAAAGCACCCGTCCTTTTTCTTGTGGCACCATGCTGGGGACTTCGTGGGATCCCTTGCTATTTGCTTTTCTCACAGAATATAAGGCTGATGCAGGGGTAAGTGAATGGCCCTGGCCTAGATGTCGCAGACACCGTGGGGCCAGGCCCGTAGTGCAAAGCAATAAGGAATGGTCAGGACTTTGGTTGACTGGAGACTGCTCACCTCAACTGAAAGAGGCAGTGGCTACAGAGTGCCAGCGTCTTGTTGATCCAGAGGAAGGAGAGCCCAGTGTGGCCCGATGTCTGACTTTTCAAGAGGCACTAGAATTCTGGACTTCTTAAAATTTGATTGGCTATATTAAAATATGAAACCCTGAGTGGGTCAGACAAAGATTCTTGTGTGACCTGAGTTCAGGCTATTCTTTTTTTTTGGCTTATTTATTTATTTATTTATTTATTGAGAGAGACAGACTGCACAAGCAAGTGGGGGAGGGGCAGAGAGAGAAGGAGAGAGAAAGACTCCCAAGCATGCTCCGAGCTGTCAGCACAGAACCCGATGTGGGGCTTGAACTCACAAATGGTGAGATCATGACCTGAGCTGAACCGAAGAGTCAGACAGTTAACCGACTGAGTCCCCCCTGGGCGCCCTGAGATGAGGCTTTCCTTATATGAACCGAGTGCAGCCTCTCCTCTAGGCACGTTGACCGATCTGGGGGGTTGGCAGTGGACAGAGTGGTAGAGATAAAACATGCAAAGTGCTGAGATGGTCACTGATGAACATCAGCCGGCTCCCCAGCACTTGCTAGCACTTATTTATTTATTTTGAGAGAGACAGAGACAGCAAGAGTTAGGGAGGGGAGGAGAGAGAGAGAGAGAAGTCCCAAGCAGGCTCCGTGCTGTCAGCGTAGAGCTGGATGCGGGGCTTCAACTCACGAACGGTGAGATCATGACCTGAGCTAGGGAGCGGGCTGTTGTTCATCAGTGACCATCTCAGCACTTTGCACCCTTTATCTCTACCACTCTGTCCGCTGCCAACCACCACCCCACCACCCCCACCCAGATTGGTAGACGTGCCTAGAGGAGAGGCTGCACTTGGTCCACCTAAGGATAGCCTGATCTCGGGGCTCCCGGAGGGCTCAGTCGGTTTCCTGCTGCTTTCCTCGAACAGCTTCTTTATAAAGGGAAAGAAATTGTACGAGGAGAATGCTGCGGAGTTTCTGTTTTAAGAGTGGAGGGCTAAGATTCATACTGGTGGAACTTTCTCTCCTATGCAGACAGCAAGGGCTGAGGAAGGATCTTGCTGTAGGAACTGACAGAATCCCAAGTCCAGTTGAATAATAATAATAATAAAAAAAAACCCCTGCCACTGAATGCTTACCATGTGCCAGGCATTACATGTCAGGCCATCTGATTCTCAAAATGACCATATGGGGTTATTTATCTTTTTTTTTTTAAATGGATGAAGAAATTGAAGCTCAGAGAGGTTAAGTAACTTGCCCAAGGATGCTCAGTAAGTGGATTTCTCTAACACTGTGCTTTCCTTTCCAAAGAGTTACCCCCTAAGGCACATGCATACATGCACATAAGCACCCCGACTCTATAGAAAGATACATAAGATTTAGAAATTTATCTCAAGGCTCCTATTAAAAAAGTGACTTTCATATCTTGCACAGTTTTTCATTAGTGAAAACTGCCTTTGGATGAGCTCACCTTTCCCATGAACTTCAGTTTATTGGCTTGGCAAAGGTGTCAGTGAGGGTTTAGTTGTGGTTTATTTCCCAGCTCTTGGAAAAGTGATCGGCCCGGGAAACAACCCAGCCTGTCTCTGTGGCAGCCAGCAAGCTGGCAGCAGGAAGCACTGAACAAAAGTCGGCTCCTTTTCCTTTCTTCCTGTTCCCTTTGGCCCTAAGCCAGGCTTTCTGCTCTCACTCCTGTCCCTTCCCTCCAGGATGGAATAGGACTGGCCCACTGCACCTGCCCTTCCCCTCCACCCCACCCCCTACCCCGCTCTCTGTCCCTTCTTCAACTTCGGCCACAGGGTCAGGTGCATGCTGGGAACTTCACACCCACTTGCCTGGGAGTTTGGTTAGAGTCAGTGTATGATCTGAAACTCAGAATATCTTTTATATTTCTGTGAGTGAGGTACATTTTTTTTTAAAGCAAAATCAATTTATCTTACAGATCATATATTTGCTAGGAACATAAGTCCCTGCAGTTGGCTTAAGAAAGGGTAAGAATAAGTCTACGGGCCTGCTGGAGTCCAAGTAAAGTCTGGACAATGAGGCCACAGGAGAGGTGGGACCAGGCTGCTCCCAGGCCAACGGTAGCAGCAGCGTGCCCTGACCTTGCATTAGTGCTTCGCCATTAGTGTGATTCAGCTAAGCTCCACTCTGACCTACTCTCATCGGTGGCTCCATCTCAAAGTTTCCATTTCAAATTCCCAGAAGTGGCAAAACAAAGGGCATCACATGGGCAAGATGGCCATTACTGATTGAATCAGCCATGGACAGGGTGCTCCCAAAATGTTTTGTGCCCCCTATCATTTTACTGCAATACTATTATTACAGCTAAGATTAGATCAGAATGCCCAGAAGGGGTGAAGTCATCCCTTTTAATACTCATCCTCAAATGCCTGTGCTGTAAATTTTTAAAATTAAAAAACATTTAATTAAAAAAAAATCACAATATGTACTTGCTGGTACTAAAGCCAAGTGATCCTTCCTCCATGGGGTAAAAAAATGAACACGGGAGGAAATCAGAGGGCAGGAAGTCAGATTTCTAACCTGTCAAGAACAGATGATATCAGGGGTTAGATGTCCACTCAGATCCTGGACTGTCCTAATTTTTTTTTTGGGGGGGGGAGAAAATGATAACAATGTACAGTGAGGGACATTTCTGCAGCCAGTCACTGAAATTGGAATAGTAATATCCCCATTCTGAAGGAGCAAGAACATTCAGGAAAGCGACTGGCACATAATAGATGTTCAGTAAATGGGAACTGTGACCATCAACTCCTGGAGGCAGAGCCCAGCATTTACATAGGACTGAATGCAAAATAAAGTTGTTAACGGAATAACTGATAACCCACCATGGCCCACTGAGAGCAGAAAGTGGCTTGCACGGAATGGACTTGGTGAATAACAGAGAGACAGTCTGGATTGGCAGAAAGTTGGAAAGGAATGACCATGGTAGCTCTTCAAAAACACTAGTGAGAGATGCATAATGGATATGCTAAGGAAGGAGAGAAAATGGAATCGTATGAAATGCTCAATTCAAACCACAAGAGACAGAAAAAGAGTGGAAGATAAAAACAGGAACAAAGAACAAGGGGAACAAATAGGAGACAGTAACAGATGCGATAAATATTAACCCACCTATGTCAATAATCACTTTGGACATCAGTGGTCTCAAAGAACCAATGAAAAGACAGAGATTGTTGCAGTAATGCATAATCAAGACCCAACTATATGTTGTCTACAAGAAAATTACTTTAGATATAAAGATGCATATCGATTAAAAATGGATAGAGGAGGAGCACCTGGGCAGCTCAGCCTGTTAAGTGTCAGACCCTTGATTGCGGCTCAGGTCATGATCTCATGCTTTGAGAGATTGAGCCCCGTGTCTGGCTTTGCACTGGTAGCACGGAGCCTGCTTGGGTTCTCTCTCTCTCCCTCTCTCTCTGCTCCTCCCCTGCTCACATGCACACGCACACACCCTCTCTCTCTCAAGATAAATAAATTTTAAAAAATGGATAGAGGAAAATACACTGTGCTAACAATAATCAAAAGAAAGCAAGAACAGCTACATTAATCTCAGAGCAGATTTCAAACTAAGGTTACCAAGGATAATGATGGGTAATGATGATGGTGAGTTCGAAAACCGTCAATGTGTCTCCAAATGCAGAACTTCAGAAAAGCCTTCTCAAAAAATCCAAAATGGCCATTTTACAAAAATCTGAAATCACAGAGAGCATCCCCAGGAGGCCACCAGGCCAAGTTTTCCGTCTCTTGGGGCGATAGGGCAGGTGGGTGTGGGGATTGAGCAGTCTGGACAAGGCTCCATGGAAGGCTCAGAGGTATTCCAGACCAGGAGGATCAGATCCTTCTGGGCATCTGCCCACTCTCCTGGGAGCTTGGAGAAGACAGACTCCTTCAGGAAGACATGCTTCTGGGACCCTCCTTTCCCTGGTCGAGAAGGGCTGTAGGGGCAGGGTTAGGGGCTGAGCCCAAGGTTCTGCTTTGTTCGCAGGGAGTCACAGGTGGGCCTGAAGGGGGCAGGGGCCAAGTCTAGCTCTTCTGACCCAGGGGTTTCTGTAGCACAGGGCAGGGGTCGGGGGGAGAGGGCATCCCATTCCTGATCGCTCCTGTACCTGAATCAGTATGGCCTTTTCAACCGGCGCAAGGAAGGATAAGCATAGCTCCTTTGGGGACAGAGCTACCCTCAAACCTCAGCTCTACCTCTGAATTATCTACATGACCTTGTGCATGTTCTCCTCCGAGTCTGTTTTCCTCATGTGTAAAATGGAAATAGTAACATAAGGTTGGGGTACTTGGTAAGTGCATGGCAAACACCTGCCATTGTTATTAACCACTAAACCTCGCCAGAGCAGAAACCACGTCTCTTTCCTCAGCTGATCTCTCTAGGGCAGCTTGGCTCTGCATGGGCTCTCTGGCTTGATGGGCTGAAGGACGTCCACATGTTGGTCTCCAGACCTCAAATATATTCACTCAGCTCTGCTCGCCGGTGAGCTCACCCATCAAGCTTCTAGTGTCATGATGAGGACCCCAGATTCTAGAGTTGGAATGTCTGGGTCTTAATCCCAGTTCTGCTACTCAATAGCTGTATGACCTGAGGCATATTATTTAATCTCTTTGTGCTTCTGTTCCTTCATCAGTTAAAAAAACAAAACAAAACAAAACAATAGCAACATTCTCACTTTTTATCATTCTTGCCAGGAGTGAATGAATTCATACGTGTAAGATACTGAGAAAGGTATCTGGTGCTTTGAGATCTGCCCGTCTCCTCCCAAGGACAGAGGTAGGTTGGGTGCTGAGGGGGCAGCTGGGGAGTAAGGTCCTTTCTCTGGAGCCTGCTTCCCTTCAGACCTGCCCCTGCAGTTGATCGAGGGTCCCAGCTATAGGCCAGAGTCCTAGAAGAGGTGGCTGGCTCTTGGGGCTCAGGTGGAGCACGGAGAGGGTGGAGAGGGTGTGGACTGCCCTTCACCGGCCCAGTGGGTGTTTGCTCAGCCTTCCAACTTCCCATCCAGATTCCCTTCCAGAATCCCGTCCAGATTCCCTTCCAGGTGCGAGGGGAGCACAGTTGGCTAATTAAGCTGAAAGCAGCATGAAGGTGCCAGGGAAGAAGTGAAGACATCTGTTCCCCTCTGATCATCAACTGGTTCCTTCTTTATAAGAATGGGCCCCTCCTCCCAGCTGAAGACCAGTGGGAGGGACATAGGGAGGGCAGTCAGGGAAACAATGATGAGAGATTTTCTCCTGTGAGTGCTTTCCAGGGCCGGGCTTTTACCTAACGTTGACCTTTGGTGGAGTTGCTCCCATTTCCAATTGAAGATAGCATACAGACCTGATTTCCTTTGACCTCAGTTGACACGATTTGCTCTATCCCTCCTCCTCCCCTGCCTTCCTTTATTTTTATCATGTAAGGAGAGCTGCTTCTCTTGCTTCCCAATGGGGAACTCAAGGCCATGGTCTGAATTATTAAGGGTGATAAGCGATATAAAATTTGGACAAAACCCCTCCTGTACTTGGGTAACTGAAGCCAGCATAGTTCATTCTGATGAAAGCGTCACTCAGCTCCTCTCAGGGACAACTGATGTAAAAACCCAAGGAAGTTCGAAGTCATTTGTTTCTTTGGTCTGTAGTGAAGTCAGAGATGGGACACAGGTCCATCAACCTTCAGGGAGTCCCCAGCCCCCTTCCAGCACCCCCCTGAGGACAGAAAGAGGAGGTGAGAGGAAAAGTAACTGAGGCGCCTATATTGAATGCTTATTCGGTACCATTCAGGGAGCAGTGAGTTCTCTATCTTCCTGTTTGTATTATTGTTCATAATAGAAGTTAATATTGACAGGGTGTTGTTCTAAGTTCCTTTTCTTTCGCTTATGTTTATATCCTCTGCAGTGCACAGGATAATGGACTCAGAGTCGTGTCCTGAACTCAGGTCTCTGATCCAAGCCCATGTCATTATCACCTGCTATACTGTGTTTGCTGTTTTATGTGTTTTAAACAGGTTAGTTGTCCTAGACCTCATACTGAAGGCTGTCACCCCCGTCTTCATTTATAGGCTAGGAAACTCGGTAAGGCCCAGGAAGGTGAACTCTATCAGTAGCAGGTACAGAATACAGTTACTGCAGGCTCCTGCTGCTGTTACTAAGGTAATATCCATACTCACTGAAGACTGGGAATTTGCTTTAGTTTCAGCTACTCAGTGAAAGCACCATTGTGACTGTTTGGTTCACTGTTGTGTCCTCAGTACCAAAAGCAGTTGCTTGGCTGAACAACTACCTGTGGAATGGGTGAATTCCACAACCGCCTCCTTTCTGCTTCTCCTTGCACAGATTGTAATCTGTGGGCAGAGCTGTTCAGGCAGGAAGGCTCTGTGTCCTCCAAGATTCTCCTCACGGGGCAGCTTCCAGACCTGCCTTTCACTGCCTATGAATTTTAGCCTTCAGAAATACATGGAAACCACTATAATTTTTTTTTTAATTTGTTTTTGAGAGAGAGAGAGAGTGTGTGTGTGCTTGCGTGAGCATGAGAGGGGGAGGGGCAGAGAGAGAGGGAGACAGAGTCTGAAGCAGGCTCCAGGCTCTGACCTGTCAGCACAGAGCCCAGTGCCGAGTTTGAACTCACGAACCTTGAGATCATGACCTGAGCTGAAGTCGGACACTTAACTGATTGAGCCACCCAGGCGCCCCAGAAACCACTATAATTTAACGTTTCCACCAGGGTCCAGAAACTGTGCGAATATATCAAATTGAAATCAGTTTTCCACCACTGGCAGGCTTCTGTGATGTCCTCAGTCACAACACATCAAAAGAAAGGTGTGTTATATGAAATGAAAAAGAAACATTTTGTTCTCTGAATCACTGGTATCCACCACACCCTACCTGTAGGAAAAGGGACATTGTTGTTTGTTTCAGGGGTCCCTGATGCTCTGTTAGTGGCTGTTTTGACATTGGGGGACCTGCTCCAGTTCTTCGTTTCCAACAGCCATCTCTCTCTGCCTGCCGGCGTATTCTCTGTGCTCTTGGCAAATCTGGGAAATAACTGAGGAGCTTAAATGCTCTCCTTGTGGCCTGAGCAGGGTATTAGGTTCTTTCAGCTGTCTTCTCGAATGGGGTGGTGGAATCAGACACTCTTGGTTTATACTTCTAGCTCAGTCACGAGCTAGGTGAGCTTGGGGAAGTCGTTAAGCCATTCTTATTTAAAACTGAGAAGGGGCGCCTGGGTGGCGCAGTCGGTTAAGCGTCCGACTTCAGCCAGGTCACGATCTCGCGGTCCGTGAGTTCGAGCCCCGCGTCAGGCTCTGGACTGATGGCTCAGAGCCTGGAGCCTGCTTCCGATTCTGTGTCTCCCTCTCTCTCTGCCCCTCCCCCGTTCATGCTCTGTCTCTCTCTGTCCCAAAAATAAATAAATGTTGAAAAAAAATAAGCTTTAAAACTGAGAAGAAGATCCTGAAATCTAACCCTTAAAATTGCTAGATAAAGACAAAGAGAAAATCAGGGCCCCTGGGTGGCTCAGTCAGACAAGCAGATGAGCGTTTGACTTTGCCTCAGGTCATGATCTCACCGGTCATGGGTTTGAGCCCCATGTCAGGCTCTGTGCTGACAGCTCAGAGCCTGGAGCCTGCTTCGGATTCTGTGTCTCCCTCTCTTGCTGCCCCTCCCCTGCTGTCTCTCTCTCTCTCTCTCTCTCTCAAAAATAAATAAACATTAAAAAAAAAAAAAAGACAAAGAGTAAAAATATATTCTGCTTTTCCACGGCTGAACTCCAACTGTAGCGGATACTGAGCATGTACCTGGAGCTGGGGAATGGTGTTTGCGAGTGTAGTTCTAATCCTAAAGCCTTGTGCTCTATTTTAAACATTCCTGCAGAGTTTGCATTGTATACCTTAATATGCCCATGCTCGGTTTGATATAAAACAGTGCTCTCTGCTCCCACATCTCTGGATAGAGAATCACCATTTCAGGATGATAGCATATCCTGTGCCTCCTGCAACACTCAAGGACCTTTGGTATCATTTGCCTGTCCCCACTCTGCTTCCATTTCAAGGGCATGACCACAGGGCCTGGTGCCTTAGCAAGACCTCTTTATTTTTCAGTTCTTTTTAAAATCACATAGTTCAAGTTTTTAAATATTTACTTTTGAGAGAGAGAGAGAAAGAGAGAGAGCAAGTGGCGGATGGGCAGAGAGAGAGGATCCGAGGGAGGTTCTGCACTGTGCATGCAGAGGCCACAACGTCGGGCTCGAACTCACAAACTGTGAGATCATGAGCTGAGCCAAAATCAAGAGCCAGAGGTTTAGCCCCGATTGAGCCACCCAGGCGCCCCTAATTCAAGTTTTTTAATTGTGCTTTTTTTTTTTAAAATTGAAGTACAGTCGACCCACAATGTTGCATTAGTTGCAGGTGTACAACATAATGATTAGACAGTTCCGTATGTTATGCCATGTAGCTGAGTACCATGTGGCTGTCATCCGTCACCATATGGCGCTATCGCAAGACATTTGACCGTGTTCCCCATGCTGCACCTTTCATCCCCCTGGCATATTCATTCCATAGCCAAGAGCCTGCGCCTCCCACTTGCCTTCACTCCCTTTTGCCCATCCCTCCACCCCCTCCCCACTGGCAACCACCAGTGTGCTCTCTGTACGTATGGGTCTGTTTCTGGGTAAGGCCTCTTTAATGTGGCTTGAAAATAGTCTCTGGAATAAAGGCTGAAGAGGTCAGTAGATCAAGGGCTCTTTGGAGAACACCTGTTTGCCCCCAGACCTGCTGCCCCTCTGTTTTGCTGTGGTTCTACCCCCACCCCTCGGGGCCAGGCACTGGCTGCTTATTGAGTTTGTCAGCATTTCCCCCATGGTTCTCAGACTGACTAATTAGCCTACCCTGCCTGATTGCTGCAGCCACAGGGCACTGCCAGGGCAGCACTTTTCCACATGGCATCTGCTAAGAGAATGCAGGGCTGAGCCTTTAACCCTATCCCGTCTACGTTGTGCGGGTACTTATGAGCTCGCATGGAGATGGATATGGGGGTCTGCCCCCATGAGCTTGAGGGCTAGGGGTTGTGAGTTCTGCTCTAAGAGCCGGTAGATATTTCTCTGGATGGTCAGAGATTGTCAGAACACGGGACAGACTGAAGGTAGAAATTCTCACCATTATTGAGGATAATTTAGGGGAAGAGTGGCATCAGGTAACTGAAACTATTATCCTCATTTTGATGCAAATTTTACAATCTTTTTTTATTTTTAATTTTTTTTAATTTTTAATTTTTTAATTTTTTATTTTATTTTATTTTATTTTTTGCCATCTGGCTTGGCCTTTTGGTTTGAAAGAGATCTGGATCAGTAAAAAAAAAAAAAAAAAGGTCAGACTGAGGATCACATAGTTCTTTCTTCCTCTCTCTTAGATTTACTATATGTTTCCTCAGGCTGTTGCAGCCTGAGATTAAAGGTGGGTCATGTCACCAGTAATCTCCCATGCTTTCTTAGCTCATGCTCCTTCTTGCGAACGCAGGACCCTGATCCTTGCTACAGCCCCTCAAGCATTCGTGCATGTACCCAGGGAGTTTCCCGTGAAGCCCATGGGCAAATCTGGTCAGCTGCTACAGGTTTCTGCTGGGCACTGCTGTCCATGGGCCAGCTGTGCATTTCTACCTGTGTTGGACATTGCCACGGCCACAGGGCACTATGCCTTCTCTCCACCTCCACCACCTTCCGCCACAGAGCACCACAGTCTCTCTCCGTGAACACCTGCCTTCCCACTGAGGCACCACTGATACCCTGGAACTTTTGAGGTGCTAACACATGGCAGTTAGCAGCACAGCTAGAGGGAATAGCTGTCTTTGTGCTTCCTCAAGCCTCCCCACCTTCAGTTGCAGGCAGAAGGTTCTTTCATTTTTTATTTAAGGTCCTCTTTCCCTGGGGGAACAGGATAGTGTGAGGTTAGAATCTGGGTAATGGGTTCAAACTGATTAGGGTTTGAAGCCTGGTTCTCCTGCTCAGTAGTTGTCTGTGCTAGAGAAAGTTCTTTGCTTCTTTGAACTTTAACATGTTTATTTGTGAAATAGAACTAAAACAGCAGTACCCAATTCAGGTTTAGAGGCTAAATGAGCTAATGCATGCAAAACTACACTTACGTTGTAATGCTCTATAATGTTAGCTGATATTAATTAGCTAATAGGGCCCAAGTGATACCGCACAGGACAGGGCCAAGTGACAGATTGTGCACTATCCACAGAACCATGCCTCCTCTCTCACCTTGAGGACGTGACATTGGGTCCAACTTTTCCTCATCTCCTTCTTTCCTTAGGAATTTCACTGCTGGAAGCTCCTCAGTCCTTACAACAATTTCCTAAAGGGGATCACCAATTCATCAGACATTCTAAAACATGTTTGAGTCCCACAGGTGATACAGCTTAGGCTCAACATAGGTCCACACTCCCTTATCGTCTGATTGTATCTATCTATCCATTTAAGCAAACGGGTATTTATATGTTGCCATTGGCTGTATTTATGTGTGTGTGTACAGCAAATTGCTACACACACACACACACACACACACACACACTTAATTACAGCTACTCAGTTCTTTGATGTTATGGCTTGAAAATCTCCCCTGTGAACAGAATTGTTTACTAGGCTCTGCTCTATGAGAAGAGGGCAGTGATGAATTTGGTTCCCCTATGCTCAAGAAGACTTATCTGAATGGGACATCAGAAGACATGGACTTGCCTCATGGAAGGCCTCATCTGATAACAAAGGCATGATATTGCATCTTGGAAGACAGAAGTTTTCCAGAACAACCTGCAAGAGCCACTGTGAATACACTGATGTTCTCTGAAAGCTGGAGTCTCCAGCAGACCCACTTGGCTCCAACTTTCCTGGCAATGAGTACAGGCTCTTTCCTTCCATCCCTCACCTCCTCTGTCATATGACAGAACGTTCTACCATCTAAATGTCCTGTGTTGCTATTGAAGGAAATCTTCTCAGGTTAATAATAAACCCAGATGGGTTTAGGGTATGGGATTTGGGTATCTCTTGGGGTTACTTGTGTTTTGAAATCTTCAGCAGTGCTTGGGTATGGGAAGTAAACACTCCCTTGAATCTCTCCTTATACCTTCTGCTCATCCTTGCCTGAATTTCAGGTGCTATTCTACCTGCAGAGGCTGACAGTTCTAAGTGAAGTCTGATCTGAGTGAGGACTGGTCCAGAGAAGTGATCATGTCTTCTATAACACATTTTCCAGCCCCTTTTCCACACCTGATTGGTGATGTATGGCTGCTTGATACTCTCCCCTATAGACATTCTAGATCTGATGGGCTATGGCATGTCCCCATTTCTCTTGATATTACATGTCCTTCTACTCCTTCTCTGCTACTCAGAGAAGCACATGGGTAGATGTTATGAAGGATCCTTGGGAAAATCCTATAAAGGATTTGAAATCCTTGGGAATGGCCATGTGATGGATTTTCCCCTTTCTAAAGGGTATGGAATATACTAATAAATTATTGCCATTGTTCTTAAGGTAGGCCAAGGCCACTGCATCCTATAAGTTATGTGCCTATCTTCTTTGAGGGAGAATATAGAACTTCTACACACCCTGTGCGTGGGGCTTCATATTTAGGCAAATTTTTACACAAATACACACATGAGCATGCATACCCATCTTCAAATAGATAAGAAAAAGCGGTCCCTTTGTGCTTTTTAAATAAAGCATAATGTTGTCATGTAACTTTGCTATGGGCTTGAATTTCATCTGGGGGCCCATAATCTTTTCCCAGGGTCCCCAAATCGACAGGAGTTGGGCATTTGACTATTGTATGAATCAGACTGTGATAAGACATTAGGGATGGTACACATTCCACATCTAAAGTTAGAATCAAACCTTAAAAACTGCTTGCCAAAATGTGTACAGGTTCTTCTGAGCGCGAAATGCTACACTCGTGGACCCTCACCTCGCCCCACTGCAGGGCACTCCTGGCCTCTGCCCTTGAGCTCTTCCTTCTTTGCTCCCTTTGTGCTGGTGTCCCCAGGGTTCTGGCTCTTTCACCCTATTATCCGACACCCTCACCTCATTGTTCAATCAGGTTCGAGCTCTTCAAATGCTGGAGCAGGTAGCCGTGGCCTTAAATTTCTGCTCCACCAATTCCTGGCTCTATGACCTGGCTGTTTAAATTCTCTGAACTTCAGTTTCCTGATCTGTAAAACTGGAATAGTAATGCCTTCTTTATGGGCTAAGGATAAAATGGTAATATAGGGCACTTAACACAGAGTCTAGTATATGACATGGGTTTAGTAAATGCTAGTTATTTTTAGTGTTGTTTTAAATATTTAACATCCATGCATTCATCTGTCATTATCCTCTGTGGCTGTACATCCCTGTTTGCTGACACGGAGTAGGAGCACAGCATGTGTGAGCAGAATGACTCAAGTCAAAGTGAATGAATTCCTCCTTAGGTCATGGGACATCGTAGGAGTCAGCGCTCTCCCTGCTTAGGGTGAAGGCAGGACCCAGGAGAACTTGGAGAGTTGAAGAAGGAGCTGGGATTTGGGGAGCAGGCATCAGGTGGGACTTGCTATCCGGAGTTTGTGCTCATCGGGATCCTTGGCTCCATTCTGAGTCTCTCCTTGACTACTGTTCAGATCATGGATGACCCCTCATGTCCATGCATGGCATGGAGAGGGTCTGGGTCACCTCTGCAGGCCTCTCTGCCTGTGGGGGCTGCTGCCACACAACCTGGAGCGTAGGTGTTGGAAGACAGAGATCATGGCCCTGAACATTTCACCTTCTTATTCTTGTGGAAAACCACAGATGGATGTGGGACATGCCCAGCTCTCTGCTCCTTCCTTGTGACCTGACCCACAGCACCTGTTCCAGATGCAATCCTGCTCTCCTCCAGAACAGTCTTCCCTTGGCAGCTCAACACCTCTAATGTCAGCCCGCCCCTTTCTTTCTTTCTTTGCTAATGATTTTTGTAGTTAATGAGGTCCCTCTTCCCCCTCGTTCTCTACTTACATGACTCTGCCATCAACTTTAGTAACCATCCAGCTATCTATTTATACACCACTGGGCTTCTCAGCTCTTCCTCCCCCAATTCTTCCATGACCCCTGTATTTTTTCACAACTGCAGCAAACAAGGTATGTCTCAGAGAAGATGGTTATTTCTCTAACAAGGAGTCTCAGTACGTGAAGAGACACTGCTGTCGAATGTGAATAATTAACAAAAACTTTGTTGAAATCCTTGGCCTTAAGACGGAGTGTTTGGCAGCTCAGTTAATGCCCATCTGGAGGCATCTAATATTCTATGGAGTTTTCTCACTATTAAGATGGAACCTAATAATAATGATGCCTGCAAGGAATAGTCCCTCCCTGTCAATCATATCGATCACAGAACTCTGCATCTCCATCGATTGATTAAGTCCGTCTTGAACATTTGTTGAACTCAGTGTTGTGCTGTTTGCTCCTGGGAAGTGGCTGGGGGAGCTTTAGAAGAATAGATTCTCGAGCCTCGCTCCAGGACCTCTGGGCATCCGAAGCTCTCCACCAGACTCTCCAGTGCAGTCAAGCTTGAGAACGGGGGAGAGTAGGTGCTCGTCACCCCCCGGAAGCTCAGCATTGTGTTCAGAGGTAGCTGCCGTGTGCCTGTGCAGGGTCTGGCATTCTTGCAGCCATGTTAGCTCACCTCCTCGGTTCTTTGCTTTAATTTCTTGTTTCTTAAATTCTAAGCATAGATGCTGATTCCAAGACTCAGAATCAAAGTTAGACAGCCTGCAGGTGCAGGGTTAATCTCCGATAGGAAGCTCTCTGGTTACAAAACCCACACCTTTTGCACCCACCTTATCAGGTGATTTATGCTAAGAAAAGACACAAGGCCATGCATAATTTAGTGCTGACTCCTTGACTCAGTAGGTCCAGTAGGCATGTAGAAGGGAGAGGGTGAGATGTGCGGCATTTGGAAAACTCAGCCATTGTTCTGTTGAAGAGGTTAAAGTGGGACCTTGAGAGATCCCCTCGGTGAGCTTGGAAAGCGAAAGCAGACAATGCTTCCTCCATTACTGGGCAAAATGAGAGCATTTCCTATGTTTGACTTGCATTTTCATTATAAGCAGGTGTGTGTTGGGGGAAGGAGGTCGATGGAGTTGACAGTTCACTTCCCAGGCTGGGCCTCTGGAATTTGTGACCCTCTAGAGGGTCCTTTGCATCTCCTACTTTGCAGGCTTAGAACTTCAGCTTTTTCAATTGGCTTGGCACTGACTGAGGTTCTGGGGAATGGATTTGTGGTGGCCAAACAGGACTCTGCTCCCAGAAGAATGCACCTGTAGTGGAGTGTGGAATGTCTGTGTGGAAATTTACAACAGAACCCTCCCCAGCCACATGTATCTGCCGGGGAGATTGCCTCTTGGGGGTTGGGGGGTGGAGGTGAAGGATGGTGCTTGAGAAAGCCCCCGTTGTAGCTCAGAATATTGCCTCAGAGCCCAGAAGAGAAGCAAAGGAGTTTGGATATTCACCAGGAATATTGTTTCCTGTTTATCCTGAAGATCTTTTTGCCTTATTCAGAAATGTTTGTTATTAGAATCAGACCACCCGATTCAGTTAGGCAGGGATACCTCAAAACATTCTCTCTTTTGTCTTTCTGCATTCTATCCAATACATTATGGCAACTGTATCAAGGTAGTTTGTAATTAATCAGATACAACTTATTGATCATGTTTATGTCCTTTTTAAAATATTTATATTTTAGAGAGAGAGAGAGAGAGAGAGAGAGAGAGAGAGAGAAAGACAGAGTGTGAGTGGGGGAGGGGCAGAGAGCGAGGGAGACACAGAATTCGAAGCCGGCTCCAGTCTCTGAGCTGTTAGCACGGAACCCATCGTGGGACTCGAGCCCACGAACGGGGAGATCATGACCTGAGCCGAAGTGGGACGTTTAACCAACTGAGCCACCCAGGGGCCCCTGATCATATTTATCTCCTTGATGGGTCCTTACTTTTTATTGTGGTAAAATACACATAACAGAAAACTTCCATTTCAACCACACTCAAGGGTATCACCCTGAGTACATTTACATTGCTCTGCATTCATCTCCCTGACGTTCCCATCTTCCCAGACTGAAACTCTGCACAAAACTCTGACTGCCCATTTGCCCTTACCTGCCCCTTGTATCCTTCAGGACACTCGAGTCACCCTGGGAAAGCACTCCTCAGGGGCGTAGAAGTCTGACCTAGGATCGTGTTGAAACAGAGGCGTGGAGCTCCCCTTCGTAGACCCTGAGTGCGCAGGAGTGGAGGGAGGCCTGGGAGTCCGAGCTGCTGTGATGATGGGCCAGGGGGGCCGCGGATCTTAGAGCCCACCTCCACTGAGACTCCTTGACTGATCAGTAGTGAAGCGATGCTCCCGGGCTAATAGATTCAGAAGATGTGTAATTTCTCCTTTTCTCCAGACACTCCCCGGCTTCTTTCTGGACATGTAAGGAACACCACTTTCTGAGCCTTTGAAATATTTATCCTCTCCTCTCCGCTTCCTTTACAATCTCTCTGCTGCAAGGCTGCTTTTTTGCCAGCCCCTTGAGGGCTGTAGTAGGGACAGTTTAAAATGATTTATGTATTTCCATTGACTAAAAATTGGGACAGTTCCAGAACAACCTGAGCTTCTTATGTGCATGTGTGTGTATATAGATGTTCACATTTATATTTCTACTGTGTGAAGTGAGTGGTTCTCTAAGTGTGGTGCCTGGGTCAGCAGCACAGTATCGTCTGGGTACTTGTTAGCTGCTAGAAGCAGAATTTGGGGGGCCTCATTCCTGACCTACTGAAAATCTGGGATGAGCCCCAGAAATCTGTGATGTAGCAAGTCCTCCAAATGCTTCTGTTGTGTAGCAAGGTGTGAGAACCGCTACTTTAAATACGTTGCCGGATTTAACTTTCACAAAAGTGCTGAGAGAATCCGTAAAAAGAGAAGACAAGGGAACTTAGAAAAGTTAAAGCTAAGGGGGTGGACCAGGTTCCCCCCCCAACCCCCCGCCGCCCATACCATTGTCAAGATGATCTAGTGGCTCCCAAGGTCCTGGTGGACGGCCCTCTTGTGCACTGCTTTGCTTTTTTGCAGCCAGTTGCCGCTTGTAGAGAAAGGTTCCTCAGGCCTTCGCAAACACAGACAGGGAGGGACGAACCAAGAGACCAGCTCATGCAAATGGGAGCCAGGGGCTTGGTGTCAGGGGGCCATTTGTGTAACAGGCAGCAAGGAAGCATCTTTATGCACTGTCTCCCTTTGTCCCGTATATAGCCAGCTTGCCCACCCTGGAGGGGACCCTTGACTTCCTCTGGCATCAGCAGCTGGCTGCGCTCTGCGGGAGGTGGCAGACGAAGGTCTGTTTGGGTAGCGTCATTACTGTGAGCGGGCGAGCTCCGAGCATGGCGTGGCGGAGGGGAGCGCAGAAGGCCAGCTGTTGGCTCTGGGACTTTGCGGAGACTGGTGCCGGTGCCATTTGGTCTCGGCTGCTGCGTGCTGTGACCCCAGGGAAACTCCGCGGCTGCTGCTTGCAAGCCAGCTGTTTATGGCGCCTCCGAACAGGCATAAAATTCCTCACTAACTGTTTTCCTTTATTCTTTAAAGTTTGCTCTGATTAGCGTGAAGTTTGTTAATGGAAAATCAACATGTCTTTTTGACTCTGGCTCTGGCAGAGTCAGAGGCTTCTGGGCACTGGATTACCATCTTACATTTTTCTCCTGGTCCAGCCTGAGGTGCAGATGTGGGCGGTGGTGAATTCATGCAGCCAGTATTGGGATCTCTTGCTCTGTAGGTGGTGGGGGTACGGCAACGAGCAGACAGCCCCTTCCCTCACCAGCTTACCTTTTAGAGGCGGCAGACAGAGACTTTTTGTTTCTTTGTGCTAATGGTCTGAAGAAGTGAAACTGAGCGATGTGGTATCAGGTTCCAGCCGCTGCATAAGACACCACCCTAAAACTCAGTGGTTTAGAACACCACCGATTCAGGGGCGCCTGGGCGGCTCAGTCGGTTAAGCGGCCAGCTTGGGCTCGGGTCATGATCTCACGGTTCGTGGGTTCGAGCCCCGTGTCAGGCTCTGTGCTGACAGCTCGGAGCCTGGAGCCTGCTTCGGATTCTGTGTCTCCCTCTGTCTCTGCCCTTCTCCTACTCTCTCTCTCTCTTAAAAAATGAATGAAATGAAAACATTAAAAAATTAAACAAATAGAAAACCACCTATTCAATTTGTTTGCAATTCTACAATCAGGGCTGGTGGACTCTTTTGCAGATCTTGCTGAGGGTCCCCTGTGTGGCTGCATTTGGTTGGTGGCTGGCAGGGTCTGGGATCAGCCAGGTCCGCCGGGCCCCTCTTTCTGTCTCCGCCTCTCTCTCCCTCTCCATGTAGTCTTGGGGCCTCTCACTCTTTATATGGCCCTGCACTTACTCTCTCCAGGAAGGGAGGTGGACACCTTAAATCGGGCCCCGGGCTTCCACAAACACAGAAGTGGAAGCTTCCAGTACTTCCTAAGGCATGGCCTTACCCCTGCCATATTCTAAGGTTAAAACAGGTCCCAGGAGCAGCCTAGAACCAAGGAGATAAGACTGTGTGAGGCAGAAAGATGTAGAGACATGACGGATTGGGGGGTCACCATTTAATTTTTTTTTTTCAACGTTTATTTATTTTGGGGACAGAGAGAGACAGAGCATGAACGGGGGAGGGGCAGAGAGAGAGGGAGACACAGAATCAGAAGCAGGCTCCAGGCTCTGAGCCATCAGCCCAGAGCCTGACGCGGGGCTCGAACTCCCGGACCGCGAGATCGTGAGGGGGTCACCATTTAAAGGGCCATCCCAGGTACACTAGGCTAGGTGGTGGCTAGACTCATGAGGCAGCGTGTGTGTGTTAGGTGGGCTGGTTGGGGAAGGTGTCTCTGAAGAAATGACATCTGAGCCGAGGCCTGGCTGACTATGGAGCCAGCTAGGGGAAGATCTGGGGGACGAGCCTTCTATTCAGGACAGTATGGCTTTCTCTACCATAATGGCCTCCTTACTTCCTGCTTCCCAGGCTGGAGCTGGATGTAGACCCCCTGTTTGATAGGGACAGGGGAAACAGGAAACCGGATGGAAGGAAGCCACGTGCCTCTGGCTCAGGAGCCAGTCAGCAGTCAGCAGGGAGGGACCAGGAGAAGAGCTTGGGGACATTTTCCCAGACTGCTTCATGGGCACCTCTGAAGGGCAGATGCCGAGCCACTGGCCCTTTACAGAGAATGAATGGAATATGGGGCTTCACCTCTACAGAGGTTCCCTGGATCCTCGTGGTGGCACCACTGCTTGGTTTACTTCTTGGGAAGGGACATCTATGTGGAAGTTTCAGGAGTTGTCAATGTCAAGTGTCTTAAATATCTGAAAACAAACCTTAGGATTTTTTTTTTTTTTTTTGTAACAAGACAAATAGAATCAACAAGGATTGAACCAGTCATTTCTCAGAATGTGGTCAGCAGACCAACTGCTCCAGCATCACTGGTGAGCTTGCTAAAATGCAGATTCTCAGTCTCAGGCCCAGATGGGCTGACAGGAATCTGTGAGAGATGGCCCCAGGAATGGACATTTTATAGGTGCTCCCCAAAGATTCATGTGTTCATAAAAGCTCAAGAAGCACTACCTTAAAACTTCTGTGGCCCCAGAATGAGGTTACAAGTGAATTGCTTGGAAATGAAGTATAGAATCATTCTTTGAGGTCCAGCTCAAATGTCCCCTCCTCCAAGAAGCCTACTGGATTCCCTTGGGATGAACCTGGTCCCGTATGTTTGGGGGCACTTAGTATACATCTTAAGATGATCTGGTTACAAATCCTTTGCTTTTGGCAAACTGCGCACTCCTGATGGCGGGAACAAATTTTATTTGGGTTTCTGTCCTTAGTGCTTGGCACAGTGTGTGGCACACAGTAGGTAGAGTAAGTGTCTGAATGAGTAAATGAATGGAGGGAGCCCTAAGGAAAACCTGGTTCAATCCCCCCTCTTACAAGTACCTAAGAAGTGAGGCAACTGGCTCCAAGCCACAAGGCTAGTAGTGCAGGGTGAGGACTAGTGCTTAGGCTTCCAGACTTCTCATCAGGTGCCCAGTTCTCCCACCCAGGCTGGCTTCTTCCTTCAGGTGACAGACATATCGGTTCCACTTAGAAATTAAATCCTGGGGGCACCTGGGTGGCTCAGTTGGTTGAGCGTCCAGTTCATGAGTTTGAGCCCTGCGTCAGGCTCACTGCTGGCAGCGCAGAGCCTGCTTTGGATCCTCTGTCCCCCTTTCTCTCTGCCCCTCCCCCACTGGCACACACATGCTCTCTCAAAAATAAATAAAAACATTAAAAAAAAAAAAAGAAATTAAATCCTGACAGTTGCCCCACCCTTCTCACAATCTCGCTGTACAGTGTGGAAGGGAAGTCAGATGTGATCCAGATTCCTCTGTGCTATCCCCACTCAAACCCAACCTGGGGACAGGGGCAGGACTTTTGCTACAAGGGCTCTGAGGAGCACCCCCAGACCTGGCCCCCAACGTCTAGAGGACACAGGTTTCCTTTGCTCACCTCCACTTTCCTTCAGTTCACAGTCCGCAAACCCCATTTGGTGTGAGCCCATCTGGGCCTCTTCCAGATGAATGTAAATGACTGCTTAGGGTGCCTCCCCCTTCATTGTGGACAGTAAAGGGCTCAGGGTGGGATTTGCATATTGCTAATTACAGTTGATTCCAACTCCAGAGAAAATCATTGATCCATTTGTAACTTACAGTAGTTTGGAAAGCAATTACCTTCTGGCATCTCCTTTCTTGCTAAAAATGTGTCATTATTTTTTTTTCCTATGCTTTTTTGAAAGACAAATGATCTGGGCATTATCCACAAAGGACCAGGCTCTCTGTGTGCCTGAAAGAGGCAAATATGTAAATCCTGAAGGGTTAGAACTGCAAACAAAGAATCTAAATCTTGTCCAGTGGCCATGCACAGTAGGTGTGCAATCAGGAGTTGGCTGAATTGGAAACGTCTTTGTGTGGCATATGTAATTAATAGAGATGTTGTGGGCATCTGCTAAATCTAGGACATTTCTCCTCTCCTGTGTGGTGTAGTGATGGTGAGTTCAGCCTCTGGAGGCAGGCTGTCCAAGTCAGAATCTGGGATCTCCCCTTTACTAGCTTTGTGACTTTAGACAGATAGGCCTTTTTGTACCCAGCGTTTCTCATCTGTGAAATGAAAAGGCCAGCAGTGCCTCCTTCCCTAGATTTGATACAAAGATTAAATGAGATGATGTGGGCAGAGTATGCCTAGCAAATGGTGAATGTTAATTAATGTTAGCCGTTCCTTTTCCTTGGTTCTAGGAGTTTTTTGTTGAGATTCATCAGCTTCTTCCAAACTCCTATTAATGTTGACATTTTGACCTCTTCCTATAAATCACGAGTATTCTCAACAGCATCTAGAATGGTAAATCCTTTCCAGAAGGTTTTCAATTGACTTTGCCCAGAGCCATCAGGGGAGTCATTATGTATGGCAGCTACGCCTTACAAAATATATTTCCTAAATAATAAAACTTGAAAGTACAAATGACTCCTTGATCCATGGGCTACAGAATGGATGTTGTGTTAGTGGGCATGAAAAACAACATTAATTTTGTTGTGTATCTCAATCAGAGTTCTTGGGTGACCAGGTGCATTGTCAATGAACAGTAATACTTTGAAACAAATCTTCTTTTCTGAGCAGTAGTTCGCAACAGTAGACTTAAAGTATTCTGCAAACCATATTGTAAACAGATGTGCTGTCCTCCAAGCTTTGTTTTTCCATTTATAGTGCATGGGCAAAGTAGATGTCGCATAATTCTTTTGGGCCCTAGGATTTTTGGAATGGTTGATGAACATTGGCCTCAACTGAAAGTCAGCAGCTGCATTAGCCCTTAATAGAGTCCGTCTGTCCTTTGGAGCTTTGAAGCCAGGCATTGATTGCTTTCCAGTTATGAAAATCCTAGATGACATCTTCTCTAATACAAGACAGTTTCATCTACACTGAAAATCTGTTTAGTGTATCCGCCTTCATGAAGTATCTCAGCTAGATCTTGAGAACTTGCTGCAGATTCTACATTAGCACTCGCCGCTTCACCTTACACTTTTTTGTTGTGGAGACGGCTTCTTTCCTCAAACCTCATGAACCAACCTCTGCTACTTTCACACATTTCTTCTGAAGCTTCCTCACCTCTCTCAGCATTCATAGGACTGAAGAGAGTTAGGACCTTTCTCTGGATGAGGCTTTGGTTTAAGGGAATGTTGCGGTCAGTTTGATTTTTTATCCAGACAACTCAAACTTCGTCTATGTCAGTAATAAGGCTGTTTCACTTTCCTACCATTTGCGAGTTCATGGGGATAGCGCTTGTAATTTCCTTCAAGAACTTTTCCTTTGCATTCATGACTTGGCTAACTGTTTGGCACAAGAGGCCTGGCTTCCAGTCTATCTCAGCTTTCGACATGCCATCCTCACTGAGCCTAATCATTTCTAGCTTTTGATTTAAAGCGAGGGACTGGCGACGCTTCCTTTCACCTGAACGCTTAGAGGGCCTTGAAGGGCTATTAATTGTCCTAATTTCAATATTGTTGTGTCTCAGGGAAGAGGGAGGCCTCAGGAGAGGGAGAGACAGGGGAATGGCTGGAACCAGACCACACACTTTTATCAATCAAGATCTGCATCTTGCGTGGGTGCGGTTCATGGTGCCCCAGGAAGAATTACAACAGTAACAGCAGAAATCGCTGATCTCATATCACCATGACCAATATAACAATGAGGAAATGTTTGAAATATTTCAGGACCCAGAGACACAAAGTGAGCGGACGCTTTTGGGAAAGTGGCGCCGATGGAGGACACATCCTCCATGCAGGATTGCCGCACACCTTCATTTTGCAAAGACTGCAGCATCCGTGAAGTGCAGTAAAGGAAAGTGCAATACAACAAGGCACACTTGTGGCACAGACAGCGTTCTGTACGGTCTGCGGTCTCAGACGCCCACGGGGCGTCTTGGGAGGTATCCTCTGTGGATAAGGGAGGGGGCTGCTCTAGATTCTGAATGAACTGGGAATAGAGCTTTCTTTAGAGCTCTTTCTAGCTAGGAGCTGCGGCAAGAGAAGGCATAATGCAAAGAAACCGTCTCGGTTTCTCCAGGCTTGGTGCTGTGCTCAATTGTCTTTAATTTTCTTGTCAGAGCAGACAGTTTAAATATCCTATCTCATTCTCCCACTGCCAGCATCGCCTTCAGAGCCCTGGCCTGTTACACTTGTGTGGTAGTTAAATACGTTTTAGCTGGTGCTCTTTTGTTTCTTTTCATAAAAGAACCAAGTAAAGAGTAAACAAGTTGTTTCTTCTTTTTTTTTATTCCATTTAAGTAAATATCTCCCTTCCATTTCTGAAAAGCTCCTCGCTCTGGTGGGTTTGCATCCTTACATTAATCCTATCAGCTCTTGATTCATGGATCTTTGGAAGAGGCATTAGAAAATAATCTCTGCCTCTTCCACTCTGCCCGAACCCTCGGCTGGTACAACTAGAAGCCATTTCTGCATAAAAATGCAATCATCCTTTGGTCACACATGTAGCTGGGAGAATGTTTGCTTGTTAAAATATAATTGGTTAATTTGTATTATGCAGTTTCCATTTCTTTCTCTGTTGACAAACGCAGTTTGGTTTATAACGGGGCTGCCCCAAACATGGAAATGTTCTGTGTCTGCACTAATACGGCAGCTGCTGGCCACAGGTGAGCACTTGAAATCGGGCTTGTGCGACTGAAGAGCTGAATTTTAAGCTTTATTTAATTTTAATTAAATTAAAATTAGAAAAAAGCCACCTGTGGATACAGGTCACCACTGTGGACGGTGCCGGTGTATGAGCAAGATCACTCCTGATTAGAAGGGAATGAGCCCCAGACGCTGCCCTGCAGAACCCCTGAACATCTTATAAGGGTTTACATGTGTCCACTGGGGGTGGGGGGTGGGGAGAATGGAGGTCATTGGCATCTCTCAAGGCCTCCCTGAACTGCTTCAGACCCCTTCTTCCACCAAAGGTATGCACTGCTCTCTGTGGTCTCTGAGCACATCTGGCCGGGGAGGGGGGGCAAAAACATCTGGAGGTGAGTGGTAGGTCCCCTGAGCCACAGGTGGGGGGTGTTAGAGCTGGCAGTTCAAATCCCTGGGATCGCAGGATATTTGATCACCTTCCTTAGCCGCTCAGGGTTCTTCCTCTGGGGCACAGTCTCGTTGATGAGTTGCGTGGAAAGTAATAGACTAAAGGGGCTTTGCCCTCCAGCTTGACGTTCTTACATAACCAAAGAGCTGGTTACAGAGGCAGGGTACAACCAGGAAAACAGACGTCACTGTGAATTTTCACAATGCCGGACATTTAACACAATGTGATGGAGAAGCTTAAAGCCCAAAGGGATAGTGAGGCAACTCAGAGCTTAGCAACAGAAGGAAGTAGTTGTCCCCTTCTAGGCTGGAGAGTCAGAGGGAAGGAGTGGTGTTAGCAGAGCCCAGGAGTGTTATCCGGTGGAAACTGGAGCTGTGGAGCAGGTGTTTCTGAGGGAGCAGGAGTCAGTTAGGCATCTGTTGCCATAGACACTTCCGGGGAGAGAGAAGGAGGGGGAGAGATATTCTGATTTCTCCCTTTTTCCCACCCTCCAGTCTCCTACTGATGCTTCTGGTTGAGCCAACCCAGCCAGAAGCCAGCTGATGAGGAGCCTGGGAGCAGCTCCTCCAAGGTCTCCTGTTACAGAGAACAGAGCAGGGGAGGGGCGAGGACTGGCCTGGAGTCTGTGTGTGTGTGTGTGTGTGTGTGTGTGTGTGTTTAAAATATAAGCCTCTACCGTTTCCCAGTACACAGTTACAGGGGGGTGAGAATAATCCAGGTCTGTTTCCCTTGCTCTGTGCCCAGTCTTCCCCCTTCCCCAGCGCCACCTGTCTCCACCCCAGTGCCCAGGTCAGAGCACACATGAAGCGAGAGTCTGTGGTGTTGATGGGGTAGACCTCTTAGAAAGGATGCTGTGGAGTGGGGTGAACTACTTGTGGTGGTGATGGTTTGAACCGAAATATTTTATTCTTCTGCATCATTATTTTATTTGATTTAAATTTTTTTTGTTTATTTATTTTTGAGAGAGAGAGAAAGAGAGAGACAAAGTGCAAATGGGAGAGGGATAAAGAGAGAAGGAGGAGACACAGAATCCAAAGCAGGCTCCAGACTCTGAGCTGTCAGCACAGAGCCTGACACGGGGCTCCAACTCACGAACTGTGAGATCATGACCTGAGCCAAAGTGGGACGCCCAACCGACTAAGCCACCCAGGCACCACTGAACTGATTTATTTTTTAAGTGACTGCCAACCTGGAGATTCTGTGATTCAGTTTTAAAAATCTGTGTAGTAGAATGTCCTCGTAATTTAAAACAAAACAAAGAAGAGCGTCTGAGTAGGATTGCTGTGGCTGGCCTTTTCCCTTCTGATGTGGAAGGGCAGAAGTTCAGGAAGACCTGTGCTAAGGGCTGGGTTGTTTCTGAGATCCCGGTCCTGGAGAAGAGATGACAGGACTGGGCTTTGAGGAATTAAGCTAGGAGGACCTGGAGGGAAAAGACAAAGGCAGGGCTGTCCCCCCCAGACCCTGGTCCCACTGTGCCCGTATCACAGGGTTCTGATGCAGGCAGGCCTACCCCTGGGGGACCCCATCATGTCTGAAGAGCCCTGGACTGTTCGAGTTGGAAAGGCCCTCAGCGGTCTGCTGGTCCAGCCCTATCATTGCACAAGCAGGAAACTGAGGCTGACTGAGCTGACCCAGCCACCTGATGGCCAAGCCAGGACCAGAGCCAAACACGTAGTAGCAGGAGGAGGACAGGGAATGTGCTGTGGAGGAGAAGCTGCCATCCTGGAAGGTCTGACCACCCCTCTCTGTTAGTCTGGACAGACACTTTTAAGGGATTTTTTTAAAACGCATTTTAAGTTTCTTTTTATATATTTTGAGAGAGAGATAGAGAGCAAGCGGGGGGGGGGGGGGAAGAGAGGGAGGGAGACAGAATCCCAAGCAGGCTCTGCACCATCAGCACAGAGTCCAATGTGGGCCTCGAACTCACGAACACGAGATCATGACCTAAGTTGAAGTCAAGAGTCAGATGCTTAACTGACTGAGCCACCTAGGTGCCCTTGGACAGACACCTTTAGATGCCCTTGCTTATTTTGACCTGATTTGTTGGTGATTTGCCATCATTTGGACACAGAGCGCATAGGCCTTGTTGAGAAACAGATTGAAATAAGTAACACAAGTTGGTAGGTCATTGGCACAAGAAGAATGTACTGGCTTAAAGTGGATTCAGAGCCAGACTGCTCTGCCTCAGGTAAAATCTAACTCCACTGATGACTAGCCCTATGACCTTGAGTCAGTCCCATTATCTCCCTGTGCTCCACTTTGCTCATCTATACAATGGGGATTATAGCGACTCTAACTATCTGCTACTTAGGGTTGTTTTGAGGATTATATGAGATCATGCACACCACCTGGCCTATTATGAGTATTTCATGCTTTCAGTAGGAACTAGTATGATTTTACACATTAAGTATTATGAGTGACTTATTATTTGTACCAGTCGGCTAATTGTGAACTTGCGATAATTTGCTGCATTTAATGGATCAGACTTAGCTGGTTTCCTTGTGGAAAATATATATTATGTAAGGTGCAAAATTGGGCCACTTACCATCTCCTCCCATCTCCATAGCTTCCTGAAGTCCTGAGGTGTTTTAAGCAATTATCAGGCATTTATTAAGCACCTACTCTTTGCTTGGCACTGTGTGAAGAATCTATCCATGAAGTAAAAGAAACAAAAGACTTGATTCTTGTCTTTAAGGAACCTGCATTTACTGGGGCCCCAAATGGCAGTGAGACAGTATCCGAACAGGTATTACCCTGGGGGATATATGTGTCATTGCTTCAGGATGGGTGGGGTTGGGGACTCAAATTCTTCCATTAACTTTTAAAAAATAATCTGATTTTAGAACAGTTTTAGATTAAAAAAATACAACAATCGCAAAGATACTAAGAACGAGACCCCACACAGTTTTCCTGTTGTTACATCTTAACATTAGTATGGTGGTTTGTCCTAAGCAATGAACCAGCATTTGTACATTATTAATAACTAAAGCCCACACTTGGTTCAGGTTTCCTTATTTTTTTACCTCATGTCCTTTTGATGAGCCAGGATCCCATTCAGGACACCTCATCCCATTTAGTCATCTTGACTCCTTAGCTTCTCTTGGTTGTGACAGTTTTTCAGACTTTCGTTGTTTTTGATGACTTTGACAGTTTTGAGGGGTACCATCTAGGTGCTTTGTAGAATGTGCTTTGGGGGGAAACTCATGAAAGGTGCTCTTCTCTGGTGGGCTGAGGTTGAAATATGGGTAGGAGGGGGGTGCCTGGGTGACTCAGTTGGTTAAGCGTCTGACTCTTGATCTCAGCTCAGGTCATGATCTCATGGTTCATGGGATCGAGCCCCACATTGAGTTCTGTGCTGATAGCATGGAGCCTGCTTGGGATTCTCTCTCTCTCCCTCTCCCTCTGCCCCTCTCCCACGTGCTCTTTTCCTCTCTTTCACAATAAATATTAAAAAAAAGAAATATGAGTGGAGGGAAGAGACAGTTTCACCTTCCCCACAGAGTAAATAGAAGGTTTCAAAGGCCAGAGAAGGGAACTGATGGAGGAGGGCTGAGGAATCAGCCCTGGAGGGTGAGTTGTGGGTTGAGCAGAGCTAAGGCTGTGGAAGAAAACTCTAAAGGGATTTCTTCAAAGACAAAGCCTGTTTCCTACATGATCCTGGTAACCACATTCCTGGGCATGTGGTGGCATTGGACTGCCTCACACTGAACTTGGCAGAAGTGTTTGTGTCTCCAGGGTGGGCAGGAGAGGAGGTCACTGGCTGGGGCTCAATGCAGGCTGCACCAGGCCTGGTATGACCTGTTGGGGGCTCCGGCAGAGCTCAGGGGAACAGGCTACTGATTGCCTGCCAGTCAACGGCATTAATTAGGAGGCTGACAGAACTGGCAGAAATGCTTGGGACATGACACTAATGTTTTAAAAAATGTTTATTTTTGAGAGAGAGAGAGAAAGCACAGGGGAGGAACAGAAAGAGAAGGAGATAGAGAATCAAAAGTAGGCTCTGCACTGAGAGCAGAGAGCCGGATGTGGGGCTTGAACTCACGAGCTGTGAGATCATGACCTGAGCTGAAGTCCAATGCTTAACTGACTGAGCCACCCAGGTGCCCCCACACTGATTTACTTTTATATTATTTAGTTACACAACACAAGCAAGTGAGAAAACTAACCAACCTTCCCTTTGAGAATTTGGGTGTGGCCTGGCTAAAATAACAGCCTGTGGAGGAGGAAAGGAGGTAAATATTCAGGGTAAACTTGAAGGGACTAGGCGGCCAGAGAAATCTCCCCAGAATGAAGTCATTCTGTCCATGCATCCATGTGTCTAAGCATGCATCCAGTCATCATTCCAGCCATCCATTCATTCTCCATCCATTCATCTTCCAGTATCCATTCACCCATCCATTCGCCCATCCATCCACCCATCATCCATCCATCATCCCCTGTATGTGTAGGCAATGGCAGGCTACATCCTCAGTATACATTGAGCAAGTCCTTACCTGGCCAGTCCAGTGGACTGACTTTTCTGATCCACAAGCCTCTTCTGTCTCCACGGTCACCTGGCTAAACACCTCTTGCTTGAGTTCCCACCCTGTGCCAGTCCTGTAGCAGATCCCAGAGGGCATCAACGGTAAGTATTAAGGCAGCTGTACCTCAACACACTATGCCTATAATTGGGGAGACAGCACCTCCACTCTGAAAACAATATGCAAACACAGCACATAAAAATATTTGATGGCATAGTAGAGGTTTGCACACAGTAAACAGTACTCGCAGGCTGTAGGAGGTAGAGGGGTAGACAGCTCAGATTTCAATGGAGAAGTGAGCTTTGAAAGATTCAGAGTGGAATAAGTGAGATATAAGAAGGAAGAGAAATAATGTTACTTGAATATCTGCTGCAGTTGTTAATATCCCCATTTTACAAATAAGGACGTGGAGGCACACAGAGCTTAAACACCATGCCTAATGCCACAGGGGGCTGGTTTTAAACCCAGATACTCAGACCACAGAGCTCCCTTTCCCCCCATTATTCTGCCTCTCTGTCTAGGGTGCCTGGTAGGGTCTTGCCATTACCCCTGGCAATTCCCACCCTTTTTGTGAACATTGAAAGGCCCTACAGCCATGTATCAGGTGATGAATAAATGTTGTCCCCCTATGAATTAAGTTGCAATTTCTGAGTTGTTTTTGGTCTGACCAATCTCTAGCATCCATTTCCCAATACCTCCCCCCTTTTGTAGCAAAGAAAAAATGAGGTGGGGTGGAAATGTTTGGGGTATTATTATTTCTCTTGCTATCTGAGAAAAAGGAGGGTCATTTAAGTACAAGATTGTCATCCTGAGTCCACTGTGGGATCCGTGAAAGCTCTTCTAAGATGTCTGCCATGACACAGTTGCCCTGGTTTCATAGGTAGATAAACTAATTCTTCTAAAAGTTATTTTGCTGGCTGTTGGCCTGAGCCCAGATTTTCTCTCTGTCTGGTCCCTCCTGGCCAAGTCCCTGCCAACAGGGGTCTCTGAGGAGTTCCATGTGGTCCCAGAGTGGTATAAGTGGCCCTGCCAGGTGATGCCACTCTGGGGCCAGGAACCCCTTGAGATGCCTCTGGACTTTCTCTGGCCTCCAGGGCAAGCCCAATCTGACCCCAGAGAGGAGCGAGTGTCTCCACTACATATGTGACTTAAAATAATGGCAGTCGTCTTAGAAGAGACAAATCACTAGGAAGGGTTTTCCACAGGTCAGCAGGTTTGGGACTCAGATACATTAATATGGAAAATTGCTTTTCCTTCCGAGTGGGGGACAGGGGGTGGGTGGGGTACAAGGGCTCAGGCTTCCTGGATTGAGTGGAGGAACAGGTGGGGAGGCCTGGGCTCAGCGCCCGCGGCCAACTTGAAGCCCTGAAGCCCATCATAACTCAACATGGAGACCCCTACTACTACTCCTCATTAGCTCACTGGAGGGGGCCTCCTCTTACTTGGCTCTCAGGATGCCTTCTCTGCTGAACCTACCCTCCTCTCTCTGCCTTTGCTTGGGTTGGTCCCTTCTGCTATGGCCGTTCTGTCCTGCCAGCTTACCCTGTCCCAGGTGTCCATCCGGGAACCCACATCTTCTTCGGTGAATGTCTATACCTCCTGCTACATTCCTCAGTGATGGACATTTGCAGCATGCTACTTAGTGGGTTTGGTGGCTGCCCTGTCCTTTAACTAGTTTGTCCTTCCCTGAGGAGAAGGAACGTGTCCTATGGGCTAAGGGCATGGGCTCTGGGTTTAGACAGACCTGCCTTGGACTTCTAGGACAATTCTTTCTGCCTTGAGGAGGGATTCAGTGAGCACAAAGCAAGGGCTTTGGATTCTGATTTTGGATAGCTCTGAGTTTAAATCTCGGTTCTGTCACTTTCCACTTTAGGAACATGGAGGGGGCAGTTAGCCTCTCTAAGGCTCCTTTTCCTTCCACATAATGGGAATAACTATAGTGATTATCTAATCAGGTAGCTATGAGGAGCTGAATTAAGTAATACAGCACCTGGCACAGAGTATGAGGCTTAGGAGGAAAGGGAGATGGTCTCTGATCACCAGGGTCCTTCCTGCCTGCCCTGGGGGCTGGCACTGTGCTGCTCGAACCGATCAGTACCACTGACTAATGCACCCACACACCTGGGTAAAGGAATCTCCCCTCTTGAAAGAACAGGGTCTGGTTCTTCCAGGGCCATCTCTGGGTGGAGAGTCTTTGTGTGGGATGGGGCTGCTGGGCCTCCCACTCCCACAGCTGCCTTTTGTCTTCCAAATTCTCCTTCCTGGTTTCTGCATAGTAGAGGCCCTCGGATTTTCACATTATACCTTACTAAGTTCTCAGGCATGTCAACAAGACCTCAGGGAACAGAGTAGTGATAAGAAAGAGCAAAAGGTTTGAGGTCGGGGGCCTTCAGCACTTTGTATGCTGGCTAGAGTCCTTTTCCTAGTGGGTCTCATGTTTGGAAACTGTGTGGAGAGGCTGAGGGTCAGGCCCCAACTATCCCAGTGTGGAAGCCAGGCTCGGCCCCATGGAAGCTGTATGAGCTTGAGCAAGGTGCCACGTGTTGTCACACGTGTGTGATCACAACTACAAGCACAGTGCCGGCCTAACATGGTGCCTGGCCAAAGGGCGCCGCAGATAGGAATGCATCTGTTGTCCTTAACAAATGCGATCTGGTTACTCCCTTCACTATGGCTCCCCGCACCGGGACCTCTTTAGTTAGCTCCCACTTTACCTCACCAAGGAACCCCACCCAAAGCCAGGTACGCCTCCATGAGCTTGGGGTGCAAAAACCCAGGCCCCCTGCTCTGTAACTGGCAGCAGGTGAGCCTTCCCTCAGGCCCCCCGCAGATCTCCTCGCGATGAGCCCCCTCATGCACCCACCGTGGGTTCATTCCGAGGGAGGGGCAGGGGCGTGGGAGAAGGGGAAGAAAGACAGGTGCAAGATCATTCCATCAGAATGCCAACAGCTTGGCCTGCCATCTGGTAGCCCAAACAACACCCCTTATGGAAGAAATGCATTAGTTTCTGGGCTTTCTGGAAGAAAGGAGACTCCACAGGCTGTGGCCACAGGAACGAGGCGCTCCTTTGCCCAAGTGTGTGCACGGCCACACCCCTCTGAGTGGGTGTTTGTCCCCACAGCTCCACGTGGTCAGCGCTGCCGTCCTTCCTGGTTTTCAGGTGAGGGAGCTGAAGCTCAGGGAGATTAAGCACCTGGCCAGGGTCATCCAAGCAGCCAACGGCAGAGGCGGGATTTGGGCCCAGGCAGCGGGACCCTCCACCACAGTGTTCCGCGGCTCTGCTTTCGGGACGGTCACCCACGCCCTCGTTTTTCAGGAAGGGAAATCATAGTTCGGAGAGGCAAAGACACCTTTCCAAGGACGCTGGTTGCCGGTCTGTAGCCTGGCCGGCTTCTGGTTCAGAATCAGAACGCTCTGCGGGAGTCCACGAGCCCCCGGGGAGATGGAGTGGGGTCCATCGGCCCAGCTCCGGGCTGGCCTCCGCGGGGCCTGCAGGCAGACGGCGACCCTGGAGGCCCAGGCTGCCGCGGCTGAAGACGAAGGGGACGGGGCGTGGGGCCAGCACGGAGCCCAGGCGTCCCGCCAGAGCTGCCAACACCCAGTAGCATTTTGTCGTCCGCTCCCTTTGCGTGATTTAATACCACCTTCAATAATAATGGGGCCGGGGGAAGGGGGGAGGTGGTGAGGAAGAAACAACCCAGCCAAGAGTCTGTGTAACAATCTCATCAAACCTGGCATTTTCTCTTTGCTGTTAGGGAAGCAATTTCTCCTCTGATGTAAACATTTTTTTTTTTTTTTTTTTTTTTTTTTAATGATGATTCTGGGCTGAGTGGCACCAGGGGCCGCTGCTCGCTGCTTTCCTCCAGCTCCCTCTGGTCCTCAGATACCAGCAGAATGGGGCCTGTAACCATGGCAATTCTCTAATGTTCTCCTTCCATAAACCATAAACATAGGGGGGAGTCTCCAACACGGCTTCTTCAAGGAGAAAACAAAGCTTTCCCTGACTGGGTCAGGGCAGGGGGGCCGGGAGAGGGGCGGAGAGGAGATGTAGAGACTTAACATTTTTTTTTCTCGTCATAGAGATGAATTGCCTCAAAATTGGCTCAGTCCGATCTGTGGTTTCAGTAATTAAACGAGACACAGGCCGGGCCAGGCGCAAAACGTGTGTGTGCTCCTTAAACATTCGTTAAAGGCATGAAGGGATGGAGGTGGGGAGAGGGGTGTGCAGGGGGGTGTGTGTGGAAGGATTTGGGGAGCAGTGAGGAATGTTGGGCATATTGTCTCACATTATGAAAGGATATAAAATGAGGCTGACCTAACAGACTCCTTGCAAGAGCTAGGTGACGTATGGATTGTCCTATCTGGAGGCTGTGTGATGCCTCACCTTCCTTGTGTCCCCAGTGCTGGGCACGTGGTCTCTGGGAGGTCAGCATCAGTAAGTGTTTGCTGAAGAAATGAAAGAAGGAGTGGACCAAGTTTTTAACTTCTTGGGGGTGTTCCTAATTGTATTGAGGATGTAAATATAATGAAAGGTATGAATTCTTACTCCAAAATGATAGTCATGAAAACACACATCTTGTATGTCATTTCACAGTGCTCACAGACTCACTCATGGCCATCCTGAGACTCCACAGGGAGAATTCCTGGCCATGTTAACCTCTAGGTGTCCTTGGGCGTTTGTTAGTTTGGACCATCAGTGAGAGAAGGGTCTACTGGGCCACCTCGATTTCCCCAATGTAACATAGAACAGGTGGATCTGAAGAGGCAATTTTACTTTTAATTTCTAAGTTTTAGGAAGATAAACAGGGTTCACCCAAATGCTTTGGAGCCCAGGGGCCTTAAGAGAAATTCCACTCCAGACACCTGCATGCAGAGAGAGAGAATTCCTCTCCCAGGAAAGGTCTCAGAGTGCGGAAGTCTTTCTTGACCAGAAGTCTCTCGACATTTCTCTTGTCCTCAGGATTGCCACATTTTCTCCCTCCTTGCTTTGCATGGTTTGGTGTTACAGATTGGTCCTGTTGTTTCCCACGATCACAAGCCATGCACCTGTCTACCTCTGTTCTGAGGTGAGAACCGCCCAATCTGAAGGCAGAGAGCTATGGCTAGTTCACCTTGGGGTCCCCTTGGGCTTCACAATGTGGGGGTCCTGATACAGGCTTCTGGTTTAGGTGAGCTCTTGAATCCTCTACAGCACTGTCATGCTGGGAATCCAGCACCCTCTGTGTCTTTAGTACCCAGGATTATGAAAGCAGTTTACAATACGAAAGAATACAACATCATACATCACCACTGATCTTGAATTTCTTGCCCTTGGCTTGAAAGCCAAGGGTTCTTTCCTTTTTTACCCATCAAGAGCATTCTTGTACCTAAAATGTTCCCTCCCTTGCGAAGTATTCCTCCATTGGCACCGGCAGAATGTGTTACTTCCTCCCCTGTTCCCAAGCTCTTTGCTTCACATTCAAATGTCACCTTTTTAGGGACTCTTGTGTTTCCTTTATTGTAAATTCCTGGAGGGTGGAGACTGGATCCAATTCAACTTGGTATCCCATAGTGCTTTGCATGTAGCAGAAACTCAGCAAATGAGGGACTTGGTGAACAGCAAGAAAGCAGGTAGTTTTTCATTATAAAGGATGGACTTACCCCTCTCTAGATCCATGCCCGTGCTGTGTCAGTTTGCTGTTCCTTTCACAAAGGTGGATAGCACGTCCTTGCCCTTTGACATGAGGTCTGGCCATTGGACGTGCTTTGCCAGGGGGATGCCAACAGACATGAAGGAAGTGGAGGCTTGAGACGTGCTGGTGCAATACTGTTGCCCTCTTGTGCTTTTATCATCACCCGACTCACCCCTGGCCCCAAGATGAGGATGAGAAACACACGGAGCAGAGCTGCCCGGCCAATCTGCAAACCTGTGAGTGAAAAATAAGTGCTTACTGTTGCGATTTGGAGGGTGTTTGCCATGCAGCAATAGCTTTTAAATACCGCTGTTGACCTAAAATGTGGGCTAAGAAACACAGAAGGCCTTGAGGTGTTAGTTGTTTTTAAGGGATGGCATCTACTTTTTAGGAAAAAAGGGAACATGGAGGAGTGACTTGAAGAACTCGTTGGTTGTTTTTCCGATGGAAGACTGAAGGGAGGAGGAGGAGGTGTCGAATTCCCCGCCCCCCCCCCCCCAGCATCTTCCTGTCTAAGCCAAGCCTGTTGCTGTTAAAACCTGAACGATGACGGCTTTGGTGGGTGGAAAAAAAAGAAACGGGGCTTCTTTGAGAAGCGACCCATTCTCCCATGGTGACAAAAGGCGTTGTTTACCATTGCTGACTTCTGTGAGTAACTCTGCAGCCTAAAATAATGTCTATGTGTGTGCACGAGGGTGTGTGGATTTCAGACAAAGTCTGGCTTTAGATGCCTTTTAGAAAATTGGACTTCTCCGTCGTTCTGCCATGGGGTTCCCTGGCTGGCTCATTGCATTACTGGTGGCATAAGGGATGGGACACGGGAGGTGAGGGACCCTAATTCGGTTTCCACCCTTGCCTGTGGCTTGAGGGTTTTCACACAGTGTGCTTTCTTCAAAATCTGGAGCTTCTGAAGCATAAGCGCAGCCAAATTTCTCACCCACTTCCAAGCCACGGCAGGTCTCCAGGGAACTGGATCCTGGTGTTGGAGACAGGGATTGGGGCACAAAAGTCATCCTGCAGAGCTTTGTGGTGACCCACAGCTGGGACAGCAGTTTTCACTTAATAAACCTCTACTATGTGCCAAGTACTGCCGGGCACCCAAGCAACCTTTTGCTCCCTGCTCTCTTGGAGATTAGGATCCAGAGGGAAGACAGACATTGATAAATATTCATACAAATAAATGTAAATCTGTAAATGTGACAGGTGCTACACAAGGGAGCTACTTGGGCTATGAGAGCTAATAATAGAAGTATTTGGCTTTGGATCATCAGAGCTGGGAGATGATTTCTGAAGCAGTTTAAAGATCTTTGTATCACCAAGGCCCTAGCTACTCCACATGAAGCCTTTGTGCAAATTTGGAAAAGCTGTCCCAGCTCCCAGAAGCCCTTACGTGATCAGTGACCTGCAGAAGTGTGCACGGTGGTCCTGCCACCCAGCTCCACAGCCTTCTGTTTGTCCTCAACCCACAGCCGTGCTCCCACAGCTTGGAGATGCGGGTCTGGGCCTGCCTCCCTATTGCATGGCCAGGGCGTGCTGAGCCCCGTGTGTTAGGCACCTGTGGTGGAGTTCTATCCCAAGTGCAGGGAATAAAAGGTAACATTGTAAGAGCATCATCTTCTCTGGTACAGAACTTGAAGCTTTTCCATTCTGACTATAACAGATCCAGCCTTCTGATGAGTGGAAAACATACTTTGCATTGTCTGATCCAGGCTATTGCTCATTTCTCTTATTCTGGCCCTGTCCAAATGGATGCTGGGAAGTATGGGGAGCTCCCTCAAAACATCAGGGTACAGGAGTTTTCAGACCTGCGTGGTTTCTGCAGTGATGCCACTTCCCCGTCTGATCATGGCTCACCTTGCTGGCACTCCAGGAAGGGGAGGGCAGAGGCCAGTAGAGTTCCTGGGCTCTGGAGTCAGTAGACATCCTGACTCGGCCTCCCCTTAGCTCTTCCTCCCAGGGGCATCCTGTGTCTATGCCGTGTCCTCAATCTGGTGCCGGCCCAGCTGGCCCATTCCCAGCCTTTGCAGCCTTTCACCTCTGCCTCAGTGGGCCCCACAGAAGGCTAACTAATCCTTGAGTTGGAGTCCATACCACATGCAAATTGAGAGAGGAGGCTTGGGAAAGGCAGCACACAGCACGGGTTCCCTCAGCTCAGAGAGAATGAGCCTGCATTCCACAGGGTTCCCTGCACAGTGCTCTCTTACCAGCATCCCCAACACAAGCCCGCTCTGTCCGTGGCATTGCTTTCAAGGTCCTAACATGGTTTGTGTCTAACTTGCAATGGTCTCGTGAGCTGGCTTGCTGCTTCTAATCTCCTCCTCCTAACCCAGTCCTCTGCTCTGCTGCTGCTTTCCTTATCATAAAACAAAGCTCTGGCTATAACATCTCCTGCTCAAAAACTTTCAGCAATTAAGATGAATTGGTCCCAATTAAGCCCAAACTCTTCAACATGGCAGCTAAGACGGTCTTCACCCTCCAACTCACCCCACCAACTTTGCCTCAGGTTGCTGGCCCTGCAGTCGTGGTGCCAGGCCCCTGAGCCCCTGTTACTCCCCGAACACACCGGAAGCTTTCATACTGCTATGCTTTTGCTCTCCCTGTTTCTCTCACTTGGGGTTCCCTTTCTTGGTGCTGGCTGGAGACCTTCTTCTTTCCATTCACAGCCCGATTCAAATGTTGTCTTTACTAGGAAGACTTCTGTAAATACCCCGATGGGAATAAGCATGTTGTTTCTGTGTTGTAGCCGATACCACTGCATTTATTTGCTTGGATGCTTTTCTTTCTACGTTGAAAATCTTGATTCCTTGAGGTCTAGGAAAGGCTGTTGGTCATTTGTATTAATGTGCTTGGTGATTTGTAGTGTCTTTCTACAGGGGGTCCTCCATAAATATTTATTGCTGTCAAATCCATAGGCAAGAGAAGGTATTGTCCTTGCCCTGGAGGTACTGATTGTCCGGATGAGGAAACGACATAGGAACATAAAATGTCATGAAAACAATGCTGAAAATGAGTCAGCAGTGGTGGGAATGTAAAACGGTATAGCCACTATGGAGCACAGTCTGGCAATTCCTCAAAAATTAAACATAGAATTATCATATGGGCGTATATCCAAAGGAACTGAAAGCAGAGACTTGAACTATGTCCTATACCCATGTCCACAGCAGCATGACTCATAACAACCAAAAGGTGGAAGCCAGCCAGCCAGGTGTCCATCTGTGGATGAATGCAAAACCAAAATGGGGTATACACTTACAGTAGAATATAGTCAGTCTTCGAAAAGAAGGAAATTCTGATATGCACTGCGAGCTATATGCATCTTGAAGACTTTGTGCTAAGTGAAATAAGTTAGTCACAAAAGGAGAATATTCTTTGATTCCACTTACATGAGGTACCTGGAGTTGTCAAACTAATAGAAACAGAAAGTAGGTTGGTGGTCTCCAGGGGCTGGAGGGAGGAGAAATGGGGAGGGGCTAGTGTTTAATGGGGCCAGAGTGTCAGTTTGGGAAGAGGAAAAAGTTCTGGAGATGGATGGTGGTGATGGTTACACAACAATGTAAATGTGCTTAATGCCCCTAACTGTACACTTAGAAGTGGTTAAATAGGTGCATTTTATGTTATGCACAATAAAAAAGGAAACAAGAGAAAGAATCAGCAAGTACAAATAATGGTATAAACTGGTTGCAGACTCAGTCGTATTTTGTTGTGAGTGCTGAGGTGGGTTTCAAAGGCAGAGGGTGGGGGTTCTAGCAGACATGTTATGAGCTTTTGGGGGCAAGTGGGTGAGAGGGTCTTCTGGAGTCATGCCTGCCCTGGCAGAAGGTTCCCTATCTGATTCCTAGAGGCTGACCACTAAGGAACCCTCAGCTCAACTCCTCTGTCTTCCAGGTGGGTCTGGCCAATGGGAGGTGTGCGCAGGTGGTAGGCGGGCAAGAGAAGAATGAGGTCAGGGATCCTCTTCCTGCCTGTTTGGCAATGGCTCTGGTCCTCTCCTGCCACCACATCTCACACTAAGCAGCAATGGGAGGAAGAGAAGGAAAAGGAAGGCTTACTGGAAGTTTCCCACACTCTTCTGCTATATTTCCTGTGGTAAGAGCTCAACTGCCTGAGGAGACCAGCTGCATAAGTAGTCTTTACTCTTGGAGACAGAGTGTGGGAATAAATTCCAGGGTTCTGTTTCTAAAGAAGAAGGGTGAATGGATACAGGAGGTGCATTGGCTGCCTCTGCTGTGGGGCCGATTAAAGACCCTTTGGGACTGGGGTGAACTGAGTCACCTGTGCCTTCTTTCTTCTCCCAGTATCAGGTGTCTAGACATCGGTCTTTGGCTGACTTGGCCCCTTCTCTGTGTTGTGTGTAGAGCAAGGGGCCATGTGCCCAGTGTCACAGGGAGATGGCAAAGAACCAGAGCAGAACCAAGCACAGCCGTCTTAAGTCAGGAAGCTAAAAGTGCTATTTCAAACTTGCTCCTCCCACCTGTCCTCTTAGTTATGATGGGATATAGATTCCTAAAGTAATGGGAAGGTGAGGGAGGGGGTTGTGGGTGCTTTCACCTACACATAAAACTTTGTAAAAGTATTCTCTGAGGAGTTGGACTTAGGATAAAGCAAAGCCTGCCCCCAGATGCCACAGGGCTTGAAAAGATTTCCCAGGTTTCTGTCCACCAAACAGGTCTTGCAAGAAGCCAGTGCTGTAAACTGGGGAGTCCAGCAACATTCCAGGAGGAGGGATGATTCTGCACAAATCTTAAAGCACTGGAATGGGCTGAGAAAGCTCTCCAGCTTTGGACTTGAGAGTGGGGGCAAGAAGAGGGACGGTCAGGTATATGACCCAGGAAATGGCCCTGTCCCCTCAGTGCAAATGGACAGTGGGTGGTGTGGAGCCCGGGCTTTGGCATTTCCTGGGGTTGGATCCTTGCACTATCACTTTTTTGTTGTATGACCTTGGAAGAATTCCTTTCATTTTCTGAGCCTCTGCTTCCTTACCTGTACAATGTGGACCAGCTCCTGTGAGGATTCAGGAGGGAATGCATACAGCATGCTTAGCCCAGGGTCGGGCACATGGCATGAGTTCCAATGGTGGTTACCTTAACTGGCATTTCCAGGTAACGAGTTTCTGGGTACCTCAGGGTGGAGAGAGTTACTGTCTTTGTTTTGGAAATTAAGAAGCAGCCCAGGAGTGAGGAAAGTGTGGGAGTGGAGGAGGGGAGCTGTGGCAAAAGCAGGTAAGGAGCCCCAGCTTCTTTGCTCCTGAATTATTCATGGAAACAGGCTTTGAATAATTGGAAGCCATTTTTCATTATCATTATTACCCAGAGAAATGACTCCGTAGCTAAATTCTCAGGCAGGGAAGTACACTTGATTCCGTTTAGATTGCTTTCTTAAAAACTGCTCAGGGATAGCCCCAAACCACCACCTCATTTTGGGAGGTGTGAATGCAAGGGCGAATAATCCCACCTTGTCAATTACTTCCCAAAGTGACAGAGGAGAGGAGAGAGGGAGGGAGGATGGAGGGGAAGGTGGGAGGGAGAAGGGCTGTGGGGCTCTAGAAGGACCTTGGGCCTCACAGATGTGGGGTCAGCCTGGACAGAGGAGTAGTTCATGTCTTGCCATCCATCCCAATCCCCACTCCGATATTTTGTGCCCATCCAGGCACAGGGTACTGAAAAAGGGTCACTCTGTGCCACCACTGGACCACCTTGGGCAAGCCCCGTTCCTGCCTCCATGCCTCAGTTTCTCTTTCTGAGAAACAAGACAGAGACTGTGTCTTTTGCAGAATTGTTATGAGGGCTGAATGAGATGATGGACATGATTTGCCCAGCACTGTGCATGACCTCAAGGAAACTTAAGAATTGTTAGAAAACCTGTCCCCCAGCTGTTACCTCCTTTAGAGATCCAGTCCTAGGGGTTAAGCATTGCCCCTTTTCAAAATATAGAGACAGATGCCCCTGTAAGGTAAGATGTTATGCCTTTAATCATAATTAATTACTTATCTCTGGGGCTGGAAGGGGGCCACTGGTTCTTCTGTGTGTTGTGAGTGGGCAGTAGAGAAGGTGAGGGTAGGGAGGCAAGGGGTGTTGAGGAAAGGAGGAGAAAGTCACTTCAAATGGAAGCAGGGATACACCTGAAGCTTGACAGTTTTGGCAAAGGCCAGTCTGAAGACGCTCACGCATACGTCTGCATGTGCACTCATGTACCCATGCACGTGATCAGGCACTTGCATGCACACACACCCATGCACCCACATACTTGCCTGGTCTGGGTGTTTTATGAAGACTTCTTGGACCACCCATCTCCACCCTGCCGCTCCAGCCCAGCTGACCCAGCTCAAGGCAGACATATTTGTATCTGACAGATGAGAGGTAGGCAGAGGTGTCTCATGTTGGTTTCTAGGGACCCTCCTCAAGGCAGCTGGCACATGGCCTTGGTTGTAATTCAATTGTCTGGGAGGTTTGTTAGGAATTACTTCTGTCTGTCTAATGAGTTAGTAGCTCTCAGGGCAGGGAATACCTCTGCTATGCCATGCCCCCTCTGTCCCACTCAAGGTCAAGCCCAGGGCTCTGGATGTCATCACTCTGCAAGACTCCACAGGTGGTTGATTGCTTGGCTGATGAAAGCAGATACCACCCACTGACGTGTTTTGAACCCGGCTGAGCATTCATCCTGGGGACCCTCTGAGTGAAGAGAGCCCAGTGCTGAGAACAAATGGATCAAATTTGACAAAGAAAGAAAGCAGGGACCCGCCCACTCTCACTCCACTCCCACAAGGAGCCCTACCCTGGGGATCCTTTTCTATGCCAATTCTCTCCATTCCACTCCATGTGATAACTTCATTTCTAGGTTCTCTAGCCCTCCCCTCACCCCCCACTTCCCTACTAAGGAAGAAAGTGAAGAAACTGCCATGTACTGAGTAGCACAGGTGTCAGCCTCTTGATGTTGTTCCCAGAGGCCTTCAGAGGGCAAACCCTTAACCCAGCAGGACAGACATGGGAGGAGGCACTCAGCACCTGGAGGTCCTTTCCATGCAGGGGCTACATCTTCACACCAAGACAAGACCTTGGGAGGCTATGGGTTATGCATGTCTGGGGGCTTTTTGATCCAGGCAAAGGTTGTCACACTTTCCCCTCCCCTCCCCCTGGGTATGATATTAGATATCATACCCAGACAGCCCCGAGTTTGAATCCCGGCTCTGTCGCTTCTGATCTGTGGCACAGCCTCCATGGTGTGCATTCTGGCCATTTGTGAAACCAGGATCCTAGGAAAGACTTATTCCTAGATGATCCTTCTTGCCAAGTGAGTTCTTTCCTCTGCCACTCTCTAGCACTAGCCTAGCCTCTTTGTGGGCACCTGTGCATAGCCAGATAGGATACTTGGCAAGTGTAAATGCATTGTCTAATTAAACTTCTCATAACTCATGGCAGAGGTGACAGATTGTCCTGTTTTTTTTTTTCCTGTCTTCTATAGAACATCTGATTTTTATCTGGGCATAACACCAACCAAATAAAGATCGTATTTCCCAGCCTTCTGTGTGGATAGGTATGACCATATGACAAAGTTCTGGTCAATGAGGTATAAATCAAAGTGCCGTTTGTCATTGTAGGAGCACCTTCATTAAGGAAGTGGGCACATGCTCATTGTCCCTTCTTTTTCTTTCCCTTTCTTGCTGCCTGGAAGACATAGATGTGATGGCTGGAGCGCTAGCTGCCACATTGTGCCATGAGGATGAGGACCACACTCTAGGGATGGTGGAGCAGTGAGATGGAAGGAGCTTTAGTTTCTGAGGATTTTATGGGGTAGAACCAGCATACCAGCCTTATGACTTTTATATAAGGGAGAAATAAACTCTTATTTAAGCCATCTCATCTCATCTTAGCCTCACAACTGAACCTAGTGAAAACCAATCCATTAAGAAACTCAACACATTCTTACCCTAGCTACATATCTTAATCACCTGGAAGATAGTCAAAAAGAAAAGCCCCATCCCAGACCAAAAGACCTGGAACTTCTGGAGGTAGGGTCCGGGTGGAAGTAAGCTTCACAATTCCCCAGCCAATTCTAATATGTAGCCAAGGATGAAAATCACTGCTCTCCATCTAGTGTTGCAGACTATGAGTCTGGAATTCTCTCTTATCCAGCAAGACAGCGGATGCAGAAATGAATATGGGAGAGGCTAATGTCTGGGAGGAGACAAGAGGCCCCAACAGGACTTTCGTCTCCGTATTTATTGAGTGCTCAAGATCTTACACACGTGGTGAACGTAAAGAAAACAGTCAGACAGTAATCATTAACTTATGTGTGTAAGAAGCAAAGGGTCTGGGGGGCAAGTGGTGTTTGTGATCAAAGTACAATACTACATTGGCACCATAAGGAAAGTAACAAGTTACTCATGACCCCATTACAATATCTCACTAGCTAACCTTGGGTGCTTTTGCCCCGTGGTGGTGGCTTTCCACCCTAAGCTTTCTTAAGCCATTTTGTAAGTATAGGCATTCTTGAACTTATTTCCCCACAGTCAAGCAATGCATTTGTTCCAAATATCTGTTCCCACCTCCCCAAAGGGAGGAGGGCAGGGGCACTTTTGAGGAGCTACCTAATGCTATGCTGACATTGGAAGGGGTTTAGGATGGCATTTCTAAAGTTATTTCTGTGCACCACTGAGAAGGTCTGTGAAAAGTGTTCTGTGGTCAAACAGGCCTGAGGAACACATTAGCATATTAAAGGCTCTGAGAAGTATAAAAGCAAAGAAACAGAATTAACTTTGTGAAATCCAGTGTTTTTCACACCTATTTCACAAAGTTCTCCCCTCTTTTTCTTTTCTTGCACAGTCTGTATTAAAATCCTACAAAAGGATTTTTGTATGTTGGCTTGGGCAAAGGCCAGAAATGTAGCAAAGATTAGCTTTGGGGGAACTTCTGGGATTTCCACAGTTGGGATTTTCCTAAGACTTCTACATTGGAATCTCTGGTTATAGACTTGAAAAGGTAGGTCTGGGTTCTAGGAAGTGAGGAGGGAGAAGGAAGGAACCTTCTTCCTTAGGGATAGGGTGGAAGAAGCTGTCTTAGAGGGTTTCCAGGTATCCAAAGCCTGCTCTGGCATTACAAGTGGAGGCTTAGGGCAGTGTGTCCATAGGTGGGTTTAGGGAGACCATAAATCCCATGAAATGATATAAGGGTTCACCTAATGAAGAGTAGAGCCCTTCAGAGGGCTCAAAAATTTAAGAACCACTGGGTCAGAGAAAGCCAAGCTTCAAAGAAATTCAGAAGGCTAAGCTAGTCAAATTCAGCATGAGTTGCCAAGAGGCTGCTTGCTCTGAGGCTGCACTATAGAAGGGAAGTGAGTCCACGGAGGAGACAGGCCCCTGTACTTTGTTCTGGCTGAGCCAGTTCAGGGGTAACACTTTTGATTCTGGGAGTCCCCCATGAAGTAGGGAGGACAAACCATGGCTTCCCAAGCAGTGGTGGAGCCAGGATGGTGGAGGTTGAAGGTCAGTTCAGGAATCTGGGAAGCTCTGTCCAGCAGAAGACAGGCTCAGTCATTCCCATCCTTTTTTGCAACTGTGCTCTCTCTCACTCTGTATTGGCTTTAATTTCTAGAAAAGAATTCCTCTAACAAATCTCATCTGTGTTTGCTGAATGATGGACTTCAAAGAGGTTTCCAGAAGTGGATTTGGAGCAGGTGGGGACCTATGGGCCCCTAATGGCCAGGTGTGCTATAAGGTGTTCTGGCCGCAGGAAAGGGGTGTGTAGATCAGGGGACCAAAGGGAAATGGAAAGAGAGTCAGGACAAGTGGGGCTGCAGACCCCTCCCAGCTGGGCCAGTTTTATGATGGATGCCTCTGTGGAGAAGGTTCCGTACTGGGGAAATTGGGCTTTGAGGTGTCTCTGAAGGACCCCACCCACATTCCCTCCACTTGCAGGGTAAGGCACAGATCCTTTGCATGACCAGAAAAACCCCACATTGTCTGGCACCTTCGTCCCTTCCAGCCTCCTCGTGCTCCTCCTGTCCCTGGCATTCTATGGTTCAGCCACAGTAGTCTTCCTTCTGGTCCTATAAGGCACCTTGCTTCCTTCTGCCTTAGGGCCATGGCACAGCCTGGAATACTCTCTTCTGACCCATCTTCTAGTGCAATCCTTCTCTTTCTGTTGGTCACAGCCCAGGGGACCTCCCATGAGAAGTCTTTCTCAGGCTTTTGCATCACACAGTTCTGGTGAGAGGCATCATTTGGACAGTCTTTTCCATGAGTGGCACCCCTTGGGGTACAATCCCATAGGAAGTGTGATAAATAAGGGCCCCTGAGCTGTGTACTGCTGCTTGCTTGCCCTTCCCAGACAGACCAGCTGCTCCTATTAAATGCCACTGTCATGGCCGATGTCATAGTTAGGATTTTACAGCTATTTGAGTTAATATTCATTAAGGTCCATCTTCGCTACTAGATTCAAGCGCCACGAGGGCAGGACTAGGCTGATCTTGCCTTGGCACTTGGCCTAGTGTCTGGTGCAGAGTAAGTGCTGAGCGAAGGTTTGTTGACTGATGAAATGAGTGAAATGACTGACAATGAGAAGAACCAGTCGTAATGCTCTGTGCCACGTGTATCCAGAAAGGCAGGCTTTGCCAACCTCCCCAGAGGCTTATTTCTTCCCTGCTTCTTTTTTTTTTTTTTTTAATTTTTTTTTTCAACGTTTATTTATTTTTGGGACAGAGAGAGACAGAGCATGAACGGGGGAGGGGCAGAGAGAGAGGGAGACACAGAATTGGAAACAGGCTCCAGGCTCTGAGCCATCAGCCCAGAGCCTGACGCGGGGCTCGAACTCACGGGCTGCGAGATCGTGACCTGGCTGAAGTCGGACGCTTAACCGACTGCGCCACCCAGGCGCCCCTCTTCCCTGCTTCTATTACTAAGGCATCTGATGTGCCTAGACTGTATATGTGTGTGAGGGGATGTGGCAGGGGCGGGGGGTGGAGAGGAGCAGTATGTGTGAATGTGAGTAAAGAAGGGCCAGTAGGAAAAGAAGTTAAAATATTAGTTAATCCAAGCCAAAAAGCCAGTCCTATGCAATTTGTTCTTTTGCTTGCTTGTTCATTCATTTTTCAACTAATAAGTGCATACTGCATGCCAGGACATATGCTGGGCAACGAGAGGGTTTCCAGTATGAACAAGACATTGTCCTGTCCTGGAGGAACTCATAACACAGTAAGAGAAAGGAAATATTTATAGCAGCAGCCATCCTAGCAATGCTAATACACCTGCTGGTTTTTAAACAGTCACTGTATGCCAGATATTGCCGTAGACACTTGAAGATATTGGCTCATTCAATTTTTTCAACTCTATGAGTTAGGAATACTATTCCTACGGATTGGGAAATCGAGACACAGAGAGGTTAAGTCGTTTTCTCAGGGCCACACAGAAAACTTTATATTCAAAATTCTATGCCATGCTGTTGCAAAGATAAAGTAGAACAGGAGTAATGTCCACAAATGCACAAACCGTGCCACAGGAGTTTGGAGGCAGGGCTCCAGGTGAGCTCGGGAATGTGGGAAGGCTTCGTGGAAGAGTGGCATTTGAGCTTGAAAGTTGGGGAGGATCTGGAGAGCTTCTCAGTGGGGGATGGTTGCAGGGGGGAGGTGACCTGGTGAGGAGACGGAGGGAGCAAAGGCAGAGGAATGAGGAAGGGTGGAGGGATCTGGGGAAACAGAAGGCGGTTCAGTATGGCTGGAAGTGAGGGTGTGTGAGGAGGGCAGAGAAGGGTGAAGAAGAGGGACCAGTCTGGGTAGGATCTCAGGTGCCACTGAAGACGTCCCCTATGAGTAGGGGACAATGAGGACCCGGTCTGCCCTGGTGCTTGTGGTTCCTCTGGTGTGAGGGACAGGTTGGCAGCTCTAACTCAGCCAAGTGAGTAGAGACCCTGGGAGTCCCAGGTAAAGCTGCTCAATGGGGGAGGAGGCAACATGGGCTCCAGTGATGCTCCTAGGTTACCCCCAGGAAGCCCTTGACAAGGTTCTGCACTGCTCAGGGGCCCCACCCAGATGGCTGGCAAAGCACTCATCAAACTGAGCATTCCTCTGAGCCTGCTGGGCCAATTGCTGGCAGAGTGGGCAAATCCTGATAAGGGTCCTGGAGAATCCATACTTTCCCCTGCACAGAATTTACCCATGCCAAGAGAGTTTCTTACTTGCTTTGACCAAGAATTTCCAGTGTGCCTCCATTAGAGAGAGTGATAGATAGACGGGGAGGGGAGGGGGAGAGAGGAGGTTGTGAATGTATTTGCTGTGCGAGTGACTTCAGGAGAGGTCTAGGGAAGGAGGCTCGGTGGGGGCTGCTGAGAGCAGCTGAGAGAACATGTGAATTCTGTCATTGTAAGTGAAGATTAAACACTGGAGAGAATGGGGCTTTGCTGGCAGCCACTGGATTAACAGCTTGTAGATTTCAATAGTCAGTTAAAGCTGAGTTTATCACGCATGCCGCGAAACCTGGCTCTTTAAGATGAGCTATGCCGTTGTCGCTAGAAGTGGTTGAAAGTCAGAGGGAGGGCGATTTGCAGCCTGAAGATGCTGCCCCTCGGAGAGGAATCACAGCTCCTTTAGCAGCAGCCAGGGCGGAGAGATCCTGTTGATTTCCTGAAACCATGAATTTGAGATGCTACGCCCCAAGAAAAGGCAGATGCTATCTATTTTCAGGATAATGACTGAGAGGAATCTGCTCAAGAAGCCACTGCAATGCCCCACGGCCAACTGAGTAAAGCTCTAAATCCTTGGCCCAGAAGCCTCATCCTTCTACCCTGGGGGCATCCTGAGCCCACGTAGAGTCCGGCTTCCTGGGCGCCCTCACTGGCCTGTCCTCACTGGACCAACCCATTCTAATCCCGGCCTACAGTGCAGCATTTCTGCCTCAAGCCCTTGTCCTTGCTTTCACCTGTCCAGACTCCTCCCGCTCACCAACTCCAAGTGGAACACAACGTTTGTGTACTCCTCCCGCGAAAGGTCTCTGATGCCCTACTCCTCCCCAGGTGCCAAGACATCCTCTGCTCCTGCAGAAACATCTCTCTGTGTCATGGCATGTGGGTGGTTGTAACAAGACTCTTACCAGATTGTAAGCTTCAGAAGGCAGATGGCGCATTTGGGCTTCTCTGTGTCCAGTTGGCCAAGTACCTTGCCCGTGGCCACCACATCACATACTGTGTGTTCGTTCTTAGCTTTCCCATCACATTCTTTCACCCACAGTAGCCCCTCACTGATTCCCAATGTACCATGGACTTTCACATCTCTGGGGCCTTCATTCATTCATGTGTTCAACATAATTTTTGGAGTGCCTACTGCATTATGGATTATTCCATTTCAAAGACTCAGAGGTGAGCACATGACCCACACCTAGCCCATCAGAGCATTCCATTCTCCTACTCACAGAGATAAGTTACATACAGATGGGCCGGTGCTACAAGTCACACCATTGAAATTCAAATCTAATACTTTTGTGGGTGCTCTTAGAGAAGCATGTACTCTCTTCTAAAGTTGCTTAATAACAGGTGTCAGCCTGGAGCTTCTGGAGGCCACTCATGAGCAGCGAAAATCAAGTCCCACCAAGAAAAGCAGATCTGAAAGGCAGAGAGCTGGAGACTTCTGGTGACATCCATTGTGTACCTAGATCCAGCTATGCCTGAAGTATTCCTAGACTTTTCCATTATAGGAGCCAACCAGTGCCCTCTCCTGCATCAGCCAGTTTAGTTCGGACTCTTCTACAACATGCAACCAGTGCTTTCATTAAAATAAAGGTAATATATCGGCATTCATGCGTTTGAAAAACAGTCCTTTTTTCTCCTGGTTGTTCTAAACCTGGGTATAGAATATCCTTTGCTTTCTTGCAGCCAGGAGTGCAGAGAGTGCTGGTGGAGGGGTTGTTTGCTTGTCTGTATCATGGTGCCTGGCCTCCAGGCCACACTTGGTTGGAGCCTTCTGCTTTGTCTAGAAGCGGGCCTGACATGGGTCCTTCTCACATCTCCTGGAGTGCATGAGATCAGAAGCACACAGAATGAATGATGGGCTCTGGACAGTGGAAGGAAGTGGATCCAGAGACCATCGCTCGCTCTAGTTCAGCTTGATTAATAATTAGGTGTTAGTACACCACGGGATTTAAACATGAACAGTTTTTTTCTTTTTTCTTTTCTTTTTTGTACTGGGTATATATTTTTTGTCATTGCTGCTATTGTTTTTATACTGGGTTTTACTTTAGTTCCATCCCTCTTCTGCCTCTTGAGATCCCGAGGTCCCATCATTGCCCCAGGGACTGAGATGTTCCCGCACACTTAACGAAGTCTGCAACCGGTGTATTTTTAGTCGGCTTGTTTGCATCTGTTCTCTCCCTGTTCCCTGTCTGATTGACACCCACTGGGTGAGAGGCACAGGAGCATAATTTTGCTATGGGAGCGATTTGGCTGAAGTGGCTTCACAGCACCCCTGTTTCTAGCCTGGGAGGGGGCATGGAGATTTCCATCTCTTTTAGCTCGCCTCAATTCTTTTGTTCAAATGGACTTCCAGGAGGTAAACTGGGCTGATTTGTCACCTGTCCATGGCTGGTGGATGAGAGAAACAAGAAGCATTGCTCTTAGAACTCCCGCTAGGTTCAGGATGGTCTGCTAGAGAGGGGTGTTTCCAAAGTGCCTGTGTCTCTGGCTTGAGAAGCTTCTCACAGCAGAGACAGGGTTTGAAGACAGCCCTTGCTCTCCATTGAAGCACCCCACAGCCCTTTGCTAGTGGCTGCTCAGGGTCCAGTCAGGAAACAGACGGCACAAGAAGGGCATTGAAGACAGCTTAGTGAAGGGACAGTTCACAAGGGCGCAGGTTTGAAGGAACCAGCAGGGGAGGTAAAATGCCTTGGGACAAAGGGCAGCAAGAAACTGTTCCCACATTTGTCTCTCCCCTGACATAAGACAAAAAGCACATCCAGGGAAAGTGATGGGTGCAGAAGGGCTGGCCCACAGGACCTGTGGTTTCTAGTAGAGCAGTACAGCCATGGTTGAGCTGGGGCTGGGCTGTGACAGAGTTGGGGAGTGAAGGCCCTGTCTGCTCTGGTCTCCTGCTGGCTGAACCCAACTCAGTGGGGGAGGAAGTCTTATTGACGCAGTCCATGGATTAGTGTGCAGAAGCATCTCTTCCGCACTGAGCAAACTGGAAGGGGTGGAGAGTGGACCTGGAAGGAAAAACAGACAGCTCTCGAGTGCTATCTCCTGTGTCATACAGGGCTTTCTGGATACAAGAAGCAGATCCACTCATGGTCACCCCCCGGGAGAAGCCAGTGATGGGACGGAATCTCAAAGGTAGGAATGCACTGGGATGTGGAGTTCATGAAGATCTCTTGTAAAGCTCCCTGGAGGAGACTGTGTGTGGATGCCACATGAAGCGGCAGCAAAGTCTAACACAGCTGAACTTTGTACTATTTGTAATGCTTACTGACCCTCCACCCCCACCCAAAGTAGATTTTCATGAATGCTCATTTCAGCAAGCCAGACAGCACAGAGACCTGCAAAAGGAAAGTCTGACTCCTTCCTTCATCCCCCGTCCCATCCCCTAAGCCAAGAAAACAAACATTAAGGGTTTCATGTCTATCCTCTTCTCTATGCTCAACACATTTAAATGTTTGCAAAATACCCAAGTATTTTTCTTCAAATGTGAGATCACACAATGTGCATAGCCCTACAATCAATTTTTTCCCACTAAAACTGAAATGGATATCTTTGTAGATAAATCGATATATATAGTCCCAACTCATCTTTTTAAATCGCTTCCTAATATTTCATTATACCCATATATAAAGATTTTTCTAGAAAATTTCACTTCTCTTTCAATTAGCTAACATAAAGTTCTTGGTGACCTAATGGGTCACATTGCCATAAATAAGACTCATTTTTGGTCTCCAAGTACTTCTAGTCTAGCTAGTGCTGATAAGAGTGGGCACAGGATGGAACTCAGTACAAGGGAGCCTTTACATGGCACACAGGTGGCATGGGCACTAGATGATTTAGAAGTTGAGTGGGCTGAAAAATCTTGGAAGGCTCCATGCAAGGGGAGGAGGTGGTTTGGGCTGGACCGTGGAAGGGAGAGAGGTGCCATTGCTATGTCAAGCATGTGTAACAGCACTGATTAGTGATTAACAAAGTGTTACAAGGCAGAGGGTCTGCTGGGTGTATGCTGAGGTGAGACAGCCGTCATTTGTTAGTGACATCATTTGGATGCAAAGAGAGAGGAACTAATGTCATTTCAAGTTCTTGAAATCAGTGGGTTTTTTCCAAGTAGGTTAATTATCCCTGTTGCCCATAATCCTTTCACACTCTCTATTTGTGTAACAAACTCTATTTTCATTGAAAGCTCATGTGTCAACTCAAGTCTTGTCTGTGTCTAAATGATCACAAATTTGAAATCAGGCATGTTTCTGTTAATGAGGTTTGACATGATGTGCATTAGCCCATGAATACCACTGGCCCCGCAGGTCTGTATCTCATCTCAAGGGCATCTCAGCACAGACTGAAATCAGTTCCCTGGGTAGCTCACTGGGTAGTGTAGGAGAGTGGTGGTCAAGAGCAGGCTTCCCTCCTAGTGACACAGTGGGTTCCCTTGCCTTCGGCCTGGCTTCCCACTGCCATCCCCTTACCTTGGCCTCCACCCCTCTTCTGCCCCCTCACCAGCATCTCCAAGGGCATTCCCTCTGCTTCCAGGTGGCCAGTCATTCTCTCTGGCTGCCCATCGGCAATACCCCCTTTCCAGGTATTTTCTTCTCCATACTTTCTCTTAGTTTTCTGACCAGCTCACGGAAGCCTCACCTCTTAGAGTCCTTATCTAAGGCAGCAACATTTTGATCAAGCCCTGGTTTATTTCTCAAGGTCTACAACCTGGGTCCTACTTTCTCTTCACACCCCTGGCTCCAGGTCTGAACTCCTAGAACACTCCAGAATTCTCCACCTCCTTACCTCTCTGCATCTGTAACTCTTGACTCTTCCAAGATTTGTGGGCATAAAAATTCACCACCCATCTCCAGTGCAAAGTTACACTTTATGACTCTTCATTCAGAAGCCTTAGGAATCATTACAAGCCCTGATGAGGAATGAAAGAGACACAGAACTTGATGCAATCCCCTTTAAATGGGAAAAACTCCCAGTTATGAACCATGTGGGGGAGACAGATTCTTGCCTTAAAGAGGTGGTGCCAGGAATTGCTTTTCCTCTCACGGCATTCTCCAAGCTGCTGAAATATCTCCCCTCATTATTGGGAACCTATATAAAAGCCGGTAAACTTTTATTGCAGGCATATTATAGCTTTCTTGAAAACACTGCCTCCTCCCCCTACGCTTGGCAGCACTAAAGGATGGATTTCATAGGCAATTTGCAGCTGCCATTCAGGCACCGTTTGAGCAAGCAGGGTGGCAGGGAATCACTCTGCAAGCCCCTCAGACAGACTCATCTGCTCCAGGCTCACTCACTCCGGAGTTCCCACTTGGCTGAGCCTTGCTGCATCCAGGGTCTTGCGGGAAGGTCGTGGTGCCACCTGCATGGAAGGAGAGAGCGTCCTCAGGGTGGGCGAGTGATTCCTAGTGGTTCCCAATTTGGGTAGCTGCAAGGAGAAAACACTAGAGAGACTTAGAGACTTGCCAGAGTGGTCCCAGCTGAAATGGAAATTGTCAGGAGAAGCAGGGCCACTCTTTGGACTTGAGTCTCATGGGAACAAGTCCCCATACCCCTGCTAAGTGACTCAGACACTAAATATGATGACAGAGAGTTGGATGGGGATCCCCAGCTCTGACATTCAACTCTTCTGTATTTTCCTTTTTTTTCCCTTTTTTTGACTAGGCTCCACACCCAACATGGGGCTTGAGCTCATGACCCTGAGATCAAGAATTGGAAGCTTTATCCACTGAGCCCACCAGGCACCCCTCAACTCTTCTGTGTTTTCATCCTGACTTTTCCATTTATGAGCTTCATGTACTCGGACAAGGACTTCATTTCTCTGCTCCTTGGACTTCTCCTGTTTCAGGAGGAGTAATATGCCATTGGAGGGGAAGCTGAGGAGTGAGCACAATAACAGATCTCCCAGTGTTGGTCTGAACATGAAGTAGATGTTTCCTCTACTTCCTCTAGTTTCCTCTCCTTCTTGTACTGGAGTGAAGTTGCTTCTGGGCAGTCATAGTTTTCCCCTCTCATTCAGTTCTCAGTGGACCACTCTTGTTAATTATTATTGGAAATACTTCTACCAGTTGAAGCATTATGACTCTTGCGAAGCCAATGCTAAGACACCACATGTCCATAGTTCTCTTTTCCATAAATGTTTTGGAACTATTTAAAAAAAATTTTATTGCCTTCTCTTGATAGTTTTTACACTCTCCATTTGTTGGCTTGGGCTACCTGAGCTCTCCCAAATGGATATCTGGAATAAAGGCCAAAGTTGAGGTTCAGGATAATGAAACGATGGTTCGTACTTTTTAAACATCCCTTAGATACAACCAAATGGGGTTATGTATTTGGATATATAATAGTGAAGCATTGCCCAGTCCTGCCTAAAATGATTTGCAACTGACTCTTAAATCAGGGGTCAGTGAACAACAGCCTATGGGACAAATCCATTCCACCATCTGTTTTTATAAATAAAATTTTATTGGAACACAGCCGTTCTCATTTGTTTAAAATTGACTGTGCTTTTACACTACAGTGACAACACTGAGCAGACACCTTATAGCCTGTAAAGCCTAAAATCTTTATTTACAGAAAAATTTTGCCAACCCCTATCCTAGATCATCTGCTGATATGTTTCAAGACTCCTGCCTCAGCTCCAAGGGGACACTGAGGAATTAACTCCATGCAGTCCGCTAGGTAAGCTCTCCAGCTGAGCCAGCCATTTACTGGGAAAACATTGCTTCTACCCAATACATATATGTGGCATGCATGCCACATGACGTACATGTTGACTATGCATTTTAGGCAAATTGGACTTATCCTGACAAATTCTTTAAATCTCAAGATTCATTTCAGGGGTAAGGCCCATTCTGGAAGACCTACCTGCTGAAGGAAGACCCAGAAAGCAGTTAGCTCAGTGGCCAGCTGTCCTTGATGCTGATGTCAAGCACTGATTGAGTCCAATACCTTAATAAGTAGGATCTTAAGTTTATTAGGGACTTATTTGTCTTCAAAGGACTTTAAAATGTGTTTTCACTTGATTCTGCTATTGTTTCTGAGAGGTATGCAAAACAGAGTTTTGTGTATGCTAATGGTAGAACCTGGAAGAGTTTGGATTCTTTCTGCACCATGCCTTAGCTAAATTTTCACAATTAAATCTTCATTTTCAATCTCTCATTGAGCCTCATTCTGCCTTGCCTGCAGATCTTAACAGATAGGTTTTGGTATTCATCTTTTGGCTTTTACTTCAGTATTCATCTTGCCCAGACCTACACTTGACTCCTTGAACTCATTAAGTCCTGGGTCAGGCCCCTTCACTATCTCTTCCCCTCTCTGCGCCCTCCTCAAGAATTTGCCTTCTTGTGCTTTCTGCTCAAGTTCCTGCCATTAACTCAGTATCAGACAACTTGCCCCCTACTAATACATTCTCTGGACACTAATGAAAGCCTTCAGGTACTTGGTAAGTGTTCATCTTCTTAACCTAGTACTGAGGTTAATGATATTGACTTTCAAAGAGAAATGATGTGTTCTTTAAAATACCATGAAACTCCGCTCTTGACTAAAATACCATGAAACTCCACTCTTGACTTCTCATTTTGGAGGATACTTCAGGGTCTTTGCACTAAGGTAGATATGTCACTTTTTGTTTCTTTCACCCTCTGACCAAAGCCACAGCTTCATTCCCAGGACCCTTGGCTTACCCTGAGTTTGACTATAGCATGTGACATTTTGCTGCAGGCAAGGGCCCTGGTGTGGACCAAGACAGTACATGATGATATGGCTTCATTTAATAGAAGCAATTGCACCCTAGTGGTGGGGTTATAGCTCCCTCATAGAGTAGCAATCGTTATTCAGCATAATAGATTGGGGTAGGCCTGGGAAAAGACAAGAAAACTAATAATCAGATCCAGTAACCAGAATCTTTCTTGAGTTACACTGCATTTTAGTAAATAAGTGCAATGCATTTAGTTACATTGCAGTTTAGAAGTCAGAACGTTGTTAGTGGTCACTTATTCCATGCTCCTTATTTTAACAGTGAGAGCTGAGATTTAGAGAGCAGAAGTAACTTGTCCAAGGTCTCCCTGGGAGGTACTGGCATCACTGATGTTAGAACTCAGGTCTTCCAATTCATCCTGCACCAGTAGTTTCCTAAGGGTTCAGAAACAGTGTCTCAGGGACCCTTCAGGAGAGAAGGGGATGATGGGACCAATTTTGTCTGTTTGATTTATTTTGAGGAAAATATTTTGCTCCCTCAAACGATTTGAAAGTCACTGCAGAAAAATATGCTGACTCTTGGTCTGGGAGATTAAAAACCCTTAAAGGAAAACTGAAAAGTCATTATACAATTGGCTTCCATTTACTGAATGTCTATTGTGTTCCAGGTACTTGACACTCAGTGGCTCATTTAAGTTTAATAACATTCCCATGAGGCAAATATTATGATCCTATTTTAAGTGGGAGTCTAAGTACTGTACAATTTAAGACTCTTGTATGAGATACACAGCAAGTAAGTGGAGGAATTGGATTTCAGACTGAGGTCTTTCTGATTTTAAGATACATTCTTCCTCATTACCCCCAGCTTTTATGTCATCCAGCTTCTTCCACAGCCAGCTCCCAGGTGATATTCCAGCCTTCCTACGTGATCGCTGATTGCACGTCATGTTCCGCTAGTCTGAAGAAGACCCCTCATTTTGTTTCCTAGGCAGCATTTAAAAGCTGGACTGTGGGGGCGCCTGGGTGGCGCAGTCGGTTAAGCGTCCGACTTCAGCCAGGTCACGATCTCGCGGTCTGTGAGTTCGAGCCCCGCGTTGGGCTCTGGGCTGATGGCTCAGAGCCTGGAGCCTGTTTCCGATTCTGTGTCTCCCTCTCTCTCTGCCCCTCCCCCGTTCATGCTCTGTCTCTCTCTGTCCCAAAAATGAATAAACGTTGAAAAAAAAAATTAAAAAAAAATAAATAAAAAAATAAAAGCTGGACTGTGGCAGTTCCCCCTCTCAGCCCCACCCCCTCTATCCTCATCTCCCTCTTGAGTACAAGACTCTCCTGTTCTGTAGAAAAGAAACTGAGCAGCATGTGGAAGTGACACATTCATCAAGAATGTAGCCGATGCTAATAGAGGATATGAATGAGACACTATTTTGAGATAAGAATCCATTGTTTTTCTTCAAACATCACCGCTTCTTTCCCCTGAACAGTTTTGCATTTTTTGTAAAGTGTGGAGAGGGAATGAGTGTTTAAGAATGGGGAGACAGAGAGGCTTTTGTCTGCTCTCTGTGGGTAGGGTGAGGGCCTAGAGATCTGTCCCCTTCCCTATATACCAGTTCTTCTCTGAAGGTAGGTATGACTCTACTGAAGCCCTTCCCTAAGAATTGCTAGCCCTATTCTGGCTAGAGGTTTCAGGTGGTATTGATACTGGAATAGAGGCTCTTCAACCAGGCACATCTCCAGATGGCAAACAAGCCTTTGCTTCTGGAGAGAAGATCCAGCCATGAAGACCTACCTGTGGGAAAATAGGTTCTACTTACATAAATTGGTTAGAAAAACACTTAGAGTGGCAAGCCGCCACCACGGGGCGAAAGCGCCTGAGGTTATCTAGCGAGATATTGCAATGGGATCATGAGTAATTTGTTATATCACCTGCAGGACATTACTTTCCATTTGGTGCCAATGTACTATTGTACTTTGATAACAAAGACCACTTGCCACCCAGAATCTTTGCTTCTTACACACACAAGTTAATGATTACTGTCTGATTGTTTTCTCCATGTTCACGTGTATAAGATCTTGTTTTCTTCACATTCACCACATGGGCAATATCTTGTGCTTTCTTCACGTTCACCATGTGGGTACTACCTTGAGAGCTCAATAAATACAGAGATGAAACCCCTGTTTGGGGCTCATGTCTCCTTCTGGACTTCAGCCTCTCTTATATTCAATTCTGCATTCGTTCTCTTGCTGGACAAGAGAGAACTCCAGACTCATAGTCTGTGACACCTACCCATTGTCAGAGGAGGAGGCAAAGGCTGCATTATAGCAGGAACCATAAGGTTATGGTATCCGTACAGATGGGGAACATGCACATAATCAAGGCTTCATTGCTCCAGAGGCTCAGCATAAAGGCAAGATGGGGAATGAAGAACCCTCAAACTGTAGGCTCCTCTATCCTTCTGGTATCTATTGTCAGCCACCACCAAAAATTACCTGTGTGAAGTCACCCAGTACAGGAGTTCTAAGCAAGAGATAGTAAAAAAGAATTGGGGTCTGGTCCTAACTCAGCTGTAGGCTCACTTTGATCTAGGGCAAGAGCAGTCCTTCTACAGTCTTTTGCTTGTGAAAAAAAAGGGAGTTGAGCCAGTTGGTCCTTTCCTGCTCATACTTCTTCACCATAAAAGTGACATCCATACCACTCAGGGGACAGAGCGGCTTATGCTGCCCTCTGGTATACTTGCTGTGTCTACTGTGATTGTCTTTCTTGTATGTGGCAAATGTATGTGCAGTTACATGACATGATGAGGGCTGAGGGATGATGCCAGAACTTCAGGTGCCAAATAAGTGGGGAGAGATAGAAAATAAAATTCCATCTCTTCTTTCTGGACTCCTGAACCTGCCTTGAGTAGGATCTGAGATGTTGCTGAGAGGCAGCCTCCCACTGCCCCAGCCATACCTGTATCACTTTCTCTCTCCTAAAGCTTTCCCCTTCACACGTGCTCTGCCCTAAACAAAGTAGGGCCAGCACTGTTAAGCCTTCCTTCTCCTACTACTGTGTTCTCTTGCACAAAGGGGAAGCATGTTTTCCTTGGATAGAGGTGAGGAAATGGTGGAGATTTTGTCTGGTTGATGCTTAAAGAGTTCTCAGGGAGGGTCAGCTCATGGAGCTCACTTTGCCAATGGGGATTTTACCCTTAGTGGCAGAGGTGGCACTTGCAGTCTATAACCATAGGAGGACTACTTGTTGGTGGAATGATGAAGACAGAGATGCTCCTTTATGTTGTTACTGAAAGGAAAACTCCAAGTTCAGGAATAGGGAACTAACAAAATCATACATCTGCCTTGAAATTCCTTTTTGAATCTCCTTGTCCTTTGGTATTGCAGGAGGAGAGTTGTCCCCAAGCTGGGCATTCAGGTTCCTTTCTCCCCTCCTTTGTCTTAAAAGAACCTACCTACCTGATCTGGGACTGTTCCAGAAATTTCAGTGCTAATTCTTAGTCCCTTTTTTGTTGAGGCATTACTATCTTTCGGTTCCTTTTTAAAGAGCAGATGTTCTGTGCCTTTAAAAGAATATAGACATCTATAAGTTCTGTAACACCTCCATATGAATTAGATTATCAAATACTCTTCAGTTTGCTGAGAATAAACCCAAAGAGAATGGTAGATGTAAAGAGTGAAATGTCAGAGGGCACTGCTTTCTTTGAAGCATGAGATGCTGCCTTATGCAAGTCTAGTTGATGTCCATGGGAGGATCTGGGCAACCAGGGGCAGCATTCACAGAGTGGGCATTGAATGAGATGTATATAGTTGGGTGGGCTCTGGAAGGTACGTTAGGCAGGAGCCAAAAGCAGATACTTATTCCTAACATTTATCGAATATGTAGTACGTTCCAGGAACTTACATATGCATTAGCTCTTTTATCCTTGGAGCATCTTGTGACATAGGTGTTATTATTATGAGCTTTCTTTTATTGACAGGGATCCTAAGGCATAGAGAAGTTAAATAAGTGTGCTTAAGGTCATACAACTAAGAAGTGCCAGAGTCAGGATCTGAAAACAGATAGTATCACCCCTGTACCTACTCTCTCTCTCTCTCTCTCTCTCTCTCTCTCTGTCTCTACAGAGTTCACAAATACAAGACTGTGAAAGAATAAATACATGGAAAATATCTATGACTTTAATATTCTCTTTGAGTTTTTTTATCATACAGCAATGACAATATTTTATGCTGCACATTTCTTTACTCTCTACAAAGTACTTCCACGTACATTAATTTTGTGGGGTGGGTCTGCAGGCTGGTTGCTGCTGCATAAGAGGGAACATCTTGACTAAGGGGGAGCCTACCTTCCAGAGTGATTATTACCTCTGCCCCATAAAATTTTAGGCAGGCCTTCCACACCCTCTCTTCAAGCCTTAGTCTCTGCTTCTCCCCTTGGGATTCAGCCATGCATGCTGGATCACAGAGCATGGGGTTCTCTTCAGAATAAAGGAACCCCAGCTGGTTAGTAGCCAATGAGACTTGGGTGAATTTGGGGGCACTAGATTAAGTTTTCTTTGTTTTAAAAGTCATAGACCTGGTAATTGTAGGCACCAGCCTAAATTTCACTGGGTCAGTTTCAGGTGGTGGTGATGAAGAGGGGCAGAATGGAACTGCACTCTGTTACAGGTCTGGCTTCAGTCCTCCCTTGTTCATTCAATCACTTCTTTATTCATTCAAAAATATTTTGAGTGGTCATTCTGAGCCTAGTCCTGTGTGGATATGGTGGATATGTGGAGATGGGGCAGGGAAAGGAAACTGTCCCTGGCCTCAAGGAGTGCCCAAGCCCACTGGGTAGAGGACTCCCACTGGAAACATCTGCTCTACATAAGGTGGGGGAGAGGGTGATAGAGGGCTCCCAGAGGCAAGGGGAGGAGAGCTCCTTGACAGTGGCAAGGGCCCTTTCTGTCTGTTCAAACTCCATCCGTCCTTTAGCACCCAACCCTAAGGCCTCCTTCTCTCAGAAGCTTCTAGGCTTTTGTATTTACGTGGGTCTCCCTCCCTTCTGGGACCAGACAGCATTTCTGTTCTCTTACACTGCTTGACATTGTTCTTTTCTTGAGTTTGCCTTGCAGTCCTCATCTGGACCATGGAAGACCATGCTGTTATTCTCATCTTCTGTCCACTATCCAACAGGACATTTCAAAATTCATTGTCAAGTAGAATCACCCGAGGAACTTGTTAAAATGTTGGTTTGGATCCAATAAGTCTTGTGTGGAGCTTGAGATTCTGTGTTTCTAACGAGTTCCCAGCTGATCCTGATGCTCTATGGACCTCACTTTCAGTTGCAAAGTTCCATGGTATTAGACCAAATACCTTTAGAGCTAACCTGTTGATTTACTGAACTGGCTAATGGACATATCACTTCCTTTCTCTGGCTCTCTTTTTCCTATAAGCCAGATGAGGAAACTTGTTGACAAAAATTTTGCCAAGTTCGACAAGTGCTTGGTTTCAGTACTGCCATTTCTCTCTGCTCTCTTAGCTAGCATTGATCATTGAAGATGGTATTCTTTCTCAACATGTCCTGTTGAGAAAGATTTTCCCTAGGGAGTGACTTTTGATCCAACAAATTTGGCTTGAGGATGGATCTATTCACAAAACCCCCAATAAGATGCGCTTTCAGGTCTTTTCTCATGGAATGATTTGAGGTGTGTGAGGAAGCTGTCCTGACCATACAGAGATGGCTCAGGACCTGGCCCACCCTGAGAGATGAAGGCATTGCTGCTTTTGGGATCTCTCATGCTAGAAAAGCACCTCTGCACAGGTCTGGGAAGTGAGAGGAGGGTCAGCAAGACAGAGAACGGGTGCTGGAAGGGGATGATTAAGTCAGTGGTTCTCAACCATGACTGAACATTAGAATCACTAAGAAAGCCTTAACAAATAATGATGCCTGGAACCATTCCTAGATATTATATTTAATCGGTCTGGGACATGACCTGGGCAGCAACATGGAAAAATCTCCCAGGTGAATCTAATGTACAATCAGGGCTGAGAACCACTGATTAAGCCCATATGGTTGTGCTCAGCAAGTGGCAAGAGATTGAGGAGCTGGGCTCAATCTTCACTCTGGGCTTGAGAGGAGCAGAGCCCTGACCTCCTTTCCCCAACTAGCCATTTCCAGAGCTGCTTTAAAATAAGCTCTTGGAAGGAGTTCTGGTTCAGCAGGCTTTCTGGTTAGTATGGATCCATCTCTAGAGACCAACTCAAAGGTAAAGGATTTGAGGATTTTTTTTTTTCTTAAAATGGATCTATCCTCAAGAAAACATGGGGTAAGGTAATCCCTTCTGAGATGATTTTTTAAAATTTATTTTTGGAGCAGATGTTGTTATTATTGGCCCTGCTAATCTGGATGGGCTTTTCTTGTTGTTTAAGTGTTGTGGGGGGACCCCTTCTTCCTGGCTGGGGTGTGGTGCTGGGAGGCAGCTTTATTCCCATCATCCTCATGTCAGGGTTGCCCTTCTCTCATTTTCCTCCCTGATATGAATACCCATGTCCTCCCAATCCTGCAGAGCTGAGCTATCTGTTCAAGTGCAAGGATTGGATCCCACTAACGTGTCAGTGACTGAGCCCTACCCATACCTCAGCTCTCTTGGATTTGAAGAGACTGCTTGCTGTCCTAGAATATCTTCAGTTTACAGAATTCCAGGCATTAGATGTAGAGAACTGAAGCATTTCCCCATTACCATTGGGGGAGATTAGTTGGGCTTTTTAGAGGGGGAAGGGATGGTATTCTGTGCTCTTCCATATCTCCCCTAATGATAAGAACAAGGCATTGTTTGGAACAAGCCAGATACCTGAAGAGCAGTCCACGCCTCTTGACTCTTAAAAAAAAAAAGACAAAAGGGGGTCTGCTTTAGGCCGCTTCAATGTATTTCTAATTATAGTGCCCATTTGTAACCAAGACTGTGGTCTTCCAAGAAGGCTTGATTACGACATTCATAATTCATTGGCAGTCATTCTATTACCGATTCAATGATTTCTCCAGCCAGGGAGAGAATTTTGATCCTTTAAAAACTGATTTTTCACATTAGAATAGCAAAAGCAATTAGTTTTATTTTTAGCTCGGTTAAGCAAGAGCTCTAATGAAGCACAAAGGAGGTTTATTCCCTTCTTTCTCCTGTTATTTCCCCTGAGGTGCTTTCGGAGAATTCAACCCAGAAGTTTGCCTGCTGCTGCCACTGGGTCTTTGTGGGATGCCTCTGGCTGCTTGAGGAAACCTACAGATGAGGACTTTGTGAAGGTGGAGGGTGGTTTCCAGAACTTGGTACTAACCTTGTATTTCCTGAGGCCTAGACCCCTGCTTCTACTCTCGTGAAGGTAAGGGGTGGAAATGTATGTGGGGGTGAGCTTGGCAGCCTTAGTCCCTAAATCCCACGTCTCCTATCTGGGGTTTGTGGCATGAACAGCTGAGAATAATAGTACTTGGCATTTCGGGGCCCTTGTTCCAACAGTATGAGCTCAACTTACCACTCCCCCAACTCCCCTGCACTGGCAAATAAAGGTTTACGCCTGGGCCGCAAATAGGGCCACACACACATTTCTAATTCCTTCCCTTAACTCCCTTAACTCCCTTGGTCCTCTCCACCCCCTGGAGCTCCCTTTCCTCTAAATTCATGGGAGCCAGCTTCTGCCTGTCAGTGTAAATTCCTAGATGATGTTGGGCACATGGTGCTGTAACCTGGTCAGACTCTTTTACCCACTCAGACACCTACAGGGTCCAGGGAGGCAGCTTCCAAGAGGAAGCTGATGGTAGTGACAAGTGTAGTGACCTGCAGAGGCCAGATTCAGTCTAGTGGACACAAACCACTTTTCAATTACAAAACACTATTTTCAGGTTGAGCTTCTGGTCTGGTGTTGTCAGATTTTCTAAGAGCAGCTGAGAATCCTTATTTTAAAATGTAAAATCTCCTTATTTTAAAACATTCAATGAGGGGCGCCTGGGTGGCGCAGTCGGTTAAGCGTCCGACTTCAGCCAGGTCACGATCTCGCGGTCCGTGAGTTCGAGCCCCGCGTCAGGCTCTGGGCTGATGGCTCAGAGCCTGGAGCCTGTTTCCGATTCTGTGTCTCCCTCTCTCTCTGCCCCTCCCCCGTTCATGCTCTGTCTCTCTCTGTCCCAAAAATAAATAAACGTTGAAAAAAAATTAAAAAAAAAAAAACATTCAATGAATTTAATTTTCTTTATTTTTTTAAAAACATTTATTTATTTTTGAGACAGAGAGAGACAAAGCACTAATAGGGGAGGGTCAGAGAGAGAGGGAGACACAGAATCTGAAACAGGCTCCAGGCTCTGAGCTGTCAGCATAGAGCCCGACACGGGGCTCGAACTCACAGACCAAGAGATCATGACCTGAGCTGAAGTCGGCCGCTTTACCGACTGAGCCACCCAGGTGCCCCGAATTTAATTTTCTTTAAAACCCTATGTGGGCCCCAAACACACAACTGGGGGCCACCATTTTGTTTCCTCAGCTTCAGGCTTTGAGAGCATAACTCACAGAACCTCTGTTTTAAAGCATCTTTGAGCTCCAGCTGCCTCTGATATCCTGATAGATTGGGCAGAAAAGCCAATTCTGCGTGCTCTTGGCTCAGAGCTGTAGGGGCTCCACAGTCACACAGGGAGCTGAGGACAGAGCTAGCATTAGCTGGTGGTCTCAAGTCCAGATTCCCTTCTTCCAGTACCACACAAAATGCATGGTGATGTTCTCTGACGTGTGGTGTCAATTTTTGTAACATTTTTTATTCTTGTCCAATTTTAATAAAAAATGAGGAAAATGCTTTCTCCCCTGGAATGGATTAGAGAAAAAAGAGAAAATAAGACTTTGCTTCTGTTGGTTTCTGCGCTATATATATATATATTTTTTTTTTTTTTTTGTGGGAAAGGTGCTATTGAAATTGAGCGCTGAAGAGGCACTATGGAAGTACCTACTGTGGACCAAAGACTGGGGAAGCCACAGGGCAGAATGAGCCTCCCAGACCTAGTTCCTGCCCTTGGTAAGCTTCTAGTCACAGAACTTGGCCACACTCCTCACATGTTTCCCAGTCCTTAGCACATAATGGGGACTTAATGAATTAAAGACCAGGCAACCCCTGTGAGACACAAAATGGAGGAAGGCAAAGCAGAACGTCCAACTGAAGTCGTCAAACTGTTTCCTCTTGATTTGGGGATTTTATTTCTCATGAATCTGATCTTGCACATCCTAGCATTATTTTCTTTTGGTGAACAACAGCCTGTTGTGACAGACTAGTATTGTGAACTGATAAAGAATAATATACCATTATTTAAGTGATATTGCCCAGAAAACCTGAGATGGGGCTGGCGGAGGGACACAGCAATGGCAGAAAACAGGCAAAAATCCACGGTTAATTACATTCCTTCTGAATCCTCCTCTCCTTTTCCCTTTTCTTAGTTTATCCTGACTCCAGCCCCTAAGCTATTTCTAGGGAAAATGTAGCATTACTGTGTGTCTCCTCATCTCTAGGCCCTGAAAAATTGCCTGCCATTCTCAGGGAGAGAGTATACAAATTGGACTCCAGTGGTGGCCAGCACGGGGTGTTGGATGAGCCTCTGACAGGGGATATGAATCTTGGCTCCAGGTCCCTGTGAAGGATGGCGGGGCTGACAAGCCTACATCAAACACGCCTCTGTTCTGGGGGAGCCATCACTCACCTCTCTGAACTCTCGAGGCACATGCTAATGAGGGCCCAGCTCCTGTAACATCCCTGCCCGAAGGCTGGGGGTGGAGAGGGGGCTTGGCCTCTTGGTAGACCTAGAAAGGGCAGCCCTTGGAATTGTGAGAAAGGCAGCACCTCGCTGTATCCTTCCTACTTTTTAGTCAGTCTCCACTTATAGGGGCCTTTTTCCTCTCTGCTTCCATTTCACCTTGGCCAGTTCATTTATCCTGCCTAGGGCATGGACTCCCTTCCCGAATAACTAACTTAATGCTCTTAAGAATTGTATGTGTTACTCATTCCTCTTGGTGGCTTTCATGTTCACATGGAGACCCCAGACACAGGACAAATGCTTAACCTAAGGAACAAATGGCTGATTGTCACATTTCAGAGAACTGGTGGGAAATTATCTTGAGAGCCCTTGTGAACACAGAGGTTCCCTTTTTACTAACAGGTGGCCCTGTCAGCTGAGGGGCAACTGAACACACCCGGTGACCATGGTGATGATGGCAAATTAACATCTATTAAGTGCCTGCCAGGTGCTATTAACAGCATCACATCCGTAAACTCATTCCTTCTGTCAGCTCCATGGTGGACACGATGATTATTCAGAAACAAAAAAACCAGGGCTCAGAGAGGTTAAAAACTCACCCATGTAGCTAAGAGGCATTGCTGGAAGATGCTCCAGAAATCCTGCCTTTTCATAACAAAAATGTGGAGGCTTAGTTCACTCGGATGTCACTTCTTTTGTGAGGCATTCCCCAAATCCCACCCAATCCCCTAGTCATGTGGAGTTTAAGAGCAAGGGACTTAAGACTTGAGTTTGAATCCTGTCTTTGACAGGTACAAGCTATGTGATCTAAGGCAAATTCTGTAACTTCTCTGAGACTGCTTCCCACTTTATACAGGGGGATCAAGCTGACCAGACAGCTGTGAGGGTTAAATGGGAGGATGCAGGCAGAGCCCAGTCCCCACACCTGCTTCTGGTACAGGGCGGGCCCCAGGCAACCCACCTCCCCCACTCCCAAATGTTTTATGCACATGTTCATCTTCCCCTTAAGACTGAGTATCTGGGGGCAAATTCCATATGTTACTCATCTTTGAAAATAGGTCCCGTGGAACTTTGGATAGAGTTAATCAAATCAGGTGACTAGAATTGGGATAATAACAGCAACTAACACTTATTAAATCTGAGTCTTTCTAAGCACCCGGCCGCATAGGTATTCTTGTGCCTGTTTTGTAGTTGAAAGAATTGTGGCGTGGATGGTTAAGTCATTTACTTGGGATCCCACTATTGGCAAGTAAAGGAATTGGAGGTGGGTTCAGGTGGTCTAGATCCTGAGTCTGTGCTTTTAATTACTATCCCAGAGAGTGAGCCACTTATTCCATGTCATGCAGCTAATTTAGCAGTGGAGTCAGAGCCAGGGCTGGGGCTGAGCTCTGGGGACTGCCAGCCTAGGGCTCCTCACTGGAGGTGTGCCTTGTCATATGACGCTGTGATTAATTGTGAGGGAAGCTGTAGGAGGTTGACATTTCCCAGCCTCATCTGTGTTTCCTGCCCACACACTGGGCCCTGAATGTCAAAGCCCCCCACGCTGCTATGCTGGAGGGGAGGGGGAAGCCCACTTGCCATTATTAAGCAATTAAAAATATGGGCTAAGCAGATGTGGGACAACCACATTTCCCTGGTTATGTTGGGCAACAAGGTAGCTGGCTGTATCTCACATAGACATTTAAGGGACTAAATCAGAAACAGCCCTTCTCAGCTCTGAGGGGAGGTGGCTCTGAGCACTGTGCACTAAGTACCTTCCTACCTCAGAGACCCAAACAGCCTGGACACTATAAGGAGTGGGGACTAAAAGTTGTGCTCAGTGGCTTCTGAAACCCATGGTGATATCATTATATGCACAGAAGTGAGATGGAGGTGGAAAACTTTGTCTGGATCCTTGGGTCTATTCCCAAAACCAATGTAGTTCCTCAATCCACTCCCCTACAATTGTCCAGAACCTCAAAAGTCAAGTTCATGTTAGGTTGGACCCAAATCATTCCTTTTTTTTTTTTTTTCCCCATTTCCACCGATAAGGATGAGTCCGGGGTTTAATTTATTACAGGAAGAAATAGGGACTGAGGCTGTTGGTGCTGTGGTCTGAATGCTTCCAAATTCATATGTTGAAATCCTAATTCTGAGGTCATGGTATTAGGAGGTGGGGCTTTTAGGAAGTGATTAGATCATTAGGGCAGAGCTACATGAATGTGATTAGTGCCTTAATAAGAGACCCCTGTGAAAGCTCCCTCACCACCCCCCCCCCCCGCCCCCTTCTACCATGTGAGGTTACATGGCCAAGATGGCAGTTGATGCAGACAGAGAACCTGACAATGCAGGCACTTGGACTTCAGACTTGGCCTCCAGAATTGTGACAGACAAATTTCTGTGGCTTATAAGCTACCCAGTCTATGGTATTTTTGTTCCAGTAGCCCAAAAACACTAAGACAGTGGTGAAAAGGCCTCCTTGCCATAGGACCTATAGAGGCCTCCTGCTGCATAGAATCTGGCACTTGGAAACAGGAAGAGAGGAGGGCTCCAGGATTCTTTCCTTTTCTCCTTTCAGACACCTCCATGTCCAACTAATAACTCAGTGTCCCTTCTCATTCCTTTAAAATGTCTCTCACGTCCATGCTAACTTTTGCTCTTTGGGTGTCTGTAGGTGTGCACATATCGTGTGGGTCAAGATAAAACTAGCTTCTTGATGAGTCCTGGGTTGGTCTGGGCTCATCATGGAGAACTCACTTGTGCTGGCAGGATTGTGAGTGAGCCACTCCCTGTTGCTCCATGGTATGGGACACTCCAAAGGTTTCTAATCCATACTTACTGAATGAGCGACATGTGGTAGAGGAGGTCTTGTAAGTCCTTTGTTGTTTTGTTTTGTTTTGCTACCCACAAATGATAGTGACTTGACTTCAACTTCACCAATACTAATAAAATATTTAGTATTGTTTGATGGCATGAAAATTATGCAAGATAGATGGGAAATTACTTGTTTTAGTGCACATACACACACATGCATACACTACACAGAACACGCCACTGCTATCTAAGATGATGGCAGAAAATGTCAAGCAGAGTATGGACAGGGGAGGGGGAAAATCTTCTGCAGCGTTAACAACTGCCAGCCTAGGTAGGGCCCTAGCATGCAGAGAAGATTAGTGGGTGGTCATGCAGACAGAGGTGAAAACAAGAGTAGAGAGTTTGGCCAGTGAGACCAACCATCCAGGTTCCTGTATGTGGAAATAAAAATTTCAGCAAATTATTCAAGGTGGAATATCTTGGAATTCCAGGAAGAACTCACTGTCTGCTAGTCATCCAACTCTGAGTCCAGAAGCTACTTGGAGCTGTCTAGTTCTCCTTTTGCTTGGGGTCGGTTGCTCCTACCTCAGTCACTCTAAAGGAGCGAGGAGCTCTCTCTCCTTCCAGTTAAGTGGAAGTGGGGCGAACAGGGAACAACCACTTTTAAAAATCTTTTATTTTGAATTAATTTTACACTTACAGAAGAAGTTGCAGAATAGTACAGAGTTTCCCTGTACCCTTTTTTGAGCTTCATCTAATGTTAAGAATTTCCATAGCCAGAGAACAATGAACACGATGAGGAAATTAATGTTGGTCTGATACTATTAACTACAGGCTTTGGATGTTCTTCTACTTCTGCCCTTTGTCTGTCCCAGGACCCTCTCCAGCATCCCACATGGCATTTCATCTTCAGCCTCTAACAATTCCTTAGTCTGTCTTTGCCTTTTATGGCCTTGACCCTTTCAAAGAGTATAGCACTGAGGGCACAACTTCACTTCAGTGGAAAAATGCCACTTCTATGGTATTTTTGCCCCAAATGCATAACCTCTGCCTGATAAGAGAAAACATCAGATGAACCCGTGTTGAGGGGCACTCAATAAAATAGCTAGTCAATGGATGCTTTTTGAAAAAAAAGTCGAGCCTCTGCTTTTATATTCTGTTGGTCTCAAAATAGGGTTGGGGGACATTGCTCTCTGAAGTAGAAAAATAGGATACTCATTTGGAGTTTTAGCATGAAACCGTGTGAGGGAGCAGTGAGTCTTCTCTTGGGTGATGAAGATAATCCTGGACAAATGGCTGAAGCCATGGATTCTTTCTTGGCTTTCTCCTGACAGTCAGATGCCTCCCAGATGTCTTGTGAAATGGTGATACCTCTCCCAAAGGATGGCTTCAGAACCCAGTGAGATCATGTGGAGGGGCTTACTGATTCTTAAGGGATGATGCATGTCGAGGGTCTTATCATCTCTAAACTTTAGTGGGGACCCAGCAAGGTGAGAAATGTGGAGGTGTGTCAGCCAATCAGCTCCCCCACCCTCCTTGTTAGCTGTAGTCTTTGTGGGGAAACCAGGAAGGAGAGAAGAGGAAATGTTCCAGATGTAAACCCCCAACTTCTTCTAAAAGGATGTAACCTTTATAAGAGGCCCCAATGAGGAGATTGTAGACTTTCATTCAATGAATATTTTTGATCATCTGTGTGCCGGGTAGGTATGCTAGTGCTGGGCATATGTGAATGAGCAGGACAGACTAAAATCTCTGCTCTGTGGAGGTAACATGATCATGGGGGAGGCAGACCATAAGCAAAATAAATAAGTAAATATTAGAAGGTGATGAAAATCCATCTTTGAATTAATAAAAGTCAAAACACTTTTGGATAAAATCCATGCTGGGAGGCAGATGGTCTCAGCTGACAAATGGGAATGGTCATAAAATAATGAATAGCTTATTTTAGGGGTGGGAGAATGGGTGTCGCCAAATGTCTCACCCACTTAAGCTTTCTTGCTTCCAGTTTCAAATCAAACTCTGAGTTTGTGTAATTAGACCATCCATGCAGCAGTGGAAGTGTCATTCCTTTGACCTGGGAAAATGCGTCCTAATCATTCCCTCTTGGCCACATCTCAGGGGAGAAGATGAAGGAATAAAAGCACCAGGAGTAATTTGTCCTTGGAATACTAATACCAGGATAATAGCTGAGAGATGGATTGCACGCATCAATTGGAAGATATTTGAATGAGCGTGAAGAAAGCAGTGAAAAGATACATACCAGTCTGTTAATCTGCTAATATCAGGACCCTGGTGTTTTTGGAAAGTGCAGGATGGCAGTGTTGGGGAGTGGGGTGGCTAGGGGGTAGGAATAGTGCAACCACCACCACTCAGTATAGCTGTCTGGTTTTGGTTTTAGCTTATATTAACAAGTGAGTACTGCTTTTGTAGTTGAAAAAAAATCTAAGGAAACATTTAAACAAACAAATAAAAATGGTGAATGAAAGGTGAGGAAGATCTTATGGGACTTCTGAGTCCCCAAAGTTTATAACTTTTCTTCAAATTATTCCTTCATCCAAGCAGGCACTGTTCATTGTCTTTATGTGCCAGCCCGTGCTAAAGGTCACAGGGATGAGGGCACATAAAGATGAATGGATTTGATTTCTACTTTTGGTAGTTTTGTTTCATTTTTTTTTTTTTTAAGTTTATTTGGAGGGAGGGAGGGGGAGGGGTAGAGAGAGAGAGAAAGAGATAGAGAAAGAGAGAGAGAGAGAAAATCCCAAGCAGACTCCTCATTGTCAGCACAGAGCCTGATGTGGGGTTAGAACTCACTGTGAGATCATGACCCGAGCCGAAATCAAGAGTCAGATGCTTAATGTTAACTGACAGTCACCCAGGCACTCCTCAGTAGCTTTGTTTTCCAATAAACTGTTTTTATTGGCTTATCTGCACTATTCCCTCTTTAAATGAGGTGAAAGTCACATCACATAAAATTAACCATTCAAAAAATTTTTGATGTGTATTTATTTTTTAAGAGAGACAGAGACACAGAGTGTGAGTGGGGGAGGGGCAGAGAGAGAGGGAGACACAGAATCTGCAGCAGGCTTCAGGCTCCAAGCCATCAAGACAGAGCCCAATATGGGAGGCTTGAACTCACACACTGTGAGATCATGACCTGAGCCGAAGTCGGACGCTTAACTGACTGAACCACCCAGGCGCTCCTTAAATTAACCATTTTAAAGCAAATAATTCAGTGGCATTTAGTACATTTACGTTGTGCAACCACCACCTCTAAAAATTTTTCGTCATCCCAAAAAGAAGGTAGTTACCTCTCATTCTCTTCTCCCCTCCAGCCCATGGCATCCACCAAGCTGCCTTCTGTTTCTGTGGATTAACTACCTCTTCTATTTCATATAAATGAAATTATACAATATGATTTTCTTTGTCTGGCTTCTTTCACTTAGCATACTACTTTCAAGATCCATCTTGATTGCACCATGTATCAGTACTCCATTCCCTTACATGGAATTCCTAATTTTCTATTTTATATATATTTTTAAGTCCATTTTATTATATACAATTTTTTGAATCCATTCATCCATGGAAGAACATTTGGAGCTCCATCTTTTGGATATTTTGATGCTGTGAACATGTGTAAATATATTTGTTTCAGTACCTATTTTCAATTATTTTGGAGATATACCTAGGATGGTATTTTTGGTAAATTTTGGTAATTTCGTTAATTGCTGGTAAATGTTGTAGCTATAGTTAATGGTTTGAGGAACCACCACAGCAGCTGAATGTTTTACGTTACTACTAGCAATTTTCTGTTTTAGTTTTTTAATTAAAAAAATTTTTTTTATTTTATTATTTTTTAATATTTATTTTTGAGAGAGAGTGGGAGACAGAGAATGAGTGAGGGAAGGGCAGATGGAGAGGGAGACACAGAATCTGAAGCAGGCTCCAGGCTGTGAGCTGTCAACACAGAGTCCGACACAGGGCTTGAACCCATGAACCATGAGATCATGACCTTAGCCAAAGTTGGATGCTTAACCAACTGAGCCACCCAGGCACCCCTGTTTTGTTTTTTTTTTTTTATTTTTATTTTTTTAAATTTTTTTTTTCAACGTTTATTTATTTTTGGGACAGAGAGAGACAGAGCATGAACAGGGGAGGGGCAGAGAGAGAGGGAGACACAGAATCGGAAACAGGCTCCAGGCTCTGAGCCATCAGCCCAGAGCCCGACGTGGGGCTCGAACTCACGGACTGCGAGATCGCGACCTGGCTGAAGTCGGACGCCTAACCGACTGCGCCACCCAGGCGCCCCCCTGTTTTTTTTTTTAATAACCATCCTAAGTGAATATGAAATAGTATCTTGTGGCTTTTATTTGTATTTCTCTAAAGACTAATAATAATGATCATCCTTTCATGTGTGTGTTGGCCATTTGTAAATCTTCTTTAGAGAAGTGTCTGTTCAAGTCCTTTGCCAATTTTAAAATTGGGTTTCCTTTTTGTTATTGAGCTCAACAGTTCTTTGTGTCTTCTGGCCAGCAGACTGCTATCATATCTATGATTTGCAAATATTTTTTCCCATATGTAGATTGTCTTTATCTTGATAATGTTCTTTGAGGTACAAAGGTTTGTAATTTTGATAAAGTCTAATCTATTATTTTGTTGATCATGCTTTTGTTGTCATATCTAAGAATCCATTTCTAAATCCAAGGTCATAAAGTTTTGCTCCTAAATTTTCTTCTAAGAGTTTTAAATTTCTGACTCAGTTCATTTTTCTTCATTCTTTCCCTCTCCCATGTTTCCTTAGACTGTATAATTTCAATTGACTTTTCTTCAGGTTCACTGATTTTTCTTTTTTCCTGCTAAAATATGCTACTGAAACCCTCCAGTAAGTTTTTCATTTGTTATATTTTCAGTTCCAGAATTTGTTTGGTTCTTTTTTATTACTTCTCTTAATTTATATTCTCTATTTGTTCATATGTTATTTTCCTGGTTTCCTTTAACTCTTTTAACATATTTAAGACGGTTGATTTAAAGTCTTTGTCTAGTAAGTCCAATGTCTATGCTTCCTTAGGGACAGTTTCTGTTAATTTTGTGTGTATATTTGTGTGAATGGACCATGTTTCTTTCTTAGCATGCCTCATAATTTTTTTGTTGAAAAATGGACATTGAACATTGTGATGTGGTAACCCTGTAAATCATATTCATCTTCTTCGGAGTTTATTTTTATTGCTTGCTGTAGACTTCAGTTATTTGCTTAGAAATTTTTCAGGGCACCTGGATGGCTCAGTTGGTTAAGCGTCCAACTTCCACTCAGGTCATGATCTCACAGTTCATGGGTTTGAGCCCTACATCAGGCTCTGTGCTGACAGCTCAGAGCCTGGAACCTGCTTCAGATTCTGTGTCTCCCTCGCTCTCTGCCCCTCCCCCACTCAAGCTCTGTCATTTGCTCTCTCTCTCAAAAATAAATAAACATTAAATTAAAAAACATTTTTCTAAACTATTTTTGCATTCTTTTTATGTGTGGTCTCTGAAGTTTCCTTTCCTTTTGTGTTCAGCTAATGTTTTATTTTTTTAATATATATTTTTAAGTTTACTTCTGGGAGAGAGAGAATGCACAAGTGGGGGAAGGGCAGAGGGAGAGGGAGAGAGAGAATGCTAAGTAGGCTCCGTGCTGTTAGTACAGAGCCTAATGCGGGGCTTGAACTCATGAACCATGAGATCATGACCTGAGCCAAAATCAGGAATCAGATACTTAACTGACTAAGCCACCCAGTCGCCCCTCAGCTAGTGTTTTGACAAAGTTTTCCATGAATCCCAAGCCAAAAGGAGAGCAAGAGAGAGAAGAGGAAGGGAGGGAGAGATAGAGAGGAAAAAGGGAAAAAAACCTTAAAGAACCAAATACTAAAATTTGTATTTAGAACCAAAGACTAAAATTTCAGTCTATGGAGATTGGTTCTGTACAGGAGTGCTCCTTCAATGCTCAATTAGATCATTTAAACTTTTGCCTTAGCCTTCAATTTCTAACTGCACTGAGCTTAAGGATCAGCTACAGGTGAAAGTGTAAGGTCTTCTCAGGTCTTTTCTGGGCATGCATTCTACCCTGAGCATGTGTGTGGCTTTCTTAAATCCCCAGTATACATGGGGACTTTTGAATGCTCTAATTTCCCAAAGAAACTTCCTCCCCAGCTTTGGTTCCCAGGCTTTAGGCATGGTACTGTATGCCTCAATTATAATCTTTTGTCTCAGGTGGCTTTAGGTTTTTTAATTTGCATCATGATATTTCTGGGGAATGCACACTGTCTTTTCCACCCTGAGTGAGTTCTGAGTTAGGCTAATGAAGGACATGCAGTTTGCAAAAAACCCTGCTGGTAGCTTCCTATAGGTTGCGACAGACAGTGTTCCATGTGAACAAGTCTTGTTCCTCCCCTCCCTCAGAACCAGGGACCCCTATGGGTAATATAGGCTAATGTCTTCAAGACCACTGTCAAGCTAAAGAGGGGCTGGGTCAAATGTAACTAAAAAGTCACAAAGCCTTCCTACCATTTTAAAGTTGACTTTTGTTGGTTCAGAATTCACTTGATTGCTATGAACTTTGGACTTGTTTCAAGTGTTCTGACAACGTTGATTCTGACAGCGTTTCCTTGATATTTTTTTATATTTCTGTGGAAGGATCAGTTCTTAGAGCTACCTATTCTACCATTTTGCTTCTTAGTAAACAAATTCGTAAGTATACAGCTAGATGATGTGTTGAATTTTCACAAGACATATATACCTCTATATTCACCCTTCAGATCTTTTTGTGTTTTAAAACATATCTGTGTATCCTCTCCTTTCAAAAATTATTTATGGTAACTTACAAAGATGTATATAGTGTCAATGAGAGCAAAAATAATTTTAAGTGAGGAAAGTGGGGAGAGAAGTAATGTAGAAGGAAAACAAAACCAGGAGTAAAATGATTATCCAAGTACATGGAATAATGTGTTACATACTTAGTAGAGGTGGGATACAAATTTGTCCCTGAGTTTCCTAGTTGGTAATGCAGAAAGTGAAATATCATCACTTCTAGTTTTTGCAATGTCCAAAGGTAAAAGCCAACTAGTTGCTCAATAGATCTGCAGCTGTATCAGGTACTGAGGCTGGAAGAAATTTCTCCTGAAGTTACATTAAGAAGACTTTGATGGATTCAGTCAGATGTGTGACTTCTAATATCTCCTTTAGTAAATAAATCCCACGGCATGAATCCCAGGCCTTCCTATGTGTGAACAGCAAGGAATGCTAACACCACAGTGACCCAAGTGAAGAGTAAGGACAGTAAACCTATGAGGGGCCCAAATGCTGCTGATTGGGTGGGTGGGGGAGAGTGCTATGAAAATAAGGATAGTTGAATTAACTTCCCTACGCCTCAGTTTCCCTAGCTGTAAAATAATAATAATAGTATCCAAGGATAGACCATAAAAGGAGAAATTATATATGTGTCTGGTATGTAGCATGCACTTGTTAAATCTAGTGATGATTATTATAATTCTAAAGACTTGTTTTGAGACTACTGATGGCCCCTAGTTCCTTGGTTGAGTCACCCCATTTCTTTTTACCTGCTCCTCTACTTCTGAGTCCTGGACCATGCCACCAAGGCTTTCAAATGGTTAAACTATACTCAGAGCATTTGGATCCTCTGGACCTAAGGTGTGGTGAGGATATACAAGTCAGGATATTCCTAGTTATGGACCTCCCAGTCCTGCGATGGGTCAGTCTCAGGACTCAGTGAAGGCAATTGTAACTCTTGATGAGGAAGAGGAGGAGGTGACTATGTATCCCACCCCATCCTATATTCCAAGACCAGCTGCTTGAGGTATGTATCCCACCCTGTATACAAATCAGGTTCAGAAAGGAACTCAATGACCATATCTCCTTGCCATGGATTGTAAGAATACAGTTGTTTATGTCAGCAGCACAGCCCATGGTTTCTCTCAGGTTGTGACAAATGAACATGGCATTTGTACTTTTTCCTTGGATGATGACCACGGCCCGGATGGGTGTGACTTCTACGGCTCTTGTGTGGTACTGCCTGAAGGGCAGCAAGGTGCCCTCAGACCTCTGTAGGATGAGCATCCATCTACAATTACAGCCAAGCCTCTGCTAGTGTCTCAGGAAGAAGCAACTCTTTATGGCTGGTCATGAGCCTTTAATATATTACCCTTAAATCATTTAAAACTGGACTAGCCCGAGCAGCAGTGAATATGCCAGTGCAGCTGGGAGCAATCTCGGCAGGCCCAGTGAAATGGCCGAGATGATCTAATAGATCTTGCTTCATCTCCAAAAGTCTATCACCCTGCCTCTCTCCTCCTTATTAAACCAAAGCTCCCCACTCACAGGAAATAAAACTGCTACCTGATATTTATATATCTTCAGAGAGTAGTGTAATTCAGAAACCAGGGAGAATGGTTTAAAACTATTTATTGAAAAGGAGACTGTTTCTTGCATGAAATAATCTTATTGGAAAAGTTACCTTATTTTTTCTACTGTACTTGGAAAATCTAGATCATTTGCAAAGCAAAGGGCAAAACAGAAATTGATTTTTGTTGGCATGAGGTTGGTTTTTGTACTTTGATTAGTGGCTTGAAGCTGATGAGTCATGTGATGGTTCTGGTATTTGGGGGGAGGGTATTCAGACTGAGATCATAATAGCTATTTCTAACCTTGACTTTGGGCGGAATATTGCGGGAAGTCTTATGTCACCCAAGAGCTCCAGCTACTTGCGACCTTATGATATCTTTTTGATTGGTCTTTTGTATCAAGCAGGCCCTTCCTATCCCTCACTGGACATTCCTAGACTATAAAGTTCTGAATGGAACTTTCAGGTAATGGAACTTACAGGTAAATTCTATACTCATTGTTCTAGCATTCATGTTCCTCCAAGATCTGACACAATTTGACTTTACTTCTGGACTGTTCTCTCTCCTGCATCCATGGTGTGAACCCTCTGCCACCTTTCAATCCCTCCAGCTACTCAGCACCATCTACATATATCCTGACCACTCCAGAATTAGTGCTTTCCATTGCCCTGTCCCCTCTGTTAGAATGTCTATTCCTTTCCCAAGTATCCGTCCAAAGGTATTCTCAGAAGTTACGTCCCCCATCTTGCCCACCTGTGGACGTTCTAAGTTCTCCATGAGCTCACTATCTTCTGAACTTGGTATATTTACTCTACCTGCCATCCATTCAACATGAATCTTGTACCTAGAAATCACTGCTGTTGATGGCATGTTCATTGACCTTATGAAAATTCAACTCTACCTGCAGGAGAGGGAAGGGGGAAAGAGATTTTATCTGCCCCCACCACCCCCCAACCCCCCGCCCCCACCCCCCACCATCAAATTCATATGTTGAAACCCTGATCTCCAGTACTGCAGAATGTGACTCTATTTGGAGTGTTAAAAAGAAAACCACAGTCCCAGAATGGTGTCAGATAGGTTAAGGCCCCAAGTTAGCAAACTAAGAGTTGATACCTAACCTAACTGAACTTTCAACCATTCAGGAATGTAAAATTCAACCAGTCAACATGGAATTTCCTGGTCAATACAAGCAAGTTTATTGATAGACCCCTTCCAACCTTGCCTAAACAATAAATGTCTTGCTAATAAATTCCTTTCTTCTTTTTCTTTTTTAAAAGTTTATTTATTTTGAGAGAGAGAGAGCGAGAGAGAGCAGCATGAGCAGGGGAGGGGGCAGAGAGAGAGGAGAGAGAGAATCCCAAGGAGGCTCTGCACTGTGAGCACAGAGCCTGATGTGGGGCTCGATTTTGAGAACCATGAGACCATGGTTCCAATAAAAATAAAGAGATGTTTAACCAACTGAGCCACCCAGGCACTATGTTCCTTTTCTTTCCTTTCCTTTCCTTTTCTTTTCTTTTCTTTTCTTTTCTTTTCTTTTCTTTCTTTTCTTTTCTTTTTAAAAAAAATTTTTTTTAACGTTTATTTATTTTTGAGACAGAGAGAGACAGAGCATGAATGGGGGAGGGTCACAGAGACAGGGAGACACAGAATCTGAAACAGGCTCCAGGCTCTGAGTGGTCAGCACAGAGCCCAACGCGGGGCTTGAACCCACGGACCGTGAGATCATGACCTGAGCCGAAGTCGGACGCTCAACCGACCGAGTCACCCAGGTGCCCCTCTGTTTTCTTTTCTCTTCTCTTCTTCTCTTCTCTTCTCTTCTCTTCTCTTCTCTTCTCTTCTCTTCTCTTCTCCTCTCCTCTCCTCTCCTCTCCTCTCCTCTCCTCTCCTCTCCTCTCCTCTCCCTTCCCTTCCCTTCCCCTCCCCTCCTCTCTTCCTTTCCTTTCTTTTCTTCTCTTTTCTTTTCTTTTCTTTCATGACCCCTCTCTGCTTTTAAAAACGTTTCCTTTGTTTAGCTCAGCAGAGCTCTTCTCTACTAGCTAATAAGATATTGCCAGATTCATGAATTGTTTAATAAAATCAATTAGATCTTCAAACTTACTTGGTTGAATTTTGCTTTTTAACATGAGATAGGGCCCTTAAAGGGATGATTAAGTTAAAATGAGGCTGCCAGGGTGGGCTGTAATCCAGTCTGACTGGTGTCTTTATAAGAGGACATTAAGATTCATAAAGAGACACCAGAGATGTGCACACACAGAAGAAAGACCATGTGAGGACACAGCAAGAAGGCAGACATCTGTAAATCAAGGAGACTGGCCTCAGGCTTCTGCCATCACCTTGATTTTGGACTTACAGCTTCCAAAATTTTGAGAAAATAAATTTCTTTTAAGCCACCCAATCCATGGCATTTTGTTATAACAACCTAAGCAGACTGATACACTCACTGTGAGAGTGCCCTGGAGGGAGTGTGAGGTCAGAGGTGTGAATCTGCTGTCCCCTGTCCTGGCTCAATTTCTCAAGCTTCCAAGAGTGAGCATCTCCTCATGCTTGATGTAAAGCAAGTATTCAAAGTTGTCTGTCTTTCCATCTCTCTATCTCTACAATCCCTCTCTCTTAGCCGTATCTTATCTAATTTCTCATAACATTTCCCCTAACCACAGGCAACTACATAATCCGGGGGTCCAAAGAATGTGTGATCTATTCCAAAACTGACTCGATTGGATTTACTGTCTTTCCAGCTCCTGGGAAACATGACCTCATTAAGATGGGGTGCACTGGCTGGAGGGGCTTCAGGGGAAACCTACAGGCTCAAATAAGCAGGAGGATAGTTTAGGCTGTGTTCTGACCTGCTTCCCTGTGGGTGGTGCCATGCATGGGGCACTGGAGGTGGAGGCCTGAAGACCGAGGTCTTGGCACGTTCCATGCAGCAAACTGTTGTGTTATTCACTGAACAACATTTATCAAAAGCTTTCTATGTGTAAGTCTCTGTAGTTCTCTGACTTTCCACTCCCTCTTCCACCAAAGAATGGGGTCCGTTTAAGAAATCTCTGAGACTCCTTCCCACAACACCTTCTGTGACCTTTTGCTTATTCTTCAGGAAGCAGGAAAAGCCTCATCAAGACAGTGATGTTTCAGATCATGAGCTTGTAATGAATGAGATCTCTGAACAAAAATTCTGTAACAGAGGAGAATCTATCCTGGACTTCCTTCTCTCCTATCTCTTGAATGGAGGATGGCTTCTTTGGCGTTGGGGAATTTTATTACAAATAATTATTGAATGTTCTGTGTGTGGCAAGCACTTTTTGAGGACAGAGGGAGAGTGAGGATGAGGCTTAGGCAAGGGGAAGTCAAGGCTTTCAAAAAACATAGACTAGTTTCCTACAGATCCCAGGGGACGAGCCCTCTGAAACTAAAAATTAGTGGTTCTAACTTATTTTCCATGTCAGGGCCAAGGGCAGGCCACCCCAAAATGTGCCACTTTGGTGTATTGATTATTTTAAATAAGTTACTTTTAATTTATTATTTTAGTAAAAGTTACAGTCTGTGCATGAAGGGTACACAAACCTTCCTCAGCCCCCCTGGGAGCAGGAAATAAATCTCCCATGTGAAAGGGCCCCTTCTTGTAACAGGGGATAGATGTCCTTATCACCAGAGATGGGCAATTCAGGGCCCAGAAGACTATATAAACAACTCGTTACGTCCTACTAATTGACTACCTCAGCCCAAATTCTGTTTAAAATTTCTTACTAATTGAAGCTCCCAAACTTAAGCTTTCTTTGTCATCAACTCCTCAAAGATTTATTGTCTCTTTGTCTACAAAGTATAACAACAGCCTGCCTGGGTCACTCGTTTCGGTGTCCGTGTCATTATTGGGCCTCCGTGTGCCCGTAAGAAAACTTTAGGATTCTTTGTCCTGTTTGTCTGCACTTGTAACTTTAATTCTTAGTCCAGCTGGAAGATCTTCAAGACTAGAGGAAGAATTTTTCCTTCCCTAGATCCACCATGGGCAAAAGCGCCTCTTGAAGGCCTCTGTCCTGTGCAGGACGCCCCAGGATAGCAAGCTCAGAGTACCTGCTTGGATCTAGCTGATGCCATCAAGATAAATGCCAGTCTGCCTTCTGCCCTTTGAGCCAGCACTTCCCCTTTCTCTGGCCTGCCAGTCAGAGCTGCCTGCAGAGAGCCCTAACACATGGCCCTCTCCCCCATGTTTCCATCTAGACACAAAGGGCCCTTCAGGCTACGCTCCCGTCCATCAGTGACAAGCAGTTGGTACCCTAGGTCTGGGGTGCGACTTCTGATCTCAGCTTGGGGCTTGTTGAGACCTGATGACTGCTGTTCTCACTGAGAGTCAGCAGGACACGGTCAAATCACTGTTTGAACGTGGCAAAGTGATGAATCATGCTCATATTTATTTCATGCTTTTGAATGCAGCCGCCTAATGTTTAAGAGCATGCAAACATTAAATGAACAGAAGGTTTGGTGGCGAGTAGAAGAAATGGACACAGCCATGATTTGCTCCTTAATAGACAAACTTTATTTTATACGGCTCAGGTGTATAGCTTAAAACAACTCCTGACCTGTAGGTAAGATTTGGATAGTCTCAATTATGCTCCAAATTTGGGAAGCAGTGCCTTATGCTGTTGTCAATTTTTGTAAGAAGGTGGTCTCCTTATTGCAACAGATTGTCCGTTAAATTAGTACAAGCCCGAAGCCATAAGTTAAAAGCAAGAAAGTACAATGTAGCAGATTGAATTTAGGTTCATGCACTGTGTTCGAAATATATGAGTGGCTGTCTGAGACCTCATTTTAAACGAATGGTGGGCTCCTTATGCAGAATCCCCTTGGTTATCTGGCTATTTGCATTGGAAAGCCAGTTTCCACTCAGTGCCATAGAAGGAGCATCTCCCCACCGCAGTCACTGTGACCATGGCTTGCTCTCTGGGCTTGCTTGAATGGGCAGGACCAGACTAGAGTCTGCTGATGCCATTCCACCTGCGGACACCTGGTCCTGAGTTGCTGCCCCCACCCAACCTGGATGAGGCAGATCGAGCTTGGAGTCCCATTTCCTTCTGCCATCAACAAGAGAGGTGCCCAAGGAAGAGTGAAGGCTGGAAGTCTTTACCAGCTCTGGGCTCTGGATTCTTTCTTCCTGGCCTAGGTCTAAGGTTGTGTGGAAGGCAACATTAAAGCCTGGTTTTGCTTCATGCATAATTAGTGAGACCCTGCTCTCTGGGCAAAGGCCAGCTCATTCATAGTGGTTCTTAATGCTGGAGGCATGTTAGAACAAGTTGTCCCAGCTTGGAAAAACACTGATGCCCATGCGCTGACCTCTAGAGATTTTGATTTAATTGGTCTGGGATGGCACCAGATGGATATTGGGGTGTGTGTGTATGTGTGAGTATGTGTGTGTGTGTGCACACTTCTTAGCTTATTCTAATATTCAGCCAGTGTTAAGAACTACTGGTTTGGAAGAAAAAGTTATCCATTTTCACTGTTAGAATTAGGAAGATTTTCTTTCATCAGACTAAGACAATGTGGTAGGCAGACAATGCAAAATTAGTTGTTCAGAGAGGGAATTAGCGACTCCGGGCATTCATGACAAAATTAGCCGTGTACCCTTTTCACTATACTCAAAATAGGAGATCCAAAAAAGCTATGAAAAGGCTCCTTAGGACTTGGATAGGACTAGAAAGTAGGCAGTTTCAAAGCTAGAGGCTATACATGTTGCAAAGATTTCCTCAAATTATTCCATTCATGCATTCATTCACTCTTGCATGCACTGTCTACTTGGTAGGTGGTGGTTAGTGTCAAACACTTTAATAGGCTTTAGGCTGCAAAGATGAATAATATCTTTAAGATAGGAGCTCTAAAAGGGTTAGAAGCACAAGAGATTAGGGTTAATTTCCTTAATCATAGATTTTTGGCTTTTCACCTGGCTTCTGTTGTTCCTTTGCAAATGCTGGAAGTCCACATTTGCCCTTGGGTTTTCCTGGGGGACATAATACCACCCCCCCTTCTCTGCTTCACCACTTGTGAAGTCTTGCCATCGGCATTTTCTCCAGGACTTTTTTGTATGAGGATGAGTGGCATTTGGGCACTTCTTTGTCAGGCACACATTATCTTAAGTACATCCTTGTTCCCATCCTGCCTGATTCATTTGGTGATTACAAAAAGTTTATGTGAACATGCAAGTGTGCAGGGGCAGGAGAAGTGGTTTAGAATTTATCAAGATTGAGTACTAGAATATAAAAATATATATAATATCTACATATATTTGTCTTTTTAAGCAACAAAAAAGTACAGATGGTCTCATGGCAGCTTCAACACCCTTAGTAGAATGTTGGGCAGGAATTAATTACATCTATTTTACCAAACAGGAATCTGAGAGGTAGAGAAATTGACTGGCAAGCATCTATTTTCTTTTTTCTCTTTTTTAAAGTTTATTCATTTTGAGAGAGAGAGAGAGAGAGAGAGAAAGTGGAGGAGAGGCAGAGAGAGAGAATCCCAAACAGGTGCCACACTGTCACGCAGCTGATGTAGGGCTCCATCTCACGAACTGTGATATCAAGACCTGAGCTGAAATCAAGAGTTGGATGCTTAACGACTGAGCCACCCAAGCATCCCTACTGGCAAGCATCTTATTCTGGATTCCTCCCGCTGTGAGTGGCGGACATGCATCTCTAGCATCGGTCCCTGGGAGTACTTCCCTCTCCAACTTCAGCCTCCCCTTTGCTTAGGCCCCAGGACAGCCCTCTCATACACCTCCAAAACTACAAGAAAAGCCAGCATGCCTGTGGGCACTCCTCAGCCGGCTAACTGAACATGACCACAAGGGGGCACCAAAGAGTTTCCATTACTTCTTCATTCTTTACTTTTCTATGGGTTCTCCACCTCCCTCCCCCCGCCACCCCCCCCCCCTTAGTGAATAGGAACACAAAAGAAAATAGTGTGAACTCAGAAGGGATGATGTTGGAAGGTAAAGCTTAAGCCCCAGCTAGAAAACTGTGATGATACAGCTGAGCCGATGCCTCTAATTCTTACTTTGGTTGGAGAGGTGGGGGAATGTTACTGGGTCGGGTAGGGTTCTAGGACTGTCAGAACTACGGAGGTGCCTTATGAATGTTTTAATTTCTCCTTAAGAAGCAAAGGAAGATGATGTCTATGAAGCAGACATTTGTTCAGTCAGTCATTCACTGAGTGTGGGTAAGACATTAGGTCTGAAAAGTTGGCTGCAGATTAGTAAGACCATGCGGATCATGGAAGGGAGTCTGGATTTTATTCCAAATGCTATGGGGGGTCTTTGGAGACTTCCAAGCCAGGGAGTGCTGTGGCCCATTATACCTCTGGCTGCTCTGCAAGGTACAGATGGTGGAGCACACCCCATGGACACATGGGGGAGGCTGTTGCATGGTCCAGAGACACCAGGGTGGCATCGATGAAGATGGAGAAAAGCAAATGGACCCAGGGTATATTTTGGAGTTAGGACTGGTAGGATTTACTGGTGGCTTGCCACCTGAGGTGTGAGAAAGGTCTGGGCCCTGGGTGGGTGCTGGAGAGATTTATTGGGGAAAATGGCTTTGGGAGAGCCAGGAAGAGAGGGACCTGTGTGCTCTTTGGCCATGGAGAATGTGTAATGTGACCATATTCTCACATGGAAATAGTCAGCAGGCAGTTGGATTTCCAAGTCCTGGGAGAGACACTTGACGAATGGGATAATTGGCATACTCACAATCAAGGGTTACAGCTAAATGCCTGGATGCCAGGTGGGGATCTTCACCAGTTAGGAGAAAGCAGGAGGTATATGGGTGGGATTCCAGAGTCGGCTGTCATGTTTCCTGATGAGAGGATTCAGGGTGGTGAGGGTGCAGGGGTGTGGGGTGGGATGTCAATAAAGGCAGGACAGACCTGATCAGAGAGACACATTAGTTGCTAAATCTCATTAAGGGTGACAATCAGGAGAATGAGTGAGGGGTTTTATTGAGAGGAAACACCTAGCTGGAAGAAGTGTTGACTTACAGAGAAGTCACCTCAGAAAGGAAAGCATAGCTATGTGGAATCTAGAGAAAGCTTCCTGGGTCCTTTCTGTTTGCAATGTCATAAGCTCCCTTCTCTGTCTTCTTCAAAGACTGGTCCTTATGGGGCAGAATAATACAGTGCGTGAGCACTTGATGGGGAGTGAGGAAGCCAAGGCTTGCACCTGCATCTGATTCATCTTGGACAGCCAACCAGACAGCTTCTGAAGGATGAGGGATCCTCTTTGCTGGCAGGGAAGCTCAGGGAGGTGCTAAAGAGCACGAACTTGCATGTACTTCAGAAGAACAGGACGTGAGAACATCTGAGGCTTGAAAGCAGGAAGCCTCAAGTCGTTTCTGGGCCTTGGGATTTTCAGAGTGGCTTCAGAAAACTGAGGTCCAGGACTGTTGTGTTCAGAGAAAAGTTCTGAAAAGAACATAGGGTAGCAGGGTTTCTGGGCACGAGCAAGTCAGAGCATCTTTAAACTGAGCTCTGCTAAGACTTATGCAATCAGTGGATAGCACACGTCCGTAGGCTGTCCTGGGCTCATCCTCTGTGTCCATTGCCCTGTCCTGAGTGGATTCCTTATTGCTCTCCACTTCTGTGGAAGCCTGCTACCCTCTGAGCACTTAGCTGGCTTGGTCACCCGTGTTGGTGGCTCCGGCCCAAGGCTGGCCTGACTGGAGCACAGGCAGTTCCAGTCTGCCCATCTTACATCCTCTCCTGGGGCTGTCGGGATTCTCACCTGTGTTCTTCCTTTGCCTTGTGTTAAATGTGCCGAGAGGCTGTTGGACAAACCATAGCCAGGAACCGTACTTTGTTTATTTTGAGAACACACTCAGTAGAATGCAAGCAAGGAGGAAAAACCCTCAGGAAATGGGAAATAGAGTCCCTGGTGCAATTTCAGTGGCAGGCAAGAGGGACTGGGGTAGGTGGTCCGAGAAGAAAGCAGAGCCACCAGCAGCTTCCAAAGAGGTGGATGAGCTGGTGTGTCTTCTGCAGGCATGTGGGAGGGCTGTCCCCTCCCTCCTTTCATGGTCACATATCAATGCAGGCTGGATTGCACTCACCTCAGTGGGACAGAGATAGAGAATGAAGAAGAAGATGAGGCATTCTGTACCTGCCAGACGCCCTGGGGACTCTAGATAGCCATCCTGCAGCCCTGTCCAGCCGTTTGCCTCTCCCCAAATAACAGAGTGCACACATCACAGCAAAAGGCATTTTCCAGGAGAGTGTCATCTCCATTACAGCCAGCCAGGACCCGTTGTGTACCCAGGGAGGAAGCAAGATAGATTTCTATTCGGGGGAATGAGTGTGTGGGAGAGATGTGCTGTCAGGGCGAGGGAACTTTAGGTAGAACGGATGGTGTTGTCTTGGTAGCTTTCCCCTAGCTCAGTAACGGGATGGAGATGACTCCTAGGTCTGGGTTTCTTGGGAATCATCCTCCCACCCTGTGCCATACATATTCATTGAGTTCCTTCTAATCGGTGTCACCTGGGGAAGGAAAAGTGGACCCAGACCAGGAAGGCAGATTTCCTTCTGGGCACCCCTGCCTTCAGGTGTCACAATCAGTTGTCCTGACCTTGAAACACAGAGCAGGGGGGCAAAGGGAGGTAAACGAGCATGTCAGGTGGCCTTCTGGATTGAAGGACATGAGAGGAGGAGTCTAGAATGTTTGGCCCAGACCCTGACTCTGAGACATTTGGGAGGTTTCAACCTTGTTGTGAATCACTGTCAACCAACCTTTCAGAACCTTGGTAACTTTCCTGTCTTGGTTATTTCTTTATTTTTATTGAAGTTTTCATTCACATACCATGAAATTCCCTCACTATGCATGTTCAGCGGGCTTTAGTAAGTGTAGAGTTGTACAACCATCACAGCAATCCCATTTTAGAACAAGATATGTTTTTATTATCCTGTTTCTCTGAATGATTCAGAGAGTTGGGAGCGGGTTGCAAAGTACAGGAGGAGGACGCCCAGCCAATCTTGGGAGGAGAGGACATGTTGGAGAGACGTTGGATTGGCTGAATGGCAAGTTTCCTTGGGGAGGGAATGATGACAAGAACGGGCAGTTCCTATGGTGTATGTACAGTGAGTCAGGGACCATGCTGGCTTTGTCACACGAATTATCACATTTGCTTCTAACAGGAGCCAGGGAGATGGGCAACCTTGTTATTTCCATTTTAAAGTTGGAGGAACTAAAGATAACACAGGTTGAGTCTCTTATACAAGGTCTCACTGCTAGAAAGTGGCCGAGGTGGGATTTGAACCCACACCTCTCTGCCTACAGAGTCTGCATGCCCAAACCATTAGGGGGCATCTGGAAGCCCTGGTCTCGAGCAAGGACCTCTTCATCTACAGTAGGATGACTTTTTTTTTTTTTTTTTAATTTTTTTTTTTTAACGTTTATTTTTATTTTTGGGACAGAGAGAGACAGAGCATGAACGGGGGAGGGGCAGAGAGAGAGGGAGACACAGAATCGGAAACAGGCTCCAGGCTCTGAGCCATCAGTCCAGAGCCCGACGCGGGGCTCGAACTCACGGACCGCGAGATCGTGACCTGGCTGAAGTCGGACGCTTAACCGACTGCGCCACCCAGGCGCCCCTACAGTAGGATGACTTTAAATACGACAGATTTGAAGGCATGCTGCAGACCTCTAATTGTATGACTCTTAACTGATTTGAGTTTATTAAAATGGAAAATGAATCCCTACCCCTGATTGATTCTGATTCTCACCCAGCCCTGGGTTCGCTGTCCCTTTGGCTTTGACTCCATCTGGAGAAATGAGCACTAACTACTGAGTCTGTTTGCTCTCTGACGACCCTGCATCAAATATCCGGTGTCTTCCCCTGTGCTGAGGAATAAAGGAACCTGCAAATACACGGCCATTTCACAAACAGCCTGCCTGCCACCACGGTAACGGTGTTTGATGGAGCCACTGCATTTCTGTCTCCCTTTCAAAATCAGTCTTTATGTTGTAGGCCTGAAAGCCAGGTCCCACTGTCTTCTGATGGTATGCCAGGGGTTAGAAACGGATGCTCCACACCACTTAACATGTGAAATATGATTTCTCTGTCTGGGCATATAGGAAAAGAAAGAAACGCCCAACAACAACCCTCTGTTGAATTTTGAAATGTAAATGTTTGCTAATGCTTTGCTGAAGACAGCTTCACTTGGGCTGAGAGCTATGTGTAAAGAAACATTAAAATGCATCATTTGCTCAGGGCTAAAAGTCATCAGCTTGTGATATTAATGCCCTTTAAAAAATAATTTGTCGGCATGAAATCAGAGCATGCCTTGTGCAAAGGATTGGCTCTTGTCAATTTTCTCATGGATCTACCGAGTTAGAATTGCATTTAGATCTTGCCAAAAATGAGGGGTTTCCCCCCTAATCTCTCCCTCCCTCCCTTCCTTCCTCCCTCCCTCCCTCCCTCCCTACCTTCCTCCCTCCCTCCCTTCCTCCCTCCCTTCCTCCCTCCCTTCCTCCCTCCTTCCCTTCCTCCCTCCCTCCCTTCCTCCCTCCTTCCCTTCCTCCCTTCCTTCCTTCCTCCCTTTCTTCTTCCCTTCCTTCCTTCCTTCCTTCCTTCCCTCCCTCCCTCCCTTGCTAGAAAGAGAGGTAAGGGGGTTAACTTTGATTTCATGGAGTGTGACGGGGCTCTGCCCTGCGGGCTGGAAACGTGCTGGTCAGCTGGAAGGTCATGGGTTATTATGCTGGCTGCTTCTCCACCCTCAGCCCATGGGCTCCCATCAGGGCTCGTCTGGGCAAATGCTGGGAAAAACAAAGGCTTAGGGGCACCTGTGAGAGTGCTCACAACAGATCACCTAAATTTATTAAAGCCACTTTAATTTCCAGTGACCAAAACCTTCCTCAAACTGGCTAATGCAACATGGCAAGAAATCTTGACATACACAGGGGAAGGGTTCACAGAGCCCAGGGATGGGAATGAGGTGGGGCTTTTGTCCACCTGGAAATGGAGGCTCCATGCTGCCGACACTCCTGTCTCCTGAGCATGCCATGCGGGTGGGATGCCCTGTCTCCTGGGCAAGTCGTGTGGTGGGCCATGGCCACTGGCTGCTCTTGGAATGGGGGCCAAGTGGGGAGGGGGATGGAAGGTGGCTGGAGGATAGCTGAAGAGGTTGATTGCATGGAGCTCTGGCCAGGAGCTTTCTTCCAGCCTCATCTGGAGCAACCCCACTTTCTCTTGGGCTGCGTGGTGGAAGATTCCATTTGGAATAACGATTCTGTTGTGAAGAAAGAAATCGAAAATGACTGGGCTACATCATTCCTTGGCTTCCTCGTGTATTCTGCTGCTTAGAGAAATCTTCTGCCAGGAGAGTCCCAGTATGTGATTTATCACTCAAGGCATCTGTGCCTTCCTTTTGAATTCCTTTCTTCCTTTCAAAAAATCTTAAACATTTTAAATAGCTTCTTTAAAATGTATGTGTACACACATGCATTTGATCAATCCGTTCATTCAGCACATGTTTCTTGAGTGCCTACTAGGGCTTCTGGGATCTGGGGACAGAACAGTGAAAGAAGTGGAGTCAACACATGGTCCCCGTGAACTTCTATCCTGGCTGGGAGGTGGTGGCGACTGCGTCTGCTTCTAGCACTGCTGGTTTGCTGCTGCCCGTCCCGCTCTTCCCAGCTGTGCTAAGGGGCTGCCTTTCTGGATTTCTTAGGTTCCCAGATCCTCTGTGAGGTCCCGGGTGGGTGTGTGTCACAGCTGAGCATAGCTCACACACAGGTCCAAGGCCTGGGGCAGCCTCAGAGCCTGGGGAGTGTGTAGGATGGTGTGGGCTCATGCGGAGGACATGCCACTGCCTGAAGCCGAGAACCCAGAGCAGGAAGTGATGGGCGGCCAGAACTCCAGACTGGCTTCCATTGCTACAGCCCCAGAGCATTTCAGAGAAATTCTGGGGTTTGAAACGCCCTCTCTAAACCTCCATTGGGAAATCCCAGGGGCACAGATAAGGGCAGCCGTGTGTCACCACTTCCGGCTCTGCCTCCTGGACACTTCTGTTCCCGAGCCTTGGAGGCTGGAGATCTTCTGTGGCTGGATGCTGGGTGAGGTGCATGGAATACAGAAAGGGGTGAGGAGAGCCTGTTACACTCCTGGGTCTGCCTCCTTTCCTAGGTACAGGGCAGGCGAGGAACTTAGCAGTATAGCAGGAGTTAAGAGTCAGTTTCTGGGAACAGACTAGTGTCCCAACTTGGATATGTGCTTTGCTTCCCTGGATTCAGCTGTTTTTGGAAAGGAGCCAGGTGACCGTGTCAGGGGGACACGAGAGAGGAAGAAGAAAAAACAGGCAGAGAGAGCAGAGCTGGCTGGCTGGGTCTCCTCCATGTAAGAAAGCAGGCGTGTTCCACACAGCCATCTCTGTGATGCTGTCTCTTGTCTGGTTCCCCCACCCCTCCCTGACTCAGAGCAACAGGCAGGCCAGGTGAGGGGTGGGGAGAAGTTGGATGTGGCTGGAGGTGAAATGAGGTGGAAAACTCTCTCCCTCTGCTGCCGTCTGACAGAATGCCCCGGCTTGTGCTGAGCTCCTTCGGGTGGTCAGTGCGTCTGGGATGATCCGCTGGTGACAGCTGATGACCACGTTGGCTGGAGGTACTTGGGAATGTGCCAGCCCAAGTGGTAGAGACCCATCCCATTTTCCCTCCGGGAAAAGACAGTGAGAAGCCAGAGAAGAAAATCATGGAGGAGAGGGTGGGCAGGGGGGTCCGGGGAAGCAGCTCTTTATGAGAGTGAGTGAGGCTGTGAGCAGTCCTGGACGGCAGGCTCCATAGGTGATTTGTCCCCCTGGCTCTGGGCAGAGTGCCTTGCACAAAACAGTTGGATGGAGGGATAAATGGCCAAAGCTTGTAGGGGGCCCATTCAGGATCCTGATGCCTACTTCGGTGCCCAACACCCTCTCCTCACACTCGTTGCACCCCTGCTGAGCCCTGGCCCCGCCTGCTCCACCACCCCCAGGAAGATGTTCTGCTCAATGTGCTGCCTTTCTCAAGAGGGTCTGAGGTTTAAAAGGAAACGATGAAAGGGCAATGATTTATCCAGACTGGTAATTCCTTAATGCGATCTTCTCTTCCTGTTTCTTCAAGGCTTTATTTGATATTATGTAAAACTTCTTATTAAATCCTTGGTCAAGCGAATTTGCCAAACCTTGGACATTGTAGCGTCATCTTGAAGGTTTAAAATGCACATTGACATATTCAAGGCTCTGAAAAGTCCTGTGGTTTAAAAACAAGCTGTTTTACTTTTTTAAAACAATAATTAACCTTACTGAGGTATGGTTTACAAACAATAGAATTCACTCATTTTAAGAGTGCAGTTCAATGAGTTTTGACAAATATATACAGTCAGGCAATTAACCTCACAATTAAGATATAGGATGTTTCTGGGCGCCTGGGTGGCTCAGTTGGTTAAGCGTTCGACTTTGGCTCAGGTCTTGATCTCACGGTTCGTGGGTTCAAGTTCCATGTCGGGCTCTGTGCTGACAGCTCGGAGTCTGGAGCCTGCTTCAGATTCTCTCTCTCTGCCCCTCCCCTGCTCGCACTCTGTCTCTCTCTCTCAAAAATAAACATTTTAAAAAACTTAAGAAAAAGATATAGGATGTTTCTCTCCGCCCCAAAAGATCTTTACAGCTATCCTTCTTCTCAAACTCCCCACTGTTGACAACACTGATCTGTTTTCCGTGGCTATATATAGTTTTGCCTTTTCTAGAATTTCACATAAATGGAATCCTACAGCAAGTAATCTTTTGTGTCTCAGGTTTCTTTCCCTTACTTCATGTTTCCTGGGGTTCAGTCATGCTGTGTGTATTGGCAGTTGGTTCCTTATTATTAGGAAGTTGTAGTCCATTGTACGGATGCATCCCTGTTTGTTAATCCACCTGCCAGCTGATGGATGTTAGGTGCTTAAGAATAAAACTGCTATGGATATTTGCATGTAAGTGTTTATGTGGACACATATTTCCATTTCTCTTGGGTAAACACCTGGGAGTGAACTTGTTTCTTTGTACTTGATCAAGGGGCATTTAAACTGAACACCCGTTAATAAATGTTCTGCAGAACAGTTTCAGAAACACGGCTCATGCTCGCTCGAATGTGGGGCCTGTCAACACGATCGAGGCTGCCCGCCTCACGTCCACGGGCAGAGCAGAGGTTACTAGGGCCAGGGCCCCTGCTCGGCAGACAGGCTGGTGAATGGGTGACACTGGATTTGCCAGGCAGAGCTCGCCGGGCACAGGGCCCTTGAGCTACGCATGGTGAATGAGCCTCGGAAGTGTGGCATCTTCTCTCATGTGGTCGTAAACTCAGACCTTGACCATGTTCTCTGCTGTCTCCGATCTGTCCGCGGTGGGGAGACTGTGAGTCTCCCCAGGGGCCAGGCTCTGTGTCTCGTCTCATCGGCTCTGAGAAAAGAGGGACAGGAGCTCAGCAGTTGCTGCCATGCATGCCATCACCCTCACCAGCAGTTGGTGGAGGGGAGGCTACTTGCCACTCGTGGAGCATATAAGACAAAAGCCAGCCAGAGGAACCCGCAAGGTAAATGATATCAGAATCAGGCATGTAAAGGAAACAGCATCTGTCCCCGCCGTGGCTGGCTGGAGCTGGGGTGCTGGGGAGCTGGCGGCTTCCAGGGGGCCGTGCGGGGAGGCACTTCTCACCCGGGAGCAAGGGCGCTGACCACTCAGCACGTGCTCCTATAGAGCTCACCTGAAGGGAAGAACTTTGGGAGCTCCCGGCTTGGGAGGCTGGGTGGGTCTCGATTTTAAATGTTTAATGAACGACTTCACTTCTTCTTGTTCACTGTCAGATTGTCTTGACAGGCTCTCGTGATTTTCCAAGTGTGTTGATCCGCTGAAGTTGGAAATTGCACGTTGCCTATCCCACTTCATGCCTTTGGACGAGGCGTTGTATGTGGAAACGGTCTGGGACGAGCTTATCCGGGTTGCCAGCTTCTCTGAAGCAGGGGCTGAGGTGGCAGGAGGCACAGGGCATTTGCAGTCAGAACCAAGAATTTCAAAACTCCTTTTCGTCCCTTTAGCGCCACTCGGCGCTCAGGCCCACTACTATCTGGAAATATTCCCAAGGTATGCTGTGGTTTCGCAGAAGGAGCACAAGATTCTAGAATCAGACACACCCAGGTGCCAATCCTGGCTGTTACTGACCAGCTAACCAGCTAAGGCCAGGGCCCTCTCTGGTGACTTAGTCTTCTTGTCTGTAAAGTGAAATATCTGCTTCGATGTTGTTAAGAGGAGCCCACAAGACACAATGTCATCTTTGGATAGACTGACCGCTGCCTGGCGCATATCAGGTGTATAATCAGTAGGAGTTCATGACCCTAAATTCTTGGACCCGCCCTACACATCCCCCCAGGCAACAGTGTGTGCCTCACCAAGATGGGCAGGAGGGAGGTGGGGAGGGCTGTACTGGGGGGAAAAGACACTGTGGTGAGACACTCCTCTACCAGAACTACTCAGCATTCTAGAACCCTGAAACCCCAGGTCCGGAGCTTTCCTTAAAGGTATTTTATCCAGCTGTCCTCCCAATGCTGGAAATGGCTTTCCAAAGCGTGTATTTAGTGGTCATCTGATTTCCCCTGGAACAGCTTCAAAATAACACAGTGGGTGAGGACATGGTCTCTGTCACTTCCTTTTTTTTTTTTTTTTAAGTTTATTTATTTTGAAAGGGGGGAGGGGTGAGTAGGGGGGGAAAGAGAATCCCAAGCAGGCTCTGCGTTGTCAGCGCAGTGCCTAATGCAGGGCTCCATCTCACAAGCCGTGAGATCATGACCTGAGCCAAAATCAAAAGTCGGATCCTTTTTTATTTAAAAAGTTTTTTTTCATGTTTATGAAAAAAACATGTTTATGACAGAGAGAGTGTGAGTGGGGGAAGGGCAGAGAGAGAGAGGGAGTCACAGTATTTGAAGCAGGCACCAGGCTCCAATCTGTCAGCACAGAGCCTGACATGGCTTGAACTGATGAACTGCGAGATCATGACCTGAGCCGAAGTCGGACGCTTAACCGACTGGGCCACCCATGTGCCCCTTTGTTACTTTTAATCCGCAACCTTGGGCTAGTTCCTTACCTCTCTCTGCCTCAGTTTCCTCATCTGTAAAGTGGGACACTAGTAAGATTAATAATAATCATAGTACTGATCTAGTAAGATTGTTGTATGGAGGACGCAACAGAGGTAAAGTGCTTAAAACAGTCCTTGGCAAGAGAAACCACTCAGTAAATGCCAACTTTAAACGCTTTCCATGGGGCACCTAGCTGGCTCAGTCAGTGGGGCATGCAACTCTTAATCTTGAAGCTGTGAGTTTGAGCCCAACTATGGGTGTAGAGATTACTTAAAAATAAAAAAGTCTTCTTAAAATTTATTGGTTTAAGAGAGAATCTTAAACAGGCTCCATGCTCACTGTTGAGCCCAACATGGGGCTTGATTCTATGACCCTAGGATAATGACCTGAGCCAAAATCAAAAGTCCGATGTTTAACGAACTAAGCCACCTACGTGCCCCCTAAAATAAAGAAATCCTTAAAAAATAAAAAAAATAAAAAAAAAAAAGCTTTCTTTTTGTGCATAATCTTCTCGGTGATAAGGAACTTGCTATGGCCATTTGTACCCCATATCCTTCCTGGCACTTTGGACAGTTTTGTGTCCAGCAAAGGGAGCTCTCCTGTCTTCATGAAATTTCCACTTGGGAGTCTATTTATTATCCTTCTTAGGCTTTCATTTGTTTTTATTTATTTTTTTCATAGAGCTATCATTTCTTCTCTGGGTCTTTTCCCCTGTTACCCTTAACACCTTTAAACCTAAATATCATTAGGTTGAATCATATGAAATTGTCACTTTGTATGTCAAAAGCTGCTGAATGCTGGGGATTTCATATGGTTCGTCCTAATAGTGGGTTACCCAAACAGCACCATCTTTGGGGCCCTACAACCACAGTCACCACCAGCATGCTGAACACCTGATGCTGGAGCCTGTCCCAGGTCTGGTGGGGGTTGCCCATGAGTCTTTCCTTGTAATAAGGTCTCCACTGAAGCAGTGGAAAGAATATTAGATTGGGAAATAGGACACAGGTCAGGGAGCATCCTATGTCTGGCTGACCATGCAAACTTGAGCAAGTCACTTTCTGTCTGTAGGTCTCTGCTGTCTTACCTCCATGATGGGAGCTTCCAGAAGGTGAGCTCTCAGATCACTTCCAACCCTGAACTCCTGTGGCTTATGAAATATTTATTAGGTGCCCCTTAGGAGCTGAAGGTCACCAAATAACATAGCTCAAACCTGCAAGGAGGTTACTTTAGTTGGGGAGATCCAATCCAGGGAACAAAGGGCTAATTGCAACTGTAAATCACTGCTATAAGTTCAGAGGAGGGGAAGGCATGGTGGATGGGGTAGGCTTCCTACTGGAAAGGGGGACTTTGGGGAGGGTCTTGGCTTGAGAGAAAGAAGCTTTGCCTTACCTTTATTTCTCTTTGATATTCCCAGCACACTGGCTCCTAAAATTTCAACAGCCTTGAGGTATTTCATTCGTTCATTTGCCCATCCATCCATCCATCCATCCATCTATTCAGTATATCCATAAACATATCTTGGGTGCTTACATACAGTAAACAGGATAAAATTAGTGTCTGCCCTTATGGAGCCTAACAATATAAAGGAGGGATCAGGTAAGAAACGAACACACAAATTAATCAAAATATGAGATGTAGTGTTTTGCAGAGAATTAACACAGGATGAAATAATAATGACTACATGGTTTCTTGGATTGAGACAGGGGTGGAAAAGGCCTCTCTGAGAACATGTAAGGTGAGCTCTAAAAGTCAAGGACCCAAACAGGACAAGATGAGGACAGAGCACTTTAGGCAGAGGGAACTCTCAGTGCAAAGGATCTAAGGTGGGAATTAACAGGAACAAAAACAAGGCACTGCAGGAGGAATGAGGTGAGAGTTGGGAGTGTGGTACACGATATATCTGGTGAAGTAGGCAGGGGTCAGAATGTAAAGGGTTTTATAAACCAGGATAAGGATTTTATGCTTTATTCTAAGTGCAATAGGGAACGATTGAATGGCTTTAAGCAGAGGAACATAATTTGACTTATGTTTTTGAGAGATCTCTCTGGCTTCAGAATGAAGAATGATTCTAAGGAGGCAGAGTGGAAACAGGATGCCTTCTGAGGTAATTACAGTGGTCCAGATGAGCAACGATGATGGTATAGATGATGGTTTGGACAAACAGTGCACAGATATTTAAATACCCAGGGCGGAGAGGGTGGGATAGGGAGACACAAGGAGGTAGGGCAAGTTCTCAATATTTAAAGCAATGTTTCTCAAACATCTTTTTCCTGCCCATGTAGGGAATGTTGTATACTTGTATCAAAAACAGTACATCTGGGGGCGCCTGGGTGGCTCAGTTGGTTAGGCGTCCGACTTCGGCTCAGGTCATGATCTCGCGGTTGTTGAGTTCGAGCCCCACGTCGGGCTCTGTGCTGACAGCTCAGAGCCTGGAGCCTGCTTCGGATTCTGTGTCTCCCCCTCTCTCTACTCCTCTCCTGCTCATGCTCTGTCTCTCTCTGTCTCTCAATAATAAATAAACGTTAAAAAAATTTTTTTAAAAGCACAGTATATCTGGGGCTCCTGGCTAGCTCAATCAGTAGAGCATGCAACTCTTGATCTCAGGGTTTAAGTTCAAGCCCCACACCCGGCATGGAGCCTACTTAAACAAACATAAAAACAAACAACAAAAAAACCACTGTGTCAATTCAGCAGTGATTCTCTACTGGGATTCCCATGGAATCCATAAGGAGCACATTGTTTTTGGAGGAACATGGTGGGACACCCTACTCCAATATCTCACCAACTGCCACATGATTTTATGTCCTGATTATTACATAAATCTGAACTGTGAGGGAGGCCTAGGGTCACTGCCCAAGTGATGGATAACATTTATAAATACAACCCAGTGTGACCTGAAATCTTGTTCCTGTTTTGACCCCCTAAGGGAATTCTGATTCCATGTGTATAAATAAAGTCATTTTAACTGGAATAACAAAAACAATAATTTGTGTCAAAAAAAATGATTTTATAGAGCAAACTCTATTAAGTACATTTAATTTCTTGATGATCTTCTGCTATGTGATGAATCTAAAAATTTCTAATCATTTTGGTTTTCATTTCCGTTTTTATTATGAGAAATTCTATTCCATATACACCATACAATGAATATGTGATTTGTCACTCAGGGTTTTTATTTTCCATTTTTTGACCATTATAGCTTTTGCCACAATGACCGATTTAACCTTTTTCAGGTCCAGTTTTCTTAGGCTTAATTTTGCAAATCTAAATTTTGTCAAGGAGTTAAGATTCTTTAGTTGTATTCTAATTATAATGAATTTATTATGTACCGTTTTAGCCACTTTCAGCTCTATTTTCCATTCTGCATTTTCTACCAGAAATAGTCATTATAAGTTGAGAAAAGCTGATAGTTGTATTTATATTCTAGCTAATCCATGAGGATATTAAGAGCTATTATCTCAGGTATATTGGAATAGTTCTCAGATGTGGGAAGCCCACGGTGGTGAGTGTTCAGGCTCTGGAGTCAGGCTGCCTGGTTTCAAGTCTTGATTTTATCACCTTCAAGTTCTGGTGTTGGCCTCAGTTTCTTCACTGAAGAATGAGTGTCCTCTTTTAGGTGTTTGTGGCTGTGAGCTGTATGAGTCAATGAATGCACACCAAGCACCTATTACTCTGCGTCAAGAAACGAACCTAATTTATTATTCTGATGAAGGCAGAATCCCGCCACTCGTTAGGAAAGCCAGAGTGGGTGGAGTTTATGTCAGTGGTCCCATGTCCCCACTGCATTATCTTCTTCCATTTTACTATCTGCTTCTGTCTGCCCAGAAGCCTCTTGGCTTCTCATCCCTGCTGTCTAAAGGTTCTCAAAATGTGATCCATAACTTGCAACAGAGCCAGTCTGGAAAGTTGTTAAAAGGCAGATTTCTACTGAACTAGAATCTTTTAGGGCAGGCCCTTGAGTCACTTAACACACTCCTAGTCATGCACACGGGGGTATGAGAGACTTAGGTCTTTGGCCCCAGATGTTCTTCAAGGGTAGACGGTGATCTGCTCTGCCTGCCAGGCCGGGTGTCAAACAGGCAAGCTAACCCTGAGCTGCCCTCTGCCTAATATTTTTAGCAATAGCTTGTAATTAGTGAGCACACAAGAAGGGCCAGGAGAACTCAGCCCCCTTCCTGGGACTCCCAGGGTCTGAAAGCCATCGTCTGTGTCAGACTAATAGCCTTGACCCACCCATAATTTAAATCGAAGCTGAACAGAAGCAATTCTGTCATTTTTTGCTATCTAAGGCTAATGCCAGTAAAGTGACCAATGAGTACTCTGGTTTGACGTCAACAGGTTACATGCAATGTAACAATGCAAAGCATATCGGTGTAAGCATATCCAGTATGGATGTGTCTGAGGTGCACAGTCTCAATTTCTATTTGTATTCAGGCAAAATTGACAGTACCTACAACAGATGACCCACGGAGGAAAATGTAGGTCAAGTCGGCAGGCAGGGAGAGAAAATGCTTGACGTGCTGCTGTACTCTCCTCTGTCTCCATGTAAGGCTGAGGAGGCTAACCAACTGTTGTCCACTTCCTGTGAACCTGGGGGGACAGACAGAGCTGATACAGGACCTGTGATCAGGTCATTTAAACATCTTCAGCAATTGGTCAATAGCTGCTGCCTGGAGGGCTCACACTGAGCCAGCAGCCAAAGAGTTAACATCCAAACCAGCCTAGAACCTAGAAGAGCCCAGAGGGTTTAGGATTAGGGTTAGGTTGGTGGGCCGGTAGAGCTTGCTCTAGCTCAGCAGTTGGTGGGTTGTTAAATCTTTTGAATATCACCCTGGGGAACAGTTTAAAAAGTTTTCTCAGTACGATGCTCCAGGCAGTCATTACCAATTGATCAATGGGTAGTTTAGATTAAACTTATTTACCATCCATGCATTGAGGTCTTATGTCCCCCAAGGGTATTTGGTTTATTTGGTTTCAAACAATGTGCTCTGGGAGTTAAAGAGAAATGCTCCTAGGACTTGACCTCTAAGGCTGTTCCTTCCTTTACTGGACTTGGATAGAAGCAGGGGTTTCAAATCTCATGCCCTGACTAGCTCCCACCCTTGAACACAAGCTAGGGCAAAAGGGACAGACAACAGAAAATACCCCAAGCCCTCAGTACTGAGAAGGCTTCCGCCAGAGTATCTACATTCAGGCTCAGCATCCTCCAGTGTAGAAGCTGGAGTTGCCAATGGTTTCTCTGCCACACATTTTCATTTTTGCCTATAGATGGCCAAAGTCACTTAGCATCTAAACAGCATGACTTGTGCCATAAGTGAAAATAATTTTGCCATATGAATATGTTTTTCCTTTCTCATCAGTAGCAAAGTGACCCTGATTTTGGAACAATTATGGTCACGCTACCACCAGTGACAACCTGGGCAAAAGTAGAATTGCTGTGAAATGGAGTTTTTGGGGAAATGGAGCAGAGAGGGAATAAGCATCTATGTATGGATTGGACGGTCCAGAGGGAGAACATGGCCGTCCTCTGCAAGGGCTGGCGACACTGTGGAGTGCTGGAAAAATTTCTCTCTCCTGGATCTCTTTGTTTGCTTGTAGACTTTGCTTTTCAGACTTTCAGAGTTGCCATAACCCCCATTTCACCAGTGAGAGGACTGAGGTCCAAAAGAGTTGACTGGCGTTTCCGAGATCATGTCAGTAGCTGAAGACTGATACAAAGTCAGTAGGGTCCTGACTGTAACTTCTATTCACCTGAGACAGCATGTCAATGTAATTTGCCCATTTCTTGATAACCCAGGGGTATCATCAGGCACATTAATTATCATATAATGTTGCAGTACAAGGCTGGCTGAGGTGTGTAGGTCTGTTTGCTCCCACACTCCATAGGCTCATTTAATGTTATTTTGGTGTTTGCTCCTGGTACTTCTCAGGTCTGTCTTCATCATTATAAATCTCTTACTGTGCCTGCTTCAAACAAATCTTCTAAAATCTATTTCCCCACACACTGTAGACTGTGAAAGTACATTAGTAGTTTAATTTTGCATAATTATTCTCCCCAAATGGTGGGTTGAAATCTCAGCAATGCAATCTTGTCTACTTCCTCCTCCTCTCCATTCCCTGGGTCCCCTGGACTCTCTAGGTCAAGGCACTGTTCCAGAAGGAAGCTGCCTAGCATCATGGGCCCAAATCCTGCAAGAAACAGTGTGACTGTGGGAAAATTGCTTAGCCTCTTTGGGTTACCCCTAGTGTCTTTCAGGCAGAATGTGAGGCCTAAATGCCTGCATAGAGTTGTCTTTTAACAATGCCTAGTTTCCTCCCAGTGCTACGAGACACATTCCACCTTTACCTTAGATTATGGCTGATTAAGGGCATGTCTGTGCTGTTTGGTAGGATCCAGAGTTCTTGAGGCGGTAACTGTGTTTCCTAATTCTGGGTCCACTGTGTCAAGTGTAGGCTTGCTACAGCTCTCCATTAATGCTTGCAGCATGGAGAATATTGTAAGTCAATACATTCTGGTTTGAGGCAGCTTGAAATGGCTGTGTTGTCACCCACAGGCTCAGGGACACATGACTTTTCCTCTTCTCTGTATCCTAGGAGATGCAGTTACTGGAGCTCATACATCCTCAATAAGTTATGACTCCTCTTTGCAAAGTGGCCCCATTGCAGAGAGTCCTTCTCCCAAGACAGAATCAGGTTCAGGGAGACACAGCTGCAAAGCCCAAGTGAAATGAGCTTGCCTGCTCCTTGCCCATGGGCACAGAGTCTTCAAGGCAGCACCCCTTCCCCTCGGAAGCCATGATTTTGAGTGGCTCTGAGTTTCTTAGCCCTGGAGCAGTCTCCTGATTCCCTCGTATCAGGGTTTAGTCATCAGGTCCACCACTGTCCAAATGGCTGGCGATGTGGAGACAGAGCAGCTGGCAGAGAAAGACGAGGTGAGAGGAGCCTGGAGGATGGAGATGAGAAAGCAAACCAGGGGGGGCCCAGGGAGGAGAAACAGATGGGAACTTGGCTATGCTCCCTGTGCCCACTTCCTCACCATACTGCTCTTCCTGCCTACAAATCTCCCTTTGCAACTTGGCTCATTTCCTTGGCTCACTTGGGCTTTGATGCCCCTCAACAAATGGACCCCAACTAATTTCTTCTCTAAATAATCCATGGAAGTCACATAGTAGGTTTCTTGAGGGCATTTGTCTTCTTATCTTTCCCTCAACGCACAATACAGGGCAGGGCAAGTAAGAGATGCTGGAGGCATATTCGTTGTTGGTTTGATGAATAATGAGCCTGTGTAGCACTAGGCTGGGCACAGGGAGTGTGTTTGCCCCTGGAAATATCAACAATTGTCTGAACCTTTCATTCAGAAAGGTATCACTCTGCTCCCCCCATAGTGTGTGTGTGTGTGTGTGTGTGTGTGTGTGTCCATCCGTCCTTGTCCATGAGCTGGGTCCTCTGTATGTGCCATAAACCCCATTTATGGTGTGTTCTGTAGTGTTTTTGCAAACACAAGAAAATCCATTTGAATCCAATATTCTTAGATTGCCTGGTTCATTTAGTAATTAGAATATATTACTCTTATAGATTATTTGAACCTTATACTTCCTTTCAGCCCTCTCTCAGCCTCCTCCAGACCACTGCTAGTGAGACATTTGGGTAAAGTTGTAAATGCATTCACTGTATCTTTCTACCTAAGTATTTGCAGCAGGTTTTATGAAGCTTGTAAATATGAACTGATTTTCTTTTACATATGTGAGTCAGCCTTATTTTGGTCTTAAGTGGACTTTATGAACCTGCACGGATTAGAATAAACACTGAAGCCAGCAGTCATTTCTATATTTAGTTCTTAAACAGCTAGGATTTTCGTGTGTGTGTGTGTGTGTGTGTGTATGTGTGTGGGTATGTGTGCGTGCTGAATATAAAGAAAAAAATTATGAGTACTGACTGCTCCTGTGTGTGAAGCTGGCTGACTTAAAGATGGGCCTGGCAGGATTCCCGGGCAGGTAGAGCCAAGAGTCGACAGCTGAGGGACCTCTTTCTCTCCTGAAAGCCACTGTTCGGTTACCTGTAAAATGGGGGAGAATAAAACCTCCCCCTTGGGATGGTTGTGCAGATAAAAGGAAGCAGGGGATGTAAAAGGACCTAGCACATGGCTACTGTTTCAGTACTCAGTAAATACTCACTACTTCCAGAATCTCAACCTTGAATGAACTTTAAGTTTCTGAAGGGCAACTGTATGTGTCTTCTGCTGTGTCCCTGACAGTTCCTATGAAGTTCTGGGCCAAATAAATAATAATATAATACGGATTTATTACATTGGATGCAAGTGTCTGCCTGGGTCTTTATTTTATCAGAGTCCTGCCAGAGGAAAGTTTCGACTCGAACAACGTTGTCTTGGGTCATTGTAAGAGATAGAGCGGCAAGGTGGGGGGAGAGCCAAGGGGTGGTCAGGGCCTTTCCAGCTCCACTCTTTGGGTTTGAGTCTCAGCTCCGGCACTTTAAGAGCTGTGTGACTTTGCATGTGTCATTTAGCCTCTCTGTGCCTCAATCTCTTTGCCTGTTAGAAGGACCCAAAAAGGGGCACCTGGGTGATGCAATTGGTTAAGCGCCCAACTCTTGAATTCAGCCCAGGTCATGATTTCACAGTTTGTGAGTTGGAGCCCTATGTGGAGTTCTGTGCTGCTGGCATGGAACCTGCTTGGGATTCTCTCTCTCCCTCTCTCTTTCTGCCCCTCCCCTGCTTGTGCTCACTCTCTCTCTCTCTCAAAATAAATTAATTAATTAAAAAAAGAAGGACACAATAATAGTACTGTTCTAGTGATCATGTATGTATACATATAATATTAATACATGTAAAACTCTGAGTGTGCCTGGCACACACAGTGTTTGTCAGCATTATCATCATCTTCACTATTATTGTTAGTGGTTAAAAGAGTGGATTTCGGTGGCAGGAAGATTTGGGTTTGGGTCTTGGTTCTGCCACTTATCAGCTCTGTGACCTTGGATAATTGTTCAACCTCCCTAAGCCCCTATGTCCTCCCCTTTTATCTGGGGGTTTCTTTTATGTCCTGGGGTTATCACAAACATCAAACGAGACAAGACGTAATGCTTAGTTAGCACTGTGCCTGTCGTAGAGAAATCACCATCCATGTTTTCTATTTTATAATCTTGAGAACTACCCTGATTTAACACTCTTCATTCAACAAATATTAGTAAAGATAGTGCTCAGTGTGGGCTTGGTACTGGAATAAAGCTCCTTCCCTAATGAGGAAGCATGCACATCTTTTCTGTTTTGGAGGAATATTTACTTCCTCTACCCTAGTTAGAACACTGAAATATTGTACAAAAAAACTAAGGTAGGGCTACTTGAATCCCCAAAGGGTGCCTTGGCTCAAAGAGTTGGGGTTCTCATGAGGAGACCCCAGTTACAAACCAGGTACACCCCCAGGGACCTGGGATGGGAACTGATGGCAAAAGTGGATGTGGGTACTTCTGGGGTGGCCACCCATCCTTGGTCTCTGACTGCCTTCCCGATGTTCTTATTAACTGTGCTCTTTTTCACCTTAAAACCATCTCCCTTCTTGACCTCCTTAAGAAAAACACCTCCACGTGGCTCTAAAGAATGTGCTCGGAAGGACCCCTTGGTCAACCTCTGGCGTTTGGGAAGGATAGAAAAGACGAGGGGGCTTCTCTGGTGTGGTCAGAGAAGACATCTTACCTCTCCTGGAAAAGTTGTGGATTTTTTTCTTTTTTCTCTCTGTTGCCAGGTCAGTGCACACTATAGGAACTTTGTCGTCTTGCTAGGTTCTGCAAGGGAGTGGCTACTTGCCAGAGGGAGACAGTGCAGACAGGCCAAATTAAAATGGCAACCGAACAACAGAACTCCAGGAAAACAAACAAGCAACCAGCTTGGAGGAGGACACTTTGGGCCTCAGTTTGAATCTTGTTCTTTCTCAGTTGTTTGTTACTGTTGTCACTGGGAGAGGGGGAGGGTGGTTGGTGAACAGTGGGCCGTGGCCCCTGTGTGCTCACCCCTGTGTCCTAGCTCAGTGATTATGACAGCCTGGAGGGAGGAGATGGTACCCAGAGGGAGGAGGCATTGGCTAAATATTTTGGAACAGTCTTTACGAAGACTCTTATTAAAACATAATTAAGTAGAAAGCAAAATAGAGATGTCCCTGGATTTCTACAATGTTGATGTGCTACTTTTGGTACCACAACAAAAATACATTTTATAAAGAGTAATAAGAAGACTCACAGTAAGGACTGAATAGTGATTACTGCGTTTATTTAATCCTCACAACCTCTGACTTGGAGATGCTCTCATTGTTCCCAGTTTCCAGATGTGGCAACTGAGGTCGAGATGTTAAGTAAATTTCCCAAGGTCAAATGGCCAGCCAGTGACAGAGACTCTACCCAGGCAGCCAGGCTTCAGAGTCTAAGCTCTTAACCAAACTCTATATCACTTCCTGGGCTGAAAGTCAGCCTGGGATTAGGAAATTGGGGCACAGAAAGGTTAGATCACTTGCTGAAGTCACACAGCTAGGAAGTGAGAGCAGGACTCAAATTCACCTTTGACCAGCTCCAGAGAGAGTACCCTCCACTGTTACTAATGCTTTTCCTCTTTTGGAATTGGGTTCCTTAAAAGCATTGTCATGAAGATCAAATGAGACAGGGTAGGTGGGTGTGTTTAGACAACTGTAAAGCATCACACTGGCTATCATTTGTCCACTAGGTCTGGGGACTAGAGGGCAAACAGGGAAAAACTCACCTTGTGTTCAGGGAGCCTCAGGCAGAGTCTGCCGAAAAGAGACCCACACATTTGCAGTGAGGAGGTCGAGCAGTATAGGTGTGAGGTATGAGCAGATCTTAAGACCAGATGGGGTGGAAAAGCAGAGCATTTCTCTTCTGGTGCTGAGTGGTGAAGCCAACAGTCTGGCCCTTGTTACCTGGGTCCCTGGGTCAAGAACCTGATGCTAATTAAGCATCATCATCAATGACAGCAATAAAACTGTTCTCTAAGAAGCCAAAGACATTCTGCCTCCTTCCTCCACCACACTTTTCCTTTCTCCAAGCTGCTTCCCAGCATTTCCCCGGGTTATTGGCTCTTTTCAGACATCCCTGCAGAGGGGTCCTAATTTGCATCTCCATATGGAAATCTTTACCTGGAGGTACAACACCTCCCTCTACAGCTGTGATCTACCTACAGAGCTGTGCCTGCCGGTGACTGAAAGTGGGGCAGGGACAGCAGCTTCTTCCCTCCCAATCTGTACCCCCACCCCAAATCCTGTCATCTGCTGAAGGCCCGGTTGTCTTCCATGGGGGCACAGGTACCTGTCCGTCTCTTCAAGTCCACTGAGGGCACTTCCTTTCATCTGCTCAGAATCTAACTTAAATGTGAATCCATCCAGCACAAACACCCAGCACTCAGAAGAGCTGTAACTTTGTTAAATTTTGCTCCTTCACAACAGTTGTCTTCTTCTTTTCTGCTTGCTGATGTCCTGCCGAAGGAGTCTAAATGACAATGTTTGGAAAGATAGCAAAATTAAGCACATGGAAGTGATTTATTTTTAATCCACCACACTGCAGGCTGGCCCCTCATTATTTGTGAATACGTATCAAGCCCAAACTTTGAAAATTTGATAATTGGTTTCTTACAGTTCTATTATTTCTCCTTTTCCTCCGAGTCTGATGTGTATGGAAAGTTTCTGAAGTATGCATCCAATAAATGAAACCTATATATAAAGATAGGCACAGTGAAATAAAGTAAAATAAAACCTTATTTAGTGAATATTTATGACAGTTCTTTATTGTGTCAGGTACTGTATGAGGAGCTGGGGACATGGCAATGAACAAGGTCAGCATCTGTCTTCACAAACTTACTATCTAGTGGCACACAAGCCAATGAAAGAGCAAATAGACATTTTACACATTGTGATAAATTCTTAGAGTGAAGCAAGTATGGGTATTGTGAAAGACAATCATGGAAGGGAAAACCCAGGAAGGGAGTGCTTTCTGATCACCCAACCCAAAGACCTCATTTTGCAGATGAGAAAAGTCAGGAATGAGTGATTCTCCCCCCCCCCCCCGCCCCCATCCTATACAAATAGTTTCTGGCAGACCCACAGCCAAGGGAGCTCCTGCCTCTTGGATGGGGACTATTGGATCTGTGTGGGAAATGCTCCATCTTCTTATGGTGAATTTTCTAGGAGGATTTGTTTCAAAGACCTACATGTATATACAGTTATTTCTGGGGAAATGCTAGAAGGCATTCTGGTATTCCTGTTTTGCACATTGATAAGGTCTGGATGCTGTGGAAGAATGAGTTCTTCCCTCTCCTCCCAGACACTAACTCAGAATTCTTGTAGTGAAGTTCATGCCCATGCACTGAGCAGAGGAGGTCCCTATACTCTGGACCCAAAGTCTGTTAGATCCAAAATCCAGGGGGCTCATGCCAAGAAGGAATTGGAGGGAAAAACAGGGCCCTCTCTTTCTGCCTCTGGTCCCCTTTCCACATGGAAATTCCTGAGGGTGGAGCCCACGTTGGTTATCTTTGTGGTTTAGTCTTCCTTACAGCTAGCAGATATCTAGCAGCTTGTTCCAAAGCCTGGTGTATCATCCCTGAACTTGTCTCAGGGGCCACACATCCCTCCATCCTTTGCTGTTTGGTCACAGCACTTACCATAAAGGGCAAGGTATCTTGCTTGGTCAAAAATCCTCAATCTTCTCCTGTTCAATACTGAGATCAAGTTGGATATAATAAGCATTCTGACTTTCTATTGCTCTGTAACAAACTATCCCCAGACACAGTAACTTAAAATAACTATTATTATCTCCCATGATTCTGGGATTGATGGGCTCGGTGGGGCAATTCTTGTTTGGCATCCCTCATTTGGTTGCAGTCAGAAGTTGTCCAAAGGCTTCTTCACTCACATGGCTGGTGCCTGGGCTGGGATGGCTGGATCCACTGGAGTCTGCTTAGACATCTCTCCCTTTGCGTGGCCTCTCCATATGGCTAGCTTGAGCATCCTCATGCCTGGTGGTCACAGTGTACTTCTCACAAGGCTACTGGCTTCCCCAGAAGACAGGAAGAGGAAGCTGCCAATCTCTTAAGGTCTGGGCCTAGAAACTGCCATAGTGTCACTTCTGCCATTTTCTATTGATCAAAGCAGTCACAGAGACCATCCACATTTAAAGGGAGGGGACATAGATTCCCATCTCTGAATGGTGTAAGTATTGAAGAATTTGCGGCCATCTTTAATCTGCCAGAAATCTACTGCCCTTTTTTTTTTTTAATGTTTTATTTATTTTTGAGACAGAGAGAGACAGAGCATGAGCAGGGGAGGGGCAGAGAGAGAGGGAGACACAGAATCCAAAGCAGGCTCCAGGCTCTGAGCTGTCAGCACAGAGCCTGATGCAGGGCTCGAACTCACGAACTGCGAGATCATGACCTGAGCCAAAGTCAGACGCTTAACCGACTGAGCCACCCAGGTGCCCCAATCTACTGCCCTTTCTATGTGAGAACACTAAACATTCATAAAGAGAGCAAATATGTCTCCATTAAGTCTTTTTCTTTACAGGCGCTGCTTACAAGTTTCTTTAAGCTTCAGATCACCCTCCACCCTTCCCCACCCCTGTATGAGTCTAAATGGTCAAAGTGATCCTTTAAGACATGACATCCAGGACTTGATTCATTATCCCAGATATGGCTGTCCCAGTCCAGAGCATAGTGAACTGATCAATATCTCTTTTTCTGGGAAACGTAATTCTACGTATGCAGCTTAAGACTGAATTCCTTTTTGTTTTTTATCAGCCGTTACATTTTTGATCCATATTGAACTGCAATGACATTTTTATTATAAAAAGTAATTGCAGCAAATGTATAAAATATGGAACAACACAAAGAAGAAAATAAGATTGTCTATATTCTCACCACTGAAAGTTAACTGCTGCTACCTTTTGAGTCTTTTTTTCTATTAATATCTATATGTGTGTGTGTATTTTCAGTAAACTGGTTTTTATCCACTTAGGAAAATGTTCTGGAGATTTTCTCCCTGTCAGAAAATTCCTTCTTTATTATCGTCTGTAGTGATGGCCACATAACTGTACTTTGTGGTCCAGTGAATCACCTGCATCTTTTTTTTTTTTTTTTTTTGAATGAATGAAATACAGTCAAACCAGGTCTTCTCCATTCTGTACTTGTGTAATTCTTGTTTGTTCGTTTGTTTTTAAACTTAAATGTAGGAGTACATCTTTATTAAATATTATCTTGTTACTTTTAGGGTAGATTATTGTATCCTGTTACAATCTTTAAAGTCTTGATTTCACAATCAATCTCTCCCAGGTTTATATGATTTTAAAATCAATAATATGAAAATTACTGATATATCATTTTAAATAGGATAAACCCTCATAACATTCCCTTGGGGGCCACTCTGTACGTTTCATTACTCCATTGATCAAATACTCTTTGGCTTTGATAATTAATAATTTTATCTGTACTGTCAGAGATATATGGCTTGTTTCTTCATTTGAAAACAAGAATTTTTGAAAACAGGAAAAAAAGAAAGACTGCCAACCACTTTACCATTTGGATTAATTATGTCTGTTACATTTCCTTTTATGCCCATATTATCATTTTATTAAAGAAAGGAGATTGGAATGGTTTGGTGAAACTTGTTCTTTTTGAACCCATGCTATTGTTCTGGAGGAAAAGAAATTCATCAAATACTAAAATCCAATTCAAATCTCTTATCATTCATGAATGTATAGGTGGTACATAAAGGTCTTCATCTTGATATATCTCTTAATTTGGAGAGTAAAAATAATTTTTTTTTAGATAAAGTTTTTTTGTTATTGTTGTTTCTCTTTGTCATATACAATTGCTGATGGGGGGAAGATGAGAGTAATTAGTTCTTTCAAAAAATATTTAATTGAAAAATGAACACATTTTTCTGTGTTCAAAAACCAACTATTTAATTTTCTAAGGATTAAACACAACTCATTAGACTTTAAATAATACAATCCATTTGTAAAAAAAAATCCAGATTATTTCCAAGTTCCCCACAGTCCTTCAGAGAGTAGCCCCAGTGGCTCAGCACTTTCATATTTAAGTCCTAGAGGCACACTTCACTGTGTCTCAGTTGGGAAAAGTGATTTGGACTCATGAAAGCAGTGATGAGCTTTTTTCTTTCTCCTCACTTATCTCTGATTTCTTAACCCTGAAAAAACATTTGTTCTACCCTCTCCATGCGAAGATTATTTTTCCTGAAATAATGGAGGCAAAAGAGAAGTGGAAGAGTTGTGCTTTCTATTTGCTATTCTCATTACATCTTCTGCTTCAAGTAATGGATCCATTTCCTTCCTTTCTAAACTACCTGAGAGCCTGCTCATCTTAAGATTCTCCACACTGCCTAATGCAATGCTTTACTTGTTATAGGTATATTAGTCAGAACACTTTTGGTTGCGAGGGATACAAACCCAACTCAAACATCCTTATATCAAAAACCGTAAAATGTATGTAGACGATCCAACAGCTGACAAGCTTCAGATACAGCTAGATCAAAGATTCAAAATTTGCCATCAGGACCTAGATTCTATCTCTCCTCAGTGCGTTTCTCTCTGATTTTACTCTGAGGCAGTCTCCCTGCACATGGGATCCCAAGGTCTCTATCTTCACAGCTCTGAGCTGTGAGAAAAATGAAATACCTGTCTTGACTGCTCAAACAAGTCTCAGGGTTAGCTCTGTTTGACCTGTTTGGTTTGGATTAGGTCGTTCCTGAGCCAATCAATCACCATAGCCATGGCCATCTGAGGCTTCCATTGGCCTGAGCTCAGTCACATGATTACCCATTGTGTCTGGGATATAATCAGGTCTACCTAAGTGGCAGTGGGAGAGAGGACCACTGGTGCTTCCTCCAGAGACAAGTCTGAGTATCAGTATCAGGAGAATTAAGGAAGGATGCTGGATGGGAACAAAAACAACACATAATCATGACAAGTTTTTAATTAAATATTTTTTGAAGAAATTTATTAGTTCCATCATTCTCACCAGTGATTGACAAAGAGAAACAGCAATGACAAAAAACCTAGTCCTAAGAAATTTATTTTTAATCTCCAAAGTGAAGGATACCTCAGGATGAAGACCTTTAGGTCCAGCCTGTATATTCGTGAATGGTAAAGGATAGGAATTGGGTTTTATTATTTGACCAATTTCTTTTCCTCCAGAACATGTGAGTTTATTTTTCATTTTGTGAATTTCCTGGAAGCAAATGCAACACTTCCTATCATCTGCCCTTTAAACAAAAGATTTCTCACTTTCCACTAAAATAAAATGTATTACAATAGGACTACTATATACATTAGGAAATAAAAGCTCTTGAGTTGTGGCAGCCTCAGCAGACTTGGGATCTTAAGGATGACGTCCCGCTAATGCATTGCTGCCCATCTCTCAGTGGTTTGATTCTGCCTTCCTAAAATGCAACCAAGAATAGGAATCTAGAGGCTGGTGCTCTGATGTTGAGATGACCTATTTTAAACAGCCAGTATCCAGTCAGAGGAACAGAGCACATGCTAGTAGTCCAATAGAAGGAATTTAATATGAAGAATTGATTATAAAGACATTGGGATAACTCAAGAGCCAAATGAACCACAAGGCAACCCAGATATTAAGGAAGCAGAAAGCCTCTACAAGCCCTAAGGTGCAGGGAATTAAGGGAGGAGATGGTGCTGTCAGATTCAGGATTCTGGGGCCATCTAGCAGGACTGAGAACACCAGGGGCTTCCAGGTAGGAACTAGATCTATGAAAAAGGCTGTGTGATATAAGCTGGAACCACAGAGCAGTTGCCAATCAAAGCAGGAAGAAGGGGAGAACTACCTTCATTTCTCCCTCTTTTGCCCTCCAATCTCCCAACATGGTCTCTCATTGGCTAAACCAGAAGGCAGCTAGCAAGGAAGTTGGGGAAGTGTAGTTTTCAGGACAAAGGAGAGGAATGTATCTGAAACCAAAGTGGCAAATGAGTGACCCATTGTCTGTAGCAAGATGTGAAGACTGGGGCTGTTTTCACATGGAAAATTAACAGCTTTCTTATTAGTCCTTTTCTTTGTTGCAGTTAAGTGGGTTTGAAGCCTTTATGCTTTGAAGAAAAGGAAACTCCTATTTGCTGATTCTGACCATGGGTCTATTAGACTATGAGGGACCAAAGAGTGGGGGGCAGGGAGCAGGTAGCAGGAGTTTTACAGAGGAACAACTAAAAGAAAATGAGGTGATTCACTGGTGTGACGTATCTTGGAGAAGAAATGGGGAGAGTGGAGTTCTCTCCAAACTGGAAAGGTAGGGAGAGAAAGAGAGTACTGTGAATGGTTCCTTTATCAGATGAGTCCTGCTTGCTACTTACCAGCATTTCTGCCTGGAGGCTAAAGAGCTGTGTTGTATATCTGTACTGTTGGGGCCACAGAGTGCCTTAAAAAAGGGCCCGAGCCCCAAGAATGGCATGAGATTAACAGAAGACAACCAAGAGGGAATATTTGGAGGGGTTGGAGTCATTCTCAGTAAACTCAAAGGCAGATCGTAGTAGCTGACTTTTCTATTATTCTGTTAAGGATTCCACTGGATTGGCCCCTCACCTAGGGTTACTGTATAGGGGAGCTGCTGGAGAATATCACCAAACATTGCTTTCCTTTTCACTCACCCTTTGTGGGCATAGATACCTGATGGGAAAGCCCAAGAAAATAAAGCTCAAAGCTATAGCTCTGAGTACTTAATTTGGGTACAGAGTTTGAACAGGGTGCATTTAGGTAGTAGGTGCAGATAACAACAGAGAACTGAATTGTTTGAATGTCTGTGGTTTTGGGTAGTGAGAGTTTGGACAGTGAGGGAATCCTGTATTTCAATATTTTAACAGTTGGCATAATCAAACTAGTGTGTTCTAATTGAATATCAGCCCTGGTCATAATCCTCCCTCCTCCAGGAAGCCTTGGGACATTATGGCCACCCATAGGCACTCTCCCAGATCCATAGCTGCTCTGCAAAGGCAGATGTGGTGGGGCTCCATACTGAGATTTCAATTCGTGCTTTATGTGGTAGTTACAAGCTACAATGTAGGTTCCAAAAACTTGTCCAAGAACATAGAACATAGACAAACCTTTGAACTCCTTTGCCTTAGGAACTTCTGTGTTGCCAGGCTACAGCAGAATTTTCCTTTGCTTCTGAAAGCCCAGGCTTTCTGAAAGGGAATGCCAGACCAGTTGTGTCTCACATAAGCACAGCCCTGGGCCAAAGTCAGTAAAGAGATGTGCCTAGTATAGTCTGAATAGTCGTAGTCAGTACAGAGTTTTAAGTTTGATTCTTGTTAAATTTTTTAAATAGAGAGATTCTACATACAAACCCAGATTTCAGGCATTACCCAGAAATTTGAGTGCTTAGTCAGTATTAGCTCCACATTTGCAGTGCCAACCATGGCTCTGTCCCCTTTAGAAGGCACACATTTCTGGTTAGCCATGGTCTCTGCCACTCCTTTTTGTCTTCCTGACCCAGACATGAGTCCTTTGCCATTTTGTCATCTTCCATCTGGCAGGTACCACTCATTTGCATTACCTGTTGAGTTTCTTAGGTAGTTGAGTTTCTGACTCCTGGGCTTTTGGAGTCAGGGCTTGTAGCAGAGTTGAGATTCCCTGAGCCTTGCAGAAGACTGGCTTCTCTGGGTTTTGTGAGGGGAAGACACTAACTCCCCATAGTAGGGCTGATGTGACATGGCTTGTGAATGTCTAGGAGACTGGAGACTGTGCCCTCCATCATGGTGTTGGAAGACCTCTGGGCTCAGGCTTGGATCTATCCCCTTAGGTCACCAGGCTAGCTTAGACAAGGATCACCCAGTTGTAATTGTGAGGACTGAAGACAAGGGGATTTTCCTCTGAAAATTTAAGATTTACAAGAACCCTGGGACTTCTGAACAGCCCTTCAAGGAAGGCCCACAGGATTACAGAACTAAGTATCCTCTGGTGATATAGGAAAGAGTTCAGAACAGGGTATTGATTAAGAAACAAGACATCAACTGTTATATATTAGCCTTAGGGATGTTTGGCTGTATCTTCATGTCTCCCTGTATTGAGAGATGGGATGAATCCCATTCTTCTACCTGCAGGGCTGGATTTATGTGGTTTGCTTATGCGCTGTCACCAAGGAGCACTTTCTCTTTGTTTTGTCATTGTGAAGTTGCATGCCTGAAATGATCTGGCGATGATTTTTCAAAAAGCCCCAAGCACAGAGCTCAGTACTTTTTTTTTTTTCTTAACAGCAGATGTTCTAATAGTCTGTCTCCTGTTGCACAGAGAAATACAAAGAAAATTATGGAGCCACCACATATATCTGAGTATCAACTGATGTTCCTGTGGGATATTGTGGAAACTTCTTAAGTGACTTCCCATATTTTACTTTCCCAGTACATTCCATATACTAGTCTCAGAGTTCTTTTCCCAGATCCTGAGATTAATCTGTTCATCCTCTTTTACAGCCCATCTCTGGACCCCTATACCTTCATTTAAAGCCCTCTGTCTTTGATATAGCTTTATAGAGCCCTCCTGCATCACCAGCTTCATCCCTCCACCATCACATGCTCCGCCCAACTTCCCCAACACTCCATTCCCTGCTTCTCTCTCTAGACCTCAGCTCAACCTTCCCCTTCAGCCTGAGGTGTCCTTTTCTTCACCTCTACTGGTTGAACTCCTGTCAAACTCCTATCTTCAAAGCCCACCTTGAATTCTGCCTCTCTCTCAAGTCATTTCTGTTATTTCTAGTAGGCATCACAATACTTTGGATCTCTATCCTAGTGCCTTCCCTAAACAACTATGTGTATGTCCTCCTCCCTCTGATCCCCTTTCCACCCCAGATCTGAGAACTCTTTAAGAGCAGCAGATTAGTACCTTTCAAGAGAATTATGACAAAAGGCAAAAGAGAAGAATCTTCTGATAATTAAATTATAAGATCAACTTAATGGTCCAGCAAAGTCATTTATAGAAACAACTTAGGTGGTCAAAATTATTCCTGGTTCAGAGCATAACTTGATTGAAGCTGTTTTTATTTTTTATTTTTGAGGGCGAGAGAGAGAGAAGAGAAGAGAGGAGAGGGGAAGGGAGGGGAGGGGAGGAGAGAGGAGGAGAGAGGAGGAGAGGAGAGGAGAGGAGACGAGAAGAGAGGAAGACAGAGAATCTTAAGCAGGCTCCACGACCAGCATGGATGATGCAGGGTACCATCTTACGACCTTGAGATCATGACCTGAGCTTAAATCAAGAGTTGGGATGCTTAACTGACTGAGATACCCAGGTGCCCTGAGGCTGTTTTTATATAGCATTAAACTGTAATCTGGGGCTGGTGGAGAGGTATGTGCACATGGGAGAATCCATTGTCTTATTATATCTTCCTCTGTGTGGTTTACATCATGAATTAGCATAGTTGTTAAGGTTCTGAGAAGTTCTATAGTAATGAATCCATTTTCACTTTGTTGAATGTATTATTTATTGAATTTATATGACTCATGTTTTGCATACAACATGTGAAACGTTATTTTTTCATAGAATATTATTATTATCTGCTGGACTAAAGAAATGATATACCACTCAGAAGGATAACTGGTCTATATTGAATCTGGAAAACAAAAACAGAAGGACAAATATTGTCAGTGTCTATCCAAGGGTATTTGGAGGAGATCTGGGCTGCTGTGTTCTGCAGGTGGTGGGTCCTTTCCAGGGAGATAACACCATGTGTTCCCTTGACTTGATACCATAGGATTATTTGAGTTGGACAACTAATTTCCCTTATTCTCAATCTATGCTCACCAGAAAATCTGGTTATAGTTTAGTTTCCAAAGTAAATTTCTTACATGAAAAAAATAATCTGGCCTGAGGACAGAGCATGTAACCCCCTTGCAGTTCTATTATGGTAGTAAATTGGCATTCTAGATTGGCCATCAGTCCCTTGTAACCTTGATTAGTGACAGTCCATCCCTGAGATAGTGATTCACTCTCTCTGGAATAGAACAAAATCACATTTCAGAACCTGCAAGGCTGTGGATGATATCTTAGTGCTGTGGTGAAGGACAACGTCAATACCTAGCATTTATGAGGCACCATTGCAGTTATCTGTTTCTGTGTAACAAATACACACTTAGTAGCTTAAATCAGAAACAATCATCATTTTTTTTCCCTGTGGATCAGGAATTTGGGAAGACTTAGCTGAACAGTTTTTGCTTGGATTGTGGTCAGACAGTGACTACAATAGCTGGGACTTGACTGGAATCTCTCTGACTTCATGTAGACTCAGGACCTCTCCGTTTGTTCTCTCCATGTGAGCTGCTAGGAGCTTCCTCACAATATGGCATCCTCAGGGCTCCAAAAGCAAGATTCTCAGTGAACAGGGTGAAGCACTATCAACTTTTCTGATCTTGCCTCAGGAATCACATCAATGTCACTTACCTGCTATTTGTTACAGGAGAGTTACAGGCCCATCCAGATTCAGAGAGAAAATAGACTCCACCTGTTGCTGAGAAAATGGCACTGTTTTAAAGAGCATGTGGGATGGGGGTAATGTAGTTTTCTTTGGAAGATAAAACCTGATGCAAGCACTTACTATATTCAGTGCCTTTGCTAAATCTCTCTTCCTCTCTCTCTCCCTCTCTCTGTCTTCCTCTCTCCCCCTCTCTCTCTCACGCGCGTACACACACACACACACACACACACTTTATTTATTTCTCACAACAAATCTATGAGATCATTCTTATCATTCCCCATTTTTACAGAGGTTAAGTAATTTGTCCAGGGACCAATAGGTGGTTAGTCGTAGGGTTGGGTTTTGAAAACCAGTGTGTGCTCTTAAACAATATGCTCCACCACCTGGTGAACCAAGGTAAATGCCACCTGGGAAGTTCCTGGCAGTCTGTCACCCAGCCTTCCTAGTGGCTCCCACCTCACTGCGCATGCTAAGTGTGGTGGGAGAACATTTCAAGGTGTTGATCAGAAAGCCTTCTTCCTTAAACCACCATATTCCTTGTGCCCTGAGGGTCTTTCCCTCATGGAACCCCTACCTGCTCCCCACCACCTCTGGTCATCCCTTAATGGAACCAGAAAACAAAGGCCTTGTTATTAAGTTTTCAGGTTTTTGTTGATGGAAGAAAAATGTCCCTGTGCTACTGATGATGTTGGTGCTCTGCCCAGGTCTCCCTGGAACTCTTCTCCCTATTTATGCTCCCTGTTAGTGTTCTTGAGCCTCTAACAGTCAGCACCTGTGCTTCTTTTCATAGACCTGCCCTTGTGCACCTGGAGCCTACTCTGCCCAGTTATATGAGGGGAGGAAAGAGAACTTATGTCTCCCCAAGTTGGTCCTTGGCCAATGCCTGAAGAGTTGGGAGAGTGAGGGCCCAACCCTCTGTCCTCTGGTTGGGAGAGCCTTGAGGGGTAACTTACACTCCAGAGCACCCTGGAGGGATCAGGGTGGGACTTTTTATGAAATCGCACTCTTTGCTTCTTCCCATTCTTCTCCTGTTTTCCCCACTTCTCTGAAAACACCACCTTTGAAAACCACTCAGTCTGTTTCTGGGGAACCTGATGTCTCTAATGGGAAAGGAGAAGGGGAAGGAGTTAGAGAAACTTCTTCAGAACAAGTCCAGTCCTTTGCCAGATCAGAGAGCTACAGGGAGGTTGGGCCAGTCTGGCCTGTTTCATTGTCCTTCAGAAAGTAGACCCTCCCGCTGACCCAAATGACACCAGCTGTGCTGACAGCCACAAGCACAGTGTTCTGGACCAGGAGTCTCTCCTCAACACCCCTGTCTAACCTGCCTTCTCACATCCCACTCAATGGGACAAGCCCCCTAGAATGGAGCTTAAAGGGGTGATGGTGGTCTAAGGAAAAGCTCTTCCACCACTCTTTCCGTTATACCTGACCAGGGTGATACTTGATGGAACTGATGTGCCACTGATCCAGGGAGGGGTTGGAACCCACATAGAACTAAGAGTTAGACTTCTTGTGCCTAGCTCAGCTCCCAACTAGCTGTGTGACCTGTTTTCTCCACTGCAATGTAGTCTCTGAGATCCCTCCAGCTCTAAATGTCTGTGCTTTCACATGACGTGTTCGATGTCTCCCAAAAGCTTATAATCTTGTTAGGAAAACATGACACAATTAGAGGACTGTACATGACAGGCTATAGTACAAATCTAAAATCAGTCCAATTAAGAGGGAAAAGGAATAGTGCAGAAAACAATCACAGTAGCTGATTAGGATGGGTGGATTTCTGTGGGACAGTCTTCAGGAAAGGGTTCAAGGAAGAATTTGAGAAAGGTCTTGGAGGTTGACTATTGCTTGGTTGAAGGAAGGTAAAAGCCACCACAGTCAAAGGCTTATAATTGTTACTTTTGTGTGTGAGGAAGAGGCAAAGGAACAAAATCCTGGTTATCATCTAATTGCTGTTCCAACTCCTAAGTGAATATAGCACATACTGCTCCAGTTATAATATACTAGTTATTTACAGGGCTGTATTTCTATTCTCCCTGGCTTAACACACATCACTGGAAATCTGACATTCAGAATTGGCTTTTCCAACCTCCTAAATTTTAATTAAAGTAATTATGTTACTAACAGAAGCTGTAATTTATCTTCTCCCCGTGTTTACAAAGAGGAAAAAAGGCAACTTTGGCCAAGCACATTTTCCCTGCATCATATTGCTGGTTTGGTGGTGGGGAAGGGGGGATGTCTTTGGTTTGGGGGGCGTCCAGAGGCCATACTGCTCACTGGTCCCTTCTCTCTGCAGTGCAGAAGGCCCTGTTCTAGTTCTTTTGGATAACTGCTACTGAAAACGTCAAAGTGGGCTGAGCTGTGTCATTCGGAAGCAGCATCTGGGCTAAAGAGTAAGTCCCTGTTCTAGAAAAATCCTTTTGGCACAAGACACTCTGTGTGTGTGTGTGTGTGTGTGTGTGTGTGTGTGTATGTGTGTGCGTGCGCACGCTCACACGTGCATGTGTATTTTTGGCAATGGTGGGAATAAGGAGCTCAGTGATTTAGATGAGAACTTTCCATGCAATTAACTTGTTCCATACCAAAGCAGGTGCCGAAGTGAACCACTGGGCCAGTCTGCTCAGTAAATACCCATCCGTAGGTATAGAGCAATTCAATGGAAATAATTATACTGGGTCAATTAAGCAGAACTCACACCTCCTCCTGTTAGCCTGTTTGAATTTTTTATTTCCATGAGTCAGGTTTGTTCAGGATTTAAACTGCTTTACCTCTGGAAAAGTGAGCCTCTAGGGAAACATCATTGATTTGTGCGATCGTGGTTGTTGCTAGAGAAGGTGGCAATGCTTCCCAAGCAAGAGCACTTGGTCTGGGCCTCGGGCAGGCTTGGGCTGGAGTGCTGGTTCCAACACCTAGTGGCCCTATAACCTTAGGCAAATTATTTAACTCTCTGAACCTTAGTTTTCTCATTTTAAAAGTGAAGATGGGAAGACAGCTTATATTCCCATTCTTTCATGAGGATTAATTGAGAAAATGCTGGCAAAGCTCTAAAAAAAAGGTCCTGGGATATAATCAATGCTCCATAAGCAGCGACCATTGTTATTATTGTTATCGACAGTAAAACTGGGTATTATTATAACTGTGCCACCTATGATGACCCAATGGAAAGCTTTTATAAAGGGTGGCATGTGAGGAGATAATTGTGCTCAACTCCAAACATGCAGAATTTAGAAACACCAATATGTGAGGTTATAAAATGGAACAATTAGGGGGTGATGTAAGGGCTGGACAGAAGAAGGAACACCAGAATTCAATGAATTCTAAAGCCCCTTGGCTGCAATGAGGATCAGTCCATCTGTAGATTACCCATGGCATATCACAAAGGCTGGGAGGGAGGCTGAGAAACTAAGCATTGGGGACCACTGTCAGGTTGAAAATGAAACAGAAATGAAATGACATCACCTCTAAAATGATAAGGCAAATCAGTAAAAAAAAATGCAATCTGACAAAAATTCCGTTCTTCACACAATGATAGTGTTTATTGAGAGCTTACAGTTTGACAGAGGCATTAATGCGGATTCCTTATTTAATCTTTACCATAACCTATAAGGTTGGTTCTATGATTATCTCAGTTTTACAGACACATCACCCTTTAGGGATGTGCTTACTGCAGAAAACGAAAGGTCGCTTACTTCTTAAAGAGGTTCTTTTACAGCCTGGGAGAGTGTAGACCCACCAGAAGCTTACATGTGGGAGGGGCTTACTTAAACTTCAATATGGATGTACTTGTATTCGTACAATCATTAAACAAGTTATTATAGGCTCTACTACAAGGTGCTAGGAACTGAGTTTTGTGTTGAAGATATAATGATGAACAAAAGTAGGTGTGATCAGCTTCTGAGAAGATGGAGTAGATGAACTTTTCCTTACACCTCCTGCTGCTGTGTACAACAAATCCCCTTAAGCATTGTGTGTAGAGCAAACATAAGAAGACTCTGAAAGGTGGAAAGAAGATGGCAGGTCAGTAAGATATTTGGGGAACCAAGGAATGATACGTGAGTTCTCTGCTTTTGTTTTTGGTTCTTGGTTTTTGGGGTTTATTTGTTTGCTTGTTTGTTTGTTTTTGCCTCATGAATCCCAGACTCAGAGATGAAGAAGCCAGCAACTTGGAAATACCCATGGGCACAGACAATGCAAATCCTGTTGTCCCTAGCCAAAGAACTAGAAAAGGGGCAGTTTGGCAAGATAGGAACTTTTAGACAATAACAACTTAACTCTAGCCAAACACTACAGAAAAATCTGTGGCCTCACATCCACCCAGTGCCCAGTGGTAATGAAGCCAGCCCCCTTCCCCATGCTTTTGTATCAGTGGAGGCCACATGGGAAGCAGTAATGAAGAAAATTCCTCTACCTTCCAGCCAGAGAAGTTATCAGTGAAGGTTTGGGAGGAACAGGAAACTCCCACCTTTGCCCAGCCCTGCCCCCCAGGTGTCAATAGAGGCTAAGTAGGGAGTATGAATTTATACTCCTCCTGGCAGTACCAAGGTAGCACCGCCTCCTGTTCCTCTGCCAGGGCTATATCAGAAGCAAGTTAAGATCCAGAGTCCCAAAACATAATACCCACAATAAGAACCAGGAAGTCTCATACTGAATGTAAAAAGAAAATCTCATCTACTGATGCCAGCATAGAGATGACAGATAAGTTAGAATTATCTGATAAAGATTTTAAAGCTGTTATTATAAAAAAAAATACTTCAACAATCAATTAAAAACAAGCTGGAAACAAATGGAAGTATAGCAAGTTTCAGCAAGGAAATGAAAGATAAAAAGAAGAACCAAGTGGAAATTCTAGAATTGAAAAACATAATAACCAAAAAGAAAAATCCCAAAGGATCAATTCAACAGCAGATAAAGGGACAGAAAACAATAATTTAACTTGAAAGTACAAAAGTAGAAATCACCCAATCTGAACAACAGAAAATAGATTGAAAAAATAAGAAAGAACAAAGTCTCAGGGGTTTGTGGGACTATAACAAAAGATCTAACATTCATGTCCTGGGACTCAAAGAAGGAGAGGAGAAAAAAGACAAGGATTGAAAAGTGCTGAAGGAGATAATGGCTGAAAACTTCTCAAATTTGTCAAAAGACATACCTACATATCCAAGAAGCTGAGTGAGCCTCAAACAGAAGAAGGAAAGAAAGAAAGAAGAAAGAAAGAAAGAAAGATCTACAGCAAGACGCATTACAATCAAACTTCTGAAAACTAGAGACAAAGAAAAATCTTGAAAGCAGCAAGAGAGAAATGACACACATTACCTAAAGGGAAAACAATTCAAATGATGATGTATTTCTCATCGGAAACTATGGAGGTCAGAAATAAGTGACACAACATTTTTCAAAATATTTTCAGCATTTCCAATGCTGAAAATAAAGAAATATCAACTCAGAATCCCACAGCCAGTGAGAATATCCTTCAAGAATGAAGGGGAATGAAGACATTCTCAGATGAAGAAAAACTAACAGGTCTTGTCACCAGCAGACCTACCCTAAATGAATGACTGACAACAGGAGGTAGCCTAAAAAAGAAAGGAAGGAAATGATAAAGGAAGGATCTTTGAAACATCAGGAATGAAGAAAGAATGTGGGAAGCTAAAATCTTGGTAAATAAAATTGACTTTCCTTTTTCTCTTGAGTTTTCTAAAAGTTTTTAGTGGTTGAAGCAACAATTATAACACTGTTCCATATAGTTCTAAATGTATGTATAGGAAATATTTAAGGCAATTATAAATAGGGGAAGGTAAAGGGACATAAAGAAAAAATAAGATTTTTGTACTTCACTCACACTGGTAAAAAGAAAAATCTACAGGCTATGATAAATTGTGTATGTTTAATGCAATACCTAGAGCAAGCACTAAAAAAGTTGTACAGAGATATATTCAAAAATGTTATAGATGAAATCAAACTGGAACTTAAAAAATGTTCAAGTAACTCACAGGAAGGCAGGGAAAACCAGACAGATAAATTAAAAACAGAACAAACAGAAAACAAAAAATAAAATGGCAGGGTTAAGTACTAATATATCACTAATTACAGGACCTGTAAATGATTGAAATATACAAAAGAGAAGGCAGTTAAGCAGCGAGGATTAACAAACATGACCCAAATATATGCTGTCTACAAGAAGCGTACTTAAAATATAACTATGAAAGGATGGAAAAGATATATCTTGAAAACATTAATCAAAAGAGAGCAGGACTAGCTATATTAATGTCAGATATAGTAAACTTCAGGACTAAGAAAATTATCAGAGACAGAGACATTATGTAATGACAAAAGGGTCAGTCTGTCAGGAAGATACAGCAATCTTAAATGTGTAAGTATCAAACAATAAAGCTGCAAAATGTATGAAGCACAAACTGACAGAACTGAAGGGAGAAATAGACATGTGCACAATTAGAATTAGAGAATTCAGCACTCATTTCAATTGTCCAATTGATAGAACTAGATAGAAACTCAGCAAGAACATAGAAAAACTAAACAACACCATCAACCAATGAGATCTAGCCAGTATTTATAGAAAACTCCACAATATACATTGTTTTCAAGTAAAAACAGAACATAGATAAGACAGGCCATATCCTGGGCTATAAAACAAACATTAATATTTTTTTTAAATATGAAATTTATTGTCAAGTTTGTTTCCATACAACACCCAGTGCTCATCTCAACAGGTGCCCTCCGCAATGCCCATCACCCACCCTCCTCTCCCTTCCACCCCCCTTCAACCCTCAGTTTACTCTCAGTTTTTAAGAGTCTCTTATGGTTTGGCTCCCTCCCTCTCTAACTTTTTTTTTTTCCTTCCCCTCCCCCATGGTCTTCTGTTAAGTTTCTCAGGATCCACATAAGAGTGAAAACATATGGTATCTGTCTTTCTCTGTATGACTTGTTTCACTTAGCATAACACTCTCCAGTTCCATCCACATTGCTACAAAAGGCCATATTTCATTCTTTCTCATTGCCACGTAGTATTCTATTGTGTATATAAACCACATCTTCTTTATCCATTCATCAGTTGATGGACATTTAGGCTCTTTCCATAATTTGGCTATTGTTGAAAGTCCTGCTATAAACATTGCAGTACAAGTGCCCCTACACATCAGCACTCCTGTATCCTTTGGGTAAATTCCTAGCAGTGCTATTGCTGGGTCATAGGGTAGATCTATTTTTAATTTTTTTTTTTCAACGTTTTTTTTTTTTTTATTTTTTTTTTATTTTTGGGACAGAGAGAGAGACAGAGCATGAACGGGGGAGGGGCAGAGAGAGAGGGAGACACAGAATCGGAAACAGGCTCCAGGCTCTGAGCGTCAGCCCAGAGCCCGACGCGGGGCTTGAACTCACGGACCGCGAGATCGTGACCTGGCTGAAGTCGGACGCTTAACCGACTGCGCCACCCAGGTGCCCCTATTTTTAATTTTTTGAGGAACCTCCACACTGTTTCCCAGAGCAGCTGCACCAGTTTGCATTCCCACCAACAGTGCAAGAGGGTTCCCGTTTCTCCACATCCTCTCCAGCATCTATAGTCTCCTGATTTGTTCATTTTGGCCACTCTGACTGCGTGAGGTGATATCTCAGTGTGGTTTTGATTTGTATTTCCCTGATGAGGAGTGATGTTGAGCATCTTTTCATGTGCCTGTTGGCCATCTGGATGTCTTTTTTTAGAGAAGTGTCTATTCATGTTTTCCGCGCATTTCTTCACTGGATTATTTGTTTTTTTGGGTGTGGATTTTGGTGAGTTCTTTATAGATTTTGGATACTAGCCCTTTGTCTGATATGTCATTTGCAAATATCTTTTCCCATTCTGTTGGTTGCCTTTTAGTTTTGTTGATTGTTTCCTTTGCTGTGCAGAAGCTTTTTATCTTGATGAGGTCCCAATAGTCCATTTTTGCTTTGAATTCCCTTGCCTTTGGAGATGTGTTAAGTAAGAAATTGCTGCAGCTGAGGTCAATGCGGTTAGACTAGCAGAATGGACTCTTTGGAGCCAAACATTAATATTTTTATAGTTTTATGTTTTAATAAAATTATTTAATATTTTAATATTTTTTAAAAAATTGAAATCATATAGAATGTGTACTCTTACCATAATGGAATCACACTAGAAATCAATAATAGAAAGATAATAGAAAGATCTCCAAAAAACATGAAAATAAAAGATCATACTCCCAAATAATCCATGGATCAAATAAGATGTCTCAAGAGAAATAAAAAGAATAATGAACTTAATGAAAATAAAACCACAACATATCAAGATTTGTGGAATACAGCTAGAGTAATGCAGAGAGGGCAGTTTATAGCACCAAATGCACATATTAGAGAAGTAGAAAAGCCTCAAGTCAGTAATTTAACCTTCCACTTTAAGAACCTAGGAAAAGAAGAGCAAAATAAACCCAATGCAAGCAGAAAGAAGGGAATAATAAAGAAAATAGCAGAAGTCATTGAGACTGAAAACAGAAGAAGATAGAAGAAAATCAGTGAAACCAAGAGCTGTTTCTTTGAAAAGGGCAATAAAATTGACAAACTTCTAGGAAGACTGACACAGTAAAAAGAAAGAAGTTAGCAATATCAGAAAGGGAGAATATCCCTACTGATTCTGCAAACATCAAAGGATAATAAAAAAAATACTACTAACAATTCTATGCACACAAATTTGACAACTCAAAATGGAGCAAATTTTTGAGAGACACCAACCACCACAACTTATGAAATAGATTGTTTGAAAAACTCTGTAACTATTAAGGAAATTGAATTCATAATTTCAAAAACTCCCCCAAATAAATTTCCAGGCCCAGATGGTTTTACTGGAAAACTCTATCAGGTTTAAAGAATTAAAACCAATTCTACATACTCTTTTCCAAATAATAGAAGAGGAGGGGACACTTCCTAATTCATTTTATGAAGTTAATATTACCCTGATACCAAAACCATACAGTCCAAAAACAAACAAACAAACAAAACAACAAACAAACCCACAGTCCAATATCATTCATAAATATAGACACAACAATCGGTAACAAAATATTAGCAAATAAAATCCAGCAACATATAAAATGAATTTTATACCATGAAAAAATGGGGTTTATTGCTGGGATGCAAAATTGGTTTAATGTAAGAACATCAATCCACATTAATAGGCTAAAGGAGAAAAATCAACTGATCGTATCAATTGATGCAGAAAAAGCGCTTCAAATTTAACACCTATTTATGATAAAAACTCAGGATAATAAGAATAGAGGGAAACTTTATGGATAAAGAGTACTATAAAAAACCAGTAGAGAACGTCATACTTAATGGTGAAATACTGAATCTTTTCCTCCAAGATTAGCAACAAGGCAAGGATGTCCACTCTTATCATTTTTATTCAATACAGTTGAATTCAACTGGAAGTTCAAACCGGTGCAGTAAGGCAAGAAAAAAAAAATGGCACACAGACTGGAAAGGAAGAAACAAAACTGTTGCTGATTGCAAAAGACACAATTGTTTACATAGAAAATGCCAAGGAATTTACAAAAATAATCCTAGAGTAAATGAGTTCACCAAGGTCACAGGATACAAGGTAAACCTAAAAAAATCAACTGTATTTCTATGTGCTAGTAATTAATTCATGGATACCAAAATTTAAAATATAATACCATTTTTACTCACTCAAAAAATGAAATACTTATGTGAAAATCTAACAAAACATATATGGGAATTATGTGCTAAAAACCATAAAATACTGACCAAAAAATCAAAGACAATACAAATAATCAAAAGACCTACTGTGTTCATGGATTGGAAGACTCAACAGAGTAAAAAGTTCTCCCCAAACTGATGTATGGGTTCAATATAATTTCTATCAAAATTGCAGCAAGAGTTTTTAAATAGGGATAAGAGTATTCTAAAATTTATACCAAAAGGCAAAGCCTTCTTATCAAAAGTATTAAAATAGCTAAAACAATTTTGAAAAGAGGAATAAAGTAGAAGAAATCAATCTACCTGATTTCAAGACTTAATATATAACAACAATAATGAAATCTGTATGGTTTTGGCAGAGGAATAGGCACATTTGATGGATCACTGGCACAGAACAGAGAACTCAGACATAGACTAATAGACCCAACTTATTATTTTTTTTTAAGTTTATTTATTTTGAAAGACAGAGAGAGTGAGCAGTGGAGGGGAAGAGAGAGAGGAGAAAGAGAATCCCAAGCAGGCTCTGCATTGTCAGCACAGAGCCTGATGTGGGGCTCAAACCCACGAACCCATGAGATCATGACCTGAGCTGAAATCAAGAGTCAGATGCTCAACTGAGCCACCCAGGTGCCCCCCCAACTTATTTTTGATGAAGGCACAAAAGCAATTCAATGGAGGAAAGATAGTTTTTCAACAAATGGTGCTGGAGCAACTGGACATCTATAGCCATAAAAGTGAACTTGTTTCATACTTTATACAAAAAATGAAATAAAAATGGATCATGGGGTAAGTGCAAAATGTAAACTATAACACTTATAAAAAAAGATCTTCGACATTCAGGGCTAGGCAAAAAGTGTTAATGACACCAAAAACACGATTCATTAAAAAAATTGATAAACTGGATTTCATCACAATTTAAAAATTCTGCTCTGTGGGCAATCCTGTTAAGAGGATGCAAAGACATGCTACAGACTGAGAAAAGATATTTTGAAACCATATAGTCAACAAGAACCAGTATCTAGAATACAGAAAGAACTCTTAAAACTCAGCAGAGAAACAAACCAACCCAAATGGATCTAAGACTTGAAGAGATATTTCACCTAACTGGACACACGGTTGGCAAATGTTCAGTTTCCAGTCATTCATACTCATAGTCTTTGGGACCCGGGTTGTTGGGTTTTGTGCACTATCTGATTGAAAGAGTGATGGTGTTGCTAGGATGAAACTCCTGAGACTTTTGATGAAATTAAGTCACAAAACCATAATCATTGAATTAAAAAAATGGAACATAGGTCCATGGAGCAATCACAGGTGTAAATATCAGCATGAACATGCATCTTAAAACTGTCAAAATGACCTTGAAGAACAGGTACAGCTGAAAACAATGAGTATTCAAAGAAAAAATATTCAATATTTTATTCTGCCAGATGGCTTTCCTCTGGATACACTACTCATGGATGTTGAGCCAAGGGTGAAATCTAAGGGGAGCTGTTGCCAGAAGAAGCTGAGGCCAAGGAAGAGGAAGAGGAAGAGGAAGTGGTCCAGGTAGAGGAAGAGGGGTCCCTAGGCAATAATGTCTCTCAGGATTACTGTTTCAAAGTGATATGTGGTTTGGGATATTTTTGTATAGGTTTTGTTTGTTTATGTCAGTTTTTAATAAACATAAATGTAGGAAAAATAGAAAAAAAAAAGATGTTCAATGTCCTTAGCCATCAGGGAAGTGCAAATTAAAGCCACAATGATATTTTATTATGTATCTACCAAATTGACTGAAATAAAAAATATTGATAACACTAAATACTGGAGGGGATTCAGAGAAATTGGATCATTCACACATTGCTGGTGGGAATGTAAAACAGTACAGCCACTTAAAAACAGTGTAGCAATTTGTTAAATAACGAAATATGCAACTACTATGGAACCAAGCAATGGCACTCCTAGGCATTTATCCCAGGAAGAGAAAAACTTGCATTCACAGAAAAACCTGTATGTGTATGGAAGTTTTATCCATTATAGTCCCAAACTGGAAACAATTCAAATGTCCTTCAATGGGTTAAACAGACAGTGGTACATCCATTCTATGGAATATAACATAGCAATAAAAAAGAGTAACTGTTGATACAAGTTACAAGCTGGATGAATCTCCAGAGAATTAGGTTGAGTGAGAAAAGCCAATCCTGATGGGTTATATACTATATGATTCCACTTATAACATTCTTGAAATGATAAAGTTACAGTAATGGAGAACAGATTAGTGATTGCCAGGGGTTAAGGAGAGGTTGGAGACAGGATGAAAGTGGGTGTGGCTATAAAAATGACAACATGAAGATCCTTGAGGCGATGGAAATGTCCCGAAACGTGACTGTTTCAATGTCAACATACTGTTGATATGGTATTGTAATTCTATAAGATGTTACCTTTGCCGGGGGGTGAGGGGGCAGGGGGCAGGTACTGGGTAAAGGGTACATGGGATGTCTTTGTGTTATTTCTTTACAATTTTTTTAAAATTTTTTTTGAGAAAGAGAGAGACAGAGCACAAGTGGAGAATGGGGGAAAGAGAGGAGAGGGAGACACAGAATCTGAAGCAGGTCCCAGACTCCAAGCTGTCAGCACAGATCCTGGTGTGGGGCTTGAACCACGAACAATGAGATACCTGAGCTGAGGTCTGATGCTTAACCGACTGAGCCACCTAGGCCCCCTTAAAAAAATTTTTTTTTAATGTTTATTTATTTTTGAGAGACAGAACACAAGCAGGGAATGGGCAGAGAGAGAGCGAGAGAGGGGGACAGAGGATCTGAAGAGGGCTCTGTGCTGACAGCAGAGAGCCCAATGCAGTGGTCCAACTCATGAACCATGAGATCATGGCCTGAGCCAAAGTCAGACACTTACTTAGCTGACTGAGCCACCCAGGTGCCCCATCTTTGTGTTATTTGTTACAACTGCATGTGAATCTACAATTACCTCAAAATTAAAAGTTTAATAAAAAATAGTTATGAACCCTTTGCTGCTAAGGTTTATAGTACTTTGGAGGAGTCGTTAATTAAATCTCTATGTAAACACATAAAAATTCAACTGTAATAATGCTTTGAGGAAAAGATATTTAGTCTCAGGAGAACATGTAATAGGTAGGGTGTGACCATATAATTTATTGCTCAAACTGGGACACTTTGAGAGTGAAAGAAGGTGCTATTATTAATTAGGCTGAAAAAGGAGTCCTAAATTGGGGCACTGGTCACCCTAATAATGGGGCAGGGGTTCTGAGGTTGGGGGACGCTCCCATAGGGAAATGAAGCTAGACCCAAGATCTGAAGAAAGATTGAGAATGAATCAGGCAGGTAGGGAGGGGAAAGGCAACACAGGCAAAAACCCCACAGCAGGAGAGAGCCTGTCCTTGAGGGAGCAGGAGCACCCAGGGTGCTCCCAGGAGCTCGGGGAAATCCCTGCATGGTTTTTGGTGGGAGAAGCCTCATCTGGGCTCTGGTTCCTGTGACCTGAGTAGCACTCTCCCTTCCTTCTGCCTTCCTGATGCTGAACTTGGGTGTAAACCACATGTTTGTTTTCAGGCTATATTTAGTTCCTTGCTTTGCTCTTCTTTGCTACGCTTGAACAATTTCCCAAGAACTTCCAGCTCTCTTAGGTCCCCCGTGATGCTCCTGATTCTGAGTGTGGATCGGTGAGTCATGGTCCAAGTGCGGGGGTGGGAGGGCCACAGAGCATCCATGATACATCCTCTCCGCTGGCTGTAGCTAAATGGCCTCCGGCTCTTCTTGGGGGTGTCCATCTTGTCCTCAGCGGGATGCTTCTTTGGAGCTTCAACTCTGTCTTTACTTGGCTGTTCTTACCCATCTAGAAGCTAATCCTTGCCCCCTCTTCCTCCCCCCAGGCTCCTCATTCTTGCTTGTCTTGTATCCAAACTCGGACTCAGGAAATCTGCACCCCTCCCCCTCCACCAAGTTCTCTGAGCACCAGGGACTCCATCTATAAATACAGATACTGACCTGGCCTGCTGACCTCTCAGGACTCTGGGAAGATTAAATGCACTTCTGCTTCCCCATCTGTAAAATGGAGACATCAGCAGTTCCTATCTCAAAGTTTTTTGTTTTGTTTTGTTTTGTTCTTGTTTTTTAGGATCCAATGGCATAATGTCTGAATAGTGCCTGGCATATAAGCACTGAATAAATCATTACTAGACCTCTTTACCTCTCCTCTCTAATCTCCCTCTACACCCACCCACCCCCTGCCACCAAATGTGCTCCATCTGCTCCATGATGCCTGGATTTCCTTCATGAGAAGTCAAAGCTTTTATTCCCCAAGGTGAGACTGCAGAATTAAAGAGTAAATCATCTCGAGGCAATGGCCTTGTTAGTTGACCTCAATGCTATGGCTCTGAACAATTATGAAACACTCGTTTCCCTTGCTTCTGAGATACCACTATCTACGGGTTCCCCTTCTACTGCTCAAGCTGCCTCTTCCCAGGCTCATCAGTGTGTCCTCCTGGCCCACCCTCTTACCAACATTAAGGGTTTCAACTGAATTCTTTCATTTCCCACGTTGTCTTGAAGAGACCACCTTATCTCTAGGAATGTAGCATTGCTGTTAGAGTCGTCAGGGAGAAGAGTAAAACAAAAACCTGTTTCCTCCAACCTTCTTTCCCATTGCACCCACCTCATTAGGTCGATGCTTTTGTTTTTGGAGACATGAGTAGGGGGCAGATGTTGACAATGGTGGTGATGGCTTTCAGCAGCTTAACGAGTGTGTTCTTTTCCTGGAGGTGGTTATGTTTCTGTTGTTGACTTGTCTTCTTCAGCCTGAACTTGCTACTTGAACACAGGCCTGGAATTCATTGACCATAATTTTCTCTTCCTTTCTAGGGGTGTCATTTAAAGATAAGAATGTCAACAACTAAGTCAGCAACCTCTGCTCAATTGCTAGGCATGTTGCAGGAACCATGTGCCTGATCAGCTACCAGCGTCAGCCTCATGGTGTGTCCTTGTGTGGGGAGACAGGTGGCACTGCAGAAAGAACACTGGGTTTAGAGCCAAGGAGACCTGAATGTAAATATTGCCTAAGGCCTGTTGTGTGATCTAGAGGAAGATGCTATAAACCGCTGTGTAAGAACTTAGCTCTAATGTCATACAGATCTGGATTCAGACCCTGAATTCTGTCACTCACAAGCTGTGCAACCCAACCTCTCTGAATCAAGATTTCCTCAGCTATAAAATGGGCCAAAGTGCTGACCTCCACGGGACCATTAAGAAGAGTAAGAACCTTTACAGCCAAATTTACCTTTAGCAATTTATCTGTGCTACACTTCATTCAACTGCTTTTATGTGCATTAATTATTTAATCTTTACTATGACTCTGTATGGTACTTTCACCATCCCCATTTACAGATGAGGAATGGAAGCACAGAGAGGTTAAGAATTTGTCCAAGGTCACACAGCTGGGGTTGGTATGGTAGGCATTTGGATACAGGTAATTTAGCTCCAACGTTTGGGTTCTTAATCGCTCTGCTAGAACAATGATGGATCATTACCACACATCGGGTCCCAAGTTAGTGCTCGGGGTGTGTGAACACTCATTAATGCCAATGGAATCGCTTTTATCATCACTGCTTCACCACATACATTTTCGTTTCTCAGTCTACCGATTGGAACCAAGGAAACCTACTCTGGCAGAAATAAGTAAAGCAATGGCATAGAAGACACAGAGTGGGACTTAAAGCCCTTATTAAATGTCAGTGTTCATGCTGTTCTTTTCTGCTCCTTCTTTCTTCTTCCGCTTTTCTTCACCATAACATCTTTGGTGACTTTATGACCAAGCTTCTTCTTCTTTTTGTTTTGTTTTGCTTTTATTTTTTAACAATGGCCAAGCTTTGTAATGTCACTACATGCAACTATGCTGGGCAGATGGTCACCTGTGGTAGGGAAGAGCATCAAATCATAGAGCTTTTGCCTCTTTAGAAAGTATACAGACGCTAAAAAGAACAGAGGACTAGAAGTTGCAGCAGAAGTGTTATTATTTAAACTCATCTGTTTCACTCGTGATTGCACAGTTATCGAGGCTCAGTGCTATGTCACAGATGGGGCCAGGTGCTGAAGTTATAGTGTGGAGCAAACCAGACGCTTCTTGCCTTCATGGACACACAGTGGTAGGAAGTCCTGATTCTAGTGGTCTTCTGACTACTTTCATCTGCATTTCATGGTTTGTTTTATAATCATTTACCTCTGTAGAAATTCAGAGAGTTACAATGTGAACTGCTGTTTTGATGTTAATCGATTAATTAATTTCCTATTTAGTTCCAAAAAGGATGTGAAGTGGCTTATCAACACCGCACAGCTATTGTAAGACTGAAGAGTATCAAACAACAAAAACAAACAGTATTTAGTAAAAGGGGAGCAGAGGATAAAGATCTTGTTCTGAAGACAGTTGGAGCAAGTGAACCTGGTACTCAGCTTGACTGTCGAGACAAGAGGAAGACAAAGTGAGAAGACAAAGCCACTTTAAGAACGCCTTTAAAAAAGGATGTCAGTTTCACAGGAGAAAGCCACTTTTTCCGGCTCTAAGTTTTATGAGGAATATGTCTTTAGATCCTCATATGAGGAGTGCTGAACATGTTATAAAATATGAGAAACAGGCTTAATTGGAATGCTTCTCCATATGTGCTGGCCATGGGTGTTGATGGCAAGATCTATTAAAATATTAAGGTTTTGGGGTGGGGAGAGAAAGAAAGGGGGGGATAGAGAGGATATGAATAAGAATGCATTTTTTTTTATTTTTTTTTTTATTTTTATTTTTTTTTTTCAACGTTTATTTATTTTTGGGACAGAGAGAGACAGAGCATGAACGGGGGAGGGGCAGAGAGAGAGGGAGACACAGAATCGGAAACAGGCTCCAGGCTCTGAGCCATCAGCCCAGAGCCCGACGCGGGGCTCGAACTCACGGACCGCGAGATCGTGACCTGGCTGAAGTCGGACGCTTAACCGACTGTGCCACCCAGGCGCCCCAAGAATGCATTTTTGATGTCAGGAAGAATAGTGTCCCAAGGTGTTATTTCACCGTGATGATTAAAAAAATAAAACGTGAGGGGTGCCCGGGTGGCTCAGTTGGTTGGGCGTCTGACTTCGCCTCGGGTCATGATCTCACGGTTTGTGAGTTGGAGCACTGGTCAGGCTCTGTGCTAACAGCTCAGAGCCTGGAACCTGCTTTGGATTCTGTGTTTCCCCCTCTCTCTGCCCCTCCCATGCTCACATTCTGTCTCTCTCTGTCTCTCAATAATAAACATTAAATTTTTTTTTTTTAAAAAACGTGAAAGAAGTCATATTAGGGTGGCAGTCGTGTAACCTCATGGATAATTTACAGCATACAGTGTGTTTTCCATTGTTTGCAACAGGGACAGAAGCCTGGAGGGAAAATGCATTCTCAGTAGGGCCTTCTTTGCTCTCCCCATTGTACCTGGGTGAGGGCTAGTCTTGGCTCCCAACATGACTTTTCCAGCTGAACTGAGCATTTTGCCAGCAAGGGAGATTGGAGTCCATCTAACCCTCACCTGTCTTTCCAATTCCAAATAGATGTTGGACAGCTCCCATCTTACAGCAGGAAGACAAAAATTTGGAGATGATGATGACGAAGACGGTAGTGGTGACGATAATGGATCGTGTCAGGCAGTATGGTACAGTGGGGGCAGACTTCACGGGAGAACTGGCACTGAGAGCAGACCCTGATGGAAATTGTGGCAGAGGGCAGGTGAAGACTTAAGGAATATGGTAAGAAAGTTCAAGGAGGGAAGGCAGTACATGGAGCCTTCATACTATTTTGAGAAGTTTGGACTTTATGGACAATGGTTGGTGATGCAGTGTTTTGAGGAGGGCATTCCATGACTGATCTCCCTTATGTTTTAAAAGGCAACTATGGAACTGTGCTGTCTAAAACTGTAGCCACCAGCCACATGTGGTTATGAGCCTTGAAATGTAGTCAGTCTGAGTTGAGATGTAAGTGTACAATATACACTGGATCTTGAATACTTAGAGCAAAAATATGTAAAAAGACCTCAATAATTTTTATTTAATGAGCTAAAATGAAGATATTTTGCATATATTTAAGGGGGTATATTATTACAATTAATTTTATTAATTTCTTTTTGATTTTTCATGAGGCTACTAGAAAAATTTAAATTTATACTTTTATTGGACAGGCTGGTGTGGAGGCTGGGTTGGGGAAGGAAAGAACTGAAGACCAAGAGAAGATAGGAAGTTACAGCAAAACCCTAGACGAGGGAGGATGAGGGTCAGATCTAAGGCAGTGACTCTGGGAATAAACAAGAGACAACAGGTGAAAAAGGCTTTTAAAACAGGATTTGACAGGGCACCTGGGTGGCTCAGTTGCTTGAGCATCTAACTTCAGCTTGGGTCAGGAACTCCTGGTTAGTGGCTTGGTGGGTTCAAGCCCTATGTGGGCCTGCATGCTGGTGGTGCAGAACCTGCTTGGGATTCTCTCTTTCTCCTTTCTCTCTCTGCCCCTCCTCTACTTGTGCTTTCTCTCCCTCTCTCAAAATAAACTAACTTAACAGAATTTAAAAGAGGACTTGACAATGATTTTTCTGGATGTGGGGATGAGAAAGAGGGAGGAGACAGGGTTGCCTGTTAAGTATCTAGTCTGGGTGACAGAGAAGATAAGGAGGATGGTTTTTAGAACTTGATGCATATGGGTTTCAGTGTGGACCTCCACGTGTCTGGAGCAGTGGGGAACTCAGATGTGAAGCTCAAGAGAGATCAGAGTGGGCTTGTCGATTCAGGAGTCAACAAGCAAGAGGTGACAGCTGAGGCACAGAAATGGGTGAGAAGGTTGAGCTCACTCACACAGGGAGGGGGGGAGAGAGCATGAAGCATAAACGGGGTGTTGATGGAGGTTTAGGGCTCAGAATTTAATTTGTGGACAGGAGAAGAGAGGCTGATGAGCTTGACTGAGGCTGGTCAGGGAGGGCCCAGGAGACCCTGGTACCACATAGACCAAGGGAGATCTTTCCAGATGGAACACTACAAATGCAGGAAGTGGAAGCTGTTGACCAGGCTGTGTCAAGGAAGCCACCAGGAGGTGTTTGCTGGGAGTAGGCCTTTGATGAGTCACCTGAAGGCAAATGTCCACTTGCAGAAAGTCCAGTAGAGAGCGGCAGGTGAGGAAGGGGACTACAGGTACAAGAGAGAACTGTGAAGAGGCTGAACTCTAGAAGGTTGGTGGGGACTCGGAGGCTGCAGAGGGAGAGTGGGCACAGGGCCGAGGACAAGGATTATTAGGCAAAGGGTGAAGGAGGGAGAGCCTGAAGATAAAATGGGGGCCAATAACTGCTAGAGCAAGGCCAAGAGGATGAATCTGGGCAGGAGATGTGTGAAATTATTACATCTGCTAGAGCCTTTTACCCACTTTTTCCCCCAAACAAATACTTAATAGCCACATCTCCCAGAGTCCCCCCTCGAGGATCCGACCTTTCCACGGGCTACGCTGAGGTCAGGTCAGATGGGAGTGGGAGCAGGGAGTTCCCAGCATTGCTCTTGCAGACAACTGCCCCTCCCCCCCCCCCCCCACCACCATGGGGTACTGCACGGGAACTTTGGGGATTGGACAGCATACCTCCCCCTGTGGGTCTGGACTTGGGAGGCCTACCCCCAGCTCCCCCCCCCCGCCCCGCCCCCGGGCTCTGTGAACGTCCACTCCGGGAGGCCAGCCTGAAAGCCAAGATCACTTCTACTCTGGCAACTAGCACCTCTGCCCACAGCCCAAGCAGAAGAGAGGCCTCCCATCCTTCCTGCACCCCGAGCTTGGCTCGGGCTGCAGCGCCCGGCTTTCCCCGGCAGGGGCGCTGGGAACCTGCGAATGGCCGGCTCGCGTCCAGCGCCCGATCCCGCGCCCACCTCAGCCTTCCGCGCTGCAACTTTTTTTGGGGCGTTCCGCTGCCAACGGTCTTTGGAAACCCCTAGAGTCCAAGACACGCCTCATCCTGGGCTGGACGTTGTCATCGACTTGGCTCTCCAGCCCAGTCTCCTGGGTTTCCAATTTCCAGTTTAGCTCTGGTCGGAAAAGCCTGTTCGCCAGGGTGGGGGCTCCCGGAAACCGCCGGTTGCCGCCCTCTGTGACCGGCTGATTCCCAGGCCACCTCTGCCTCCTCCATCCCTCTTGGCCCTTAGCTGGCGCTTTCGCCTCTTCTTTTCTCTGGCCTTTCCTTTCGCACCGTTATCTCGCCTTTCCTCCTCCATCTCATTTCTCCTCTCTTCTCCCTTTCCCCTTTCTCTCTTCCCCTCCGTTCCTTTCTTGTCCCTTCGCCCCACATTTCTCCTCTTCCCTCTTCCGGCATTTCCCTCCCTCTGACTATGCTTTAAACATCACCCACAAAGGAACTCTTCCTCTAATCCCGAGGAGGAGGGGAAGGGCCTGGAAGCGGCCACGCTCTCCAAGCCCCCTCCCTTCATCCTATTCCTTTCTTAACAACCCCTCCTTCAGCTCTGCGCTGCTCGCCTTTCCAACCCCTAGAAATCACGGGGGGCTTCGCGGAGGCGGTGGGCTGCACTACGTGCCCGGGCCTGTAAACCACATCTCCTCCTCGTTCAAGTTTAGCTTCCCTCTCTCCGAAGTCTCCCTTTTCCTAGGGGGCTCCAAGGGCCCTAGCCCGGACTGCGTCCCACGCGCTCAGGCTGCGCTTCTGCAGCGGGGTCCAGGGGGGCCTGGTAGGCCGGCGCTGGGCTGGGCCGAGGGCCCTCTCACTGGCAGCCTACACTTCGAAGGAACAACTGAGCCGGTTCAGAAACGAATCTAGGAAGAGTGAGCGACCTCAATCCCAGGCTAGAAGATGGGGGCTGGATCCCCCCGTGGGAGCGAACGGTCTCCACTGTCTTTCCTCAGCTCCGACCCGGGGTCCCGAGAAAGAGAACCGTGGAGGGGGGAGAGCCGGCAAACACCTGACCCCGCCGCCGGCTCCTCCTGGATCTCTCCCCTCGCCTTCCAGGAGGCTTAATGAATCACCAGGTTCCGTCCGCCGGCTGCGGGGGGGGAGCATGGGTGCGCGGGGCGCCAGGAGGAGGGGGCTGTCCAGGGCGGCCTGCCTCGCTCTCAATATTGCCTTTCTGAAGACTCGCAGGCTCAGGAAATGCAAACATAGCCCGCGCGTGATCCGAGAGCGCCCACGGTCCGAGCGGACCCCTCCCCGCCCCACACCCCACGGCTCACACTGACACGCACACAAATGCGTGCAAACGCGCACGCACGGAGGCGCGCGCCCCCGCACACCGAGCCAGCCCTGGGCTCCGCCAGGTGCCCCCACCCCGCGGCGCCCGCCCGCTAGCCCGCCAGCCCCCGGCGCACCCCTCGCCTCACCCTCTCCCGCCTGCGCGCACGCACGCGCACGCACGCAATCCCCCTGCCCCCGCACCGGGCGGAGGCGCAGGCCGCGAGGGGCGGGGGGCGGTGGGAGGGGCGGGCCCGGGAGCCGCGAGCGGAGTCCCGGGTCCATCCCGCGCTCTGCTTCCGCGCGCCGCCTCCGCACGCGAAGGCTCCGGTCTGCCCCTTGGCTTCCGAACCCGAACAGTTGGCGCTGAAAACACTTTACTCCTCCTCTTCTTCCTCCTCCTCCCCCTCCCTCGAGACCCCCCCCCCCACATCCTCCCTGCACGCCACCTCCCGCCCCCCACAACAGGCCCGAAGAGTAACCCCCTAAAGGCGGCCAGAAGCGACTCCGAACTCTTCGGCGGGAGCAGGTTGGAGGCTGGGTTTCGGAGAGACTCTGGATTGGGGTCCGTCGCCAGCCCCTCCTCCTGGATCCGGCTTGATTTTCATATTTTAAAAGAGGATTTTTCTCATTACCTTTGAACACCCCTTTTAACAAAATTTCTGGAGGAGCTCGGTGAGGACGATGTGAGGGATCTTATTTTAAGGGGGAAAAAGCACCGAGGGGGCATTTATTAATTTTTCTTGGGTTTTGGAATCGCCCTTTCGAGAAAGCGAGCGGTCGAGAGCGAGGAGGGAAGAGTGGAGAGGACCCGCGAGGCGCGCCAGCCCGAGCCACCTCCTTCCCGGCCGCCCCCTCCCCACTCCCCCCGACACACACTCGCTCGCTGGCTCGCCGGCGCGCGCACACCCCCCGCGCCGGACCCGCACCTCGGCGGGCGCCACACTCTCGGCAGCCCGAGCCGCGGCAGCCGCAGCGGGATGGAGGCAGCGCGCACCGAGCGCCCCGCAGGGTGGCCCGGGGCGCCTCTCGCCCGGACGGGGCTCCTGCTCCTGTCGACGTGGGTCCTGGCCGGCGCCGAGATCACTTGGGGCGCGACGGGCGGTCCCGGGCGCCCCGAGGCCCCTGCGTCGCGGCCGCTGGCGCTGCTTCCTCTCTTCCCGCGGGCAGTGGCAAGCCAGTGGCCAGAGGAGCTGGCGACGGCGCGGAGAGGCGCCGCACTGGGGCGCCGGCCCGGCCCGGAGCCGCTGTCCCAGCCAGGCGGCGGCAGCGGCGGAAAGAAGCAGGGAGAAGGCGGGGGACCGTCGCCTGCAGGCGCGCGGTGGGGACAAGGCACCCCAGCTCCGGGCAAGCCTGCCGGCGCGAGGAGGAGTCGCCGGGCGCAGCCCCCCAGTACCCTGGAACGCGGGGACGCCCGGGCCTCTGCCTTGTCTGATGGTGCCAAAGGAAGCCGCCCTCCGGCCAAGGGTCTCCGGGAGGAGGTGAAGGCGCCGCGGGCCGGGGGGGCGGCGGCCGAGGAGCTCCGGCTGCCCAGCACCTCGTTCGCGCTGACCGGGGACTCGGCCCACAATCAAGCCATGGTGCACTGGTCCGGACACAACAGCAGCGTGAGTACCCGCCGGACCGCTGTCTCCTGACAGCAGGGCAGAAGTGGGGGGGGGGGGGGGCGGGAACGAGGGACAGATAGTTGCTGGAGGGTCGAGGCAGAGGCGGGGGCGCCCTGGCTTGTAGAGAGAACAGGTTCATTTGGCTTCCCCCACGCCCCCAACAGGTTAGCGGAGTTTGTTGTAAGATGGTGTGTACGTTTGTTTGCTGGAGACCCTAGATTTGGGGCAGCCCGGAGGGAAGGGAGGGGGGAAAGAAGTGTCTTAAAGATGAGCAGGGGATGGATCTGTGGTCCCTTTCCCTGGTAAACGGCTTGGAGAGTCAGTTTTCCCGTCGGGCGCTTGAATTCGTGAGGACGCGGTCTGAATTGGCGAAGGACCCGCTGGGCAGACTGACGGATTCCTGCAACTGCCGAGCCTCCCCCCTCCAGTCACGCGAAAAGGAACCCGGGAGCTGGAGGCCACTCAGACTCCCAGACCCCTGCCGGTCTTGGGGCCGCTGCTCTCCGCTCCAGGCGCACTTTCTCCCAGCCCCGGCGAGGGGGCTGCGCCGAGTCCACCCAAGCCTCGGCCTTCACGTCACAGAGTCCCCCTCCAAAACCCAGGCAGCTGCCTGGAAAGCTATAGGAGAGGCAGTAAAAAAGTTTAAAGCGTGCAGTGAAATTCAACACGCTTTCCGCACCCCTCACCCTTACGCATGCACAGGCACACCTAAGTCTCTGAGCAAAACACTCGCCTCGGCTGCTGCGTCCCGCATCACAATCGGCCCCCGGAGTGGAGTTGGGACCCGGTGCTTTCAGCGCACCTCTCCACCCCTTTCTCCCCGCTGCCAGGTTCCCCTGAGAGCAGCGGCACCGACAGGTGGCGCCCTTGAGTTTCCACTCCAGCGGCCCGGGCGCTGACGGCCCTGCGTCGGGCTTGGAGCTCGAGCGGCCCCGGGCAGCTGCTGCAGCCCACAGAGCGCGCTCGCAGGGGCTCCCGATCCCCGCCGCCCGCCCGGGCCCAGCGCCTTGCGGCCAAGCCAGGAAACGGAGGGGGACGCGCTCTCCGGTGGATGGGGGGCGGCTTCCCGCGATCTACCCCCCCTCCCCTCCTGTCCACGGCCCCCACTTTCAGCCAGTTTGGGAAAAATCCTTTCCGCTTCTCTGGCTCTCCGGATAAAATCAGAACGCGGCGTTGGGCAGAGTCTGGAGGGTGATGAATGTCTGTATAGGCAGCTTTGGGGAACTCATTTGATGGGAAAGCGCCTCCCCTCCCCTTCATGCCTCTCTTTACGGCTGGCATTCAAGATTTCCTGGGAAATTTTCGTCTTATTTTAAAGGGGCTCTAGGGTGTCACAGGGGTGAGAAGGAACAGGAAAGCGGGGAGTCCGCAGAGTGCAGCATGTCCACGCTGCCCAAAACAGGTTTCCTGGTTCTCCATGACACGCGCTGCCCAGCCTGGGTACGGATGCTGGGTTGGAAGGATTTGCGCGGTCCGACTCCCCAGCGGCGCGGTGTCTGGCTTCATCTGCCTCTGGTGAAGACCCCCGTAGCTTCGGAGTGTGCAACTCTGGGCATAGGGGGTGGGCACAGCAGGCCTTGTCAGGGCTGGGTGATTGAAGACTTGGAAATCTCCAGAGGGAGAGGGGGAGAGGGGGGGAGAGAGGTAATTCTCTGACAGCAGGGAGTGTGACTCTCAACTTCATTTTAGTTTGATAATGAGGAAGTGTGTGTGTGTGTGTGTGTGTGTGTGTGTGTGTGTGTGTGTGTGTTCGTTCATGTTCACACTCAGTGAGGAGGATGAACAGGATGTGTGGAAGTAAATGTATCTCTGGGAGAAGGAGGAGGTGCTGTCCTCACATTATCTATGACTATATTACTGCCACATTTGGACGGTATAAATTCACAATGCCTAAAGCGTTTCTTATGTCTCTGCTTTTACTTGAAGGATCGTTTTTTTTGTGTGTGTTGACTTGTCCCCTGAAGATGGAATTTGAGAACGGCCACTTTTTTGCAAATGGTAGTTACATCTGCCTGTCTTCAATGCTGTTGTGCAGCAGAGGAAGTGATGGGGGCAAGTCTAGCCTTGTGCCCCCTGGGCAAATGGCTCATAGTTGAACGAGGGGCAGAAGCACCTGGGGAATGGACCAGTTGGCCTTGGAGCCCTTAGTGACAGCAATGAGATTCAGGCAGTCCACAAAGAGCCCACGGGATGCTTGTTGGTTGTGTTCTTGGCCAGTCTTAACTGTCCAAGAAAGGACGAGGCAACACACATGGGTGCAGGGACCCCATCCTGTCCTTTCTTTCTAGTGGAGAGGGGGACTGCCTCTTTAGCTCCTGGGCTGGACCTGCCTCTTCTGACCATGCTGTGTAAGCAGTATTAGTGAGAAAGGCTTCACTGAGTATCAGATCTGTGCTGCTCTGAGGGAAGAGGGGAAGTATGTTAACATGGCCCTCTCTTTGAGAGACTCTAAGGAAACAAGCCCTCTAAGAGAAACTGGGAAACTAGCTTCTGCAACATTACCAGGCTGGTTTCTTCATCTACCCCCCCCCCCATTCCTGAAGGCAATAAAAGAAGATGCTCTACATAAAAGCCAGGGTGAGGGATGAGTGGGATGATGGAAGTTTCTGGAAGCGTCCTTCCTCATTGGTTTCAAAGTGGAGGGAGATATCCTAGCACCAGGCTCTTTTGACGTGAAAAGAGAGTTCCATCTTGCCTCTGATACCGGAAGTATTAAACACATCCTTTTCTGGGAAGACCAGCAGTTTAAGTGTGAACTGGGGTTTCTGCTCTCCTTGCAAGTGCCTTTGGTGGACCTCATTACTTGATATGAATTCCCTTTTGGGGAGGGTTTCCAGTCACCCCATGTAACTGAGATCAAACTCCAGTCTGACACTTGGCAGGATGTCAGGCAGGCATAACTGGACATGCTCCACTCCATTTGTCCAGGTGTGCCCAGGGACTCGGGGGCAGAGGAGATCCCTGTCCAGGGCTTGGGTCATGTGTCCACTTTGGTTCAAGGACGGTGCTCAGTTGGCTTGGGGGACAAAGGAGGAAGTGCCCAGCAGGCTTGAGCTAGAAGGTGTCAAGAAGGGCTGGAGTCTGGGTCTCCCTCTGACCCTTACTACCCTGCCAGGTGTTCCTAGCGAGAGGTGAGTGGACTTGGACTTGGAGCCTCCACACTGGAGGGACATTTGCCACCCTATCTCCGGCAGTCTCCAGCTGGATTCCTGGTGATTAATGGCTAAGACAGTGTGTCACAAACACCTGGAGGGAGCTCCATCCCCACAGCTTGCAGGGAAACAGAAAAACACATCATTCTGCCCTTCTCCTTCAAATGCTGGAAGGTGCCTCCTGCTTGCTCATTGGATTGGCAAAAGGCTCTGGAGACTGGAAGGTTGTAAAGGTGACAGTTCACTTCTCTGTGCCCCCTCCTCTTTGGAGTAACCCTGCATGGGGATCCCCCGTGCGTGTTGCCAAGGTGGGAACCTTGCATTCTCCCTTGGATGACCCCCATTCCTTTCCAGCAGCTCACTGGCAGTGGCAGCGACTTGCAGCCTGCTGCCCCTGCAGCGTGTCTGGTTGAAATGACTTGTCAGATAGTTTTCAGTTAATGTGCCCAACACTGCACATTGGTGCAGAAGCAGGGGTGTTGAGAAGCAGGGGATGCTGGTAACTCCAGGTGCCTCCAGATAACCCATCCCTGAGCCCGCGAGGAGGTGGAACACACAGATGTTTTCCAGGTGGGATTTCATACCTTTAACTAATTCAGCTGGACTGTGTTCTAAAATATTTACTCCTAATGTGCAAAATAGTGACAGCTTTGATCAGATTAATTGTATTTCACTCACTGGAGCAGCTAATTGTGGCTCTCAAACAGATTTTTCAAATAGCTTTTGGCTGGATTGTCTTGCCTTCATCGTCCCTGCTCACGAACCTTGTGTCACAATATCTTAATGCATTTTGCCTTCTCAGAGGCTTAATAAAGAAGCCTGCCACAGAAGCTGTTCCTCAGGGGGTTGCCAAAAAGAATCTGTTTTTAATTAATATTACAAGGGGAACCTCTCCTTTGAGCTGGAGCTGGGAAGTGCTGTGGGACATCACAGCCCTAATTGCTCCTGGTCATTGTCCGCCTGGGGTTGGGGGTGGAGTGGAGAGAGGAGGGGGCTGGACACAGGCTGTTTGTCTCTATTTGTCTGCTCTGCGTTTCCTCTGATGGCTGGGTTACAGGGTGTGATTTGCTTCTCAGATCCTGCAGTGATTTCCAAGGTGAGCAGAATTTGCAAACTCCTTAATTGGGAGGCCTGATTTAATGATTGCAGAAATGCAGTGGTTGGAACTTGCTTTGTAGTTGGCAAAGAAGTGCTGGGAAGTGGCTTCTCCAGTTGTGTTGGATTTAAGAGAAGCAGCCGTGGGGGTGGGGGTGGGGGTGGGGGGGTAGTGGAGGGTTGCAGCTCCAGTGGCAAGAAGGCTCAGGGCAGAAGGGAGAACTGCTTTTTCCTTGGCCTGCGTAAATCTATTATTGTCACCGGGGAATTTTGGAACTGGATGATATGTGGGCTCTGATTCATCCCATAAGGAGCAGAGGGGGTGCGACAACCCCAGACAGGCTGAGATAGGAAGATACCTCTGAAGGTCGGGTTTCTCCAAGGCTAGGTGCACCTGAGGCCTGCTGGCTTGACTCACCTGTTGATTTCCTGCTTTCTTTGGCCTCTTGGCAGGCTTGAGACACTTTTCTTATAGAGGGAAAATGTTGAAGGATGATTTTTCAGAGAGTTTGGGAGGAAAGCGATCTAATGAAGTTGGAGGCAGAGAAGAGAGAGTGTAGTGTCAGCGGGCCACCTTGGGTAAGTGGAATGGACACTGGGGGATGGATGGAAGTTGGTAACCATCCTTACCCCCAGGTATGGGGAGTGACCGAGAGAAGGGTCTGGATGGTGCTCTGGTTTTGCTGGCAGTGAGTGGAGATGGGAGAGCTCCGTCTCACATGCAGGAGGGACTCAGCCGTGTTTGACCAAGTGGGTGAAGGGTGACAGCCTCAAGTCTTATTGAGCAGAAGCTATGAAGGAATTAGAAGTCCTTGTCCTTTGGGATATCAGTGATTTCTTTCCCAGGTTTTTCAAACTTGACAGCGATGGTAACCAGGGGTATTTCATCTAGTATATCTACGTCTGGCTCAAATGCCTTCACCTGCTTGCATTCAGATCCAGAGCCCTTTAACCTGGCATTTGGGGCCCTTCACTGCGTATGTCCTGGCTCTACTTTTCCACTTCTCTGTTCCCTGATGGATTCCTTCACTCTAGCCAAGGGAGCCCCTTCATTGCCCCAAGCCCCTTCTCGACTCTGAGCCTTTGCTCTTGAGGTCTTCTCCACTTATGGTACCCTTCTTCCTCTGTTGAAATGCACCTGTTATTTATAGCTCTGCTCAAGATTCAAATGCAGTGACTTTCCTTGAAAGCATTTGTTTCCCTTTTTCCTAATTGTTTATAGAATGTCAAAGACTGCATCACACATTTGATCACGGGTTTAGTACTCATTTATTTTAATCTTGTATGGTTTTGTAAGTGTTTTCAAGGTAAGAGATGAAGGAGGAAATAATTACAACAGCACCTCCCCCACCCCTCAGCGTGAGTGTTGTTTTTCTTCTTGTGTTGTGTGGCATACAGTGCTTGTCACACAGCTCAGTACATACTTACTGAACTTACACCCAGAGCTGGAAGGCGCCTTAGCTGTGTGGGGAGGACGGGCTGACGCTCTTAATAGCACTGAGTTAATATAGCTGCTTTATTACTTCATATGTGACTTTTAACACCAGATTTGGAGGCATCTCTACCCCACTTAGAAGATGGAGATAGGAGCTAGGCAACAACCTGGCTTCTTCCTTTTGGACTTCAGAGATCAGATGGACTCACAGAAGGTAGTCGACCGCTTGCTGTGTGTTTCCTGTGTGTGTGGCAGTGCTCTGGGCACCGTGGGATTGGTAGGGGTGAGATGGGGGGAGAGCCAAATAAGGATAAGACAGCATTTGCCTCAAGGTCCTTCCAACATGCTTTGGATATGAGACTGCTGTTCTGTAAAGTTAAATAACACATGACAGCAAGATAGAAGCCATGGGGATGATACGTGGTTAATCGTTAAGCAGTTGTTTCAGGCTGTGAGCTCAGGGGAGAGAGGGTCACTTGAGAGATACTACGGCATTGAGACTCATAGGATGTCAAGGCAGGAAGGGCATGTGGCAACTGTTTTCATCGTATCGCTCAGCATAGAGATGAGGGATGTGAGGCTCAGACAGAAACGTGGCATCCCATGATCTGGACTCTCTCCTGTTCCTTTTCTCTGTGTAGCCGCCCCCTACTCATTCCCAGGTTTCTCCTTGGGTTTACAGACCATTTTGTGTCCAAGAGGATTATGCATTTTCACTCAGGGGAGGTAGGATGCTGCCCATTTTATAGGTAGGACAGACTGAGGCCTAGGATGAATATACACGAGGCTAACCAAAGAGGCTCCTCTGGTTCCTCCTCTGGTTCCCTGGCTGTGTTCTACATCCACCCTGCCCACCCAGTGAGGTATCTGCAGACGATAAATACCAACCTCCTCAATGTTGGACAATCTGTGTCTTACTAACCGTTGTTAATGGGGGCCTCTTGTGAGTCACCTCATTATTCGAGTTAGTGAATCAGGCCTGGTTGCATCACCAGGAACATTTTGCTCATTTATTTTGATCAGTGTAGTTTGGGTTTAATTATTTATGGAAATGCTTTTCTTTATAGTACGCTAATAAATGTGTTGTAGTAAATTTGGAAAAAGTAATGGAGTCTAAGAACTTCAGGATTGCACAGACAGCTTTCTGCTCTTAACTCCTTGCTGGGGAGCGGAGGAAAGCATCCCTAGTGGGTTGAGATGAGAGGGCCCTGGAGCACAGTGGGGCCAGCCATACAGGATGGTTGGCCAGTAAAACTGCCCGCTGCTAAGTAGGGGCCTGTCACTTGGCACACACCGGGACCTAGTTTAGGGGAAAAACTGGAAATAGAGCCATATAGGGAAATCAAGGATCCTGTTAGGGTGTGGATTGTGGGATTGTTTGGTCTGGGTGTGAATTCATGCCCGTGGAGTGTATCCATCCTGAACATAGTCTTCTTCAGAGATTATTGGGGACAGCCGTATAGTAAATAGTTAGGAGCATGGGTTCTGGAACCGGGTGCCTGGCTTTAAATCGTGCCTCTGTCCTTAATAGCCTTATGACCTTGGACAAGTTGTTATACTTTCTTCGCTATTTGTACATTTATTAGAAGAGAGTGGTGAAAATAGTACCGTTCACACTGGGCTGCTGTAAGGATTAATGAGATAACGTACGTGGCAAAGTGCTTAAAAGAAGTGCTGGACCCGTGGCAAGCCCTGCGGATACCTTAGTTGCTTTAGTTGTTATTTTTGTGTTGGAAGGGGCTTTCCCTTCGCTTTCAGATGGCAACATTGAAGCAGAGGAAGGACGTACTTGCTCCAAGTTTTCCAATGAGCTAATGGCAAAAGCCTTGGCCAGAACCCTCAGGGAGATGCTCCTGCCAGGCACCTCCTATCCTTGGCCAGATGAGCCTTTGCGATATCTCTCTTCTGTGTTGTGCTGAGATAGTGAAAAAGACAGGAGGGAATGACTGGGGACCTTGAAATTCCTACTCAGAATTTGTAATAGAAGTGGTTAGAATCAGATAGTTAGAACCAGGTTAAAGATTACACTAATTAACAGCTTTTACGTGGGACATTTTTTGGGGGGGATTTCATTGAAGCCTTCAACGTTTATTTATTTTGGGACAGAGAGAGACAGAGCATGAACGGGGGAGGGGCAGAGAGAGAGGGAGACACAGAATCGGAAACAGGCTCCAGGCTCTGAGCCATCAGCCCAGAGCCCGACGCGGGGCTCGAACTCACGGACCGCGAGATCGTGACCTGGCTGAAGTCGGACGCTTAACCGACTGCGCCACCCAGGCGCCCCTGGAAGGTGCCCCTGCCTTAAGGAAGGCATCCAGCAAGGTAGACAATAGCTTCTCTTGGCTTGGGCACCCATAATTATGCTTCACAGCTAATCTCGGAAGACTTCTTGAAGGAAGTGAGTTAGTGGAATGTGTCATTCAGGGAAGTAGGAGAACAGTGGGCTGCTGAGGCTGGGTGGCAAGTGGAACCTGTAATGTAGTGCTGAAGACTTTTCTACATGGAAGCCATGGGATGGACATTGAGGTTCCAGCTGTGCTTCTCCTCTTGATCTCCCAGCTCTCTCTGCTTCGTGCCTAGTGTAAAATGGGAATATCCATGACTAGAACTATCTGCAGAATATCCGCAGCCTCTTTCCAAGAATTATCACCCTGGCCAAACCCACTATTAATGTTGTAGTGATTTATCCGCATCGAGATACAGGCTTGTATTCCCTTTTTGCTTGCACCCTCTGCACCAAGAGTGGAACCTGAGATCCCTACACAGACACTAGAGGGAGTGTTGCCCTGGGAAAGAAGTGAAAATAAATAGGATGAAATAATAAAAAAAAATGCTGCACAAGGAATCGTTCTAAAGGAGAGAAGAGGAGAAACAGCACCCTGCAGGTGAATTGTGTGTGGGGATGTTTGGTGACCCCTAGATGGATATTGATTGGCAACAAGGCACTTCAGTCCTGGGGGGGTGGGGGGCAGGGAGGTTGATCAGCCTCTTCCTGCAGAAAAAGGAAATGGGTGTTTTGTTCAAATACATTACATCCGTTCTGCAGTCCATTCAACCCATTAATGACCCAGCTAAGACTCTAGAAGTAAAAATCAGCAGGAAGTGATACTTAGGCTTTGTTGCCCTATCTCTTCTGCATTTTCTCCCTTTGTGTCCCTTCACTTCCTGTGCATGGTGCATGGTCAGTAGAAGCTTACTGAGTTGAATGTAATAAACACTTTCTTAAATACTTAGAACTGCCTGGGTAAAGAATGAGTGTCTTGGGGCTGAGGGAAGGCCTCTTCTTGCTGCCTCTGGGCGTAGGCTCACCCCTGAACATCTCTGTTCCCTCTCACTGGTGCTGAGATCCCACATGCCTGATTCAGGGCTTTCCAAGTCTTTTTGGCATCTATGGTGAGGTATGCAGTTTCTCTTCCAGATGGTTAGAGTCAGGTTAAAGATTACACTGCTGCATCAGAAATGAACTTTTTCTTCTTAAAATCTGTTCTCAGTGGGAGATGGGGAACAATTACTGAATTGAACATTTTTTTTTCAGGGCTAGAAAAGTAGCTCAAGTTGCCATATCTGAATGTGATTACATGTAGTGGAGGAACTTGCTACAATAAGAGTTTCGAGACCATAAAACTGGAGATGCAGAGAAATTTGTTTTCCAGGTTGGTGGTAGGTAGAGGAAGCTATTTTTAGAGGCAAAAGAGTTGCTCATATCACTGTGCTGCTGTCAGTGTTACTCATACTTGAAAGTGAAGTTTTGACTGGAAGGTTTCTCAAAACTCTGAAATGTCTATTGGGTTATGAGAAGATGCCCAAGCAGCAGCGACTTTGAACGGACGTCTGAGCCTCAGTTTCACTGGCTGTAAAAGTGGGATAATAGTGAACCTACAGGTTGTTGGTAATCTTAGAGACGGTGTGGGTCTAAAGTATGCTATAGTATAAAGGGTCTAGCGTTGAAGGCTATCATGTTGGTTAAGAATGTTCTTATTATTCGCCTGGGCAGGAAACGGGGTAGGTTGAGTATCTGTCCATTTAGGCAGATCTGTTGGTTCTCTGCCCGTATCCCCTTGGCACTTGTTGTTTCTCTGCATGCTGGCTTGACTTAGTGTGTTAGTCTGGGCTCTCTAGAGAAAGAGAAGCAATAGGATATATACATCCGAAATATATCCAGTATGTGTGTGTGCATACATACACCCCTCATTGTAAATCTCTTTGTGTGTATATAAGTAAGTATATGTACACACATACATATATATGTATATGTATACATACCTACATACATATATATGTATATGTATACATACATACATATATATATGTATGTGTGCGTATGTGCGTGTGAATGTACGTGCGTGTATGTCTATATCTACATATGTATATGTATATGTACATATGTATGTGTGTCTATGTGTATATGTATGTGTATCTAAAGGAAGTTATTATGAGGAATAGACAGACACTATAAATGGGGCTGAGAAGTCTTAAATCTGTAGTTGTGAAGCTGGAGACCCAGCTGTAGTTCCAGTCTGAGTCTGAGTCTGAGGGCAAGAGAAGACCAGTGTCCCAGCTTGAAGATAGTCAGGCAAAGAGAAAGAATTATTTCTCACTCAGCCTTTTTGTTCTAATCCGCCCTTCCTGGCTTGGATGAGGGCACTCACACTGGGAGGGCAATGTGCTTTACTCAGTCCACTGATTCAAATATTAATCTCCTCCAGAAACATCCTCGCAGACATACACAGAGTAATGTTTGACCAAATATCTGGGTACCCTGTGGCCCAGTCAAATTGACACATAAAATTAACCATCACACCAAGCCAGGAATTTCCCTCCTACTCTTTTAAAAGCCTGTTCTGGGACCTCCCATGGTCCATATTGGGTGTGGGGAGGGGGATGAAGTCACTGCCCCCACTTCTGAGAGGTCCTCTTTGGAGTTGGCACCTTCCAAAAGAAAGGATCCCACGATCCCACTCCAGGTTTATACTGAGTAGCGGGAACATGGTGCTGGGGATTTGAGAAGGGGACACACACCTCCAAATTAGTGTTCACTGTCATTTCTCAAGGCTAAGCAGCCCCACCTCACTTAGGACCTGTGGTTGTTCTTCATAATACATAAAACAGAGGCTCCCTAAAATTTTGACCTCTACCTGCTGGCAGATGATGTCCTACCTGGGAGTGGGTGCAATTCCTCTTTTTCTTAGACTTTGTCAGGATTTGGGCAGGGAGCAGTTAGCTTCCCATTAGTATCTTTCTTTCTAAGATCTCATCAGTGAGAAGCATCATAATAGGATGGGAAGAATATTGGCCTGGGAGCTGAGATCTGTGGATTTGGGTTTCTGACTCACGTACAGTAACTGCTTTTAGCCGGCCACCATTCTTAGGTGTAAGGGGATGAAAACTCTTCAGTATATGTCTATGAATGAGAGTTGTTTTTTAATGGGTACATTAGTAAGGAGAGTGTCTAGGATGCTGGTAAAAATACTGAAAAACGCTTCTTTCAAGCATGCATAAATTTGGTCTTCCCCAAGCAGAGGTGCATTCATTTGTTCATTCATTTTTTCATTCATTTCTTTGCTTAGTGTGATGCTCCTTAAGTTATTGAATATTCTTGGATTCAATTTCTTTATCTATAGAATGGATGAGCTGCATAAACTGATACAGGCCCATCTCAGCATAAACTAGATGTGATACTAGGTCAGTCATTTCCTTATGTGTGAAATGGGGACAATCCCATTGGCTCCCTTTATGTCACAGTTAAGTAAGGACATAACTCACTTGGAAGCATTTTAAAAAGAATGGTTCTCAAAGCAATGTGAACAGGGGTGGTGTGAACTCATGGTGTTAGTTTACCTTACCTCTCCTTTTATGCTTTAAGTGGCTGGAGGTCCTTCCACAATAGATTTGAGACCATGTCCAACAGCCGCCTTGTTTTGCCTTCGCCCAGCACAAACGAAACCCTTCCATTAGCACACATACCATGGCGTTAAAAACCTCATGCTTCTTATTCCAGGCACGATGTACAATTTATTTCAAGTCACATCTGATATAATAAAATTCTCAGATGGGAGTGTAATTTGGGAGTTTAAAAAAACATTTGTTCCAGGACTTGACCTGTATTGATTGCCTGGCCTCATTCTTTTCAGATAATATGAAGTATTTGGGGGAGCATCTGCTATACTGCCTAGTGGTGCAGACTGGACACCCCCAAAGTGTATAGTCTTGTGTGTGGGAAACACACATTAGGAAAATGTTAGGAACAGAGAACAACGGAAGGTGCTTAGGAAATACATTGGATGTAACCTAGAGCACAGTGAATGTAACTAATAAAATGTTCAGAATATTATGCTTGTTTTTATTATCTACAACAAAGTAGTATGGTTGACAATACTCATGACTAAATCTGTGTGACATGATAAGAAGTAAAGATTGGGTAGATTATTTTATGCTGTGACAGTTGCTCAGAATTCTGCCATAGTAGTTTGGGCTGTAACCTTCTTGTACTGCTCTTTGGTTTTTTTTTCTTGAGTTTCTAATTGTTTTATCATCCTCACAGAGAGAAGGAACATCTGTTTCTTCACCATTGTGCCAAGATACTCCAGCTTCTTTACTGTATTATTGGATATTCTTATTTGTACTGATTTCTTTCTAGGTCTGTCTTCCTGTTCTTATCTTACTATTTCTATTTATTCTACTCCTGGGTTCGTACTTCTGGGTTTTTGGGGGGATGGGGAGTGGCTCCATTCCTCTTTTTTGGGATGATTTTCATTTTTCTGTGGTTTATCCTCCAGTTTTTTTTTTGTAGAGAGGGCATGAGAATGTCCTGGATTATTTCTGTGTCCTGACATAAATATTGATATATAGCTTTTAATTCTCAAGAAATCCTGGCTTGGATGATAAATTATATGGTCTAAAATTATGATAAATTTATGTCTAAAATTTATTTGCCTTTCGCATTGGCTTGTGGTTCATCTGGACATGGAAGTCTAGGGTCAAAAAAATTTCCCTTGGGTCTTGAAGTACTTCGCTTACTTGCTCGTTTTGCATCTTTGCTATTTGGGGATTATAGGTATCCCTCTCCTACTCAGGACTAATGAGAGTAAGGGAAGGAGGTGTCTAGCATGGGCCACCTTGGCTTTGCTCAGGTCACTGATGCACAACCCTTTAAGGAGACCTGATGCATTACAACCAGATTTATACAAAATCAGCAGCATGGTGTGAGGGATTAAACTCTACAGAGCAGTTTGCCATAGATGCTTATTATCTGAATACTTTTAATATAAAACTCGGCCAAAAAAAAGAGTAGTTTTAGCTATTTGTCATTTTAAAAACTGTAAGATGGCTTTTGAAAACGTCATCAATATTCAACAAATATTTTTGGAGTACCTGCTAGATGCCAGGCCCTGCTGGGCTCTGAGTATATAATGGTGATCAGTGCTCTGAAAGAGAGGTTCATGACATTATCAAAGATTACACTAGGCACATTTAACTTGGAGAGGGCAGAGAGGCAGAAGCAGATGAGCTGAAATATTAAATATGCTCAGGGTTAATTAGGTGAAGAGGAGAGGGCAGAGTGTTCTGGGCACATAGCTTCTGAGACATGAGGGAAGAAAGTATCTGAAAGGGACAGAGAGAAGGACAGAGAGAAGAGGGTTTGTGGGCTGGAGGCTGGCAAGAGATAAAGCTGGACAGGCAGGGATGGGTAGGGCCTTATGGATCCAGGGGGAGGAGTTTATTCTCCATCTTAAGAGCAAAGGGGTAAGCCATTGGGAGGGTTTAAAGTAGGAGAGTCATTTAATTAAATGTGCATTAAACAAAACCACTCTGATCACCCTATGGGTTAGATGGGGGAAAGGAGACCAGACTGTCGCTGTAGCTAGAGAGAGTGATGGCTTGGGTGATGGCAGTGGAGGTGGGTGAGGAGAAGCCAGCTGAAGAAGTACTTAGCAGGTGTAGTTGACTGTATTGTTGGTTTCTCTATATAATTCCTCGCCCCTCTCTATAACCCCTTTTGTACTGGGCCCTGGTAGTACCCTTTCTCTGGGGGTGGGGCATTTCTTCTCCACCTCCTAACTTTGGGTTTGGCCTTGTGACGCACTTTGGTCAATAGAAGAAGTGCCAGTTCTAAGCTTAGTTAGCAAGAGGCATCAGGTATCCACCTGCTTTCTTGTGCCTCTGCATGAGGAAACATGCCCAGGCCAACTTGCTCGTCCTGGGAGAGAGGACAGGTCATGTGCAGCCAAGCCTAGCCTACACCAGCCTGGCCCAGCCAAGAGCAGCCCTGCCCAGCTGAGCGCAGTTGAGTCAGCCAACCTCCAGCTACCCTATATATTTATGAGCATAAATGATTCTTGTGAGAATAAGTGGTTGAGATTTGAGTGGTTTGTTCCCCAGCATTTTTGCAGCAGAAGTTAACTGATACAGCAGGTAAAGTCAACAGAACTTGATAGATTGGGTGTAACAAATTTGTGGGAACATAACTAGAGTATAAAGGGAGGCTCACCTGTATTTCAAGGTCATTAGCCTCACACATGCTCAGGGCTATACTTAGGTGTGTCTGTGGTAGTTTCCTGTCCCTCACCTCTCTTTGTAATTCATGGCTTTTCCCGGAACCCAGCGAGGTAGGTCAGAATTCATGGTCCAAAAGAATTAATCTTCCCCCCTTTTTTCCTTCTCACTCTTTCCAGCAGCCTGCTCAGATTGCAGCAGAGTGTTGGGGCCGAGCAGTTCTCAGGTCCCTCAGTGGGGGGGGCCTTCAAGCCCTAACACTCAGTGCATTCTTGTTAGTTGAAGTCTGTTTCTGCTCTAGCTGTGAAGATGGGATTTCACTGCAAGTGGGGAGACATGCGGGGCCAGGGATTTTTCTGGTCTTGACTGATTATTTAAAATATATTAGTTCTGATAAAATATTTAGCTTTTAAACAACAAATTTAATATAGGGAATTGTGTTTTATTTATTAATTGCAGTTGGAGGGAGATTGGTAGGAGTTGCACTGAAGTGCACTGTTGTGATTTTGCAAAGTATAGTAATTACTGTAATATTTTGTTGAATTATTAATATCTACTATGCCTGCAGGAACATAGCTTTTGCAGTCAAATTCATTTCAAGATTGCCTTTTGCCCCTCTGGTTCTGTTTTGTGTTTTCTTCTCTTTCGTGTGCACTTAAGAATTTTTTAAGAAATGGAGTTGGAGGGGCAGGGTTGATTATATGGTGTGAAACACCATTGTCACACCCTGTAACTGAACGTAGGTGGGCAGGAGAGAAAACCTGTGGTTCCTTGATGGTCTCTTGTCTTAGCCAAGCCTGTTTACGGTACCAGACTGAGGGATGCTGAAAAGGGGTGTGTTTGGGAAGAAAGGACTCATCAATGTGCCTCTTCAGGAGCTGAGATGAGGAGAGAAAATGGTGGGGAGGCCATGTGTGTGCACGTCTCCGAGCACACAGCACTGATCTTTCCAGTAGGTGGAGTTGGCAGGTGTTTGGGTGTATGTGTTGAAATGACACTAGTGTCCCTTAGTAATTGTTCTCAGCAACCATTGCTTAGTGTCTGTTGTGTCCTCAGATAAGATCATTGTGGATGATGATGGTAATGATGATGATGCTGATGAAAGCTTAGGTGTGTGGATGGGCTCATGCTGTGGTAGGACTCCAGATCCATGCACAAAGCACATGTAGGAGTATCCTTTTGGTTGTGATTAAATGGACATTGGAAGACCAGCCTTCATACCACCATCTACCAGCTTTATGAAATGGCCCAAGTCAGTCCATAACTGAGACTCAAGTTTCCTTATCTGTTTCATGGTTGCAGGAATCAGAATGCAATCATATATTTGAAAGGGTGTTATAAACTATACATTTGTAAACATATTTAGGGGAATGCCTTTGCTATTAAATCATAGGCGAAGTCGCTTGTACTCGTGGTGTGATTTTTTTTGAGGGGAAGCAGGAAGTATTCTCTGCCTGATTTTTGTTTTTACTTTTGCTAGAAACTTCACAATTCAAGAGTTATCCCTTTGGGTTAAACATTATCCTCTCCAAGATCCGCTTAAAGTATCAATAATGGAGAGACGGTATTTGGAGCTGGAAAGAACAAATAATGATCTAACCAGGTCCTTTTTCAGATGTGGAAAGTGTGGCCAGGTGAGGTTGTGGCATGATAAATTCACCAAGATGGCGGCAGCACCCACACCACTGTCCATGTCCCTGACTCCTAGTCCAGTGCTCTTCTGCAACACCCTGAGGCTCCTCCATTTCCATTAAGTTCTCAATACAGTCTAAGGCTTTCTCTCCCAGAAGGGAGCCTTGGGCAGAACGAATACATTCGGTGACTTTGGGGAGACATAGGGGAGGGGATGTTCTGGGCAGCATAGTTGTGCTTGGGTCAGTCAGGTGGACCTCACTCCTCCTCTGACTGGCTCTGTCACGTTGGGCGGGTTACTTTTCTGAAACCCAGCTCTCTCCTTTATAAACTGGGATTATAATCCCTATTTTACACGGCTGTTGTGAGGATTTAGTGAACTTGAAAGGCTTGCCAAGGTTCCCACCCTGCCGGTGAAGGGTACTGGAAAGTGATTTGTAGATGGTAAGCGGTCGTGAAGACAAGCATGGTTTGTTTATCTCATAGTAGGTCTCCTCCTGAGACCCATTTTTCCTACTCTGAGGGTGTGTGTGAAGGGCAGACAGAGGGAAGTTGCACCATCCAACACCACCATTTCCCTTCTCCGGGGTGGGGGAGGAGGGGCCTGTAAGGTGTCCAGGGGAGGAAAGCCCTGCAATGTCCAGAGGGATGAGCCAAGACTTACCAATGGCCCTCCCTTTCTCTTTAATCTTAGCGCAGATCCAGCCCCTATTTAAATGTCCCCCCAAAAGGGTGTGGATGACAAGAGGTGAGAATGAGCGTCTTTGAAGAACAGCAGGTGACTCTGAAGAGGCTGCAAAAGTGCTTGCATATCCATATTGCTCAGTTCTGTGTTCTTATGGGGCTCCTGTTCTGGGTTTAAGTTACCAGTGTGGTTTCTGGGAAACGAGCTTCAGGGGTGTGTGTGTGTGTGTGTGTGTGTGCGCGCGCGCGCGTGTGTGTTTAACTGAGAGTTTATCTTGCTTTTAACAGGTCCACCCTGAATCCCTTGTGAACTGGGTGGGACCCACTGCTTCTTGTGAATTTATGGCAAATAAGGCAGGGCTTTAGCAATTGGCGAGAGGATGAAATTTTCTGAGACAGAAGGACACCTGAAACACCCCAGAGTCTGTGTCAACTCTCAGGCCTGGGGGCTGGGCTAGTGTTTGCCTCAAGGTGAAGTAAAGAAAAGAAAGGGACCAGGGAAGTGTGTTCAGTTCCCCTTTCTGGTTCTTTGCCTCCTCTCTGCCCAGCACCCTCCACTGTTTTCCTTCTCCCCGCCCTGGGAAAATGTTCTAACATCAGTCCTGTAGTGCTTCAGTTCCCTTTCCTGAGGCCTTTGCATGTTATTGCCTACCCCCCCCCCCACCCCGCCAGCTTTACTGAGGTATAATTGAAGAATACAAATTGCATATATTTAATGTGTACAGTGTGATGTTTTGACACATGTATACATTGTGGAGTGATTACCACAATCAAGCCAGCATATCACCTCATAGAGTTACCATATTTTTTTTCTTTCTTTTTCTTTTTTTGGTGGAGAGAACATTTAAGATCTATTCTCTTAGCAGATTTCGAGTATGTAATATAGTATCATTAACTACAGTCACATTGATGGGCATTAAAAATCCAGATCTTATTCATCCTGCATAATTGAAACTTTGCACTCTTTGACCAACCTCTCCCCTTTCTCCTACCTCCTAACCCCTGACAACCTTCCTACTCTCGCCTTGTATGAATTTGACTTTTTGAAATTCTGCACGTGAGGTCGCGCAGCATTTGTCTTTCCGCCCCGCCTTACTTTCCTTAGCATCATGTCCTCCAGGTTCATCCACATCATCACAAATGACAGGATTTCCTTCCTTTTTAAGGCTGGACAGTATTTCATTGTGGGTGTATATATACCACGTTTCCTTTATCCATTCGTCCTTTGATGGACACTTAGGTTGATGAAATATCATGTTGTGGATAATGCTGCAAAGAACATAGGAGTGCAGATATCTCTTTGAGGTACTGATTTCATTCCATGGTACACCCAGAAGGCATTTTAGGGGGACTCCGGAAATCTCAGCCAGTCCCATTTGTCTAACTTGTCCACCTTCAGGGCTGGCAGCAGGAAGAGGGCGGCAGCAGGAGGAGGGTACCCTCTAGCCAGAGATGCTTGTTTCCTTTCTGACCCCTCCCTAAGCCTCGGAACACCACTGGGATGTGAGAGTGAGGGCCATGACCAAAGGCTGGCTTCTCTGGTGGCCATGCTTCTAATACTGGGTTTTCTTCGGTTAAGGAGGCAGGGAATTGGGGAAAGCTCTACTGTCTCCCCTGTCCCTCCTTAAATCTTATGTATTGATTTAAAAATATATATAACATAGTGGGGGGTGGGGTGCCTGGGTGGCTCAGTCAGGTGAGTGTCTGATTCCTGATTTTGGCTCGGGTCATGATCCCAGGGTCATGGGATTGAGCCACAGTTCAGGTTTCTCCCTGAGTGTGGAGCCTGCTTACGATTCTCTCTTTCTCCCCCTCTGCTGCTTTCCCTGCTTGCATGCTCTCTTTCTCTAAAATACACACACACACACACACACACACACACACACACACGTATGTATGTGTGTGTGTGTGTGTGTGTGTGTGTGTATATAACACATAACATTTGCCATTTGACCCACTTTGAAGTGGCATTGATTACACTCACATTGCTGAGAACCATCACCACTGTCCCTCTCCTGAGCTTTCTCACTGCCCAAACAGAAACTCTGTTTATGCATCAGTGACTTCCCATTGCTCTCAATTCTCTTTGTCAGCCTCTGAGCAGGTAAGGGGGCTTCCAGTTTGTTCCTCGATCCTGCCTTCTCCTGCCCCATCCCTAACCTCTCCCCCTCTTCTCCTTTCCTCCACCATAGGGGGCTGTGGTGTTAGGGGTGAGGAAAAGGCTTATCATATTCAGAGCTGAGAAATGGGCTGCATTTCAATCCCCCTTCACATTCCATGTTCTTCATTTATGAAAATAATCACGCTTCTGGCACCCAGAGATCTGTGCCTTCTTCCACCCTCAACTTGTTCTCTTGGCATGGGGGCCGTAGGCCAGATCACTGACAGGCTGGCCGGGTATGTCCAGTGCAGTCTTGTACTTGGGACTTTGCCTCTGCTAAGCCTTTTTTTTTAATGGCAGACTTGTTTCTATGCAGCTGAGATAGGAAACAAACATACTCCGTAGTTGAGTGGTTATCGCCTATATTCATTATTATCTTTGTCATTATACGTGGTGAATGATGATGAGCTATGCATTGTGGTGTGGGCACTTTTATGTGTTTACAAATAATATATATCATCCTGCAGTAGTTCAGAACATATTGTGAGCAACTTCCAAACTGTGCTTCAGTGCTGTGGCATATGCTGAGTAAAGAGCAATTCAGATTTGATCTGGTCTTTTGGGAACTTGAAATCTAAGATAAGTACATGTAAATAGAGAGAGGTGGAAATGTTAAACCAACATTGGCACCCAAGATGAAGCCTTTGGGGGAGGCGATCTAATTCACCGAGGGTCTACTGTATGTCAGGAGGGGGTGTTGGGTGTGTTGTACCTGCCGTCTCATTTCCCTCTGCCAATAAGCTACAAGTTGGGGCTTACAGGTGAGGAAACCGTGATGAAGAGAGGTTGCATAGATTGCCAGGGTCACATGGCTAATAAGCTACAGAGTAGGTAATGAACTAGAACAACATGCCCTTTGGAAATGTCAGGTCGCTGAGTCTGCTATATTCAGGACCTAGAAAATCATGGGGTTGTAGAGTTTGGGTGTGGGGATGGGCTGAGAGAATCAGAGCAAATGGCTGGGTAGAGGTGAGGAGATAGGCTTTTATTTCATTCTAGAATGATGCAATTTTGTAAAAACCATGGACAACATTTAGCGTATTCTCCCTGTGTGCCAGGGGCTGACCTGTTACCTCTGCATCCAGCATCTCATTTAATCCTAACCTTTCTGAAGTATCTGCTATTAAGAGCCTCATTGTAAGGATGAGGAAACAAAGGCACTGAGGTGTTGCATTCCTGGCTCAGGTCACACAGAGGCTGACTGACAGAGCCACAACTCCCATGTGGGCTGGGCTGACTTGAGAGCTCCTTACAGGCAGGGCCAGAGAGCCTCTCTTCAATCTGCTTCCCCACCTGCTCCCAGCAAGGAGAGTGAAGCCCCAGGATTGTGAGGTTCACCTCCTGATCCCACCAGGGCTGAGATGGATTTCCAACCCCTGGACCTTTCCCCAGTGAGACCATCCTGTTCTCTAGAAGCCCTCACTGAGCATTTGTTCTGAAGTTCTGGTGTTTCCAGGCCTGGAGCAGGAGGAATAAAGAGTCAGAGGTGAGAAGTAACAGTGTGTGTGTGTGTGTGGGAACCAGGAGAGAGAGGGATGAGGTGAGGCCAGATTATGGAGGCATTGCATTTCCCGCTGGCTTTATTTTTGTTGGCAGTGGGCACCCCTTAGGAATTGTGGGCAAGGGTGAGATACAGTTAGCAGAGGCATCAATCCTTCTCCAACCACCAGGAAACTCGGTCTCCCTTCTTGGTGGGAGGGAAAACAAAGGCTCAGAGAGGTGTGGCAGCTCCCCTGGAGGCTCCCAGTAGATTGTTTCCAGCAGCAAAACCAGAAGCTCTCTCCTTCCCAGAGATGGGGCGCTGGCAGCTGCTGGCTGCCTTCCCCTCCCTCGTTGCCCTCCCTCCCCTCCAGCAGGAGGGCCTCCTGCCCACTCCCTCCCTTCCACCGTGAGCTCTGCACAGGCCCTCTCCATCATTAGAGCAACCAGTGGGGTTCTGCTGTAATTAAAGGAAGCCAACAGGAGGGAGCAAAGCAGAGCAAGGGGAAAAAACAATCACCAACAAAACATCTTATTTCCCACGCACACTCCCTACAACCCGCGTCTATTGGCTTTCATGGGAACCTGCTTGCTTTAAATACAGCAAAGGGAAACCCCACAGGACGATGTGGGAAAGCCGGCTGTTAGCTACCATCAGGCTGCCAGGGTGGGGATTTACTCCTTTTTCCCCCCCTCCCTACCCTGCATTGGCAAAACCAATCCAATGTTAGTGTTGAAAGAGACCTCTAAGGTCATTTATTGCAACTTCCTTCCCAAGGCAGCCTGCCCTCCATGCTTTGCCCCTCCGGGACAGCATCTCTGACACATTGTTACCTAGCTCCCACACTCTCCAGCTCCCTAATTTGCTGGACCCACACTCAGGTAGGGATAGGAAGACACTTTAGGGAACAAACAAACAAACAAACAAAAAACCCAAAAATCTGGCCACCCACGCCTGCTGTCATTTACCGCCTGACTCCGGAAATGTCTAATTAATTCATTTATCCAATTAGCCCCTTGCTCTCTGAAATGCTTTTTCTTGGTTGCTGAGCAACCAGGATAGACTTTCAACACATGCACGCTGCTGGTGAATGAACCAGTAGTTTTTTCTTCACCCTGACACCCCTCACCCACCCCCTCCCCTTTCTCCTTTTATTTTCCTGATGCACAGTAATGAAGACCATCTCCACCAATCTCCAGCCTTCTCACCTTCCCCAGGCCTCTGGATGTGTTTGCTGCCTGACTTAACACATCTCTGAAGGTAATTTTTATACCAGGCATTTGTCATGGACAAGGAGAATGACAGAATATACAGGTACACGGAGATGCGTTTGCAAAATAACGGAATGAGCCAGGCTCAGGTGGACCCAGGAAAAGCTTTGCTGGTGCCTGGGGGCTGGGGGGAGGGGACCCTGGCCAAGGTTAGGCTCAGAGGCATTTGGGAAGAGGAGGGGCAGATTCTCTTTAAGAGACCAGGCATAAACAAGGGTAGCTTGACTGGGCTGCGGTTCCATTTGTTTTAAAGTCTGCCCTTCATGGGGAATTGTCATCCGTCCCCAGCCAGGAGCGCACTGTGAGCAGTAAACAGGACAGGGGTTTTAAGGGAGGCTGAAAGGGACAATATCAACCTAGGAGGGTGGGGAAGTGCCTTGAGGAATCATCCTTGAAGTATAACTTGCTCCTATTTCGGGATGTGAAAATGCCACATCCTGCTTCAATGAGTTAGAATGTTAGAACTGGACTTTGAGCCCAAACTTCCACCGTTCCTTGCTTTTACAGATGAGAAAATTGGAGCTTTGGGAGGATAAACAGTTTGCTCATAGCCAGCGTTTGGGTCTCCAGGGTTCCAGGCCTTCTCAGTTGACCACACTGCTTCTGTTTCATCTTATTAAGGGGCCCTTGTCCATAAAATGAGTCACTTGAGTCACCGACACTTACTTTTAAAAGTCAGCTTTTATTTTGGAAGAGCTGAAGCTGGCAGTGAAGATTTGCAGGGCACAAGGGTCTTGGCTTCTGTCTACTGCAGATGCCAGGGCATGTGATGCAGTCCAGTATTCACTGTGAATAGGGGCTGGTCCTCGCCCTCAGGGAGCCCCCACAATACTGGAGGGGATGGACAGTAGAGGGGGAGGGGCTCCTTCTTAGAAGGAAGCATTTAGAGAGGAGGATCTGCGCCATTTGACCTGGACCCAGGTCTTGTGGTTGAAGGGGCTGTGAGGGTAGGGTGGGGGTGGGGCCATTCTACCAAGAGGCAGCCTGGGCCAAGGTCAGGAGGTATGAGAGATTGTGACATGTTTGGGGACTGGAGAGTGGCTTAGGAATGGAGGCTTTGGGCCATTTGGCTTTCTGGGATACGCAGTGGATGGCTCGGGGCTGCCCATAATGGCATCTGGAAAACGTTGCCTCCTGCTTGCCAGAGTAGTAAAAGAGCACAGTTTTCTTATCTCTATGCATGGGTGGGTATGGAAAAGCGTGTGTCAGGTTTTCTGGATGGAAATGACTTCCCTTCGAAGTTAGTTCGTAAATAACGATGAAGGCCATGAGAGGACGTACACGCTGCACACGTATTTAGCTACTGCTGTGGACCAAACTCTCCAGGAGCAGAGTGTTCAGGAAAAGCAGCTGCCTAGAGAAAGAAATAACTATGCACTGTCGAAACCATTGGTACCCAGAGCTTCCTGTGGGACCAAGGGAAACATTTTATTGAGAAGGACCCGTTCCTTGACACTCACAATTGGTGGCACTCACTCAATCTGCAATTTCAGGAGATAGAGAAGGAACTGGCTGTGGACGATGATCACCCGATCAGGTTCTTCCAGTTAAACAGGAGCTTCTGTACACCTGAGCATTGCACTTCGGGATAAAGTTCTCCTTTCTTCAGCCATCCAGCCAAACACCCCTGATGTCAGGCACTCTTTTTTCATCAAGGCTGGGCTTGTTTTTAGAGAACCTAGAGATGGCAGGCAGCATTGTGGGATGCTCCTTAGTATAAAATCTCCTCTGGGGATTTTCTTAACAAAGTGGTTTGAATTCCTCTAGGAATTAAGCTGGGGGTGGCTATTTTTCTGGCTAAGACTTTTTATGATAAAAGGCATGCTGCACTGAAGGTCCCAGTGGTCTGTCTTTGGGGCAATCAGATGCACACGACCGTCTAAGGCTCTGGTAGGAAAGAGTCTGTGGCCTCAGTAAATATTTGATACACTTGGGGCTTTGATGGATAAAGCCACTGTCTGCTTGGGTCTTCCTAGACCAGAAGGTGGAGTCTCCGGTAGCCATTGCCTCTTGTTCGTTCCTTTGATTTTCTTTGGTGAAAAATGACTCTTGTCTTGGTAAGGTCTGTTAAATCCGTTCTTTTCCAAATGGGACTGTTGGTGTATGGAGGGGATTGGAACTTTCTCTCCCTCTGGTCAGCCCTTGCCATCCCTTGGGTGATTCGGTTTCCCATTTTCTGGGATGTGTCCACAGGGTTTGTCTCCCACCCCACCCCCCGCCTTATATAAGGGGGTAGGGTGCATCTGGCGCCAGATTTCATTCAACCCTGTAACAATCCCCCCTTTATGACATCATTGCTTGTCGCCATGGAAACATCCCCCGAGTCACAGAGACTGGATTGTGGCATCATAGCATCAGGCAGGAGGAGGGAGAGAGGAGAGAAGAGGGATGAGACTGCCCAGGGGGATGAAATTCCAACAAAATACCATTTGGTGGCAGGAATGTAGGATTTTTCTGTTTGGATCCTTGAATGGAGAGTCTGACCATGGCTTGCCAGAATAAACCTCACCTAAGAGAAGGAGGAAGAGTGGTTACGGAATGTGGGTTCTGGCCTCTTTGTTCTTGCTGAGTATTAGGGAAAATACTTTTAATGAGACCTACCCTAGATTTTATACGTATTTCTCATTTGATTCTCATAAAATGTTCATGAAATTAGAGCAGAGAGGTTAAATAACCTCCCTAAGGTTACAAAGCTGGAAAAGGCAGAGCTGAGAGTTGGAGGTAGGAGCATGCAAGTCTGTGCCCTCACGTGGCTTACAGTTTTGTGTGCACACAGACAGTTATTAAGCAAATAAAATATAGTTAAGATTGTGGTAGATATGGAGAGAATAAACATGGTGCTTCAGTGAGGAGGCATTGGAGAGTGAGTGGGAACTGACTTTTGTGTATTATTAAATTTGGGACACGGCTCTGCATCTAGTTGTGTGTGCTTAAACACACAACACACTGTGCTCATAGAGGCTCTGACCTGCCTGAGCTTGTCTGCTGGGCCCTGTGACTGTGACCCTCTTCCCTAGCTGCTTTCCTGTGCCTGTACCCTGCTTCTCCATTTGTCTGCTCCCTTTTTCTGAAATATTCCTGCCAGTCCTCCTCCCTTGATCCTGTTTTTTCCTACCAATCCCCCCTCCTTCTCTCTCTCTGGACTGTAAACTCCTCAAGAGAGAGAAGATACTCTCATCTGGTATAAAACATCCTTGGTTTGCCCAAGAAGGCTAGAAGATCTGTTGCAAAAATTAATGCAGTGGCTCATTTTATAGGAAAAAAAATTGGCTAGATTTTATACTGTTAAAAAATATTCTTATAGACTTATCAGATTTTGGCTCCTAAATAAACGAATAAGTAACAAGTGTGCATTAGGAGAGAATTCCCCTCGCAAGTGAAATGACCAGTCATGTTTAGTTGAGTAGCTTGTTTGCTGTTGTTGGTGTGGTTCGTGCTGATTGCGATTTCCTATTGTATTTATGTGGTCCAACAACATTTTCTGTTAGGAGAATTGGTCCTAGTGTGTAAGATGGTGGCAGGTAACCTAATGCTCTTCAGGTTTCTATGAGCTGTAGGTGCTGTGCCATGGGCCACCTCTGGGCATTCCTATCCTTGTGCCTCACTTGGGCAATAGATGGGTCTAGCGAAGCTCTTCATTTGTGCCACCTTGCAGAGCTTTTAGGAGTATTTGCTGCTTGAGTTCAGTTATCATTGCTTTCCTAGGATATAGATTAGACGAGTCCCTACTTGGCTTCCAAAGTCCAGGTTACCCATCTCAGGTGAGCATCATACTGATTGGAGCTCTGCTATTATACTTTACTGTGACAGGTGTGTGTGTGTGTGCGCGCATGTACGTGTGCATGTGGTATGCATGTGTGTGCACACAGGTACAGTTCTTAATTAGTAAACCATATTAAATGCACTTACAATCTAAGCTTGTTCTTTGTAGGACCTAGAGTGTCTCAATCTGACTGATAAGGGGGCCGTTTATTGATTCCATCAGGACCATTTATGACTGGCACATTACAGAACTAGTAAGTGGCTTGTTTTTTTAAGGGATGCATGAGGAGTCATATAATGAATTAGTTAAAACCCCAGGCTTAGGAGTGAGATAGAGACGGTTTTGGATCCTGGTTGGGCCTCTTACTTGCTAACTGATCTTGAGCAATTGACTTAGATTCTCTAGGTGTAAATGCCTTCATTTACAAAATGGGCATGAATCTTATTGCCTATTTCATGGCATGGATGTTTAGATTCACTGAGATACACCTGTAAAGTCTTTTTTTTTTTAAAATACGAAATTTATTGTCAAATTGGTTTCCATACAACACCCAGTGCTCATTCCAACAGGTGCTCTCCTCAATACCCATCACCCACCCCCCATTCCCCACCCCCCATCAACCCTTAGTTCTCAGTTTTTAAGAGTCTCTTATGTTTTGGATCCCTCTCTCTCTAACCTTTTTTTTTTTTTTTTAATACCTGTAAAGTCTTAACCACGTGCCTATCTTGTCAAAGTTAACTATAATTTAGTGGGCTAAATGTACTGTTTGTATTTCCTCCAATAATTTGCTAACACTTTTTGAACTCAGTGCAAAACTTTGACTATGCCCTAGATCACATCTAGGTGTTTCAAATTTTGAATTGAAGGATCAAGATAATTGGCATTTTTATTCATCATTTGTAGTCTCCATAGGTGAAAAGGGCCCAGGAAGTGTAACTCGTAGCATAGAACTGATTTCTGAGAACTGTCTCAGGTCCTAGAGATGGTTTCCCAAGTGTGACCCTGACCTTATGGCTATAAGAGCAAACTAAACAGGTGTGGTCCTCTGCCTCCAAGAGCAAACGGTTCTCTTCACACGGTACTACCAGAGGGGAGATTCAGTCAGATGTGTATGTGAATTGACAGGCACACACGGACCAGGTAGGGAGGTTACTCTGACCTTTAGGAATTCAGTTCATATTTCTGTATCCTCAGATATAAAAGTGCAGAAGGTAGGGGCTGCTAGATACTTTTCTCCCCATGTGTTTATTGATGTGTAAAATACATGCACTGAGTACACAGTTTTTTTTTTAACGTTTATTTATTTTTGAGAGACAGAGACAGAACATGAGCGGGTGAGGAGCAGAGAGAGAGGGAGACATAGAATCTGATGCAGGCTCCAGGCTCTGAGCTGTCAGCACAGAGCCTGATGTGGGGCTCAAACTCATGAGCCATGAGATCGGGACCTGAGCCGAAGTCAGATGCTTAACCAACTGAGCCACCAGGCGCCCCACGAGTCCACAGATTTTCATCTCAGTTTTTTACATATGAGTACGCTGATGTCACTCCACCACATAAATGAGGTCAAGCTGTAGAACTATGTATTCATTGCATTCCAGAAAGCTCCTTCATTACCCCTTCACATTGTATGGCCTTTCTCCCTGGAAGTAATCAATATTTTGATTTCTATCAAATTTTGCCTGTTCTTGAAATTCACATAAATGGAATAATACAGTGTTGTAGGCAGCTTCTTAGATGGCTCCCAACAATCTCTGCCTCCTGATACCCATGCGCTTGTATAATATCTTCCCTTTGGATGTGGACTGGCCTGTGTAACCTGCTTCTAATGAATAAGGTATGATAAACATGATGGAATATCGCTTCCATGATTAGGTTACAAAAGACTCTAACTTGAATTTTCCTTACATTCTCTCTGGTCCTTCTCTGGCTCTTGTTCTGGTGAAGCAAGTTGCCATGTTGGGAGGTGCCTTCTGGGGAACATCTGGTGAACTGAGGCCTTTGGCCCGACAACCATATGGGTGATCCTGGAAGCAAATCTTCCCCTGGCTAAGCCTTGAGATCACTGTAGTCTGGCTGACACCTTGATCAGAGCCTTGGGAGCCACCCTGAGCTGGAGGACTCAGCTAAGGCACCAGAATTCCTGACCCACAGAAGTGGTTGAAACAATAAATGTCTCTTGTTTTAAGCCACTAAGTGTTGGTGTAATTCAATAGTAATAGACAACTAATATGTATAGTATGTTCTGTTTTGTGTCTGGCCTTTTTCACTGAAGTCTATGTGAGATGTATCCCTAGTGATACAAGTATATTGATATTTAGCTATATTGATGTATATAGCTTCAGTTTGCTTTCTTTTATTTCTGTAAAGTATTACAGTGTAGGAATATACCCAAATTATTCATCCATTCTAAAGTTTGGGATATCTGGATTGTTTCAGTTTTTGGCTACATCACAACTTTTTTTACATTGTGTGTGTGTGTGTGTGTGTGTGTGTGTGTGTGTGGCTATATGCTCTACTTCCTCTTGATATGTATCCAAGGGTAGAATAACTGGATCATAACATAGACTTTAGTGGATACTTCCAATTTTTCAAATGGTTACACTGATTACACTCCCTCTAGCAATGTATGATACTTCCCGCTTTGCCACTTCCTTGCCAAGGCCTGATATTTGTAATTAAAAAAAATTATTATAGCCATTCTGGTGGATGTGTAGTGGTATATGCCATGTGGGTTTTAATCTGATGACTATGGATGTTGACCATTTTTCATGTTTAGTGGTCATTTGGATATAATCTTTAGTGAAACACCTATTCAGATATTTCGCCCATTTTATATTATCTGTTTTTCACGTGGATTTGTAGGAGTTCTTTATATTCTGGATTAAAGTGCTTTGCTATATTTATTATTGAGACCTTTTTCCAGTTTGTGGCTTGCTTTGTTATTAATGGGATGCTCTTAATTTTAATGAAGTTAAATTTTTCAGTTTTCTCTTTTAAGGTTATAAAATCTTTGCTCGTTCCTGTGTCAGGAAGATGCTTTCCTATGTTTTCTTCAGACATGCTTTGTTTTACGTTTTACATTTAGGCCAGTGATCACCTGGAATTTCTTTTTTTGTGTGTGCTGAGTGTCTGATGTGAAGAAGGGGGTCAAATTTATTTCCTTTTCTCATATGTAACTCCAAATGACCCATTGTCATTCACTGAAAGGGTATGTTTATTGCAAATCAGGGGTCTTGTGTATGGCAGGTTTTGAGTTCTCTATTTGGTTCCATTTTTTTTTTCTGCTATCCTAACACCAGTGCTACCTGTCTTCATACTATAGCTTTATAGTCTATTTTATTATTTGGTAATTTAAGTTCATCAGCTTTTTGTGTTTTCTTCATAACTGTCTTGGCTCTTGACCCTTTACATTATATGTATATATAAAATCCATATATGTTTTAGAATAAGCTTGCCAATTTTTGTACAAAAAAAAAGCCTGCTAGGATTTTTGGCTAGGATTACATTATATCAGTGATCGGTTTGGAGAATATTGACACTGGTTTTTCTTAATTTCTTTCAGCAGTGTACCACAATTTTTAGTGGAAAGATTTTAGAAATCTTTTAATATGTTCATTTCTAGGAGTTTGATGCTTTTTTGATGCTATTTTAAGTGAAATTTTCAAAAGTTAATTTTCTAATTGTTTGATGCTAGTATTATGTTAGGTTCTTCTAAATTTTCTTTGCATACTGTCGTATCATCTATGAATAATGAAAGGATGTTTTCTTTCTTTTATTTGTACCTTTTATTTCATTTTCTTGCCTTATTACACAGGTTATAGCCTCCCTACAGTGTTGAGTGGAAGCAATGGTGGCAGACATCTTTTGCTTGTTCCTGAGTCCAGTGGAAAACATTTAATAGTTCACAGTGAATCATCATGTTTGCTGTAGGTGGTTATAGATATCTTTACCAGGTTAGGGATAAAAGTCTCTTTTTCAAGTCTGACATTTGATGATTATCTCTGATTGTATGGAAAAAGTAAAACCTAATCTATAGGAGGGAGGAATAATGATGATAACATGAGTCAGAATCAGAGAGGCAGGAGAGAGAAGGAGATGAAGTATGCTAAAAAAAGAATACAAGAGGAATTTCCTAAGTGCTTCCTATGTTTCGGGCACCCTGAGAGCTGAGGTAGGTTGTGATCAATAGGTCACATGGCTAATGAGGGCTGGAGGTTGGGTGAGAACCCAGGTCTTCTGGAACCAGGGCTTATTCTTTCTGCTGTACTCAGAGGGAGAGTAAATAAAGGAAGACCTGAAAGGAAGGGAGCAGCTATTGTAAAGTCCTCTTATGGATTTTAGGACCGTGTTCTTTCCTATGTCTCCCCATCTCTTGTTTCTTTCTTCCTGTCTCTTTTTCAATCTCTGTTTCTAATTCAGTCATAATCTTAATCATGGACTTGAGCTCAGTCTCATGATGCTCTCTACAGGGGGGAATGGTGGTAGGTATCTTCTTTCTCCTTCTATCCAGATCATATGAGGCTTCTCTGCTGTGGGCCACCTCTTATTTTCATTCAGTTTTTACATAATGCCGGTTGACACGGTCAGTCAGATCACAATGGCTAGGGAATGAGATTAATGGGCATGGTCGGTGCCTCCTTGGTGTCGTGGTGTCCATGCTCTGCAAATAATGACCAGTCAACAGTCACTGGTACACATGGAATAAGAGGGACGAGCAAGCTTCAGCCTGGAGTGAAGGGTGCACCCACCACTCCTCACCCTAGACAAGCCCAACCTTTTGTGGTGACAAGCCAAGCTTATCTGTGGCGACTAAGGCCTCTATCCTGGACCAGGCCTAGGTGTGTTTGCAAGCCTTGCTGCTGCCGTGCTGCCTGAGCTTTCCATAGCTGGCTCCGTTCTCCTGTCGGTTTTGCTTCCTCTTTTGCAAAGTCTATCCTGAGGCTATTGTTTGGTTTTCTAGTCCTGACTGAATTAGGATGGTTCCGTTTAAGGTGAAAACAATATAAAACAACCACAAAAAAAGCGCCAAAGAAGAAACCGAATAAAGAAGTGTTTTTTAGTCTTTGAAAGATGAATGCAAATGTGTTTTTGCAGTGTTTTAATACATTCGAGATGCTTCCCTAACATTAGCCAATCTATCATAGCCTGCCCGGGAACCTGGTGTATTTATTATGTTGCAGGAAAGTTTTTTTGAGGAAGAGGCTGAAGGGTAGGGTGAGAAGGTGCCTGACTGAAGGCCCATGAGTCATCAGATTCATTACTGAAGCATTAAACTACCTGCTGGTCCCTAGGACTGGCCCTTGGAGGGGTGGTTCAGGGAGCGAGGTGTGGTGGGAATGAGGTCATTATCTGACATTTTCCTGTTGTTCTGTACAGGCAGTAACCTTTATCCCACCCCAGGACTACAGCTCATGTCCTCTGAGTATGACCTTCTGGAGAAAAGTGTGGATGAGTCAGTACTATCCAATCCCCATTCCTGGAGACAAAGCATTCAGTATGTGTGTGTGTGTGTGTGTGTGTGTGTGTGCGCGCATGTGTGTGCGCACGTGCATGTGCATGTTTAGCAAAGAGGACCATTGAAATTGCTTGCAGCTCTGAGATTTTCTAACTTTTTCTGTTGTATGCAACATTTTAAAGTAGGAGGGGTGCTGCGTGACCAGACATTTGTTTAAAGCAGTAGGTGCTCTTAGTTCCTAGTAACATTCTAGTAGTGATGTAATTGATGTCACTTGTAGACACATGTGCCTGGTCTTAGAAAAACGTGAGGATGCCAAAATTAAATTCCTTAACTGGGCATTGATAGACCCCCTTGAGCATACTTTGAGAATCAACAAGGATGGGTCTCAACATTTCACGTCTTCCTACCTTCTGACCTCAGGTGCCCTTCCGGGTGGTGCTGCATGACCGTGGCATGCTTCATAGTAATGGTACTTTAGTAATAGTGGACCCTGTTGAAGTGAGGTGACTCTGTTACGTGGGGTTGACTAGTTGGGTTGACTAGACCTGGTCCACACTAGTGACTTTCAGAGGTCAAGTTCAGACCTGCAGAAGCAGCTGTTAATGAGTTCATACGTGTAAAGTGCTTGGCTGTATCTGGCACATAGTAAGCCCTCCATCAGTGTTAGTGAACGTGAATGCTATTGCTGAAAAAGAGGTGATGATTAACAGCCATCGGGACCTGGTAAAAGTAGGGTAGAGTCAGTGCTTGGGGACAAGAGCACCATTTAGGATGAGAGAGAGTATTCAGTGCTGGAGAGTACAGGAGACTTAGTGCTTTACCTGCCTCTGACCCTTCTGCTGGGTTCAACCTAGTTGGGTCACGTGTGCTCTGGAGTTGTGCCTCCCACAGCCTCCTGAGGGCAGGGACCATGTCTACCTCAGCAGTCTCTGGCCTGGAGCGTGTGCTCAAAAATACTTTGTTGAAAAAATGGGTGATGTGCTCAAAATGCTTCGACAGTGAGCTGTGATATTTCCCTAAGTTTATATTCTCTGAACTAACAGCATCGTGTCCACAGTGAGGTCCTGCTCTGCTCTCCCACCGAGGGCACAGCTGCACTGGGTACCCTCAGGTCTGGGGGCTCAAGACAAATCAGATTATCTTTCCCTGAGAGACCAAGCCAGGGAAGGACATTGGAACCCTACTGTAAAATAAACTATTAAAAAAGATAGGTTCGTTTAGCCTGGAGAAGAGAAACCTGGGGGTCCAGAGATCTTAGTATTTGAAGAGCTTCTGGGCAGAAGAAGGCAGGAATTGTTCTTTATAGCCTTCTGGATAAAAGTTTGATGGGAGATGAGAAATTGCAGAAGCTGTTTTTGTTGCGCTGTAAGGAGGGACTTTACCCTGGGGAGAAGTGGTTAGCAGAGTCTCAGGGGAGCTTTTTAGGTGGCTGTCCTGGGGTATACAGAGGACTTTGGAATCTACCTTCAGACTTCCTTCCAAAGTAGAAGTTCAATGGGATGAGAACAGGCTTCTCTTGCTTGTGGAGAAGTGAAAGCTGTTGAGTCAATCAGGGTTGGTGAGAACCTTATCCATCTTGAACGAGAAATGAAGGAACCCACCATTTCCTGAGCACTGTCTCTGTATCAGGAGCGTTGCTGGGTGCTTTCTGTACCAGACTTACTCGTCTTGGAACATGTTAAGGTGAGTAGTAGAGAAGGAAGCACTCAGGTGGAGTCAGTTGGCCAAGGCTCACATCCTTTCCAGTCATCTCCTGGGACCCTGTGCTGTCATGTTGATACTTTTTTAATACCACACCCACTTTTTCCTCATCTAAATAAATGATTTGCAGGTAGAACAGACCTGCTTCAATCTCTTCTGGAACTTTCTTCAGGGGCTTGGATGGGTTTTTGCCTTGTCAGCCAAGACTTTCCTCTTTCCTGCGGAGTCCTTGCCCGAGGCTCTCAATTGAAGTGTCCCATTTCTCCCCCTTCCCCTTGGTGGAGAGTTCCAGAAAGCTTTCTGTTGACCTTCCTTTAATTGCTAATAATTATTCAATTTTATGTAGCCCAGAGTGATAAATATTCATGAATAGCACAGTGCATCAGGATCCAACACTTTAAGCTATTGTGTTTTTTTAATTAAACTGAAACATGGAATTAAATGCAATAAAAGGGAAAAAAAAAAGAGAGAGCATATGTACGTATCTATTTCAGTCCTGCTGTGGGACTGTGTGGGAGGCAGATCGGAAGCTTTGACCTGGATGTTGTGATGTTCTGTCTTAGAGTTTCTAAAGGAGACACCTAAAATATCTGGACCTGGCCAGGTTCATTCATTCATTCACACATTTTTTTCATTAATTCACTCAGCACATATTTACTACCATGAGCCCTCACAGTGCCTTTCAGTGGGCTACAAATAGACTAGAACAGGACCTAAGGAGCTCACGATTTAGTCCTGGAAGAGATAGGCACACAAATCAGCCATGCCGGAACTGCTTGGTGAGCATAGGTAAAGCATGAAATAGAGTGTTCCTAGAGGAGCAGAGGGTAACTTCCCCGGGTGGTTGATAAAGTGGCATAGGGGTGGTGTAAGCCCTGTCAGGACTTATTAGTTGGTCCCTTCTACGATGCTTCTTTCTTCAGCCCACTGAGTCTCCCTTTCCCTAGAGAGTCTGTGGAGGCTGTGGACTCAGAAGTTGGACTGCTTGGGTTCATCTCAGTTCTGATGCTTACAGTGGGTGAATATGACCCAGTGCAATGTTAACCAACCCTGAGCCTCAGTTTTCTTATCTGTATATGGGGATTATCACAGAACCTACCTCACAGGGCTGTGGTAAGGGCTACACTAGCCGATGCATGTGAGGTTTCCAGAATGGTGCCTGGCGCACAGAATGTGCTCAACTATAGACATGCCAGCCACCATTGCTGTTTGCTCTGAGGCCTTAGTCCGTGAATTCTTGTGGCTTCTCTCCTGCTGTGGACTTCTCGGTTCTCTAGAGACTTCTTGTGAGGTTTGGCTCCATGAGGAGGCAGGCAAACAGCAGGTGAGCTATTGTTGAGAGTTCCAGAATACTGCTGAGAGCTGGCCTCGGGAGCCAGCGAGAGGAAGGCAAAGGCAGGGCCTTAACAAATACCTTCCAGAAGGCCCCCTCAGAGATGGGGCGGGAGCCTGGGTTGGGCACCTTGGGGAGCAGAGAGCAGGAGGGACAGCGCGAGGGGAAAATAGCACACCTTCCCGTGAATGCCACCTTGGATCCCTGCGCTCTGTGGGGAGGAAGACGCACTCAGATGTAGGTGTAACGCATGCTGTACTCCGTGGGTCGTGTTTTCCTGCTTTAAAATGGGAAATGTGAGTTATTTATTTGTAGCACATGCATGGTGAGATGCTCATGAACCAGCCTGGGGATGTTCTCCCGGTAAACAAACCCACTTTCTGGAGAGGCGGTTTCTTTTTACAGCCCCAGAGATAAAGTAGCCCCAGAAAGCTCACCACTGCCAGTTTCTAGCACCTTGACGTCCCTTCCTGGCTCCAAGAGGCCCATCTCTGCCATCCTCCCCCACCCCCGCCTGCAGTGTCAGCCCTCCCACTGAGTACCGCCGAGCTTGCCTTTTTGTGTCAGTTCATACTGTAGCTGTTTCAAGTCAGAGGTGGATGGGGTTGCCAAGTGGAAGAGGTTGTGGCCATGAGGAAAAGGCCTTGGGGTCACTGTCTGATAGGATGACCCATTAGGGTTGATTTTGTTTCGTAGCCTTGGTTTAAACATGAGCTCTGTGTGTTTTTTTTTTTTTTTTTTTTTATTTATTTTTTATTTATTTTTTATTTATTTTTATTTTTTAAAAAAAAATTTTTTTTTTCAACGTTTATTTATTTTTGGGACAGAGAGAGACAGAGCGTGAACGGGGGAGGGGCAGAGAGAGAGAGGGAGACACAGAATCGGAAACAGGCTCCAGGCTCTGAGCCATCAGCCCAGAGCCCGACGCGGGGCTCGAACTCACAGACTGCGAGATCGCGACCTGAGCTGAAGTCGGACGCTCAACTGACTGCGCCACCCAGGCGCCCCTCTGTGTGGTTTTTAATACACCATCGGCCCTCTCTGAGCCTAGTTTCTTCATCCATAATGATAGGATTGATCAGAATGTAAAGGCAGAGTCTTTACTGTAACCATCCAGGCCTCATGATTGGCCCTTGTCACTATGCTCACCTTACCTCTTGCTTGCTCCCCTTGTTTACTTGGTCCAGCTGCACTGGCATCTCTGTTCCCCTATAGATCCCAAATGCTCCTGCCTCAGGACCTTTGCACTGACTCTTCTCTCTCTCTCTCTCTCTCTCTGAAATGCTCTGTCCCTACCTAGCTGCATGTTTCATTTTCTCACCTCCTTCTGAAAGGAGATGAGAATTTTTTTTTTTTACTGAAAATTGCCTTTGAGGGAGGCCTGCCTTTGGCCCCCAATTTACAATTGTGTATCTCTCCTCACATTCACCTTCTTTCCCTGCTTTCGTTTTCCTCAGGAACCCTCTTGCATATTACCCATTTTAGTACTGCCTGTTACTTATTGGCTGTCTCTCCCATGGGCATGCAGGCTCCACGAGGACAGAGCATTGGTGCATTTTGTTTCCAGCTCCCACATGGTGCAGCCTGTGGTGGGGAGTGTGACAGAGATGGGGAAACTCAGCAAAGCAAGGTGGTGGAGACACTTTGTGATCGCAAGCTTTCTGGTTCTTTATCTCCTGAACTGTGAGAAGAAACGGCCTCCCCAGAAAGCAGTTTGTTTACTTGGAAAACAAAATCTGCATGCTGATTCTGCCCGGTGCCTTATAGATACTTGCTGAAGGAAAGAATACAAGGCCAAGCCTGGGGCCGCATGGCCTGGACTGCTCCTCTTATCAGCTCTGTGAACCTGAGCCAGCTCCTTAGACTCAGTGACTTTAGTTTCCTTCCTTATCAAAAGGGGGTAAATGTGTAACTACCTTGTGGGGTTGTTGGGAGCTGTCCAAGCAAGGCTGAAGAAAGCCTGCATCTTGGAGGTGCTCAGCAGGTTAGCTATTATTTTTAAAAGTACTTTCAGTTCTCATACTCTACTTACGGACAGAGGGTTAAGGATCTTGGGTTGAGCCCTCAAGAAATGACTCCCATAGGCACTAATATGGTTCGTGCATCCTGCCTCTGATGCTGCCTGAGAGGAGGGTGGGGGCTGCTGGACGGATTGTAGGGGGTGCAACTTCATCCAGTGCTTTCGTGTTGCTAAAGTCTTAGGAGACTGGACAGCGAGGCAGAGGAGAATTCTAAATTGACCCCTGGTTAGGAAATTCAGATGCCCTGGGTTCAGTACCCGGAGGGAGCTTGGGATGAAGGGACCTGGCTCTGGGCCCTGAAGCAAGCTGGGTGCCAGTCTTGAGGGTGGATGCAGGCAGCCTCTGGTCTTCTCTCCGCTCCGGATCTTGCTTAGTCTTGGCCCAGGATCTTACCTATTCAGATCCTCCCTGGCATCACCACCAGTCTGGGGGTCACTGGCTTTTAGCCAGTATTCTAGGGAATCTGCTTACCCAGGACATCTAAGCATGCTTCAGCTCAGGTCCTTACAGAGCTCAGAGGAAGACCCCGAAGGTCCCAGTGGTAGGGACAGTTACTCTCACCCTGCCCACCACATTCCCCGCAGTAGACTAGTCAAATCAAGGTGACCTTGGAGCTGAGTCTTGAAGGGTTCAGAAAGCTGAGGAAGTCTTGGAAAGAGAAAGCCTTTCTTGTTTGGGCATAGTCATCAAATAGGAAGCGTAAGTTTGGGCTTCTGTTTGCCCCTTGGTCTTAGAGACAGCATGTACTTCTAAGGGCGAGAGTGCCTGAAAGTCTCCGTGCCTTTCCTTCAGAAATAACGGATGCTTAGAAGGGAGCCCCAATTGTCTGACCCTGCTGGCCCTCCCACTTGCTTGTTTATGGAGAAGTAGAAGAGAAGAGGCAGCCAAGACCTACCTGGTGCTTCAGGGAAGCTTCCAGGATGATTTTGCTCCCAACATGAAGCCCTGAGGACAGGATGCCTGAAAATGGGAGAGAAAGGTATTTTTATTCTTTTGCCTTGGTGCTGTTGTGATGGCTCCTTGTGTTTATGCTGTGGGTAACTTTTGGTGCCAGCTGATGTTTGCCTGACTCTTATCCCAGCCAAACCATCCAAGCTGGGAAGAGATGGGGAAGCCAGTTATATAAGACTGGTAATTCTGGGGTGGATTAGCCCTGGGATTCACAGGGTCTGGCTCAGCGCCCGGCAAGGCCTGGGATGGGCCTACCTCAGTCAGCTTGGCTGCCATAAGAGATAGTGTAGGCTGGGAGTCCTGGCTCCCATGCATTGGCACAGACCGCCGTGTGGCAGAGTGGCACAGTGGTCCCTCATTAGACTTTAGAGCTGGTCAGCCCCGCTCAATGCTGGCTGCTTATGGGACCTCTAGACAGCCTTGGACTCACTCTGCTGCTTGGGCAGCTCATCTGTAAAAATGGGGATGATGGTAATGATGCTTATCGTAGGAGGTTTTTGTGGAGATTCAGTGGGCCATTCCACGAACATACATGGCACCAGGCATTTGTTTAGAGAGTAACTCAGGAAATGTTGGTGTTGATGAGTAGAGAGGTGGGCAGTGAATGGATAGTGGTCGTGCCGTGAGAGGCCAGCTGTGGAGGAGGACCACACTGAGTGTTGCAGGAACGCGGAGGCAGCACACAGCCTGTGTCTGCGAGGCAGAGAGAAAGGGAGCCACAACTCGAGTCCAAGCGTGGGCGCACTGGTCATCGCCGGTGTCGCCTTTGACAACAAGTCTGCTGCTTCTGGCCCCAAGGGAATCCTTTTAGTGGCAGAGACTGTGAGGGCCATCCACCAGTGCCTTTCTTGAGTGAGATCACAGGGCCGTGGGCCTTTAATGCACCCTCCCTGCCCAGCCAGGATGGGGAGGCAGCAGCTGCAAGGGTCACCTGCACCTGGCATCCTGCACATCCAGACCCAGGGGACATTCTTCCTTCTGTTTGACCTGCATGTCCTGAGCCCCTGGGCCCAAAACCGTTCCCCCAGTTTATTGGAATTCCTTACCTGCTGACTCCATCCCTGGCCCACCCTCCCCACCTCTGCGCCCTCACAAAACTTATAAATGCCTAGAAAGAAAACATGACTACATGCAAGGTTGTTTTTTTTTTTTTTTTTTTTTTAATAGGGGGCACATTGACTTTTTGGGCAGAGAAATTCTTTCTGGTGCTGACTGTCATGAGCACCGAAGGACTTAGCACCCCTGCTCCCAGCCGGCATCACTGGCATTGTCCCCACCCTCTTCCAGATGTCCTCGGGGGCTGGCACCTGCCCCATTGAGACCTGCTAGAGCTGAGGTGGCATGGATGTTTGCTTCTCCTCTTGTGGGTTTCTTTGCTGACTCTGCTTTCTCTTTGGGGTTGGCTGACCCCCCTCCTGACACTTTGCTCCTCATTGCCTGGTGGCGGTGAGGTCCTACAGTGCTGGTGGGGGTGGGTAGGCAGTCCTGGGGAGAAGCACAGCTGTGGCAGTGGAGTGAATGCAGACAGAATGAAAGTGGGCAAGCACAGGTGGCCCGTGGCACGGGGTGTCCCTGGAGGGGTGTCTGGCTCTGATTCTCTTGCAGACCCTGCTTGTCAGCTTGTCTGTGGTGAGAGGAGGTCAGGGAGGAGGGCACTGTGTCTCTGGAAGTGAGGCTCTGAGCAGGGGTCTGGCATTCCCGGAGGCAACAGGGACTCTGTAGGAGTGCTCTCCAGGTCTCAGTTTTGTGGGGGAAGGCATCTCCCGGGAAGGGGCAACAGGACCAGCGGTGACCAGCTTGGGGCTGGGGTGGGGAGGCACAGGAACTGCCAATTGCCGCAGACTCAGGCTGCAGAAACATCTGCCTTACTCACCCCTGCGGCCAGCATTCTGGGCAAATTAAGTGATGAATAACTGATCGTCGTGAGCTCTAGAACACCCACCCTCAGTAAACTGCAGAGATGAAAATCTGGGGTCTCCATGGGGCTGGCTCTACCCTGGTATAACAAGCCTGGAAGGTTCAGGAACCTTGGGAGGGAGCCCGATGAATTCAGAATGCCGTACCACTCTTCCTTCTGACCTGTTTTCCTGCCTCGCTTTCGCCCTCCCTACCATTTCCTGGCTATTCTGTTCCCATCCCTCTTCCTTTCTCCTTGTGTTTAGAACCTTTTGCGTACCTGATGGAAAGGACCCAGGCTCCTGGGACGAGCCCCATGTACTCAGCGGTCTCTCTCAGAACGACAAATCCATCCCTCTCTCAGGCTCTTCATTCATCTATCCACCCACCCACCCACCCTTTTGTCCATCCGTCCATCCATCCACCCACCCCAACCCTGCTTAACATCCTCCCTCCATCAAGGTGGCCTGTCTTTCCCAGCTGAATAGTAAGCTCCATCAATCAGAGCATGTAACTGATAGTTAAAAATCACCCAACCTGTCTGGCCTGGGGAATGCCACACCACTCTTCCTTCTGACCTGTTTTCCTGCCTCGCTTTCACCCTCCCTACCATTTCCTAGCTATTCTGTTCCCATCCCTCTTCCTTTCTGGGGAAGTGCTGTTTGAGACACTTAGGAGCCCTCTGGGTCTCTTCCCCTTTCCTGCTGCCTCCAGGTAAGGAGTGGGGCTGAGTGAGTGGAAAAGCCCTTTCTTGATACAAAATGTCACTAGTGATTGAGCTTTTTTTAATGGTGAATATCTGTATTCTCTATTATGAGACAGCCCCACGTTCAGATGTCTGGGAGAGGTCACACCGAACACAAATACACATTAAGGTGTAAATGACTGATGTGAAGTTGTCCTTCGAGTGTGAGGGTGCGCTCAGAGCAGGGGCTGGGAGAGCATGAGGTGTGGCTGGAACCACGCAGGAGTAAGGTACAGGGGTGTGGCTGGAAGGGTACCACGCAGGAGTAAGGTACAGGGGTGTGGCTGGAAGGGTACCACGCAGGAGTAAGGTACAGGGGTGTGGCTGGAAGGGTACCACGCAGGAGTAAGGTACAGGGGTGTGGCTGGAAGGGTACCACGCAGGAGTAAGGTACAGGGGTGTGGCTGGAAGGGTACCACGCAGGAGTAAGGTACAGGGGTGTGGCTGGAAGGGTACCACGCAGGAGTAAGGTACAGGGGTGTGGCTGGAAGGGTACCACGCAGGAGTAAGGTACAGGGGTGTGGCTGGAAGGGTACCACGCAGGAGTAAGTACAGGAGGAGAGGCCCTTCAGGACTCTCCTGGGCCAGTGGTTTTAATCTGAAAGGTGGTAATTTCAGCGTATCAAAGCTTTGGCTCACTGGTAGGTCCGAATCCACCGTGCGTCTGGAGAGAGTGGTGGGGAGCTTAGCGCTAGAGATCATAGCTTTGGAGCCTGTCTGTCCTGGTTCCAATCTTGGTTCCCACGTCCTAGCTGTGTGCCCTCAGATAAGTTCTAAGCCTGAGGTTCTTCATCTGTACCATGGAGATAGTAATAATACTGTCCTCATAGGGTCGTCCTGAGGGTTTGATGAAATAAGGCGTGCACTTCGCTTTGCAGAGTGCCTGGCACATCATGGTTCAAAACACGAGTCACCGTCATCATCGTCACCGTCATCATCGTCACCGTCATCATCGCCATCCTCATCATCACCCTCATCCATAGCTTTGGGAGAGGAATCTGGAGCAAAAGTAGGAGGCATCTGCGTTCCTGAACCATCAGCCACAGCAGTGCCAGGTTTAGCAAATAAAAATATAAGCACATTTACTCATTATTTATCTGAAATCCACATTCCACTGAATGTCCTGTATTTTATCTGGGAAGCCTCATCAATCAAGCCTCTCAGAAGCCAGGTCTGGATCTCCTCCCCCAGCTGGATCCTAACTAGGATGGCCACGAGGGGTCGGGGAGGAGCGGGGGATGGGGAGGAGGCGGGGGCAGGAGGGGTGGCTGGGGTGACGGGCTGTGTGCGTGGGGGGGGACTCAGCAGAGCTGCGTGCTCCGTGGATGCGGAGGGCGTTGTGAATCAGAGCGCGTAGACGCCAGCACCTGCCAGCAGGCCGTGGGCACGGAGACTAGCAGCCCGTGGGGAGGTGCTCCATGCCGGTTCCCAGTGGCAGCGGCACAGCAGTGGGGACCGCTTCTGTTTTCTTCTTGAGAGAAGCAGCCAGCAGAGCTCTGAGTTTTCTCACCCTGGTGGGTGTGTAGGGCACCTCCCTCCAGTTTTCTCCAGTTCCTGCTCATTTCCTTCTTCTCTGTCCTCCTGTCCTCCCCGTCCCCCTCCCCCCCCCGCCCCCTCCTCATCTCTTCCTCTCTACCTGCCTCCCCCTCCCCCCACCAGCCTTTTTGAGAGAGCTGGTGTGGGAGGGATTCTGACTCATTCCTGGTTACCTGCTGTTCCAAGCCCACAGGCTTCTGCCCCTCCACGTGCTGAGTCCAGGACCCTCCCTTGGCAGCATGGCCCGAGCCCCCAGCAGCAAGGGAACATCCGAGGGCAGGTTCTGTGTGACCTGGGGGAGATGAGCTGCTTCCACGCCCCTCCAGGTGCGCAAGCCTGCCAGGGAAGCGAGGATGTGATGTGCGTAGGTGCCATCGTTTTTAGTACAGCTGGGGGTGTCCTTTCATTGGGTTAACATTCTGTTGTTCCATCTATTTTGGGGGCTCTAAACTCTGGTGCCCATTCTTTTTGCCTTGGCGTAAAAGACCCTTCATGTCTTGTCCATTTAATTTTTTACTTTTTTTTTGGTCTACTTAATTTTTTCTTGCTGTTTCTCCCATCACTCCTCCTCCCACATGAAGTCCCAGGTAAATGGAAGCACTTTTCATTCTGAGAAAGCTCTGTGCCCCTCATACTTTCAGGCCTTTGTGCATTGTGTTTCTTCTGTCTTTGCAAGATCTACTCATCCTTCAAAATTCTGCTCAGATACCTCCTCTTGTGAGAAGTCCTCTTGACCAGCCCCTGGCAGGCTTGACCTTCAGGGCTCTTTCTCCTATAGTCAGCTTTGTCCGTAGTGCCAATGAAGCCCTTGTTGAAATTGCCTTGTGAAATTGTGATTGTTTGTTTGTATATCTGCCTCTTTATCCCCATTGGCAGTTCCTCGAATCATGTCTTTTAATTATCCCTGCCGCAGGGCCTTTGCATGTGCTATTGGATTTTCATGGAACACCATCATCCTGTCACTGTTCATGAAATAGGCCCCGTATCAACCCTCAGATCTCAGCTTAGATGTCACCTTGTCAGAGATGCCTGCCCTGACTCACCTTACCCCTAGATGATTATTTATTACAATACCCTGTTTTCTCTTACAATAGTTTATTAGTACTTGAAACTTATTTCTATTTTGTCAGTCTTCACCACTGGAAGATGGCACCAATGAAGGCAAGCCCCTGTTGGCTGGTTCACCATCGTGTCCCCATGTCTTGGCCCAGAGCCATTTGTGGATAAGCTGGAGAGAGGCATTTGTGGAGAGAGGCATGTGCAGCAGAAACACTGAAGGCCAGGAGAAAAGGAATTCCAGATCAGGATTCCCTAGAGGTGGTTAACAGAGAAGGGATGTGGGGCTGATTTCTCTGTAACTGTACCTTCCCATCTTGTCTGATCGGAGCACATACCTCCAGTGTGTACCATTATCATTTCTTTCCCTTTGTACATTTTAGTTTTAATACGTTTCCTTGGAATTCTTCCATTTGGTTACTGTCTAACCAACAGGAATGTCCTTGTTCTGCAAATATGTAAGGTGTTTGATGAACAGCGGCTAGAGTGCCTGGGTCAGCTCTGGGATTTGCACACCAAAGGGCTGGAGTGTCCTTTGTCCCTTGCCTGCAGGTGGGAGATTCCCTTATAAATGTGGGAGCACTCAAAAAGGCCCGTTCTTGGTGGTGAAGCCCTTCTCTGGACCCTGGAACCCCTCCAGGTAAGGGTGTGGACTTGAGGATCCGAGCATTGACTCAGAAGTCTAGTCCCTGGAGCCCCTGCTAAGAGGGTAGGCCAGCCACCCGGGGAAGGGCCCTGAGAGATTATCTGCTCAGAGCCCCATGCCTTTTTACAGGAGGAAACTATGGCTCACAGAGAAGAAATACTTTGCCCAGAGTCACAGGGTTGAAGCAGGACCAGAACCCAGGTTTTGTGTCACCTCCTCTGGGGCGCCTCACCCTCATCTAGCGAGACCCTCATGTGATGCAGGATGTTAGTTCAGAGGTGCACACTTCAGTGCCGCAGGATGCTTTATGTTTATTTTCATTGTACAAAACTAAACCTTTTCTTCTTTCACATTCCTCCTCTCCCCCCTCTTCAGCAGCATGAGAACACTGAGCAGATGAAGGCAAAATGTTAGGTTCGAGCGTAGTGGGTAGGCAACAGGTGTTTCCTAGTGATCCACGATCCAAACGAGTACCGTGGAGCCCTGGCTGCTCCTCTTGGGACCAGACAGACTGTACGGAGGGTCCCCCTCTGTCAGCAACCATCTGATGGTTTCCTTATGGAAGAGAGCAGCTACGTGTGTTCAGAGCACTTTGGTTTTCAGGTACAGATTACAAAAGGCTGTTTCTATGTAGTTAACCTTTTGAGGGGTCTGCTAGAAAACTCTTCTGCAGGCTGTTTTGGTTCAGATGTGTGATTGCAGCTGGCTCTGACCACTGCATCATTCCAGGACACTGTCGAGGGGACCGGCCTGGCCAGAAGCCTGTGGGCAGCTTGCCTGCAGGGCTGTTGCCCTCCTGACATGCAGTGAGGGATGGGGAAGGAAGGATTCCATGGCAACAAGGCTGGAGAGCCCTAGCGCCATGGTGTCATAGCAACCAAACAGAGGAATTCTATCCACATAGTGACAGGGGGACCCCTGGACCTATCAGACTCAGCTGGCCCACTGCATTAGCAACCAGGCTGTGGCCTCCTATGATGAGAGTTGGGTGGGAGGAGGGTGCGAAGGTTGGAAGAAGTTGTTTTGTGCGTGGGTTTAGAAAACTAAAAACAAAAAAAAGAAAATTATTAAGAGAAACAAATAAAGAAGGCTCTGTGGGATAAGTACCAATAAAAGAGAAAGGAATCAGGCCTGGCTTTGTATTGCATACCCTAGGAAATGTGTGTTGGTTCATCTCCCTCCTCGCTTGGGGCATTGAGTTTTCCCCGTTTCATGCCTGGTCTGGAACATTTTACCTTGGAGACAACACTCTTTGCTGGTTTTCCTCCTCTCTCTCCTAACATTGTTCTCTGTTCCTTTTGCTTACTCAAGACATGGCAGTAGGTGTTACAGTAGCAGTCATTGGCCGTTCTGTCCCTCACCGTATATGTCCGCGCTGTATGGCTTGTGATGTTTCAATGTGTGTCTGTTTTGGCTAACTAAATGGACTGTGGTACTTAACCCCTTACCCCATTGTCTGGTTTTTACTGGGCAGCGCGGACACATGCAGATATTTGTGAGTTGACCAGGACCTGGTTTGGGGTCAGGTGATTGGGTACAGGCTTTAATGTAAAAGATATCTTTTAGGGGTGCCTGGGTGGCTCAGTCAGTTAAGTGTCCGACTTTGGCTCAGGTGGTGATCTCGCGGTTTGTGAGTTCGAGCCCCGCGTCGGGCTCTGTGCTAACAGCTTGGTGCCTGGAGCCTGCTTCGGATTCTGTGTCTCCCTGTCTCTCTGCCCCTTTCCTGCTTGTGCTCTGTCTCTCTCTGTCTCTCAATAATAAAATAAACATTAAAAAAAATTGAAAGGTGTCTTTTAGCAGCCTTGCAGTCTTTCTGAGATGGGACCGTCTCAGCATGGATCTGAGCCTTCATTCTTTCTCATCAGTTGTGGAAGGGTAGGGAGAATGGAAGATATGGGAAGCCCTGGGGAGGAAAAACAGAGGGAAGCATGGACTACAGCAGGGAGGTCTGTGCCTATATCAGCAGAGAAAAGAAATGTGGTCTTTGACTTTCCAGCCATAAGTTTGGATTGTAGGCACCTCAGTGGTCAAGATGCAAAGTGTGTTTGAGGCCTTTGGGCATGATGGATCCGGTTTTCTGTGGATACACAGTGAGATCCTGTAAAGTTAGGCCATGGCTTACACTTCTCTATTCCCCATGCCATCTGCACAGGGATGGGCCCCCGTATTTGGATGCCTTGTATTTGTTGAATGATACTGTTCTTGTCCTTGTCAAGCTTACACTCTACCTAAGAAAATGGAGCATCTCTCCATGGATTACTTAATCCCGGGGACATTAATAGACTACACGTTTTCCAGTGTAAAATAAGGATTTGCTGGCTACTGCATGAATGAATGTTTGGAACATATGGGGGCAGGCATTAGAGATTTGGAGATTGGGGAAGTTAAGAAAAAAGAAAGAGATCGTGAAAACCAACCCTGGTGCTCTAGGCTGTGAAGAAAAGCATGCCTGTATCCTAGGGGACCTCAAACTTCAGTTGGGTCAGATTCATCTAGAAATCTGTTTAAATATGCAGCTTCTAGGGCCCTGCTTCAAAGATTCTGGCTCAGGAGTCCTGGGAATCTGCATTTTAAATGAGCTACCTAGGTGACTCTGCTGGAGGTCAGCTGGGGACCACACACTTAGAAACACTTAAAAACAAGGGCACTCCTCATACAGCAAAGCCTCTGTGAGCCACATGAGCTTCAAGACTTGCTCTTCTTAGGGGATTCACAGATAAGTTTAATAACAGAAAGATAGCATCTGTGGGACTGGCAGATCTGGGAGCCTTGCCTTCTCTGGTAGAGGACAAAGCACCAATGTCGTCTTTATGTTTAATTGGTGAAGCCAGGAGGTAACGGCAGGTGGCTGAGCTCCAGTGTGTGGATTGGGAAGCCCTCGCTGGGTGTGTGAGCCTCACAGGCGGGGAGGGTGAGCTCCTGTCGTTTCACGGGGGCCACACTGTGGGAGCTGTGAAATGCAGGACAGGATAGGGAATTTCGGGGGAGGATTTGCTGTTTTAGGGGTTGTCTCTAAATAGGGAAGGAAAACCATTTATAAGTCAACCTACTTCACAGAAGGTTCAGAAAAACCCAACCCATCTACCACACTTTCATTCATTCTGACTTTTCCTGCTGCAGTTGGGTTATTGGGAGGGTGCTGACGATTATATTAACCACCCTGATAGTAATAATCAAGAGCTTACACTTACTAAATGCTTTCTGTACATGCACAGTGGTAAGCACTTAATGTTCATCATCTCATTTAATCTTCACATTGACCCTGGGAGGTCTGTGCCTTTTCACTTCCCACTTAACACTGGAGGAAACTGAGGCTTCCAGAATAGAGATTTACAGCTGGTGATGGATGGATCTGAGGTTTGATTACAGCCCCTTTGTTGGAAGCATTATGCATGGAGACTGTTTGATTCAGCTTCCTTCTCTCCTCTCTTATTATCTTCTCCCGTGTGCCAAAATGTGCGTTCTCCTCCACCCAGTTTACCCTGTATAGCTTCTAGTCTTACTATGGAACATGGATAGTGGAAATGGAGTGGAATAAATGGATCTTTTAAGCATGCATGTGAAACAAAACCTTTCAGTAAACACACAGTGCAAATAGGATGAGCACAGGGTTCTGTGTAAGGTCCTTCATGGCAGAGGTGATCACAGAATAACGGGGCCTTGATTATCCATGTGGTTGTTAGCAAAGCCCTTCTTCTGTGTTTGTGACAGATCTCTTTGGCTTGATAGATTCCTTCTAGCATCAGATTCAAGACTCCCCTCGCCCCTTTTGTCTTGGTGGGCAGATGGATATGCTTATCAGCATAAAGGTCCAAATTGCAAGTGTGAGATCCAGTACCAAAAGCTACCCTTCTCTGAGTCAGGTGCCCTAAGTGGGTACTTGGTTTGGGGTGCAGCATGGCATTAGGGGAAGACTTTTGGAAGTAGATGTTCAAATCCTGCCTCTCTGTTTACCTCAGGCTAATTTCCTTGTTCACCATGGTTATTACTAGTGAATGCGGTGGATGCAGGATGAGCCTTTCTTTTCCCCAGCTGCCATGAGCGCCGGCCACTGAGTCTTTCCCCAGGAATCACCCTCAGCCTAAGACAGCTGCCTCACCCAAGGTCACACCTATTCCCTAGGGGTAGCCTGTGTCCACATCAAAGGTATAATGGCTTGGCATCTTGACCTGAGGCCGGACAATTCCAGAACTCCTGTGGATGGGTAGAGGCCTCTGTTGTGGCTGTATCATCCCTCTGTCTTCCCAGAGGGGGAGACTTCATGTCCTTCTGCCCAGGCCCCAGGCTTCATTTCTCCTTGGCCACTTGTCTTGAGCCTCTCCCCTGAAAACACCCTCCCATATGCAAATCTCTGTTTCAGAGTTCTGGGTACCCAACCTAAGACACTTCTGTTTTGTGATCGTTAAATGAGATCACTGATTCAAGTGCCTAGTGTAGTGCTTGAAAAGCAGTAGGACCTCTGTAAATGTCCCTTTCATGTTGTTAGCTTTAACATTTCATAAAATTTATAGCTATGAAATTTGAAGCCACCTTTCTGTATTTTGGAAAAATATTGAATATGCAGTCATGATCAGGGCTCAATAAATTTCAGAGAAAGTAGGAATTCTTTGGAGCTATGAAGGAAGCTTTCCTATTGATTCATGTCAAACTTCACTGTAAGAAATGTTTGGGACATTTGGATCAGCTCTGTGTAAAGGAATATTATTGGGGTAATTTTTAAAAAACATTTTACTAGAAACCATATGTTCTCTGAAGGATCTTCCCAAAGATATCTTTGCTTTTAGGAAGATATTAACCAAACTCAATCTTTTAGTGGGGAATTAATGAGGAAAGGAAGTGCTATAAATCCAGTAGGGGAAGTGGGAATGTGTTATCATCTGCATCTGCTCTTTCGATCCTCCAAATGTACGTGTCTATGTGTGTATCTCTAAGTATTTGTGGTTTCTTATTTGCTGGAACATTAGGGAACTTAGCTGATGGTCATCAGTGGGAGTGGTTAGGATATTGGAGGCTCCATTGAGAGAAGAAGGTCTAGTATATCGTTTTGACATGACCTTTTGTAGGTGATCATAACAGAAGTAGAAATAAATGGAAAGAAATTCATGCATTACTGGAATGTGTAATGCCTCTCAACACAAATTTGGTGTCCTGGAAGTAACCACTGTCATAAATTTAGCATATGTATTCCTCAGATTTTCTCTATATGTATGATTATATTCATATAGATTAATGATATATGTGTGTGCATATATGTATGTGTGTGTGTATATATGTTTTTAATGAGGTCCCATCATAAACTCTACTGTGTAACTTTTTTCCACATACTCTAATTGGACATCTTTCCAGATCTGTATATGTAAATCTCCTTCATTCTTTTTGATGTCTGTGCACAATACTCCATTGAGTGGCTGCACCCAAATTTATTTAAGACTACCATTGGTGGGAATCAAAGTTGTTTCCATATTTTCAATATAGTGAACCAAGCTGCAGTGAAAGATCCTTGTTCCTACATCCATTATACCATTTAAATAAATGACCCTCAGCTCACAGAGGGCTGGATGCACAATAGGCACCGAATCAATAATTGTTGAATTGATTTCAAGGCTCGGTGCAGCTTGAGGAGAGATTAAAAGGCCTAGCTGTGCTTAGTATGCAACCAGGCACTGAGTTTTCAGGAGACATTGACCATCAGGGATAGATTTGGACAAGAAAGAGTCTGGTGCACTGAAGTCTTTCTTGGTGAAAGTTTGTTTTGGTCTGATTGTCCAGGCCCTGGTCCTGCTAGACATTCGCTTTGATGTCACAAAGAACCTTTCCTGTATGGTGGGCTTTGCCTGTATCATGGCATTAGGATATCTGGTGTTTTCTTCCTTTACAGTTTGAGGGTATGGGCTTTGATCTGAGCACATATGCTGACGATCACACGGCTGTCACCCAAGCCAGTTTAAATGTTCACAGGTGTTCCAGGCTTTACAGATGAGAGGGCTGTTCAAAGGGAACAGGTGCATCACGCGGGTGCTGAGCCTCCAACATGTATCTTTGAAAATGATCCCCTATGAATAGTTAATTTTAAAATGCATCCAGAACACACTCTGTGACATAATAGTTGATCTATAGCCCCATTAATGCATCTAAGTGAAGGGTCTAGGTTTAGTGATGCCATTTAGCATATTCATAGTCCTGTCTGGGGTTTAATTATGTCAGCCAGGAGCCCACGCAAGCCCAGTGCACCTGATGCTGCCTGCCCCCATTGTGCTTTAGCACAGGGCAACTTTTTGAGGTGTTTTGTACTGTATTAACCTCAAGTTCAGCAAAGGAGGTTTTCATGAAGGCCACTAATTGAAGCATCCCTCCAGGAAATCATGGGCCATGCCAACCCACTATGCAACACTATCATTTTGTCTGAACCCTCCCTCATTTCCTTTGCACAACACTCTTGTGGATCAGGACAGATGCGGAACCTGAGAGTCAGAGTTTACTGGCTTATGCAAGGTCCCATTGGATCAGTGATAGGAAACCTAGGACCAAGTTTCCTGTTTTGAAGTCCTTGGACTCCTGCAAATAACAACCGTTTGGACATATCTAAGTTGTGTACATAGACCGTGTACATTGAAACACACTACTTGGAGCCCAAAATGAATTCCATGTGTTCAGATTCCTTGGTGAGAATTTCTAGGGTTTTAATTCGCTTTTGGTATTCAACAGCCCTCTTACTGCCACTCTCATGGTTCAGTCTATTGCTGACTGGTCTCCTTAGCACAGGTGCATACACACATGTATCAGCTCTCACAAATTAAATAGAAAGTCATTTAGGAGGAAAGAGGAGCGATTTCATTCTAAGGAGACTTAATTAGACCCCTTACCAAACAAATGGCTGTTGAATGCTCACCCTGCGTGACTCTGGCCTGGACACAGGGAAGGAAACCCAGCTGTGCAAAGAAGTGTTCCTATACTGAGGAGCTTCCGATCCAGTTGAGGAGATGAGAAGATGATTAAGTGACACAGGGAAGTGTGTAACCAGTTGCCCATCCATGAGCCATGGAGTTCTCTCCTTCCCTAGGATTTTGGAGGATGTGGGGTCCCTGTGGGGTGCAGGAGTCAGGGAAGCAGCATGGGTCCCTTTAGTCTCCCAACAGAAAGGTCTTAGAGACTATGTAACACTTAGATGAAGGGAATTGGATAACACTTAGATGAAAGGAATGGAGAAAGGAAGTGCATTCCAGGACCCTATGAGCTCCATGAATTTGAGGCTCAGTGAGGAAATGTCAGATACTCATAAGCAGAGGTGATGCCTCGCGTGGCTTTGGATCACGTTTGTTAGCTTCCAAGGCAACTTACAGAGTGCCTAAATCACTGATTTCTAGGACTTTTTTTGGACAGAAAAGGCCCAAGGGTATATATGTAAAAGAATGGAGGCCTGGACCACCAAAACATTTTGCAGCTGATTACTCTGGGCTTTGGCTTTAGTGTCCCTGATTACTGGGTCATCACCCCTATGTCCCCACTTTATCATTACCATCCTTGGATGTGTGGGCAGAGCTCAGGAAGGGACATCATGCTTGTGTAGGGAAGACTAGTCCTCAGGGCTCCTCCTCAAGAATATAAAACTAATCGTACATATGGATCCCTGTCCTACCAAGTATATGCCAGGTAGCAAACAGGTACAAACTCTAGAGGAGAGAGTTAGCCCTAGGCTAGGATGCCTAGTTTTGTTTCAAGTAAGAGGTGGGAATTGGCCCCTGGAGACAGGCTGGGATTGGATGGCTGGATATATGAATGGGATATGGGTGGGAAGACCATTCTGGGCCAAGAGAACCACCTGAACAAATCCTGGGGCAGCAATGTGATGGTCTTTCTGGGAAAGAGCGAGCCAGTGTTTCTGGAGGGTAGGGTACTTGTGGGATCTTAGGAGGAGGAGAAAGTCACTGTAATATGGGAGTCTTTAATATCAGTTTAAAAGATTTAAGAATTTGGGTACAAAGTATTAAAAGGTATAATCAGGAAAAATAGATAAAAAGATAACCAGGAAACTCTTGCTTGGCAAAACATAATAGGAGCTAACAGATTTTTAAAATATGCCAGATTTTAAAAGATGGATGATTTACAGTTACTCATCAGGATAATTGCATCTGGATGCAATGTGAGCTTTATTCTAGAAATAATATATTCCAAGATTCTTAGAAATTTTCTCACCCAATGCTAAATAAAAATGTAATAAATAACCATTCAAGAGGCTGTTGACATATTGCAAACATAACATGTCACGGAACAGAACGGAGTCAGAGCACTGCCTAAGGCCATGCTTCAGATGAGTGAGTGCTTGGGCAGGTGCTAAGCTGTGATTTTAGGGGTGGGATGGGTTGCCATGAGCCTCCCACATTCTGTCACTTGACCACTCCGTGAAGCTAAATGAGATGGCTTGAGATGTGCATTCACTGTACTGGTAAGGAAGCTTTGGGTGGCAAGTGACAGAAGCTAAACTCAAACTGGTTTAAGCCCAAATGTTTAACCAAACTAAAAAATTAACCAAAACTCAACTAAGATGTCTGGAGTGGATGTAGCTTCAGTTGTGGCAGGACCTAGAGGCTCAGTGTGGTTAAGAGTCTGTCTTTTTCTCTCCTGCTTCCAACTCTACTTTCCTCCTGGTCAGCTTCCTTTTCAAGCAGGCACTCTCCATGTGGTGGGTAAGATGGCCATTCAGAGCTTGCACTGATGACAAGAGAGTCAGTCTCTCTTCTCCTTTCCCTCCTCCTCCTCCTCTCCCTTTCATTATTTTTCTTTCTGAAAAAGTTGTTCCTACTTGATTCCTGTGTTCACCCCAACACTGGGCTAATTACCGGTCAGCTTGAGGAGACAGCACTCTCTGATTGAGAGCACTGCTCAGCAGGATAAAATGGAGGGGATAAAATGAAGAAGCAGTTTCCCAAAGGTGTGGGTATAGACCAGATCAGAGAGAGAGTGAGAGAGAGCGGCTCGGATCAGGGTGATACCAGCTGATGCTTGCTGTCCTGGGGTGGGGCCCTGTGGTCCTACGGCCTTAGATGCTCTCTGATCCACACCACCAGCCCCATACCTGGAACAAAAGCAGGGACTTTTCTTAGCCTGAACTGCAGTGAAGGATGTGGGTATCAAAGGCAGGGACCTATTGGATCACATAGTCAACTGCAATCCAAGCTTTTTTGCTGGACAAAGTGACTAAACTCTTTGAATTTCCACCTGAAATTGTAGAAAAAGCTACTCATACTGATAGAAAGTAATAATTGCTTAGAGGATGAAGATTTGAAGGTTTTCTCTTAGAGATTACCAGAATTTAATCTATGAAGAGTTTTCCATCGTGTGTTGCCATATTTGGAATAAGGCTTTGTAGTAGATGAGTTAATAGGCCATTTGCTTGTGACACCCTGGTTTTGTTCTCCTCTGTCATATTTATATTTACTGAGCCCCACCTCCCTGGAGGACAGTCTGAGCTTGGAGAACGTACATGTAATGTTTAGCCTGTCCCTGTGAGGGGCTCTTAAAAAGCTCACAGCAAATGCTGTTTTGTGCATCCTTTTCACATCACTGGTTTGGAGGAGGGAGATGAGGGGTAGGAGATGGATATGATTTTCTCCATTTGGTTAGGAAAGTGAAACATAGGGAGGGTTAAGAAATTTGCAAGGGAATATTAGTGGCAAAGCCTAAAGATAGAACATGGCACTCCTCATTTGAAATCTGTTTTCCTAACAATCGGGCGCCGTCTTTTCTGATTCCGATATGCTGTTTCCTTTCAAAAGAGTAGCACCTTGAGCATTCAGTTTCACGGGAGAGTCCTTTCAGATCCATTGGTGAGCCCAAAAGATAATAGCCAAGAAATCATTTAATGAGATCTGGACCATTTTATAAGGCATGCTGAGTTTCCATTTATTTGTAGTGCTGCATTCAATATGCACTTCTCTGATTTTTCTTTTAAAATAAAGTAAGAAAAAGTTTGTTTTCTGTAGTTTTTCTAATGATTGCTAATCCTAAATGCACTGGTAATGAAGGGAGTGGATATCTAGTTCAAAAGTTCAGGCAAGAGTAGATATTATTGACAACAGGCTTCTAAGCAGGTATCAAATGCTGAAGTAATTGGTTTGTGATCTATCTATCTATCTATCTATCTATATATATATTTGTGTGTGTGTGTGTGTGTGTGTGTGTGTGTGTGTGTGTGTTGGGTGGAAAATGATCTTTCCCACCTCATTGAACATGAGTAGTACTTTGTTTCATTTCCGCTGCTGCTGCCCTTGTTGTTGTTAAGTGAGCTAAGTGAATCTAATATGCCAGGAGTTGGCAAACTCTTTTTGTAAAGGGACATAGGGTGCTTTTGTGGGCCATAGGGTGAATTACTCGATTCTGCTGTTATAGTGTAAAGCTGCCATGTGCAAATATGTACATGGATGGGTGAACCTATGCTCTAATAAAGCTTTATTTACAAGAACAGATGGGGGGCCAGATTTGGCCCATGGACAGTAGTTTGTAGACCATTGGTGTGCATGGTCTGCTGGAGTCTACGTGGGTTCCTCCACCTGAGCACACCTGAAGCACAACTGTGTTTTCACAGTGTTCCTGCAGTCTCCATCCTCCTCGCTTCCTGTTTCCTGCGCAAGTGTGTTATAGGATTCAATTTCAAGTGGTGTTTCCAAAAGCCCCTTTTCTAGTGGCTGCGTTTCCATCTTGAGGGCACTGGACCTTGGACTGGACTCAGGGGCCTGATCTTAGCTCTGCAGAAGCAAAGAAAAATCTTTCTGCTTAATGCTGGAGTTCGGATACATCCTCTAGCAAAATGACACTCAACAAATGTTGATGAGTCCTAGGCTGAGTGACCCTGAGCAAACTACCTAACCTTAATGAGTTTACTGTCAACCGTAAGAATATCCACCTTTCTGTCCTCATGGGGCTGATGTAAGGATTACCCGTTCATCCCATTTTTCTTTATTAAGCACCTACTTTCTGCCATTGCTTTGGCTAGGCACTGGGGATATACTGGTGAACAAAACACTTACCAAGGTTACCTTCAAGGGTTCAAATTAATATTAAAGGAGATAAAACTTCAAATTGATTGATTATACAAAGATTTAAATTTTCCTGATCCTTTTAAACCAAAATTATGCCAAAGACCAAGGGAGATATTTGGTTCCTTATTTAGAAGGTGAACTGTAATGAAAGCCAGTGGGAGGGTAGTTTAGGTAGAATGATAAGGATTGGGGGTGAGGGCAGGGAGAAAATGAAAACAAAATGTGTTAGAGTGGCCTGATGGAGCTGCTTCCTACCAGAGTTCCCTTCTGAAAGAAATCAAAGAGATTTTTCAACTCCATCTGGTCTCTAAACCTAAGGAGATTACCATTAAAGTCAGCTAGTGGAGGGTAAAAATAAGAGTGTAGGAGGATTCATTTTGAAACGTTGTCAGCAACCAGCTGGAAAAAAAATAGCAGTTACTGTGATTACTAGGAAATTTCTTGGAAGGTGTAGAGGTGTTTATCAGGTAATCTAATCTGTCACCCATTTCAGTGGCATTCGGGTGGTTGGATAAGCATTTCAGTTTAGAAGGAAATAGCACCAAACAAGAGAGAAAAGAACATGGTTATTTTCAACTCTGGGTCATCTTGGGCAGCGTGGATTTCTTGTCAATCAGATCTGATAGCCTGTTCCAGTTCACTATTGTGAGATTTTCTGAGGAATAACTTTGGGCCCTGCATGGGGTTGGAAAATGGGGGTGAGGTAGACATGGGGGTAGGTACCAAAGCACAGGCAGACCCTGGTTTTAGCCTTCTGAGGATCTGCTTTCTGGAGAGTGTGTGTGAAGAGGCTATGGAAAGCGTGATGGGCCACCTTCCACCTAAAGCAGCAAGGAAGTATGTCTCATGAGCGCCGATCTCAGCATGGTACCTGGCAAACCACGGGTGTGCAAATCATTGTGGAAAGAATGCCACTGTATGTTTGGTGTTCAGTCACAGCAACTCATTTGGAGACTCACAGATGCACCTTGTGCCTTTATAGTCGTGGCTCTGTGTGCTTGGAATACCCTTCACCCCAACTTTGCCATGCTAGCTCTTTCTTCTTCTTCAAGACTCTGTGCACATTTCTTCTCCCTGAAGGTTTCTTTTCTCTTTCCCCTTTCCCGCCTCCTCCACCACAAGCCTGGTTCAGATATTCTTACTTACCCCCCTGCCTCTATCTTCCCATTCCACGTGCCTCTGTTACAGCCTGTGACTCACTGGATTGTGGTTGTTAATATCTTACAGTGGAGACCAGTTGCTGGTACTTGAAAAATGTGTGTGAAATTTGCAGAGTCGTTAAAAAAGTACACACAGAGCCTGAACATATTATTTTAACGTAACACCGAGAGATGTATGTTTATTTACCCATTTTTTATTTTTTTAAATGTTTATTTTTGAGAGAGAGAGAGAGAGAGAGAGAGTGCAAGTGGGGGAGGGGCAGAGAGAGGGGTACACAGGATCCAAAGCAGGCTCTACACTGACAGCAGAGAGACCGATGCAGGGTTTGAACTCATGAACTGTGAGATCAAGACCTGAGCAGAAGTCAGACGCTTAACTGAGCCACGCAGGTGCCCCTGTTTACCCATTAAAAAAAAAATTTTTAATGTTTATTTATTTTTGAGAGAGATAGAGACCCAGTGCAAGTGAGGGAGGGGCAGAGAGAGAGGGAGACACAGAATCTGAAGCAGGCTCCAGGCTCCGAGCTGTCAGCACAGAGCCTAAGGTGGTGCTCAAACCCATGAACTGTGAGATCATGACCTGAGCCGAAGTCGGATGCTCAACGACTGAGCTACCCACGTGCAGTCTATATTTAAAATACAGACAGGCTCTAGGTCTTTTCTTTGCATGTTGGTCTACTGATTAGCCTTCTAGGTCTTGGGGCTTGTTTAAATCACACCTGTAACACATCATCTCTACTTTCCAGTTCCTGATTTTTTTTTTTCATGGAGTAAGAAGACATCGGGAAAACAATTAAAAGATTCTGGGTCTTCCCTACACCCAGTATTTTATACTTTTCCTGTTCACAGCTAACTTAACCACATGTTTTAATGACTCACCTTTATTATCAGCTCTTTGCAAAACATTCAAGTAAGCTTTTATAGAAACATGGATTTTTTTTGTCTTCATCTTCTGTTGATTTACACACTGTTTAATTATCAGAACAAGTATGACAGCTATACATAGTTTGGAGAATAAATGCAATTAGCTGTCATTAACGCATAATGCAGCTGCGGGGAGAAGTAATGCTTGGGTGTACAAGACTGGGGTAACATGTGACTCAGTTGGTAGGACTCGAGTGAGGTGGGCATCAGAAGCAAGGAGAGAATCAGTTAATCCAGCAGGTCGGTTAAGCAAAGTTCCGTTTAGGGAGCATGTTCTTGATTGAGCTAGTATGGTACCTGTTCAAGCAGGTGTTCAATAATTTGTTAAATGGATACATGAACGGTCCAGTAAGTGAAGGAGAGAATTTTGGGGGATACCACTTTTATAGGCCACTGGTATTTGAACTCATAATTGGCCATCTCTATCTTATAAGGAGTGCTGAACCCATATCAAAAGGCTAGAACTTTTCCCACCATCTTTGAAATGAAGAGGCGAAGAGAAATTTCTCTCCAACAAACAAGGCACAGATTTTGGGGGGAGCCTGCAAGCTGGCTCCCCAAGCCCCTGCCCCACCTTTTAACACAACTGCTGTCTTGCTGATGAATTAAGTGTCTCCCATGGTCCCTGGATACTGTGTCTGCCCTTACCTCTTATTTCAGCCCCTTCTACTTTGGCTCTGAAACCTGTGAAATGTTCAGGGACTGGAGTTTCTAGAGAGATATACCACCAAAGGAAACCATTTGTATTAAAAGTCTCTGTGTTGTAAACCCTTTTAATGAATCTGGTTTCACTGCAGCGTATGGAACATGAGCTGGCGAGGGAGGCTGCGTACACATCAGGGCCCCATTTCTGATATAGTCCCACTTCCCTGTGGATGTTTTACCTTACCTGTAAGGAGACACTGACAAGAAGCTTATGTATATAAGCTACACACACACACACACACACACCCCACATAAAATTATTTTCCCCCTAAACATGAAACAGGTAAGTCTGAGTACATGGAAGATTGGTATAGATGTAGGGTCACCTCTTGAAAACCAAGGATCATGGAGAGACACAGACTGAAGCTTTTAGTGTGTGTGTGTGTGTGTGTGTGTGTGTGTGTGTGTGTGTAGTGGTTAAATTAATAGAAGCAAAATCTGTCTGAGTCATAGCATAGGTAGGACACTCTGTGGCTTATCCACAAAACGGAGTGGAATGAGTTAGATCCAAGAAGCAGAAAAATGTGGGGATGTGGTGGCTAAGGGTGTATCTCCTAGTTTCAGAGAGTTCTGGGTTCAAGCTCTAGCTCTCTGCTTGCTCACTATGTGGCTAGGTCATTTAGCTTATAGCTTTGCGTTTTAGTCTATCGAAAAGAGAATGATCGCTCTTCACAGAACTGGTGGGATTATTGGATTTTTATACGGAAAGTAATTCACACAATGCCTGCTCCACAGTAAAACACTTAAAAATGTGATATTCTTATAAAAATTAGTTGTATCTGGAGACAGGACAATTTTGTCCTGCTATCAGGGCACTTTTTTGGGCTACTTGGGATCAGGAGACCTTTAATGAACTAGACCCTCTCTGATGAACACTGTGTAGTACAAAGTATAATCTAGACATTTTGAAGGTGGAAGGTCAAATAAGTAGATTTCAAGATTGCATGATACAGATTTTCAATATAATAGGAGAGCTAATAATATCCATAGAGAAGGACAGAATTGCATTCAAAGAAAATATATAAATGAGTATCACTGATGAGCTGCCATCCCATGCCAGGGTCAAGATACCTTGGTCAGTTTGTTTCCTCTGCTTTTAATCTCTGATATTCTTAACTCAGGCAGGGGCTGAGAGCTGGCAAGAATGTATCTGCTTCATGTCTATTTCAGAAACCAGAATAGAATGCCTGTTGCTTCCCCTCCCCCCCCACCCCCCCAGTCCGATGCAAGCCTGTTCTTTATCCCTTATATCAGGAAAGATTCACCTATGACCGTCTTGAGACCTAATGTCAGATACACTCGGGATGCAGTTCTTTTATTGCTGAGAAGATTGGGACTTTACACGTGAGAGAGGTTGAGATGAATGAGTTCCCATTGTATTTATAGAAACTCAGTGCAATATCTCCCAAGGTATAAATAGAACAATGGAGTGTTGACAAAGGAGCTGGTTTTCTGTAACTGTGGAAAACCTGCAATTATTCCTGGAACTATACTCATTGTTTATCTGCATCTGAATTTTAATAAACAGGGCTCTTGCTGCTTATTCATGAATTTTCAAATGGAAATATATCTCCCATTATTATCCCCTTCTTGTGAGTCAGGCCCCATCTTGCAAATTTGCAGCTGAGTAAATATACGGAACATTAGCAGCAATTAGATAATTGGTGCCCTGGATAAACCCACCCGCAGCTGTGAATGAATATGGACTGTACCAGTGTCACCTGGTGCGGCTTCCTGATGGCACTGCATGCCACCACAGCCTTGCAATTAAGTATAGACGTTTACCAGCCCGTGCCCTGGCCCTCCTTCCTCCTGAGAGACCCAAGGTAGCAAAATAAGGGAGGTTCCTCATTGTCCATGTGAATCACTGTACAATGAAAGAGTAGATGCTAGAGACTTAGTTAAAAAAAAAAAAAAAAGAGTAGGTTCATTTATCTTCGCTTGACTGTTTGGTAAATTGCTGGTGGTAACTTGTTTGCTGCATGCAGACAACAAAAATTCATGCTTGCGTTCTGGGTTGAGGAGAAAGGAAGTTGGGTTGTAACTCCTGTCTTTCTGTAAATCTCCCCAAACTTGAAGCTTTGAGCTGGTCATTTTTTCCCACCCCATCATTGTTTGGGACTCTGACATTGATTTGGGTTTCCTTCCAGCAGGTCATATTTTCCTGTCTCTTCCCTTGAGATTCTATTCCTCCTAGGCTGAACCGGATGCCTTTTCTAGCGCATTCTTTACTCCTGCCCCTCGGGCAATCACATAGCCCTTTTGAGGTAGCTAATCTTTTAAAAAATTTTAACGTATTTTTAATTGCTAGCGACTCCAGGGACACAGTAACGTTACAAAAGGGAGAGTGGCAAGACGGCTTCACCATCGCGTCTTATCACTCTGATGAGGCTCATTCCAGCCCAGTGGAGCTCACCCCCTCGCCCTCCTCTGTCCCGCCTTGTCTCGTCTGCCGCCTCACTTTTGCTTTTGGTTTGAGAGCAATGCTGTCTAGACCTCCAGTCTCTCATTCTTGTTCTGCAGGCTAGCACCTCCCACCCCCATGCTTTCCCAAGTCACTGCTTTCCTTGTGTATGCATACACCTTCTGCGTGTTTAGAAGGAGGCGGCTGCTGTGGGATTTGGAGATAGCAGGGTAGTGGGGAGATTTGGGCTGGGTGTCTGGGCCTATGAATGAGTCACGTGGAATTCATTCATCTCCTGGGGATCATTCCAGGCCATCTCACTCTGTCCCAGCTTAGAACAGGAATGCCATATGGGTCTTGAACAGAACGGCTGGGAGGAAAGCCCTGGGAGAAGCAGCAGTCCTGGCGAGACTTCTTGCCAGCCCTGCTCTGCGTTTTCATGTGTACCGTCCTCCTTTATAAACTTGGGGCACATTCTCTGTCTTCTGTGTTTATTTTTGCCACGGTTTTCTTCACATGGCCAATATTTGACATCATTAATATTATGACGAAAGCTATTTCCCGTGTGGAGCGCCTACCCTGCTTTACGTATGATTATATGTTATTTCCACAATCCGTGAGATTAATTTTATTAACCCTATTTTATAGATGAGCAACTGAGAGTTCAGAGAGGTTAGTAAACATCTCAAGGTCACACAGCTAGGAAGTGGCAGGGAGGAATCGAAACCCAGGCTCATCTAATTTCAAAGCCCCTGTTCTCAAACACTGTGTTGATGGCAGGACTCCAGTCCTTTGGGGCTACAGTTAATGTGTGAATTCTCTGCTTGACAGAGAGATGTGAACTGTATAGTCTGCATTTTAGTTCCTTAAATCATTTGTCCATTTGGGAGAAGACATTAAAAACACAGACTCAGGCAGCAGTGCTTGGTGATGGTGTGTGAGTGTGTGTGAGTGTGTGTGTGTGTGTGTGTGTGTGTGTGTGTGTGTATGTGTGTGTCTTATACCTTGGCTGAATTTTCCCTTCCAGCTAGAAACTAGTTTTCCCAATACTCTCCTCTGGGTTCTCACTGCTGCCAACACATCAGATGCATCAACCACCTGAAACTGGGCTGCAGGGGTAGAATTTATTTGCAGACGTTTTAATTTCCCTGGTGATAAGCAAATTAATTTTGTTGCAACTCTTTAACATTCTAATTGAATGATGGAATGTTTCTGAGTGTGTTTTCCAGATAAAAGGCCGTCAAAGTCTTACCATCCACCAGAAAGAACAGGGTTGGGACCTGGGTGTACAGTTTTCCTTTGCCCGACAGCTCAGCCCAGCCCAGCTCAGCCCGTCCTCCGGGCTTGAGAAAAGCCTTTTGGCAGAAGGGTGTCAGCTCTGTAATCCAGCCACACGGCTGGCGGTCACCTCTGCTGGGGGAAGACCTTTACTTCGTTCATTTATCAGGTATTTCTTGAGTGCTTATTAATGTATGTAACAGACACTGTTCTAGGCTCAGTGGTGAACAGAACAGACAAGGATCTCTGCCTTTTTTGGGGGGGAGGAAGCAGATGATAAACTAATGAACAAGCATCCCAAATCATCCTATGAAGAAAAGCAAAACAGGATAACGGATACATAATGTTGAGGGAGCTGTTCCGGAGGACACCCCTCAGGAGACCAGGGAATGAAGTGAGGAAGGACATTGCAGCCGGGGGGAACAGCAAATCTGAGAGTTTATGTTTGTCGCTAGACCAAATTACCACGCCCCTACCCTATTGAGAGCAGTGATTTGACCTGAATTGGACCTTGTGTAGCACCTCTTTCTTGTGGCTCCTAGAGGCCTCTTCCAGGGCAGCTCCTTTGGAGTTTGCTTATAACACCTGTGTCTCTCATTTGTTGGGAAGTCTGTTGAAGAAGTAAATAGCATCACCACAAAAAGGCTGTATATGTATGTGAAGCATAAGGCTGTGGTGACGGTAACACGGGTTCACACTTTCTGCCTCTCTTGGCTAAGAAACACTATGTATGGGGAGATGGAACCTGACAATGATGGGAAATTAGGTGGAATGATCACCAGGATCATTCACTGCACATGTTTGTCATTTTCTATTATGCGCAAGAGCCTGTGGGATGGGGTGGGACTGCTTTGGTTTTCATGTTCCTTCAGCAATAATTTTCTATTATTATTATTATTATTAATTTTTTAAACAAAGACTAGCTGTCATTATTGGGCGCTTACAATATGGTAGATGCTTTTCTAAATACTTCATAAGGATTAACTAATCGTCACAATAAGCCTAAGAAATAGGTTCTTTTTATTGTCCACATTTTATGATTGAGAAAACAGAAGCACAGAGAAGTTGGTAATTTTCCTGGGGTTTCCCAGTGCCTAAGTATCTTGTCCAGGTTTCAAACCTGGCTAGTCTGAGTGGACATATCTAGCTAACTGTGGGCCAGACGCTGTGGTAAGGGCTGTAAGCTAAGTGCTCCTATCATCCTCATATGAGAAGACAGGCCCAGAGAGATCACACATCTTACTCAAGCTTACATAGTTGTGTCATCGTGTAGAGGCCAGAATCTAACGTGGGTCTTTCTGACCCCAAGGCTGTGCTGTTAATGCCTCGGCCCAGCTGCCCCTCCCACGGCCACACTCACTTTCTGGGGAGCAGAAAGGATCAAGGCTGGTGCCAGCCTGGTGTAGTTTGCCAGCACCAAGCTGTGCCCCCTCTTCAGCCTGGCATTTTCTCAGGAGTTAGGATCTGGGAGAGAACCAGCATCTGGAGATGATGGTGGAGTTGCACTGGAAGGAGTTTGGGAAGCATCACCGGCTGCTGAGTTCAGGGACTCTTTTTTCAGCCTGGGCCTCTAGGTTTGGCTCTGGGACGTCTTGAGGATAGTTCAGAGATGGGGGTGTTTGAGCTGAGGGGGGACCCTGCGAGTTCTGTGGGCAGCAGGTGCCAAGGGAAGCAGGAGGTTGCCAGCCACACTGGCTTACCCCGCTTTCCCATGCTGCCTATGATGCTCCTGTGGTGCAGCTCAAGTAGCCCAGCTGCCATTGGTAGGTTTTCATCCTTCCTGAGATGCATCTCCAGCTCCTGGAAGTTCCTCCAACCTTCCTTCTTTTGTGATTCTTCCCACAGTAGCAACAATGAAACAAGAGTAACAGATTTCAGTAGTACTTCCCACTTACCAAAGAGGAAGAAGCCGGGCTTCAGAGAGGTTCTCGTCTTGCCAGAAGCCACATAGCCAGTAACTGTGCCCGAATCCAATCCTAGTTCCTTGACTCTTCCCCACTCTGCCACGCCGCCTCTCCAGATCATTTCCTAATTAGTCTATTTAATGGCTCTCTGTCAAGCTGGCTTCAGTTTCTCTTGCAAAGACAAGCCTGAATGAAATCAAATGATTTTACCGCTGAATGAAAACATTTGCACGATGCTGTTTTCTAGGCCATCCTCACATATGGTTCTCTTGGCTCAGGAAGCCAGTGCAGGTTTGGGGCGGGCTGCAGTGGCTGAGGAGGGACAGGACACCCTCCTTGTCACAGGTGAGCCAGTTAGCGATTGTGAGCCTGGCAGATATCTCCCTGCACGGTGGGTGGGTCCAGGGGGAGGAAGGAGACCGAGAAGCTTCCGTGGTGTTTGTGGTGCCCCCCTCTGTCTGAGAAGATGCCCATAGCTGAAGGATGGCTTGCTGCCTTATTCGTCCCGACCCTGTGACCCTCTTTCCCGTGGTCTTGGCCCCTGAATAATCTAAAAGATCACAAAGGCCTGAACTGGTTTATACACAACAAAAATACGCACACGCCAATGTGTGGTGGTGATGTGGCAGTTAATAAAACAGCGAAGTCCCTGCCTCCCGGAGCTTACTTTCTAGTGGGGGAGAGTCAAGAAAATAGATTACACAACACGTTAGCAAGTGCTAAGTGCTGTGGAGAGCGAGTGTAGGACGTGCTGTGGGTGGAACAGCTGTGTCCCCTCGTCTCAGCTCAGCCCCCTCCCCACACAACGTGGTCATCATCATCCCAATTGCAGGTGGGGTGATGGGGACAAGGAAGGAACCCCAGCCCTCCTCAGCCTTCCCCAAATCTCAGGAAAAACTGTCCACTTTCACTGTGGGTCCTTTTCCATGGGATTGCTTCCTATTTTTTCCATAGCTCCTGGCTTCCTGTTAGCAGTAGGTTTGTTGGGTAGATATTCTTCTGGACATTCCCCACTATGTCCAGTTTGCTGTTTTTATCATAAATGGGTGTTGGGTTTTCTGCACTGATGGATACTATCGTGTGGTTTGACTTTTTAAGTCTATTAATGTGATGATGACTTAGGTCCATTGATTTTCAAATGTTGAACCGGCCTTGCATACCGGCAACAATCCCATTTGGTCTTGTTGTATAATTCTTTTTATATATTGTTGATTTGCTAATATTTGTTGAGGATTTTTACATCTATGTTCACGAGAGATATTTGTCTGTGGTTTTCTTGAAATTTTTTTTTCTGGTTTTGGTATTAGGATAAATTTTGGTCCCATAGAATGAGTTAGCAAATGTGCTCTCTGCTTCTGCCTTCTGGTGTTATTTCTGCCCTAAATGATGGTAGGACTCAGGGATGAAACCAAATGGACCTGGTGATTTCTCTCTCTCTTTTTTTTGAAGATTATTGATTCTGTTTCTTTAATAGATACAGAGCTCTTTAGGGTATCTCTTTCTCCTGGTGTCAGTTTTGGTAGTTTGTGCCTTTCAAGGAACTGGTCCGTATTATCTAAAGTGCTAAATTTATGGATATTTATTTGTTATCTTTTTAATATCAGTGGGGTCACTAGTGATAATTACTCTTTCATTTCTAATATTGGTGTTTGTGTCTTTTCTTTTTTTCTTGGCTCTCCTCACTGGAAGTTTGTCAATTTATTGATCTTTTCAATTAATTTTAGTTCATTTTTCTCTGTTGTTTTCCTGGCTTCAAGTTCATTGACTTCTTTCATTTTTCTTATTTCTTTGCTTCTGGCTTGAATTTCTCTTCTTCCTCTAGTTTCCTAGGGTGGAAGCTTAGGTTATTGATCTTAGATCTTTATTATTTTTCGATAATATGCATTTAATATGCTGTAAATGTTATATACTTTTGAGCACTGCTTTTGCCGGATCTGATGACTTTTGATAAGTTGCCTTTTAATTTTGATGGCGTTCAAAATATTAAAAAAATTCCCTTGAAACTTCATTTTTATCCAGTGTTATTTAACATAGAAAGGTGTTGTTTAATTTCCAAATACTGGGGTATTTCACAGCTCATCTTTTTGTTTTTGATTTCTAGTCTAATTCCATTGTCGTCTGAGAATATACTTTGTAGGATTTCTGTTCTTTTAAACTTGATAAGATGTGTTTGTTCAGAATGTGATCCCTCTTGGACAAATTCCTTGCCACCTTGGGAAGGATGGGCATTCTGCTGTTAGATGGAGTGTGATGTCTGTTTTAGACGTAAGCCAAAACTCCAGGGTTCTTCACCTTTTCCTCCCAGCCCAGAAGATGGTGCCTTTCCAGAAGGGAAGCTTTTGGAATAGCTGAGAGTTATACTAGGGTAACCTTAGTCAGGCAAGCGACCAGGTCATAGGCAGCATGAGGAGGGCCAGAGGCGATACGATGGGAGAGCAAGGGATCATAGGCTAAGTTAAATAGGGGTCAGGGCAGGAGAGACCAGTATATAATGAAGCTCGTCCTGTGTTCTTACACCTATGCTTGGTACTTTACACATATTATTTGGTGCAATCTACACCAGTGCTCTTGAAAGTGGGGTATATCCAGGGAGTGGACAAGGTTGGGTCCATTGAGTGTTTGGAAGAAAATAGTAGATCCTCTATTTTTATTTTTGAACCTCTTCCTTTTACTATTTCTGCTTTGGGGTGTATTTTTAAATGTATGTCACACACCAGTGCAGGGCTACGAAGTAGATGGAGACTGGCTCTCACCACTGCCACGGCTGAAACCCTGGTCTGAGCGATCGTGATCTCTGGTTAGGATTATTTCAGTAGCCTCAGATCCAGCGTTCTAATTTCTGCCCTTCCCACTGTGTGTTCACACCAGGTAACACTCTTACACATAAGTCAGTGTCCCCCTGCCTCACTCAGCATCCCCAGCTCTGTCTCATTTCAAGCCAACTCCAAAGCCCTTACCGTGGACCTTGTCCCCTGTTGCTCATCTCACTCACAGCCACCCAGGTACAAGGTTCTTGCTGCTCCTGCCTCACGGCTTTTGCTGTGCTGTGCCCTCTGGCTGGGTGCTCTTCCCCAAGCCTGCTTGACCTGCTTTCTCGGTTTTAAGTCCTTTAAATTTGCACTCACTGCATTTCTTAGTCCTCCTCTCTGCTTTATTTTCCCTTCCCCAAATTTATAATTGTCAGGTGTATAATTTATTTGTTCATTTGTTTACTGATAATCTTCCTCCAGCTAGAATTTAAAATGTACAAGGTCAAGGTTTTGGTCCATTTTGGTAATGCTCTGTCTTCTAGTTTCAACACATACATAGAAGGTTCTTAGTAAATACCTGTTGAATACATGAAACAGTATTTCAGGGGGTGTTAAATTTTGTTGACTGTTGGGTACAGAGTGAAAACCTATATCCTCAGAGAAGGGAGGGAAGCAGAGCTGAGTTTTGAATCCACGGTTTTCTGATGCCAAAGCCCACACTTCCCCAAGTTGCTTTTCAGGAAGAGAGGGCAGGGCAGAAAGAGAGAGAGACAGAGACAGATACAGAGAGAGAGAGAGAGAGAGAGAGAGAGAGAGTAATGGAGGAAGGGAAAGAGGAAAGGAGAGAGGGAGAGAGAGAATGAGAACTGAACATAAATAACAGAAATGATCAGAACCAAAGAGAGCAAGTATTAGCCACATCCAGGCAGTTTTTTAGGATAAGAAATCATCTTCATTCCTCCAGGACCTTGATATCTGGCCTCTGGAATATTTTTGGAGTGGGAATGTGGTTCTTTTATCTTACCTGAGTCCTCTGAAGTTGAGTCTCAGGTTAGTGGGGCCAGATACCCTGGTTCTCCCTCTGCCCACAAGGATGGATCATTGTCATCTTTATTTATTTATTTTTAAAAGTATTTATTTTTATTTTGAGAGAGAAAGAGAGAGACAGAGAGAGAGAATGAACATGAGCTGGCAAGGGGCAGAGAGAGAGAGAGAGAGAGAGAGAGAGAGAGAGAGAATCCCAAGCAGGCTCTGTGCTGTCAGTGCAGAGCCTGATGTGGGGCTCAGTCTCATGCACCATGAGATCATGATGTGAGCCAAAATCAAAAGTCAGATGCTTAACTGACTGAGCCACCCAGGCACCCCTCATTGTCATCGTCATTTGCAGGGTTGTTCTTAGGTGAGGAGGGTGCCAGCTGACACTGGAGTTCTGTCTGACTGAGGAAGGGAGAAAAGGCACCTGACTTCTCTGCCATTGGAAGAAGAACCATCATCCTGATCCCCTTCCCCACCAAAAAAGAAGTATGTTCTAGCATCAAAAGTGGCAGCACACAGTAAAACTAAAGGAAATAGAGGTCTGTTTCCATCTCTTCTGCTGTTCTTACCCAGAGCCTCGTTTCTTCCCTTCCAGTCTGTCACCAACACTGCTTTGTTGCCTGCTGTCTATGATCTGGTTCTTTCCTCTGAGTTTTTGTGGCTGAGTTCCGGTGTCTTTCTTTATCTTCTTCCCTTTCGGTTGCTGCCTCTGCTTATGAGCATCTTCTCTTTGATGATCACATATAAAACCCAGGGACAGTGACAATTAGGAAGCCCCTGAGGGCACCACCTACATATTATGCTTGTGAGATGGTCACATCATAAACTGGAAGCAATTTCAGCAGGAAAAAAGAAGGCCAGCTGGGCAGCCCGATAAAATGTAAGGCACACAGAGCCTTGGGACAGTGAATTTTGTTACCATAGAAGAAAAGTTTGGGAGGTGCCTGTGAAGTACAATTAGAGCCTCCCAGATCTGATTGTGCCCTGACCTTCTCCCAGTGACTTCGACTCTGGGAAAGAAATCTGGAAGCCAGCAAGGGAGGGACACTTCAGCAATGGACCCCAGTTCTGAGGAATTGGGTTTGTTGAGTGTGGCAGGTTCATCAAAGACCATAACACAGAAAATTCTGATTGTTCCTGAGAAGTGAGTCAGCATGACGGGCAAACTAGGCCAACGGGGCTGGGAGCGCTCCAGGAAAGTGGGACAAATGTCAGGAATATGCCAGTATGAAAACATCTTTTTTTACATGCTATTAAGAATATTGGGAAAAAAAGACATTCTGGTTTTATTCCATAAAAACAAAGAAGAAAACTTTCTAGAATAGTGGTGCCCCATAGAAATACAATGTGAGCCACATATATAACTTAAAAATTTTATATATTCCTTCTTCTTTTTTTTTTTTTTCTTCATTAACATAGGCTCCATGCCCAGTGTGGGATCTCGAACTCGGGATCCGAGATCAAGGGTTGCATGCTCTATCAACTGAGCCAACCAGGCACCCCATATAATTTAAAATTTTCTAATAGCCAGGTTGAAAAAGTAAAAATGAGGTGAAATTGATTTTAGTAATAGGTTTCATTTTTACCCAGTACCTCCAAAAATTAGAATTGCAACCGGTAATCAATATAAAATATTAATGCTGTTTTGTTATTTTTTTCCACATGAAGTATTTGAAATCAGAGGTGTACAAGACGCCTACAGCCCATGTCTGTTCTGACCAGCTCAATGGTTACACGCGGCTGATGGCTACTGTGTTAGACCACACAGATCTAGAAAATCCTTTTTCTTTCTCTAAAATCTCCGTTCTTTGATTTCTTCATCATTGCAAACATTCCCTGGTTTTGCTTGGGCTTCGTACGGGAGTGTCTAGTGTAGACGTGCTCACCAGTGGGTTGGGTTGGTTCAGGTCTTTAGGTTTTGTTAGTGTAACTGAACGTCAGGATGGAATGCGAGATGATGGAGCCCTCTCCCTTCACCTCTGTACTTCCTGACTCAGGCCCTAAGGGAACAGGGATGCTGTGGAGAATGGATGGTGGACGGAGCACAGAGGGAGACGTGATTATGTGTCACTGTCTGATCTTAGGCGACTCATGTCACCTCTCCATTTCTCTGTTTCCTTCCCCATAAAGTGGGGAGGGTGGAGTCATTCATACCTGGCTCCAGGATTGTGGTGAGGATCAGGGAACACCAGAGTAGAGGACCCATGAGGAGGTAAAAACATCACCTGCACGTAAGACAGGGTGTTTTTTTTATTTTTTATTTTTTTTTTTATTTTAAGGTGATTGAAATTAGCTAGGTCCTCTCGCTGTCTTTGCGTGAAGGTAACCTTGTCGGCAGCAAGAAACCATGGGAATTATACTCGGGTTGATATTGGAGCAGTTTGTATGTGTTGGGGTGAGGGAAAGAAATGGAATCGGAATTGAGGATTGGGGAAGCCGCAGCTGAAAAGAGCCTGCTCTTTCTTGTCTGTAAGACCGTGTCAGGAAGCTAACCAGCCAGCTGAGCTTTTTCTGCTCAGGGAGGTCTCGAAAGTAAGCAAGGTGGGCAACTTTAAGCCAGCAGAGGCAAATTTACCTTAGCGTTCAGTGGCTCTGGATTCCAGGGACCCCCTGCATTGGTTTACCATGCTGTACTTAAGAATACCTCGCTCTCAGGAGATGCTGCAAACATCGGGTTGTGTCCTCTCCCAAGCACTGGAGCCTGGCATTTCTTCATCACTGTGGAGGCACTTGCTTGCAAAGGGTGTTTTACTTTGTTAGACAGTGTGTTTTTGCTTGGCATTCCCACTGGGCATATTCATTTGAGCTCTTGCTTTTAGGTGGATTAAGTGGCTGCTGAGGTGGTGGTTGGAGCCCAGCGCCAGGGTGCAAACCTGTGGGGCCTGTTCCCCCCCATCTGTTTTGCATGTTTGCTTGTAAATGGCATTAGTGCCCTCCTGCCACACCACTTCCCCAGAGGGAGTCTCTTGGGTACTGTTCTGGGATCTCACCTTCATTCCTGGTCTCCTCCTCTGGTTTGCTAGGTAGACTGCCTCCAGGTTATTCTTTCAGAGTTGCTTCTCCTCTAAAATCTTCGATAGCTCTCTGTTGCCACTGGGTTAAATCCATTCTCTGTGGCTAGACTTCAGAGTCATCCGTGGTTTGGTTCCTTGTTACCTTTTCTCAAGCTGGACTGCCTTCCTTCCAGGGAACAAGGTTTGCCTGGCCCTGTCTTAATGCCTTTACTTTTTCTCAGCCAGAGAGCACTTCCCAAAGAGGGTAGCCAGTAGTCGCGGATTCCTGGGGTGCAGGACTTTCAGGGCTCAAGCTGGTAAAGTCTTGGGTGAACCAGGACAAATGGGTCACCCTCTTCCCACATCCTGTCCACCTATTGAAATTCTACCCACTTGCAGGGTGCTGATTATCTGTTCCTTGCTGGGCCTCTGAGCTTGGGCACTCGTTACCTGTCCATTTACACAGCACTGTTTCTGTTGTCTTTGGTCATAGGCGTTTGTGCTCTTATCGTCTCCCTGTATAAGTGTAAGCAATTCGAGGACAAGATCATTCATATCTCATTCTCTCCACCATTTGGAGCCCATGGCACAGGGTCTTTCACGTGATAGGTGTTTAGATTTTATCTTGATGCGTGAATGAATGGAGAATGAATTCTATCCTTGCAGTGAGAAGCTGTAGTATACCCACATTGATTTTTATTCTTACCAATTACAAAATAATACATATTCATTGTGTTTTCACAGAAACTGGATAAAATAGAAAAGCACGCATATCGCTTGAAAATCTACCCAGAAACGACTACTATTAATATCTTTTTTGTCTATCTCTAATATTTTCCCTTCTTCCTTTTCATCTCTTTAATCATCATCTATCTGTCTATATATCTTTTTAAAAATGCTTGGGTCTTGTGGTGACTGGGTGGCTCAAGTCATTGGGGGCGTCTGGATCTTGATTTTGGCTCAGGTCATGATCTTGCGGTTCAAGAATTTGAGCCCTGCGTTGGCTCTGCGCTGACAGTGCAGAGCCTGCTTGGGATTCTCTCTTTCTCCCTCTCTCTCTGCCTGTACCCTGCTCTCTCTCTCTTAATAAAAATAAAAGTTTTTGGGTCTTATCATATGGATTATTTTGTAACCTGTTGTTTCCTTGAACAATGTATCATTAATGTTTGTCTTATTTAACTAAGTATTCTGTTACAATTCTTAAAGGATACATATATATATCCTCACATGTCATACATATGTTTATCATTGTAGATCATCTATTTATTTTATCAATCAATCTATCTATTTACCTGCCATTCCATTTGTGGTTGTGCCAGTTTTCTTTTCTTCTTTTTTTAAAAATATATATTTTTTAATGTTTTATTTATTTTTGACACAGAGAGAGAGACAGAGCATGAGCGAGGGAGGGGCAGAGAGAGAGGGAGACACAGAATCCAAAGCAGGCTCCAGGCTCTGAGCTGTCAGCACAGAGCCCGACGCGGGGCTTGAACTCACAGACCGTTTTTTTTTTTTCCTTCTTTTTTAACCAATTCCCCACTCCTGGACATTAGGATTGTTTCAGAAATTATGCTCTTGTGACTTTTTTTTTTTTTTTTTTTTTTTTTTTTTTTTACCGTTCCTGATTATTTCCTTAAGGGTAAATTCTTAGAGGTGGAATTTCTAGGTCAGAGCCTTCTGAGTGATTTTTATAATTTAGTCAGGGTGCGCCGTATAGTTTGCAGGTTACCCCCAATAGAAGAAATGAGCTCTAGAGGTTAAGCCTTGCGTAGATCTCAACTCTGACAGTGACCTTGCCCTTCAGTGCTGTTCGAAGACCTGAGCCCTGGAGGTTTGAGGAAACTTAATTCTGCTGCAGGACTGAAAAAACCCGGGGCAAGGCCAAGAATGAGGTGTGTTCATGGTGGGTCGGGATTCCGGGAGTCTGGGTGTGGCTGAGGCAGTAAGAGGAAGATGATTGAAGCCAGGAAAGAGTTTGGGAACTAGGTTAGGGCAGTGCATGTGGGCAGATTAGGTCAAATCAGGTCAGAGACCCTTGAATTTGGGGATTCGTACACTAGATGTACTACACTAAACCAGAGGACCTTCTTTCTGCAGTGAATCCTGCTTCAGGCGGGAAGCCTTTTACTCCTGTCCTACTGAAAATCAAGGACTAATTTCTGTGATGGGGCTCTCCTGGGGCCTGCAGGCTCAAAGAACATTTCAGTGTAAGCCTTAGAAAGTACTATCTGGCTGATCTTTCCTAGCCCCAGCTTGTCTGAGCTTAGCAAGTGACAGTGGAAGTCCAGGCTCACTGGGAGATTAGTCCTGCAGGTCACAAGCCTGGGGTGATCAGCACTAATAAGTGTGGATGACCAGCTCTGGTGTTCCAATTAGAAGAGAGCTCCATCTGCCTTAAATGGGCTCAAGTCTCTTGATCTCGACAATTACATCCCAGGTTAGATGTCAAACTTTGGTGTAATATAATATTGCTGGCAATATTTGAGGACAACTTTGCAGAGTCAGAATGTTCTGGAAGGTTGGAGACAGGCACTAAGTATTCCTGTTTTCAAACTGGTCTGTAGGAGCTAGTTTATAGATGTGTGAGCTGGTTTAAGATCCTGGGCAAGATTCTAAATTTTTTTTTTCAACGTTTATTTATTTTTGGGACAGAGAGAGACAGAGCATGAACGGGGGAGGGGCAGAGAGAGAGGGAGACACAGAATCGGAAACAGGCTCCAGGCTCTGAGCCATCAGCCCAGAGCCTGACGCGGGGCTTGAACTCACGGACCGCGAGATCGTGACCTGGCTGAAGTCAGACGCTTAACCGACTGCGCCACCCAGGCGAAGATCCTGGGCAAGATTCTAAAATAAGAGTATTCGAAAGATGGTTTGTGTAACCTTGGTAAAGCAAATAGTAATGGCTAGGAATCATCGTATGCTAAGCAAGGAGCAAGTATTGTTTAGCTAACCTCAAACCCTTCTTTGTAGTAGGCATGGTGTATCCTAATTTTTGCAAGGTGTTGGAAAAGCCTCGCAGGATAACCTTGGGCTCAAGGTGGAGGGCTTTGGGCTGGATCAGTTATTCATGGAATATACTCAAGAGTGCTTTTTAACGAAGCATTCTTAAGACACAGGTTTTAGAGCTACAAGGTTCTACTCTTGATCTTGCATTGTTAACATTTCCTTTAATCAATGACAGAGAAAAGAAATATGTAGGTGACATGAAGATGGGAGAGATAATGGATATGTCGGATGAAAAGATTCAGATCCAAAATGATTAGTTCAGGCTTGAAAAAACGAACTTAATTTATCAAAATGATGGTTAATAGGGTCATATGTTAGGTTTTATCCTTGCATTAAAAAAGTAAAACACCTGCTCAAGTACAGGATGGAGAGGCTGGGTGGACTAATATATCAGAAGATAGGAAATGTCAAGTTCGGAGTGTGTCAGCTTACTTGAGTCGAAGTGCAGGGCCCGTGGGGAGGCTGGAGAAAGTCCTTCTCCCTCGGCACTGCTTCTCTTACACCTGGAACCAGGTGACTTGTTCTGGGCACAGCACGTTGAGAGGACACAACAGAAGGCAGACGGTGCACTAGAGGGAAAAAACATGGTGTCCTCCAAATCTGCCAGTGACAGGTGGTGTGTACCTTGAGGATGTGCTGAATGTCTCTGAGCCTCAGTTTCCTTGTCAGTCAAATGGAACAATAGTTACCTTATTAAGTCTTGTGAGGATGATATAATTTGTGAACATCCCTTAGAACAGGCCCTTGTCTGGACTCGGTGCTCAGCAAATCTTGGATTTATTTCTGTCGTCCCTGCTAACAGAGTGAACACAATTCTAAGAAGAGTTGAAAGTCATGTCAAGTGAAGGTACGCAGTCTGGAGAAGAGTCGACTTGGAGGCCTGCGAGATGGACGCCAAGGCGTTGTTCGAGTGCTTTGCTTGGAGTATTTCATTTGCCTTTCTGGGTAGGCCTGTGAAGTAGACACTGTTTTGTTGTCGTTTTACAGACCAGGAAAGTGAGGATCAGGCAAGATGTGTTTAGACCAAGGCCCCGCGGCTAGTCATGGGCCAAGCTGGGGCAGGATCCACCCTCGTCTTTCGCCTCCCTGTCGAAATTACTGTGCCACATCTCTTGCATTCTAGAATACTGAAAATTGGCAGGGTGTTAAGTGAAAGGATTTTAGGGTAAATGGAGAGATCCATCTAGATTGGGCACCAAGAAAGTCTGAGTTGAAGAGCAGCCACATTCCCGTCCCGCACCTTTCCACCATGTTTTCCTCAGTTGGGTCTTTTGGGCATTTTGCTGGGTGATGGCCAGCAATCCCGGAGCGAAAGAATTGGGGAGTCCACGTTGCCTGTGGATGACTCAGGGCCGTGGTTGGGAGGGCAGAGACTTGGTGGGGTTTGTGAATGAATGAATTTCCAAGACAACCGGAAACGGCCTGTTTATCTGATCTCCCCCCCCCCCTCCCCCGGCCCTCACTCCTGCTGAGCTGACTGCCCAGTAGGGAGGCCTTGTGTGTGGGGGTGCACTTTGAGAGACCCCATCACCCTCCATACATTCACATCTGCGACAGAGAGCTACTTCTCTGGGTTGGAGCATAACAAATGATCCATGGGAATATCATGGTGACCTTTTCAAAGGGTTTTCCTGGGTCCCAGCCAGAGGCAGAGATGCAAATTGATGTGTCTTCTTAGTCTGCATCTTCATTTATTGAGTCATGTTCCTTCTGTAACAAAGAGTTGGTCTTGGGGGCTAATTGTAAATCATCTCCCTCCCAGGCGTCCTTGCTCAGGATTCCTCCAGAAAGGGCTGCCTAATTCCTGACTCTTCCTCCACTCTGATTCTGGGAGCCTCAGTTTTCTAGTCACCTTGACTCCAAACCCCAGGCTCTAAACTTGGCTCCCACTGTGATGTGTCCCTTGTGCCCTGTGTGTTTTTCCAACTCTTACCCTGCATTCTGCCCCCTCCATGACTTGACCCAAGTTATTAAGGCCACACAGATGAACTAGACTGAGGAACTGAAGGGCAGGGGCAAGGATCCCTGTGCCTAGAAAGTTCCTGGCCCTCTGAAGATGCTCAGTAGACCTGTTAAAAGAATGAGCGAGAACAAAGGAAGGGAGGAACACCAGCGAGCCCCATTTAGCCCTTCAGTGGTCTCTGCTTGTTTTGATGCAGGTGGTTAAATGACACTTCCTTCAAGCTATGGTCTCAAAAGTCAGAGGTTTGCGTTCAAATCTCAGCCTTTCCGCTGACTTGGGCACATTCGTTGAATTCTCTAAACCTCACTTTCTTCAACACGGCAAGATACAGGGTTGTTGGGAAGTTGAAATGAGATTATGGATGCAATATTCTTATTAGCCACAACAAGTGCTCAAGAAACCCTAGCTGGCTGTAGCTGCATCAGGAGGGCGGGACACAACCTTTTATTACTCCGGTTGACTTGGTGTTCATCTGGCTCTCAATAAATCTATCTTGAGTGCTTATTGGGTAAGGACCCCAGCATCTACAAAGAAAGCAAGAAAGGACTCAGCAGAGGAGTCTGACACGTTTATAATAAAACACAATATTGTTTTACTTGAACAGAATTGTGCTAGCTCAGAGGCTTAATAGCAGACATTATGGGAACAAAGAGAGAAATAGAGGGTCATGAGGTCAGTGCCATTGTTACATCAGTGTTCTCTGTTGTCTCCGGACAGGATGTTCCTAAACTGTGGGGCTTGTATTTGAGAGGTGACTCACTCCAGCGCGACACTGCTTTAGAGATCATGATAGATACTGCGGAGAGAGGAACACTCAGAACCAGGCTCTGCTGCAGGAAGTTAAAAATGCCAAGTGCCTTTGCTGTTCTGTCCCCCAAAGGGGGCGGCTGGGGGTGTCAGTATGGAATTATTAGAAGGATGAACTCCAGTCTCAGTCCCCTTAGCTCGGAGCAGCCTCTGCTTCTGCATACGTGCGGCCGCCACTGCTCTTAAGAAGCCTTTGTCTTGGGCTCACATGCATATTGTGGAGCAGAGATGTGTCACCCCTCCCTGAAAAGAAATAGCCACGCTAACAAGCAGGATTGGTGAGGAGGGCGGCGGGGTCGCAGCAGTGCTTTGTCATCTAGAGGGGCTATTTTGCTGGGGAGGTTTGGGTGGGTGTTCTGGGGGCAGCCGGGAGTACCCAGAATGGAGGTGAGTATAGGGATGGGGGTGATGAGACTGCGTGCAGGTGGAGGCGGCAGGGGAGAAGGAGTCCCTCCTCCAGGCCTTATTCCTGGCCCCGGCATCTGAAAGTTGAGGGGCTGAGCAGCAGACAGTGGAGGAGGGAGCCTGAGAGCCAGAGTGGGGGCAAGTCAGGCTGCAGTCAGCTTGCAGTAAACAGGCTGATTAATCAGGGATGGATTCAATTTCCCAACAAGAACTATTGCGGATTGTCATGGTGTCTCCAAAAGAATAATAACAACCCTTGAACTCGGAAAGTGCTTTATGCTTCTGAAAACGCTCTGGAGTTCATGAGCTTCTCTGATGCTCCTGGTGGTCCTGAGAGGTGGGGAAGGGAGGGTGGGCTTTGCTCTCCCCTGGGCAGAGATGCGGACAGGCCTCAGGACCTGTACACGGACACCAGGTAGACCCAAAAGAGCCGGACCTGATGCCTACCCTAAGTTCTATAACTTGTTCATGCGTTCATTCATTTATTCATTTATTCACCAACTCTTTGGGCGCAGTTTTTGTATCACACATTGGGCTTGGCTGAAAAAAAAATAAGGAGATCCAGAGACATGCCTGCAAATAATCCCAATAGCTTGTGTGATTCAGTAGAGCAGCTCTTCGGTGTTTCCCCTTCAGTTTCTTTTGGGAAGCACCAGGTTGGATGCTTTGCTGTAAAGCCCAAAGGTTTCACTTTAAAAAAAAATTTTTTCAATCCCTGCTTGGTGGCAGAGCGGGGGAGGGTGGAGGAAGATAGGACAGACCCCATGTTGAGCAGGCTTGTGAATGGAACCTCATTGCCACGGAGTTGGTCTTCGTTAAGCATCTCCTGGAAACCAAACAACTGAGGCGGTGCTATTCCCCAGCAGTGTCTTCGGATACCTGTGTGTCCCAAAAGAGATCATAAGCTTCTTAAGGGTCCTGGTGTGCTCCTTACCTTCCCAACCCGCCCTCACGCCCTCACTACAATAGTAGGCACTCAGCATATAATAACTGGATTGAGTTAGTGGAGATACTACTATTTCTAAGTTGTTCCTCTCTCTGCATGCCCACGTGCCTGCGTGCATGTGTGTTGTGAGCATGTCAGGTTGCTTTAATCTGAAGTGTGACAAAAATGGTCTACTTCTGTGGTTTGTTTTTAGGGATGCAAGAAAAATCTCTTGCCTAGAAATAAGTCCCAGTTCCTAGTCTAGGGTACACTAGTAATTTTTATCATGAGATGTACTTCTTTATTATAAGGATGAATATTTATAGTCCTGTACACTTTAGTATGAATGAGTCACTGGTCGTTTCTTTCATCTGTAGGAGAAATTAGAGTAGTGGGAGGTGGCCTGGAGCTTCTGTAGATGAAGAGGAGACCAACAAGGGCAAAGGGCAGAGGAGGTAGCCAGAGCCTAGGCACCAAACACAAACTGCTGCTCTTATCATCTAGCTGAGAGCTCACATTGGCCCTGTCTTCCCACGGAGGTGGAAAGAGCTTCGGGAGCAGAGTTTGCATTTGTCCCTAAGAAGCATTTACTAAGCAGTCAGATCACAGACGCTGCTGTGCCTGTGCACAGGACCTCAGGAAAGGTGGATTGCAGCATAATGGATCACATAGGCATGATGGCCTTAGCAACTGTCAGTGAGAATGAATCATGAGGGGTCCACATGTGGGCAGAGAGGCTTACCTCTGATATCCTCCTTCATAGCCTGTGCTGGTGATGGTCAGGACCGCGTAACAGGAGAGATTTTTCTGCAGGCTTTTGAGGGAGCTGGGTTTGACCCCACCTCGGGCACATCGGACCTTTGTGACCTTGACTGAATGATTTAACCCCTCTGGTCGCCAGAGATAAAAACAACACTGACCTTGTGTTGGGTGTATTGAATGACATGACATGTGTGCAGGACTGGTTACTAACTTAGTTTCAATAGAGCTGGCAAGTTAGGTTTCTTTTCCTTCCAAGAAAAAACTCTTTTCTATAGTTAATAAAAGAATGTACACTTTAAGGTGTTCAGCTTAGAAATTCTTTCCCTGGAAGGGGTGGAGTACACATTCAAGAGTTGGTGAAGAACATCAAGAAAGAGAAGGGCTCCGGGAGGGGGCTTCCCCCCTACCGGTCCCCTTTCAAGTGGTTCTCCTGCCTGGTGAATGTCTGCGGGCAGGGGGCCGGGCTGCCCCTCCTCCAGAGCTCTGCTGCTGCATTGTTCTTGGCACTTACGCCAGCCGTTCAGGGCTCTCAAAAAATTGGCTTAGGAAATAGTTTGAAAGTTATTACTTGGGATTCAGGAAACTCCAGGTGGCTTTTGAGCTCTGCCCCCAAATGCAGCCGGAGATGCATCCTCAGCTGTGCACTTTGAGGACTTTCATTATTTCTCGTGTTTGTTTCTGGCTGGAGCCAGAGCTGGGGTATTCATGAGCTCTAGCCGCCTGGCTTTTTTTTTTTCTTTTTTTTTTTTTTTTAACCAATCCCTTTGTTTCTCTGGGAGAGAAAGAAGCTTGCTCCTCAATCCCCTCTGCCCAGTGGTAGGGTTCAAGGAAACTGGCCCTTGTAATTGTAAATTACCTATGAAAAAGACAAAGCCCTTGGCTCCCTTCCTGGCTAAAGCTTCAAGATCAGCGGTGATAGGAGAAATTAATGAAAGCTGCTGCTGAGCCACTGGCCTGTTGGAGGCTTCCGAGATGAAAAGGCAGCCGTGGAAGCCGGCTTTGGGGATGAGCCCTACGATAAGGATTTCTGTTTGGGATACGGTTATTACACATGCCGTGGGCTCCAGCCAGGCCTCAGGTTTCTTGGAACTAGTTCTGTTTTGCTCACTAATCATCAGTTTCCTTTTCTTTCAAAATGTAACCTTTCCCCCCTCTCCTCTGACCACCACCTCCCCCAGGAAAACATGCAGCCCTCGAAACACAGTATAGTAGTGACTCAAGGTGCATCTCTCTTTCTTCTTCTGTTTCTTCCTTTTGAGAGCAGAATGACAAGGGTTGGTGGGATCCACTTTCCCTTTCAAAATCTCAGCTCATGCCCTCGGGGCCTGTGTTAAACAGCTGTCATACTTGGGCTGCCCAGGAACCCACTTAGGAAACAAACCAGCCAGCCTTCTGAATTGTCCTTCTGTGACCCGACTAAATTTGTCTTCCTAATTTTTGAATGCTTGAGTTCCTGGGCCTCAGGCCGATGGGTGTCATTGCTGAACACGGTCCATCTTTTGTGCTCAGCCAGACCCTTTTGTGAGTTGAGTGGATGGAGTGCAGAAGCCTGGTGGCTGGGGTCTGACTTCAAATACGGAAGGCTAAAAAGGAATAAAGGGTGGGAGCTTGTTAAAAACAAAGCGATCTCTTGTTCCTGTGCGAGGGATGCTTTCTTCTTAACATTCCATTATCTTCCCAAGAGAAATAAACACTTGAGTGGAAAGGACACTCTGGGGGATCACGTGTCCACCTGATCAGGGTATGTTATGGTGCAGGTACATGCGTGTTCTGTTGCATGAAAGGGCTATGTTTTATTTATTTAAAAAAAATTTTTTTTAAGTTTTTTTGTTTTGAGAGAGTGCGAGTATGAGTGGGGGAGGGGCAGAGAGGGAGACAGACAGAATTCCAAGCAGGCTCTGACCCTGATGAGAGGCTCAGACTCATGAACCTTGAGATCATGACCTGAGCCGAAATCAAAAGTTAGTTGCTCAACCAACTTGAGCCACCCAGGGGCCCCGAAAGCGCTGTGTTTTAGAGAGCACAGTGACACTTCGTTATTCTGTCAAGGTTTAGAAATAGGTTTTAAATTGACATTGATGAATTTCACATTCATGGTTTTGGATATTGTTGGCATCCCCAGAGAGCTACGTGTAGTGTGAACCCTGATAGTTTTTTGTTTGTTTGTTTGTTTTTTTTGTAATGCTAGTGCCAGGCAGCCACTTAAAGAGGCATTCACTTCAAAGACGGCCCTCCGGAATAAATACATTGCAGGTCACAGGCCACAGGCCACCTCCTCTCCCTGAGGCTCCTCTGTTTTAGAGATCCTGGATGATTTCCATAACTGATCATTTGGGCCCCTTGCTTTTTCTTCCCACTCTTCATGTTTTAAATTCACCAATAAGGGGTGAGCCCCCACCTCTAACCCCAATACAATCCCCCTGTCCTGCCCCCTGCTCCCCTCCCCAGCGTGCTCCCTCTGTCTCTATTTGCGATCTCGCTCTGTGGCCCCAGGTGTGTTGTGTAATTTCCAGGTCTTGTAAGAAATTTTTATTTTTTTTAAAGTGTTCTGATGGTTGATACTGAAGGGCGTCTTGCAGCCTTAACCAGTAGGATCAGTCCCACCACAGCATTCCTGATTGATAGACTGATGCCAGGCACAACACGCTGTGGCACAGTAGTCAGTTTCAATGCCTTTGATAATTTTGCAGTTTATTTGATTAGTTATTACGTTCTCTGTTTGGAGAATGAGTCCTTCTGAAGTCTGTTTCTCTTGCACCCTTTGCAAGTGAAACTTTTCTTTTCAAAATGTTTCCATGTCTGAGTCCTCTGACTTTTTCAGTTGGAAACTTGATTCAATTATTTGTCATCTTTCTTGCTTGGTGTTCAGACTTTTAACATGGTGACTTTTTCTTTGTTCACAACTCACCCACTCGTCATGACATTTTACAGTGATCCAACCCAGGCAATCGTCCGAAACAGGTTCTCAATTCATCTCGAAGCAGCAATTCACAGATGTAGCTTCTCATAAACACCTGGTAATATCAGAAGAACCTGGGAATATTTGAACTGGTAGTCCTCCCCCCCCCCTCCCCCCCCCCCGCTTGCTCTTTATTTCTGGACAGAAGTAACTGATCTTCTTGAGGGGACTGTGGCCAAATGGTAATTTGTGCTTTCTCGTGACAGATTTTGATGGGTTTCGTTGCTATCTTTTGGGATCCCAAAGCAGAAGAATGTGAGGCAGACACATTTGTGAGTGCACATTGATGGGAACTATCAGAGGCATTAAAAACTAAAATGGCTTTTAGGTCACAGTCCAGGAAAATGCTCACTTTGTGTACATTTTGGGTTAGGTGGAGAATAGTGTACAGCTGAGAACCAGCAGCAACTTCATGGTTTCCCCTGAGACTCACAGCCCAGCACCCATGGTCTGAAGATTCAGAGGGAGTTCCCTGACAGTATGCAGGTGTTCTGCAAACACCCACAGCCTATTCAGCCGACTCTCCTGCTTCTGCCTTTCAACAGTGGCAGCTGGAGGTGAAGCAAGGGGAACCCAAGACACATGCTGCAGACACATGCTGGGTGTCTGGGGCTTCTCTGGTGGAAGTGGGCTCGGCTGGGCATTTGCACATCTGACCCTCCAAAAGTTATTAGAAAGTAGGAGGAAGCTATTGGCCATGAATAGGTCCAGACTTATATTCATAGAAAAGTTGAGCATCCAGGAACAGATGTTCAGTACAGACATAATCTCTGCTCCCAACCACCGCAGGGTCTTGTTGACCTGGATCCTCTCTAACTGAGAGATGTCAGAACACTTGGGACAAGTGAAAAGAACCTCGTGGTTCTCTCCCCGAACGCCTGAGACAGGTGAAGCGGAGGCTGTGTTTGCAGCACAGCCAGCAGCGGTCTTCACAATAGTTCAGGCAATGGGTGGAGTTCTCGTTGAGTTTTGCTGCCATGGTCCCATGGGAATTCACTGTCCCAGGGTGAATTCTCAGGCCTGTGCCTATTATTGGCTCCACTCTGAAGAGGCTGACGAAATTGCCCAGTGCCAGGTTTTCCTGAATTTGCTTCTTCTAGGACTCTGGGCAGATGAAAAGCCTTTTTATCAGTGTCCATAACCAAAAAGAGAAGGCACCTTAGAGGTACACGGTGTCTGAACTTCATAGAGGAGGGCTCTCAGAGTTGTTGCAGAAACAGAGGGAGGTCAGTGCTTTCTGGAGTCACAGCCATAGATGCTCTTCACAGCCATTGTTGTCTCTCCTCTGACATCAATGCTGAAGGCTCCTAGTGCATCTGGAGGGATCTGGACTCACTGCTTTCCTTTTATTGGAACAGGTGAGATCACCTTCCTCCCACATCCTGCCACACCCATTATCTCTCCTTTGATTGTATTTCCATTAAAAGCCAATCCGAATAAAACATGGGCTTCACCCATCTGTGTAGGACTCCAGGATTCCTGGATGGTAATTTGAAGGTTTTGTGTTTATTCAGCTATCAAGCAGTGTTCCACTTGGTACCTCCTTTGTGTAGGAAGTATGTAAGGAGATGCAGTGTGTTAAATGGTGAGGAGGAAAAACTTGGACCGCACAATGGTAGTTAGTATTACTTTTGACAAGTTAGTATTACTTTTGAAAGTATTTCTTTTAATTTGTGTATAGAATTTCTTTCTTAGCATAGTAAAAAAATATTAAAAGGTACATATTTAAAATTTTGCAACATAGGCGAACAAAGACATACTGGGCAGCATTTTCATTATGTAAAACTGAAACAGTCAACATTAATTATAGCGAATTCCTTAAAAAAATATCTGCCTGTACCAAATAGTCCTAGAAATCTGTGGGACCTTTTTTTCCTCACTTTTATATCATTGAATCAGATACTTATTTCCTAAGTTTGTGTCCCTTGATAAAATGAAGGCTTCGTAAGAGCAGAAGATTCCCTAGATCAGACAGTGGTCAAAACACATTGAATACTGACCATCTGCTTTGTCTCATCTTCTTTTTGCTTTGATGCCACCTGCTCCAGGAAGTGTTAGCTGATCTCCCAGATTCAGAGTCCCCTTGTTTATGTTCTCACAACCTGGGCCTGTTTTTTTTTTTATTCTTTAATGTTTATTTATTTTTAAAAAAAAATTTTTTTTTTCAACGTTTATTTACTTTTGGGACAGGGAGAGACAGAGCATGAACGGGGGAGGGGCAGAGAGAGAGGGAGACACAGAATCGGAAACAGGCTCCAGGCTCTGAGCCATCAGCCCAGAGCCTGACGCGGGGCTCGAACTCACAGACGGCGAGATCGTGACCTGGCTGAAGTCGGACGCTTAACCGACTGCGCCACCCAGGCGCCCCAATGTTTATTTATTTTTGAGAGAGAAGGAGACAGAACACAAGCAGAAGAAGGGCAGAGAAAGAGGGGGACACAGAATGCCAAAGCAGGCTCCTGGATCCGAGCTCTCAGGAGCCTGACATGGGGGCTTGAACTCAAGGACCGTGAGATCATGACCTGAGATGAAGTTAGATGCTTAACTGACTGAGCCACCCAGGTGCCCCTGTTTTGTTTGTTTTGTTTGTTTGTTTGTTTTGTTTTTTTACAACAATGCTCCTCTTGTTACCTGCTTAGTGACTGTCTTCCAGATAACTTTCATAACGGTGCGGACCCCCGTTTCCTTATCCCGAATGGATGCCTGCATCAGGGTCACACAGGTGCATTGCTCCCTGAAGATCAGTGGATTAATGTGCATCACACACAATGTTTATAAAGGAAGGATACCTCCTGTTTTCTTATTTCATGGTTTCTGTGTGTCTCAAGGCAAGGAAGTGGTTTGTATGGAGAAATGATGGTGTGAAAGAGGTGAGGTTCTGTGATTCTGAGGGCTTAATTTTCTTCCTGGATCTTGTCAACTGCTTGGCCTCATTAAGTCAGAACAAGATTTACCTTTCCATCCACACAATAATATTAGCTTCTCATCTTGACAGTCTTGGTTTCATAAAGTCAGTTAAATCCTTTTCTTTTTTTCTTTTTTTAATTATTAGAAGGCAATGCCAATATTCCCACCCAGCCATCATAGTGGTGCACTTGCCTTCCGGAGTCCTAGAGGGCATATTTACTTTGTTATGTATCCAGACCTTTGGCTTTTATTTGTTTTTTAACTGAGCATCCATCATATGCTAATAACTTGTTGGGGATGCAAAAATCTTCTTTGTTCAAATGGTCTTCTCACCCAAGGGTCTCATGGTCCAGGTTTAGGCTTAATGGAAGCTCCAGGGAGGTTAATGTTAATGCTGGAATGGTGTAGTAGAAGGCAGGGTGGGAGAGGTTCTGTGACAGGCATTTACCCTGTGTTAGAGGCCCTTGACCAGATGAATCATCATGGGGATGAGGGGTGTTAAGACCTGGGTATCCTATAACCGTGTCCAGGAAATTTTCTCTGTAAATCGGTGTTACTGAGAGTGGGCTCTCGGGACAGCCTGTGGATTGAGTTCTTTCTCCTGGGGAAGGGATGAGTTTGTTTTGGGCCATCTGCGTGTTCTCCTAAGCCTCTCTGTGTGCGTGAGTACGATTCTTTGAGATAGAGGGCTGGGGCCAGAAGACACAGGACATCTGCCTGGTCTGAACAGGAAAATGAAAAGCATCCTTCATTCAGGCATCCGTTTAAAGGCTAGGGCTCCAAGGAAAGGATTTCAGAATGAGCTTCCCTAAACCTTCATTCATTAGTAACAATGCTGCTGCTTCTAATCGTGCTAATAATAATAGCGGTAAGCTCTGATAATGATGCTTCCCATTTTACCCAGTTCATCAGCTCATTTGACCCTCGTGGTGCTGTGAGATGGGTATTATCATCTCCATGTTGCAAGTGGAGAAACCCATTTTTGAAAGGTTGCTGAGTGTATGCATGGGGTCTGCCTGTCACCTCAGAGCTCTCCCTGATCCTGTCATCGCTCTGCCCTTCATATGCAATCTTCCTCGACAGTCTTTTAAAAAAATCCAAAACAAAAAATTGAAAATGAATAGACTGTCAGAGTTATCTTTGCCTTCCCTCTCCTCCTCCAACCTTGGGCCCCTGGACATACTGGACCTGATTGGGTGGTATTTATACAGTGCTGCCTGTTGGATGAGAGTCCTAGCTTGTAGTAGTAATTTTTCTATTGCAATAATGATAATGATGATTAATTACACTAGTGCTGTATTTTATTAAAACACAAAGCATGTGCCGAAAATAGTGAAGCGTTTGCTTTTTCTTACATACTCCTCTCAGCAGTCCCGTGAGGAACATATGATTACCTCCACTGTTCCAGATGAAGGAGTTGAAGGTTAGAGAAATGGTATAACTTGGCTACAACAGTGTGGCTAGGAAGGGGCAAAGCCGGGATCTGAACCAGGTCTGCCTGATTCTGAAGCTCACGCTTGTGCTTCCAAGCCTTATTTTCTCCCTCATGAATGTTTTCTAATGCTGGGTTTGCAGAATCTGGACCCCGCCTGCAGCCCCAGAATGCATCAGGAGTACTGCCAAGTGAAGGGCAAGCAGAATATTCTCCCTGCACTTTCTCTCTTGCCTTTTGCCTCTCTGCAGGCTGCCGGTTTGGTGTCGCGTGCCTGGGACCCATTTTAAGGCTGTGCTGCCCAAGACGTGAGTGGTGTATTAAAACTGGAGACTCATTGTTCACTTCACGGGCGTTAATCAATGGCAAATTAGAATGGAATTGATATATGCATATGACATGCACATTAATTCCAAATGTGTTTATCGTAATTAATGCTATTACAATGAATACCAAAGGAATCAGGGAATGATTAGCTACACTTAGTATTTGTTACGGTTTGTTTAAAAAAGTTAAACATAGAATTAGTTGAGGTTTGAGGAGTGATGTTTCATTTTCACGGCGAACATGGCTGTAAGCCTTGGGTTTTTGCGTGATGGGAGGTTTCAGGTGGGCTCCCCATGCGAGATTTTACAGAAAATTGAGGTAATGAGGCTATCATCCTCAATTAATGGTGTGGTTTTCCTTTTGAATCATTTGTATCTCACAGCTGTTCCCTATTGTCATACCTATATTAAAAAGCCTACCAACTCAGAAAGATGTAAATGGAAGAGATACAAAAGTAGCCTATAAAACATCGAAAAGGATCAGTTTATGCTTTTATTTTGAGAGAGAGAGCATGAGTGGGGGAAGGGCAGGGAGAGAATCCCAAGCAGGCTCCATGGTAGCCTGATGCAGAGACTCAACACAGGGCTTGATATGGTGGCTTATGGCAGGGGCTGAATCTCACACACCAAGAGATCCCGACCGGGGTCAAGATCAAGGGTCAGATGCTTAACCAATGGGGCCACTCAGGCGCCCTTTGGATCGGTGTATACTTTTAAAAGACATATGCTGTGTTAGCTGGGTGGGCTCTTCATATTCATGGACATCTGTGATGTTTTTGCCACCTTCGTTTGTGTGACCCCATTTAATCCTCAGAATGACACTGAGGCAGAGGTTAAAATGAGAAAACTACGGCTAGGAGGAGTTGACCAGCTCCCAGTGACATGACTGCTGCGTGGAGAAACGGGGATTCGATGCTAGGTATCAAAGTGTGAGTTCAAATCCATGCTTGCTCCACTAAGAGTGGTGTACTTCCTCCCAAGTGACAGGCCCCCCCCCTCTGCACCCCTCTTCTGGTGGAAGACCTTCCAGATGGGTAGAGCTGGTCATAAAGAAGACAGGATGAAAGAGAATGGTTTACTTGGGACAAACCCAACTCTGTCAATGGATCAGCTGCTCAACGTGTTGTACTGTCACTTGTTTTCAAAGGATAGGCTTTTGAAGACGAAGTATGTCATATGGAGAAATCTGTTTAACAAACATTTGTTGAGCACCTACATACGCTGGGAATTCTTACCAGCCCTAGTGAGACAGATGAACAGCACAGTCACACGTATGCAAATAGCTTATATTATAGGGGAGTAAGTAGACACACAGATGATTCCAAAGGGACATGATAAGTCTATGATAGATACCTGAGGTTTCTGGAGAATCAGTGAGGAGTGCTAACCTAATCTATAGACTGTAGGGAGGCAAGAAACACTTCCCATATGTGGTATGTAGGTTGAGCCTTGAAGATTATCAAATGCCTACTTGGTATAAGATACTGGGCTCCACTCTCTGAATCCTATGGATGGGGATTCTTGGGCTATAAGAGGGCCACTTCTGGGACCGTCCTCAGTGCCTAGCACAGTGCTGATAGTAGGAGGCCTCAGTGTCTGTTGAAGGAATGAATAGGTTCATGTAGAGTTTGCAAATTGCCTTTGCCAAGACACTTTCCTCTCTTCATCTTTTCACTTCTGCCCTGAATATGCCAGCATCTGGAGGGACACAGCTTACTGTACATTGTTAAGAGTAGTGGGTTTGAAGGCTGGATCTGCTGCCTGCAAGCCACGAGACTTTAGGAAGGTACCTCACTTCTCAGTCCCTGAGTGTCCTCATCTTTATTTATTTATTTTTTAATGTTTATTTAGAGAGACAAGGAGCTCATGCCCATGCATGTGCAAGTGCAGGAGGGGCAGAGCAAGAGGGAAAGAGAATCCCAGGCAGGCTCTGCACTGTCAGCTCCGAGCCCACCGCGGGGCTCGATCTCATGAACCGTGAGATCATGACCTGAGCTGAAATCAAGAGTTGGTCACTTATCTGACTGAGCCACCCCGGTGCCCCTCCTCATCTTTAAATGGGACTGATAATATCCCCAAATCACATGGTTATGACTCATAATAACTTCAAATCCCATGGTTGTATGACTGATAATAACTCCAAATCCCATGGTTATATGACTGATAATAACTCCAAATCACATGGTTGTGTGCTGATGTGTGAAAAAGCGCTTAGAGCAGTAGCTAGTGCATAGTGAGTACTCAGTCATTATTGGCTCTTCAGTTTTCTATGACACATTGATTAATCTTCTCAGACAAATCTCTCTTTTGGCAAATTCCAGCTTTTCTCTGCTGTCATGTGGTCTGATTCTACAGTCTATAATCTCATAGAGTTTGATGATACTTTTGATGACATGATTCCATGATTTCTTTCCTAAATAACTTTACTGAGTCCCATTGAGTCTGATTTGACAAACAGTAAATGAAGAGACCTTGTTTTGGTTGTTTGTATCAGCCAAAGCTTGTGCAATCATGTGCATGGCCGGGCTGTTGAAACCACTGGTCTCTCTATTTTAATTTGCGTATTAGTTCAGTTTTTTTGTTTGTTTATTTGTTTGCATTTGAAGGCAACAGAAACCAGCTGGAATTCCCTTAAGCAAGAAAAGGAAATTTATTGAGAAGATACTGTAGTACTACAGGCATTTCCGGGAACAACCAGGCCTCAAAAAAGGGTGGGGACCAGGGAAATTCCACAGCCTCAGGGACAGGAGTTTGTAGGCCTTTCTTACAGATCTCCACCAATCCTGTAACTAGATTCTTAACAGATCCCTGGGAGAAGGTATCCAGTTTTCCCAGATGTGGCTGGGTGTCCACCGTGAAACCAATGTGCTATGGCCAAGGGGGGCCAGAGTCGTGAAGCAAAAACAAGAGTGTGTGGAGGCCTGGGTCAGGCAGTTCCCAGGGAAAGGTATACAGTGTATTTACTGCAGTTAATTTGTGTGTAGCCTGGAGAATTGTGAATTTACTTCTTGCTTTCAGCTCTGAGGAGATCACTGCTCAGTCAGGCATGGTTACTGAGCACTTACCATGTGCCTCACTCTGCTGGGAAGGGTGTTTATGTGAATATGTGCACATGTGTGCATGCGTGTGCGCGTGGTGGCCAAAAAGAAGCATGCCTTGGGGACTTCGTCCTTAAGGAGGTTATAGCACAAGGCCAGCACCAGGTTGAGATGGTTTTATTAGTTTGGACATGAATGTGACCTCTTTATCAGTTGTTTCCTTGTTCCTTTTTCTCCTAAGCTATTTATATCTACCTTGTATTTCATGCTTCTTACAAATTGGGGCATTTTTGGCCCAAGTATTCAGTATTGAGGGTGGATCTCAAATGAGAGCATAAAAAGTACTGTACAGTTGAGGTGCCTGGGTGGCCCAGTCAGTTGAACGTCCAACTCTAGATTTTGGCTCAGGTCATGGTCTCGTGGTTTGTGAGATGGAGCCCTACGTCAGGCTCTGCGCTGGCAGCTTGGAGCCTGCTTGGGATTCTCTCTCTCCCTTGCTCTCTGCCCCTCCCCTACTTTCTTATGTCCTCTCTCCCTCTCTCTCAAATAAATAAACTTAAAAAAATAGTGTAGAGTTTAGTGAGTGCTTACTGTATGTCAATAACTGTACAATTTCATTATTTCCCTTTTCTCTAGAATTCTCTCAGCCCCCTAAGCAGCAGGCACTAGGATTATGCATATTTCACAAATGAGGAGATGGGACCTTAGAAAGAGGAGGTAGCCGTCTCAAGATTATGCGCCTCAAGTGTGAGCTGAATGAAAGCATTTGAACAAGTTTCAACTTTGCAAAACACAAAGCCAGGACTCCTCACTACTATACTCTCCTAGCTTTTACCTTTTATAAGATGTAGTAAATTTTTTGGCTTACTTTTCATGTTTCATATTTTCCATTTTTTCCCTTACATTTCCACATGGAAAGATTTCCTTTTTTTTTTTTTTTAAACCATAATCTCATTGGTATTTCATAAGCCTGCACTGTGTAATCATAGGTCCCTTGCAAAATAATGGAATTGAATATTGTTCTTTGAAAATCAACACATAGTGGGGCGCCTGGATGGCTAAGTTTGTTAAGCGTCCAACTCTAGCTCAGGTCATGATTTCACGGTTTGTGAGTTCAAGTCCCACGTCAGGCTCTGTGCTGACAGCTCAGAGCCTGGAGCCTGCTTCGCATAATGTCTCTCTCTCTCTCTCTGCCCCTCCCCCAATTGTTCTCTGTCTCTCTCTCAAAAATAAATAAGATGTAAAAAAATTTTTTTAAAAATAAACACATAAAAAAGTTATTAAATTTATTTTGTCCAAATCAGCATCAGACATGATTTTTTAAGCAGTCTGGAAATATGTTCAAAGGCAAGGTGTGCTAATACAAACTAGTAGGTGGCATTGACCTAAAAGAATAGTTTGGAAGGGAAAAATTTAGAATATTTATTTTTCAAAAAAAAAAATCCCAAGGACAAGAATGAGGTTTTTGGAAATATTTGGGACAAGGATATTGGGGAACGTCCTCTAGAATGATGGATGAGAGGAAGGAAGTAGGGCTCTTCAGTTCCCACTTCAGTTTGGTCTTCTATGTCAAGGAAAATGTTCTCTGGACTCACCAGTGTAGAATGAACATGTGTAAATGAACATGAATACATGAGAAGAGCCACAAGGTGTGTGAAGAGACTTACAGAATATCATATTGATATTCGAGTCTTCTATCACACAGGAGATTTATGCCATGGCTCTGGAAGGCATTACGTAGGAGATCACTGTTAAAGACTCTAAGGAATCTCAAGAATGAGATAGACAGATGTCAGATGATGGGTGTCGCAACCCTGGAGCAGTGGGCTTAATGAGGAGGTGGTGATGATCACTGGGGATGTTGTGAGAATTTGATGCAAGCAATTCATGCTAGCACAAATCTTGCCTTGTTTGTAAGGGTCACTATTAGGTGAGAAAAAGAAAATAACACAAGCAAAAGAATCTCAACAACATATCTGAACAACCTCCTTGTGAAATCTTTGTGATCATCAATAGGGACGTGTATTTGTAGGTAAGGGAAACTGGATGGATTAATAACGGGTCACAAATCATTCTCAAAGGATACTGACCCATGCTTGAAAGTGACTCTGGAGATAGTCTAGTAGCCTGCTGGCTGATGCTGCCCTTGGCTCCGCCCTCCTGTCTACCTAAGAGATGCCGGCATCGTTTCCCTCGGTTTGGGGACGATATCCCCCAGTTCATCCAGTGTGCAAATAATACAAAGACAGGAGGGACAGTGAATACTAAGACAGAAACAGGATATAAAATGATATTTATAGACCAGAGATCTGGGCCAAGTCTAACAGAACAAAATGTAGCAGGGATAAATGTAAAGTTCTATAAATCCCAAAATTAAACTGCCCAAAATCGGATGAGCGCCCTCCTGTTCCAGAGAATTAGTATCATGAGTGAAATATTATTAAATGGTTGAGGAAACAGCAAGCTCAAGGATCCCTATGAGTCAACTCTGATATAATAAGCCACAAAACTCGCAAACCCGTAACCTATGTTGATAGATGTATAGTATAGAATGAGAACGGGGATGATTTCTTTATACTTTGCACTTCTTAGTTTGGAATATTGTGGTTGTAGTATTTTAGTTGGGAATAATTTTCTTCTGTTCTGGTATATGCTCAGTAGGATGTGGACACATTGGAAGACATGTAGGAGAAAGAGAACCTGATGGCCAGAAGATTTCAAGTCCTGTCATATAGGGGATGTTTGAAGAAATGGGGGCCTTACTAAAATGAAAAGAGAAAGAGAAGGCAGAGAAGAGACATGATAGCAGCCTTTAGATACAGGAAGGGGCGTCAGGTACAAGAGATATTATGACTGCTTAATATAGTATCACATTGGTGCTAATCTGTGGCAGTCACAGGGGGACAGATTGGGATTCAAAATAAGGAATGAATTCCTAACAGCAATGCCTGGTGTTGAGATGAGTCTTCTTAATAAGAGGTATGGAAGTTTCTATTATGGGAAGTTAATCCTAGGCTAGAAGACCAAGTAGGGTGAATCTTAACAGACATTCCTGTAGATTGCTGGTATATTCTTCAGTAGGGGAACTAAGCTTTTGAGTGACATGAGCTCTCACCATTCTGCAAGAGGTAAGCAAGCCCACAGTCAGGGAGACTAGTTAGAGGCTATTGCTATTTTCTAGGTGAAATGAAGATTGACAACTGTTTGGATGTAAAGGTTAAGTAGGTGCAGAAGACTCTAGGATTATCCATCATTCCAAAGCCCTTGTAAAGCACAGTGAGTGAATCTGATGTGGCTGTGGCTTGCTGTGTGATCTGGGCCAAATCATTAAATGGTGGTGGTCTTTAGCTTCCTCATCTCTGGAGGCTAGAATCAGGATCCCTTTCATTACTGGCATTGTGGAGAAAAAAAAAACCAAGCTGTTAAGAATCACATTTTTGGGGGCGCCTGGGTGGCGCAGTCGGTTAAGCGTCTGACTTCAGCCAGGTCACGATCTCGCGGTCCGTGAGTTCGAGCCCCGCGTCAGGCTCTGGGCTGATGGCTCAGAGCCTGGAGCCTGTTTCTGATTCTGTGTCTCCCTCTCTCTCTGCCCCTCCCCCGTTCATGCTCTGTCTCTCTCTGTCCCCCCCCCCAAAAAATAAATAAATGTTGAAAAAAAATTAAAAAAAAAGAATCACATTTTTGAAAAGTACATTTATGGCTGTGTGGCTGCCCACTTATTTAATATATGAGGAGGGACGTGGAGGTGGCTCCTACCCAGATATATTTTCTCATATTTTCCAGTAATGACTTCTATAGTGGCTGGAATTTCACCATTCAGGTTTTATTCAATTGAATTAAGACCTCATTCTCTCTCTTAAAAGCTGAATAGATGCTAAACGATGCACACGTTAAACCATAGTTAATGGTTTAATTCTAGCAGGAATTAGGTTTTTGGTTGTTTTTCTCTAAAAGCTCCAGTGAAACACAGGCTCTTAAGGAAAGACCATTGTGGAGGGTGGGGCAATATTTGGATTGCAGAGTTGAGTATAATTCCGCAGTTGACAAACGCAGTGGGGTGGGGAGTCACCATTGGGGGTAGAACAAGTATACGGGCTTCAAGGGCATTCTTCAGTCATTTCAGCTGTGCTCTGGGCTTACCAGCTCTCTGGTTGGGTCCCAGGGTCATTTAGCAACTTCTCTTCCATTTTCTTGAGAGCGAGATCTCGAGGATGTTAGGCGTGCTCCATTGTGATTGTTGTTCTGTCTGCTCAGTGATTGAAATATAACCATCTTCCCCAGCACTTGACTTTGTGAGATGGAATTAATTACTTTCATCTGAATTATTTCCTGAGTGGTCTGCGACAGTGTATGATAATGAAGTTACTGTTGGGTTTCAGATAGTTAATGTGGACTTAAAAGAGAAAGTTTAAATGTTTTCCATGTATCTTGAATGTCTATAGGCAGCTGTTTGTTTCTGTCTATTTAACAACCTTGGAAAGAGTTTGCTGGTGGAATTCAGTGAGAGTTTTAAGAAAAAAAAAAAAAACCTTCATGGAAACAGGGACTTTGGCTTGAAAAATAATTTATTAAACTCTTTCTAGCAATTAACCACTCAAGTAGGAGTATGTCTACTCTATTGACTGACCTTCTTTTAATTAAATGCTGTACCTGGCTAGGTATCTTTTAAGAATCTGGCATTGACTTTACACAACCATAGGGAATCTATCCAAATAAGATTTGCTTAGGTGTCCCCCCACAGAAAAAGGTTTAGGGCACCTTCTAATATTTTAAATTAAGAGTGAGGAATCCATTTGATGGATGGAACTGGGGCCGCCTTCACTATTTGAGAAAGGTTAAATGATATTTACCCGCAAATTTTCTTGCCAAGAAATATAAAAGGAAAAGCGGTCTACATTCATGTAGAGTGATGGGCCAGGTCATGTCAGGAGGAGAACATATGTGCTCAAGTCCTGCATAGGCTTCCATTAAGTCTGGCTTCTGAAGGATGCAGTGACTATAAAGTGTGTGTAAAAACAAGAACAGGAAGAATGCAAGTATTTGCTGATGGCAACACTTTAATCCAAAGCTCATTTCCTGATACTGATTACCTTTGGTAATAGAAGGATAAGAAGGATCCTAATGTGTGACTTTGTTGATAGTTTTTCCCTCTGTTCCCAGTAAATGTGGTTTTAAAAAATATACTTTTACTATTCTAGGGTAGACTTTTCAGAGGACTTCCTCATCAGTGATCTTATTTTCTGGCATGACATTGTCCTTGGGCTTTATGTTTGCACCATGCTATGGATAAGACAGCATTATCATGATATTCTCCAGAGGTCAGTAACCTAAAAGTCCAAAGCTGACCGGGAACTAGGGAATTCTGTGCCATCATTATGGTGACCATGTTTTCAGAAACCCCAAGAATGTTTTTTTCCTAATTATTTATGTATGTGGAATGACTGAATCATATTTGCATCCTGAAATAGAGCCTTAATTTGATAGACCTAATATGATTTAGAGACATTTGGACTGGGCCAGGCAGTCTGAGAGGTAGGAGTTCAAAGCCTCTATTTGTGGACAGTTTCTGTTTAGTAAAATTCTACCACGCGCTAGACCCTGCACTATTAATTTTATGTTACAAGCTTAAATTCCTACAACTCTCTGAAGAAGCTATTCTTACTCTTACCCAGAGGTGAGGTAACTTGCCCCAGTTTGCAGTATATAATACAGCTGGGATTTCCACCTAGGCCTGTCTCACTTAAGAGCACATCAGGGGCATCTGGGTGGCTCGATCTGGTGAGCTTCCAACTTTGGCTAAGGTCATGATCTCATGGTCTGTGAGTTTGAGTCCCACATCGGCCTCTGTGCTGACAGCTCAGAGCCTGGAGCCTGCTTTGGATTCTGTATCTCCCTCTCTCTCTGACCCTTCCCTGTTCATGCTCTCTCTCTGTCTCAAAAATAAATAAACATTAAAAAAATTAAAAAAGAGCACATGCACTTCACATGACACGGTGTTTCCATGTAGTTTATCAGTCTGTCATAAGGGCTGGCTACATCAAGATCATCTGGGGCCCTTGTTAAAAATCAGACTGTCAGACTCCTCCAAAGACCTACTAAGTCATAATCTCTCTAGCTGTTGTTGGCCAGCTCTGTAGCCCATGGGTCATGGGCTCTTCTGCGTTAATGCTTGTCTTAGACTATAACCTTGTAGAGGGCAGGATTTTTGCTATGCACTTACACCTACCAGCAGATCGTAGAGACAAAGTCCAAAACACTGGGAGAAAACCCTTTATCCCCTAGCATTTCTGGTTTTAGGTGCTGTAATCAGAGAAGTCAAGAGAGTTATTGAAATATAAGCTTCCTTGGGCTTGGTGGTTGAGAACAATCTTTGGGCTCATGGCTTTGCTTGCTGTGCTATGACATGGAAATTTACCCAGAAAATGATTCCTGTCCAGCCTGCTTATAGCTTGGGATATTCATAGAGGAATGAAAACTGATTGCAGAAGTCAGTCCCTGCTGGGGCCCTACCAGGCAGGGCCTGACCTCCATGCCCATGTATCAGCATCTTGTTTATTAGCATCAATAAAGAGTTATTCCACTCATTAGTGGATGGCAGTTTGAACCACAGAATTATACCCCATTCCTGCCAGCTCGTTTACTCATTTTCTCCTTTTCCCCAAGCACTAAAAAAGTCCAGATGGAGTCAGGGCGGGTTGGAGGGGGATGCCAGAGAAAAAATTAAATTAGAGAAGGTGCTATTGAAATAACCTGGCTAATCTTAGCAGAGATCTGTGGCTAATGCATTCCAGGTGAACTCATTTTGTTTGAAAATAGTGTCATGTGTCTCTGTGTTAGTGTGTAATGGGGAGGAGAAGAGACAGAGGATAGATTTGTCTGGAATTGTTGAACAACAACTGAAACCTGACTAATGAAAAGGCACATTCATTCATTCACTCATTCATGCATTCTTTCTGCAAGGAGAAATATTGACCACCTGCTGTGCACTTGAGACTTGTCCATGTGTGAATTTTTTATATAAGAGAACTTGGGATGGGCAACTAGGTGGCTTAGTTGGTTGAGTGTTGGATTCTGACTTTGGGTCAGGTCATGATCCCAGGGTTATGGGATTGAGCCCTGGGTAGGGCTCCATGCTGAGCATGTAGCCTGCTCCAGATTCTCTCTCCCTCTGTGTCTGCCCTGCTTGTGCGAGCACACACTCACTCTCTCTCTCTTTCTAAAAAAAAGTTAAAAATTTTTAAAAATTAGATCAATAATAAAAGTGCATGAAAGTTAAGTAAGGGCATAAGAATTGGATGAGAAGTATCATAACAAACCAAGTAAATGTTGCAGAAAGTGAGTGGTAAAGTAGTTAAGGAGAGCCTGGATGAAAGGAATAATCCTAAATGATTTAGAATTGAACTTGAAATTTGAGTTCCAAAAATGAGTTAGATTTACATGGAAATGAGGGCATTTTGGCTGAGGAGAGTGTGTGCTGAGGTGTGCTGGGGGCTTTGGCAAATAGTCAACCCAGCCATATTGTGTTCATGGGGAACATGTTGGTGAGTCAAAGAAAGAGAAATGGAATATCCTTTAATGATCTAGAATGATTCTACTTTGCCTTCCTCTGTCATCATACTTGTCACATGGAGTCATAATGTTCTGTGATCTTGTCTGTCTGTCCCATTAGATTGAAACTCCTCTTGATCAAGGACTATCTATCTCTTTTGACTTTCAAGTGCCATCACTGACACAAAACTGACAAATAATATGCACCCAGTTAAGGGTGTAGGGACTAAATTATGATGTATCTGGATAAGGGTGAAGGGCCAATCCCTTCTCCCTTCCTTATTGCCTGCTACATGCAGGGCACCAGCCAGAGGGGTTTACTCTTGTATAAAATTATTAGGTTATTATATGGCTTGTCATCAATGTGGTTGGGGGAAGTTGAGGTTATTCTGAGCCCTACAGTACTATTATTGGAGTAAGGTCATTAATAAACCACAGAGGAAAGTGTCCAATGATGGACAGCTATTTATTAAGGATCTACTTATGTCTGGTTCCATGTTAACTACTATGGGGTATATGGAAGATTAACATATAGGATAATATAGGGACTCTGTCTTTGGAAACATGTAGCATGTTAGACAGATGAAACTCCAGTACATGAAACAGAAATTAACAAAAGAATGTCTGGATAAGCCAAGCAACCTGCCTAGGCCTTGGTTTATTTTTGTCTATGAAGTTGGACTGGATGATCTCAAGTACCCTTTGAGCTTGAAATTGATCAAGGGCTCAAAGAGTGCAGCAGGGGTAAATAAGTGTACAGGCAGGTGTTGCTTATTCAGCACCTTCTTCATAAACAGCCTTTCTTGGCAGGGTAAGGGTGGGGTCAGGTGGAACTTGGAAGGTACCAGGTGAAGTTTGAGTGGGAGAGGAGAAATCATCCAGAGATGGAGAAAGCCCGAGTGAAGTATTGGACGCTGGAGCGAGCATGCAGAGTGGAGACTGCCTGTGGTATCAGTGGACCTCACAGGGCATGGACCCTCTGAGACTGGCGAGGGTGACGCTTTGAATATGAATCTCTTAGGAGGTTAAATACCTCCCTTCACAAACTGCCGGCAGTGCACTGGCTGAGATCCTGGGTGTTCACGCTCTGTGCTGGTTGGTGCCTGGGGAAATCTTCCCGACTTTCAGATTAGTGATTTCTGGGACTGAATGCTAAGGATTTGACCTCTTAACAGTTCCACGTGCTTTTAGGAACCCTCCTGAGATACTCACTTGGCTTCTCCTGAAGCTGGAACATCTGTATCCATGTTCAAGATCAACCATTATTTTCAGACCCACTCCAGCGCTGAATAACTGCTGTTGTCCAAGTTAAGGTTTTTTTTTTTTTTTTTTTTTTTTTGTTTTGTTTTTTGGTGGGTTTTTTTTTTTTTTTTTTTTTTTTTTTGGCCCCATTAGAGCTCACAAAAGTCTGTGCCTGCTTTGTCCAGGTGGGTCTGCCAGAGGCCCCCTGACCCAAATGGTCTGTCCCCACATCATGTGGCAGCACAGCCCAATTACAAGTGACCAGGGCAGCAGTGCACTTAATTTTATGCAGTTAATGCCTAACCCTTGGTTTCCTTGGCAAAGCAAAGGCATTGGCCTTTTGGCCTCTCCTGGTCTGGTCAGCAATTACCCAGTTATTAAAAGTAGATAATTGCCATTAGCGCTTGTCCTCAGTTCATCCCAAGTCTCAGTGCGGGCTGATTTTCATCTCATTTGCAAAGCTCTCAGATGCAGGGCAGGGGATGCTGGTCCTTCAGACAGTGGGCAGGTGCAGCAGCAGAGCTTGCCCCCAGGGGCCCCTTTGCTCGGGCTGTGTTTTGCTCTTAGCGATGGTGCCCCGAGTTTTATGCTCGCCTTCATGCTTCAGCTCCGGGTCCCCCACGTGTGTGTCTGTGTTCCTGTTTGTTTGGCGGACTGTGGTTTTATTGTCAGGGGAATAGGCTTTCCTCTTGCTTTTTCTCGGCTGGATATTGCTTTGTGGGAGCGGTTTGAAATTCAGTTTGGGGGGGCGTGAACTTTCTCTCCTCATCTCTTTCTCTTCCCCTTTCTTTCTTGTGAGTTCTCATTTCTGAAGAGATTTCTCTTCTTAAACCCTGACATTAAAGGGAGGCGTTTTCATTTTCTCCAGGAGAAGTCTCACTGCACAGGTGTGTGCTTCATTCTTCTACACGCATCTGTTTTTCCCCCGCTGCCTCGATGTTGATCGCGCTTGTCTGAAGTACAAAGGGAAAGTCAAGATTACAGGTTGTCCTTCTCTTGATTGTATTCTTGGCTGTAGCCTCTCAGCCCTTTGCGGGAGGAACTTCATCAGGCGGATGTGGAAACAGGAGAATTCTCAGCCCCAGAAATAGATGCTTCTCAGAGCAGATGGCTTGGGGACCCTCCTGCCCAAGATCGGATTTAGACGGGCCCCAGCAACCCATAGGTTCCGGGTGGGGAGAAAACGTCTGAGATCTGTGTTGGAGGCAAAGAAAATTCTGACGGAGCCTGTGTGCAAATGTATTCAGAAATCTAATTAGGCCCTGGGTGTGTTTGCACTACTCTGTTGCAGTGGCTACAATATTATTCGATTTTAACTACTTCCAGAGGGCAATGATCTTTAACCCAGATTCATCCCTACTCTTTTTTTTTTTTCCTTTTTCCTTTTCTTTTTAGGGTTGTTAAATAGAATGAGGGTTACTGCATTTTATTCTTGTGGCTGTGGAGATTAAGGAAGCATTTGATGCTGTTTGTCATGGGGCCACCAGCTATAAACTGTGTCCCAGCTAGGAACCAGTGGTGTAGATCACAATGACAAGATGGGTCCGGAGGTAACATAATCCAGCCTCTCATTCTGCAGGCGAGAAACTTAATCTCCATATTCCCATCTGTCCAGTCTCTCTTCAAGACCTGGGCTCCAGGATGTCTTGTTTTCCAAATGCCCTGTGCCTCATCACTTAAAAATGACAGCTAGGACCTTGTGAGACTTGAGAGCTGATAAGGTGATCCAGCTGGTTCTCTGGTCTCGTGGCCCTCCACGAATGCAAGGAGAGATCCCATCCCTTCCGTGTTCTTCTTCCGGCTGTGTCTCAGATCCAGGGGGCCTGTCCTTTTTGAATTTCCCATTTAGTGGCTTGACAAAGTCAGTCTGCCTCCATGGGCTTCCCAGTTTGACCTCTGACATGCCTTCGTCCTGCTGAGGCAGCCCCTGTTAGGGAACTGATTTGATTTGATTTGATTTGATTTGATTCTTTTATTTGAGAGAGAGAGAGAGAGAGAGCAAGTGAGCAGGGGACAGGGGCAGAGAGAGGGAGAGAAAGAATCCCAAGCAGGCTCCACACTCAACATGGAGCCCAGTGTAGGGCTTGATCCCACAACTGTAGGATCACGACCTGAGCCAAAATCAAGAGTCAGATGCTCAACTGACTGAGCCACCCAGGCACCCCAGGAAAATGATTTTAAATCTGAGGCTCTGTTGTGGGCTGAGTTGTGTCCCCCTAAAATTCATATGTTGAAGTTGTAATGCCCAGGACTTCAGAATGTGGCCTTATTTGGAAATACATACAGTCATTGTGGATATGATTATTTGAGTTGATATTGGAGTCAGGTGGGCACCTAAAGCAATATGACCAGGATCCCTATTAGAGGGATATTCAGATATAGACACACACAGAGAGGACACTGTCTAAAGATACAGGCGGAGATCAGGGTGATGCATCTTTCAGCCAGGAAACACCAAAGATTGCCAGCAGACCACAGACACCACGGGAGAGAGATCTAGAACAGCTTCTCTCTCATGGCCCTTAGAAGGAACCAACATGTCCACACCTTGATCTTAGATTCCAACCCCCAGAACTCTGACACAAAAACTTTCTGTTGTTAAAGCTGTCCAGTTTGTGGTACTTGGTCACAGTAGCCTTAGAAACTAACAGACTTCAAGTGAAGTGAGAGTGTCTTCCCTTGTGGAAGGGGAAGTCATCACCTGGGGAGGACGGGGGCAGTGGAGGAACTTCTGTCTTCTTACTGCCATCCCAGCAGTGTGGGGATTCTTGGACAATAAATTAGGCTGAGATTTTGTGTAGGGGTTATTTTCGTGTATAATCTTTTGTCTGTTATATGTGGCCTTTTATCTGGAATACTAGTGGACTTCCCTTGCCCATGTGCTACATGCACTGTGTGAGATCCAGCCCAGAACTCCCCTTCTTGAGATCTTTTTCTACTCCCAGGCTTGGGTGTGTGTTTTCTGCCCTCCTTCCCCACAACTTATGTCATGTTCTAACCATTGTGCTGCTTTGCCGGCTCAGCAGGTGCTCCGCAGAGGTCCTGGTGTAGTCCTGAGGGTGCTGGGATGGTGGTCGACTCAGTGTTCAGGTTGCTCATCAGCAGCGGGGGGAGCAGATGATAAGTATGTGAATGGATCAGAATAATGTCACCATGGAGGGTTACATAAAGAGAGTAAACCAAAGTAATAGAGTAGAAAGGCCGCTGGATACAGTGAAGTCAGGGAGGCTTCTCAGAGGGGGGTATAGGTGAGCCGAGACCTGAAATTGCAGAAGGAGCCAGCTACACGAAGATCTGCGGGGAGAGTTCTGGGCTGCGGGGAGTGCGAAGTGCGAAGCCCCAGAGGGGGCGGTGGTCCTGGCACACGCTTGCTGGAGTGGCTGGAGAATGGTGGCTGAGTGGAGAGCGGGGATGGGGTTGAAGAGATGAATGGGAGTGGGGTGGTGTGAGCTTTGCCCCCCCGCCAGACCGAGCTGATTGTGTAAAGGATTTCACAGCCTTCGTCACCAGAGCACCTAGCACACTGTCAGTGCAAATATACATATATTTATGAAGACCCATAATTAGTACATACGTTAGTATGCACACATGCTAATTAAAAATCACTAAATGCTAGACGTCACTAGACATTTATCAAGGATTGCTTCTTGGGCAAACTCTGCTGTCCAGGATGCATCAAGAGACAATAAATAAGTAAACACGGTTCGGAGATGCGAAGGCAAAATGTCGAGAGTTTTAATGTGCTCAAGGTCACAGAGTTTACTTAGCAGACACTGCCTTTGGCCCTTGTTCAGAGTCTATTAATTCTCTTTCTACATACTGTTCTCATGATGTTGGTCCTTAAGTTTCCCAAGTCCTAGCAAATTTAGAGCAACAAATTATAATTGGGAAGCAAGCGGGGGGAGAATGGACACTAGGGGCAAACGGCATGATGTAGGCATGGCGTGATGGTGGGCAGACTGGCAACAAGAAGGTGGACAGGTGTGAAGAAAAAAAGAAGAACCAGGAATGCAGAATGCTCACCGGGGTAAGACTATTAATTCAGGGAAGGCAGCCTTACGCATCACAATAAGCTGAGACATCCTGTATATTCTAGCATGGTAAAAATACAGGCTGTTCACAATGAGAGTTCTGAAGTGCCACAAAAAAGGTTACATTTTCCTCCATGTATTTTGTCTAACAAAATAGGGAAGTGAGTACCATTCTAGAGTAATTTCCATTTGAAATGGCTAAAATTCAAAAACAAATCAGGTGCTTAAGGGTAAGCTTCATTTATCTGGAAAATGTATGTCTGTGCAATTCTACCTCTTTGAATGATGCCAAATAAATGAAAATGTGATTGTTTAGCCTTTTGATCTTCAAAAACCTTAGTACAAGTGGTAGATGATTTCCTGTGACCTCCCAATCAGAGCAAGGAATTATCATTTCTGTTTTTTTCCTCCCGAAGAGCCAGGTAGAAAATGACGAGCAAGCAATGACATTATTACAGTGGCACTTTCATGGATGTTCAGGGAACTAAAAAGTCAGCAGAGGCGCTGCATGAAATATTCATAGGTATTATTCTTTTTCTCGCCTCCTCCCTCCCCAGATGCAGGAGTGAAAAGCATCCAGGGCAAAAGTTCTGAGTACCGGAAGCATGTAGAAGTGACTCCCGCAGGCCTATCTTTGACCTTTCGGGGAAGGGAGGGAGAGACAAAGCTCTTCCTCTCCGATGCCAACTTTCTTTTTTCTCATTTCTGCCATCTTGGTTTTCCAATACACAGAGATGCGTCTGCTTCTTACAGAGGCTCTAGGGCCCTGAATGGATATTGACAGTTCCATCTCCTCTTGGGAATGAGGTTAGGATTTTACCCCTAGAGGTTTCTGGGAGGAGGTGTGTGGGATCAAATAGATCGGTATTGTCGGTGGGAGGAGATGGAAGCTAACAGCCTGGTCCACGGTGGTTCTTGGGCACTGCCTGCAAGCTGTTGACTGGTAGGAAGTCAGGAGGCCCCCCGGAAGCACTGGTGGGGTTGGACGATTACTCTGTGGCCTGCCTTTGTCTTAATGGTCCTTACAGAAATTTTGGCCAGTATATGATCCCATATTGCACGTGTGCACTCTTCTATGGAAGCCCATTGTATGAAATTCTAAACTTCTGAAGTCAGATTTTCAGAGAATCACTTTTATGTGACAAGAACCCTCACTCTGCCCTGAGACACCTTGACCTGTCCCACCTCCAAACACATAACGCTTATTGTTCTCCCAGGCAGATGACCTTCTTTCCATACAGATCTTAGCCATCCTTTATCGTCCATCTCAGCCTCACCACCTCCATGAAATTCTCCATGTCCACTGCAGCCCAGTGAGATTTCTTCTCATCTTTCTAGTATTTGTTGCCTGACTGTTCATTTGGTCCCTATCACACATACCTTCTAGTCAGTGGTGTGCTGGTAGATGTTTAATAAAGCTTCTCTTGGGAGCGCGAGGAGATCCCTGATCCATAGCACTTGCCAATTTCTGTAGTGAAAATATACCCCTGCGGTGGCCAGTTTCAGACTAATGACATGATGTGACTCAATTCACACCTGGGAAGAGGTGTGTACCATTGGCTTTCTCCCGCTGGCACCAGCTGCTTCCGGCACCCAGTGCCCTGGGACTCCTCTTGCATATCTATCTTACCTCCTGAGCTCACTGGTGCTTAACTCTGACTTCATGTTAGAAACGCAGGGGAACCTACAACAAATTCCAGTGCCCGGGCTCCACCCCCAGAGATTGATTTCCCTGGTGGTTGGAAGGAACCAGGCATCAGTAGTTGTAAGAGCTTCCCAGATGACTCAAATATACAGCTGAGGTGGGAACCACTATCCTCGATGCAGGGGGAATACTTTATGTCAGTTCTTCTCAAAGTGTGATCCCTGGACACATCATCCTGGGACTTGTTAGAAATGCTAATTTTTGGTCCATTCCCCAGACCTACTGGCTGAGAGACTTGGGGAATGAGGGTTAGATTCACAATCTGTGGTTTCATAAACCTCCAGGTGATTCTGGTGCACGCTAAATATGAAAACTACTGAAAACTACTGTCTTATGTCTTCTGAATCCTTATTAGAACCTAAGACAGTTACAGGCACACAGCTGTGCCCAATCAGCACTTGTTGATTAAAACCTATCAAGGGGTACATTTTCATGAAGCAAGCTTTTTCCCCCCCGTCTCTTTGTGAAAGGATTTAGTATAGGGTACCTTAAAATAGAGAATTTCTTCTTGCACAGTGAATCATGTGGTTCACAAATAGTCAAGAATCTAAAATTTAATGTTCATTCAGCTGTGCAGAAACAAACCTATTACATAAAACAAAGTACAATGACATTCATTCATTTGTTCATTTACCAAATATGTATTGATGGTGGGAACCTCATGGAAAGTACAATGAAATGCATTCATTCATTCATTTACTCACCCATTCATCCAATATGTATATGGCTGGGGGCCTCATGCTAGGCATGAACAATTTGTTATCAGTCCATATCCACCTGTGATGACCGGTCAGCATTAGAGCTTCACATGCATGGGCTGTTGTGCTTGATCTGTTCTTTACAAGCTGGGTGATGTGGTGGCAGACATTGAACTTCTTTAGACCTTTAATTTTTTCAGAGTGATTAGTATTTACGTAGAACTTTCTGCTTTAACTGACATAGGATACCTTTCAAAAAAAAACTTAGCATCGTAAATAATGTTGAAAATAGAGGCACACTCTCTTTTTAGTTAGAACAAAAATCAGGACACTTTTTACTCTTTTAATTTCTCAATAGTCAGTTGAATAGTGTTTCTCAATTTTTAATGTGCATGCGAATCACCTGGGGATCCTGTTAAAATGCAGATTCCTAGAGGGCTGGAATTCCAGTGCTCCTGCTTCATAGACAGTACACTGAGTAGCAAGGCTCTGAGGTTCTGGCTGATGCAACAATAGGAAAAAGAAATGAGGGGGATGATAATTGCAAAGGAAATTATTTGCAGAGGTGATTGCCTACTTAAAAACTTGACAAACCACTAAAACTAATAAGAGTTTTATGCTTTACACATTACAAGGTGCTTGCCTGCCTGGTGAGGTAGTTGTGAGAGTCAAGTGATGGTAATTTGTAAATCATAAAGTGTTCTAGAAGTTTAAGCTAAGAAGGTAATGAATCATTAGTTTCTGAAAGCATAGTTAATTGTACCGCATTGCCTAGTCCATTGATTTTTTTTTTTCGGAATTCTTAACTAAGATTCACCCAGGAAGTTCTAAGAATATATATTATCACTTGTTTCCTGTGTCCTAATCATTTCCTGAAGTAGATTACCTATCCTTTGAAGACTAGGGGCTTCTTAATCTCCTTTTGACAGCATGGTGAAAAGAAGGGGTGGCAAATAGATTTTATCTAGTAGTCAACTCTGGTTGATTGGCAGGGCTTTCTGGAGTCTGAAGGCTAGGATTGCCTCCAGGCCTGAAGGCATAAGTGCGATGATCGATTATTGATGTCTGCCTTTGACAGAGGACAGGAAAAGTGATGAGTTGGTCGTTAGAACCAGATTGACTTAGGTTTGAATCTCCTCCAAGAATCAGACCATGCCAGAAACTCCTCTTGTTAAACTCTATGACCTCTTTCTAGGTCCATGTCAGCAACCACGCTTTACCTTTCTTCTGACCCGATGGAACCTTATTTTTTTCTTTCTACTACTACTGCACACACACACACACACACACACACACACACACACACACCCTCTGTCCCCTGCTGTTTCTCTGTCCACAGATCATAGAACAGAAAAGAAGGACGTCTTTCCAGCTCTACTCTTCCTTACAAACCCCATTCCCTTTTGGGCTCAATTCCTGTTCCATCTGTGGAAACCAGATACCAACATGAAGACTTTAAGAAGTTTATGGACCTTTACAAAGCTTTATAGTCATGGAGCTAGTCACTAGTACCTAACCAGGTGAGAGGAATTTCTGGACCTCTGTCTTCTTATCTGTATAATGGAGATAATGATTTTGACATCCCAGATTTGCTGAGAGATTAAGTGATATATAATGTATATGAAAATACCCACACCAGTGGCTCGTGTACAGCAGTTAGTTGGTCAGTCAGTGTTGGTTCCCTCTTCCAGTTGGTCCTCTGCACATGGTGTGCAGTGTTTCAACAATGTCGAGATAGGGTAGGAATTGTGACCTGACTTGGCACAGAATCTAGACGACCTATGCTGTTGGATGGGGAGAAAGAAGGACAGTTATTTTATTTATAACTAAAATTTCCAAGGCTCTTGCTCTGTTTCAGGTATAATGTGAATTATGTATTAACTCATTTAATTTTCATAATAATATTGTGAATCTATCTATTTCACAGATGAGGAAACCAAGCCCCTGAGAAATTAAATACGTTGTTCAAGGCCACCCAGCCAGTCAGTGTCAGGGCTGGGGTTCCCACAGGGAGTCTGGCTCAGAGTTTGTGCTTTCAACCACTGCACATGGTACTTCGTCTAGGCCTGGGGTGGGGGACATCCTGGCATCCACAGCTACCAACTTGCCTTTTGGAGCCGGACATGATAGAGATTTGCTTTGTTTTCTGTAGAATTCCCTATCTTCTAGATTTTCTGGAAGGAGCTCTTTGACTCTGGTATTCTCCTGCTTCAGGAGAAATGGCTCAGGAAAAAGTCAGAATGGGATAGAGGGCAGTGAGACAAAGCCTGGAGCAGACCTACTGAAGCTATACAGTCAGGCTAGAGAGAACCAGGGGGTGAGGCCATTGTCTGATGGCTATGGTATCCATGAGAGTAGCTGAGAAGGTGGGTCACAGAGAACTATGGAGTGGAGGCTGTCACTAGATCTGGTTGATATTTGCCTCCTTGTCCCAGTGCGGGAGTCCCACCCTGACTCCCATGTGTTGAGTGAGAGGAGCACTGGGGGAAGTGAGTCAAGTGGCATCCTTGCATACCCTTCTCCTAGAACATTGCATTCACAGGGCTTGTTTACTTGTCTGTGTCCTGTGTGAGCTCTGTGGGAACAGGAGGGGCTGTGTCTTCTTGTCACTCTTGTGTCTTAAGCACAGGCACAATGCTGGCCACACTGTTGGTAGATGAACCATGGATGGATGGATGACTTTTTAAAAGAAGGGCCCTTCATATTGTGGATGGTTGGAGGAGGCTGGCTTCCAACATGGTGTGGCAAGTTGGGCCTTCACCTTGGCTGTCTCTTGCTGCTAGTGTAGGGACCATGACAAAGATAAGATTTGGGGAAGTCATAAGTAGAAGGAGGAACAGATGTTTCCCCCTGGGCTCAAGGAGATAATGGGGCCATAATACATAAAGAGCATAACTCTCCATTATAACTTGGATGTACCCTCCCCAGTTGTGCATATTGGCCTTCTGTGACGTGTTCTTCCATCATTTTCTCCACCATGACCTCTGAGAGGTTTGATTTAACATAAATATTACCTGTATTCCACTGTGATGGGAAAGACTCATTATTTCCCAGATAATACAGGTCAGGTTCCTAGTTTTTTTTTGGGCTTAGCAGAGGGATACAAAAAGTGGTCATTCTTTGGGTTCACATTCCTCCAGGTTTTTAAAATTTTTTTAAAAAGTTTGGTTATTTTTGAGAGACAGCAACAGAGCATGAGCAGGAGAGGAGCAGAGAGAGAGAGGGAGACAGAGAATCTGAAGCAGGCTCCAAGCTCTGAGCTGTCTGCACAGAGCCCAACACAGGGCTTGAACTCACAAACTGAGATCATGACCTAGTTGAAGTCAGATGCTTAACCAACTGAGCCACCAGGTGCCCCTCCTCCAGGTTTTTTGGTGGGTAGCTTCATGTCCCCAGGTCCTCCTTACCCCCCATTAAATGTGGTTCTGATTCTAAATGTCTTACTTTCCCATCTCAAGTGTAAGCCCTCCAAAAGCCGGTTCTGTGACTTGTTCTGATATAGCGTGTGATTTCCATAGAGAAAATGATCAGTCAATACTTGTTGAGTTAGTGGTAAGTGTTGGAACACATAATCTATGCTGGAACCGCTGAGAAAATGATTTTCTCAAGAAAGTGGCAAGGTCTGCTTTCTGAACACTGAATAAATGAAAAGCTCTAAGTAGGCCTGGAATCTCTGGCCTACATGCTTGATGAAGTTTCACCTGAAGTTACAGGTGCAGCCCTAGCTCCCAGGCCTGTGGAATTAATGCTTTTTGTCATGCTGCTCCAGAGGACTTGAATGTGGAAAGCCCTTAGGTTCTACTCTAAAAGTTAAATGTCACCCCTTTCTTTAGAATTGTGACCCTCCCTCTTTCCTTTGATTCTTCATGATTTACAAGTCTGTTAGAGCTTGGTTGTAATATAAAAGATGGCCAGTAGGTGCCGAATTGTTTTACGACAGGTGAAGTGGCATCAAAGCTCATGGCTTTCCAAGACTGGACAGTTTCAGGGAAGGAGGACCCAGGGGTTTAACTGGATAAAGCAGAATTAGCCCTTGAACCGAATATTTTCTGCAAAGAAATCGCTAAATATGTGATCGGGGTTGTTTAAAACTGTTAGAGCAGAGCTTCTCAAGGTGTGCCTGACTGGTTATGATGACGGTTTACTGAGCTCCACAGTAGATGCACAGAATCAGAGTCTGCAGGGAAGACGTCCATCTGCTGTTTTGTGAGCTGTCAGGTGATTCTTAGGTGCATGGAAGTTTGAGAATCATTTGATGTAGGCGCTCTACCTTCTTCGGGCAGAGATAAGCAGGCACCTTGATTGGAGTTCAGTAAGGAGTAGGTGGAGACCAGGCATCTTTTTGAGAAATCTGAGATTTGTTATAGTAGAAAAAAAAAAATCCAGGGCCCTACTTTTTCTATCTGTAAATTGTATTCTGTGATGCAAGGAATATTTAAAGAGAGGTTGTGCTTGAGATGCGGCCAGGGAAAGTGGGTGGAGGAGAGGGAACTCTTGATACATAGGAAAGAAAAAAAAACCCATCACTTTGCTAATCTGATGTTTTATTTTCCTTGACAGTGTGGTATCCATGGCCACCACGCAGAACACCTATAATAAGCCACCAAGGCGCTTGAAGGCAGTGGTGAAGTGTACTTCTCCGTGGTGCTTATTAGCCATTCAGGGCTTGTTGGGCTTCTCCCGATGGAGAATATGCTCTTCAGAGCTCCACAAGTCACCCCTTGCTCCCTCCGGCCCAATTTTCTATGCAAGAAGCATCTGTTTCTCTGCCTAATTGGAGGCCTTCCTCCTCTCGAGTGACACTGTAGTGACCTGACGTTGGAGGTGCACTGTTGAGTTCACAGAGCACACGGACAGGCGTGTAAAGGCCTGGACATGGAAGGAGGTACAGGGTCAAGGGTAGCTCGCAGAGCCCTACTCCCTGTGCTGATGGAATCCAAATGGCTGGAGAGGGTAGCTGCACCCTTGAGTGCCCTCTCTGCACAGTAGTGACATCAGGCTTCACTCTGTTCCTTCCCTGCTGCTGTGTCTCTTCTCCTGGCCCCCTCTGTCTTCCAAACCCTCTGCCTCTCCTGTTTCTATGATCTATAGAAGAGAGGGTCAGAGAACCACCAATTTATTTATACCTAAGGAAGCGGATCTGTATGTGAGGGAATCACAGACAGTGGGCTCCTCACAACTCCCCAGGGAGAACGCAGAGAGGGAGAACTAGTGCACCCCCCAGGGGGCTTCTAGGTTGCTGGGTGTTGGGCTTCTGTTAGCTTATGGCCAGAGGCAAAGCCAGGGTGAAGCCAGTTCACAGAGGTTGGGTCTGGAGGCTTCCCCAGGCACTGTGCCCACAGGGGTGCTGCTGGCTGTTTGCATTTCTGGAAACAGTTTTATTTTTTATTTATTTATTTTTTTTTAATTTATTTATTTTTTTTTCAACGTTTATTTATTTTTGGGACAGAGAGAGACAGAGCATGAACGGGGGAGGGGCAGAGAGAGAGGGAGACACAGAATCGGAAACAGGGTCCAGGCTCTGAGCCATCAGCCCAGAGCCCGACGCGGGGCTCGAACTCACGGACCGCGAGATCGTGACCTGGCTGAAGTCGGACGCTTAACCGACTGCGCCACCCAGGCGCCCCTGGAAACAGTTTTAGACCGTAAGTATCTGGTGAGGTATTTGGCATGCCCAGTGGACATTTCCACCCCTTGGAGGGAAGCCAGCTTCCGTCCTAGCTCAGGGGAATGTGCCCAGGTAGGTGAGATGCCTGTTGGGAACGGGGGCCCCCATGCAAGATTCAGCATCGGATGGAGGAGGCTGTGAGGTGTTACCAGGGTCTCATTCTGGTAGTTAGAGGTGGAGGGGGGTCTTCAAGATGACTTCTTAGAGCTAATGGATGCCCACTAGGAGTTGGCACCAGGCCCCTGGGCGATCTAAGATGGCTGGGCAGAGCTGGAGGGGTATTTTGCTGCCAAGGTCTGAGGCAGGTCTGTCAGGGGTGAGCACTGACTTGGAGTCTGATGTCTACCTCTGTATGCTTGTGTGACCTTGAGTAGGGCCTGCCCTTCTGTGTGTCTTAGCTCCTTAGCTATAAAATGAAGGATTTGGCTTGGGGAGCCCTACGTCCTGACTTGATCTTATAAGTTATAACCTTTGGTCAAATGACTCTTCTTCTGGGGCCCATTTAGGGTAATGATGATGGTGATATAATTTCACCAGTGGATAATAGCTGTTACAACAGTGCTGCCCAGTAGTGAAACAGTCTGCCTCACAAGGTAATGAACTCTTTGTCACTAGCAGTATTCAAGCAGCAGTCAAAGAATACGCTCAAGTGTTTCCAAGATAACATCATCAGAATCATCTGATTATAAAAAAAAAAAAAAAATTAGATTCCTGGACCCCCACCCCCAGAAACTCCCAATTTGGCAAGCTTGGGATGGGACATGGGAATTTGCCTGAAAAGTGAGTCTGGGACATGGTGCTGCTATAGAGAGGCCAAATTAATTTGGGAAACCCTGTACACTGTAGCTTTTGTTGGAAGTTCATAAGGTGCAGGAGCCAGATAAAGCGTCCTCATTGTATATGAGAGGAGCAGGGATTCCCTACTATGAAGGTACAGTGCTGTTCCATGGGACTCTGTGAGGATGCTACTTTTGTGGGGCTTACGGTATTTCATGGGAAGTTCTATGACAGTGCTGTCCAACAGAAATACAACATGAGATCCATATGAAATTTAAAATTGTCTCGTGACCATATTTTAAAAACTACAAAAGAAAAACCCATGAAATTATTTTTCATGATTTATTTATTTAACCGAATATATTCAAAATATTGTCATTTCAGTACCTAAAATGATGAATGTGGTAGTTCGCATTCTTCTTTTTCTACTAAGCCTTTGAGATCTGGTACAGATTTTATACTCGCAGCCCATTTGACTTGCGATTGGCCATGATCCAAGTGCTTAGTAACCACAGGTGGCTGGTGGGTACTGTACTGGACAGTGCTGATCTGTGAGATCTTTGCTACTCACCGTGTGGTCCAAACATCAGCAGCATCAGCGCCACCTGGGAGCTTGATAGAAATGCAGACTCTTTGGCCCCACACCTGATCTACTGAATTGGAATTTGCATTTAGCACTATCTCAGGATTCTGTGCACCTTCAAGTTTGAGAAGGTGTGTTAGATGACCTCTCTTCCAATTCCAAGGTTTTCCGTTCTTCAGATTCCATGGGGATGTGTTTAGCTAATAAGTATAGCTCACATGAGAAATTGGGAGCTCCCATGTGTAAATGTTTGGGTTCCTGGGATCCCTGGATGGAGAATGGACACATCACATAATACTGAACTGTTGCAGTCTCAATCTTGGTGTCGTAGGAGTGTCTTACAGAGAGACTTAACCACAGAGAAGACTTCCCTAAAGAAGCGATGTTTAGGATGAGAAATGAAGGAATAGGTATCTCAGCAGTGGAACAGCATAGATGTGAGTCCTGAGGCTTCCAGAGCAGGTCAGGAGGCTGGAGAAGTGGTTGGCAGGGGGTCAGACCCCTCAGGGTGACTGAGCCATGGCCCTTCATCCCAGCATGCCATTCTCTCGCAGTGCATCATCAGGCTATGAGCTCCTGGCAGGTAGGCAGTGCGTTGAGAAACCTTCTATTCCTCCCCAGCAGTGGTGTGCTGATGCCTTGTGACTTTGAGAACCAACTGATCCATTTCGAGGAATTTTTTTAACCGGGTAATGCACATGAGTTGCTTGAAATTGGCCATGATGACAATATTTACACTATGGAAATTGGCGAATGCTATAAATCAGGGCTCTTTTATCTTCTCTTTCAGCGAGCTGGTGTTTAAACATTTACCAGCACGTTGCTGCCAGCTGACACAGTGCTGGGTCTACAGAGCAGGAGGCAGAGGCCGGGAGAAGGAGCACAGAATTGGGAGACAGATACTGGCTGTGTGTTGCTGGTCAGGGTCTTTAGCCTTTCCGATTCTCAGGTTCCTCATTTTTCAAATGAGGATATTAAGACAGATTTGAGGAATAAGCGAGAAAAGCTGTTCAAACTACAGGGCCCAGTTCAGGTCACACAAACCAGACTGAGCTCATTTCCTCCATCTCTCAATTATCTGAGTGTCCTCAAGAACTGGAAATGCCTGTCCTCTGCTCCTTTTGAATTGTTTTTTGAGTATAGTTTTAAGTTTTACCTTATCAAATATTCTATGTCGTGTTTAATTTCGCATGCCATTTCTCATCCTTCTTGGGAGAAAGTGGGAACTGTGCCTCCCTGTAAAGCCCAAACTCCGGGAATAACTGTTCTGTTCCCTTACAGTGGCCCGCAGCCCCTCTGCTACCCCTCTTCCTACCCCTGTGCTCACAGCATCAAAGGGGAGGTCAGCCTTTACTTTGGGCTGAATGGACCTTCCCAGCCCTTCCCCTGACAACAGGAAGAAGACTCTCCTCGCGCTCAGAGGGTCCCTGAAATTTATGACTCGATTTTGCGAGGCTGCATTGTTAACCCCCATGCTTCAGAGGCTGAGCAAACTCCCCCTCTGCTTCTGCAGACTGTGCTGATTTCACTGTTTCCCCAGGAAAAGGGAAGACAGTGTTGTTCCTCGTGGGGTTGGAGGGTGAGGGCTGCTGTGTATTGATTACTTAAGGATAATATTTCTGGCAGTGAGAGCCAATGAGGTGGGAAATGGCTTTTGTGGGTGATTACATGCCGAGATGATGTGGCAGCTTCTGTCTGTGGCCACGAGTCCCAGTTACCTGACAAGAAAGAGAGATTTGGCCAGCCATCCATTGGCGAGGCTTGGTTCAGAGGGCTGTGGGCAGGGAGAAATAACAACTGGGACATTCAGAAGTGGGATCCCAGAACACAGAGGAAACAAGGAGGGACCATCATGGATTCTGGTCCTGTCACGGCTGCAACTTGATGTGCGACCTTGAGCAAGTCATTGCCCATCTGTGCTTTATTTAACCTCTCTGGGTAGCACGGACGTGAACTACATGATCTCCAGCATCCCTCTCGGCATGGAGAGTGTATGATTTTACGGACTTCGCCAACCAGCAGAGACATTCCCATTTAGGCTTGTTTTATGTTCTAATTCCCAAGGACATATTTCTAGTGGACTGTACTCCAGAGACTCTAATTATTTCTTGTTAGCCAAGAATAATTTTAACAAGCAGCAGTAAGCTATGAGGAGCCTGGTGTGTGCGTGTATTCAGTTGTAGAGTGTTCTGGGCATTCAGTTGAACTCAGCCAGCATTTATTGAGTGTCAATGCTGGGGATGAAGTATGGTGCCCTGGAAACAACATAGGATTTAGGGCTGAAAGCTTGGGATTTGATCTGTGATTTGCAATTTGTTAGCTGTGGCCTTGAACTCTCTGAGTCTGTGTTTCCGTCTGTAAAATGGGGATAGCAAGAGCCCTTTCCTCCCTGAAAATAAATGTGAGAATGTGTCTAGAGTACATAGCACAATGCGTGAGGCATGGAACTGCTTGATATATGTCCCTTCTTTCCCTGTCAGGTGCAAGGCCTTGATTAGGTGTTCGGAGTACAGTGATACATGGAAATCAGGGGATTTTGCGAGGCTCCCACTGAACTTCAGGCAGACAGACACCATCAGTCTGATGAGGCATCCATCAGCACTTGAGGTGGGAATGCCATGATCGCGGTCACAGAGATGTTCAGCTGTAGAGTCATGACCTAGCAAGCCAGTGGTCACTGTGCTCCTGGTTGCAATGAGGAGATACAAACCCAGTGCAGTTGGGATCAGTTCTGTAAAGACAGAATGACAGACTTCAGTGCTGCCTTGGCCTTGGGCATGGCATTTAGACTGCCTCCCTCTTGGTGCCACTGTCTTCCAGACAGAAGGGCATTGGCATTTATGTTTCCAGCGCTGGACTAATACCATGGGGGCAGGATGGGATTCTACAGATTAAAAGACACAGCCCCGAAGCCAAGAATTCTTACTTAGCTTGGGGACGAGGTGTGCTCGCTTGAATAGCCAGAAGCTGGAGGCAGAGGGAACTCGGTGCTTCTGACCCTGGCAAGTGCATGATGGTGTAACGCTTCCCCTCCTGCCCTCTTTTCCTTTTTCTTGCATTAAATAAGCAGATATTGAACGCTTGTTGGTGCCAAGTGCTAAGGATCTTGGAGTAAGCAAATCTAGTGTTTGTCTCTGGAAGATTCCAGTCTGACTGGGAGATAGGCACATAAACAAGTGTGCTCAGCAGAGTATTATAGGTGCTCAGAATGTTGGGACAGAGTTGGGGGCCAGGGGAGGAGGGTGCAAGGCAGGAGTCTACCTGGATGTGAGGGCGTGTGGTTGCACCAAGGCATGTGTAGAAGGGGTTCGTGGGAGCCCGTAGCGGCCAGGGAGGTTTCCTAGGTCTGTGCTTCTTACTTAGATCTTCTGCAGGCCATGGAGTTCTCACACTCTGTGGAGTTCTCTGACACTCCCCAGGGCTGGGGAATTCTTAGGTCTGATTTGAGTTCTGTCTGCTAGACCCGCTTGAGTGTTGCCAGGCGTAGCAAGGGTAGTTAAGAGTTGGCGTGAAGCCCTCATCTGAAAGTCAATTGCATCTGCCTTTTGAAAATGGGACAAGACATTTATGCTTAATATTTGGGTATTTGTGTTGTTGGCTTTTTAAAACATTTTCTTTCTCAGGTCACACTCTGCTAGTGAAACAAGATTAATTTGAAATGGAATTAAGTGCCTGTTCTGTGTAAGACACCCTTGCCAAATAATTACGTCAAATATAGTTTGCAAGGAAGGTTGTCTTTTTTATCTTTTCATAAAGGGCAGTCCAGAATGCAAACACACAGCAGGCCTGCCTCTGAGAACCAGCATGTTCTTGGGTCTTTACCTAAGATCGCCGTATCAGCTCATCCCTCTCCCAGAACCCGGGTTAGGCAAAATTGTAATAATCTTATATCTCAGGACTCAGAGAACTTTTCTGTACTGTCTTCACTGAAGGTATCAGCTTTAATCAAAATAAAAGTACCTGGGCTTATTCGGCAGTGGGGGAAAAAAAAAGAAAGAAAAAAAGCCTTAGGAAGCCCTGCAGAGTTCCTCTTTGTTATATGACAACAGAGAGACAGAAATAAAGAAAAACCTATAAGGAGAGATAGAGTGCTCATGGACTGAGGGAGAGACATGGAAGTGTTGGGAAACAGAGACATCCGGCTCATTGCACACACCCAGGCCACCGTGGAACTGTGGCCTTGCAGATGTCTGTGGCCGTGCCCTCCTTCTGGCAGCCCCACGAGGGGCTTCCCTCTGGCCCCACCTGCCCACGGTTCGGAGAGCTGGCTGAGAATGGGCTCACTTTGGGGAACTCAGAACACGACGTGACCCTAGACAGATTGTGGCTCAACTTGTTCATTTTGCGAATGGGGAAACTGAGACCCAGACAAAGGAAATTCAGCAGCTTCTCACGTCTGCCAAGTGCAAGTGATGGGATGCGGGAGAGTCTGAGGCTGCCCTCAAGGAGTGGCTCCTCAGTTACGTGCTGAGCTGCAGGGCAGGCAGGTGGGACGAGAACCCTGCGCTCTCAATTCCCAGGCTGTGCCCTTCCCGCTGCCGCCTTCCCGCTTGTTCAGGGACAGGTACGAACTGACCAGAGACTGGACGTCTCTCAGGCAGTGACTTTGTTTTTATGACCTGGTCTTTCTGATCCCCTATCTCAGTGGTTTTCAACCAGGGGCAGTTTTGTCTCCAGCAATATCTGGAGCCTTTTGTCACAGCTGGAGGTGGGGAGGGTGCTCTTGGCACCTATAGAGGGTGGAGACCAAGGAGGCTGTTACGTATCCTGTGATGCGCAGGAGAGCCCCTCACAAGGAAGGGTCATCAGGCCCCAAATGGTGATAGTGCTGCTGTTGAGAAACTGCCTATCTGATTTTGTGTGTGTGTATATGAGTGTGAGTGTGTGTGTGTGTGTGTGTGTGTTTCAAAGAGATGAGAGTTGAGTGTGACTGCAGAGAGGATACTGTTATTATTTAGGGGGCTCCTGTTTTACAAATTTGCCCAAGCATCTGAATGAACACGTTTAGCTTGTTACAAAACACGAGTTGATGGATGAACAACACAGGTTTGAACTGTGTGGGTCCACTTTTTTTTTTTTTTTTTGATAAATACAGTATAGTGCTATAAATAAACCTATTTCCTTTTCCTTATGATTTCCTGAAAAAAAATTAATGTTTATTTATTTACTTTTGAGAGACAGAGAGAGAGCACAAGCAGAGGAGGGACAGAGAGAGAGAGGGAAATACAAAATCTGAAGCAGGCTCTAGGCTATGAGCTATCAGCACAGAGCCTGACGTGGGGCTCGAACCCACAGACCATGAGATCATGACCTGAGCTGAAGTCGGACACTTAACCAACCAAGCCACCCAGGTGCCCCTTCCTTACGATTTCTTTAATAACTTTTTCTTTTCTCCAGCTTACTCTGTTGTAAGAATATAGTATATAATACATGTAGCAGACAAGATCTGTGCTAATCAACTATGTTATTGGTAAGGCTTCCCGTTTACAGAGGGCTATTAGCTTTGGGGGATTCAGAAGTTAGATGCGGATATTTGACTGCATGGGGCATTGGCACCCCCACATTGGTCAGGGGTCAGCTGTATTTCCAGACCCCACTCCCTGTATATGGAATCAGGATCCCAAGTGGTGGGCCCAGGAATCTGTATTGCGACTTGGCTCCAAAGGTGATTCTAACATGGAGCCTGTTTTGGTAAAATAATGGGTTAGGTCACAGTGCTGGCTGAACATTTGTTATTTGCCCATTCAGTTAAATCTGGACTTTAACTTCAGCTTTGCCCTTTGCCAACTTGTGTGACCTTGGACGTATTCTCTGGGCCTATATTTTCTCATCCTCCAAAGAGGGATGGCCACATCCATCTCATGGTTTGCAGTGAGTGGACAGTGAGATAACCTGCTTCAGAGCTCCTGGGCAACAATAGATGTTCATACCTGTGTTTGGTAGTAAGGAGAGCTACCGGTCATTAACCACTTGTATGCCAGGGGCCTTGTGAAGTGCTTTTACAGTATCCTTTCCACTTAGCTCACAGTGACCTTGTTTTATAGCTGGGGCACAGTTTAGTTCTCTGACTGTGGTGGGGTGAATAATGGCCCCCCAAGATGTCCACATCCTAATTTCTGGAACATGTTTAGGTTATCCTACATGGCATAAGGGACTTTACGGATGTGATTTAGTTAAGGGTCTTGAAATGGGGAGATTATCCTGGATTATCCAGATGAGCCTGACATCATCACAGGGGTCCTTTTAACAGGGAGGAAGTAGGAGATGGGACAGTGGAGGCCAGAGGTTGGAGTGATTTGAGGAGGGGGTCACCAACTACAGAATGCCACCGACCTCCAGAAGGTCAAGTAGGCAAGGACTCGGATTCTCCCCTAGACCCTCCAGAAGGAGCGTGCTCCTGCTGACACCTTGACCTTAGCTCCGTAAGACCCATTTTGGACCTCTGACTTTCAGAACTATAAGAAAATAAATTTGTGTTGTTTTTAAGCCACCAAGTTAACTACCAAGTGGTCATTGGTTAGAGAAGCCATCAGACGTTAATATACTTGCTGAGGTCTCATATCCAGAAATTCTGAGTGATAGAAGGGGGTGGGGGGAGTGGCCAGATATCTGTTGTCTAACCAGTGAGAGGATACACACACACCCACACACACCCACACACCCACACCCAGAGCTGAAAAAGTTGGGAGAATTTGCATCAAGGAGCAAATGAAAACATCTGAGAGAAGTTGAGAGTCAGGACCCTCGTAAGTGGTACTGTTAAACCAAGGTAGCTCCCCCAAGGGTGTTGGGACACTGCCTGCTCCTGCAGCGTGTGGCTGATGTCTTGTAAAGGCATTTTGGGATCTTGGGAATGACTTCTCTCTTGCCATGTGATCAGCCTACTCCGTTGGTGCTGGCCCTTCAGTCTGGTCTTCTGCCCTCTCCCTTCTTACATGGCACAGTGGCCCCTGCTGCTGGTTGACAGATTCCAGAACAGCCTTTGGCTCTCGGGTGACTCTGATTAGAGAGGATGGCAGGGGAGGCCCCTCTGCATCCCCCTTCTTTTCCACGCACAAAGATCTCTTCTCTTAGCCTCACCCTGCACTACCCTGAGCCGGTTGATGAGGGCGGTGTAGGTGCTGACTAACACGCTTATTAGAAGTAGGAATAATTTAGGGAGATATTGCATCATTAACCTGTCATTCATCAGAGGGAGGCTTGGCAGGCGTATTAACCTTAAGCGCATTGCTGTTTTGCTTGTGGGAAGGGGGGGGTGGGTGGTGGGATGGGGGTGAGGTGGTGCAAAGAACTGGCTGAGTTGTGGAGGACTGGGAGGGGTTGCCCTGAGTAAAGAGGCAGAGCAAAAAGAGCTGGGCGCAATTTGATAGCGGAAGTGTTTTTGGCTCGAGAAACTGAACCGCACTTGCAAGGGGAGCAGCACCTCACACATCCAGGGGCATCTGTGAGCACGCATGCCCATGTGATCCCTGTAATGACAGAAATAAATGTTGTCTCGTGCTGTGCCTTGTGGAGGTCGCCCTGAGATGACAAGGTGACGAGGAAGAGGTGGAGCGGGAAAGTATTAATAACCTTGGACATGACCCTCAGCTCTCCCACCCCTTCCCCTGAGCCCGTCGGTGCTGTGCTTTGCCCAAACCTTAATGACATAGGAGCCCATGCCATCTAGTGTCAGCGTAGCTGCTGTTATTTCGAGATGGACTGTGTGGCTTGATGGGAAGGCCAGTGCTGGTTCTTGTCCCTGTTTGGATCTGGAGGGCCTTCTGATCCAAAAGCAAATGTTCCTGTTTTGGGATAATGGGGTTTGAAACTGGGTCTCCGGGTGGGATGGGAGATAAGGACTCTGCTGGAATGTGCTGAACCGAGGCTGCCAAACCAATTCCCTTTGCAGGGGGTCAGTCAGGTGGCATCCACCAGGAGTTAGCTGGGTCTTTTGTCAAGCACACGTTTGCTGAGTGTCTGTCAGATGATCCTCATCTTACAGGGGACACACAAGTGTCAGATAAGATCCCTCCTCAGGAGCTCACTGTCTTCTTGGGGAGAGAATAACAACATAAGGCAGTTGCTACAGAATATTTTTATTAGTACTGTTGCCAGACAAAATATCATCCTCTAGTATCAGAGAGCAATATAATTGTTATGAGATACGTTATGTAGCTTTATTAGCTGTACGTACTGCTAGTGGTAATAAATGGAGAGCACTATTGTACCAACGTGGATGGTGTTTTGCACAGAAAATGAGTATCACTGGAGATTACAGGTAGTAGAAAACTCTGTGCAGCAGTAATACTGACATCCAACATCTGCAGAATGTTCTGTAGCTCACACTCCCCTTCGCAGGTCGTGGGATCTTCACAACAGTCAGCTGGAAGTCAGCGGAAGCCCAGGGGTGTTAAGTAGCTTGCTTATACCACGCAGCTACTAAGTGGGAGAGCTGGGGTTTGGGCACCTTGTGACACCGGGGCCAGGACTTGTCGCACTGCACCACAGCTGCCCACCCCACTGAATGTTGTGGGTTTGTATGTGGTATGTGGGTTACAGCGCTTTACGTTTCCAAGTCCTTTCCCATCAGCCACCTCTGAGAGTCACAGAGCAGGAGTGCATGAGGTAGGGGTGGGTGTGTTCTGGGGGGGCTTGTTGGAGGACATGGCTTTGAGTAGCCCACTAGCTTCTGTTAGGAGAAAAGACACAAAACTCACACACACACACACACGCACACACCCCAAGAAAAAAAGAAGACGAACACACAGAGCGAACAAATAATGGTAATAAGAAACTATAACCACAAAGAACATTTGGCTGTGTCACTGTTCCTTGCTAATTGCCAAATATCAGGTACCCTTTCCTACATCCCAGAGAGGCAACTGCAAAGGATGGGTAGGGTCCATCCGGTGCCCCCATTTCTTCCCGCTGACCTTCAGGTCCGGTTTGGGCATTGGTAGTTTGTGCTGGTCTTTGGGGTCAGGGCAGATCTTCCTGCTCGTCTTCCCTGGATCTTCTGGGTCCACCCACTTCCTCTGCCATCATTTGCACAGTGGCGTCTCCTTCAGACAAAAGAGACACACTGCTGGTTTTGTTTTTGCAAGTTGACTGGGGTGCCCGCGCGTCTTGACCTGCACACACACCCATGAACACCCTCACAGGCATGCCTGGGCTGAACTTCCCTCCCACAGCTCAGTAATCCAGCGTGGAATCTGCCATCTTGCTCATGGATCATTTGTATTACCAGTTCTGAGGCAGCTTTATTATTTTAAACCCCCCTTACGACATTTCCTGTGACTGACAGTCACTGTCATATTTCTGCCTGATGCACACTGAGCCTCGAATTGTTGACTTGGCTTTAGGGATGTGTCACCTGGTCGTCTACCATCGCTCACTCACGCCGCACCCGCTGTTCATTTTGGCTCACCTGCTTCCATTAGGACAAGGCAGGGGCTTGGGGACCAGAGAGAATGGGCAGTGGTTATCCTTTATCTGGGGCTGTGTCGCTTCAGCAGAGTGGGCTTCCCTGAGCATCTGTGGCTACGGTCAGGCAGGATGCAGCAGTGCTAGTGAGCCTTCGAGATGAGACTGTACAGGTGTCTAGGTCACTCATCATTGCAGTCACCAGATCTTCTAATGACCACCAGCCTGTTCTTGGATACCTGCAGAAATGAGGAGATCACTCCACTCCAAGGCAACTCATTCTGTAGGGTTAGCACCCTTTTTCTGATATTTAGTCAACATGTGGTAAGATGAGGAGAGTACTGGGCTAAGAGTTAGGCACTGCCCTAGGTTCTTCTCCTGATTCTTACTGAGAAGGTGTGGGGTCCCAGGCAAGTCACATCATCTGTCTGGGTCTCAGATTCCCCTGCCTGTGGAATGTGGGGACTGTGTTTCGCATGTTTGCTCTGAGAAGCTTGGGCTTTCTGGAAGGTTCTTCAAAGGAGGTTGAAGTGGGGGTTAAGTGTTGAGTGGGACTCCAGCCGATACTAAATGAGACTATTTATGATTTTGTGCTTTATGTATTGGGTTTTGAGTAAACGACTCTCATAGACTCTGGATAAACAAGTTTAAAAAAGAACAGGGCTGGATAATTCAGGGTCCTTTTCAGTTCTAATGTTTTATGATCTTTGAAATCTGTGGAAATCACAAGGAAGTCTTTTTAGTAGAATAATACTATTTTAAATCCATTTTACACAGAACAATTCTAACCCCTCTTACAAGACAGCCTTCCTACTATCTCTGACCTTTCTAAAGTTTGTACATGCAGGCTGTGAATGTGTATTACCTCAGGGGCAGCCCTGGCCAGAGCAAGAAATTGGGAGAGATTTCTTTTGGTGCTCTCTTTCCTCTGTTACTTTCTTTCCAGCCTGTGTGGTTTCCCATTCTCCATAGAGTGTCAGACCTGGTCAGCTGTCACTGTGGGAGAAATTCTCTGATAACTTTACCCTAGTTATGAAGTGTTAGCTGATGATGATTTGAAGTTTTAATATCTTCCAAAATATCTTCCAAAATATTTGGGACTTTTGAAGACAGAAAGTCTAAATCTGTTCTCAAAAAATGAATCTCTAATGATGAAGTCTGGGGTGTTAAGATAAATCGTATTGTGGGCAGTTGTGTGTCTGGAGGCTGCTCCTGGCACCCATCAGCTTCTTCCATCCCTTCCTCCGACTGTATTTGCCTCACAGGTATGTTTCCAGTTTTGCCTTACAGAAGTGTTTCCAGAAGTCAATCCCTCGGAATACTAATCCTAAATGCACTGAGATAAAAGGACTGTGCAGCCAAGTGCCTTTGGGGGGAATGCTGGGTATTATGTTTACCTCTTAGAGATTCATAGCGCACCCTGATCTATTTCAGACTCTGAGAAATCTGTCAGGGAAGAGTCCTGTTTATCTTTGTTTAATACAGTTTTTCCCAAACTATTGACAGTATCCTGTTTTCCCCTAAGTAACAACTTTTAGCATCCTTAAGTACTGGTGTTCCCTTAGACACAGTTGGCAGATCCTACTGCACTGGTTCTCAGGGGGAAGTTTTGCTCTCTAGGGGACACTTGACAAAGCCCGGAGACATTTTTGGTTGTCACAACTTGGTGTGGGACAGGGAGTGGTCCTGGCAGATGGTGAATAAAGGCTGCTTTATTTAAAGGATGCTGCTACGTTTCCTAAATGCATCAGATAGTCACCCACAACAGAGAATTATCTGGCTCCAAATGTCAGTAATGCTGGGGTAGAGAAATCCTGTTCTGGAGACGGGCAGGGGCAGGGTCTGTTTAAATGTGGGGCAAGTCCCTGCCAAGTCAGGCCTTTTCTGAGTATTTTCTGAACAGTGCTGAAGGAGATGCCTGCAGGTGGTGTTTCCCTGCACGCAAATCCAGAGCAGAGTGTCCGTTCCTTCAGGCTCAGAGGCAGCACCCAGTTGCCCCGAATCCCCCTACGTGGGAGGTACTGACAGCAGGGCATCTGGGATCAGGACTGACAAGGTGCATCACCTCGTTCTTTTCCTTCCTTCTCAGAATCAAGCAGTTTAGCACCACTGTAGGGCAAGCCTGTTTTCCCAGCTTGCAGATCGTGCTTTATTTATTTCTTTAATCTTTCTCCAAGCCTCTTTTCTTTTTTTCTTTGACAGGGCTTGGCTGCTCCTTCTGGAGATGTTGACTTGGTGGAAAAAATGTGCCTGCTGTCAAACACAAGAGCGTTCCGGGGACTGGGATTCTTTAAATCCTGGTGATTTATCTGTTCCCATAAAGCAGAGCAATGATGCTTGTTAGTCAGCAGAACTCACACCTGCAGTGTCCCCGCCCCACTCAGTCCCACTTGGCATCAGGGAGGGCAGAAGAGACCATTCCAGGTCTCAGATTTTCTGATTCTCTAAGTCTGTGAACATAGAGCTCTTGGGAGGCCATGGGACTCTTTGAGAGTCTGAAGGAAGTAAAGGATCTTCTTGCAGAAAAGTGCATACAGATGCACTCACACAATTTTGCACGTGATTTGAGGTGGTGCATTTACTTTTGTGTTTGTGAACTCAGAATTTGACATGCCTAATTTAAGGGATACTTCTTGGAGACTGTGGCTGCTTTGTGGCTCTACATAGAGCATTATCATTGGGGAGGACAGGGAAGGAGCCACCTCAGTTCTGGACCCCAAAGAGCTGCTGGTCTTGGGGAATCAAAATTACCCCAGCAAGTTAATAACTGCTTGTATTTTAGCTCATTCACTCATTCGTTCAGCACATGTTTTTTTAGTTCCTGTATGTTAAGTATAGTATGAACTAGTGGAGAGTCAAAGACGATGAAAAAACGATCTTCTTTCCCTCAATAATAAAAGATACAGGAATTGAAAGAGAGCCAAAAAAAAAAAAATTGAAACTTGAAGGCAGAAGCCGAGAGGAGTGGCCTCAAGTTCAGAAGCAGAGTGTGAGCTGGGTGAGAGCAAGCCATATGAGACCGGGGCTTCCATTCAATGCGCACGGCTCCCCTAGTCTAAGAGCCACCTGCTGGGATTGAAGAATTGTGCAACATCAAGCAGGATCTGCTCTGGTGCCTGGCACTTATCCCTGGACTCAGGCTTGGCCTGAGAAACACTAAGAAGTCAACCAGAACTTTCCAGTGTTCCAATGAAGCACTGCCCATTTCCCCTTTTCAGTGCCCTCTGCAGAGCTGGGGCCATTTTTGTAGCTTTACCTGGTTGTTATGGGCAAGAACAGAGGACACAGAGTCTCCACGTTGGGGTTTTAGGACTTGTCTTACCAGTTATGGTCCATAGCCTCCACAGCTCCTGTAGCATGACAGGGAATAAGGCTGACTTTTCTGATCACAGTATCCTTTTTGGCAGAGCTTACTGATGTGGGAGTCTCTGTAGAGAAAGGACTTTGCAGAATGATGAACACCTTTGGAATGAATCATGTTAATGCCGCGGTTGTCTCTGGTCTCCATTGTTTGGGCTTCGTAATGAATTGTAAAGAATCCAATAAAACAACTAGACTCCTCGCTTCTGGCTAGGACACATACTTTCGGCAGCCTGGGAGGAGGACAAGTTGGTCTGTTTGTCTGAGCTGGCGAGGACTTTGAATGATCCAGCCTAACCAGTGGATGCTCCTGGGCAGGATGGGCAGATGGGATTTCTTTTTCCCAAACCAATTTATGCTTGCATCAGGTTGTGATGTTCTCACCTGAAGAGGGACAATGAAGTTCATAGCAGTTGGATTCAAAAGAAGAAATCACTTTTCTGTAATTGGTACCTTCTGTTCTCTTTTTAGAAATGCCTAGCACCATTCCCCAGTTCTGAATCCCCAGAAAACTGCAGCATAGGAAAGGAAAAAGACCACACAGAAATTACAGTTGTAAGCAGGTAATGAGAAGCAACTACAAGCAGGCAGCTCTCCGTCGTGAGAATGGGGTTGCAATTACAGATTTATATGGCTCCTTTCTCAGCTTTCAATATAGCCTGTCGACATCTCCAACTAAGAAGCCCATCGCTTTGGCCTGGGCAGCCCCCTCCCGGCTCTGGCGTCAGGAGAGATTTATTATGCTTACAGACTCTGCTCACAGCAGCGCCCTCCAGATGGGCCGATGGAGGCAGGATTTTATTTTATTTCATTTTGCTGAGAACCACAGCTCTGCAGAGACGTTTGTTCTGTCTCTCAGGATGGGCTCCTGAATCTAGGTGAAGAAGGTGGGGAAATTGAATCAGGCAGTGGCTGCACTGAAAGAAAATGAAAATGGAGCCAAAGGACCACTTATTGCTGCATTGTGGGAACAGAAGCCTGAAACAGTAACCGTAATACCCATCAGCTGGGAACTGGTGAAATTAATTATGGTCCATCCAGAAAATAGAATACAATGCAGCTGTTAAAAGGAGTGAGGAGGATTTATTTCCATGGGAAAGGACTGATCTCCATGGTATAATGTGAAATGAGAAAAACAAAGTGCAATGCAGTGTACATAGTGTGCTTCTATTTGTATAAAAGTATGAGTGATCTATAAATATGTCTATGTTGGGGATCTCTGGGAGGACTCACAAGAAATATGTAACACTATTTGCTACTAGGGAAGGACTTGACTGAGGGACACAAGAGGTGGGAAAGTTTGTTTTTTTTTTTTTTTTTTTGTAGAAGACCTTTCGTGCTTCTATATTTTTTTTTCTATGTGCTTGTATTACTTTCTCAAAAATCACTTAAGGCTAAAAAATGAATTTGAAATCTAATAATGCCTAGCAAGGTTTGCTTTTGCTTTTGGAAGGATGAGCAAATTGTGGTTTGAATGTGACTAACCGAAGCTACCCAGAAATGAAAAGTTGTCTCCAGGAACTCCCATTATTGTGTGGGATTTATCATGGCTAATGATAAGTAGGAACTAGAATCTGTCAGGTGAGGTACGATTTTACCTTCATTTATGGGGATGAATTGAGTACATTATGGCCCACATAAATTGCATTTATACCACACCGATTTGTTACGTGCCATCTATTAGAGGCTCAAACATCCCTCCTAATGACATCATTGTTTCCACCACCCAGGCGCCCTGCCTTTTCTGCCAATGTCTTGTTATTCTTCAGCAAGGTTGGCATGGACAGTCTGTTTCTTGGGGCTCTTGGGATTTCCTGTGAATCCCAGGGATCAGAGAGGTAACGTTAAGTGTTTGAAATGGCCAAGTAAAGGAGGAAGTAAAAGTGGTCAGGGTTCTGGCCACCAGAGTGGCATGCCCCACTTGGGAAAAACATTAAATTCATCTTGAAAACAATCTGTAGGTCGTACCTTGTTCAAGGTCTGGGGGGTTCAACAGTCTCTTTATTGAACTTTCTCTCATGTCCCATCTTCCTCCTTCAGTAATGCCCAGGTCTGCACATTTGATAGCAGCCTTGGTAGTCAGAAAACATCCTCCTGGGTGTCAATGTTGAGAGTGAATGGGGGGAAGGGTGACCAGATAGCTTAGAGCCAGCCTGATTCTTTGCATTTCCATGCATTCTGCCCCAAGTTATTGAAAAATGCATCTTCTCTTTTCTCTTGCACATCAGGTTCTTGGAGGGTGAGGACTTGTTCATTTCACACAGAGCATAGGCTAACACATCTTGCCTCGGGCTTTTCTTCAAAAACCTGGGTCTTGCAGGGTGTTATTGGGTTATAGTGTTGCACCTGGGAGGCTCTCTTCCCAGGATATATCTCACTGCTGGGAAAGGTAGAAACTAGAACAGATTTGCTGAGAAAATTAAATAAGTGAGTGGTATCATTCTTAGCACACTGTGAATTCAGAACAACAACTTGATCAGGATTAAGAGGAAAATGGTTGCCCTTTGAATGCATAGCTGTATGTGGAGGTGAACACTTGGTCGGTCCCTCTCCAAGCCCTCTGCTGCCACCACCATAAAAAGAATATATGGCTGTGTGGCTTTTGGGGTGATGGTTCTTCTGTCTGGCTTTCTCTGGCTCACAGGGGTCTTGGCTATCCCAGTGCCTAACTTTGTTGGATAATTCAGGACTTTCTCCCTCATCCTGTCTCTTCTTAATAGGGTTGGCATGACTCAGGGGATTCTGTGCCAACACTGCCATAACTCTCCTCGGTAACTCGCCCAAACAGGAGTTTCTTCCCCAGAAGAGGAGAGTGAGAGCCTATCCAGTTGCCATATAACACTGCTTCTGTCCTCCACCGAAGCACCACTGTGCAGACTATATTCGAAAGCCATCCACAGTACTAAATAACACAATGCAGCAGACAGCGGCTCCCATAAATTACTGGAAATCGTGCTGAAAAGACAATGTAGGGTGCATAAATTCAAGTATTTAGCCAGAAGCCCATTAACTTGGGGCTGACAAAAAGAAGGGAAGAACATTAACAAACCACTTCCCGGTAGGAGTTTGCAGTGGCTGGGGAAGTAAGTGAAGGGGGAACAAAAAATAAACCACATTGGCAAGGAGGCCAAAGAAAAGGAAAGGAAAAAAGGACAGAGGTTCTTTTTTTAAGACAGTGGGAGAGAAAAATCTATGGCCTTGAGTTGGAATCCCCAGGTGGACTGATTACCCTTGGAAGGTCCCCTCACTGTTGGGACAGCCTTTATCTGTCTCTTTACCTGTGTAGTGGCCACCTCCTCCCTGAAGCTTTCCCTGAGGTTCCAGATGAAAACAGCTTTCCCTTTTAGGACTTAACCTGTTGTCATTGCTCATCTCTCTCAGTGCTGACTTTCTACCTTTTGGGATGGTTACTTGTGTCCGTTTTGTTTTTCTACAAATGTATATGTACTTCGAAGGCAGAGATTATAACTTGATGGTTGCCAATTTAGCAGCTATTTTGCTGATTGCTTATATATATTTCTCTCTGTGCTAGAAGGGGATACTTAGATGAACACAATGTGGTCTTAGCATTAATCCCAGTTGCCTTTAGCAGAATCAATAGGGTTCTTTGCATGATGCATGTGTGATCTCTCCTGAATGAACCAAACTTGGACCTCTCTTCCCTGTTTTAAGGAAATGAGGCAATTGAAGTCCATGGTTCCTTGATCTTCAGAAGATGGCACTTCTGGTTTGCATAAAGATGGACACTCAGGCAACTCTGTTCTTGCTCTGTTTTATAGTCTACAAACAGCATCATTCTCCTGGCCAGCTGTCTGATAGATGAAAGGTAGGACTGGGAGAGTCTGGCAGTAGCCCTAGCCCCCCACAGCTGGGAATAAAACTCGCAGGACACACTGAGATCTAAAGACTGATATGCATGAGCTATTCGAAGCAAGGCCAGTGGAGTAGTGGGTGTGTCTGAGAAAGGCTAAAACAGGACTTCCTGAAGTGAGGAGGAGACTTTGATGGATAGGAGGGCTTGCCTTGAGGCAGCAGACCCTGAGCTCAGAGACTAGTGAGGTCAGTAATGCAGACACCTTCCTCTTTCATTGGTCACCTTGCAGGTGTTTATAGAGTCCTAGAGGCAATATGGACTTAGAGCCCTACAAACAAATATATATCTATCCAAGCTTGGCATACAACAGTCCATTGTCAAACTTGGAAAACAGCTTTCCCTTTTCCTGGTTGCTATGCAGGCAAGTTGGAGCCGGGCGATAACTCCAGAAGCCGTCTGATTCAGATCCCTGCCTTTATGTGGGTTAAGATATTGGCTCCATTTAACAGATGACTTAAAAGAGGCTCAGTGGTGCTTAAGGGTCTTAAACCACTCAGGAAGGGTGCCTAGCCCAGTGGCAACCCAGTGGTGATACATGGTATGTGGAGTGGCCATTTCGTGAACATTTTTTTGAGTTGGATTTTGGTGGAATAAGGCACTGCATTCATCTGAAATCCAGGCTCCTCAAGGACTGACTCTAAAGCTGCCTCTTTGGCCCTTAACTTGGAGCATGGGAACCCTGGAATCTCAGATTTTGCATTCTGGCTGCTGTGCATTCTGGCTGCTGTGCTTCCTATGCTTTCCTTGCATAGGAAGGCTTGCAAGGGCGTTTGTGTGGCTCTGGTGTGGTCGGGAGCTAGGGCAGCAGCAGACACACAGGATCTCAGGCCGGGGTGACTCCTTTAGCCCTTCTCTCATTCATAAGCAGAGGAGCTCTTCTGTTATTCTGTTATGTGCTGTGGATCATCTAGAGTTCTCTGCAACTCTGGGGAAATTGGAGCTCTCCAAATTGGTACTCTTTAGGTGGCTGTGATCAGAGAAGATATTTATATTTTCTACACCTTTCCATAACAAAGCTGGTGATTATAATCTTCTGTAGAGTTGTTATATTTCTGCTTTGGAATCAAATCAGAAAGAAGGAAGGAGAATAGGTTAGAGGCATAAATGTAGAGAGAAACCTGGACCAGTGTCTACATTCCCTGCAAAGAGAAGCTTATGTTTTGGGGATAGTTCTGGTCTGAATCCAAAATACAGGGCCCAAGAAAGTCAGAGTTATCCTAAAACATCACAGACCTATCCCGTTAGAGGTATGTGGCAACAGGTCTCGGCGGGAAGAAGATGGAGAATGCATGATGGCACTTCCACGCTGACCCTGCTGGCTGCCACCTGTTTATCAGGTGTGGCTTTGATGCCGCTTCGAGCCTCATCCTCCTGTGGCACGTGGTTGTTTCCTCTTTTTGACCGTGTTCCATTCTGCTTTGCTTCACCAGTTAAACACGTTAACAACTTTGTAAGACCATTTGGTCCTTGAAGGCAGTGAGTGTTTTATTCCCTGTGGGTTGCTTACAACATTTGTGCTGTTCCTGGTGGAGAGAAGAAATGGAGGGAACATTTATCCTTATGGTCTTTGCAACATTTCCTGCTTTAGAAAGTGAATTTCTAAGTATCCTTGGTATCAAGGTGGCTACAGTTCTTCACAGTTATCATTTCCTTCTAAAGAAGACTTAGAAGCAGCCGCCTTCATGAAACTTCGAATGACTGTGACTTACACGCCCTACCTGTCAAAAGTCCCACGTTTTTGTAGGTTGTGTGTTATCCTTTTTGTTGTTGTTGTTTTTGTAGCCTCAGGTCGACTGTGGGATTTCCTTGGGTCTTTCACAACAGCTGTGTCCCTACTTTGAGACTGAGTGATTTTTGGGTCATTTATTTCCCAAGTTTATCTCTTAATAAGGAGTTTTACTATGGTTGGGCAAAGGAGGAGAGGAACCTTGGAATTGGTGCTGGGATATATATACATATACAAATATGCACACACATAAAATGTATATGTGTATGTGTATATATAATTATATATAAAGATACATATATAGTATGTGTATAGATAGAAATGCATATGTATATGTGTATATAAATGTATGTGTACATACATAATATGTATCTATAATTATATGTACACGTATGTATATGTGTGTGCAATATGTATATAATTATATATACATGTGTATGTATATATGTAATATGTATATATAATTATATATAAATATATACATGTGTATGTATATATGTAATATGTATATATAATTATATATAAATGTATTTGTATATGTGCATGCATATATTTTTTCTCTTTTTAATCCTTGCAATAAAATGGAAAAGCATCATTATTATCTCCATTTTTGATAAAAGAAGAGATTTTTACCACTTCAGAAGTCAGTTATTTTGAATGTCAGATAACATAACCCCATCTCCTGTGGATGCGTTTTTTTAGCTAAAGTGGCTGAATAGGAAGTTGAACTCTATGTACGATAAATACAGACTCTACAATTAGGGTAATTAAAATAATGAGTCTGCACTCTTGTTCTTGTCCAAGGTCACACAGTCAGAAATCTGTGAACCTATAATTCAACCTCAGGTCTGCCTGATTCAAATGCTTCTAGTCCTTCCTGATTGAAAGGAAACAATAATGGAGGGCTGTGTTGAGGAACCAGAATTCTGTACCATGGGTCATGCTGAAAGCTTGGTGCGGAGCTAAGTGTCAGATTTGACTATAGGCTTTAATAGGATCATACTGCTAAGGGGTTGGGAGATGGGTGGGAGGCTCTGAGGAGGAAGAGAAATCAGTGAAAGTCCTTGGTATTACGATATTCCAGGTGAAAGATGATGAAAATCTGGACTGATGCCCTGGGAACCAAGGATGTGATAACATGCTATCATTGCAAAGATAGAGTTCTTAGGACTCAGCCATGCGTTTGGGGAACAGTTAGGTCAATAATATGGCCTTCAGGTTTCTGTTGTGGGTGCTGGGAAGGCAGTGATGACCATTAACTGAGACAGGAATACAGACAGGAGCAGGGATTTAACTTAGCAGGGGAGGGAGGGGAGGAGAATGTGTATGATTTTGACATATTATTGTTAGAGTACTGGAAGTTCAAAGGTTGGATTTTTCTAGGAGGTCGTTGGATTTACAGGACTAAAGATCAGGAGGGAGGTCAGGATGGGATTAGGAAGGTTTGGATCCACTGGCACTTAGGTGGTAATGGAACTGTCAGAGTGGATTAAATTTCCCAGGAGTGGAATGTAGAGAGAGAAGGGAGCTGACAGTGGAACACTGGCAATGACCAAAATTTAAGGGGTAGAGTGAGACAGGACAGCAATGGCAGAGGTGGAGAAGATGCTGGCAGAGTGTTAGGAGAAGATCAGGACTGGACCTTTTGCCTCAGTTTCCAGGCCAGAGAAAAGGAATATGCAGCTGCTGCTATTCTTGGCAGCTACCTCAGAAGAGTTCTAAGATCACCCTGTCTGGATTATTCATCCCTGAATTTCTGGGACAGTCATGATTTCCAACACTTTGTTCTGGGTCAGACTCCAAGCTCATATTTTCATCAGATTTTGTGTCCAGGTTTTTGGTTTGGAAAATGTCATACATATACTGCTTATCAGCTTTCGGGAGTATGGGGTCTTCTCCTGTGCACCTGTTTTCCTTCAAGGGTTGATGGTTGGGACATTTTCTATCATGAGGCCAAAGTGCTAGGAGCCAGATGGCTGCTGTAGGTGGGAAAGATAAACAGTGATAAAGGGGGCTCTGGGGCTCAGAACAGATGCTCTGGTAGGGGGTGGGGCGTCTTGGGAGCCTTGAGGGAAAAAAAGCTACAGGAATCTAGGGGAAATGAACCAAATTAACCTCTTTTGGAAGGATTTAAACAAAAGATCAAGGAAGGATTTCAGGGTAGATAGTGTGTGTGTGTGTGTGTGTGTGTGTGTGTGTGTGTGTGTGTGCGCGCGCGCGTGCGCACTCGCACAGGAGAGAGAGAGAGGAGAGAGAGATTATTATTTTCTAGCATATAGTTGAAGAGGGGATTTGGAAAGTTACTTCAATAGGCAATACCTGCCTACTCCCCTTCTTACAAGTTTTGTTGCCAAAATAGGTTGCTGTGGAGGCAGCAGGGACCACATTGGTGTTGAAGTCCTTGGCTAAATACCCCGTGCCTCTGGATTTCACAGCCTAACACCCACATGGAGCTTGGAGAGGATGAGGAGCCTGTGTTTCTCTGCCCTATGGAAGGCCCTCCATGGACTCGGTGGGGGTTGGGGTTACAGAGACTAGGAAGACAAACCACCATGGGGCTGATCTCTGAGAACGGTATTTTCAGGCATTTCAGACCTGCTTCCCATTTTTACAACAAATATTTTGAAACACTCACTTTACTGTACTGAAATGAAATTCAGAGATAATGTAACCTGCCTACACACATAATTAAAATCAACATAATGCTCTGACTCTAATATAAAGAAGAAATAAATGGAGAGTAATTTATAACAAAATAGCATGTATTTCAATAAATGCTCGGGTACGACTACACTAGAGTTATAATGAAGTCATTGGATGCTTGCTTCCATACATAGAATCACTGAGGGGCAGCTACAAAAGCAGACTGATACAGGTGTGTGTTGGCAATGCAAACACTGCAAATGGTATTGCCATTTATTATGTGATTTTTTTTTAAATGGTGAATACTTTTTTGTAAGATCCTTTACAAAAGTCAGTCTTATAATCTACATGGTAGTTAGGTGCTTAAAAATTCAGTCTATTGATGCTATGCAAAAAAGACTTTCTGCTTATATGTAGAATGAGTTTAGGTTCTAGGTGTGGTTAATGACAAATAGATTATTCTTTATAAGAATGTCTGGTGGGGCACCTGGGTGGCTCAGTTGGTTAAGTGTCCGACTTCAGCTCAGGTCATGATCTCATGGTCCATGGGTTTGGGCTCTACACTGGGCTCTGTGCTGACAGCTCAGAGCCTGGAGCCTGCTTTGGGTTCTGTGTTTCTATCTCTTTCTGCCACCCCCCCACCCCGTCTCTCTCAAAAATAAATACACATTAAAAAAATAAAAGAATGTCTGGTGACTGTTTCAAGCTGTGTGAGATGTGAAGTGACTTTCCATGGTACAACACAATATAGAATGATCAGCATTCCTGCCTCTGCCCACTAAATCCAGTATTGATTGCCTTGTTGCCCTAAATTTTCAAAATGCTCCCTAAGGGCCAGTAGCTATCCTACTGATAACACATGTAAGGTGTCCAATAGAACACATATATGTGTATGTGTGTGTGTATGTATATAAAAAGTCTTGGTGGTGGCCAGAAAAGACCAATTCTGCTGGGAACTAAAGAGCTCCAGTTATGTTCTGTAATCAATTCTTGGGACCACAAGGAGCTGTCCCTGGTTCTACTTAGATTTTGGTATAAGCTAATTTCATTCCTTCAGCTTGGACCAGTTCTAAGTCCTACCTGCCACCATGACACCATTGTGATCCTGCCTTCCTGATTAAAGGCTCTAGTTACCAGCTTTAGCTTTCTCCATAATGTGAGTTATGTGCCAGTGGCCAGGCCACCAGTCAGGCCTCCATGCCCTGCTTCAGACTGAGAACATCCTGGGTGGTGGTATGGCTTTGGCTGAACCTTCTTGGTTGGATCCAAAGATAGAAGGGATAACAAACTAAGATATTTCATAAGAATAGCCTTGAGGAGGGATTCCATAAGTTATCTACCTTTTGGCTGGGAAGAGCATTGTTGTTTTCTCACATTTGGATGTTCATAGCTTGTTCTGTATTTGTGAAAAGCCTGTCAGTGCCATACCTTCTGTAGCCAGAACTCTTCATAGTATTTTCCGAAGCATTGGGACTTGTGGCAGTTCATCTCAAGCATGGATGTGGCTGTGAGTAGTATTGGCTCATTTGGTGAGATACTTAATTCTTTTCAGTTTGCTTTTGATCCCTTTAGAACATCAAGGGAGAATCTCCGTTTGGGGCTAGTGTGTCTTTAATACCTTTCTAACACTTGATAATCTCCCATTTTAACAAAAAAAAGGTGGCTTCTGTCTCAGAGCCCACAGCAGGGGACAGTATTAAGACTTTAATGGCCTTGTTTTCCTTGCTTTGCTATTATTTTCATGATCCCTCTGCATTTATGGCAGGTGATGTAGATTTAACATTTTGGTAGTAATACCAAGTTTTCTTTCAAAATCAATTAATTTTAGTAAAAAGAAGAGCCAATTTAAGAAATACACTGCATTTAGTACAGCTGTTTCACAGAAGCAGCTTGCAAAGGTAGTGCAGCAAAGATTGAAGTTTAGGGAACATTGACATTTTGTATCATTCAAGGATCAGGTGCTGGGTGTAAAACAAGTTCTGGGGCAGAGGAAGGCCACAATTTCAGGGTATTGGCTGGTTGTCAGGTCATTAAATTATTGCTTTCTTGCACAGACACACTCCAGACTATTTACTATTCTTGTTGCTGTCTTTGTCCCTGGATAGGAAAGCAGCATGTTAATGCCTCATATAATTGGTGATGGATGGCCCCAGCCTGTCAGTCTCTGACACTTTGAGTGTTCAGTAATTTCATTATCTGCCCATTTCTCTACTCTTTGCAGCGTAGCACTTATGACAAGGTGGCATTCATCCCTAATGACTTGGGCTGGGCTGGGATTCCCAGGAATCATTCTGTCTTTAGGAGGGTGAAATTCTTTGAAAGAAGGCATTCCCCCTCCTTTTTTTTTTTTTCTACTCAGTTTAGAACAAGTTAAGAAGCTGGGCCAAGAATATTTGCTGCTGCAAAAATAGAAAAATAGCATAGGTAAAGAGGGCTGCAAAATGAAACTTTTAGTGACTAATGACAGTGCTTGAGTTAAATGTTTTCTAACTCAAGATGGAGCCAAAGGTTTTTTTTCCCTACTAAATGCATGTTTTAAAGCAAACATTGACATAGGCTGGATGTCCACCAAATAAATAAGATTAAAGGAGTCCCATTTGACATTGGCTTGATGGCACCATACTGTTTGCTAGGCCAACCTTGGCCAATTTTGCTGCTCTGAAAAAGGTAGCAAAACCTTGAGTCTGAATCAAGGCTGATATATTTTATTTATTTATTTATTTTTATTTTTAAACATTTATTTATTTTTTGAGAGAGTGTAAGCAGGGCAGGGGCAGAGAGAGGGGGACAGAGGATCTGAAGTGGGCTCTGTACTGACAGGCTGACAGCAGTGAGCCCAATGTGGGGTTCAACTCACAAACTGCAAGATCATGACCTGAGCTGATTCAGCCAACTGAGCCCACCCAGGTGCCCCAGGGCTGATATATATATATATATATATATATATATATATATATATATATATATATATTTAATGAGAGACAGTCCACAAGTATGCTGGGTACTTAAAATGTTGGCTGAAATTGTATGTCTAACTCCTACGTACCACATACATTTATTTCACCTAATCTTTTTTTTTTAATTTTTTTTTTAACATTTATTTATTTTTGAGACAGAGAGAGACAGAGCATGAACAGGGGAGGGGCAGAGAGAGAGGGAGACACAGAATCGGAAACAGGCTCCAGGCTCTGAGCTGTCAGCACAGAGCCCGACGCGGGGCTCGAACTCACGGACCGTGAGATCATGACCTGAGCCGAAGTCGGACGCTTAACCAACCGAGCCACCCAGGTGCCCCTATTTCACCTAATCTTTACAGCAAACGTAGTTTCATACAGGTTAAGTCAGTTGCCCAAAGTCACAGAGCTGGCAAGGTAGGACTAAGATTTGAATTTCACATCTCTCACCTATGTCTCAACATCCCAAATCCATGTTATTGGGACTTACCTGGCTTTTTCTTAGAAGAATTTTTCTAGCCTGGGTGGAAATAGTTCTTCCCACTCTCTTGTTTTTAATTGCAAAACTCTCCCAAAGATAAAAACCACCCTGGGGCGCCCAGTGGGTTAAGTATTCCACTTCAGCTCAGGTCATGAATTCAAAGTTCTTGAGTTTGAGCCCTGTGTTGGGCTTCGTGCTGACAGCTCAGGGGAGCCTGGAGCTTCTTTGGGTATTCTCTCTCTCTCTCTCTCTCTCTCTGTCTCTGTCTCTGTCTCTGTCTCTCTCCCCCTCCCCCACTTGTACTCTGTCTCTATCTCTCTCAAAAATAAATAAACATTAAAAAAAAAAACCCTGGGAGATTGGAAAACAACAACAACAGCAACAGCAACAACCAAAAACCCAACACCTTGAATGTTTGAACAAAAGAAAAAGGAAAAACCACACATATACATGTTTCTGGGCCCCATCCCAGATCTACTGAATCAGTGATTCTGAGGGTGGGGCCCGATTATCTAACAAGCCCAGCAGGTGTATATAGTCATCAGGAAAGTTTGGGAAGCAGTACATAATCTCATAGTGTAAACCCATGGGTGATATTTAAAACATTTAATAGCCAGGAAAGGCCTGGGCTCTGACTAGTCAGGAAGGACCCTGGCTGTAGCTGGAGCACAGTTCCAGAGGTCTTCTCAGGGCCAAGCCTTAGCTCCTTGGGTACAGGATGCGAAACACGCTGGAAAGTCTAAACAGTGGGTCTGGGGCTCTGTGGGTGGTAATGGGACACAGAGAGGGCTTGCAGTAACAGCTTTTTACTAATGGGCCTAGGACTGTGTCAGTATTTAACTGACAAGTCTGTACCAAGTGAGCACCAGTTGAGAATCATCCCTGATCCTCAACCCTCACATGAGAGACTGCAAGCTGGTGGTAAAGCCTTTTTCTTTAAGTTTCCTAAAATTTCTCAACCTTGAGCCATCTGCAGGAGAATCACAGGGAAGCTCTTTTAAAAAAATGCAACTCTGCTATGATAACACACCTATTAGAATGGTGCAAATCCAAAACGCTGACAACACCAAATGCTGACGAAGGTGGGAAGCAACAGGAACTCCCGTTCACTGCTGCTGGGAATGCAAAATGGTGCCGCCACTTTGAAAGACGGCGTGCCAGTTTCTTAGAAAACTAAATGTACTCTCACCATCCGATTTAGCAAAATTTGGTATTTAACCAAATGAGTTGAAAACATATGTCCACACAAAAACCTGCATATGGATGTTTATAGCAGCTTTGTTCATAATTGCCACAACTCGGAAGCAACCAAAATGTCCTTCAGTAGGTGAATGGAAAAATAAACAGTGGTACATCCATACAATGGAATAGTATTTGGTGTTAAAAAGAAATGAGCTACCAGGCTGTGAAAATACATGGAGGAACCTCAAATGCATATTATTAAGTAAAAGAATCCAATCTGAAGCAGCTATATACACTGTATGATTTCAGCTCTATGGCATTTCCAGAAAAGGCAAAACTAATGGAGACAGGAAAAAGATCAGTGTTCACCAGGGGTTAGTGGAGAAGGGAATAGGTAGAACACAAGGGATGCTTAGGGCAGTGGAAAGATGCTGTCTGATACTGTAATGGTGCGTACACATCATTATGCACCTGTCACAACACCAAGAGTGAATGTAAACCATGGGCTTTTGGGTTATACTAAGTCAGTCACTGAAAGACCCTGTGCATATCAATTTCCTTCTACTCCTGGTTACTCTGATGTTGAGATTACCCCCCACCTTAAGCTACTAGTTTCAGAAAGCACCTGTGCTATGAAGTATTCCCTGATTCAGCTAGCCGGGACTGATTCTTCCTTCTCCTAAATTTGTAGAAATTGGTGACTATTGTATTGCTCATTTTCATTCCATGGATTTTCACTTCCTTTAATAGAGAGAGTGGTAAGGGCCATATAGCCAGATGGCCCTGGGTTCAAATCCTATTCTTACCACTTATAGTTGGTGTCACCTGGAGAAGTCACTTAATCTGTCCATACCCATGCTTCCACATCTGTAAGCAGGGGGAAATTAAAAGAACCTGTCTCATTTGAAGCTTCGGGCTACTAGGTTAAGGCACCATAGCTTTTATTATTTGTTTTTGACTTTCCTGTCTCCCCTGGAGAGAAATAGTGTGGGGGATTGGACAGGCTCTATAGCCAGACAGATCTTTGAATTTGACCTTGGAAAAATTCTTTAACCTTTTCAGACCATAATTTCCTCATTTGTAAAATGGAAATAAAAATGCCTACCTGTGGCTGTTTTTTTGATGGTGAAAAATACGCCTGTAAAAGGTCCAGCCCTGCGATCGGCTCAGTCTGTGCTAATGTCTCTTTTGTGCCTGTCACTCATGCTGCCGTAAACACAGTGAGTGTGTGAATAAATGAATTATGTGTTGTGCATAGTGCAAATGGAATCTTTGAGGGTAAGATACGAATCTGCTGTGAACATAATTTTTACAACTTAGGACTTTCATCTGGGTATATATATATTTGGAAGCAAAGCCTGAAAAGAGAAACTAAAGCATTGAGGCATACATTTAGTTCTAAGACCGGAACTGTACATAAATTTACAGATATGTAAAAGCTCACAGTGTCATTGTAGTATATGGCAAGGGCAAGCTTCAGAAGATCCTGTTTAAAATTCGAAAGTTTCACTTCTGCAGGTCTTAAGTTTAAACATGGATAAGAATAGAACTTACAATGATTTTGAAAGATCCTGGCTTCTTTGATGCTAAAATGGGATTTGTATTCTCTGAGATCTACTTCCATTGCCAGCTCACTAAGCAATTGCTCACATTCTTTCTTTTCACTTTATTATATTTTAAGACATTTTAAATATTTTGGTGAGTCATTCTTCTTGGTAATTAGATGTGGTGATTAGAATAGCTTTTATATTCCAAGGCATTTAGTTTCTTTTGTACACCTCAACATCATCATTTTCAGAAATGATCTAGTATTTAACAGTGGTTTCACGATACTGGATCTGTGAAGCCAAGAGAAAGTGAGCCTGTCAGGTGATGGGAAAGGAGGACCAAAACCCTCCTTATTCTGGCTATATTTAACAATTGAATCATCTAAGATGGGAGAATAGAAGAGAATAGAAACTCAGTAGCACTTGCAACACCATTAGGATTTATGGGGTTTATACAAAATTGTTTTTCAACATTTTGTAATAGTTCTTGGCATTGAGATAGTACTTTTCAGCCTGAGCTGATAGACCTCTTTGGGATTTAAAGAACAAGATACTAGGCTGAGGTTTCCCCCAGAAAGCAATGGGCTCATTCTGGAAATATCCTGGAGTCAGCAGTGCTGGGAAGTGGAGAATGTGTAGAACTGTGACATCCCAGCTCCAAGTCTGAAGCCCAGATGTAGCAAAAGAAAAGAAAGGGAAGGAACTCTGTGCTGCCATAGTGTAGTCCCAGGATCCATTTGGGAACTATGGAGCATCTACAGAATCTCTTTTCCTAAGAAATGAAGCATAAACAGAATCTGTTTCCATTCAAAGCTATGAACAACTTCTGGTCATTGAAAGAGGTCATCATTCTGGCATTGGGGCCAAGTCATGGGCTCAGAGAAGATTTGGAGGTAGTGTAGGAGGCACCGAATTGAGGGTTTCCCCCTACTTTTTCTCTTTTCTTCCTACATATGTCATTAGCTAGGTCACAGGGGATCTGTAACAGTGACACTCATGGTGCCGAGGCTTGAACAGGATGGAGATTTCTTTCTCTCCCATGTCTGGTGTAGGTGGGTGGCCCAGGGAGGGGAGGTGGCTCTGCTCCACAAGCTCATCCTAGAGGCCCAGGCCCCTTCCATTTTGTTGCCCTATTAGCCTCTAACTTTGTCCTTTTCACATGGTTGAAGGTAGCCATTGTCTTATCCATGCCTGTAGTGAGCGAGAAAGGGAACAGTCCATTTCTTTTGAAGGAAGTGATGCAGAAGCTGCACACACCACTTTCACTCACATTCTACTGGCAAGAGCTGACTCATCTCAAGGTCACTTCTAGCTGCAAGGGAGGCTTTGAAATGAAATCTCTACGAGGGCTTTCAGCTCTCAAAGGAAGAGAGAGAAGTGGGTAATAGAGTTGGTTGTCTTTGTCACAGATCCAATCCCTTTTTGAGTTGGTGGCCTTCTGATTCTACTGTCAGATCCCATAGTGCCTCACTTTCCTCAGTGAGGCTGCCTTTGGGGGATGGAGGGGCTGTAGGGCTGAGCATTCAGGCTCCAGACCTTTCCTCAACTAGCTCACCTTGATTTTACTTGTTATATGCATTGGATTTCCACATTGATTTCCTTTAAAGAAAGAATGTGTAAAATATTTTTAAAAACCACTGCTGTAAGCACTTTCTATAATCCTCTATATTACCCATCACTGGCACTTTTTTTTCCTTCTACCTTATCACCTTTCTCCCTTTCTGGGTATCTCTGGGTTGCTGTTTATAAGGAATGCATTTAATGCTCCTGCGTGAGTTCCCAGGCTCATTTAACTCACTCAGGCTCTTACTGCAGGTGAGTGACCCCATTATTGCTTCTGAATTCTCATGAAAGGCAGTATTTTGTTCTTGATCGTTTTCTCCTCTAGCTCTTTCTTGGAGGGCCCTCCTCCAGGGCTCAAGGTCTCTGTCTTTGACTAAATTTACAGCTGTCACAGAGATCTTTCACTGTCTCCTAAAGCCGGTTTCAAACCCCAGGGAAAGAGCCATTCTGTCATCACTTAACCACACAATGCTGGGACCCAGATCAACCCTGAGGAATAGTTCTTGGATGTCAGTTCCCAGGTTGGTGGGTATACATTTCCCATTTAGCTCCAGTTATGTAATAACCATATTGGGGTATAAAACATTCTATTGTTTAGTGCTTTATAGTTCTCATGGAGCTATCTTATGGAGCATCTCATTTGATTCTAACAAGCACCTGAGAGTAGGAAGAATTTTCATCATTCCTATTTTAAGGTTGAGGAGACAGGTGATAATCAAAGGTTAAGGAACTTGGTCCGAGTCAGCACAACTACTAGGTGGCAGAATCAGGATTTGGACTTAGGTCATCCAGGCTCTCCTTTCATCTACGTAAAATCTTGCTTATATGGACTGTAGAGAGGATGAAATAGGTTATTAAAAGTTTATTTAATGGTCCTTACTTCATGGGAGGGGCACAAAGTAAATATTAGTTTCCTTCTTTATCATACCTGGTACTTTTGTAAAGGTGCCTCATTTCCACCTTTACACCTTTTGTCTATTCTTATAGCCCTGGAAATAGGCAAGGTGGGCATGATTAAGTCAATAATCCAGGTACAGATGCAGAGGGTAAAACGGATGAAGTGGCTCTACCATTGTCACATAATTAGCAGCAAAATCCACCAACTGAAGCTTAGTTGTGGTTCCTTTCCATGAACTTGGCTGCATTGTGGAAGTGGGATCCTAATGCAGTTATATTCAATATTCGGAAGTTGACAAAGCTCCTCATTGAGATAGGATAAGATTTGGAAAACTGGTATCGTTCAAGAAACCAGAATAGATGCCACTTCATATGAATTGGGCAACTTACTTGATTTCTACCAGAGGTGGACTGGCTGGTAGGTATGAGTTTCCTGTGCCTTAGGAAGGGTTCAACTCTAGACACTCCAAAGTTTCATTAATTCTTTCAAACAAGTAGGGTTTAGATAAGCAGATAAATAGGGGAAGACAAATCATGAGTTGTCACCCTTAGCCAAATCTTAGGTGCTGCATGGGAGTCATTTAGTTTTCTAATACAGTCCACCCCAATCTAATGAGCACATGTTCTGTTTGAATCATGGAGGGGGGGGGGGGTGGCTATAAACCGTGATCTTTGTGCTTCAGTTTTGTACTCTTGAATAGAAGAGGAGTAGAGCTAGGATTCTAAACAGAATATTTATGACTAAGTCCAGGTCATTCCACCATTCTAGGTTGGAATCCTCTGAGTTGATTTTCTGTGTGCCCAGAGGTTAAGTCTAGGCATAGAGAGATAGGGAGCATAGTTACAGGTGACCCAGTAGGAGTATGGCTAGTGCCCTCCAAGAACAGCAGCACAACATTTGATTGTGACTAATGATGAAGCCCTTGAGCTCTCTTCAGTTGGAATAATCATTCTGGTGGCATTTCAAATCAGAACAACTATTTTGGAAAGCAGCATGACAGGTTGTACCCAAAGCTATAGCATTGAGCATGGCTTTTGATTAAGTAATACCACATCTTGGAATTTATCCTAAGAACTTGCCCTCAAATGAAAAGATGCTAGGGGCATGAAAACAATAACATTTAAACCAAAAAGGAAACATAATAAGGTACATTCCATGATAGCAGTAATGATCATTATGAAGTCTTTAAGGAAAAATGAGAATACATTTATGATAGGTTAGGTGAAAACAAAAAGATAGCTCAAAAGGGCATATGTCCTTGATCACAGATCTTTACAAAGGTCTACATTTCATCCAGTCAGAAAGGAATCCTAAATATGGGAACAGTTATAAGAGGCTAATGTGATTATGTATTTTTTTTTCTTCCCAGAATTGTCTCTGGTGTTCTATGGTTTTTATAATGAAAGCATATGGAAGAGAACTAAGGGATGTGTGCCAGGGTAGGGTTTGCTTTGAGCTGTTGAGACCCTTCTACTTCAGTTTATGACAAACTCTGGGAAACTCCCTGGGTCCCTAGGCTTTAGGGGCAGAGCCAGGTTCCATAGAGCCTGCAACCCAACTCTTCCTGCATTCTGAGTGCTTCCGGGAAAACATCCTAGGATGTGCACCCCCAGGCTACATTTACAGACACTTCTGGACTGTTGCTCTTGTTACAAACTTTTAAATTTTTAACTGAGGTTTAGTTGACACACAATCTGAATATTCATCTTAAGAAACTCTCATTCTAAAATCTCTTCACTAAGTTCCCTGTACAGGTTGTGTGTGTGGTTGGGGGTGGGGCAGAGAGGGCTCTATTTTGTTTTTGGAGGTATCAGCGTACCACCGTTTATATTTCAGTCTTAGCTGAGGGATACTGTAGAACAAATTAGGTTTTTTTTTTGGGTTTCTTGATCCATGGAGAGGCTTTAGGGGATCCACGAATACCCTGAGATTGAGTGGAAAATTGTGTGTTAAGTGTATGCTTCTGTGGAGAGAGGATCTATCATTTCATCATCTTCTGTAAGAGCTCTTTGAGCCTCTAAATTAAGGAGAACTGCACTGAAGGCTCAATGCGAGGACAAATGAAGAGATACCTAGACCAGAAGGGGACATGAGTGGCCTTGTAAAAGTTTAAGAATCCCCTGTTGGGAGCATCTCCTGCTGATGGTGGTGGTGGAGGGCGGGGGGCGGGAGGCAGTTTGTCTCCTCCCAAGTGCTTTCTCCATCTCTCTTCTCCTTATTTTTTTTTTAACCTGAGTTTGGTTTTTATAGCTGAACTTTGTGAATATGAGGGTGACAGCCCAGAAGTTAAAATCATTCTGTGGCTTCCAACACTTGCTGTTCTCCCAGCTTGTAACAGATGGATTTATCGCTATTATTCCATAGAATATGATGCATGATGAGGTCGTCCTCACACCAGAAAAAAAAAGCCTTCATAATTTACCTTCAAATCTGGGTTTGAGTGAGTGCTGGGAGGCCTGATTCTGCCATGGTGTGAAATGGATTCCCGGGAAGGGGTATGGCTCAGTTGTCTGACCTTTACAGCATATTTAAATACATATTATGGTGTTCACGGTAGTAAATAATATAGCTAAGGTTATGCACAGAGGAGAGCTGAGGGAAACATTTGCAGTAAAGCTGTGGGCTGCCCTGGCGGGGAGACAGGCACTTGGCTTTGAACTAGAATTTGGGATCTGGGTGGGGGAGTGACAGCAAATATTTTCCACATGGGTGCCAGTTACTTTAGCACTGACAGAACGAAGATTCCCAGAGCTTCTAGACAAAGTTGGTTCCATTGATTCAGGGTACGTTCTACTTTTATGAGTTGATGGAGGACATAAAGGTGGATCTTCATTTATTTAGTCGTTCACCAAGCATTTACTTAGCACGTGCTGGGTACTTGGCACGATTTTACATGCTGGGGACGTAAGGACATGGCTTCTGCCTTCAAGTCGCTAACAGTAAAACTGAGATGGATATAAATAAATAAGTTACAATAATGTGCAAATCAGTGGAAGCATGCATGCAATATGAATAGGGTAAAAGAGGGACTGATTAGGGGAGTTATTAGTTCCGTATGGAGGGGCCTCAGGGAGAGGTGGAAGTTTGGAGGTAAAGATATGACTTGTGTTTTGAAGGGTGGATAGGAGTTCATCTGTAATGGATGGCTGGGAAGGACATTCCAAATGGAGGAAAAAACATATGTAAAGGCCTGGAGGCAAGAAAGGGAAAGGGGCATGGGTGAAGGTGGTTTGCATTGTCTTCAGGTAAGTGAGAGGGTAGGAACTGTTGGTGTATGGGAAGACTGGTGCCCATTATAAATTGGCATCGTGTGCTGTTATTATTAAGGAAAACAAACTGACATTTGCTGAATGCTTACTCTGTACCAGATCTTCTATTGAGTACTTCAGATGCATCATGTCATTAATGTAAATAACAATTCTGTGAAGTAGGTACTGGTATTGTCTCTATTTTATAGTCAAGGAAATGGAAACTCAGAGAAGTAAAGTAACCTGTTAAAGGTCACACAGCAGAAATGGGTTGATGGTAACTTAGAGAAGTGTTGGTGATAAAGACTGAGAAGTAAATGGATTTGGGAAATATTTAGGTGGAAAAGTCAACAGAACTTGATGCATTGGATATAGAAACATGTAGGAGAAGACAAGGGAGGATTTGAGGATGATTTCTAATTTTTTGTCACATGCAGTGGGAAGGATAATCCTGTCATTCACAGACTACTGGAGGTTCTGGGAGGGAGAACAAGAGTTCCATTTTAAGTGTGCTGGGTTTTAGATACCTTTAAGATATATAAATGGAGATTTAAAAGCTGAAATAAAGGTCCATTTGTCACACATCTCCCATGACTCAGTGGCTTAAAAAAACACATTAAATTGGCTTAGAACTGTGTGAGTCAGCAATTCGGGCTGGGCCCAGCTGGTCAGTTGTTCTGGTCTTGGCCGGTCTTCCTCATGCACCTGCTCTCCCGCACACATCAGCCGGTGGCGGGCCCGTGTCTCTCCTTCCAGCAGACTAACCTCAGACTAACCGGGGGGTGGCCGGCCGCGTGTCTCTCCTTCCAGCAGACTAACCTCAGATTGTGCTCCTGGAGGCTGGGTAGGGCTCTTAAAAAGCAAGTGGAAACACGGCATCTCTGGGAGCCTAGGCCCAGAACTGGCGCACCATTGCTTCTGCCATATTCTTTGGAGGAAGACGAGCCAACACCAACTCAGATTCAAAGGGTGGGATAACGGTTTCTGGCTCTTGATGAGAAAAGCTGCAGGTCACAACTTGAAATGCAGGTACCAGGAGGTATGACAGCCAGGGCTGTGGGTGCAGGCGGTCGGCCACCCAAGAGAACAAGGCCCCTCTGTGCTTCTAGAGTACGTCTTCTGCCTTCCACCTCCCAGCTCTTACTCATGTCTTACCCATACTCATTTAATAAGCATCTTGTGGTTGTCTGCTGTGTGGGTTGGCCCTCTGCTAGTTGCTGGGGATACAGAAGGGGATGCATCAGAGGCTTGGCACTTAGGCTGAGGGAAGTCATGTACCTGTTAGTGGTGAAGGCGAGGCCACTCTGCACATCCCAGACCCTACCCAGTGTCCTTTATCTGACATTCCCTCAATGTCACCAAGGTGGCAGCCCCGGTCCCCTGGAGAAGGGTCTGCTTCCTGTAGGTGTGCAGGAAATGTGTCACCCACCAGTGGGATGGGTTATTTCTGAACATGCTTCAGACAGAAAGCATGCTCTCATTTAAGCAGAGCCATATGCCACATCTTGAATGTTAAAATTTAGCCACCACTGAATCATCTAGAGATGAAATAAAGGTTATGAGATTTTTAAAGCAGAGATAAAGGCCCTTCAATTCTATTTTTATAGCATTTCTGACTATAAAAGAAATAGGAGTATCTATCATAAGAAATTAGAAAATATGGAAACTTGTAATGAAGAAAATAAAAATTCCACTGTCATGCACTGAGGATTATGTCAACACACATGAACATTTATTTTGTAATAATATAAAAGTTATATTAAATTTTTGTGTTTAACATTGTCTTTATACAGAATATGCGTATATCCATATGATGTATTTTTAAAAAACATTTGTTAGTATTATGTATGGTGTTTTATGGATTGTATTTTACCCTTGACATTGCATGATTATACCTTATATTCAATATTGCAAAATAAGAATGTGAGATTACGATTTTAATCCATCATATGGAAGTACCACAGCTTAATTAACCTTCCCTTGATTGTTGGCATTTATGTTGTTTCTGGTAGTTTGCTGTTATAAATTATGCTCTTGTGTCCTTCCTGGCACCTAAATCATTGCGGGCATCTGATTGTTTTTTCCAGACATTGTCTTAGAATTTGCTGCACAGGGACAGAGGGTACATGCAAGTTTTAAAGATTGTGGAGAGATAGTGAGAAATGGCTTTGTAGAAAGGTGACAGAACAGTTACTGTCTCATCCTCTGAACTTCCTTTGACTCGAGAACTCTCTAAGGTGGACATTGTGGAAACTTGCCAGCAAGTATTTGTTTGTTTATTGTTTCCTTCCTTCAGTTTTTCACTCATTTGTTCATCAAACATTTATAGAGAGATAAAGTATGTAGAGAGAACTAAAAATGTCTAAAATGGATAGTCACCCAACTTCATGCATTTGTCAAAACTCAAAAAACTGTACACCAAAGTAAGTTTTACTATATATACATTTAAAAAATAAATTTAAAAAATGACTAAGACATGTCCATAGCTCCAAGGAACTTGAAAGGCAGTGAGGAGGAGAAGACACGCGCACCACAATTCCAACACAGGATGACATATTAAAATGCCATAGAAGGGAAAACATTTCTTGGCACATTTTGTGTGCCAGGGACCGGGACAGGTGTTTGACGCATTCCTTTCTTTGCTCATTTCCTGGGAATAGGAAGACGGAAAGCCAGAGCGCCTGCTTTCAGAGGCCGCAGCTTCTGAGAATCAGACCTGCAAACCATCACGAGCGGGACAGGGTAGTTGCTGTAGCAGGTGTGCATGGAAGAGGAAAGAGTCAGCCTGGGGCAGCTGTGGCTGGCTTCTGAGAAGCCAGGGGGTTTGATAGGAGACAAAAAGGAAGAATAGTGCTTTGCCTTGTTTCTTCCTCACAATTGCCTGGAAGGCAGGGGCCTCCTACTTGGTTCACAGAGGAAGAAACCGAGGCTTATCGCAGAGGTTAAGTGACTGGTCCAAAGTCACCCAGCTGAAAGTGGCAGAGTCACGAATTCCACCTAGATCTGTACTGTCTGTCCTAGTCACTGGGTCCCTAGGGAGGAGCTGGGGTTTAGGATGAGCCTAACATGGAACAGGGAAGAAAGAGAACTGGAAGGGGGTCAGAAGTGGAGTCAGTGGAGAGCAGAGGTTCATTTAGGGGAGTAGCGCGGGGAGGTGATGGGGGAGCCAGACATCAGAGGGGCTTGCATTCTAGGCCGAGGACCACAGGCCTTAGTAGGTAGGGAAGTGATTGATATTGTGAGAACAAGGAAGTCGTCTGCCGAGACAGGTGCATCAGGAAAGATGAATCTGGCAGTAGTACCCTCAAGGGTTAGATGAGGCCTAGGGGAGACTCGGATCTCTCTTGGAGAGCCGTCCACAGACACGTGTTAGTGGGGGACGGTGGTGCATCCTAGCCTGAGATCGGTCCCCACCTAGTTAGGCACATCCTTAGTTATTCCAGGATTTTGTTTGCTATGGAAATTCTCTTATCAATTTAGTCAGAACAGTAGAAAAAACTGTATGAACACCCCTGTTGATGGGGGTGTTATAGTTAGGTAGTGGGAATCTGAATTTTCAGTCTTTTTTTTTTTTTTTGTAAGCAGTGGAAGGAAGAACCCACCTCTTTATTTTCTCTAATGCCGTGGCTTGCCCCCACCTCCAACTCCAGGACACCAGCAATGCGACCTTTAGCTCCAAAATTACCCTCAGGATAGTTTTCTTTTTCCGTGTCCTACAAGGCCCCTGCTTGCTTCACTCCCTTCCCAGCTTCATCTCCTGCTGATCTGCCACCCTCCAGCCTCTCTGACTTTTTGTTTGTTAAGTGTGCCAAAGTCTTTTCAGCCTGAGGGCCTTCACCACTACTGTTTCTTGTGAGGGCTGTGGTTTCCCTTCTGCTGTTCTTTAAGTGGCCAGCTACTTCTCATGATCCATTCACTGTTTAGAAAGGGCATTTCTGATCTCTGGATGTGACAGATAATCCCTTTTGCTATTTGTTAATTCAGAAAATTTCTTTGCAATTTGTAGGTATACATTCATTTCTTTGTCTAGTTTAAAAGTCTCATCTTTACTATAGATTTAATACTTCCTGAGAGCAGGGACAGCTTATTTTATGCACTAATATATATATACGTGTGTGTGTGTGTGTGTGTGTGTGTACCTGGCTCAGGAGCTGGAACATAGAAGAGGCTTCATTAATATTTGTCGAATGACTGAACCTGAGACCTTCCATTTCTGTGGCTATATCAGCTCATTTCGAGTGTGACTGGGTGAGAGTATATCACACGTCCTCAGAGCAGGAAGGCTTTCCTTTCTTCAAGGTCGGGCACATTGGGTTGGTCCTTCCTGTACCCCTTGGTCTCTCTTCAGGGGTGGGTGGCAGTGATGGCCCCACATGAGAACATTCCTCTGGGCTGGCAAAAAAAAATATGTTAAAGGAAAATACTCCATTTCTTCCATGAAACAAAATTTGTAAGCAGGACAACAAAGTTTTCATGGGTTTGTGGAGGAAAAGAGAAAGAGGGTATTTTATCATTGTCCACATTTTGACATTTTGACCTGTTTTGACATTTGACCTGTTTCTTCAAGTAGGAAAAAAATCTTTTATTGATAAAGTATATCTGGGGGAGTCACTTTTTTGGGGGGGTTCTATGAATAGTTTAGGAAAATGTGTAATTTTTTTCACCCCGTTCCAGAGTAACTTTGCATTTACCAAATAAAAATTGGTATGTGTTCTCTCTTAATCACGTAACGTTCTGCTAGAATATCCCTCGTTTGAATAGCTTCCAAGTTGCTTGTCACTCAGTGCAGCCCGAGAGGTGGTGTTTTGAGGGTCAAGACATGTTGAGGAAGTGAAATCAGCTTTCCTTTTATGTTGGACACGGTGTTCAGATGCTTTCTACTGTCTCTCCTGACCTGCAGTGACATGTGTCGCTGGCCTTTTGTATATTTCTTCCCTCCCATCTTCCTCCCCTGCTCTTAGTCTAAGGACACACACCACCCAAAATAATGGAGCGAGACCCTTCTCAAAATCCAGGCTTTTATGTTGACCCAGCCTCAGCTGTCCCTAACTCAGATCCTGTGTTTGAGATCTGCTGGCTGTTCCCGCTCATCATACCTCTGCCTTTGTAGGTTTTGTTCCCTTCGCCTGGAATTCTGCCCCCTTCCTAGCCCTTCACCGACTGCAGTCTCCTTATGGCTACACCTTATTCATCCTCTTAGGATTCAGCTCAGCTAGTAATCCTCCTCCTGGAAGCCTGCCGAGACAGCCTTTTCTCCTTACTGACAGCACTTTGTGCTGATGTCCATCAGAGTCACTCTCTTTATGTTGCTATTGTATGTTCATGTGTCTAACTCACTAAATGTGAAATACTCTGTAGGAAGGGCAGGACCAGGTCTAATTTATCTTTGTATCACTAACACATACTAGATATGGCTTATCAATGAATGAACATGGAGAATATTTTATTTGTTTCAAGACCTTTGCCAAAATAAAACATAGCAAGTTAATTATTTGTACCTAGCTCCGATTTGTAAGTCTTTCAGCATTATTCTATCTTATAAATATAGTTGATAATTATCCTGCCTTTTCTCTTAACCTTCATCATTAAATCCTAATGGAGCCCCAGTCTGTGAATCAGTTCAAAGATGCTCTCTGTGGAGGCACTTGGAAGAAGAGGGAAGACACAATCCCGCTTTTCAAAAAGCTGGCAGTCTAAAAGGAAGAGGCAGGACAGACAGTTTTAACAGAAGAATGTATGTGCATGGCGATCGCTGATACGTCAGCTTAACCTCAGCGGTAAATAACGGCTAACCACCGTAGTGAAGAACAATGTGGAAGTCAGCCACTGGGCATCCTGTAATATAATGTTCTTGGAAACATTTAAATATAAACAAATAAAGATTTGAAGTTGGTATACAACGTAGATTCATCATGATCCCAGTTCATTTAAAAATAGTATTCCATTCTGATTGTCATTTATGACCATCTATACAGGGGTGTATATTTGCATTTCCACAATTACATATTAAATAGACACTCATTTTTTAAAGGTAGACTTTAGGCTAAGTCAATACATAAAACAAAAATAGTTTTTCATTATGTATCTAACTTTGTAGAATATAATCTCATTAATACCAAAACACAGGGTTATCAAGTGGATATACATATTTATACGTAGCTATAATAAGCACAGCATTCTTTTGCTCTAGTTTGTAACTTAGGTATGTTTCTACATTTTCCCCCTGTATTAATACAGGCATGTAGTTTCAGTTCTCAATTTGTAGTAACAATGTGGAATCCATCATAGAATATGCTATTAATTGCTTGAATATGTCTGTGCTGTTGGGTATTTAGGTTGTTTAATTGTTTTTTTTTCCCCCTGTGAGGGATGGCAGTGTTATGAACATTTCCATACAAATAGCTTTTTTCTTTTTTACTTTTGAGTGATTTCTTTGGGATATAAAAGTATATTACCGAAAGTGGAATTAGCAGGGTAATGGGCATAAATAGCTTTGTCATTCTGCTAGAATGTTCCCTGGCAGGCCTGGGCCAGCATACAGGATAGAGGATCCTGGTTTCTTTGGGGTATCTGCATACTTCATAACTTTAGAATTAATTTTCACTAATTCAGATGCATTTCAGAAATGAGTTAATTTGCCTTTCTGTTTTCTGTTGAACGTGGGCTGCTAGGCAGGTGTCCTGGTTTGGTTTTCTCTGCATTTCTTTGTGTATGAACTACTGTCTTTTGCTTCCAGATATCCTTGCTCTGGTGCCTTCAAGCACAGCCTTGGGTCTTACACCCAGGTGGTTATCCTTTCCACTATGAGGAAAAACAGAACTGAGCTACATCAGTTTGCTAATTGTTTTTCTTATATTTATCCTTTCCCTCCCAGCTCATCTCCACATTACACTAATAATATCCATCCCGGGTCCTCCTGTGTGCAGGCAGTTTGTGAGCTCAGTGCAGACCCACTTCCAGACCCGCCAGAGGCTTTTACACATCAACTTTTGTTGAGGAAAGAGCAAGGCTTTGAGGTCCAGCTGGACTTGAATCCCAGCTCTGCACTGTGTGACCTTTGGAGGTTTCTTGGCTCTGTGAGCTTGAGCTTTTACAGCGGGATGCTGGGGAAAACCGAACCCGGTTTGCATCAGATTGGTACTACTTAGAGTGATCTCTCTCCACTTCCCACCTCCTGCCACTCACCTCTCATCCTTCTCGCCTCTACCTTGTAAGAGAAATGGAACTTTCCGGAGCTAATTCTACATACCAGCTACCATTGCCCAGTTTCTTTCTGTGCGCCAGACACTGAGTTGATTCACGGTTTTCCTCTTTGTTCCTCACCGCAGGCCTATGAGGTCGATGTGCCTGTGTGGAGGGAGATGGGGAGGCTCTGGAGGCCACACAGAAGTGGCGGTGCTGGAATGTGAACCCAGGGCTGTCTGCTTTCAGGATTTGGGCTTTAACTACTCTAACACTTAGTCTTTAGGGGATTACTGTATCCACTGGTATATACACCGGGAGCTCAGGGTTGCTTTGCTCTTGATGCGTCCAGCCAACAGAGGTTTGTTGAGAACCTCCTATGTGCCAGGAGGCCCATCGCCCTCAGCATCCAGTGGGCGCTCTCCTATGCAGGCACTGCTGTCTGGAGGAGATGGGCTCCATGAGGTGGGGCCACCTTGCAGCACAGGGATGTACTACTGGAGGTGGCTTGTAGGCCCCAGTGGGTATCTGGCAGGATGTGTCCCACCCTTGGGTGGGGTGTTTTTCATGTCGCACTCATGCTGCTCAGGGCTGGGTTCGGTAGAGGCTACTGGAAGATTTGAGTGATGCTCATAAGTGGAAAAGAAGCTGGGCCCCTGCTGAGCCATAGATCTCAATGCAAAAGGCCCTTAAAGTGGGGGTTCGTTCTTCTTGTGCTGGGGTGGCTGGGAGTCAACATTTGGGAGCCATTAGCAGATGCTATGTGGCTGCCCTTGGCCCTGCTCCTGTGTTTCTTGTGCCCCCCTCCCCCCCACCCCTGTCACCTTCCCCCAGACAGTAACTACTGGAGGGGCTGCTCATGTAGCTGTTGATTATCTTGAGTCACTGGAGGTCTGGAAATAAATCTAGCTTTCCAAGAGGCGTTGTGCCATCTGGCCTCCTCTGGAGGTTCTTGCAGATGACTCAGGTCTGCTTAGGAACAGAGCCCTGAGCAGCTGGTGGCCCCAGTACAGTTATGGAAGGGGTGACACCTCTGGGCACAGATCTCAGTGCATGAGGGGTAGAAAACAGAATCTGCATTTTTTAAAATAAGTTCTTTAAGCGGGTCTGATTCCTCTGATCCACGACCCACACTGAGAGAGGTTCTCACCTGTTGGACGCGTATGTTGTGTTTATGTGTAAAAACACACATGCTATATATAAACTGTATCTCCATCTCACTTTCTCTCTCTGACTCTCTCCCTCCACCGTAATCTCCCACTCACAGCCTCCCACCCACTAACCTGTCTCAGTAGGTGCCCCGTCTTTCCCTCACATGCCCACAATACCTGAGAATCCCTTGGCACATTTTAGGTATTGGGCACATGCTGGCTGATTGAATGATCCCTTTCCTGTGATTCTGGGCTTCACTTTTCTTTAAAGTCCCATACTGTCCACCTAAACCCATCAGTGTCCTGGATGGTAGGAGACAGGTGTGTGTTCCTTTCCTTTCCCCGGATCACCTGTGACCCAAAACCTGCTCTTTTGAATCAAAGTTCCAAGTTTAGGAGAAAAACTAGAGCCTGCCATCCGAGCACTGTGAGGTAGGTGGCCTGGAAGCAGAAACTGAAGGTGGAGTGTGACTCAAGATGTGGAGGTGGAACCTGGGGGTCGGGAGAGCAGAGAGGTGGAAGGGAACCATAGAAGTGCCCTGTCCTCAAACTCAAAATGGATAAAGGACCTGAATGTGAGACAGGAAACCATCAAAACCCTAGAGGAGAAAGCAGGAAAAGACCTCTGTGACCTCAGCCGTAGCAATCTCTTACTCGACACATCCCCAAAGGCAAGGGAATTAAAAGCAAAAATGAATTACTGGGACCTTATGAAGATAAAAAGCTTCTGCACAGCAAAGGAAACAACCAACAAAACTAAAAGGCAACCAACGGAATGGGAAAAGATATTTGCAAATGACATATCGGACAAAGGGCTAGTATCCAAAATCTATAAAGAGCTCACCAAACTCCACACCCGAAAAACAAATAACCCAGTGAAGAAATGGGCAGAAAACATGAATAGACACTTCTCTAAAGAAGACATCCGGATGGCCAACAGGCACATGAAAAGATGCTCAACGTCGCTCCTTATCTGGGAAATACAAATCAAAACCACACTCAGATATCACCTCACACCAGTCAGAGTGGCCAAAATGAACAAATCAGGAGACTATAGATGCCGGAGAGGATGTGGAGAAACGGGAACCCTCTTGCACTGTTGGTGGGAATGCAAATTGGTGCAGCCGCTCTGGAAAACAGTGTGGAGGTTCCTCAGAAAATTAAAAATAGACCTACCCTATGGCCCAGCAATAGCACTGCTAGGAATTTACCCAAGGGATACAGGAGTACTGATGCATAGGGGCACTTGTACCCCAATGTTCATAGCAGCACTCTCAACAATAGCCAAATTATGGAAAGAGCCTAAATGTCCATCACCTGATGAATGGATAAAGAAATTGTGGTTTATATACACAATGGAGTACTACAGGGCAATGAGAAAGAACGAAATCTGGCCCTTTGTAGCAACGTGGATGGAACTGGAGAGTGTGATGCTAAGTGAAATAAGCCATACAGAGAAAGACAGATGCCATATGGTTTCACTCTTATGTGGATCCCGAGAAACTTAACAGAAACCCATGGGGGAGGGGAAGGAAAAAAAAAAGAGATTAGAGTGGGAGAGAGCCAAAGCATAAGAGACTCTTAAAAACTGAGAACAAACTGAGGGTTGATGGGGGGTGGGGGGAGGGGAGGGTGGGTGATGGGTATTGAGGAGGGCACCTTTTGGGATGAGGACTGGGTGTTGTATGGAAACCAATTTGACAATAAATTTCATATATTGAAAAAAAAGAAAAAAAAAAAAAAAGAAGTGCCCTGTCCTCGCTTCCAGAGAGCTGATGTCGCTCATGCAGCCTTCGTGCCCGACCTGCAGTCCCCCAGGTCTTCTTTAACCTCTGAGCTTAGAGTAAATGGTTGGCTTGAGATTGAGTTTGTGGTTCCATCTTGAAGATTTTGTTTGGTTGATTTTGAACTTAGCCTTGAGAGAGAGGCTTAGCCAGCAGAGGTTCTAGTATACACCCAGCTGGCATGATAATTTCTGTGGTGCCAAAGTTGCTGAGTTCATTGACCCCCTTAATCAGGAGGGAGGTGGGGGGGAGTCCCTGGGCAGCTCAGTTGGTTAAACATCTGACTCTTGATTTTGGCTCAGGTCAGGATCTCAGGGTTTCTGATTGAGCCCCATGGCAGGCTCTGTGCTGATAGTGTGGGGCCTGCTTGGGATTCTCTCTCTCTTTCTCTCTCTCTCTCTCTCTCTCTCTCTCTCTCTCTCTCCCTCTCTCTCTCTCTCCCTCTCTCTGCCCCTCCCCTACTCGTGCTCTCTCTGTCTCTGTCTCTTCCTCTCTCAAAATTAATAAACATTAATAAAAAGGAGGGAGGTAGGATATGAAACCTTGGGAGGGAACAGTCATATTTTTTAGTTAGAATATGTCAAGTGCTGTCATTTATGTGTCATGGGACTTTGTTTAGTTACATAATCTTTTCAAGACTCTGATCCTGTTTTAAAAAAGTGGGGGAGGGGAATAATGGTGGTCACATTTCATAGGATTGCTGTGAGGGTTAAATGAAGTAGTGGATATAGATGTTGACTTGTAGTCCTACTACCATTACTGTTGTGAACTGAAATTTGTCAGTTGGCTACCATTTATCCTGTAGATATTTACTTACTAACAGATGCTTGGAAGCATCTATTATGGATCAGGTAGGGTTATGTTTGTGTATTTCCTTATTTTTCAGAAAGATCAAGAGGCTCGAAACTCACTCTCAAATATCTCACAGTGTAGTAAGAAGATAAAATGTTAACATCACAATTCAGTAAGAAGTTGTTATAATGCTAGGGTGTAGCAAGGGTCATATAAAAGAAGGAATAATAGTCTGTCTGGAAAAGACAGGGTAGGCCTTGTGGAGGAGGTAACTTTGACCTGAGGCTCAAAGGATGGCTAGAGTATTTCAGGTGTAATTAGAATATGGATGAACTGAGACAAAAAGGATTTATTGGCTGATTTGACGTAAAATACTAGAGGTTAACAGCTTCAGGTCAGGTTTGATACAGCAGCTCACATGATACCATCAGTACTTACATTCCTGTAGTATTTCTACTCTGGCTTATGCAGTGTTGGCCACATCCTCAGGTTTCACTTTGTTTTCCCCCAGCAACGTCAGGCTTTCCTTGCAAGACAGCAAAATGGTCATAGTATTCTAGAACTCATACCTTCATTCCATATTATTTAGAAGACAAAAGTCTCTTCTGATGTTTCTTGAGGAAGGAAGGGGATGCTTCTATTTCGCAAAAGTCCCAGCAAGACTCATCTTGGATGTTATTGCCTCCAGTTTGGTAACATGTTTTTCTTGGAATCAATCACTATACCATAGGGCTGGGGTGGAAGACTGACTTGGGATAAATAGAGCCAGCTCTTCAAGCTGAGGATAGATTCAGTACCATGGCCCATGCCACCTGAACCATATGACTCATCATGGGGAGAAACTGGTTCCCCAAAGGGATATTGTTCCCAGAAGGAGAGGGCATGGAGAGACATGGTGAAGCTAGCTCTCCACTACACAATAATGGGTATTTAAAGTCTGCATTTTAGGGATGCCTGGGTGGCTTGGTTAAGCATCAAACTCTTGATTTTGGCTCAGGCCATGATCTCATGGTTGGTGGGTTCAAGCTCCACATCAGGCTCTGCACTGGCAGTGTGGAACCTGCTTGAGTTCCACACCACCCCCCCCTTCCCTCCCTTGCTCTCTCTCTTTCAAAATAAATAAATAAACCATAAAATTTTTTTTAAAAAAGTCTGCATTTTAGGTGAGAAAATAGGGAACTGTATTTCTAGAACAACACTTAGTTGAGAATATCTAGATCAGCACTATTCAACAGAACTTTGTGCAGTGATGGGAGTGTTCTGTGATCTTCTGTGTCCCGTATATTAGCCACTAGCCACATGTGACTGCTGAGTGCTTGAATGTGACTCGTGTGACTGAAGAACTGAATTATTAATTTTTATTTACTTAATTTTATTTATTTACTTAATTTTCATTATTTAAATTTTTTTTTAAATTTTTTTTTTCAACGTTTATTTATTTTTGGGACAGAGAGAGACAGAGCATGAACGGGGGAGGGGCAGAGAGAGAGGGAGACACAGAATCGGAAACAGGCTCCAGGCTCTGAGCCATCAGCCCAGAGCCCGACGCGGGGCTCGAACTCACGGACCGCGAGATCGTGACCTGGCTGAAGTCGGATGCTTAACCGACTGCGCCACCCAGGCGCCCCTCATTATTTAAATTTAAATAGGCATGTGTAGCTAATGGATATGGTATTGGAGAGCACAGTTCTAGACTCTAGAGAGGGTTCTGCAATATAATTAAGCCAGGAGACAGGACAGAAACAAAGAATATGAGAATGAATAAATTAATCTTGAATGCTTTGGTTATGTACTATTGTGAGGAGAATTGAAAAAAGTCACTCAAATCATCTTCTCCATTCTTTGGTTCAGATGAGTGACCCAGAAAATAGAACCCAAGGTGGCAGGAAATATGGATAGAGACATAGAGACCCAGGCCAGGACCAGGTTGACAAAGCCCTTGTGCCTTGTCAGTTACTTTAGATTGTCCTCTGTAGGCAGTAGGGAGTCAGGGAGGATTTTGAGAATGACCTGATCATATTTGGGTGTCGGGAAGGCAGCATGGCACTTTGCAGAACCAGGGGCTTGTGCAACTAGAGGTGGGGATACCAGAAGGAGGCAGTCGCAGAAGTGCTCATGAGAGAGGATGACAGTTTGAACTTGGGGAGGAGGGGCGGGGCTACATAGAAGGGTGAGATGTGAACATCAGAGACAGAAGAGTAGGGTGGGGTTGCATGTGCTGCATATAGCAGGATTCCTGGATGTTTGACCTGGACAACTGAGGGGATGATTGTGCTCTCTTTGAGATGTAGCATTCCTCAAGGAAGGGATAGGTCTGAGGGGTTCCTTGATGAATACTCTTCAGGGCATGTGGTATTTTAGTACACCTGTAGGAATACGCCTGCTAGGTTCTAATGTATTCTCTCAAGGGGTATACGTTCTAGGTATGGGGATTAGGTCCTTATGAATCAAATCATTAAAAATTATTCCATGTGCCTAATGCTGACTGCCTTAAATGCTGCATGTGTTTTTTGAATAGTGTTCTAGGTACCTTTTCAGTGTAACGAACCACCCCGAAACTTAGTGATGCAAAAGAACAACATTTTATTATGTACATACATTTTGTGGGTCAAGGATTTTGATAGGGCATGAGGTATGCCATGTCTGGTGCCTCAGCTGAATGAATCAAAGCTGAGACTGACTCAGTGGCCTTATTGGAGGGTATGTATTCCCTCATGTCTGGTGACTGACTGTCTGTCATTCTAAGCTGGCTCCTCAACTGGGCCATGGGCTGAAACTCCGTGGCCCCTGCCTGTGGTCTCTCCTGTTGTGGGCTGGTTTTTTACTTCCTTACACATGGCATTTGGACCCTGAGAGTGACCATTCTAAGGGCACACAGTGTCGCCTTTGAAGTCACTTAATACCATTTCCCTTCTGTGCCATTGGTCTGGGCCGTAACAAAGATCTGTCCACTTTCAAAAGGAGGGATGTGAACTCCACCACTCAATGGAAGGAGTATCATGGTCAAATTTGTAAGATGATAAGCATGTGACATGGGAGACAGTGAGAAATAAGTTGGCCACAGATGGAGAGATGTATGTGGACGAGGGAAATGGATGATCTTGCTGGGGGTGGCGGGCTTGAGCTGATACTTGAAGAGTGGGTGGGAAGATTGTGGCAGGCAGAGAGAAACAGGGAGAGGAGAACATGTGACAGAGGGGAGGGTTTATGTTCCTTTTGAGGTCTTCTAGACCAATCTTCTTAGTGCCAAGGGCAACTAATGGTGGGGCCCCGTTACTGCCACATCTCTGTGGGACACCAAGGAATACAGCGGGTTCGAAACAAATGGCTCCTTTCTATGTGATCACATTCAACATCAGGTCTAAAGTTCCCTGTGCTGACCAAAGTTGATCAGGGTTGTCAAAATGCAAAGCCGTTTCTTTTGATTTTCCCTACTGTTTTGTGTTCTGTTTTGGAGTGGGGGGAGCCTCTACACCATGGAATTATAACCATCACCAGAGTCCTTGAGTTAGTGCAGTTCAGTACCCTTGTTAGTGCAGGAATCACATTATGTATTTGTTTACTTATCTATTTCCCCTCCCCTCATTAGATTGAGAATTTCTGGAGAGAAGAAACTATGTCTAACCTACTCTGGCTTCTGGAGCAGAGCCAAATACACAGTAGATGCTCAGTACAAGAAAGTTAGTCATTCAAGGTTAAATGGAAACAGAGCTGAACACCTGGGCATTTTTATGCCAACTCAATCTATCGTGAGGTCCAAACTTGTTTCTGTTCCTCACTTTTATTCCTTCTCTTTGACTCAGATTCCGACCAGCTCTTCTGTGCTCCTTGTTTCTCTAGAGCAGGAATCTGATCTGTCTCCACTTTCTGTTTCTGTATCTGACAGTCCCTGCCCAAAACCTGATTCCCATGCACACTTTTCTGCTTCATATCATGGAGGGAGATTGTTTAGATGGGAGTCAGTATACAAGAAGGGCTACCGACCCCCTTTCCCCTTTTCCTTGGCAAGTCTCCTTGGCTGTACTCTTTTTCTGTACCTAAGATATGTGAGGAACTTATTTTTTACAGAGATATTCTGCAAAAGATAAATTTCTCAGGACTGTGGCCATGGATTCTTAGCAAAAGAAAGGACAAGGAGATATGATCAAATGTGTGCTGGTGAATCAATACAAATAAATTATGTGTTCTTTGTTATTATGTCCTAGGCTACATGAGAGAGGGTTCTTAAATCATCCACCATCAGCCGCTGGAGGTTCTGCTCCTTTCCGAGGAGTTATATGGAGACAAAGTCTAGGCTTGTGTTATTTTAGGCAATCTAGATAACTTTCTAGTGTGGACACTGATTTGGTTGCTAGGGGAATGCTGGCCACTGCAGAAGACCAGAGGGGAGCAATTCTTCTCTAGGTATGGCATGGCCCTGATTACACTCTAAATATTTTTACCTCTAATGTCTGGGATTTATGAGCACCATCTTGCTTGAAAGGATGGTCCTTTTGCTAGAATATATGGGACAGACCTCTGGGGTTTTGACTAAGTGCTTGTCCAAGAGTTTGAACAGATTAAAATCTACATCCCCTCCCCACCTCCTACCACATGAATAGGACAGCCCTTCATCTGTTATGTCCTGAGATATGGCTTCTATGGCCCAATTCTCAGTTATTCTGGATCAAGATCTAGAACAAGGCCAACTCAGAAAGAACATGGAAATCTGGGCAATCTGCAAGTGAGATCCAGGCAAGTGGTTTGTGAATGTGCTCAAGAGGTGACCAGATATGTGGGTGAGGCTAAGCATATTAACCTAGGGAGGGAAATCCTTAGAAGTTCAGGCAGTTGGGCAGGTAATAACAAATATGCCCATCCATCTCTTAGGTATATGAACAAGAGCAAGAGGAGAAAGAGGGAGAGCTTTGGCCATGAACATGTTTCCAAAGAAAGGGAGAATGCATAGATTCAGGGAGTTAGGCTGGAATCCCATCTAACCAAGCTGGGGCGTGAAATGAGTGTTAGATTATGCAAACATACAAGATGCTCCTCCTGTAAGTGTTGGAGCTGGATTCAAGTGCAGGCCTTCGAATTATAACGAAACCCACTAACTTCCTAGAAATCTCTGAGGCATCTTTGACTCCTTTCTTTTCTATTATGCATCATTTGCAATTTTTAGCAACAATTTTCATAGATTTTTTTTCTCCTTTTCTTTCCAATTATCATTATCTCAGTTCAGATCTTTAATCTCTTAAATTTGGATTATTGCAATATCCTCACTAGCCTCCTTGTTTTTCATCTTCACTGATCTATCCTTCATACTCTGGACAGTTTTGTTTCCAAAACATAGGTGCCAACAAATCATTCACCTCAAGCACTTAGACATCTCTGTGCTATTTACTGAGTAGAGTAGAATCTCCTTAATCTGACATGGTAGGCATAATAGTGGCCTCCCAAAGATGTCCACAATTAATGCCTGCAACCTTTGAATATGTTAAGTTATAAGATGCAGGGGAATTAAGATAGTAAATGGAAATAAGGTTGTAATCATTTGAGCTGAAGATGAAGAGATTATCTTGGGTTATCTGGCTGGACCCAGTGTAATGAGAGGATCCTTAAATGGGGAAGAGGAAGGCAGAAGAGTAGGAGACTGATACAGTGTGAGAAAGAGTGTTGATTAGCCATTTGTGGCTTTGAATATGGAATGGAACCACAAGAAAGGAATGGGTGCAGCATCTAGAAGCTGGGAAAGGCAAGAAAATGGTTTCTCCCCTGGAGCCCAAGAAGGGATGTAGAAACACAGCCCTACTGGCAGCTTGATTTTAGCTACTGAAACCTATTTTGGACTTCTGTTCTCCAAAACTGTAAGATAATACAGTTGTATTGCTTTAAGCCACTCCATTTGTGGTAATCTTTCCCTACAGAAACAATAGGAAATTTACATACATGGTGTTTTTTTAGCTCTACATTTTAATTTTATTTTTTAATATAATTTATTGTCAAATTGGCTTACATGCAACACCCAGTGCTCATCCCAACCAGTGCCCTCCTCAGTGCCCATCACCCACTTTCCCCTCTCCCCCACCCCCATCAATCCTCAGTTTGTTCTCTGTATTTAAGAGACTCTTATGGTTTGCCTCCCACCCTCTGTTTGTAACTGTTTTTTTCCCCCCTTCCCTTCCCCCATGGTCTTCTGTTAAGTTTCTCAGGATCCACATAAGAGTGAAAACATATGGCACCTTTCTTTCTCTGACTGACTTATTTCACTTAGCATAATACCTTCCAGTTCCATCCAAATTGCTGCAAATGGCAGGATTTTATTCTTTCTCTTTGCCAAGTAGTATTCCATTATATATATAAACCACATCTTCTTTATCCATTCATCATTTGATGGACATTTAGGTTCTTTCCATAATTTGGCTATTGTTGAAAGCACCTCTATAAACATTGGGCTACCTGTGCCCCTATGCATAAGCACTCCTGTATCCCTTGGATTAATTCCTAGCAGTGCTATTGCTGGGTCATAGGGTAGTTTTTTTTTTTAATTTTTTTGAGGAACCTCCACACTGTTTTTCAGAGAAGCTGTACCAGTTTGCATTCCCACCAACAGTGCAAGAAGGTTCCTATTTCTCCACATCCTTGCCAGCATCTATAGGTTCCTGATTTGTTCATTTTAGCCACTCTGACCAGTGTGAGGTGGTATCTCAGTGTGGCTTTGATTTGTATTTCCCTGATGATAAGTGATGCTGAGCATCGTTTCATGTGTCTGTTGGCCATCTGGATGTCTTCTTTGGAAAAGTGTCTATTCATGTCTTCTGCCCATTTCTTCACTGGATTATTTGTTTTTTGGGTGTGGAGTTTGGTGAGTTCTTTATAGATTTTAGATACTAACCCTTTATCTGATATGTCATTTGCAAATATCTTTTCCCATTCCGTCAGTTGCCTTTTAGTTTTATTGATTGTTTCCTTTGCTGTGCAGAAGCTTTTTATCTTGATGAGGTCCCAATAGTTCATTTTTGCTTTTAATTCCCTTGGCTTTGGAGATGTGTCGAGTAAGAAATTGCTGCAGCTGAGGTCAAAGAGGTTGTTGCCTGCTTTCTCCTCTAGGGTTTTGATGGTTTCCTGTCTCACATTTAGGTCTTTTGTCCATTTTGAGTTTATTTTTGTGTATGGTGTAAGAAAGTGGTCCAGTTTCATTCTTCTGCGTGTTGCTGTCCAGTTCTTCCAGCACCCATTTGCTAAAGAGACTGTCTTTTTCCCATTGGATACTCTTTCCTGCTTTGTCAAAGATTAGTTGGCCATACATTTGTGGGTCCAATTCTGGGTTTTGTATTCTATTCCATTGGTGTATGTGTCTGTTTACAGCTTTGTAGTAGAGGCTAAAGTCTGCGATTGTGATGAGTCCTGCCTTGCTTTTCTTCTTCAATATTACTTTGGCTATTCAGGGTCTTTTGAGGTTCCATAAAAATTTTAGGATTGTTTGTTCTAGCTTTGAGAGCAATGCTGGTGCAATTTTGATTAGGATTGCATTGAATGTGTAGATTGCTTTGGGTAGTATTGACATTTTAACAATATTTATTCTTCCAATCCTTGAGAATGGCATGTTTTTCCATTTCTTTGTGTCTTCTTCAATTTCCTTCATGAGTTTTCTATAGTTTTCAGCATACAGATCTTTTACATCTTTGGTTAGGTTTATTCCTAGGTATTTTATGGTTCTTGGTGCAATTGTAAATGGGATCAGTTTCCTTATTTCTCTTTCTGTTGCTTCATTATTGGTATATAAAAATAAAACCAATTTCCGTACATAGATTTTGTATCCTGCAACTTTGCTGAATTCATGTATCAGTTCTAGCAGTCTTTTGGGGGAGTCTTTTGGGTTTTCCATGTGGCGTGTCATGTTGTCTGTGAAAAGTGAAAGTTTGACTTCTTTGCAAATTTGGATGCCTTTTATTTCATTTTGTTTTCTGATTGCTGATGCTAGGGCTTCCAACACTATGATAAACAACAGTGGTGAGAGTGGACATCCCTGTCGTGTTCCTGATCTCAGGGGGAGAGCTCTCAGTTTTTCCCCATTGAGGATTATATTAGCTGTGGGCTTTTAATATATGGCTCTTATGATATTAAGGTATGTTCCTTCTATCCCAACTCTCTCGAGGGTTTTTATTAAGAAAGGTTGCTGAATTTTGTCAAATGCCTTTTCTGCATCAATTGACAGGATCATATGGTTCTTATCCTTTCTTTTATTAATGTGATGTATCACATTGATTGATTTGTGAATATTGAACCAGCCCTGCAGTCCAGGGATGAATCCCACTTGGTCATGGTGAATAATTCTTTTTATATGCTATTGAATTCAATATGCTAGTATCTTGTTGAGAATTTTTGCATCCATGTTCATCAGGGATATTGGCCTGTAGTTCTTTTTTTGTGGAGTCTCTGACTGGTTTGGGAATCAAAGTAATGCTGGCTTCATAGAATGAGTCTGGAAGTTTTCCTTCCATTTATATTTTTTGGAACAGCTTGAGAAGGATAGGTATTAACTCTACTTTAAATGTCTGGTAGAATTCCCCAGGGAAGCCATATGGCCCAGGACTCCTATTTGTTGGATGATTTTTGATAACTGATTCAATTTCTTTACTATTTATGGGTCTGTTCAAGTTTTCTATTTCTTTTCATTTGAATTTTGGTTAGTGTGTGGGTGTTTAGAAATTTGTCCATTTCTTGCAGGTTGTCCAATTTGTTGGCATATAGTTTTGCATTGTATGTTCTGATAATTGCTTGTATTTCTGAGGGATTGGTTGTAATAAATCCATTTTCATTTGTGATTTTATCCATTTGGGTCCTCTCTCTTTTCTTTTTGAGAAGCCTGGCTAGAGCTTTATCGATTTTGTTTATTTTTTCAAAAAACCAACTCTTAGTTTCATTGATCTGTTCTTCTGGGTTTTTTTAGATTCTATATTGTTTATTTCTGCTCTGATCTTTATTATTTCTCTTCTTATGCTGTGTTTGGGGTTTCTTTGCTGTTCTACTTCTATTTCCTTTAGGTGTGCTGTTAGATTTTGTATTTGGGATTTTTCTCGTTTCTTGAGATAGGCCTGGATTGCAATGTGTTTTCCCCTTAAGACTGCCTTTGCTGCATCCCAAAGGGTTTGGATTGTTGTGTTTTCATTTTCATTTGTTTCCACATATTTTTTAATTTCTTCTTTAATTGCCTGGTTGACCCATTCATTCTTTAGTAGGATGTTCTTTAACCTCCATGCTTTTGGAGGTTTTCCAGACTTTTTCCTTTGGTTGATTTCAAGTTTCATAGCATTGTGGTCTGAAAGCATGCATGGTATGATCTCAATTCTTTTATACTTATGAAGGGCTGTGTTGTGACCCAGTATGTGATCTATCTTGGAGAATGTTCCATGTACACTTGAGAAGAATGTATATTCTGCTGCTTTAGGATGAAAAGATCTAACTATATCTGTCAACTCCATCTAGTCCAGTGTATCATTCAGGGCCATTGTTTATGTATTGATTTTCTTTCTGGATGATATGTTCATTATTGTAAGTGGAGTATTAAAGTCCTCTGTAATTAACCACATTCTTACCAATAAGATTGCTTATGCTTGTGATTATTTTATATATTTGGGTGCTTCTGAATTTGGTGCATAGACATTTATAATTGTTAGCTTTTCTTGATGGATAGACCCTGTAATTATTATATAATGCCCTTATTCATCTCTTGTTACCAGCCTTTAGTTTAAAATCTAGTCTCTCTGATATAAGTATGGTTACTCCAGCTTTCTTTTGACTTCCAGTAGCATGATAGATCGTTTTCCATCCCCTCACTTTCAATCTGAAGGTGTCCTCAGGTCTAAATGGGTCTCTTATAGGTAGCAGATAGATGGGTCTTGTTTTCTTTTTTTTATCCATTCTGATACCCTGTGTATTTTGATTGGAGCATTTAGTCCATTTACATTCAGTGTTATTATTGAAAGATATGGGTTTAGAGTCATTGTGTTATGTGTAGGTTTCATGCTTGTAGTGATGTCTCTGGTCCTTTGTGGTCTTTGCAACATTTCACTCACAGAATACCCCTAGGATCTCTTGTAGGGCTGGTTTATTGGTGATGAATTCCTTCAGTTTTTGTTTGTTTGGGAAAGCCTTTATCTCTCCTTTTTTTTTTTTCTTTTTTTTTTTTTTTAATTTTTTTTTTTTAACGTTTATTTATTTTTGAGACAGAGACAGAGCATGAACGGGGGAGGGGCAAAGAGAGAGGGAGACACAGAATCGGAAACAGGCTCCAGGCTCTGAGCCATCAGCCCAGAGCCCGACGCGGGGCTCGAACTCACGGACTGCGAGATCGTGACCTGGCTGAAGTCGGACGCTTAACCGACTGCGCCACCCAGGCGCCCCTATCTCTCCTTCTATTCTGAATGACAGGCTTGCTGGATAAAGGATTATTGGCCACATATTTTTCCTGTTCATCACATTGAAAATTTCCTGCCACTCCTCTGGCCTGCCAAGTTTTAGTAGATAGGTCTGATACTACCCTTATGTGTCTACCTTTGTATGTTAAGGCCCATTTATCCCTAGCTGCTTTCCGAATTCTTTCTTTATCTTTGTATTTTGCCAGTTTCACTATGATAAGTCATGCAGAAGATTGATTCAAGTTATGTCTGAAGGGAGTTCTCTGTGCCTCCTGGATTTCAGTGTTTGTTTCCTTCCCCAGCTTGGGGAAGTTCTCAGCTGTGACTTGTTCAAGTACACCTTTGTTCTTTTTCTCTCTCTTCTTCTTCTTCTGGAACTCCTATCATATGGATATTGTTCCATTTCATTGAATCATTTAGCTCTTTAATTATCCCCTCATGATCCAGAATTTTTTAAAATCTTTTTCTCAGCTTCCTATTTTTCCATAATTTTATCTTCTATTTCTGCCTCTCCCTTCTGCCTCTTCAGTCTTCTCTGTGACCACCTCTGTTTTATTTTGCACCTCATTGATAGCATTTTTTCAAATTTATCATTACTATTTTTTAGTTCCTTGATCTCTGCAGCAATAGATTCTCTGCAGTCTTCTATGCTTTTTTCAAGCCCAGCGATTAATCTTATGACTATTATTCTAAATTCTTGTTCAGTTATATTGTTTATATCTGTTTTGATAAATTCTTTAGCTGCCATTTCTTCCTCGAATTTCTTTTGAGAATTCTGTTTTGTCATTTTGGCTAGTTTTCTGCCCCTTGTGTGTTTTAAAAGCTTGTTATGAGCCCTGCACCTATGAGCACTACTATATTAAAGAGGAGTCATACACTGTCCAGGACCTGGCCCGTCAGGAGGTGTTTTTTGGAGGGTGTTACTTGCTCTCTGTTGTTGTGACTTTGGTTACTTTATCTCCCTACTTGTAGTGATGTTTTGGACCTTCCACCAACATACCTGATGTTTAAAACCATCATTAGCAAACTCCAGTCTGGGACTTCATCTCTTTCTCCATGCACTTGACTCTAGCCTAAGCAGACCACCTCTGGTCCTGAAACATGACTGACAAGTCTAGCCTCCTTGTGTTTTCTTGTAATGCCTCCATAGCCAAAAAGTCATTTGCTTTCTTCACCTGGTAAAATAAGCCAGCTCAGATTTTCACAAAGGGTAATTCTCTACTTCATCCCAGTTTGGGAATCACTGATTACTGTTATATGTCTATCTTTCATAGTTACTGCAAGACTCACGTGAAACATTAGGTATAATATGAGCAGCCTTGTGTCAGACCAATTTCAATTTTCACCAAAGATAGTTGTATAGATATTTACCTCTCTTCTCACACTGAAAGTGCCTTAGGTCAGATACTTTGTGTCTCATGTTTCTCCTTTTTTTTTTTTTTTTTAAATTTTTTTAATGTTTATTTATTTTTGACAGAGAGAGAGAGAGACAGAGCATGAGCAGGGGAAGGACAGAGAGAGAGGGAGACACAGAATCCGAAGCAGGCTCCAGGCTCTGAGCTGTCAGCACAGAGCCCGACGTGGGGCTCGAACTCACAGACTGCGAGATCCTGACCTGAGCCGAAGTCGGACGCTCAACCGACTGAGCCATCCAGGAGCCCCTCTCCTTTTTTTTAATGATATTTAGCACAGTGCAGAGCCCAATTTGTAGGGTTGGATAGGAGACAAGTTGTGATAAATGACAGATCATGGATTGGGTGATAGATCATTTTTCTCCTCCCTTGTGTATGTGAGATCTTGGGGTGGGGGTGTCTGGGTACTGTCCCAGGTGCTGAAGATACAGTAACAAATAAGACAGCTCTGGGGCGCCTGGGTGGCGCAGTCGGCTAAGCGTCCGACTTCAGCCAGGTCACGATCTCACGGTCTGTGAGTTCGAGCCCCGCGTCAGGCTCTGGGCTGATGGCTCGGAGCCTGGAGCCTGTTTCCGATTCTATGTCTCCCTCTCTCTCTGCCCCTCCCCCGTTCATGCTCTCTCTCTGTCCCCAAAATAAATAAACGTTGAAAAAAAAATTAAAAAAAAAAAAAAAAAAAAAAAAAAGACAGCTCTTGGATTTGCCATGAGGTCATCTTATAATCTAGTCAAGTCTCTGCTCTTGGTCTCATTGGAAGCACCTTGGGCTGGTAGATACTTCCAATCTGGGGAATTGCTGATCCCCAGAAAATCCACTGGGGTCAGCAGCTAAAATTGTTTGGCTGACAGCTCTTTCAGCTCCTGAGACCCAAGAGGGAATGATGCCCCTGACAGGAGTGGTAGAAGGAAGGGGAACATGTGTGCCTGCAGGTGAAATGAAAGAGACAAGTGGATAGGATCACACACCAGGCAAAATGGACTTGATGGACCTGTGATCTTTCCGTTGCTGAGGCTGTCAATGCATGTCCACATAAAGTGAGCACCAGCACTCAGGGAATCTCTGAGCTTTCATCTCTACATCAGTGAGAGGCCTGGCGAGGTTGCTCTTTATTTTGTTAGCTTCAAGTTGTCATCACTAAAGAAGTGACATGCTCCCTCTTGGGACATGGCATTTTTCTACTCTGGTGGCAAATGACCTGGTTTGCTCAGAGACAAAGGGACCTGATATATGCTGAGGTCTTCCTGTGCACCTGACAGAAGACAACTTTCATCTAATCCTCACAACAATCCAGTGAAAGAAATGAAATTGGCTTAGTTTTCCAGATGAGGAAACTTAGGCTTCATAGGATCAGCTTCTTGTCTAAGGTCACACAGAGAGTGAGTGGCAGAGCATAGATTCCACACTAAGACTATCTGGTTTAGAGCTTTTTTTCCTTTCCCAAGGAAACAGATTGCTTACATTTTCCTTTACGTTGGTGATTATCTCTGAAAGCTTCACTCCAGTGGCTTTGGAGCCAGCTTTTCATCTTTCGTCTGCTCACATCTGTTCCTGCCCTCAGCCTCCTCCTCAGGGGGTGCTGGTGGTGGTTGGATGGAAGGTGTGATGGGCACATAGGAAGATATGAACTCAGACTCCTAGTTACTGGTATACCTTGAGCTAATTAACTCTAGTTCTGGTGAGCTATCATCATGGGATATAGACACTGGCAGGGAATTCTGGGGTCATTTGGCCCCACCCCTGTTAGGGGGCTGCAAGCTACCTAAATCATTTCCAAGAGATGACACTCTCTCTCATTTTCAAAGTCCCTTAGGGAATGAGAGTGAATGGATTTTTAATTAATTTTTAATGGCTCGTTATACAAAGCCAGAACAACCCCCTACTATTCAAGAGCCATTTTTCATAAGCTCCTTGTTTCAACAATACTGTATTTCCATTTCTTACATCTGTCTCTTACCTTATTCAGCAACCAAATTCTGCACAGTACTTTCTTAACAATAGCTCTGCTTTAAATAGGGATGACTAATGCTTATTAATTTTTGTATCTCATATCCCTTGCTTGGATCAAGAAGGAATAGATAAACCTGTGTTGGGCCCTGACTGGACAGTTTCCTCATTTGGACAGTGGGGATAATGATATCTGCTTTTCACTGTGGTTATTTCCATTATATGTGTAATGCACATAAAGCACCAAACATGGTGCTAGACACTTAGTAGGTGCTCAGTATATATTAGTGTCCCATCTCTGCTTTTTCTGTATTTGTTCAGTTCTGGTCTAAGCTACTCTACTTGATCAGGTCATGCTTTTGTCTATAGATCTAGTGTTTTCATTAACCTACATCCCATCGGATATAAGGATATACCTTTGTCTTTTCTAGAAGTATCTAGAGAATAACAACCCTCTAATACTTAATACGGTCATATTTAGAAGATTGTTTTCACTGTCTTCCCTTCTTGCCGTTGTGTCCCCTTTCTCTTACCCTCTCGTGGAAATTCATGAAGTTCTTTCCTAAACCACCTTGGGTTCTCACTTCTGGAGAGAATTGGCAGACTAGTTTATCTAAGGAAAAGACACATTTGAAGGAGTTTACAAAATACTCCAGAAGAAGAGGGCTGGAAATTTCCATTTTCCTCCCGTCTCTTAAGATCTTCACTTATAGCTCTCATCCTTTCTGAGAACCTTGATTACCCCAGTCCAGACTCATCTTCTCCTCCTTTGAACACCTATGGCAACACTTTCTATTCAAGAATGTGTGTATTTCTGTTGGTTATAGGCACCATGACAAGGAAGAGCATAAGATACTCTTATAGTATAATGAGAAAAGCAGGGTCTCTATCTTGAAGGTACACATAGCCTAATGGTGGGTATGCATATGCAAGTAGAGAATTATAATATAATCTGGTGAATAGCATAATTGGATGTATGTGCAACAAGTTAGGGGAACATGGATTAAAAGAGAATCCATTCTGTCTCAGAGGACAGGTGAGACATCAGAGTGTTGATGACGTTTGAGCTGGGCCTTGAGGAATGAGAAGGAGATCAGCAGGTGGAAAATGGGGGAAGGACTTTCAAGGAGAGAAGGGAGCTTTTGAAAAAGTGTGGGGTCCTGGAACAGGGAAGAAATAGGTATTCCAGTGTGTCTAGAATTTAGATATCATTTGGGAAAGTGGCTCTAGAAGAGGGTTAAAATGTCTAGAGGGGCCAAGTTGAGAAAGACCTTTCATGCCATGTTGAGGAATTTGGATTTGATTTTAAAGAAAGTATGAAGCCAGGAGAGATTTTTTGGCAGTAGGTAATGGGATTTGGCCTGTGCTGTAGAAGGGTCATTCTGGTGTAATGGTAGAAGAGGGGTGAAGATCAGAAATTAAGTAAACTAGTTATTTTGAAGGCCTCTGTAGTCATCCATTAGCTAAATCCATTGGTCTGTTCTTAGTCTTCTTTGTACATGACCTGTCAGCAGCATTTCACACAGCTGATCCCTCCTCCTCTTTGAAGCACTTTCTTTACTTGGCTTCCAGCACACATGCTTTCCTGGGTTTCCTATGATCTCACAGACTCTTCTATGTCAGTGAGGGTCTCTGACTCTAGTATTTCTTTTTTTTTTTTAATTTTTTTTTTTTTAATTTTTTTTTTTTCAACGTTTATTTATTTTTGGGACAGAGAGAGACAGAGCATGAACGGGGGAGGGGCAGAGAGAGAGGGAGACACAGAATCGGAAACAGGCTCCAGGCTCTGAGCCATCAGCCCAGAGCCCGACGCGGGGCTCGAACTCACGGACTGCGAGATCGTGACCTGGCTGAAGTCGGACGCCCAACCGACTGCGCCACCCAGGCGCCCCTGACTCTAGTATTTCTAAGAGAAGACAGGAATTGAATGCAGGAATTGTTTACAAGTCTGGAGGAGTGAGGAAGAGAAAAGGCAAAGTTTCCCAAAGATTGGTGACTATAGAAACCTTTTCAGGCCTCTGCATAGGAGGAGAAGAAACAGTGCAAGAGGCTGAGGATCTCTCCTACCTAGATTCCTACTGTGTGTGCCGGACTTTGCATGCAGCGGACCCAGAAGTCTGTGCTTCCTGTCACTGAGGTCCACTGTCACTGCTGTTGTTCCCGCCAGCTCTGTTGCTGCTGTTGTTTTGTGACTTCAAAATACAAGTGGGAAGAGTAGCTTTTTTCTTTCCTACTGGTCCCTACTGGTCCCTACTGGCATACTGCCTCCTGCATTGGGTCAGACTGGAAGGCAGATAATGTGAGAGTCTTAGAAATACAATTCTCAGGGTCCTGATTACCTGCAATACATAGACAGGAAAGAGAACTTGGAGTAAACAGACAGCACAACCCCTCTCTCTGGCTACTGTGAGCATCCATTTCCATCCCCAATTCATAAATAACTCCTTCTTTTCCTGTAGGTTCAGTGATAGTGTGAGAAGCTCAAAATAGCTGGGTATTAGTTTCTGCTTCCAGTTCAACAGAACAAGAGTTTTGTCTTTTTTTTTTTTTTTTTTTTTTTTTTTGACAATTCCCTCTTTAGGAACCAAGAGCTCTCTCTCAACAGAGCCAATATGTATGGGGACATGAAGCAGATACTGTGAAATGGCTTATTGGGGACAATAATGAGAGGACCACTACCTCTTTTGCCCCTTGATTCTCAGACCATTGTATTTTGACCATATGTTGGTCAAATGCACTTTATGGAAGACAGTGCCACAACCTCACAGTGTTGACTCCCAGCTAGTGTTGTCATTGAATCTTTGAAAATCCATTCAACCATTGTATCAGGCCAGCTGCTTCTGGGTGATTAAGTTTGTGGTAAGACCAGTGAATTCCATGGATATGCCCATTACTGCACTTCATTTGCTGTGAAATGAGTTTCTTTGTTGGAAGTAATGTTGTGTGGGATACCATGACAGTGAATAAGGGGTTCTGAAATGGAAAGATTTTGACTCTAGCATAAGCACTGCAGGTAGGGAAAGCAATCACAATGAGAAGAAATTGCTCCCTGTATGTGATGGGGGCGGGGGTGGGGTGCGGTGGTGCAATGTGATCAAACTGTCACCAGGTGCCATGGTGAGGCTCAACATTGGTTTCTGATGTTGGCAGGTCGGGAATGTAGCAGCGATAATATGCACAACAGCCTTGGTGAAAGGAAGTCCATGTGAAGCCTAGGCAAAGTCTCCATCTCTGTCATAGCAGTGACCACAGAGGACCCCCCAGAGCAAACTGGGGGGGCTCTGGGGAATTGGGCTTACTGGCCTCAACCGAAGGCCATCTTGTTCATTTGATTACTGAGGTTCTTCCTTGTAGTAAATACCATTTGGTGAGCATTCACACAGGACACACATATCCACTGTGGCAATTTTGAGAGGACTTTCTCACTCCTCTGACCTCTAGATGCTGGAACACCTCAGCTCTCAATCCTCATATCTTTACTCCATCTTCACACTCTGTCTCTTGGTGATCTAATCTAGTCTTGTGTCTTTAAATACCATCTAATTAGAGACAATTCCCAAATGGATATTTCTGTCCTAGATTCTCTTCCCTCAACTCCAGATTCATTTATCCAGCTCACTATTGGACTTGTTCATTTGAATTCTCTTAGGTATCTCAAACTTCATGTTCAAAGCTAATTTCTAATTTTTCCTCCATACCTCCTTCATCTGTAGTCTTCATCTCATAAACCAGCGACTCTGCCTCCAGTTGCTTAGTCCTGAACTCTGAGGGTCATCCTCAACTGTTCTCTTTCATTCACACTCCATATCCAGTTTGCCTGACATTACCTTCAAAATACATAAACATCATGTCCCTTTTCCTGTGCACTGCTGTTGCTCTGCTATAACACATACCATGTTTCACCTGGATGATTACAACAGGATCCTAATTCACTTTTGTGCCCTTACTGCCTTTCTCAACACAGCAGCCAGAGTGATCCTGTTAAAAGTAAACTTCTCTATTAAAATCCTCAGCAGCTCCCCATCTCACTCACTCACTCTGCATCTCACTGGAGTCCTTACAATGGTTCACAAGTTCCAGCAAGACCTGAGTCTCCGAATATCTCCCTGACTTCATCTCCCCCTACTTTCCACACCAGCTTCATTGGTCTCCTTGCTCTCCCTTGAATATGCCAGGGACACTCCTGCCTCAGGATCTTTGTATTCACTGCTCCTCTGCCTATAATGTTGCTTACCCAGATAACCCCATGACTTCATCTCACCTCATTCAGGGTTTTGCAGGAGTGTCCATTTTTCATAGAAGATGTACCTGGGCTCCTTCATCGTCTCCTTTTCCTTAATTCCACCCCCGCCCCCATAGCACTCACCATCATCTAACTATGTCATTTACTTACTTACTTACTTACTTATTTATCTTCCCTGCCAGAATGTCAGCTTCATGAGGGCAAAGAAACTGCTGTATTATTTTCAGTGCTGAATCCAGATTACTTTGCAAACAGGAAGCGTTCCATACATATCTGTAGTTAATGAATGAAAAAAATTATGAGAACCTGTAATTGTGTGATACAGTGGACTACAGTGTATTTCAAAGACTCCGTGTTTGCCTTGATTTGTGTGGGACGAGGAAGGAATCAAGGATCATGCTAAGGTTCAGTCGTGAGCCACAGAGTTGATGAGATGCCCTTATAAAAAGCAGGAAAGGGGATAAAAGCTTTGTGAAAATCTGTGCATTGTACATGACAAGTTGCTATAGTTTGTACTATTTCCTTGTCCTCTTAACTAGATTGTAAAATCATAGCAGGCAGGGAGCACTGTTCGTGTCACTCTGAATTTGGCACACACCTACCACAGTTCAAGACGCCCAGTTGGTGCCCAGACATCCTTGTATTGGGGATCTGTTGGGCTTTGGGTTGTAAATGTTCAGTTTCTGTTCCTTGGTGAGGGGATCTCCCTGAGGTGTGAGAAGGACCCTGGGATTCAGACTCTGCTGGAACTGGAAAATGCAGCCTTATAGGCTGTCCCAGAGGGGTAGCATCTTTGTCGTGTGACAGTTATCAACCATTTCTGGTAAAGAAAGCTGCGGTCCTTATTCCAACTGGCTGGAAACAAAGAACTATCAAGTAGGGGCAGGAATGAAGCAGTAGCCTGTGAGTGGGATGCGCAGAGGACCCCGTGGATTTAAAGGCACCAAGATTTCAGGAAGGTTTAATGAACTAAATTAATTTTCCTTCAGAGTAAAATTTTACAGGAATGAAAGGCCCTCCCTTCACTGAATGTGCTCACGGGCAAGAGCGTCGCAGTGATTTATGAATTTGCAGATTATGCATTATCCTTTCAGAGGACAGGAATCCCCCCGGGGTTCCTGCCTTCTTTCTGAAGCTGAGTGGGGGGAGCCAGGTGAATGCACTGACTCTGATCTGCAGCCTCCTGTACTGAACTTGGGGTTGAGAATGGATGAGTTTGTTAGGAGGAGCTTAGCATAAACTCTAGAATCTGAATTCCCCTCCCCCAGCCCCCGACCAAATGAAAATCATTTGGAACCCTTATCTCCTGGAGAATAATTATCATACTAATAACGCCCATTTCCCTAGTACAGTTTATAAAGCAGGTCAGCTTTCCTTATTTGATTTGAATCAACAACCCTGTGAGGTTGGCAGGGGCAAGTGTATCATTATCCCCATTTAAGGAAATTGGAGCAGATTCTGAAAACATAAATAAGTTGCTCAGGCTCACACAGTAGCATATGGTGAGACTGGGTTTTGAGGCAGCCCTCTGGTTGCAAGTGTTCCGTTATTTCCATGCTGCCATGCAAGCCCTGTCCAGGAGGCAGACAGCTGGATCCAATGGGTAAGTGAGTCTAGAGACAGGCACATTTAGAAGGGTTCATAGGTGGGATAGCGATGGAGACTTCTTTGCAGTTTTGCATTGTGGGTACCTCCTCTCACATAGGAAGTGGGTAGGAAGAGGATAGAAAGCTCCCTTGTCCTCACATATCACTTTCCCTAACTCTGCCAGAGACTTGGACTCCTTAGTTCAAATGCATAATCCTGGAGGCAGCAGGTTGAGGAGGACTATCCCTTTCATGAGGACAGCCACCATTTCTCTTTTGATCACTTCACCAAGAAGCTTATGCTGTACTTAACATAAGTCAAGAACAGATGAATGAAAGAGAAGAGGGGACATGTGAAATAAAGACACTAGTTACTGGCTCTGAGTGTGTGTAAAGAGCAGGCACAGGGATGGCTTGAACATCTGGGGGCATTAGAAGACACTAGATGCCTGGGGCCAAGAAAATTGGTGGTGGATGGTCAACAAAGACAGCAGCAACTGATTTCGTAAGAGGCTAGTCCTGCCCTTTATTGTCACTTACTAAATAAGTCCCTTATTTTAATATAGTCTCTTAATATATGAATTATTTATTATATAATGTATGCATTATATATGTCTCCTGTTATAATTAGTCCTCTGATATATTACTTATTAGATATTTATGTATACATTACATATAGACACATAATAAGTCTCTTGGTAAATATGGTCCCTCCTTGTTATCACCCTCTTCACTCATAAAACTTTTTATCTACCCATAGTTGGCCATAGGTTGGGCTTCCTCTGTCTTTCCTGCATGATCCCCTTGTCCTTTGTGCCTTCTTTCCCAACTTGACATGGCCTATGTCTCTGAGTGGCTCGTGTACACATGACATTGCATTCAACACATGACTGCTCTTGCCCCTAATGGCCCGTGCCACTCTACCTCCATACCTTTTCTTGTTACTGGAATGGCTTCCTCCCCTACCCTCCTTTTTTTTCTATCGATTTCAGTTCAATTAAAAAAAAGAAAAAAAGTGAATGAGCTCCATTTTAGTTTATGCATATTCTTAGCATACTTTAAGTCCCAGTTCATGTAATCTTTCCTTCATGGAGACCTTTCTGATCACACTCTATGGACTTAATTGCTTCTTCTTTTCAACTCTTATAGCACATTATCTGTACCTCTCAAATACATTTATCATCTCATCTCTTCTTTTATTGTTCTGCATCCATAATTCACTTGTAGTGCCTGCCAAGTGTCAGGTGATGTGCTGTGCATTGAGGATGCAGAATTGAATGAGACCTGATTTCTAACCTCAAAGAGGCCACAATCTAACAGACTAGTCAGACATACGGAAAAGTCATACTGACCCAATGTGATAGAAGCTATAAGAGATAAATGACCACAGTATAATTCCAGAGATATCAGATACCAATTTAAGGGTGTGTGTGTGTTCGTGTGTGTGTGTGTGTGTGTGTGTGTGTGTGTGTGTGTGTGTGTGTTTACACATTCTCTCTATATAGGTCTTTCTAACTATGTTTGTATATACACACACATACATGTCTGCGGATTTCTCTTTATACTATGTGTGTGTGTGTGTGTGTGTGTGTGTGTGTGTGTATGTACGTACATAGCTTCTATTAAGAGAGAAATGCTATTTACTCATGAATTATTCCAATGTATTTTCACATTTTAGGCAGCAATCCTGCTGCCTGGGGGTCTCTCAGCAGTTTGTCTCTCAGCAAACCTGGGTCTCTCAGCAGTTTGTCTGGGTCTTTTCTCCTTCCATAACTCTGTTTCCTATTTCCTTCTCCAAGAACAAAGAAAACAGAAGTTCCCTTCATCCTTGGGCCTTGAACTCTGGATCTCTCCCTGAGTCCCAGAGTTTAGCTGGTGCCTTCCCAATTCACCTAAGAGGAGCCCAGTAAGTATCTGTGAACTTCAGGAGTGAATATGCAACTCCTTGAGGGCCAGGGTGTGCTTTTCTCCTCTCTGTGTGCCTGCTCTTTGTCTTGCACACAGCTGGCTCACAGAAACACTTGCTGCCTGGAGTAGCATCACATTAGAGCAGAGTGAGCACAGCGTGTCATATAGCCAGGGGTGGAAGCGCTGGTTCTGTCTCCTGCTAGTTGTGTGCCTGGGGTGGGGGTACAATTAGCTTAGCACTTGGGATTCAGTTTTCTCATCTGTAAAATGGGGATATTATATTACACTTGCTTAGTCTCAAGAATTTGTTGTGAGGATTGAGAAGCACACCATGTAGTGTTTATTGCCTGGTAAGGGTTCAATTAACGTTTACTCTCTGCTTTTCCTTTGCTGAATTTGGCTGCCAGCCCTCATCTGGGGGCATCTTCGGAAGAGGAGTCAAGTCAGGCTTTGCTGTGGATCCAGGATTAGCCCTTTAGCCTTCCCGCACCCCACATCCCATCCGCTGGTGATTCCTGAGGCACACTCACATCTTCTCTTTCTGATCTGAGTCCTTGCCTCGTGGTCTGAGGCTTAGTGGCTTTATTGCATCTGCTTTCAGTTTTCTTCCCTAATTCCCTCCTCTCTGGTGGCCTTCGGAAGGCTCTGAGTGGTGAGAGAAGCCAGGGATGGGCAGGCCTTGTTTCCCTCTTGGTTTTGTTTGCTTGGCACAGAGTATCTCAAGGCTAAAGGTTACATTATCATCTCTTCATCGCTCTATTACTGCCCTTCTGTGCTGGCACCAGGGGAGTGGAAGCTTCCATCCCCTAATTCATCCCTTTCCTCTGGGAAATGCAGGGCTGATTTTGCGGAGGCATTTTCCTCAAATGTCTCTTTCTGCATGCTTTCTGAAGTTAGGCTACATTTAAAGGACGGGATGCTTTTCTAGGTTAGGATCTCAGCACGGTGCAAGGGCAGTGTCACTGCAGCAACAGTGTTGGGAGAGGAATCATAGTGGGATGGAGTCTTTCCCAAGTGTAGTTCTCCAGTTACCACAGGAAGATTTCTGGACCCCACTCAGGACCCACCAAGTCAAACCTGCTGGGGGTGGGACCTTAGAATCTGTATTTAAAAGGCTTTCTGGTGACTGTTAGCTCCAGCTGTACTCATGGCATGGAAGAACAGTGCCCTGGGCACTTGGTCAAGGTCACACATTATTGAGACTTTAACCAGTCCCTTCCTTTCTCTGTGCATCAGTTTCCCCATCTGTACAGTGAGGGAAAGAGACTAGATTAATACCATTCCCATCTGAAGACTATGATTCATCACCAAAACACCATTATCCTCTATTGACTCAAAATGATTATTTTTAGGAACCTTTGACATGTTGAGCTTGCCTGTTAGGGAGACAGAAGTACAAAATACGAACCCCGCCTCAATCTAGCTGGGAACGCAAATCCTGTGACATCCAGAAGGTAACAGGATAGTGTTTGACTAAGTGCCAAGTTATGTAATTCCATTTTAAGTGTGATAGGACTTGAGAAGAGGGATAACTCTGATGGCTGCTATGGTCCTGGGAGGCTGCCTAGAGAAGGTGGGCTTCAAGTTGTTTCTTGAACAATAGGCAGGCAGGTGCAGGTGGTAATAAAAGGCTGAGGCACAGTTGATACAACATAGCATGGAAGAAAGAAAGCAGAGGTGTGAGAACAGGTTTGGCTTATTTGCAGAGCCTTGAGAAACTTGGATTGCTAAAGCAGAAGACAGCGTCTTGAGAATGGGGGAAAAGTGGTTGGAGGAGTGTGTGTGTGGGTAGTGCATATGTGTGTGTGTGTGTGTGTGTGTGTGTGTGTAGTGTGTTACATACCAGGCTAAGGAGTCAAGTTCATCCTGAGGCAGAGGGAACCAGGACACTGATAGAATGAGAACAGCTCTGGGCTCTTTCCAGGGCTTTCCAGACCCAGTTGTTTGTTAGAAGCTCCCTATTGGTTAAGTGGAACTCTTACCCCCTACACTTCTTTCTTCTCTCTGTGTGGACTTTGCACTTTTTGGAGGTTTTTTGATGTCCCTGAAGGCTTGATATTGGGAGAAAATGAAATGACCTAATTTGCTCCTGCAGAGCTCTGGATGGGTGTTCTGACCTATTTCTAGAAAAGCATAGTTTTGAGTTTGTTTGTCCAGAATTTGGGATGGCCAGCGCATAGCCAACCCCTGTTTTTTACATAGTGACTGTGGGAACGACTTTGTAGATGAGAGAGGATAAAAGAAAGGGGAGGTGAAGTCTGTTGTGCGGGTTATCCAGCAGACAGGATTATTGGTGTGTTCCTAGGCATTTGGTTGGGGAAGGTGGGGATAAGTCCCTTGTTTTCATCAGCCCCTGAATTTAACAAATGAGGAAAACTCCATGAATGGGAGAGGCAAGAACCACTGAGTGGCTGTGGGGAGCAGTTCTCTGCAATGGATATACATTCCTTACTGTTGTGCTATGTCAATAGGACAGGTAGCTTGGTAGATTTTACTGTTGTGCAAATAGCCATGTCATTGATATTTTTCGTGGCTTGGCTGTTTCTTGCCCATTCACCACTCTCCATCAAAGAATGCACGCTTGGGAAGAGCCCTTCCATTGTGGCCCTGCAGAGAAGTTGAACATCCCAAACCAACTTTGCCATGGACTCTCTCTGACCTATAATGGGTCACATCCTTGCCTCTAATTTTTTCTTAGTTTACATAAAAGTAATGGAAAGGGTGCGGACAGACTTCATGGGGTGTTGGATGTTAGTAAATCTCAAAGTGAGTGTTCTGTTGTCAGTGAGATGCCATAAAAATGTTCAATATAATGGCTGATTATTTTTCTTTAATCTTAAATAGATACCTAGAATGGGAAAGTCCCATCTTGGTAGCAGAAATTCATTATCTTGGAAAGAGTTTAATGGCTGCTGTGCAAATGAACTGGAGGAAGTTAAACTGTGAAATGGGAAGGAACTGAAAAAAGTGAAATGAGTTGTGCATTAAATTTAGATAAACACAATTATGTGTAACTGGATTATCACGTGTGCAGGCAGGCACTGTATATTAGGCACCTGTGTTTTGATTAAAATCGATTCAGGTGCATGCACTTGGCATCCTTGTGATTCGGAGTTGTGCCTAAGCCACTGTCCAGGCACACAGTGGGCGGGCAGGGAAACGTCTGATATCCAGGTCCCCAGCTGGAGAAGTTTAAAGGGCCTAGGACCAGACCGGCCCAAGACCATTTCAGGAAACTGCTAACTCTATTAGAGAAAGCTCCAGCTCTCTTTCATGTACAGCTTCCTTTTGGGTTTCTGAATTTCAGCTGATGTCAGGAAAGTGGTCCCGGAGTCCAGTGGAGTCTAATGACCTGCTTCTTACTCCATGATGAGGACAGATGCCAAATGGTAGATGGCAGATGGCATCAGGGGATGTTGGGGACTGGGCCTGCCTGCCATTCAAGTAGATGTGGCTGCTGAGGCGCTAGTAATGGAAACACAGAATCTCTTTGAACCCGTCTGTAGATGGAGAGAATTAGGCTCGGTTGCTTCTTACCATTGGGTCCAAGTCTGTAAGTCAGAGTCATCTCCAGATCAAAAGCAAGCCCATCGTCTGATCCCTGGGTGGCTGTACGAGTGATCAGAGCCAGCCGGGCAGCACCTCACCTTGAAGGAGGACAGATGTGGAGAAACCACTGTCGATACCCAGTTAATTCCTGTTGGCATGTTTTACTTCAAATGCAAAGCATCGTCAGGATTAAAATAAATGCTACCAGTTACAGGAATGCATTAAATTAATAATTGTTTTCCCTTGCTTGATCCTATAATACCCCTCCACTCAACGGATAAATACTAAACCCTCCTCTGGGTGATTTGAGATGCACTGTATGTTGTTACACAAACTAAAGTAAGCTTGCTTTTTTTTCCTCCCCTTTTGTTCCTCTTCTCTGCCCTCCTCCCCATCCCCATCACAGGTTATACTTATCCTGACGAAGCTGTACGACTTCAACCTGGGGAGCGTGACTGAGAGCTCACTCTGGAGGTAAGTGGATTAGAGGTTCTTAATAAGCTTCTGTGGCTTGGCTCACTTGAAGAATGCCAGCCACGCGGCTGGGGGGCACGTTTTGGAAGAGGCAGGAAGCAATCCTCCTCGTGGAAGAGCCCCTTAGCCCCCCAGGTGGAATGGACAGCCCCACCTGTGAACTCCCGTAGCACTCTGCTTATCTCTCCGGGGGCCTGTCACAGCCCTGCCTGCTTGGCACCATTGTTGCTTCTGCGTTCCTGCGCTGTCTCGTTCTGCTTGAGGGACACACGTCTGGTTAGAGAGATCAGGGGAGCATGCCCGGAATGAGAAGAGCCGTGGGTCAGGGAGTCTGCTGAGGGGAGAGTCTTGCCTTGGGCGTGAGTCTTGGCCCAAGGACCATTTCCGGCCCTGTGCATCTGTGAGATGCTGTGGTCCTTACCTGTCCTTGTGGGAATAGATACACGTGGGGATCAGGTCCAGATGGGGACCTTCATGGGCTTCTTGATACATATATTTTAGTATATTCACTATACATATTTATAAATGCTTACTGTATATTAATGTCTATATATTTAATAAACATTTACTATATATTTAATAAATTTAATATACGTTAAAATGTATATTGGTAATACATATATTTTAATATATATCGAAATATGTATTTTATGGCTGCAATGGCATAAAGATAAGTGTGTTAATATAGTATATGGAAACTTTTTTCAGCCTCAAAGTTCATTTTTTGTTTGGACTTTAAAAGAAATGAAACATGTTTGTGGATCCTTAAAAGTATGGTAAGCCCTGGGCACTGTGCCCATTGTGCCTGCTGGATAAGTCCGCTCTGACGGGACGCGGGTCACGGGACAGAGAGAAGGATGCGGGTGGTTAGATCAGGGAGAGCTTGACTGAAGCAGAGGCCTGAGGACTTTCTCTGCACCGGGCGCTTTGGCGCCCGGCTCTACACAGCACATGTGCACACTGCGGGCAGTGACAGGGCGACAGCAAAGTCCATCAGTCGCTCTGAGTCAGCACTTCAGGCTCTGGGAAGGCTGTGTTGTCTGTCCCGTTTGCTTTGTCATTTGTAAACACTGGGGAGGGGGCACTGTCACAAAAGGCTCTTCACTGGGCTGCGTCATCATCCCAGACCTCTGTCCTGAGGGTTTCCTGGGGTCTTGGAGCAGAAGTGGTCTGGGGCATGAATATCTGTGTGCCTTGCTTCTTCTTCATCCCACCTGTTTGTTTGCAGAGGACTGGCCAAAGTTTGTTTCCCAGGAAGGGGGAACAGTCACAGCATCTATTAAATATTTAGGGGTTAATTGCTCGTATCGACTCGGGCCTGCCTCCATTCGCCCAGGATGTCCACAACCTAATTTTGCTGCTCAGTGAAAATTGGCAGAGATATAAGAAAGCACTGTTTCTCTAATAGATGAGAGCATGCCTATTTCCACTCACACAGGACTCCCGGGGAAGTAGAGCCTCAGAAAACTCCCTCTCAGGCCCAATCGCAGTGATACTATGGTGATACCTGAAGCCTGACTCGCGCACTGCCTTCGGAGGGCAAATAATAAAAACAAGCCAGAAGATCCTGCCCTTACAATGGGAGAAGCTCTTCCTGGCAGCCCATATTTCAAGAAAGGTTTGGCTAGGTCTAGGGGTGGGCCAGGCACAGCCAGGGGCCCATGCCCAGGCCCAGGCCATGCTTACTACTAGAGGCCCTTAAGTAATGAAGTGTGTGGCCTGTGGTCATAAGAGCCAGTATATTCACTGGTGTGTACCAGAGACCATAGGCAGCCTAAGGGCACCCTGATGTGCACTCGCCAGGATTCAGATCCCACCTCACCCACCCAAAGAGCTCTGTAACTTTTTAACCTCTTTGTATCAGTTTTCTGGGGCTGCTGTGACACCGTACCACTAACTGCCTGGTCTAAAGCGGCAGAAATGTACTCTCTCTCAGTTCTGGAATGTGGAAGTCTGAAATCAAGGTGTCTGTAGGGCCGCACTCCCTCTGAAGGCTCTAGAGAGAATCCTCCCAGCCTTGGCGGCTGCTGGCATTCCTTGTAGCTAAGGCTATGGTCCTCCTTCTCTGCCTACGTCATCTCCTTGGCCCACTCCTCTCCTGTCCCTTATAAGGACGGTTGCCATTGGAGTTAGGCCCTGGGATAATCCAGCATGATCTCATCCTGAGATCCTTAAATGCATGTGGAAAGATCCTTTTTTTTGTCAAACAAGCTCTGTGACAGGTTCTGGGGGTAAGGATGTTGAACATATTTTTCTGGGTGGTCACCATTCAGCGCATCTCTCTTTCCCTGGATGTAAGTTGGAGATAGTACAGAAACCCCCTTTGCTGCAACCACACTGTTCTTGCCTTCCCTGAGACACATCACCTTGTCCCCTCCACGGCCCTTACCCCGGCCGCCTTTTTCTGCTCCTCTCCGAGGGGGGCGGGCAGTGCCTCTGTTCCTTACCCTCTCAGTTCCTCTAATCAGGGAGGCCTTTCTCCAGGACTTCACATTCCATCACTCAACTTGCATTTTCCTCCTTAGTACTTACCCCCATCTGGCATGCTAAATATTTTACTTATTGAATGATTTATTGTCTGCCTATAACCACTAACATCTAAGCTTGTAGAGAGAGACTTTTTTCCATTTTAATTGAGGGCTATACTCTCTGTACCTAGGACAGTATCTGGCACATAGGAGATACTTAATAAATGTTTGCTCAATGAATTAGTGGATGATTTGCAAGGACTAAATGAAATAATAAATGTAAAAACCCTTAAGAGTGGCTCACACGTAGGAAGTGTTCACTTAATTGTAATGATTGATTATTATAACCCTCTGTGTTTGTATAGTGTTCATCCCATTATTGACTTTGTTTATAAGGATCCAATGATGTCGGGGTCCATGTGATGGAAATTATAGGGCACCAAGGGGATATATTCTGTGATATGGATGAATTAGAGATCTTCAGGGGATTAGGGAGGGGAGAAGAGTGATTTAGATGATTGTTCCTTGTGCTGATTAGAGGGAATTGAAGTATCGGTTTCTAGCAACAAGAGGATGTTCCTCTGTAGACAGGATTCTATGAGCTGGGGGTTGGACTGATGGGTGGGATGTGACTTGGCAAGTGAGAAGTGGAAAAACATCCTTACTACAAGGGAAAAGGGCAGGTAAGCCTGAGCTGCAGGAGAAAAGGGAGCCAAGCAGCAGGAAGAGAGAGCAGCTGGTCTTGGACCAGGGAGGGAACGTTTGGGTGAGTCTCTTCATGTTCACAGAAGGGGCCAAACCAAAGAGTGTTACCCTAAGGATGGTTTGCAGATAACAGATTCATATGGTGTGACCTTATAAGGATTTGGAATGCTGGTGGATATTGTAGGCTTTCCCTCTGGATAATTGTTACATATGAATGTGTTTTTGTGCTCTGTTTCCAAGGGTTCATGGGTCTGATAAAGCCCTGCTTAGCAACCCCTGCATAGAGCTAGAGAGAGAAAAGGGGCTGTTTCTATCCTTCGGGGGGAATTTTCCAATGTGCTAGGGCCTCACAGCATTTCTTCAAACCTTGCATTGTCTTTCCTGCTCGTCCCCTAGAGATCTGTGTCTCCTATCCTCTTTTCTGTCCCGATAATGATGATGTATTTTGCAGTTAGAGCCTAGAGCACTGTGATCTTCCTTACTAACACAGTGTGCAGAGAAAAAGAAACTAAATTAAACACGCACCCTTTCAGTTTTGTGATTTGGCCCAACATGCTTAACCAAGTTGAAATTGAATTTAGGGGATTCTTCTTCAATTTTCTGTACAGCAGAGGAGCCTGGAGCAGCAGCTGTCATGACAAGATGACACTCCCTGCCAGGTTACAGTGGGATATAATTATTTGCCTCACCGGATTCATAATTCAGAGGCCATCTACTTCTAAATAGACAAAAGACTGTTGAAAAGCATTCAATAGGGTAGGGGTATCTTAAGCCCTCACTACATTCTTTCTGAAACTCCTCGGTGCTGTTTTCCTGGGGGGAGGGTCAAATTTTTTCTCTACCAATGCAAGGATGGCTGTATATTAATAACTGGTTATTAGCACAACCATCTGTTTGTATCCTTTAGTCAATGGACATTTTCCATAGAGAATTCATGCTTATAGACTTAAGGAGGTTGGGGACTGATATTTTTTTAAAAGACCCAGAGCTTCACTTTCGGGGTGTTTTCAGTCCATAATGTGTCAAATCTGGAGGTTGCCCATCAGTCAAGAGTGATGCTGGCCCCCAGTACTGTTAGATTTGATAGAAGCCTGACCCAAAAAAGGAGAGATAAGTTCAGATCTAAAGGCTGAGCATTAGTTGATCTGTTTCCTGCTCATCGATGTAATTAAGAATAGAAGCTCGGAGACTGGTGGCCTGGGTTCAAGTCCACACTCCTCCACTTAGCCACGGAGTGACTTTGAACAAGTTTCTTCACCTCTCTGTGCCTCCATTTCCTTACTGTACAATGAGGATTATACGGGTGCCCACCTCATAGTGTGGGGTTATGATGTGTCACATGAAATACAATGTGTGAACTGCCTAGCATAGTGCCTGGTATACAGTGCCCACCCGTGGAAAACGCTCAGGGAGGGTTGGTAATCCTATGGAATCTGGTAATTGATCTGCTTCTTGATGCCGGCTCCTCTTCCTGACAACAGTGTGAGACACGTTGTGCCCTTAGAAAAGCAACCAGGTTGCTCAGCCGTTTTTCCTAGGGCCCAGAGAGCAGAGAGAGGAGTTCCTGGTTAAGGTGTTTGTGGAGCATACCACCTCCTGGGCTCATCCTCCTGGGAAGCTTCCCTGCCCCTCCTCCCCGAGTGGAGTGCTCTGTTCTGCTCACCACTGGCACCACTTACACTGTGTTGTGATTTGTTTCCAGCCTGTGAGCTTCCCAAGAGCAGAGACCATGTGCCTTTCATGTTTGTGGATCGATAACACATAGCACTTGGGCTACACTAAAGAAGGGCTTGGAGAGCTGAACTGAAGTACCAGTGGCCCCAAATCGGTTGTAGCATCAGCCTTGCCTTGGCCTGTCGCTTTCCTTGTATTGAGTTGTCTCATCCTCCTGCCACTGGGGAATCCAGTGACTTTTCATCCGGTTTGCAAGCTGTTGGCTGGACCATTTATTTCCTCCCCTAATTGTTCTGTCAGTGACCTTTCTGGAGGATCCTGTATTTTTTTAATAGAAAATGGAGACCTTTGGATTTATTAATTTTTTGTTTGCCAAGAAAACCCTGATAATAATTGCTAAGACTTCCCAGAAGTTATTAGTTTACAAATTTTAATGACACTCATGATTTATTTATGTGTTTCCCTCCCTCTGCAGCTGCTCACCCCAATTCCTTAGTGGAATTGCTGCTGAATCTGAGTGAATTAATGGAAACAAAACTGCAGATTGGAATGACATTTTTTTGTTAGGCTGTTAATTAAAAACTTCCCGTCCTATTCGCTAGGCTCTTCATATGTGAAGTCCCGAAGGCTGGGCTGATGATACAGGCTGTGAAATCCTCTCCCTAGAACTGGGGCCTCCTTCTATTTGCTTTCAGTAGTAATAAATCTGGTGAAAGCTCCTGAATGGGTCACAGAGCATTCAATTGAACAGATATTAATTGAGCATCAATTATATAAGCAGCCCTGTGCTCATTGCTGGGGGATGCAGGATAATTATGTCATGCTTGTTATCCTCGAGGAATGTTTCGTTTTGTTGAGAGGTAAGATTAATGTACTAGGAACCAACATCAGGCATATGCACGAATAATACGTATATACAAAATACAGTGCATTCTGCAAGAAGTTGCCCTGCTATAGAAATACTTATATTTTTATTACCACCCATCTCATTCTATAAAGGATGCAAAATAATTCTAGGAAGGAATTAGAGAAGTGATCAATATGGCACCTATTTTTTGTTTTGCTGTTTAATATAAAACATTTATTTCTCTGTTAGGGTGTGAAACTCTTAATAGGAAAGCCTCTCTCCTGTACCATTGGTTCCCATGGTTCTCAGAAACCACCGGGTAATTGGTGGGATTGAATATGAGTAGTGGATAAGGAGTCGGTCCTGGATTCAGACTGCCTGGATGTGAATCCCAGCTCTACTGCTTATTAGTTATACCACCTTGAGCAATATTTTAATTTCTCTCAGCCTCATTTATGTACCAATATAATGGGATGACAGTAAGACCTGTCTTGTGAGAGCTTTGTGAGAAGTCACTGAGATGGTACATGTAATGCAAAATGCCTGTAATCTAGTCATTACTTAATATAAACAGTAACATCTGTTGATAGGTCCACATCTGCCTAGCTCAGCAGCTTCCACCTGGTTCCACATGACAGTTGTGCTGGTAACTTTAGGAGGGCAGGGTGCAGAGCACATCTAGAATCCTAAGCACGTAAGGCCTGGACATGATACACTTCTTTTGAGAGAACACTGTGGAGTCTTCCTCTTTGCATACTAATCTGTACTTAGCAAAAGGGCAAGGTGAATATATTTCTTGTTTTTTCTACACCAGATGCTGATAATGATTTGGAGTATAGGATACAAACCACAATCTGATTTAAGTTCCCCTAACATAGTGTTGAGTTAACTCATCCGTTACTGGTTATTTTCTTTTTAATGCAACCATAAGGGAATCTAAGCACATTGAAGAGCTTTGTTACCGTCCAAGTACTTAACATGGAAGTCAGAGTAGGATCATGCATGTTTTTCAAATTTGGCATATCCTCACAATTTCTTGTGGAATGTGCTAAAAATCTAAATTCCTGGGTCCTACCCAAGAGATTCCAATTTAGTAAGGCTGAGGATTATTCCGGATGTATAATTTTCGAAGTGCCCTAGTGGCCTCTTAACATCATGTAGGACCAGGAACCAGTGATCTAGGAGAAAGCTTGGTTCTGGCCCATCTCAGTTACCAGTAAATTGGATTACTCTTGCCATCCTTCTGCTTCCTCATAAACAAAGGTATGAGGTGAAATGATCTCTCAAGTCTCTTTCAACTCCCAAGTCCACAGATTCTTCCACCTTGGGCAATCAAACAAGAAGCCCACACAGTGGGATTTATGATGCGCAACGGATAACGCCCTCACTCCCGAGCATAGCCACCTTCCTTAAAAAATCAGGTATTGTTAACAACACATACACAACCCTGCTGACATGCCATGCCGCTCACTGATGGATAGTGGCCAGTTGGCAGGTATTAGCTAGAACACCTCTCCGAACTACTTAATTTAAATTCATTAAACGAAGGGAGCATCACTCAACTTGTGAAAGTCTTTGTTCCAAAAAACAGAATGAGAAAGGGGTTTGCCCTAAATATTGAGCCCTCAAACATCTTACTTTGTTAGAGAATAGAGAAATGAGAATACTGGAGAATGGGGTCTGGATTACAGATTTGTTGTTTTCCTATTTATTATGGGAAAGAGGGGTTCTTTTTATGGCCTAGTCTTTTTGTCTTCCATGAGGCAGGACCCAGACATGTATAAATCTTGATTTTTGTCCAGTGGCTGAGAGAATGTAACACTTTTGTATGGATCATGTCTGTTGATTGTTATTTTATGTTGTTTTCGCTTTCATCCAAATGCAATGCCATTTTATTGCAATCATAAATAACCTCACCATTTGGAGAAGGGGTGTGAAATTCTGCCCATCCCTTTCCCCAGCCTGTGCTCCCTCTCATTTTCCCAGCAGGAGATTCATTAGCTTTCTAATGAAGTTAATAAGTAAACAGGATCAGACAGTCCCTTCTAAAATAACATTTATAAATGAATGCATTTCCCTACTCTCTAAGGTAAGCCATAATTTATTTCCCTGCCAGATGTCCACGTGTGTAACACTATGATAGGTGGATCCTTGGAATTTGGTTTAAAACCCAAGGGGAAAAAAAAAAGAGGAAAATTTTCAACTCACATAGAGCCTATCTATTACCAAGTTTATAGGAGAGTGGATTTTTACCAACCCCATTCCTGCTTATGTATATACAACGCCTATAAAGATAAGGTAGTCAAGCTTTCATGGTTACTTTCTCATCATTTGGTGGTCAATTACTTTATTGGACATCCACCGTAAATGTCTTTAGGAGGCCTTTGGCAGCTTCCCCACAAATACCACTGCCCTCGATATTATTTGGGAAGCAATAAACTGGTAAAAAGACATGTTCTGTTTTCTCTCTCACATGTCTGTGAGGTTTCTTTTCAAGAATTGCTGAACTTACAAAGGAGGCATTTCACACCTTGCTGTCTAAATGCTTTGTACCCAAATTAGAGCTAAAGTTAAGTCTTAAAATGCAATACATAGATAGGGTTTATCTTTAAAAGCTCCCCCTTTCAGTGGTACTTATCTCTTAAACTGGTATACTATTTGTAGTCACTGCCCACATGAATGCCTGGCACGACTCCTGTTTCTGGGAGGAATGTGAAGCCTGTGCATTGAACATTCCATTTTACGGATGGATGAACTAAGGTCCCGAATGGGTTGGTGCTCACTGATTCAGATCTGGGACCCAAATCTAGGTCTCTCCATTCTCAGTAGCCCCCTGCTCTTGCTGTTACATTAGTAATCACTCTTTCCTGGCCTTTCTAGCTCAGCCACCATTCATATTTCATAAGAGATCTATAGCCACGGGGTTGCGCTGGGGACTAGGAATGGGTTTCTTGGATGTTTGTCTAAGTGATTTTCAATTCTGGTGGATCATGAAAATCACCTGGGAAATATAAGACAAGCCAGTCTCCTGGGCCTCATTCCAAACCTATTGAGCCAGTTTCTGGGGGTGAAGATCTAGTTGTTTATAGTTTTAAGTTTATTTATTTTGAGAGAGAGGAAGAAAGAAATGAGAGTGGAGGAGGGGCAGAGAGAGAGAATCCCAAGCAGGCTTTGCACTGTAAACACAGAGCCAGATGCAGGGCTTGAACCCACAAACCGTGAGATCATGACTTGAACTGAAACCAAGAGTCAGATGCTTAACCGACTGAACCACCCAGGCTCCCCAAGTTGTTTATAGTGTTTAAAGAGCTCCCCTCTTGATTCTGATATAACTGTCGACCTAAGAGAGGTTATGGCCATCTTTACTTCTGAAAGGTGCATAAAAACTTGTTGTGGGGAATTCCCCCTTAGCATAGCACCTTTCCCTTGTATCTATTATCCTTATGTCTGGTTCACGATGAGAAGCACAGTCATTCATGCCCTCATCTTTATAAATGACAACCATAAAGGTTAATAATTGGAATGAGCTCTGGCACTTACTAATTAGCTCACATTCTGTCAGCATCAAACTTGTTTAATTGGCAATTAACATTGATTTTAGAGAGTGGTACCACAGGAGAATGGTTACAAGGTGCTGCTATCTGTGGAGTTGTGCTTGAGATGAACCCTGTGAGGCTGAGTTGGCAGCTGGGAATCCAGGTTCCCTGGGGGTTTGGAAGGGCCAACAAATGGGAAATAGTTTCCAGGTGATTTTGGAAGGCTTTCTATTCATAATACTTGGTTGCAAGCAATAGAAGTAATCACTAATTTAGGCGAGATGTAGGATTTGTTGGAAGGATACTGGGATCACTCCGCGTTTGGAGGAACAGGTAACAGGAAGACTCCAGGAAGGACCAAAATCCTAGGCCTCTCTCGGGACCATGGTATGTCATGACTCTATTCTCTGCATCTCCAGGGACCACAGCATCTGAATGTCATGGTTCTACTCTCTAGTGAGCTGCCATAATATGACAACAACCTTCTCCGTGATTTAAATTCCCAATAGAGAATTGGAAGGCCCCCTTGAGTCAAGCAGGCAAGACTTTATGTTTGGGGGTGAGAAATTCCCAGTCTAGGCTGGCTTTCTTATTCATTCCTGTGCATAGGGAGACTGGGACCACTAGAAAAAAAAAACTAGGGAAGAGTTTTGGGAATACTAGACCAATAACCTTCAAGGGTATCAAATGTTTTCTGAGGTATTCTAATATAAAGGAGACTTAAAATACACTACATTTTAAAGAGCATCCCTTCACTTGTACTATTAATTCAAAAGACTAATTTAGAATGTGTTAGGGAATGTCTAGGAGCTTTACTTGTAAAGATACCACTTATAACAACCTTGCAAGGATTTTATTCCATTTTGGTAGAGATGAATCTGAGGTTTTTATAATCAGCAAGTAATGGAGATTAAGTTTGACCTCACTCCTGTAAAACAAAAATACATGCTTGTCTGACTTTGTCATACAGCCTCCCCAAATAATTTTCAGTTCGGGGTCTAGTTAGTGAGCACCTTCTCAGTTTTGGATGCTGCATTGCCATATCTGTTCTCCTGAACTTTAGACAATGTACCATAGTCCCAATAGTCTTCATAAATGATGGCATTGGGATTAATTAGACATGTTGCCAAAAATTCTTAATTTTTGGCATACCTCCTTCCCACCACCTCACCCAGAGATGCAGCAGGTAAAATGCTTGTAATCATCTGCAAATTCTCACTCATTCCATTTATGGTTGTTGAGTACAGAGTATTCTATGGGATGAGTGTGACATTTGTGATCATATACACTTTCAATTGAAATTTTTGCGAGACAAATGAAGATACACATACAGCTTTAAGAAATGATACAGATTGAGCTTGTTTACTCTCTACCCAGTCTCTCTAATGGTAATATTTTATCAAACTATAATATCACAACAACAGTGCATTGACATTGATACAATCATCAATCTTACACAAATTTGTTGTTCTCATTTGTGTGTGTGTGTGTGTGTGTGTGTGTGTAGGTTTGTCTATCCACCCCTGCAATGAAGATACTGAACAGTTGCATTACAAGAATCTCTCGTGTTCCCCTTTTATAATCACATCTACCTCTCTTTCCCCAGACCCTTCATCACTAAACCTCGGCAACCTCTGATCTGTTCTCCGTTTATAAAATGTTTTCTTTCAAAATGGTTAAAGAAATGGAATCATACAGTATGTAACCTTTGGGGGTTACCATTTTCACTTAGTGTAATTCCCTGGAGACTCACCCAGATTGCTGTGTATCAATAGTTTGTACTTATTGTTGAGGAGTATTCCACGTATGCATGTACTGCAGGTGGTTTAACTTTTTACCTGTTGAAGGACATTTGGCTATTTCCCAGTTTTTTTGTTGTTGCAGATAATGCTGTTATGAACATATGAGTACAGGTCTTTGTGCAAAGATAAGTTTTCATTCCTCTGGGACAGCTGCTTAGGAGTGTGATTTCTGGGTCATGTCGTAGTTGTGTGTTTAGTTTTAGAAGACACTGACAAACCTTTTCAGAGTCGCTGTTCCATTTTATATTCCTACCAACAATGTCTGAATGATCCAGTTTTTTATAGCCTTGTCAGCAAGGCTTTTTCACTACTTTTAATTTTAGCCATGGTAAGAGGGAGGCAGTAATATCTCATTGTGGTTTGAATTTGCATCCTTGATAGCTAATGATGTTGAACATCTTTTCATGTGCCTACTTAGCATCTGTATATTGTCTTTGGTGAAATGTCTGTTCATGTCTTTTGCCCACTTAAAAATACACTTTACAGATATTATTGAAATACAAGAAGCTGCATATATATATATATATATATATATATATATATATATATATAAAACTTGGTGAATTTGGAGGTAAGTGAAGCTGTCACCACAATCTCTGTAATAAACATATCCATCACCTGTAAAGTTTCCTGCTGCCTTCTTTATTCATTATTATTTTTTGTGATAAGAACTCTTAACACAAGTTCTACCATATTAACACATTTTTAAGTCTGCAATACAGTATTGTTAACTATAGCTTTATGCTATACGGCAGATGTCTAAGACATGATTATCTTGTATAATTTAGAACTTTGTACCATTTGATTAATACCTCCCCATTTCTTCTTCCTTCCAGCCCCTGGCCACCACTATTACATTCTCTGCTTCTATGAATTTGATTATTTTAGATTCCTTATTCAAGCAGTATCATGTATTTGTACTTCTGTGTCTGGCTTATTTCACTTAGCGTAATGTCCTCCAGTATCATTTATGTTGTTGCAAATGGCAGGATGTCCTTCTTTTTTTAAGACTTAATGTTCCATTGTATGCGTATACTACATTTTCTTTATTGATTCATCCATCAGTGGACATTTATGTTGCTTCCATGTCTTGGCTCTTGTGAAAAATGATGCAATGGACATAAGAATACAGATATCCCTTTCAGATTCATATTTAAATTCAAATGGATATACACTCAGAAGTGGTATTGTTGGAGCATGATAGTAAAACTGCCATACTGTTTTCCATAGTGGCCGTACCAGTTTACATACCCACCAACAGTGTGTGGGGGTTTCCGTCCCACCACATAATCACCAGCGTGTATTATCTCTTGTTTCCTTGTTAATCTACATACTAATGGGTAGGAAGTGATATCTCATTGTGGTTTTGATTCGCATTTCCCTGATAATTAGTGATGTTGAGCACCTATTCATATACCTGTTGGCCATTTTGTATGTTTTCTTTGGAGAAATATCTAAATGTCTATTCAGTTTTTAGTTCATATTTTAATTGGGCTATTTTTTTGGTATTGAGTTATAGGGATTCTTTATATGTTTTGAATATTAACCATTTATCACAATGTTATATGATTTGCAAGTATTATCTCTCATTCCGTAGGTTGCCTTTTCATTTTGTTGATGGTTACCTTTGCTGTGCAGAAGCTTTTTAGTTTGATGTAATCCTACTTGCTTAGTTTTGCTTTTGTTGCCTGTGCTTTTGGTGCCATATGCAATAAATCATTGCCAAAGCCAATGGCAAGAAACTTTTCGCCTATTTTTTTCTTCTAGCAATTTTTTTTTAGCAGTTCTATGGTGTTAGGTCATATGCTTAAGTCTTCAATTCATTTTGAGTTGATTTTCATGTATGGTGTAAGATAGGGGTCTAGTTTCATTCTTTTAGTGGTAGTTACCAAATTTCCCATATACTGTTTCTTAAAAAGCCTTTTCTTTGTTCATTCTGTATTTTTGGCATTTTTGTTGAAGATTAGTTGACCATATATGAGTTGATCTATTTCTGGTCTCTAGAGGTCAATTTTTATGCCAATGCTAAATTGTTTTGAATACTTTGGCTTTGTAATATATTTTGAAATTAGGAAGTGTGATGCCCCCAGCTATTTTTTTTTTCTCAAAATTGCTTTGGCTATTTTGGGTCTTTTGTGATTTCACATGAATAATTTTAGGATTATTTTTTTCTATTTCTGTGTAAAATTTCATTGGGACTTTGATAGAGATTACATTGAATCTATAGATCACTTTGAGTAGTATGACATTTTAATAATAATAATTTGTCTAATCTCAACACATCTGTCTTTCCATTTATTGGTATTTGCTTTCATTTCTTTCATCAATGTTTTATAGTTTTCAGCGTATGGGTCTTTTAACTCTTTGGCCAAGTTTATTCCTAAGTATTCATTTTGATGTTATTATAAATGAGATTTTGTTAATTTCCTTTGTGGATAGTTCATTGTTAGTGTGTGGATGGACCTTGAGAGCATTATGCTAAATGAAGTAAGAGACAGAGAAAGACAAATGCCATAGGAGCCTTCTTATATGTGGAGTTTAATAACAAACAAAGAAAGCAAATTCACAGATGTAGAAAACAGATTGGTGGTTGCCAGAGGTTGGGGTGGAAGGGGGTGCGCAGAATGGGTGAAGGTGTTCAAAAGATACAGTCTGGTAGTTATAAAATTAATAGGAACTGGGGACATAATGTACAGCATAATGACTGTAGTTATTAATACTGTACTGCATATTTGAAAGTAACTAAGAGTATACATCTTAAAAGTTGTCATCACAAGAAACACAGTTTATAACTATGTGTAGTGATGATGGATATTTACTAGACTTATTATGGTGATCATTTCACAGTATGTACAATATCAAATCACCATTTTGCACACCAGGAAGATATTATATGTCCATTTTATCTCAACAAAGAAGAGAGAAATACAATTCATTTTTGTATGTTGAATTTGTATGCTTCAACTTTGTTGAATTTGTGTATCAGTTCTAATGGTTTTTTTTCTTGAGTCTTTAGGGTTCATACACACACACACACACACACACACACACACACACACACACATATATATATATATATAATATTATAATAGGATGTTGTCTGCAAACAGATAATTTTACTTTTTCCTTGGATTTGATTGCCTTTTATTCCTTATTCCCCCCTTAATTGTTCTGGCTAGGTCTTCTGGTGCCATGTTGAATAGCAGTGGTGAGCATGGTTTTTTCCCATCGAGTGAGAGATTAGCTATGGATTTTTCATACATGGCCTCTATTGTGATGACTAAGTTCCTTCTATGACTAAGTTGTTGAAACTTTTTTGGTGGGTGTGAAAGGATATTGAATTTTATCAGATGCTTTTTCTGCACTCCTTGGGATGATCATGCAATTTTTATCTTTTATTCTGTTAATGTGGTGTACCACATTGATTGATTTGCATATATTGAACCTTCCTTGCATGCCAGGGATAAATCCCACTTGGTTATGGTATATGATCCTTTAAATGTGTTGTAAATTAGGTTTTTGTTCATATCTTGTTGGTGATTTTTGCATATACGTTCATCAGAGATATTGGCCTGTAGTTTTCTTTTCTTGTGGTATCTCTGCCTGGGTTTGGTATCAGAGTGATGCTGGCTTCAGAAAATGAGTTTGGAAGAATTTCTTCTTTTTCTGTTTTTTGGAAAAGTTCAAGAAGGATTAGTTTTGATTCTTTAAATGTTTGGTAGGGCTCACCTATGAAGCCATCTGGTTCTGGGCTTTTTTTGTTGTTGTTGGGAGTTTTCTGATTATTTCAGTCTCTCTGTTTGTTATTGGTCTGTTCAAATTTTCTATTGGGGAGGGGGTTCAGTCTTGGTATGTCATATGTTTTAGGCATTTATCCATTCCTTCTAGTTTTTCCAGTGTCTTGGCATGCAGTTGTTCATAATGGTCTCTTATAATCTTTTTTTTATTTCTGTGACATCTGTAATGGTTCCTCTTCTATTTTAGAATTTATATATTTGAGCCTTTTCTTTGTTTCTTAGTCTAACTGAAGACCTTTTGGTTTTTTATATCTTCAAAAAACCAACTCTTAGTTTTGTCAGTTATTTAATTATTTTTTAGTTTCTATTTTATTGATTTCTGCTCTTAACTTTATTATTTTCGTCCTTCTGCCAACTTTGGGCTTAGTTTCTTTTTCTTTTCCTAGTTCCTTGGGGTGTAATGTTAACTTTTTTAAGATGATCTTTTTTAATCCATGTGCTTATGGCTATAAACTTCTCTCTCACTGCTGCTTTTGCTTCACTCCAGAAGTTTTGGTATGTTCTGTTTTGGCTTGTCTCAAGATATTTTCTAATTTGCCTTTTTGTTTTGACCCATTGATTAAGAGCGTATATTTAATTTCCATGTATTTGTGATTTTTTTTATTTTTACTTTTCCTTTTGTTACTGATGGCTAATTTAATTCCACTGTGGTCAGAAAAGATACTTGGAATAAGTTAAATCTTCTTACACTTGTTAATCCTTGTTTTGTGACCTAGCCTATGATTTGTTCTGGAGAATGTTCTGGGTGCTGCTGTTGGATGGAATGTTCCATCTATGTCCGTTAGGTTTACTTGGTCTGTAGTGTTGTTCAAGTCTGTTTCTTTATTGATTTTCTTTCTGGATGATCTATCAACTATTGAAACTGGGATATTGAAGGTTCTTCCTAGTATTGGGTTCTTGTCTATTTATTCCTTCAGTTATGTCAGTGTTTGCTTCATATATTTAGGTGCTCTAATGTTGGATGCATATATATTTATAATTTCTGTATCTTCCTATTGAATTAACCCATTTAAAATTATGTAATGACATTCTTTTTTTCTTGTGACAGTTTTGATTGCCATAAATATAGGCACCCCTCTGCTCTGTTTTGGCTACCATATATATGGAATATCATTTTCCATCCTCCACATTTAGTGTTCTTAAATGTGAAGGCAGTCTCTCCTAGGCCGCATATAATTAGATCTTTTTTAGAAAAAAATACATTCAGCTACTCTTTATATTTTAATTGGTGAGTTTAAAACATTTAAATTTAAAGTAACTGTTCATAAGTAAGGACTTACTATTGCCATTTTGTTAATGTTTTCTGTTTTGTAGTTCTTTTTCATCCTCTCTCTCTGTCATCCTGATGATTATATGTAGTGATATACTTTGATTCCTTTATTTATTTATTTTTTGTATTTACCCAAGGTTTTTTTCTTTGTGGTTACTATGAGGCTTGCATAAAACTTTTTTTTAATGGGGCACCTGGGTGGCTCAGTCAGTTGAGTGTCCAACTTCAGCTCAGGTCATGATCTTATGGTTTGTGGGTTCGAGCCCCATGTCGGGCTCTGTGCTGACAGCTCAGAGCCTGGAGACTGAATCAGATTCTGTGTCTCCTGCTCTCGCTCTCTCTCTCTCTCTCTTTCTGTCAAAAATAAACATTAAAAAAATTCTGTAAAAAAACTTTTTAAAGTTATAATAGCCTATTTTAAGCTCATAACAGCTTAACTTAAATTGTATACAAAAACTCCACACTTTTACTTTCTTCCCGCAACATGTTAGGTCACTGATGCCAGAGTTTACCTTTTTTACATATTATTTATGCATTAAAAAAATACTAATATCTTTTACCTTTTATACTAGGGTTAAAAGTGATTCATACACCACTGTTACAGTCTTGAATTATTTTGTATATATTTACTTTTGCCAGTGAGATTTATACTTTCATATTTATGACAGCTTTTGTACATTGAATCTTTTAATACCTGAACATGGTATACCTCTTCATTTATTTAAGTTTCTGTTTTTATCAGCATTTAAGCATTTTCACCTATATATGTTACGTTCAAGTGTGTACTTAAGTATTTTATTTTCTTTGGAGTGATTATAAAAGGTATTGTGTTTTTGATGTCAGTTTCCACATGCGTATTAGTGAACAGAAACAGAAATGCATTTATGTTTTGTCTGTTGGTCTCGTATCCTGTGACCTTGATCAACTCATTTAGTATTTGTGAATGCTCATCGTGGACTCTGCTCTGCTAGGTGCCTTTTGTTAATCATGGAATAAATATATTATGGGATAGAGTGAAGTTCCCTAGTGAGGGCTCTAAGTCCAGGAGATTTGGCTCTTCTATGACCGTGCATTAGGTCAGTTCATTTAATAAGACTTAGCTATGTGCAGTATCTGTGCTAAGCACTGTGGACCATGCAAAGATGTAAAAGAGATCTTCTCTCTTAGAAATCCCTAGTCGAGAGAGACAGAGAAAGGTAGAGATAGAGAATACAAACCTTTCATATTATTTATTGTTAGAAGGAAATATAATAGAAGTTTAAAACAGAGGCCTGAGAAAAGAAGATGCTAATTCTAGCTTTGGGAGATCAGGGGAAGCTTAATGTGGAGAGCAGATATGAGGTGGGTCTTGAAGGGAGAGAAGGACTTTGATGGGTAATGTGAGGTGATGGGCATGCTAGATAAAAAAACAGATGAAAATCAAGGGGTAGAAAATGACGAGGACAGGTTTGGAGAATGTTCACGAGACTGGGGAGTTGAAATATTGGTTCAGGGCAGGGAAAGTGACTGAGGAAGAGGTGGGACAGGAAGTGAAAGTCACATTGGGGAAGACTTTGGGGCCTGATTGAGCAGTTTGGAACCTTCTCTGTGGGATAGAGAGGAAAGAGCACAGGTTTGTGAACAGCAGCTGTAAATGATAGCTGTGCTTTAGAAAGGGTGATTTAGTGTGGAAAAAGTTGTAGTCTGGAAGGATCAGGATTGATATGGTTGGATATTTGTATTTTTTTCTCTTTATCTATGAATTCATAAATGTATGTATGTGTTTGCTTGTGTGTTTATCTTCCTACCCTTGTAGATCCTCTAGAGATCTGAGTAGTCTGTTCAATAGGTCAGGAATGAGGAAGTCAGGAAGCCTAAGCTCGAAGCCCCCTTGTTTGAGGGAGACCAGAGATTTGCTCCCCACCTTTCAGATGTATAAACATGGATTCTATACCTTTGGGGTTAACGTGTGGTGACTGGCTTATGCGTTGGACCTGGTGAGGGGCCATCAGGGACATGACATGTTTCTCTGGCTTCCTGAACTCAGACTAAGGTCAGACTTCAGTATTCTGAAAGCATGGGGCAGAGGATAAAGAAGGTGGCCTGACTTCATAAGATTATTCCATTTCGTTCCTCAACATGTGCTCGCTGTGGGGATGGGGGAGGGGGCGGGAGTAACAAGGCAGCCTGTGTAGAATTTAGAATTGCACCTAATTCTGATTTCCTTTGATACTTTGATACCTTATATTGACATTCTCTTTAAACTCATCTGCCTGGATTCCCTAAGATTTGAGAATTGAAATGTTACACAAGATTGCCTCTGGCCAACAAGGAAGTAACAATGAGTTTCCTAAGCTTCTATTTTACTTCTCATTTTTGCGTATTTAAATTTTTATACCATAATTTCACTAGTAAAGATAATTTTCCAAAACTTGAAAAATGAAGAGTACTATAAAAAGATAGTCACCGTCTATAATCCTGTTCATAACCATTGTTTCAGGATATGTATACTTATCCATGTTTTACCTATCCATTTTTGCATAATTGAGATCCTCTTGTGTCAACAGTTTTGTTTCTTATTTTTGTATAACATTTGAGTAAGCATTTTTTGTGTGACTCAAAATGTTTTGCAAACATAATTTTAATGTTTGCATAATAGTGTATTGTATTGCTGTTCTGTAATTTGCTTAACTATATTCATCTATTTTTGGAGATTCGGATTGTTTTAACAGTTTCCCACTATTTTAAAAATTTTGTAATGAATATCTAGATACATAAATCTTTATTTTCATCTGCATTTTGTATTATTTCCTTAGGAGAGATTTCTGGAGGAGAATTTTTGAGGCTGTAGTATATATTGTCAAATGGGTGATGAGAAAGTTGCTTTTCTGAAAGTCTTATGCTGGGGCAAGAAAACCTTGAAACTGAAAGAGAGAAGTTAACACACTGCAGAGTGCATGCATGTACGTGTGTGGGCTGCTCATAGCTCACACGTGTGTTTCCATGCTTTAGGGTAATCTGTGTGCCTAGAGTTATTGTAAGATCATTGGAATAAGACTTGGGCAGTAAGGTCAATGAAAATGATGTATCCCTAGATGCCACAAAGAACATGCATGTCTCCTGCTAACTGAACATATCCAGGCTCATCTGAACTGGTAAAATGAAAACAGTAATAACCACATCAATAATAACAGCTGCTCACACTTACTGAGCACTAATTATGTGCCAGGCACTGACTCGAGTGCTTCCCATATGTTTAAACTAGCCTTCTAATAAACCAGCTAGGTAAATACTGCTGTCATCCCCATTTTGCAGCTGAGGAACCCGAGAGTCAGGGAGTTCAAGTAACTTTCCCCCCGACCGTGCTCTCTTGGGAAGTGGATATGCGGGGATTTGGATCCAGGCCCTCAGATTCTAGAGCCTGTGCACTTAACCTCACTGTGGATAGTCATTAATTTAGACCTGACCAAAGTTGGAAGTTGTTTTGGGGGTTCTCGACAGCCTAGGTTTACGACTCACCTAGTGCAAGTCTCATGTGAAGGAAGGAGACACGGAGAAAATTCCTCCTGGATTAGACCCAAGGCACTGTCTTTTATGGAATTGGCAGAGGAGGGGATGGGGAGGGTCTAGTCTCTTCCTTCTATAAAGGTTTGGAATAGCCCTGAACTTCTTCTCTTAATAAGCCATAAAGGACTTGTTGAACACAGCTTACCTGTTCATACCTGTCTTACCTGTTACCTGTACCTGCTTACCTGCACACTCCTGAGAGTCACCACACAGAAAGGTTAAAAAGCACGGACTCTGGCACCTCCTGGCTGGGTTCAGATCCCAGCTCTGCCAGTTCCCAGCTCTGAGCTCCAGGCACGTCTCTGGGCCCCACTTTTTCATCTCTAAAGGAAGAGTGATAACATACCCACTGGGCAGCTGAGAGGACACCATGAGTTCATGATGGTAAAGTGTTTGGAACGGTGCTGGCTCACAGTAAGCCTGCGCTCTGTCTGTATTTGCCTCAGTTCCTGTCAAGACCACTCTGCCTCTTGTCCTAATAATCCCTCAAGGCTCCAGTGAGGGCTTGTGCCTGCCAGGGCTGATTCCCACGTTCCCCAGACATAACCAGCACTCGCTCATGGAGCGCTCCCACCTGCTCGATGTCACAGGGATTGCAAGAAAGCGAGCAAACTGCCTGCACCTTAATGCTTCCCTCCAGTGTGGAGGCAGATGTCAAGTAATCTGTGAGGTGGTCCAAGGAAAGCACAGTGTCCCCAAGACACTGAGGCTGCAGGAACGTATTGAGGGGAAGGATCAGGGAGCGCTTTCCTGGATGCACGAGTTTCCTGGGGCTGCTGTAACCAAGTACCACAAACTACGGGGCTTTGGCCACAGGAATGTATTGCCTCACTGCTCTGGAAGCTGGAGGTCCAAGACCAGGGTGCCAGTGGGGTGGGTCCTTCTTGCTGTGCGAAAGGATCTGGTCCACGCCTCTCTCCTAACTCCTGCTGGTTTGCTGGCAATCCTTGGCATCCTCTGCCTTCATGTTCGCATGATGTTCTCCTGTGTGTGTGGCTGTGTTCTAATTTACCCGTTTTATAAGGCCGCCGGTTGTATTGAGTTAGGGGCCCGCTCTACTCCAGTGGGACTTCATCTTAACTAATTACCTCTGCAAAACCTTGTTTCTTTTTTTTCAAAATTTTTTAATGTTTATTTATTTTTGAGAGAGAGAGAGAGACAGAACAGGAGAGAGGGAGACACAGAATCTGAAGCAGGCTCTAGGCTCTGAGCTGTCAGCACAGAGCCCAACTTGAGGCTCAAACTCATGAACCATGAGATCACGACCTGAGCCAAAGTCAGACGTTTAACCAACTGAGCCACGCAGGTGCTCCTGCCAAACCTTGTTTCTAAAACAGGTCATACTGTGAGGTCCTGGAGTGAGGACTTCAAGGTATAAATTTTGAGGGGACGGGATGCAATTTACCCCCTCACACTGGGGGTAAAAGATGAGGCAGAATTAATCAAGAGCTGAGGGGTTAGGAAAGAGAGAGGGGAGTCTGTGCAAAGGCAAGTTCCTTTGCAAAGGCAAGTTCCAGGCCAGTCTGTGGAAAGATACTGTGGTGGGGGGCGGGAGGAGGGGAGTTTGCATTTCCAAGGAGCCAGAGTAAGCCAACATGTGTGGTGAGTGGTCTGTAAGATGTGCGGTGATGGCAGGGGGCATGCCCTGTGGCGTCTTAACCATTTTAAATAGTTTAGGTTTTACTTGGGGCATATGGGGGACAATTAAAAGGCTTTAAGCAGGGGTGTTCCATCATGTAATGAATGTTTTAAAGATTTATTATTATTGAACTTTCATGTAAATTTTTATTACTGATTCTGTATTATTGTGAATGGAACATTTTTTTTTTCTTGTCTGTTATCTACTTGTAGCTCCACAGCACATTTTCTTTCCACACATTTTGCATGGTTATCTACTGGTGACTTCTTTTCCTTATCATTCTGTACGTGGTTTTTTAATATAATATATAAACTGAAAACGTGGAATCTGATGCCAACATTCCCCCATTCTATTTTTTTCCTGTTATCTTAGTTTTCGTTTTCATAAAGCCGGAGTTTCACAATTTGTAAATAATCACATCTGCTGATCTTTATTTAAAATCACATTTCTTCTTACTTGTGTTTGTTAGGATTGAAGGGCTCCCACTTTTTCGTGCATTTTTACGCGGCTGCAAATCTGTCCCTTAGGTGGGGAATGGGTGCTAAAATTGTTGAATAAGCTGTGACATTCATTAGAGGAAACACCTGCTTGTTTTGTGCTCTATTATCTCAGAAAATCCTCCCCCAAACCTTAGGATGTAGGAACTACTGTACTTTTCCTTTTTGAGGATGGGGAAGCTGAGTTTCAGTGTAACGAGTAGTGTGCTGAAGTTCACACAGGTGGATTTGGGGCTGTTACCCTCAGATGAGCCGACTCCTGACTCCTTCACCACCTGGAATTTCTCAGCTAGGAGCTGTCAGTCGTTTCTGGGGTGGCCTCTACCCTATCACTTTGCACTTTAGTACCTACTCCGCACGTGGAAATGAGGAAGTTCCAGCAGAGCAAATGCTTCCATAGATTTGTTGCGTCTAGGCCGCTGCCTCCCTTTCCGACTCCCCCACCTCTCCTTATGCCACTTCCCATTCTGGAATTCCCTCCTCTTCCCTCCTATTCACTTTTGGGATTTATGTTCTTCTTTCTCCCAGGGACGGTCTTGAACACCCTCTCTCTTCTTTCTTTGGAGTCCCTTAGAATCTGTTTTTCCACACACTCCTCGGCTATGTGGTCTCACCACACATGTACGGCCTCTCGAGATCTCCCCCAGCACCTGGCTGTGTGATTGGGGTGTCGTGTGTGCTCCATAAGTGATTTCTGGGCAGAGGGAGAGCAGGAGCCGCCTGAGTGTCTTTGGTCTCCATACTGGGAGTGTGCGGAAGGCCTCCCCGGCTCCTGCAGGCTTGGGTCCCGTGGATGCTGCCAAAGGCCAGGCAGCCTCTTATGGCCACTTGGTTCTTGATAGCCCTCCTGCACCCATCACCATCCTTGCAGTGGCAGTGTTTTCTGCTCGGTAGCTTGTCCTCTGTCACAGTCAGATGGTGTAGGATGGGATAAATGGATATTTTGGAGTGACAGCCTGTGTTGGAAGGCAGCCAGCTGATAACTGAGAATCGCACACAGAATGCCACAGTTATCAAAATTCACTGGCTGTTTTGAGGCATTTGCCAGATTGCTTATCAGGGTTGACAAAAGGAACATTGCCAAGAGATGGGGGGTAAGTGGGGGCAATATGTGCTTGGGGGCAGTTATAATTGTTAGCATATACTGAATGGCTACTGTGCGCCAGGAATGGAGAGTTTCTGATATTATCTCTAATCTAAACACCCTGATGGCAAGATGTTTAGGGAAGTGCTGAGTATAGTACGAGTTGAACAGGATGCTACGTGTGTGGGGTTATTGCCTGGCCTTCTGGCTTTGCTGTCTTGCCCAGAGATGTCAGGAATTGTTACATGGTTATAAAAGTCTTAAGATTTAAACAAACTTTAAAAGATTTTGCTGTGCTAGGAACCCGTAGGAGTGGGGGATGGCTTAGGGTCATTGCAACCACAGCCCCAGAGCCCAGAGTTTAGCCTCCTTGGGATCGCTGGATGAATGCAGTCACAGAGGGATCTGTCCAGCCTTGGACACCTTAGGAAGCCTCACTGATGTCTTTGTACACACTGGCACCAAAGCCATACTCTCCTTTTAGGGTTCCACTCATTCCTGTCACCAGTACACCCCTGGAGTGGTTCCTAGTATTGAGGTTCAGAACGTTTGTCCATAAGAGTCTCCCTGGTTGATACTGTCTTCCTTTCATGGCCGTTTGGCATGCTGTGATGGGCAGCATCTGCCAATGGGTGCTGGACCAGAGTGCACTCCACATTTTTGCATCAGAGATATCAGTACGTGTCTATGATACATGCTATGATTCTCCCTATTGTCCTCTGTTAAAGTATCAGTGATAAGGTGAATGCACCAAATGCACATAGGCCTGTAGAAGCAAATTGTGGGGTGATCATGCATGCCACCCCAAGTCACCAAAGGCAAGCTGGTGTTCTTTCATTCTCTTTAGAACAAACCACACTGTTTCAACTCCCGGGGGAACTTCACGTCTATCTGGAACAGTCTCATTGTCTCCCTACCTCCCCGTTCCACCTGCCCCCAGTCTTACTTTTCACAAACCTCATTCTTTTTAATTTTGTTCTCTTATTTTAAAGATTGCTTCAATCTAAGCGTCTCTTCTCCAGAAAGGTGTTGTCCAGCCATGCTGTCTAAGTGAGGTTTCTGAGCTGGTCTGTCTCTCAGTCTCTCAAAGCATGACATCTTCTACAACCTGCAGTCATTTCACTTTATGTCTTACGTTGGAGCTATTTATTATTATTTTTTTCACTACTGTTCCACCTTCTCCACTAAACACATTCACTGAGCTCAGGGGTCGTGTTTGACTCATAGGAACTTTTCTCACCACCAGGCACTGCTTGGCACGTGATAGGAGCCGCTCTTTGGAAGGGGAGGAGGGAGGGGGAAAGACAGGGACGCAGAAGGGCAGGCAGCAATCCACAGACAGAAGCCAGGGAAGACAGGTAGACGTGTGCTTTCCGGTCCCCTGGATGGCGGTTCTTGAATTCACCCCTTGTAGATCCCTTCCTTTATGAATGCTTTCACTTAGATTGCTGATATTTTATGTCAGAAGAAACACCTATCATCAATGCTTCCCTACAGATTGTAGGGAGGGGGACAGTGAGCTCACAGAAGGGAAAAGCCTTGCTCCGTAGCATTTAGTTAACGGGAGGTTGGACCCAAAGTCAAACCAGCACACTTCAGACAGGAAGGCAGGCATCCCTGAAAGATCTTGGGAGCGGCCGTCTTTTGGGATTTGTGACTAAACCTTTTGCTTTCTAGAGGAACAATAGAAATAGTGGGAAACGTAAGACATGAAGACAATCAAATGCTGGGCTTTTACCCAGGAGCAATCTCTTGAGTCTGAAAAGCCTTTCTCTAAGAGGGACCTTGAAAGAACAGGGTTTTTTCCTTTTCCCTGAAGCGGAACCTACAAGCTGAGCACAATACACTCCACAATGAGTCAGGCGCTGCCTCAGAACAGTCCCCCAGGGGTGGGAGGCTCGTCCATCTTTTGCCTTCTTTGCAGGGCAGTGCTTCCCGCTTGGAGGCTGACTGCAGTGCTTCTGTCCTCGGCCACCCGGGGGAAGATGTGTAAGGGATCGGACAGTGGTTCTCTGTTCGCTTTGCACACTCACCAGCCTGTGGTTGACGCTTTCTCTGGTTCATCCCTGAAATGTCAGAAGGGAAGGAGCGAGGAAATCTACTTAGAACATAGCTGCACCAGTAAACAGTGAGTTAGGGAAAAGGGACCCAGTGGTGGTGGTTCCTTTTGGGGAAGTGTGCTGAAACCTGACTTCCTGTTCACAATCAGGTGCTTGAGGTGTCAAGGTCTGAACAAGAAGGAATAGGTTCAGGCAAAGGAACTAAGGGCTTATGTAACACAAGGACTCCTATGGTGTAAAAGGAGCGGGGTAGTTATGTAAAATCTGTAAAAAAAAAAAGACATGTATTTCTGAAAACCCAATTGTCTAATTGTGTTGACTGCTCTTCGAGGATAGGTTTGTTGGGTTTATTGATCTAGGAATTCTTTCAAAAAGCCAGAGTTGGGAACAATTAGTTATGACCACCAGTAAATGTCATGTTTCTAACCTGAGCCCTTGACATGAAATCAACCTCAGTGCTTTGTTAGGTCATTTGAGAGGATAACTTTGGTGCTGGCAGCAACCCGAGTTTGAACACGAGCTGCCTCGGTTATTCGCTATAAAATCAGTGACAGATTCTAGAACCTCTTCAGTCTTCACATTGATGTCCTCATGTGGAAAGTGGGCAGAGTTTACTTCCGAGAGTTAATGTGAACATTAACTGAAATAATCTTGAAGTCCCTTGGGAAGAGGCATTCGTTCATTGTTTTGTTGTTGTTGTTGTTGTTTTCCATTTTCTCTCTCAATGATTTGGAAAAGGTGGTCTTAATGCTTGTGGAGTTCATACTTTCTGACTTGCTCTTTACCAAATCAGGTGCTTTCTTTGGCCCCAAACTTATTTTGGAGTATCTCAGTCTTGAACATGTACCCATGACACTGGTTCTCTCTGTATACTTTAAGGTAAGTAGGACGGATGAGGGCTTAGGAGGATTTTGTTGGGTTGTCTGGGGTCACTAGACATCATTCTTGTAGGAGGTTTTCATACCTCCTTGTTTTATTGCCATTCAGCACACGATCTCCTGGGGACTGGCTGTGTGCCCCACACCCTGTGAGGCAATGAGGGACTGCAGGCGGGGGTGGTGGGGAGATAGATCATGTTCCTGCTCTCATGCAGCTGACGGACTATAATAGACAGTAGATGAATAAACAGCCAACCAGGTGGTAACCAATATGGAGAGTGCCACAGCGTTGTGTGACAGGCACTAGGTGGGCATGGGAGAGGAGAGGTGAGGGGCTCATCCATTAGCATGGTCAGGGGAGACCACACCTGGGTGCAGGGCCTGGCAGGAGGCCAGTGAGGCCGGTGAGATGTCCAGGGTGCAAAATGGTGCAGGGCCCTAGGCGCCCTGCTCACCTGTCTCATGCCAGTCCCAGCTCTGCCCAGGAGGTGACATCTGAGCTGGTACCTAAAAGATAATGAGGATCTAGGCCTTCAGAGAGCTGTGTGGTCATCAGCTAAACAAGAGAATGAAGATTGCCTTTGCTGTGGCTCATTTCAAAGTGGTGCAAAGATAGCCACGTAAATCCTAATTGCCAAAATTGACCCATCAATGTTAAAGACCCTTTTTAAGTGGATCATTTTCTTCCTTTTACACAGCCATCAAATGCAGCACTAATGAGGGGTGGTATTCATCTTGTTTTACAACCCTGAGCTTCTCTGTATTCATTAGCACACAGGAATCTGGCTGCGTGTGGTTCTTAGAAACACGCGCCCCCATCCTTGCTTCATATTTTCATGTACAGTTGTTTTTAATTGCTGAGGAGCCTTGTGGCTCAGCCCAGGTGGCTCTATCCATTTCTTCCTTTTCTCTGACTTCACAGTGCTTTAGGGGTTTGTTCTCTGACTGAGGGAGAGTGTCTTGGCTGCCTTCTTGCGGGAAATGTCTCTTTATAGCTAACACGCACAACTAGAGATCATTAATTAAAAGCACATCCATGATATTAACACATCACTGAGAAACGCCACATTGCAAAGTTCCAAAACTGCGAGGAAAGTTCTAACTTCTGAGCCACGTTTGATGCATTGCTGTTTCTAATGTGGTCTGCAGGAGCTAACTCTAACCCTGACAAGACCCTCCCACTATTGCAAAGCTGTGTTCCCAGGGGACCGCCTACCTGTGCAGCGATCTTTCCACTCGTTCTGCTTTCCTGATGGTATCTCTCAGATGGAACCCTGTAGGCACTACAGCCAACCATCTCTTCTCAAACCCAAAGCAGAACCCACCCTGTGCCCTGTTGAAATGTGTTGGATTGATTGTTTGAACTTAGCACTCAGTTGGAACGTCAGGAAGCATGGTCATTGCACACATTGTGTGGTGCTGACTGCTTGTGTTCTCTTGTTGGCTTCATCATTATTAGCTGCAAGTCATTCACCTTTGTTGTACCTCCATGTCCTCAGCTGCAGAATGGGCATAACAATGATGGCATATATTACATAGACTTGTGTGGAGAAAATGAGTTGATACATAGAGAGTTCTGGAAAGAGTGCCAGCATATTGTAAAAGCTCTAAAAATGCTCTTTATTATTATTATTATTATTATTATTATTATTATTATTATTATTTCATCACAAAGTTGATGCATATTCTGAGTGTCAATAGCTCTCCAAGGATGGTGTACTCTACCCTATTTTTATGTTGCATATGAAACATATAAACAAAAAAACACAAATTAATACTTACTTTTTCTAACATTGATCCTATCTTCTGGAACTGTCCTTCTTGGCCAATCTAAATCCTTGGGAAATAGAGGCATTGAGACCCCTTTAGCCAGTGGCACTGAGTGGGAATCATTCATTTATTCATTCATTCATGCACACATTTATTCAACAGGCATTTCGTTAGCCCCACTGTGTGCCAGGCTCCAGGCCAGCCCCTCAGTGAAGCTGACAGATCATTATTATATGTAATCAATGTTTTTGTTCTTGTTAGACTCTGTTATAACACTTCAAAGAAAAGTAACACCTACAACTGTCATGAGTTCCTGGCACATCAGTGTGAGGAAGGTTTTGAGAGAGACTTTTGACAGAGGTCTGGGGACAGTGTGTGGATTAGGGTGCCTTGGGCCCAAGGACAACAAAGGGCATAGGGAGCTGGCCATGACAGTAGACCCCAGGGTGACCAAGGGAAAGAAGGAATGAGAAACAAGTTTACCCAGGATGGGGAGAAGCTGGCCGTGGTAAAGGCAGTGTTTTGCCATGTTGAGAGTGTGCCCACCTTGGTTTGGGTGGGACAGGCCTGCCTCACACTCCCCTCTTCTCTGACCATTGGTCCTCTCCCTTCACCTGGTCATCTTTCTTGGAAGTATCTTGCAGTGAGCCCAGCTCTGAGGTCCACCAGTCTCCTGAACATGTTTTGTAGAGGGAGGCCAGAGGCTTTAAGGCTGCTGGCTGTCAGGGAGCATAGAAACCAACACCAAGAACAGGAGTGGGCAGAAATCACAGTGGGCAAAACAGCTGTGCATCCTCGTGTGTGACCCTGTGTGCTGGGGTATGAGGATAGGCCAAGTCAGAGAAGAAACAAGCATGTGTAGGTGAGAGGAACCAGATGATAAAGTCGTAGTCATATATATTGAGAGGTCACTACGTGCCAGGCACTGTTCAAAAATTATGTTGCATATGAAACATATAAACAAAAAAACACACAATTAAATTAATACTTACTTTTTCTAACATTGATCCTATCTTCTGGAACTGTCCTTCTTGGCCGATCTAAATCCTTGGGAAATAGAGGCATTGAGACCCCTTTAGCCAGTGGCACTGAGTGGGAATCATTCATTTATTCATTCATTAATTCACACAAATTCATACAAAGATTAACTTTTTAAATTCTCACAGCAGTCTGAGGAGTTAGATGCTACAATGATCCCCATCTTGCAGACGAAGAGATAGAGGCACAGAGAAGGCTTCACAGAGAAATCCGTTGTGGATTAGGCCTTAAAGGATGGCTATGGTTTCATTATGCGAAGAGACAGGAGGGAAGTTTCCAGGAAGGGAAGAGGAAAGGTATGCACTTTTATCTACAGGGCCCGTATAACTAATTGGTGCAAGCCAATTTAAAAAAATGTGTGTTTATTTTTGAGAGAGAGAGAGGGAGAGAGAGAGAGCATGAGCCAGGGAGGGGCCAAGAGAGGGAGATGGGGGATTTGAAGCAGGCTCTGTGCCGAGAGCAGAGAGCCCAACGTGGGGTTTGATCACACGAACCGTGAGATCGTGACCCGAAGTCGGAAACCCAACTGACTGAGCCACACAAGCGCCCCATGTGCAAACCAATTCTTTAAGGGTCAGGAGTTATCAGTGGTCCAGTGTTGTGCTTAGAGTTCTACTTTAGAAATCTGGAGCCCCGGCCCTCAGCCCCACTGTGCGTACCAGCTCTGGGACTTTGGCAATCCAGGTGGACCCTCAAATGCAAATTTCCAGGAAGATAAATGAGAATTGGCAGCTGTATTTAATTATGCAGACTTCTGCAATGTGTCTACAACAGACATTTTCCTTATAGAGACTGATTATTCTTAGCGTGCCCATCTGAGTGAGATGATGCTTTGGTAATTGGTTTTGAATCCTTGATCCATTTTTATTTGAGCCGCCTTGCTGGAATCCTGTCTCTCACTGTTTGTGAGGTGAGGCCAAGGCGCTCCTGCCTCTGAGACACAGCTTAAAGGTGATCTTGTTTCTGCCCTTCCTGGAAGCCTGCAGAGGGAGGGCAGGAGTCCCTGGGGCGATGGGCAGACCCTGCTCTGTGGGATATGCTTGCTTAGCACTCTCAAACCCTGCTGAGAGGTCTTCGTTTTGCCCCTTTCCCTTGTAGTTCTGATTATAGTCTCAACTGATTGGAACCGTTGTACTTGATGCAAGGAGGTGACTTCTGCTCTGTCTCAGTCTTTTCTGCTCACTCTGACCCGTTGATTCACGGGTTTACGCTGCGCTGGGCTATTTGGCTGAATAAAGCACACAGAATTTACATCCTAGCCAACCAAATGCTACTCCAATCCTCTGTACCCATGTCTGTAATATAGATATAATAATAACTGCCGCATGAAACTCATAAGATGCTGTGAGGAAATTGGCAAAGCACTTTTAAATTATATGTTAAATTATAAATAGCAGGTATTGTTGCCAGACTGGACTGAATTCCAGCATCACCTCCTGTGTGACCCTTGGCAAGTTGGTTTTCCTTCCTGGACCTTCGTTTCATTCTCAGGGAAATGAGGGGTGGTGACGGATGATACTCCTGATTGAGTATTTTTGAGAATCTATTTGCATGCAGGGCCTTTGACCTAGGGGAGCGAATAGAGGTTGCACTCTCAAACTGAGTGTGCATCAGGGGTATCTGGCCACGACAGAATGCAGTCCTGCTGAAATGCCAGCTTTGGGTCCCACCCTCCTGGGACTCTGGTAATGAGGGATAGGAGTATGGGATCCTTTTTTTTTTTTTTTTTTTTTTTTTGCTCATATCCCAAAGGATTGTGATGTAGTTATTCCATAAGCCATCTTTGGATAATTCCTACAGTACAGGAAGGGAAAACAAGAGAGAGTGGGGGATATAGCAAACTGTACTGACCCTACTTTTGGGGTATCTGGGTTTCCGGTGAATTTCTTTTCTTGAGCCCCAATTCCTCATGCGTGTGTTTCATGTGCTCGCCCAAATGTGCCCAGGCACGCCCACTCCACACGCCATCACAAACAATATGGGTTGAAAAGTTTGTTTTCTGAAAAGCACAATATGCTGGAGTCTTGGCAGAAGGAAAATTATGTTACGTGCTGAAAGCATTATCATTTGCCATGCGTGAAAGCTTATGGCTAGAAGGACTGATACTCCATTTGCAGAATGTGATTTATAATGACGTGCGCACACACAGACACACAGACACGTAGACTTGAGTATGCTCCCACACAACAAATGTGTTAAGAGCAAAGAGGGGCGCCTGGGTGGCGCAGTCGGTTAAGCGTCCGACTTCAGCCAGGTCACGATCTCGCGGTCCGTGAGTTCGAGCCCCGCGTCGGGCTCTGGGCTGATGGCTCAGAGCCTGGAGCCTGTTTCCGATTCTGTGTCTCCCTCTCTCTCTGTCCCTCCCCCGTTCATGCTCTGTCTCTCTCTGTCCCAAAAATAAATAAACGTTGAAAAAAAAAAAAAATTAAAAAAAAAAAAAAAAAAAAAAAAAAAGAAAAGAGCAAAGAAAGATCCAGAGAGACCTTGCCCTCTCTGTAGCAGAGGGCAGGGGACGCCAGTGTGTCAGTCATTCTCACAAGAAGAAGCTTTCGCTTCTTGTTTTCAAAACTAGCAGAAAATAGAAACAGAGTGAGGACTTCTGAGACAGAAACGCAGTCGGATGTGGAGTGCCGGATTTCCTGGTTCTGGCCCCGCTTTCCCTCAGTGGGATAAGACCCCTGGTTCTTTGCTTTTCCTTAGTTGCTGGCCAGATTCCTCCTGACTGGGAAACCATTCATCCCTAAACGGGGTGGGGAGCCTGTACTCACCCCACAGTGCTCCCCGCAGCAGCGTGCAGGTTCTAGGGAGGGGCTAGTTCTGAGCAAAGAGCAGAGCCAGTCAACAGCCCCCTTTGGCTTTACCTGAACATCTTCAGAAGAAGCTCTGTTCTACCTATTCCGAAGGAAAGTGTTCATGCAAGGTAATTTCCTCCTCCTCTTTTTGTAGCAGAAACAATTGCCATTTGTGGGTAGAACCCCCGTATTCTCTTTTGGATGCACAAGTCATACAATCACCGTTTGCAGATGCGTGATCTTTCATTTTAATGATAATTGTGGCATATCTTTAATTTGCGTGGCCTGATGCACTTAATCCAGAATTATAAAATATGCAGCTAGCCCTTGGCCTCATTCTGCTCTCCCACCGCAGAGGCAGCTTGGTGTTTTTATTAATTTAACTTGATACAAGCTAACAGATTGCCATAAAGGAAAACAGAATTTCTCAACCAGTTCAGCTAATAGCTGTGCTTCGGCAAAGGGCCCTGTGGTATGTGTTGAACAATAACTACCTCTCTCCAACTCCGCTTGCAGGTTTTAATTGAATTTCTATCCCATGGATATCATGTTGGAACTATTCATCTGCTCCACTAAGTCCTCTGATATTAAACAAGTTCTTCCAGGTTATTATTGTAATACAAACACTGTTAGACAGTTGATTTGCATTAAAAATTCACTGCCGCGGTGAGGCTAACACAGTAAAGGGAGTTTATCCTGAACATGGCCAAGTACAGAAATCACATTAATAGGGGTGACAATGCAGCGTGCTTATCTTGTTTGCTTCCTTCATGGCCCCGTTCTTTGTTTGACTGAGAGGGTTTGGTCATGCTGACAAATTTTGATAAATGACAAAAATACCAGCATTTTCAGAGAGTGCTTGGTTTGCGATATCTGCCATTCAGATCTGCCACCAACAGGCACATACATTCAGCTGGGTTTCTCTTTCCCTTCCTTTCTCCCTTGCTATCTTGTCTCTAGCTCACACTGCCGTTCTGGTCGACATTAGGAATATCTGCCCCCGAGAGCTATTCAAACTGCTAAGAGAAACATTTTAAAAGGCCTTACTGTCCCCTGAATTGTGTGTGCTGTTCCCTTTCCCAGCATTTTTACCACTGACACTTCCTCATGTTTGTAGACTGACAAGTTCACCAAGGTTTCAGGACATCAAAAGACGGGGGCCTTCTGAAAACTCTCAAGATGAATTTTCTAAATAAATGGAAGTAAGCCTTACATGTAATTGGGATGGGTGACATTAGGAATGGCTTTCCTGTATTTTCTAGCTCTGGGACGGTGTCGTCACCGAAGGTGACTACCATCCTGCCTGCTGTCGTAGTGCCTAACCTCAAGTATACTGCATCCTGTTGCTTACCGTGTCCCTAACTTAAACCTGTCTCCATCATCATGTCCTTTAACACCCTCTGTGATGTCTTCTCCATCTGTGTTAGAAGACACCTTCACTAGTCTGACCTCATAGTCTTCAGCCGTCTTCTTCAGCCACCTACTAGCATCATTAAATCTTGGTTCTGTCGTCATTTTTACTGCCTGATTGATAATAACTTGAACCTTGAAATTTCTCTGTCTGATCACATTCTCCTATTTCTCCAAATTTCTGACACGCTTATGTCTGCTGAATTTGTTTTTGAGTATACGATGTCTTCCGTTTTCTCAACTGCTCCTTACCTCCAAGTTCTGAAGTCACATGTCTCCTCTTCCTTCAAAGACTATCTTCTTCAAAGGCAGGGATCAAGCCTACTACAGACATCGTCCTTTCCTTGGAATAGATGCTCAGTGAATAGTTGCCAGTTGGTAGATCTTTTCAAGTCAAGAGTGTTTGAACAATCAATAAGAAAATTACGCTCTGACTTCTGTTTTGTGATATGCATTGGATCAAGGATGCCATCTTGGTACAATACCATTATTTGCACTTCTGTTTCATGATAGTGGTTTTACATGGATAGTCAATTCTGAGTTCAAGTTCTTGCTCTCATTGTTGTGTGACCTTGGGCAAGTTACTTCTCTTAAATTTTTTCATCTGCAAAATGGGGCATAATGAGAGGGTCTACCTTATAATGTCACTGTGATAATTACATTAATTGATGTTTATAAAATGGCTAACCTAGTTCCTGGAATTTAGTGAACTCCTAAAAAATTACAATTATTATTACTAGGAGTCATGGACCCACCAAGGTTTCAAGCCTGTGTTTGCTTAAGATGAACCTCTGGAATTTCTGGTTCAGTGTTGAAGAAATTTGAGTCTATAAATTGTGGTTGAGACCCAGTTGCTCTAATGAAATTCCTTGTTAGTTATTGCCGCTGGCCTACCCATGTCCATGAGAAAATAGATGGTCTCACGGGCTCAATGGTGCATATTAGAAATGTTTCTAAATTGTAAAACCTGCACGCCTGTCTGAATGAATAAGTGCTAGGCTGATGGTCAATGCAAAGCTTTACAATGGACATAATTATTAGTGTTTTTGAATCTCTAGACACCATAACACTGACGGGAAAGCCTTAGAATGGCTAAAATGAGGTGACTTTTTTTATATTCATATGACCCTGTAAACATAAGCCTGCAGGTTCCTAAGGTGTATTTGGGAGTTTTGAACCATGCCTTTTCTCTCTAGTTAGTGTTACTCTGTATGTCAAGGTTAGATGCCAATAAGTAGCAAATCATATTTCTTGCCTTGGCCTGGTTGTTAGACTTGCTATTTCTTGAGAAAAACAGCAAAGCCTGCTGACAAAGGGGGTCTATGACTTCAGTTGTAAGTCACTAAGGGCAGTAAACATTCCTGAAAGGGACTGTGTTCTAAGGATTGTAGTCATCTCCTTTTGCAGCCAGTTTGTCTGGGATAACTATGCCATCAGATGTTAATTACTTGCTTTGATCTTTCTGGCTCTCGGAGGGTGGTGCTTATTTTCATATTGTTATCCTTTATCTTTGGACTTCTTTCCTTTATTTTAGATGTTAACAAAACAAGTCAGGTTCCAAAAGTATTTTATAGTTATGCGACCTTCAAATTAATCTGTAGAAGCATAGAAATTGTGTAGCAGTTAAAGGTCTGTTTCCATGCCCTGAAGTTCCCCACATTATTTGTTTCCCTTGAGCTATCTCTCTCCCCATTCCTTTCTTTGCTTTTTCTACTTTCTATTATTCAAAGTGCAGCCCCAGCAATTTCAGCCCACAGCGATCCATGTGAGATTTTATCTACCCTTCAGAACCTGTTTCCTCATCTATAAAATGGATACAAGTATATCATATGTCCTGCGAGGATGAACTGAGTCAGTAGTTAGTGCAAAAGTATTTGGCCCATATAAGATGTTCAAGAAATATAATGTCCTACCATGATTAATTTAGCATATCATCATTTTTCCCTTCAAGCCTGTGTGTAGAGACCTGGACGAGGCATGGGGGATCACCAGTGTAGAAACTGGCCACCCTCTCAAGGGGCCTGGAATCTAAAAGAGAAAGATGTTCATTAATAATTTCAAGGCAAGGTCTTCTAAAGGAATGCCACATGAGAGACAGAAAATCAGCCAAGAGAGGAAAGAAAGGAAGGCTACTTATATGGGGTGATAAGAAGGAAGTTCCCAGGGAAGGAATCAGATACCACAGAGCATGTCCTTGCTGTGTTGTTACCTGTAATTTTTAAAACACATACGAAGTGTATTTTTAATATTTTGACTTTGAAAATCTTCTATAATGTCTGTGTTATAAAGTTTGTTTTCTTAAGAGGTCTTTTTGGTAATAACACTTCTATTTTGAACAATTTTTACTTACTTATGCACACATGCCTTACTGTTTTCCAGAAAGGATTTCAGGTAGTCTGAGAGTATGTATCTCTACTGTCATCCCAGTGTCTATGTTAACTCCAGCTTTTAGGAAATATACACAGATTTTTTTCAGTTGCATTTGTTCATGAAATTCATTTGTCTTTATTAAGCATTAACTCAGGGACAAGGGTATATAGTCCATGGAGATCTTCATGGAGGACTATGTCCATTCAACAAAGATGCTGTGCCTATACTCTGTTCCAGGAACTGTGCTATGCCCTTGGGGGTACATGTGTGGACAAGACATGCATAGTTTCTGCCATTGGTGAGCTGACCTGCTAGTGAGAGAAGCAGATAACAACCACATTAATTAATTAGCAGTATAATTATAGCTGGTAATAAATGCTGCAGAGGAAACAAAAAGGTGCTGTGATAGGGAAAGGAGAGTGGTAGGGCTGGGCTATGGAGAATTCCATTATATAAGCATTTTGGGCAAAGGGCTTGATTTGTCATGGAAAGTATTTGGTGTTCAAGAAGATTTACTCAAAACCTGTAAGGAGTTTGAACTCTTGCCTCTGGTGGTTCTGTCTTCAACTATAAATGTATGTGTGTTTGCGTGCACACATGTATGTACATGTATATACTAGTAGAAGATGTTCATAAGAGAAAAAATGAACTTAATTCAGAGAATGGTTAAGTAGTTTGTCTCCTGGGATGAAATACTATGTTACCATACAAATGATTTTATAGAGGTTTTAAACTAACATGATGAAATACTTGCGTGAAAAAGGTAGTACAATTACGTAGGTTAGAATGTAAGTACATAGAATTGTACCATCATCGGTCATGCTTCAGTGTCTGGGGAATACACTCTTATGTATTCCAAATATGGAGGGTTTTAATAAACGGATTAGAGAGAACTGCATAATCTACTGGAAGAGCCAGGGACGTAGGTCAGGGATGCCACCACTGACTGCAGCCTGCAGCGTCCTAATGGATTGCTTTTATGGACTCAGCCTGAAGCTATGACAAATCTCCAGGAGCCTCTGGGAAGCGCCAACCTATTCCATCAGTTTCCATGAGCAGAATCGGTAGTTTTTAAGGATGGCTTCATGTTATGAGAGACTGTTCAGAATGTGTTTTTCCTGAGACGTCTGCTGCATATGAGGATTACATTTTGGAGAGTTTTAGGAGGAGCAGATTATGATGGATAGTCATCATATCCGTCATGTCAATTTCCTATTGCTGCTGTAATGAATTACCACACATTTAGTTTATTATTTTACAGTTCCATGTGTGAGAAGTTACAGGTCTCATGGGGCTAAAATCAAGGTGATAGTAGGCTGAGTTCTTTTCTGGGGGCTCTGGAGGAATCTGTTGCCTTGCCGTTTCCAGCTCCATGGCTGATTGTATTCTCTGGCTTATGATTCCCTTCCCTCAGTTTTAAAGGCAGCAGTGGCAGCCCCATGTTGTATCGCTGAATCCACCATGGCTGGGGAAAGTTTTCCACTTTCAAGGACTCCTGTGATTAGATTGGGCCCACCTTGTAATCCAGGATAATATCCCCATCTCAAGATCTGTAGTGAACTGCATCTACCAAGTCTCTTGTACAGGTGGCATATTCTCAGATCCTAGGTATTGGGGCATGGACATCTTGGGGGACCATTATTCTGCCTGTCGCAATTTACGTGGAAAAGACGGTGGGCCCAGGCCACCACCAGCCCATTGTCTAACACATGCATGTGTCTAAATTGTACAAAGGCACTGTCTCTAGTTGGACATGGCCCATTGGTGAGAAGATGGGGCCTGCATGTGAATTTGAGAATTTACCCCTTCTGTTGAACAAATGTGGTCTTGAGTGGAGCCTCCCAGCCTGCCTAGCAGAGCACAGACTGGGTTTCACACCTTTTTTTTTTTCCCATAGCAGAATGTCCTTAACTTGTAGAATGCGGTTCAGAGGCCCTGGGCAAGGTCAAGGAGTGGAAACATCGAGAAGAAGGGTGTTGAAGTGTATTGAATTTTACCTGCCACCTCTTTCTCAGGGTGGTGGAGGTGGTGGTGGTAAACCTGGCTGATACCCTGGGGCAGGTGAACATGCCACGGCTCAAATCCCTCTCCCCAGGACCCAGGCCACCCTACATTCACTTCCTTTTGCTTTCATAAATACATTTAAATAATTATAAGTTGCCTCCTCGGCCAGGCTCTAAGTTCTTGGGGGACAGAAAGCCTACCTTGTCTTCTCCTTACATTCCTTAGAGCCTAACCTGATTATTAGATGCTTAATGACACGTGTGGCCTAAATGAGCCAGTGACTGAAGTAAAATGTGATAGGGGTTATAAAAGATCTTCGAGGCTTCCCAACACGTGCTGCCATGCTCTTCTTGCTACAGTGATACAGACAAAGAGTATCAGACATCAAGGTTTATCTTCCTTCCCTGAGTGCTCCCTTCTTCCTTGGGACTGCTCTCTCCCATGAGGCTGCTGCTTGCTCTCTGCCTTTCCTTTCCTCTGTCCAAATCTGCTGGCTGGTATTGACTCAAGTATGACTGAATTTATCACTGTGGTCTGCCTTTCAGTGATACATGCCTTTGATGCTTCATTACAGAATGCAAGTCTTTACCTTTGTGTTAAAACAGTTGTCAGAGCAGGTGGGAGAAGCGTTTTGAGGTCAGGGTCTTCCTTGGTGCCTCGAACATCCTCACCTAAGTTGTCACCTCTTCCACGGTTGCCTCTAGTGGCTACCCTCCACCGCCCATCTGTGGGCAGGAGGCATTCTTGCCAAACATTCGAGCACATTCTCTAAACCCAGATTAGAAATCTCTGCTTTCCCTTGCAGAAATCTGTCCTCTCTTGCCTTTCCCTATAACGTTATAGATGCAGATAAGTAGGAAGGTGGCCCGTATCGATGGTGTCATTACTGTAAAAATCCTCATCATAGACAATTCACTCTGCAGTGGGAATGCCATGATGTGAGCCACAATTGGCCTTCAAAACCACATGTTTGTCACTGTACATGCAGGGGAGAAAGAGATTAATTTTTCTAAATTCCCACGATGGTTCTCTGAATCTGACTCGTTAAAATATATCATCTCTGTAGCCTGGAAGATAATGCCTCAAAGTTGAAACCATAATTATTTATTTGCTTCAACTTCAGTATCACTGATGCAGCAAAGTATGAAAAAAGAGTTACACTATTTGATAACATCACTAAACCCATGGTTAATGCAGGTTTTAAAGGACAACTGCTAGTTTCCTGGTCCCCGTGATCATTACAAACACACAGAGGTTTAGCAGCTGTGCAGTAGCTCTGTGCAGAGTACAAAAGAGATCCGAATATGGGGGAGTGTGTATAGATTGTAGTCTAATAACCTGAAATATTTCTACTGATCAATTACTGTGGCAATAGGGGTGTGCAGTTGCCTCCCTTAAACCAAAATGGCTTGCCTATTTGTGAACTCCAGCTCTGTGCTTTGCTGGGGGAAAGAAGTGGGAAAGAAATGTGTTAGCAATGCATAGAGCAATACTTTGTAATCAGAATATTAACATTTTGATTGAATTGATGGAGCATTTAGATGGAAATATTCGATTGCAAAGATCAAACTTGGGAGGGAACCTACAACACGCAGAGTCTGGGCCTTTTTTCTTGATTACAGAGAATTCTTTTAATAAAAAAAAAGAGTAACAACGTAAGGAGCTTCATATTAAGAATAGAAGGGTGGGCAGGCACCGGGGTGGCTCAGTTGGTTAAGCATCCGGCTTCGGCCCAGGTCATGATCTTGCGGTTTGTGAGTGCTAGCCCTACATCGGGCTTTGTGCTGACAGCTTGGAGCCTGGAGCCTACTTCAGATTCTGTGTCTCCCTCTCTCTCTGGCCCTTCCCCTCTCAATCTCTGTCTCTGTCTCTGTCTGTCTCTCTCAAAATAAATAAACATTAAAAAAATTAAAAAAAAAGAATAGAAGGGTGGGCAGTGTTCATTTTTCAATTGCTTATATTCGAATACACATAAGTACCCACATTGGAAGGTATGAAGGCAAAGTCTTTGATTTACTGATGATTGAAGAAGTCTATGGTAGTTTTATCAAAAACCAAGCAGAGTGACTGAGCAGAGAGGCCCAGGAATGTGGTGTGTTATCAGACTTGGATGCTTGCTTTGCCTCCATTCCAAAGAGCTATGTAGTGTCAGGCAAGCCACCTCCCTGTCTGGGCTCAGTTTTTCTCACTGGTAAAATGGGAACAACAATACTTACCCTAAGGAATTCACATGGTTTTCATGTGGAGTGGATGGGATATAAAAGCTCTTTGCATCCTCAGCAGCCAGCAAGCATCTGTATTCCTTGATGGGAAAAGGTCTGTCCTCAAACGGGATCGGAAGCTAGAGGTGCTGAGCTGCTCAGTGGATGCACAGTGAAATTTAGAAGGAAGATTCTCCTTTGAAAATTGTAGATTCTCCTTCAAAGAATTTTAACAGATCACCCTTACTGATCAGCATACCAGTTTTTTAGAGTAGGGAAAAAATATGAATTTTCTTTTGTAACAAATTGTGGGTAGAGATCCACCTGATTGACTTTCTACCTCTGCTTTGTCCTCAACCCAACTGTTTGTAAAATGTCCAGATTTATTATAAAAGTGGTTCTCAAGTCACTTTTTTTTTGTTTGGCTTCAATGCATTATCAAAAGTAGGACTATCTCCTTGGTCAAAAGAAATCTCCTGGCTTTTGACCACTATTAGAACAGAACCTATTATTTGGAATGAGAAAGAAAAGAATGACTAGTAGAGCATTAGCTTATGACGACAAGTGTCTTCATCAGAGTGCTTATGGTTTTGAAAGGAAATGCTAGTAAATATGGTCTCATTTGTGATGGGGAAGGAACATGATCTTCTAGAACTGTAGAATTCTAAGAATCATTTTACAAGTAAAGAAACTGGGGCCCAAATAAAGCACATTCTATTTAGGGAAGAAGCATCCATAGGGCCACTCCCTTGTTCATAACATACACTGTGATTTTATATTTCTTTGGACAGCCTTCCAATTTGGTGCTGCCACATTCCATATTACAGCTGCCAGTTCCAGTCTCCCCATCCACTGCCCTCTCCCATCCACAGCTTGGGATGAGAGAATCTTTGCAGATATCACAAGAACTAGTGAACATTTGGACTAGAAGAAAGAATACTAATTCACTATTTCATTGTCGCACAATGTTTCTCCTCTTGACCCCTCTCTTCTACTTAAAAGAGAATCCTGCTGATTTCTGGTGAAGTCTAGAAGCTGTTCTGGTCCTCAAGAGACCAACATCACAGAATCACAGGGAGGAAGGGTGTACATTTTAAAGTTACAGGTGGCTGTTCCATCTGTCCCACTTGTTCTCCATAGACAGGGTAAGGGCTCCATTTTTCTATTCCAGAGCAGGACAGTGGGTGTAGGGAACTTTCCTGGACCTCACTCATTCTGGTTGCCACAAGGTCTGAGGAGCTCAGGAGTCTCCACATTGGGGTGAGTAGGTTTGACAGCAGAGGCGGGGAAGGCGTCTCCGGGAAAGAGCTACCTAATTAATCACAAGCTATCAGAGCCCATCCACAGAAGGACTCTCTGAGGTCTTAACGACACCCCTCAGTAATGTTAAAAACCAGCTTGGTATGACTTCATTTTCTTAGAGACACATGATTGATCTGGCTATTGGTGAATGGAGACACTGCGGCTTCTTTCCGTAGATGGTGTCATTAGACGAGAAGATTAAGTGCCTTTGCACAAAGGCTATGAGAACACTGTGAGTGATTCACTGGCAATGAAGGGAAGATAAAGACAATTCTGAAATATGTATTTTTAAAGGCAGAACCTTAGACTTTACCTCATTTATTAGCATCATGAAAAGCTTGGTGGAGAGTCTGAGCTAAGAAAAATGGCTCTTTGGGTCAAGTCTTTCCAAGATGTTGTTCAAAACAGTCAACTGGGGCTAATATCTGTGGGGAATGCCCTATTTCTTATTGGTGATCCTAGTAAGTATTTCAGGGCTCTGAAAGGAGGTGAGAGTCTTCTTAATTGGAGCCTGTTAAATTTTGGGGAGCCAGATTGGGGCAACTCAGCTTCTTTTATTCAGAGGAGGCTGGGAAGTAAGTTTGTTAGAGTGGCCCCTGAGACTGATACTCTACCTTTTCCAGGAGTTTAGGGACTTCCTAAAGAAGACATTGTACCTTTTCTTCAGGCAGACAGTAACTATACCTTCAGTTCTTTCTGTGTGTGAACCACAGTGGGGGCCAGCCTCTCTTCTTTTGTAGATTCTACTGTGCAGTTGGGGATACTGGCTAACACTACTAAACTATGTAATGCATAGCATCAGACCTTTACTGTTGGCTGCTGGATTGTGTAAAATGCAGTAATATATGAAAAGTGCCTAGAACAAGTTCTCGCTCAAGTCAATACTCAATAAGTGTTAGTTACTATTATGATGCAAATGTTTATAAATTTCATGTTGAGGATTATAGAGCCAGGTATACAGAGAAGAACAAATGAGTAAAGAAGGACAGGTAGTAGAGGCGGGTGGGGCCTATGGTCAACAAAAGCATTTATATGCCCTCTGAAGTCATTCAAGTTCATATTTTTAAGTATTCATGGCAGGCTAAATCAAACATGTTCAGGAGGACTTAGCTCATACAGATGATGTAGATCTTTAGAGATGAGAAGAGATAAGTTAGCATAAGTATGCTTTGATCACTTCATTCATTCATTCATTCATCCATTCCTCATACATGGAGGGATTACCACCTACTGGTTTATGTCAGAGGAAATAAAAAATAAGACATAACAAATGATCTAAAGCAATTCAACATCCAGGATCTCTTAGGTAAAAATCAATATGTCCTATGAGAGATCTTTAAGTATAATACTGTAAAATCCAGAGAGAAGATAGGATAGTGGACTTTGGATACCAGGTTAAGGAAGCAGTCAGCAGACTTTGGGGAGCCAGCAAAGGTTTTGAGCTGGTTATTAAGAGATTAGATGTGGAAACTAGGAAGCATAATCAGGTGATACTGTATGAGATGTATGTGATGGGTTGGTCTTAGAAAAGAGGGATGGGTTTCTATTGGGTATAGACAGAAGGTGACCTTTTCAAGATGTAATATGGATACAGAATCCATCACGTTTCATAGAACGTCTTGGTGTAAGGAAAAGTAGACATTTTCAAAATGAAGTATTGAACTCCCATAAGTAGTAATTTGGGTAAAAAAAAATGGTGCCTATCAGCAAAGCTCTGGTCCCACGTGCCTTTCTAGCTTTGCTTTCTTCCATCTTCCTCCAGGCATGCTTGCTACCAATCAAAGTAGACCTAGACTAGTGTCTTTGCCCAGAGCATCCCTTGCGTTTCTTGCTTATAGATTGTTTTCTCACACCATTTCTTCTGCTTCATTGAAGTTGATAGGAGGTCAGGAAATTGTGAGTGGACTAGTAGTAAATTTCTAAGTCAGTATTTCGACAAAGAGTTCCCGAGAATCCACTAAGTGCTGGGCACCATGCCAGGGGCTGGAATATAGTGACCAGGCTGATCTCTGCTCCAAAGCCAGGCTGACAAAAGGGAGACTGAAGTGCTGCTCACCCATGCAGGAAGCATCTTCTCCACGTCCCCTTACTGATGCTCATAGTTACAGCCAAGTGGCTCCAGTCTCCCATGTCAGCAATATCTCTTTACTGCACATTTTGGAATCATGCGTTTTGGCCTTTTTCAGGGTCATGTTAACAAAGATCTCAAGGACAGCAGATTCCAGTTTATGCTGTCAGGGAGACTTAGTAGCTTCGTGAGGGCATATACACTTGAGTTTTAAGTGCACAAGAAGCACGTTAAAGATGTTCAAAACATTCCTTTCTATTCCACAGACTCTGCTGTGTAGGCGCTCCTTGTGGCGATATAGTAGGACTTTTAAAGTGTATCTTTATGGGTTTTAATTTTGTATTTCAATTTCAATATATAGAAATTTGTATTTGTATTTCTTTTGTATTTCAATTTCAATATATACAGCTTTTAATGTATACAAATGCAAATTTGTATTTCTTTTGTATTTCAATTTCAATATATACAGCTTTTAATGTATATCTTTATGCATTTTAATTTTGTTAGGATTAGAAAAATGTTAATGGCTACCAATCTTTTAAAATGCTTGCAGGGTATTAAGGCTCAGGAGAAAAAGGTTCTCCTTCAAATATAAAATTGATAACCAAGAAATAATTTTTTTTTGTTTCTTTTTGCTTCTCTCCCATTCGCATGCCATCCTTCTTACACGAGGTGTACGATGTAAGTCAGTTAGCTGCATCAGACTAGCTGGAACATAGGAAGGATGAATATGCCATTATCCTGGGAAAGTTTTGGGTATACTTTAGCGTTCTCTGCGCTTTGTAGGATTTCTACTTTCTTCCTTAATTGTTCTAAGAATTTCTCTTGGTTCATATGATCTGAAGCCGAATAGCAAAGATAGCAATGTCAACAGAATGGTTAGAAAAGAGAGAGCAAAGAGAGAGACAGAGAGAGAGAAAGAGAGAGAGAGAGAGAGAATAGGTTTACCTATTCTCTGTGACAGGTTATTTGGTGATGTTCAAAGTAAAGCAAGAATCTCAGAGCCAAAAAGACAAACTAGGCATTCCTCCCATTGAACAGATTGGACAGAGGAGGGTCTGGAAGTATCAGGTGATGGTCTCACAGATACCCCAGCTAGATAGCAGTGGTGAGGGGTAAAATTTATCTTTTGGTTCCCTGTTCCATAGTCTTTAAATGTATCTTTAATAATTTTTTTCCAGTAAAAGTAACATGATCCAATGGAGTTGGGATGGAAGCTTTTATTTGGGGGGCAGCAAAATGTATTTGGATTCCTTTCTCATCAACAGCTCCAAAATTCTTATTCAAGTCCTGCTTCTCTCTTTTCAAAATTCTTGGAAATTGAATTTGAATACCTTTGTTAAAATGATAATTCGTGAATTCATTCCATTTACTTTAGAGACTTAATTTTATATGTATTTCCTTTTGTTTAGAATAGGCACATACATAGAATATGCTTTGAGGCCATGTAAGAAATAAATTATATATATATATATGTCTAATATACATTATATATAATAATGTACATAATATACAAAAATACTGTCATGGAGAACATTCTAGAAAGATGTGTAGAGCTATAGATGTAGATATCTATCTGTATATATTATGTATTTTTCCCTAAACATACATTTAGAATTATAATCCTTTAGGTAAGAGTCCAAGATAGTCACTAGGTGTTGACTGGAAATGGCATGTCAGATACATCCTCTTTGCCATTGTGCTATTTGTTTAAACTGATATGTAAAATTTGCAACACAGTGGAGAAAATTTTTATTCCTAGATTTCCTGAATAAAATGTTTACTTTTATCTATGATGACACCTTTCAGCCTTATTTAGAGGGTTCCCTTCCCCCCCGCCCCCAGTTTACTCACCATCTTCTTCATCCAATTTTTTAAGTAATCTGAATGGAACACATGCGAGTTACCCACTTTCCTGTCTGTGAACTCAGTGGCAGTGAGGGTTGACAAAGTTATCCAAAGGGAACATTTGGGTGGCAGGATCTGGGTTATCGTAGCAATTCAAATTTCTTTGTTTAGCAAGTAATTTAATGAATACGCCACTAAGCATAGTAGGGAAAGTATTTATTCTAGAGTGTCCGTTTTATAGGAATTTATGATTTAGTTGGGGAGATAAAGGATTCACATAAGCAGTAATTATATGAGAATTTAAAGCCCTATTTGAGCAAATGGCATAGACACTTCACTGTTTATAAATGCCAAAGGACTTTGTGGACTGATTGGGAAAGTCTCCCTGGGTGGGAACAGCTTGGGCCAAGGCTGAAAGGCTGGTTAGGAAAGAGCTGTGCAGGGAGGAGTCATAGAGAACATTCTAGAAAGAGGTATGGCATGAACAAGGGCTTGGGTCAGAAATGAACATGGCTTTGTGAGAGACTTGGGCCCATTCACTTCTACTGGTGTGGAGTGAGAGTGCAGAGGAGTAATCAGAGATACAGTCACAGACATGGAGGGTGGGAAGATGGAGATTTTAGAGGGCTTTCAAATTTCCACTGATGTGTTAGTATGCTCCTGCGTGTTTGTTACATAGAATGCAGCTCCTAGACAGGAGTTCAGTTATGGGAAGGGGTAGAATTGCTGCTCTGGGTCAGGTTGTGGGGTGCTTACCTGAGGATTTTCTGTCTGCCCCAAGATCTCCAGGCAGTGATATTCACGGTGTGTGGCTCCTGTCCCGAATTTTATTAGATCCCACATGAACTGGATTGTTTTCAAACAGTACAAGTTTTGAGAATCATGCTTCCCTCTTCCACATCTTTGTTACTTAATTGTTCTACCCATGTTTCTGTGAATGCTTTAAGTTCTGCATCTGGCATGATGTGCGGTGGCCAGACCCGCACGGACTGTCCAAGTACAGATGCTCGCACATTTAGTGCAAGGCAAGTCACTTCCCTTATCTGCCACACCTTCCCAGCAGCATGGGGAGTGGCAAGCCCATGGACGCAACATGAGACCAATGAGAGTGCTTCTCAGAGTTTGGGTTTATGGTCTGCTTTTTTGAAGGTGGCTGGGAAGCTGTGCTTTCCCCCAGGACCTCTTTTCCTCTTGCTCACGGCATTGAGACATCATAGATTTCTTTTAGTGAGCATTGTAAAACCGTTCCCCTTCCTTTCACTTTTTAGAGTCTCAGACAATTGTAACAGTTAACCTCTTTTAAACGATTTTGCTCTGACTTTTATTCCCCTGGTACTGGGAATAAAACTGAAAATTAAACGTTGAAATCAAATCCATAAATCCCTAGCTACCACCAGAGCAAAGTGACAGGCCAAGTGGTTGGGCCAAGAGACTCATGGGCTGGTTGATCCCAAGGATTGTACTCGCTTGTATTTTGCTGTAGGGCATCAGACTTCGTGGTGTTCAGTGAGAAATGCAAAAGGGCCCAGCGGAAGAAGCCTTTGTTTTCTGTGTTTTACAAATGGGTGCTCTGCACGTGCTGCCCGTGCAAAGTGAGGATGTTGTCCACTCTTGTTTCTTTGCTCTTAAATACCTCTCCACCACTCAACATTTTCTCAGTGTCAAGCCAGCTTGAATAAATGAAATGATAAAACCTTATAAATGGGAAGAGATTTAGAGATCACTTTTATCCAAGCCTAGAGGTTGTATTCAAAATACTAAGCATTTGCTATCAATCTGTCAGGGTAGGTAGAGGTTACAGGGTTGGAACCGAGTAAGGAGATAGCATGGTGTACAGATAATTACCTTTTTAGTTTCTGAGTTGGGGAAGATGCTGGGGGAGAGGAGAGATGGCTGGGAGATGTTGGGGAGTCTGGAGCAACAGCAATTTACCAAATTCCATTATTTTAAAATTATTATGGTTGAATATTAGCCCTGCCTGTACCTTATTATATTTCATATATTTTGCAATTCTATTATCAGATGCATAAGCATTAAGAGAGTTCCGTCTTCTGGAAAGATTGAGTACTTTATCATTATGCAATGGTCTTCTTAATCCATGGTAATATACTTTGCTCTGAAACTCACATTTCCTGATGTTAGTATAGCCACTCCAGATTTCTCTTGATTGGTACATCTTTTCCCATCATTTTGCTTTTAATCTATTTGTGTCTTTAATGTAAATCACATTTCTTGTAGACATCATCTTTGGGTCTTGCTTTTTTATCCAGTCTGACAGTCTCTGCCTTTTAGAATGTTTGAACCATTTACTTTTAATGTGATTATTGATAGGTTTGGGTTTAAGTCTATCACCTTTCTCTGTTTTCTACTTGTCTCATAGTTCCCTCATTCCATTTTTTCTTTTTCTTCCTCCTTTGGATTGAGTATTGTTATTCCGTTGTACCTTTTTTTTTTTTTTTTGGCTTATTGGGCATAACTCTTTAATTGTGTTATTTTATGGTTGCTTTTGGGTTTATAGCATGTACCTCAAAATGTTCACAGTCTAGAATCAAGTGACATTTTACCATCTCACATATGGTGTGAGAACCTTATGGCAGTGTATTTCTATTTCTCCCCTTCTAACCTTTGAACCATTGTCACCATGCATTTTATTTCTATGTGTGTTATAAACCTCACAACATGTTGTTATTTTTGCTTTAACAAAGATATTTTTTAAAAAGAGATTTAAATAAGAAGAAAGACTTACATTTATTCCTATAGTTGCCATTTCTTTGATCTTCATTCCTCTGTGTAGATCCAGATTTCCATCTGGCATCATTTAGAGGTTTTTTGTTGTTGTTGTTGTTGTTGTTTGTTTGTTTTTGTTTTTCATTCATACTTTAAAAATACTGCTTCACTTTCTTGTCTGCTGTCATACATGTCTTCGCTCCACTCTTTGTGATATATCTTTTTCTTTCTGTATTTTTATGTCTTTATTACCAGTATTAAGCAATTTGATTATGATGTGCTTTGATGTTGTTTTATTCATGATTCTTCTGCTTGAGAATTTTTGTGCCTTTTGGATGTTGGTTTATAGTTTTCATCAAATTTTCAGAATTTTCAGCTATTACATTTTCAAATATGTTTGCCTCCCACCCCAACCCCCCACTGCCAATTTTCTTTGGGGACTCTAATTACACCTGATGTCCTGCAGCACACTGATGTTCTATTTATGTTTTTCCAGTTTTTTTTTTCTGTATTTCATTTGTACTGTTGATATTATCATGGTTTTAATTTCACGTGCCTTCTTCAGTGTCAAATTTGCCATAAATCTCATTAAACTCAGAAATGCTAGTTTTTGTCTCTGGAAGTTTGATTTGTGTCTGATTTTCATATCTTTCAAATATATAATTAACATGTACATTTTTTCTGGCTTCTTGAACATATGGAATAAAGTTATAATAGCTGTTTTAATGTCCTTTTTTACTAATTCTCTCATTTGTGTCATTTCTGAGAAAGATTTCTCAACAGTGGTAATATTAAATCTTGGTTTGGCTAATTTTTAGTTATGGGGGGATTTTCTGTGCATTGTAGGATATTTAGCAGAATCCTTGTTCACCACCCCCTACATGCCAGTAGCATCTTTAGTCATGACAATTAGAAATTTCTCCGGACCTTGACTACTGGTCTCAGGTTGGAGGGGGTGAGAAATCACTCCTAGCTGAGACCTAGTAGTTTAGATTGATTGATTTTTTTCCTTCTCATTATGGGTTATATTTTTCTGTTTTTGTCATGCCAAATAATTTTTTATTTGATGCCAACTATTATGATTTTTATCTTACTGGGTGGTAGATGTTTTTTGAATTCCTACAAATATCATTGAGCTTTTTTCTGAGACACACTTAAGTCACTTAGAAATGGTTGAATTCTTTCCGGCGTTGATTTTAATCTTTAGAAGGTAGGATCAGGTAGCATTTTGTTTAGGGCTAATTTTGCCCTGTGACTGAGGCAGAGCATTTCTGAAGTGTTCTACCTGATGCTCCGTGAGGGTCACCACTCTGGCTGGTGGGAAGAGTAGCTATTAGTGACCCTGTGTGAGCTTCTGGGATTGTTGTCTAATCTTTTCAGGTGGTTTTTTCTCCAGCCTTGGGTGGTTCCTTCACATGGGTGAACTGATTAATACTCAGCTGAAGACTTGAGTAGGATCTTCTGCATTCCTCTGGAGTTCTGTCTACTTATGTAGCTGTCTCTTCTCCCGTACTGTTTCTTGCAAACTCGACCCACCTTGGCCTGCTCACGCTCGCCATGGCATCAGCTCAACTCTGGGAGATCACTGGGCTTTGCCTCAGTTTCCTTCCCTGCATGTGGCCTAGAGGCCTTCCTTCTGCATTGGTCTCGGATGACTGGAACACTTGCCTCATTTGCTTCTTGTCTGTCAGGGATCACTGGTCTTCATTGCCTGATGTCCAATGATTTCAAAATAATTGTTTTTACATATTTTATTTATTTATTTTTTAGTTGTTTCATTGGGGGGGTGGCAGGGGGGTGTTGATCCAGTCCTGGTTACTCTGTCATGTCCAGAATCAGAAGTATCTATACCTTATTTTATATCTTACAGAACTGAGGTCAAAAGAGGTGTGTGTTTACCTAAGGCTTACTCAGCCAGTTTAGAGGCAGGACCGGTGCTGGTCCCCAGACTTCTTTCTTCCATGTTTGTGCTCTTTTAGTCATTTCACACCCTGCAACTGCTGACTCCACAGGCAATGGTTTGGCTTCTGGATCTTTCATGATAAGATTTAAATCACAAAGAGAGGGAAGGTCCTAGAGTCTTCCTGCCTCTTCTTTGCTCCTTATTTGTTAAATGCATTTTTCTGTAGACAAGGTTGTGACCCCTGGGAAGATGATGTAGACTGTGTGTCGGCATGGGTATTTTGTGAAGACTCTCGTTTTAAATTTTACAACTCTTATTGTTTGATAGTGTAAAAATATGTACTGGGTTGGTGTGTCCCTTTAAAATTCTGGTTTGGAGGTTAAGATGTCCATTTGGGATTCTGTCCATCTCTAGTGTTAGGAAACCTGGGTTTTAAGTGTAGAAAAACCTAGTAATAATGGACTGGCTCATGCTATATTTGGGGAGATGCATTTGGCTAATTGGAATCAGGTGTTCTTTTGGTTGAGGAACAGTGCAAAATGACATGTGTCACACACAAACTTACCAAATCAAGATCAACACAAATATATCCAACATGACTGATCATTATTTTTATCCAACATGACTGACCATTCTCTACACCCAGTATGGGGCTCAAACTTACAACACTGAGGTCCAAAGTTGCATGCTCTACCAACTGAGCCAGCCAGGCACCCCCATGATTGACCATTCTGTTCCATGTATGCTAGTTCTCTGTGTAGGCTTCTACAGGCAAAAGCAGAGGCTGTGGTTGAAAAATACCTCTTCCAGTGTTTGAGACATAGGACACACTCAGTCTGTGTTAGTTCCTTTCTTCCACTTTGTGTCCTTGGTGAGAGAGAGGAGGCTGGGCCACATAGTGTATCCTTACCACTTGTGTGTTCTTTCCACATGTCTTTCTCTCCCTCATTCGCTTTCTTATATTGGTCAACCTCTTTCCTGCTCCAGGGCCCTTACAGATGCCTTTCCAACTGCAGTGCTCAGGCATCCTACGCCTTTGCTCTTTAGGTCCAGCCTCAGTGGCATCTCCTCTTAAAAGACACTTGCCACCAATAGTCTCTGCCATACTTCCTCTTTATTTCCTTCGGCATGCTCAATAATTTCCATTTTTGAATTTTCTTATTAGAATACTAGTTTGCTGTTTTTTTTTTTCCACTGTAGATTGTGAGCTTCACATGAGCTGTGATTTTGTTTGCTTTATCACTCATGGAATGGCTGATTTGGGCCAAGAATTGTGGGAAGGTATACAGCTCACGCTTGTTGGGATTTGTGTCTATGAAGTAGGATCATGATTGAAAGCCGATGTAGATACTCAGTAGGTACTTGGGAGTTGAATCTCCAAGGGCAGTGAGCCAGTCTCCTGGGCATTGCCAGACACAAAGTATAACCTCATTCTGAGTCTAGAGCAACTGATGACAGTGGTCTCTTCCATCCAGTCCCCATGCTGTCTGCTTTGTCAGCTTTGGCATTCAGAACAAGAGAGGGCATAGTTCACCATGGTTTGATGTCACTTGTAGTGTGATTTCCTGGCTTTCAAAGTCTATCAGTGATAGGTACTGGTTGTTTTCAATGCTTCTGACATACAACAGACCTTTTGTCCTTCCTTTGTGCCTTGTCTGACTTCTGGTCACCCAGTCCCCTGGTATGGAGACCTTTAACTGATGCTTCTGTAAAGTCCGTGTCAATGAATTAGGGCTCATTTCCTTCTAGGTGCTAGAGATTCCTTACCGGCCCTGTTCTGTATGTTGAAAGGAAGCCAGCAGTCTCAATGGCGGGATGAACAGCAGCTCCTTGCTTTTCCAATTATTTCCTTCTCAGGCAAACCCTGTCACACTTAGTAGTCTGGTCAGCCTTCTGCTCTTCTGAGACTCTCCTTCACCCATTCTGATAAGGACCTCAGGTTTTCTCCTGTGGCAAATTTATGGCTCTCTCCAGCACCTGTTCCCTGCTACCTTTCCACAGCACTCCTACCCGACAAATTCATTTCATTGTTTAGCTACGTCTCTACTCCTTGTCAATAAATTACTTTTCCCTGGCTCACCCAGGTTTTATTCACTTCCTTTCGGGGTCATCCTCTTAATTATTCTGGCTGCTCACTGACTGGGCTTCCTCCCTGTTATTTGTCATGAACTCCGGTGTAATCTCCTTTCTTCTCTCTACCCTCTGCGTTCTTATCATTGTTTTACACACTTGTAACTGTCAAATCAGTTCAGTTTTATAAGCTCACGGGTTCTCTCAATGGCAGCATTCCTCCCAAATAGCCATAGAGGGAAAGAAGAAGAAGAAGCAGCAGCAGCAGCAGCAGCAGCAGCAGCAGCAGCATATAGCTTTTCTCAGTATTCTTCAGTCACCAGCCACTCCATCATCAAGCAATTACTGAGATTCAACTGTGTGCTTCCCCCCGGGTTGGGTGTGAATGGTGGTGATGGTGAGTGCAGACAGGGTATGGAATACCAGAATTCTCTTTTATAGTAAATATGGGACCGTGCAGATTCTTGAGCTGGAAAATGACTTTGTGCTCACAGCTATGCTTCAGGAAGGTGGATTTGACACCACTTTGATCCCTGGACTGAGGAGGGAAGATGTCTGGAGGTGTACAGTAAGGTCAGGGAGTATTACAGTAGCCCAGGCAGCCCATGATGTGGAACTTGGGTTGTTTAGAAAGAAGGAAGGAAGGAAAGAAGGAAGGGAGGGAGGGAGGGAGGGAGGGAGGACGGACCAATGCAAGAGGTATTCCTTGTTAAAATTTTTTTAATATTTATTGATTTTTGAGAGAGAGAGAGAGAGAGAGAGAGAGAGAGAGAGAGAGAGAGAATGAGTGGGGAGAGGCAGAGAGAGAGGGAGACACAGAATCTGAAGCAGGCTCCAGGCTCTGAGCTGTCAGCCCAAAATTCAAAGCAGGGCATGAACCCATGAACCCTGAGATATGACCTGAGCTGAAGTCTGACACTTAATCCACTGAGCCACCCAGGTTCCCAGCAAGACGTATTTCTGAAGCAAAGTGGGGACAGGACCTGGCTGCGATTAGAGGTGAGGGAGAGAACACTCACGATGGTTGTAACGCTTCTGACCTGGGCAAGTTAGAGGGTTGGGTCCCGTTACAGAAATGGGGAATGGCAGAGGAGGAGGAGGTAGGGGTGGAGAGAGAGGTGCAGGAGTGCTCTGGTGGGGGAGGTGCCCAGCTCAGTGTTAGCATCCTGGGATTGCAATGGCCCTGGCTCATCATGCAGCATTTGGAATGTGGGACTGGAGCTCACAGGAGAGACTGGTGGGGACTAAGTTTTGGGAGTCATCCAAATGGAAGTGGGAGGGGAACCTGAGGAGGAGCTGTGTGCATATTAAGAGGCAGCTAACACCACAGGCAGCAGGTGTGGGACCCCAGTGTGGTATGGACAGGTCCTGTGGGCTGTGGGCATCAAGTGGAGGGAGCACTGCGGCCAGTTGTTAGCAAACACCTTCTCAAAGAGCTGAGCTTCCGTCTGTCCTGCTTCTCATGCCATTTATATTTACTATTTTCTTCCTTTTCAGTGCTTTTCCATATCTGCACACTATTTTCATTTGCATAAATGTCTTCAACCTCAATGTTTCTTTTCTTTCCATTTGTTGTTTAAAAAATATGTTGATTTTTGAGAGAGCAGTGCGCTTGAGTGGGGGAGGGTCAGAGAGTGAGAGGAGGACAGAGGATCCGAAGCAGGCTGTGTGCTGACAGCAGAGAGCCCAATTGAGGGCTCCAACCCACGAACCGTGAGATCCTGACCCAAGCCAAAATCCAGAGTCGGGTGCTTAACCGACTGAGTCACCCAGGCGTGGCTTTCTGTTTGTCATTAAGTCTGAAAGTGGAAGGAGGTAGAGCGTAAAGGAAAAACATCAGGGGTGAACTTGTGTCTTTTCCTCAAAGGCAGTGAGTGATTGCCTTTCTTTGCAAAGCTTGCTGGGCGGCAGAAACGAAATCAGAAATTCCTACTTATTTCCCACTAACACTGAGAAGGAGGATAATTGGACAAAAGTGTTGCAGAGGTCTGGGTACACTTTGCCTTCATAAGAATGCTCAGGCACCGTGTGTCCTTTTTCTTTGTCCAGAGAACTGCTTGCTTCAGCCTCTCTCTGCCCTCACCCTCCTTTCCTGTCTCATTCTCTGTATCTGTGTCTCAGTCTGTAGAATTGAGAAATGAGTCCCCTTCCGCGGCTGGTCTCATCGGCTCTTCTCATTCCCACTGCACCGACTCGTGGCTTTGCTGGCAAGCCAAGGGTTCCCTCTGCTCTCTGCATGCATGCCTCCATGCCTGAACATGCTTACCCATGTGTTGGAGGTAGACTTTGGGATGCCGTCTCTGCCTGCAAGCTTTGCCAAGGCCATTGAATTAAGCAGGCAATTTCCTCTCACTTTGTCTCTCTGTAAATTTCCCAACCATATGGTATGAGGAGAGTTTTTGGATTATAAATAAACAACACTGCTCATAAATCTCAGGGTTTTTGTTTTTCCCTCCAATGGGAATAAATAGAAACCATAGATGTGTAACTTCAGAAAAATGTGTTGGAGAAGAAGATAATGTCTTTCTCTCTCTCTAGGTATATAAATATTCCCCCCACCCCATTTCTTCTTACGCAGAGTCTCTTTTTACTGAGAGTCATCTTTTTGGCTCTATTCCATTTATTTTTTATTGCTGCCATTTTCCAACCCGGAGGTAAACTGTTGCTTTAGGCAACATGAATATAGCCACATGGGCCTGGCCAGATTGCACTGACCAGATGGGTTTGGTGCATCTTTTTCCCTGCTGGAAATGTCAGTTTCCTTCTTTACGGGACACATGCTCCCTCACTGGTCTTGTGGCAAAAAAAAGTGAAATGGTAGATTCTTTTGCATTCTCTTTTGGAAGAAGCCCAGCTTGGGCATCTTGCATGTCTGTCCATTGGGCAAGCTGTAGCTTGGCCACTCTTAAACTGCAGATCTTTTTAAGACATGAAGAATCACAATACTTGGCAGCCCTTTAGTTTGCTTTCCTACTACTGAAGCTACAGGGAATCACATGAGCATGCCAACCACCAAGGACAGATGCCGGGATGGCATCCTGGGACTGGGGTGGTTCAGGCAAGGGACAGCTCATGGAAGCATGACTCAAAGTGTGAGTGTGGATTTTGGTCTAGGGGGAAAGCTGAGTGTTGGTGCAACTAGGTCAGCAAAAGGTAATGGGAGCTTATAGTTGGGAGGGGGCAGGTAGGCAGTGGCCATTGGGCAGGGGGCAGCAGACTGTGACCCATACACCAAATCCAGTGTAAATCCAGTGCAAATCCAGTACTGCCCCCTGTACTTGTATAGCCCGTGTGCTAAAAACATTTTTAAATGGTTGAAAAACAAATAAAAATAATACTACATTGTGATACCTTAAAAACAAGAGGAATTCAAATATTAGTCTCTCTAAACAAAGTATTATTGGAACTTAACCATTCCCATTGTTTATGTATTGCCTAAGACTGCTTTGGTGCTACAGTGACAGAGTTGAATAGCAACCCCACTGAGTGTAAAATACTTGCTCTCTGACTCTGTATAGAAAAAGTCTATTGTCCCCTGGCCTAAGGCATTAGGAATTATGATCATAATGGTGGAGAACACATTTAGGGGAGGCACTAGGTGCTGCTATACAACATGTTGATTAGGCGCAGATCAGTTTATTTTCCATGCAGACCTGAGACAACAGCCCATACCATAAAGATGTCAACATAATGTCAGCTTTGTTGGGCTTCGGTAGACTAGGTTAGTCTTTCAGAAAGAGTTTGTCTAAGGGGTAAAGATCTGTGAATCTATCATATTTCATTTCATATTAGGTCCTTGTGCTCATACCAAATGATTTCAAATAAAATAATTCCCATAAAGGCAATGAATATTCAGTATCTTGCCCAGAATTTTGTCTTTTCCAACACTGATCTTGATGAATACATTTTGCTTAATCCAAACAAATGAACATCAAAACATGAAATTGGAGGCACTGAAAAAACACTGTTGTGGAATGTTTTTGAGATGGGGAGACTTCATATATCACAACATGTCCAGCCATTAAAATCAGTTCTACTAAAACCTGAAAGATTCTTCAAAGGGCAATTAATAGAAAGATGAAGTTAGTAATTTACTTTTCTTTAAGGGAAATGTATTCTTCACTCTGGAAAGCCGTATTTAATTCCAAGATTTTAATTTCTTTGCTATTGTTCCCGTACAACTGACTTAACAGCTCTCTTACCCATTATTTTATAGTTTGATAAACTATGGGATGATATAGTAACTTTAGGGGTCAGTGATGGAAGCTAGAGAGAAAAGAATTTCATCTCTCTCTTGTGAGTGCAGAACATAGTCTTCCTTGTGAGTGAAGCAATTGTTGCTTGGTTCTGGGAATGGGATGCTTTGAGTGAGTCCTGCTCTGGTCCCCATGAGTTGAATCGGTTGCCTGGGATAATCCCACTCATGCCTGCCAGCCAGCCTTTAACCCACACCAAGATATCTGCAGCCCATACTGACTTCTCATATTCTGTTCAGCTGGTTCGTTATAGTGGAGGAAGAAAATAGAGGGCTAGATCTAGTGTGCACATCTCTTCCTTAGCACCACTGAGAAGCTGATTTAGAGTTGGGTTATAGTGGCCTGTAATGAAGGCATCTATGTATCTCTTTGGCTCAGAGAAGTGTTTTATGGGAGCTAGTATGGCATCTGGAGAAGAACTTGACTTCTGAAGTAAAGTAGACGTGGTTTCAAACACGAACTTTGCTACTTACCAGGTATGTGAACTTTAGCAAGTCACTTGGCCTCTCTGAGCCTACATTCGTTTGTTCCGTTCCTTCCTTTCTTCCTTCTTTCCCCCCCTCCCTCCCTCATTCTCTCCTCCTTTCTTCCTTCCTTCATTCTTCTCTTCCTTTCTACCTCCCTCTCAAGTGCTCCCTCCCTCCCTTCCTTCCTTCCTCTTGCTCTTCCTCTTCCTCTTTCTCATTCTTTTTCTCTTTCTCTTTCTTCTTTCTAACAAACATTTTTTTATTGTGTTAAAATATACATAATACTGAATTTGTCATTTTAACCATTTAAGGGTATAAATCAGTGGCTTTAAGTGCATTCACAATGTGCAATAATCACCACTGTCCATTTCTCAAATGTGTTTAGATTTTAGGGTAGAGGTTTTTAATTTCTACTTGGGTGATTAAATTTCTTCAACACTTTTATCATTTTTTAATTTTTAATTTCGTGGTGAGAATTATTAAATTGTACTCTTTTAGCAAGTTTCAATTATACAACACAGTATTATCAACTATAGTCACCATTATATATATATATATATATATATATATATATATATATATATTAGATCATAATACTTTATTCATCTTAAAAAACTGAGAGTTTGTATCCTTTTACCAGCTTCTCCCTATTTCCTTCATCCTATAGTCCCTGGCAACCACTCTTCTGTTTCTATGAGTTTGACTTTCTTTTCTTTTCTTTTCTTTTCTTTTCTTTTCTTTTCTTTTCTTTTCTTTTCTTTTCTTTTCTTTTCTTTTCTTTCCCAAATGTAAGTGATACCATGCAATATTTGTCTTTTCTCTGACTAGCTTATTTCACTTAGCTTGATGTCCTCCAGGCTCATCCTTGTTGCCACACATGGCTGAATTTCCTTCTTTTTTATCTTTTAAATATTTATTTATTTATTTATTTACTTTTATTTTAGAGAGGGGGTGGGAGAGGGAGAGAGGGGGTGGGAGAGGGACAGAGGGGCAGAGGGAGAGAGAGAATCCCAAGCAGTCTCCACGCTCAGCATGGATCATGGGATCGTGACCTGAGCCAAAATCAAGAGTTGGATGCTCAGCCAACTGAGCCACCCAGGCACCCCTCCTTTTTTAAGCTCAGTAATATTCCACTATATACAAAGACCACATTCTTAAAAATCTGCTCATTGTGTATTTGGATTGTTTCCATTTCTTGGCTATGTGAATAGTGCTGCAATGAATATGGGAGTGTAGATACCTCTTTGGGATCCTGTTTTCAATTCTTTTGGGTAAATACCCAGAAGTGGAATTGCTGGATCATAGGTAGTTCTATTTCTAACTATTTAAGGAATCTCTGTACTGTTTTCCAGAGTGGCTGCACCAGTTTGCATTCCCACCAGCAGCATTCAAGGGTTTCCTTTTCTCCACATCCTCACCAGTATTTCTTATCTCTTGTCATTTTGAAAATAGACATCCTAGCAGGTGTCAGCAGATCCCTCATTGTGGTTCTGATTTGCATTTGATGATTAATGATGTTTGGTACCTTTTTGCGGACCTATTGGCCATTTGTATGTCTTATTTGGAAAAAGGTTTATTCAGGTCCTTTGCTTAATTTTTTTTAAGTTTATTTCTTTCTTTTGAAAGAGACAGAGACAGTATGAGTTGGGGAGGGACAGAGGGAGAGGAGGGAGAGAGAGAGAGAATTCTAAGCAGGCTCTGCACTGCCAGCTGTGCAGAGCCCAATGCAGGGCTCAAACTTATGAAACCATGAGATTATGACCTGAGCTGAAACCAAGAGTCAGATGCTTAACCGACTGAGCCACCCAGGCACCCCTCCTTTGCTTAATTTTTATTGGGTTATTTATTTATTTATTTGCAAATGAGTTGTATGAGTTCCCTGTATCTATTTGGATATTAACCCCTTATCATTTACATATATTTTCCCCATTTCATAAATTTCCTTTTCATTTCATTCTTGGTTTCTGTGGCTATGCAGACATTTTTTTAGCTTGATGTAGTCCTACTTGGTTTTTTTTTTTTTTTTTTTTTTTTTTTGCTTTTGTTGACTTCACTTTGGGTGTCAAAACATCATTGCCAACGACATTGTCAAGAAGCTTACACCCTATATTTTCTTTTAGGAATTTTATGGTTTTAGGCCTTACATTTAAGTCTTTAATCCATTTGTATTTGCTTTTTTGTGTGTATATTGTAAGATAGGAATCTTGTTTCTTTCTTTTACATGTGGATATCCAATTTCCTCAGCACCATTTACTGAAGACTGTTCTTTCCCCCATTGTATATTCTTGGTTCCTGTGTTGAAAATTTACTGACCATATATGCACAGACTTGTGGACTGTCTATTCTGTTCCATGGATCTATGTGTCTGATTTTATGCCAATACCATGCTGTTTTGTTTACGATAGCTTTGCAATATAGTTTGAAAGCAGAAACTGTGATGCCTCCATCTTAGTTTTTCTTAAGATTGCTTGAGCCATCTAGATTCTTTTGTGTTTTAGTACAAATTTTAGGATTATTTTTTTCTATTTCTGTTGTCAAATGCTATTGGAATTTTGATAGGGATTGCATTGAATCTGTAGATTTCTTTGGGTAGGGTGGACTTTTTAAGAATATTAGTTCTTTTGATCTATGAACAAAGAATATCCTTCTATTTAGTGTCTTCATTATCTTTCATCAATGTATTATAGTTTTCAGTACACAAATCTTTTACTTCCTTAGTTAATTTTATTCTTTTTGATGTAATGTGTTGCTTTCTTAATTTATTCTTCTGATAGTTAGTTTTTGGCTTATAGAAACACACCTGATTTTTGTGTATAGATTTTGTATCCAGCAACTTTACTGAATTCATTTATTAGCTCTAACAGTGTTTTGGTGGAGTGTTTAGAATTTTCTATATAAGATCATGTCATCTGCAAACACAGAAGATTTTTCTTCTCCAATTTGGATGCCTTTTACTTCTCCTTGCCCTATTGCTCTGGCTAGGGCTTCCAATGCCATTTTGAGTAAGAGTTGTGAGAATGGCCATTTTTGTCTTGTTTCTGATCTTAAAGGAAAAGCTTTTAGCTTTTTACCATTGAGTAGTAATCTGTAATTTCATTAGCTAGTCACATATGGCCTTTAGTAAGTTGAGGCACATTCCTTCTATACTCAATTTGTTGGCAGTTTTTTTTTTTTAATCATCAAAGGATGTTGAAAGGACCTAGTTTCTTTATTTGGAATATTGGGATAAAAGTGAAAATTCCTGTCTTAATATAAAGTGCCCAGCACTTGACGGGTTTGTTTTCCCTTTAATGTGGTGTTTTGAGCACCTAAAATAGTGTCAGGCAAGCCATAGGCACTGCATAAATATATGGCAAATGAATGGGTAATCAACAAATTATGTTCCTGTTCTTTTGGTGAGTAGGATGTGTTTCTGGGTGTTTTATGAGCTCAGAATCTCCTTAGGAGCAAGGAGTCATTAACTGGTCAGTCTTTTATATAAAAAGACAAAATTCTAATTTCCAAATTCTGAAACTTCACCATCATGTTTCCATGGCAGAGACTGAATAGATATTTACTACACTTATTTTATCTTCATCCAGGGCAAACAACTAGACTACCTTCTTTCATTTAAATATAGCCATAGGACTGAATTCTGGCCGGTAGAAAGAGGCTGGAAGTAATAGATGCCACTTCCATACCTGGTAAAAAATGCTTCTTACACCATTCTCTCTGCTCACTCATTTCTCCTTCCACCTATTCAGTTGAGGATTCCTAAGATCTATGAGATAGCAGAACCTTGATATGAAAGGAGGCTGGGTCTGTGAAGCATTGCCCACATCAGAGTCCCCTCCTGCCCCTTACCTCTCTGCCAGTCCATGTTGCACTATAATGTGAACCAGAAATGCACTAACATGGTATTAAGTCACTGAAATGTGACTAAATGCTGCCATTTGCTACTGCAGTTAGCTACCTCGATGCATGCAGTCTCTGAAATGCGTATCTAGCCCTTTCACTCCTACATTAACTTTGTTCTCTAGCCAGAATGTCTATTTACTATTCCCAAGATATTCTGTGTTTTTCCAGCATCTAGCATAGTGCCCTTCACACCATAGGCATTCAGTAATAAACACCTGCTGATTGATTTCTGGGTCAAAGAATGAAACAGCAGCTTCCTATAAAATGCAAGCATGTTTTATGTTAGATAGATCTGATATTTCACAGGAAATATGCGTTTGGATGTGATTCTCTACTGTAGGATTTTGTGTGCAGCTTTTAAACAGAGTTCAGCTTACTTAGAACATTAAAACTAACAGTAAAGTTACACAACCCTTTCTGGGAGATTCCTGCCGTATAAAAGGAAAATATAGCCCTAGGGAATCCTGGAAGTGTTAGAGTAGCCTTGCAGATAGGCTCCAACCAGGAGACAGACTCCTAGACCAGAATATATGAACTGGCAGTGCATGTTAGTGGCCCAAAGACATAGGGTATCCATGCCAGATTTTTCCATGCATATTCAGCTGTTTTAAATAGAGACAGCTTATCTTTTCCACCTTTTTAGAAAGGCTCACCTAACTTTGCTTTTGCACCTCTGATGAATTACATGGCTAGTGGTGAAAACCCACAAAATGACAGCTACCTAGCATTCTGCTGCTTACACAAAGCATGTCAAGAATTGGAGGGGAAGTGAATTACACTACTGAATAGAGGTTGTACAGGGGCAGAGAACTGGAGTTTCCCAGAGTTGTTCTCCTTCATCCATCAGATATGTTGGACATCTTGCCATCTTCTTCATGCTAAAGTTGTTATAACATTAAAAGACATTTGTTGAATGTTATGTGCCAAACCTTAAGTTGACATTCCCTTTACCCATCTGTCAGCTGCTTCAAGAGAGGTGGTGGCCATGTGCAGGGGGAAGGCTTTACCTGTATCAGACTTTCTCTGGATCCACATTATTGCTTGTCTGTCTCCCCTTGCCTATCTTGCCTTCCTCTCTTCTGGTAAGTTTTGCCTAAGAGCACTCCTTCAGTAATTCTTGAGCTTCCAGATCCCAGATGCAGGCTCTGCTTTTAAAGAACTCAGCCTGGGATGTTTTTCTTCTTTCTCAGAGTCAATTTATAACCTATGCCAGAGGCGTTAGCTCCACTCTTATTTCTGCCAATGGCGACACTATTCTCTTAGGCTCTCGAATGGCTTGGAATCTTTAAGTTACCATCACCAGCCCCTTCTCCTTCATCTCTGCCCCCTGTCTGGGAAACAGATTATGCTTCTTCTCCGTGTCCCTATTTCATCTCTTACAACCTACTGCCATCAGGCTAGTGAGACAGATTGCTAATAAGTATTTCTGCCTCCAGGAGGACATGCTTCACTGATCCATCATATACATCACCAAAAGATTAGTCTTTCCAAACAGGCATCTATCATGTCCCTGCCCTATTCAAAAGCCTTTGCAGCCCCCACTGATTGTAGATAAAATTCAGACTCTTTAGCACATATCCAAGACCCTTTATCTTATTCTACTAATCTAAACATACTCCCCTTTATGCCCATGTGGAACATTACTTTCAGGTCTGGCCCATCTCCTAATTATCTTCTGAAAATATTTGCATGTTTCAGGTTCCAAGCCTTTGGACATGCTCTTTGTCTTGTTTTGGCTCCTCATCCTCCATCTTTTCCTCAAGGCCTACCTCTTCTATGAAGTCTTCCTTCCTTTTCTCTGAGATCCTTTAGCACTAACGAATGTCACTGTCTTCAACATCGTAGCCATTGTCATCATGTTAATAATGGCTACCTTTTATTAAGAACCTGTAACCTTGACATTGTGATAAATGCTTTAAGTGTCTTTACTCGGTGAGCTCTCAAACCACCCTGTGAGCTAGTTGGAATAGGTGGTTTTGCCTATTTTATAGATGAGAAAACTGAAGTTCAAAGAGATGAAGTGACCTGCCCATGATCACATAATCAGTAACAGGTGTGGAACCAGCCCTTGATCCCATCCTGTCTCTGACTCCAAAACTTGTGCTCTTAAACACACTGCTATCCTATTGCATTTGTTCTAACTCTTTCCTACTCATGTGTCTCATAGTATTCATTTGTTAAAATGGTGTTTGGGTGCCAGGGAGAGGACACTAGGGACTTGGTAGACCCCTTGTCCTCCCAGAGTTTTATCTAATTGCATTCTTGAGTCTTTTTCCTAATCACTGTCTCCCTCCCCAAACTTCTCTTTCTCCTTTGATCTCTCCAGGAGAGGAGTATATTGGAATTTTACCTATGTTCAAGTCATTTTGTCTATCATTTTCAGGTGGTTCAGGTGTTGGGTGTCATCCCTTGGCATTCAAGACTCACACATACCCTGATTTCTAGTTATTTAACGAGAGATGGTCTTGTTGCCCCAAGACCATATGGTTCTTTTGGACCACAGTCCTGTAGGTGCCTAGATTACGTGATCCATATGCTGGTAGACCTTTGAGAAGCTGAGCACTTGTTTTAGGCACATGCCTTAACTCAGGCAGTTTTTGCAGGACCTCAGTGGCACATTTGCATCCTTAGAGCATCGATCTGCATTTTGGAAGCAACCAGAAGGCATTTGGAGCTTGATCAGATGCACAGAAGGTTGGAGATGGCAGGGGCTTTTGAGATCATTGATTCCAGCCCCGCTCATTTTACAAAAGAGAAGAGTAATCAAACTGTGAAGCGTTGTTTTGGGTTGGAAACAAGGAGTATCTGTAACAACAAGATTCTGGAAACCCAGTAGACCAGAACTTATGGTGCTGGCTGAATGCTTAAGTTTGAGCCACTGGAGACAGTCAATAGCATCATGTTGCTGCCAGTCCTGGTGTTTGTTAATGTGTTGAGAGACACTCTATTCCTAATCAGGGCTCTGGCTCCTCTCAGCACCTTATCTTGCCCACTTGAGTACTACCATCCCCCTATGGGAGCAACCCACCATGTTAGGAAGGATGTTGAGTTCCAGTGATTCAGAGAGGACATGGGCCTGACAAATGTCTGTGCATGTTGAGGGAGGTGGGCTATGGTGGCTAGCTTCCAGAGCCAAGCCCCCTGCAGGCTTTCACATGAATTGGCAGTGAATGTCTTGGTAAAAACCACTGTCCTCTCTTCCCAGCAATACCTTTGGCCCAGGCTTCTGCAGCCTCTGTGTTCCAAAGACCCCCAGATCCAGGTGTTTGGTATAAAATATACTTCTGTTCAGTAAATTGCTCAGACTATAGGAAGTACCTGCTTTCATTTCATTAAGTCATTCTTGTTTTATAGAGGGGAAATAGGAAATGGTAGAAAGATGGCCTCAGGAAGGAATGGAAGTATTTCAGGGACCTAAGCTGATTCTTGCTCTATGCTTAATGCAGGTTTCTCACTTTATAGAGAGTATCCCAAACAACTCTGCCTGGTGGAAGTTGTTATGCCAATATTAGAGATGGGGAAACTGAGGTCCAGAAAAATAAGGCAGCATTCCCATTATCCTATGCTAGTGAGTGGGAGAGCAGGGATTTTAGTCTAATGTTGATTCTAAACATCCTCCTTTTTGATACCTGTAATGCATCCTAGTAAGCAATGCCTTTGGAGATCCCCTGAAAGGATGAGTCAGTGAAACATGTGATACTTTGTGAAGCACATGCTCCATTTACCACTGCTTAAATAACTAGCCAAACACTGGAGTAGAGTACAAGGGATTTGGGATCCGTTGACCTTGATTCCAGGTCCAACACTGTTGTTTACTCAGACACTTAACCTCTCTGAGTCTCTATTTGCTCATTTTTATGACAAAGATAGAAAACCTATGTCAAAGGAAGTTCGTGAGAATTAAATAAAATATTTCAAGAGAAAGTGTTGTGCATAAGGCTCTATGTGCATGTTACTTAAATGCTGGTGATTTAGGGTAGCAGTCTTCTGAGAAATCAATTACTGAGCCCAAGTGTGTGCCAGAGGCTTGACCCACGACCTCAAGAAGCTTATAGTTTGGGTGGGGGCAAGTTACTGTGAAAATCAGAGAGTACAGGCCAAGTGGTGCTGTCGTTATAGAAAAGCAGGAGAAAAGCAGAGACGGGAAAGATCACAGGGCAGCATGGATGAGAAAGCTTTATGTGGGAGGCTGGAGCTGAACTTTAAAGGAACTGGATAAGAGGAATGCTTGAAGAGGAGATTTTCAAGAAGTCCAGAGATTTAATAAAAAAAAAAAAAAAGTCGTCTTTTTGTGTGCCGCGGCCCTCTTGGGACCTAGTAGTTGTTTGGCATAGGGCAGTGGTTCTCCAAGGGTGGCCCTTCCATCCCTGGGGGATGTCCATGACCCTTTCAGAGGATTAATGACATTGAATTATTTTCTAATCATAAAATGTGATTTTCCCTTTTTTATGCTCATTTTCTCATTGTGGAGTTTCTTAGAAGCTACATGATCTATGCGATATATCAGATTAAATGCAGACATAGATAGAAGAATCTCATGGTCTCCCATGAAGCCAAATATTAGAGTTTTGCAAAAAAGCATAAAATGCTACTCTTTCTCACTAAATTGTTTTCATTCTGGAAACCAGCTGGTTTTCGCAAAAGCGTAATATTTATTTATTTTTGTTATTTTATTTTTTTTTTTATTTTTTTTTTTTCAACGTTTATTTATTTTTTTGGGACAGAGAGAGATAGAGCATGAACGGGGGAGGGGCAGAGAGAGAGGGAGACACAGAATCGGAAACAGGCTCCAGGCTCCGAGCCATCAGCCCAGAGCCCGACGCGGGGCTCGAACTCACGGACCGCGAGATCGTGACCTGGCTGAAGTCGGACGCTTAACCGACTGCGCCACCCAGGCGCCCCTATTTTTGTTATTTTAAAATGAATTCATAAATGGAAAATTTTATCAGCTGTAATTTCTCATGTAGTACATGGGGTGAATTAAATCTCCTAGGGTCCAGTCCCCACCAGTTTTTAGAAGTATGAAGGAATCCTGAGTCACAAACATTTGAGAAGCATTGTTGAAGACGTGGCATTCTGGTGCGAAGACACAATTAAGATCTCATGTTTTTTTACAATGCTTTGGCGTCAAGATGGGTGTCCTTTTGGTATGTTAGAACACCTGTGTTCTCGTATGGAAAACTTAAAATGTTGTCTGGTATGTCTGGAAAACTTCGAAAGGTAAAGCCCAGTGTTGACAAGTAAGCAGTGAAGCTGGTACCTGCCATACATTACTAGAAGTGCAGATTGACCAGAATAGTTCTGTAGGGCAGTTTATAACAAGAACTTTAATGATAATTTTTACCCTTTGAACCAATAATTGCACTTCCATGAATCTATTCTAAGGAAACAAATAAAGATGCACACAAGGATTCATGTACAAGGATACACACTAAAGGTATAAAATTGTAAAAGTTTGGCCAGAAACCGACCAATTGTCCAAGAAGAGAGTTAATGTAAATTATAATACATTTATATATTCGAATGTTGTAAGGCTTTTAAAATGATTTTGGAAGAATATTTAACAACATGGGGAACAGCTTAAAATATTATGTTAAGTGAAAAAAGAGGACATTAAACTGTATACAAAGAATGACCCCAATTTTCATAAACATACACATGTACACGGATTAGAGAAAAAAAGCACACCAGATGTTAACTGAGCTTTTCTCTGCATGGCGTAGCTATAATTGATGTCTGTGTTTTGCATTATTCTTTTCTGTATTCTGTATTCTACCATAAATTTTCAGTCCTTTTATCTTCTTTTATGTGAGGCTATGGGAACCCATCTACCGAGTCAGCCCATGCCACTGGGGGTTTAGGTGAGGGGTACTTCAGATCGTGAAGGGGCATTTTGCAAGGGTGATGGTTTAAGTAGTCTGTGATTTGAGGATAAACTCAACTTCTAGCTGGTTGTCTTTTTTTACTTAGACTTTCAAAAAAGCTTAAGAAAACTAGGATTCATTTTCATTCCCTACAGTGCTCTGGTCTATCATTTTGAGCATTTGGAGTGTTGAATGCAGGGCCCAACAGGGCAAATGTTTAAATAATGTTGTGCAGCTGGCACAGTGTAGAGAGAGCATGGCAATCAGTATATAATTCTTTTAAAATAACTTCTTTTAAACGTTTTATTTATTTTCGAGAGAGTGCAAATGGGGGAAGGGCAGAGAGAGGAGGGCAGAGGATCTGATGTGGGCTCTGCAGTGATAGCAGTGAGCCTGATGTGGGGCTCGAACTCATGAACCACGAGGTTGTGACCTGAGCCGAAGTTGGACGCTCAACGAAATGAGCCACCCAGGCGCCCCAATGTATGATTCTTCTACAGGAAGAGGTTTCTCAGCCCATGGAGATGAGGTGACTATGGCATAATAGCTTCAAATAGAAGAGCTGCAATTCACTCCTTTTGTATCTGGAAATTTCTTCCTCTTTCCTGTGTTGGGAAATGTCAGGTGTTGGAAAATTTTAGTCTTCCTTCTTCCCTGAATGACCAGTAGGATAACTGATAGTCTGAGTTCTGCATGAGGGAACATCTGCTTTGTTGTAAGTCTCTGACAGCAGAGCACTTTCACAGTCAAAATGGAATCTGTTTGAATGTGACTGTTTCAGTTCCTGGAACATATTTGCTCAGTTTGACTATCTACCCTGTGTGGCAATATTCAGCATGCTTTAGGGTTTAAAAGAGACATCCAAGATACTTCCTTGACCTCAGAGAACTTATTCTGTCTGGACAAAGAAGTCTCATGCAGAAAAAGTTAAATGATGACATAAAATGACAACAGAGGAGAAGAGATGTATGTCCCCAGAGAGCAGGTACGATGGTCCCTGACAATGACACCAATGCTGGGTGCTAGGAAACCAGAGGCAGGAGAGATGAGAAGCTTCTTAGAGGAGGATACAGCACAGGTACATGCTCTCTTTACAGGGCTGGCTGTTCCTGGGAGGAACAGATTCACGTTAATTGACAGTAATTAATTACTGCACATTAATAACTATGTGCACTGAGTGCCCACCACATAAAAGGCATTGTGCTTATCTCTGAGAAGAAAAAGATTTACAGATGAATGGGACACAGAATTTAACTTCTCTAGGGTAGTGGGATGGTCTGAAGGCGAGCCATCAGTTCACATTTCTCCATTAGGCAGCTACACATTTTATCCTGGGGGTTTCTGGATGTGCACAAACAGACATAATTGCTTGCATGGCATAGGGACCCAACTGGCTGCATGTAATTTTAAAGGGTAATGGTAAACATCTGCTCCCAAGACAGAGATGCCTTGCTAAAACTGTCCAGCACCTTCTAGTTCATGCCTCATTATTTTTTACCCCAGGAAAACTTAGTAAAAAAAAAGTTGATTCTGTTTTCCCTCGACTTTAATTTGCGAGCGTTGGCCACCTGCTGGAGGCTATCTCTGATTATGTGTAGCAACCCCTCCATCTTCCGTGTGCCTTTTGGTAGCTTACTGCTGATTTGGTGGGGATGGGATGGCATTCGTCTGTCCACTGGTGGTTATGTAACTATAACTCAGCCGCTGTTTGCCCAGAAATGGATGGGACAATTTCTCCTCCAGTGATTATTATGCTACCATGGGGTCTCCCAACAACTGACAGTGAAGTGAGCTCTGTGATATTAGGGCTATTTAAGCTTCACAGTAATCCTATGAAGGCAATATTTATATTCTCATTGAGTGGATATGAAACACGAGACTTATGTAATTAGCCTAAGGTTCCACAGGCTGGATTTGAAACCAAATCTGCTTGACTCTGAAATGAATCCTCTTATGATTATGTTGGGCTGTCTGTTTGAATGCAAATGCTTATCTATAATAGGGTTCCTCTACAGATGTGTCATTTTACTATGTGCATTGTAGCTGCTCAGTAACAAATCACTTTATTGCTATTATTTTTTAAAGTTTATTTATTTATTTTGAGAGGGAGAGAGGGGGGTGGAGAGAGAGAATCCCCAGACGGCTCTGCATCCAGCACAGAACTGTGAGATCATGATCTGAGCTGAGATCAAGAGTCAGACGCTTAACCAGCTGAGCCACCCAGGTGCCCCATGTTGCTATTATTAAAAAAAAATTTTTTTTTTTGATGTTTATTTATTTGTGAGAGAGAGGGAGAGACAGAGTAAGTGGGGAGGGGAAGAGAGAGAGAGAGAGGGAGGCACAGAATCTGAAGCAGGCTCCAGGCTCTGAGCTGTCAGCACAGAGCCTGACATGGGACTGAAACTCATAAACCACAAGATCATGACCTGAGCCAACATCCCTGAGCTTAACTAACTGAGCCACTCAGGCCCCTCCAGCTATTATTTTTAACTGTGTGAGTGATACATGGATACCGTTTCATTTTAAAACACTATAACATTACAAAGAGCTCAAGTCGCAGTAGCCAATGGACCCCACCCAGTCTCTTACCCCGAGTTAACTTTTATTACCAGTTATTTGTGTTTTCTTCTAGAATTTTTAAAGTGCATTGTGTACACACTTATAAGCTTAATGGCAATATATTATTTTATTTTGTCTGGGTGTACTGTTTGTGTATTTAATATATCATTATTCAGTATATGTGTTAGGGACTTTTCCAGATCAATAACCTTCATATCTACCTTATTTTTTGATGTTGTTATATAGTATACATACGTGTGTGTGTGTGTGTGTGTGTGTGTGTGTGTATGTGTGTGTGGGATAAAATACACTTAGTCTTTCCCTTAATGATAGCCATTTCATTATGGTCACATGAATAAAGGTGCAGTGAATTATGGGATGCTGCACCCACGTGGGTTCTTTTAGAGGCTTTTTCTTTGGAGGGCTTCTTTCCTCCCCTTACCTGTATGATATAAACATACCTCTTGGATGATAGAATTGAGACTGTCCTTTTGAATCCTCAGAATAACAACCCAACAACCTTATTGTCTGGACTGAGATTCTTTAGTGGGAACCAAAGTGTTCACACAATGGGAAAGAACAAAGATCTGAATGTTTGGCCAACCCCACCCACCCCAACCTTCCCTCCCAGATCTGTGCTGGGCGGGTGCTGCTGGTGAATCTCCATTTTATGTGATATAAACCATGGATTATGCATGATCTGGTCTTTAGGGTCAGCTAACCCCCAATTCTCTGCATTTGAAACCCAGTGGTGGTTCTCATTCAAATAGCTGGGGCAGGAGGACACAGAGATGGATTAATTATCTTGTATCATTGTGCCTCTCTTTTTGAGACTAGATAATGCAGCTGAGGAGTCAGATAACACAAAGAGGTCACTGGGAGCTTTGTGAGCTTCTGCCTTGGCATCAGTCTGTGTTTTTTTTTAAACAGAGGGTGGGACCAATACCCACTTGGAGAATGAAGCTATTTAAATCACTTGCTTTTGGCTGAGGTCTCAAGTGAGTTATCTGTTTGTGGTCAGGCTGGGTTTCTGCCATTGCAAAGATACAAATTAATATGGCTTTGGGCACTGGCCCTAAGAGGAGAAGTGGGGCCGGCCAGAGGGGAGCATCAGTGGTTTTTCCATTTCAATCATAAAGACTGTCTGGGCAGCCCTTGGTCTGGAGCTATGCTGTGGAAACTCCTGACCCTGACCCTGGAATGATCTGTGGTTCACCACACTTGAGAGCCCCTAATTGCCTGTGGGTTTTGATTGTTGACTCTCCTCAGTGTTAGTTCATTGGGACATACTTGGGGAATGGCTGGAGGGTCCACCCCAAGGCATGCCACTTTGAAGCCTGGTTCTGACTTCTGATTTTCCAGGCAGCTAGCCGGGCCATATTGTACTTTCATGGTAGCAAATTGAAACAGTGGCCAAAGATTCTTTAATGATTTATTGGGTGTTCATAGGCCTTCCCACCCCTGTTAAGTGTAAGGAGTGTAAATCAAGGAAAAGAAAACAAGGTGATTGCCCTTGAGGAAAATACAATCTGGGGCATTCATAAAAATGACAGCCATAAGCATTTATGGAACGAGGGCTTTTATCAGCTCCTAGACTAGGTATCTCACTACTCTTCATTGACACCACAACAGTATTGTCTCACTACTCTTCATTGACACCACAACAGTATTGTCTGAGCTGAGGTTTAGAGGAGCAAAGAGCTCACACAGCTAGTTCTTCAAGCTCTGCATCTAGTTGTCTTTGCCATGATCCCACCTTCCTTGTTTTCTCTGCTTAGAGCTGTGCTCCACACTTCCGGAGATTTGAAAGGCATTTCATTTGTTTTTTTTCTTTTAAGGAGCTCTTAGCAATTGCCAAAAAGCAAATTTTCACATTCAGAGAATAACTAGGGAACTCCAAGGTGCCTTTGATACAAATGAATAGGAGAGTGTGGGCTGAAGTTGTAGGAAAGTCTCCACGATGTAATCAGTGCAAGAGCTGAGAGTCAAAGAAGGGGGAAGTCTGGGCAGTTGCCAGCCTTCAGATCACTGGGAGAGTGGGGGATGGGACGTAGATGGGGTGGACCATGAATGCCCAGCTCAGGTAGGCATTTTGACTCAATGTGGCAGCTGGGCTGGGAGGGTGAGTTAGGGCATCAGTGACCCTGGTGGGAATCTTGGAAAGTTGTCTTAGAGCAGAGACAGTGAGTCAGGCTGGTGGTGGGGATAGTACAAGCTGATGGTTTGATAATCTGGAGCAGGGGCCTCCTCATTATGGGTTCCCTGCTTTTGTAAATACAGTTGTATTGTGACCGCCACACCCAGTCGGTGACATGCTGTGTTTGGCTGTTTTGGAGCTAAAGTACAGAGTTGAGTGGTTGGGACAGAGATCAAGGAAACCTAAAATATTTACTCTCTGGCCCTTTTACAAAAAAAAAAAAGTTTTAACCTGAGCTGGGGCTACTTGTAAGTGTCCAAAAGGAGAAGCGAAGCCCATTGACTGGCACACAGTATGTGCCCTAATAGGTAATAGGTAGGTATATGTTAAGAAATTAACGGAACAAACTAAACTTGATAACAGGAAAGAGAACAATCGAGCCTGTGATTGTTTGCTGAATTTAGATGACCTCCCAGAGAATGGAGCCCATGGAGGAGAAGAGAGACTGATAAGAGAATCCAGGAGGGAAAGACTTGTGGTCTCCCAGCTCCTTTGCTTTGCAGAAGTCAGAGGCAAAGTTTGGAAAGGGAAGGAGCAGGAGGCTGATTAGTGAGCTGGGTGGTAAACTGGAGGAAGGCGGTTGCCTGGACGAGGGAAGCAGTGCACTCACCTGATCCCGAACATCTGGTGGGCCAGTGAGAACTGGCAGAGTGCCTTCCAGAGTCCTCTCACCTCTGGCAGGAACGTGGCATTGGAACGGGGGCGTGGAGTTACAGTTCCACTCTACCGGGAGGCTGACTTGGCTGCGTTGCCTGAAAGTTTTTCTTTTATGTTCTTTTACTTTTAAAATAGCAGCCCATATGCTTGTTGCCACCAGCCTCTCCCCCAGAAGCTTACTAGAGGAGTGGGAGCTTGCTGGATGGATAAAAGTATATGATATTCTCAACTGCACTCTGGACGTTGTCATGGAGAGAGTATCCCTGGTGAACACCCAGGGTTATGGCAGGTCAGGCTGCCATGCTCTCCTGGAATGTTCTGGCCCACATGGAGATCTTCTGAAGGCCTATCAGCATAGGACAAGAACTCCTGAGTTGTTGAGGGGCTCACTAGGAGTCAGGTCCTGGCACAGAACTGTCTGTGTCTGGGAAGTTGAAGACGGAGGGTATCCAGCCTACCAGTCATCTTCGGGTACCTAGGGAGTAGTGTGAGTGCTTGGCAGCTGGAGGCCCAGCTAGACAATAAGCAGGTCCCTGGGCAGGCTTGGGCATCATGGAGCAGGTGACCCACAGCAGTGCAAATTGGAAAACCAGGATCAGCGTCCATGTGGCCAGGATCCAGGGCCCCAGATGCTAACTGAGTTCAGATGGTCTGGAATTCAGGACTGTAGAATTAGAGATACCTGGGACAAGACTGGTCAGGATCTATGGACTTAGGCCCTGGAAATAAAGAAGGACTCAGCTGCTGGAACTGGAGAGTAAGGGAGTGTATACAGGCTTCTTGGAGAAAATTTGTCAATAACCAGCAAAGTAGAAGTTATGCATAGAGTATGAAGCAGTAACTGCACATCAGGATATGTCATTTTCTTCCCTTTCTTTATAAATGTGTGAGAAGCCATGTATAAGAACGTTCACTGAAACGTTGCTGACTATTGCAAATTTTAAAAGAAAAAAATTCGGAAATATTTATTAGTGGTTGGAAAGATAGACAGTGGTTTCTTCATAAGCTGCAGTGCTCTACAGCAATGAAAAATGGATGAATTAGGGCTAGATGTGCCACCATGGGTAAATCTCAAAACTTGAATGTTGGGCAAAGTAAGCAAACTGAAGAACATAGATCCTGTATAAGGCTTACGTAAAAGTAAAATACTCCAAAAGATTATATGTTGTTTATGAACACAGATACTTGTTAAATCTAGTAGTGGGCATATGATTGGCATCTCATTGTGTTTTCCCGTGTGCTGGAAATAATTCATTAAAAAGGCAGGAAGAAAGAACGAGAGAACATGGAATGGTCTGCTAGACTGCAGTAACCTGAGCGGAAGCACAGAAACCCGTAGCCTGTGGCTTTATACCTCTCACGTGTCGCCTTCCAGGGTAGCTGTGCATTCTGATCTCCAGAATGGTCAATGGCAGGTGTGATGTTTCCAGATTTCTGGACATTTCAGTGTTGGGAGCACAGTGTCAAGATTTGGGAAGTTAGCTTTGAAATAGGAGAAAGGAGCCTGTTTCCTCCAAGTGGCCCCACTGGCAGGTGTCTCAAGTGACAAGGTGGAGGATGGTCTGCTTTCTTGGAAAAGTGAGTTCCTCAGGTGCAGCGGTCTCTGGCAATGGGGTGGAGGCCTCTCTCCCAGCTGCTCCTCACCCCAGGCAAAGGGGGTCCTCATAGCTCTGTGGTCAGTGTGGTGTGCAGTGTCCACGCTGGAAAGGACAGAGTCCAGGGCACCTTTAGTCCCACAGGCGGCCTGGCTTCTTAAGGTGTCTTCAGTGAAGACACCTGTCTGTCAGCCTGAGCAGAAAATGCCCAAGGCACAGAGGAAGCTGATCTATGGAGTATCTTTTGTTGGAAAGTCCCGACTCTTGGAGAAGCAGCCACTCGGAGAAGAGCAGAGTCCCTGTGAATCTGTGGTGCAGCCGGCAGAAAGAGAGGACTATGTAGTGCTAAGCATACTACCTTTGATGAGATTTATTTGGATTCTGGAAGGAAGTTTGTTGTGACGTCAGTCATGCAGGGGGACCTGAGAATTCAGCTCTTTACAAAAGTAAGATGTTTGCTATGTATAGAGTGAGGAAAGTTTGCTGGTTGGAAAACAGCTAAGCACTGTGTTGGTGGCATAAAGATATTTAAGGTCCAAGTGGGGCCTTATGATTATTGGAGTAAAACCTCTTGTATTTGATGATGAGAAAATGGAGCTTGACAGACCCTCTTCTCTGCCACACTCTAGTCAGGACCCTCTGAGTGTTTTGTCAACAAGGCCCTGTCCTTGGGTGTGTTCAACTTTTACCCAGTTTCACCATGAATCCTGCTAAGCCCGTTTAGCTAGAATCCCCCACCCTCAATATTTGATTGAATTCCTCATCCCCTACCAGGCCCTAGGTGATGTCTGATTACCCTGGCATGCCTTCAGTAAGAATCCTCTCAGGTCAGTTTAGAAAAGAATTACTCAGGGCGCCTGGGTGGCTCAGTCGGTTGGGTGTCCGACTTCGGCTCAGGTCATGATCTCACGGTCCGTGAGTTTGAGCCCCGCGTCAGGCTCTGTGCTGACAGCTCAGAGCCTGGAGCCCGTTTCAGATTCTGTGTCTCCCTCTCTCTCTGCCCCTCCCCTGTTCATGCTCTGTCTCTCTCTGTCTCAAAAATAAATAAACATTAAGAAAAAATTTTTTTTAAAAGAAAAGAATTACTCTACCTTCTAGTAATGATCCATTCACTGACTCCCACCCTTCTCTTTGGCTGTAAATTCCTTGCTTTTCGTTGTTTTTAGAATTGATCCCAGTCTCTCTTTCCTATTGCAGAACCCCATCACAGTGGTCTCTATACTTATTGCCATTTCCCTGAATGAAGTCTGCCTTACCATTTTAACAAGTGTCTGGGTAATTTTTTTCTTTAACAGGCATAGAGAATTGGTTTGTCCAGGGGAACACTTTGTGTATGCTTTAGAGTCTAGATTTCCAGACTCCAGATTCAATGTTCTTTCTCCACACCATGTTATCTTTAGGCCTTTAAGAGTACAGAATCAAGAAGTGATTCATCCTACAAAATATTTTATTTGGGTTAATAAAAGTATGCACCTGACTGCCTCTAGAGATTAAGGTGTCTCCTCCCTGCTGTGGAGAGGAAAGGAGCTTGGAGTGATTGATCATTTAATCTTGATGCTAGTGCATGTGAACTGTAGGTCCTTCCCTGGCACCAGATGCTGCTAGACCTTTCCAATTGTGCCAACATCCAACTTTATGAATTTTTCTAGGTAAGGCTATGTTTTGACTTGCTCCCAGATGTTAGCAGTTGGGCAAGAACTTGTGACCATGCATTCATTCTTGCAAATAAAGACAAAGCAAAGCAAAACAATACACAAATCAGTACATTCAGCACTTGCTTTGCACCAGAAGTGGTGCAAGGCATTGGGGCTGTTATAAGAAATGGCCTTTTCCCTTAGGGACTTGTAGTCAAGGAAGAGATCCCAGAATAAAAATAGTATGACTGAAACCATAGGATAAGTGCCAAAATAGAATTATATACAAGGTGATATGAGAACACAAAGGAAATCTTGATTAATTTCCCAGTGGGGAAGCTGGAAGGAGGGTGATATTGGTGTTGAGGGTTGGAGATGAATGCACCAAGAAGAAGAAATAGAGCAGGAATAGTTCAGGCAAAGGGAATGATATGTGTAGAAATGGAGGGAAGTGAAAATGCAAGACATTCAGGAAAGTTTAGTGAGGCTGGAGAGAAAGGGACAGGGAGCAGATGGCTGGAAATGAGTCTAGTAAGGAAGATTAAAGCCAAATTTGACAAGACTAAGCTTGGAAGCTACAAACTCATTGTGTGTAGGCAGTGGGTAATTACTACGAGGGATGAGATGGACAGAGCTGGGAGGTTGAAATATAGCCTGATGACAGCATGGAAGATGGTGGGGCGGGGGAGAAGGCTAGAAGAAGAGCATCCACTTGGGGAACTATTGCAAAAATAATGATGCATGAGCCACAGCATCGGGGTGAGGATGAAAAGACCAAGGTCGGAGTTATTTAGGAGATAGAATCATTAAGACTTGGAGAGTGAGCTGGGTTTAAGAGATAAAGGCAAGGAGAAAGATTAGGCGTGATTCCCTGTGCTTAAAGGTAGACAGGAGACAGAAAATAAGTCATTTTGAGGTGGGGGCTGGTTATAAAAGTTACCATAGCCACTGACCATGTGGAGCCAGTAGCCTAGGGAGGGATTTGAAATGCTGATGTTTGTTTATTCAGTAAGCATGCTGAGGGTATATGATGTGTGAAGCCTGGTTCTGTACATTTTGGGGAAAGGAGAAGTGAACGTCCTTTTTGTTTTTATTTTATTTTTTTAACATTTCATTATACCTACATCCTTTTGGGAGGTTTCCCATGTGTTCTATTTTTGCATCTTTACAAAGATCTTGTAAGACTAAATTACCCTGATTCTTTTATTTGAGAAACCTGAGGCTCTAGCAGACTAAGTAACTTGCACATGGTCATGCAACCAGAGAGCCGTGGATCTAGCAATGAAATAGAGATTTTGCTATGCCCAAAGTTCATGTTCTTTCATCTCACCATAGCATTCTCTGTGGTTCCTTGCCCACCGGGAGCTTATGTGGTGCTAGGGGAAACAGAACTTAAAGAAATTCAACATAGCAATATCAAAAGAGCTGAAAGGAGGCATGGACAGTGGGCTTTGGGCATGTAATGGGTGGGGAAGCTTGTTCTTGTGCAGAGAGATGAAAGTGACTGGGAAGAGGGCTAGTGAAGCCTTAACAGAGGTGAGGGTGGGCATCCAAGCTGGGTGTGGGGACGTGGAATTTGCTAGATTAGATGGGGGTGGGGATAATTCTTAAAGGTCATCAAATAGTACAAGCCTTGGCTACTAGGCTTGTAAAAATAAGATGTAGGCCAGGACAGGAGCAGATTCTGGTGAGAAGGTGGATGAAGAATCCAGGAAAAGGCAGTTACTAGGGGAGGCACCCAGCTAGAACTGGGATCTGAGATTTGAGACGGAATGCAGGCACCCATGAGGTTGGGTGACCAGAGAGGAAATAAACTGACCTCTGATTTTTAAAGCTGGGTGGGAGAAGTTTCGTGATCTAGCCAAGGAAGGCAATGAGGGAAAGACGAGTTGGGGAGCTGATGATACCGGTTGTTTGAAGAGGGAGGGGGGCAAATGCGGGGTGGAGTTGGGAAGTGAGGTAAAAAGCGTGATAGCAAGCCTAGCTTCTGGGGCCTCCCTGTTTGGCACCCCTTCTCCTTCCTCCACTATGGAAAGGTGGGGTGGAGAGGAAGAAGCCTGTGGTTTGGCCTGCCTTTGTTCTCTGAGACCTGACTTGTGGCTTTGGTATAAGGTCAAAACCCTGGAAATGAGGCCCAAAGGACAAACAGGGTAATTGGAATAATGAACTGTTGGCAGTAGTTCAACAACATTGACTTTTCACCCTGACACACCATTGCTCCTCTGTGAAGGCTCACACCCTCTGCCTGCTGCGGCCTGATTTGGCCACTGGACCCTAATGGGCTTCTTTCCACCAGAGGGTCCCGAGCCTCAGGCTCAGTGGAGGGGTCATGAGGTTGGCTGGACTCCAGTGACCTCAGGAGGCTGTCTGGCCTTGCACACAGATCCTTGTGCCCCTGCACAGCACCAAGTGGGACACCTAGGCTGAAGGTGGAGCAGGAAGTCCCCAACAGCAACCTGTACCCACAGTCTCACAGAGGGCAGAAAAGGAGGTCTCTGAGAAAGGCTGGGAGCAAAGGGGACTGAGTTTAGGTAGATGCAGTGGTCTAATTGCTCTTCTAAAATTAATGGGGACTTTTATCTCTGAATCACACCTGTGATTTGGGAACAAAGGTGCGAGTTGAAGGAGAGCCTGGCTTCCCTTTGAATACAGTCTCCCATTTGGTGAAACATCTCTCCCTTTGTTTCTCTCTTACCTGCAGATCAACAGACTATGGCACCACCTATGAAAAGCTGAATGACAAAGTAGGTTTGAAGACTGTCCTCAGTTATCTCTACGTCAATCCCACCAACAAAAGGAAGGTAAGACTAGGGGTCAGGGGTCCTGACCGCTCCCTGGGGATGGGGAGTTGTAGTAGGGCTGCCTGGGACCAGGAGTGAAGAAAACCCACAGCCGTGCAATCAGAGAGGGCCTGCTTGATATACCAAGGAGAACATCACAAACACTGCTTATAATTCTAACAACTGCCTCAATACTAGTAATTTCAACAACAGTAAAATTATATAACTAGTAAGGTGTTCCTCTGTGCCAGGGATGCCTTATCTCGTTTATGCTCACAGGGAATCTATGCGCTAGACATTATTATTGTCCCCATTTTACAGATGAAGAAACTGAAGCTCAAAGATATGAATTTTCTAGCCTAAAGTCAGACAGCGGTGAGTAACAGCTTTGTGATTTGAGGATGGATATGCTTGTTTCTTGAATTGGCTTCTTCCACAGTTGCCCTGTTGCTGGTCTGTTTTCAGACAGCGCCTTGGAAACAGGGAGTCTGTTTCTGCCGAGGGAAGGAGAGGCAGTTCCTGGATTCACCGACTTGATCTAGAACAGCTGCTGAGGCAGGAGAGAGCAGACCTGGTTCCAGTGGCCCCTCCCCTCCGCTCTCTGACTTTCCAATGGACTCAATAGCCAGGATGTGGAGGAGATCATATAAGGCCAGACCTTGGTCATGGAGACCCATTGGGAGGAAGGGTCCTGGATTCCATGGAATAATGGATGGTTTTAGAAAATAAATACTGTGTAATATGTTGGCTCTGGGAAGAGGTGATCTTACTGCAACTAGGAAGACACTGCTCTTTAGAAACTTAGCCAGGCCGAGCCCCTATAAACATACCAGCGTTCTAAAAGGCTGTTTCAGGGTTTCTAAAAGGCTGAAAATGTTATGGAACCAGGCTGGAACGCCGGCGGAAAAACCAAGTGGCACTTGGAGATCTTGGTGGATCAGATATGTATTTAACACCAGTGGGCTCAGAGGAGACCGTTTCTCCAAAGATCTGAGCCTGAATGCAAGTGGGAAGGGTAATTTATAGTTGTCAGCTTCCATATCTGTGGGGGTTTTTGTGCACGCAGCAAACAGGGCAAGAAGAACCCAGAAGAGGGGTCTCCAAGCTAGAGACGAGAGCTTATTTTAGTCCCATTGGCCATTTTATGGTATCAATAAAACATACCAGGGTATTTAGTATATGGGAGCCGATGGTCACAAGTAAAATTAAGGAAAGGAGGGCCCTTCCAGGGCAGGGAGCCAGGATGCCCAGTCTGTGAGATCCCATCCTCTCCATTGACTGATATTTTCCTGTTGTCTACATTGAATTCTTTCCTCAAGTTCCTTAACCTTAGTCCTGACGATTCCTGATTGGTTTACAAAATAGCAACATTCTGCCCCGCCCCAGGAAGACACAAGTCCCTCCTTTTTCTGAAGTGAGGAGGTGGAGGGCTTGCCTATTTTTTTTTTATTTTATTTTTTTAAATTTTTTTTTTCAACGTTTATTTATTTTTTGGGACAGAGAGAGACAGAGCATGAACGGGGGAGGGGCAGAGAGAGAGGGAGACACAGAATCGGAAACAGGCTCCAGGCTCTGAGCCATCAGCCCAGAGCCCGACGCGGGGCTCGAACTCACGGACCGCGAGATCGTGACCTGGCTGAAGTCGGACGCTTAACCGACTGCGCCACCCAGGCACCCCATGGGCTCGCCTATTTTGGAGGGACACTGCTACCAGGGAGTTTGTTTGGCTTTGTCAGGTTACCAGGGAGTCTGCCATCCGTTCCACATCCAGCTTGTTGGTGCAGTCCCTATTAGCCCAACAGCAAGAAGCAAGATTAGGGTTATGACACCAGTAAGGGGCAAGGGCTGGCCGAGTTGCATCCAAATCCCTGGGCTGAATCCACAAGTTGATTCCTCAGGCTTTTGCCATGCGCAGGCCAGCCAGCTTCCGGGGTGTGGCTGGAGCAGCGCTGGAGATCTCAGGGGCCAGTGTCTTTTTGAGGGTCAGTTTAGGCGGGTTGACTGGATCTGGATCACTTTGCCATGTTGAGGGTTCCTCTCAGTTGGCCTTCTTAGCTCTGGAGTGATCACCATGGGGTGATACCCGAAACTGAGTCCTCTATTTGGTTGTGTGTCTGTAAAGTCCACCTCCAAGTCTTCAAAAGGGGCGGGTTTCTGGTAACTGTCAGATCAGGTTTAGGGAAGATATGGTTTGCATATGTAGAGATCCATCCTGTTTTCTAGCTGTTTAAATAATCATATGCCCATAGGGTCTTAGTACTATCCCCACAGAATAACAAGCACAGAAGATTGTCTATACACGAAATACTGTGACAGTTTTTCTGAAGTTTACCTCAAGTTGTCTAGCTTAGGCAAGCAACAAACATTTAAAGACAGTCAGAACTAGAATTTAACATCCTTAACGGTGCATTGTTGAAACATAGTCTTTTTATTTTCTCTCTAAACCAGCCCCCCCCCCCCGCCCCTGCCTTTCTAGAGATAGCCAAATTGAGACCAATGCATTTGTAGAACAAGTCCAGTCTTAACAATCCTGGCCTAATTATTTATGCAAGCTCACCAATAGCGATTGATCATGAGGATCTTTTAAAGTTTGCTTTGCTGGAACCTTTTATCAGGAATCTCTTGGTTGAAATTTTAGTAGCCTCTCCAGGCCAGAAGCCAAGCCAAATACTTGCCATCAGACAGGCCTGCGATACCTGTACAACTGGGAAAATTCCTCTTTATGAGGTCCCCAAGATATCCTGAGGTTCCTGCACCTGCCAGGAAGTGACCTTCTTTCATCACCTGGTGAGGCTGCTGGGAACCCTGTAAGCAAGGTATCAGGCCAACATTTCCAAGGGGCTCTATGGCCCCATGTTTCATAAAGCCAACCTTAGTTCCTTAAAGCTGTCTGGTCATATCTGAGTCTATGAATGTCACTCTCAAATATGACATTCCAGTCAAAGCCTTGGTAACATAAACAGTATTTCCAATGGTGATCTGTTACAAGATGAACAGATTCTTATTGAACTTATGCAAACAACTGTAATTGCCATGAAAGAAAGAATACTCACTGAGAGTTTTTGAATTTCAGGGGAGTTATGTAGAGAGAAAAGATAAATGCTTCAGTTTACAAATGAATGTTTTATGACATTTCTGTATATCATAGATATTTTAAGAGAAAGTTTCCTTAATCTGGAAGAGAAAACATCAGAGAACAAGCAATATTTTCAACAAGAATCACAAAACTATAATCTTCCTTAGTTCATTTAATCCCATGTTCCTAATTCTTGTTCAATTTGAATGCAGCTTTTTACTTCTGGAAATTCTTACCCATTTTAGTATTATTCTTAAAGACGTCAAATACCTGTATTTGTCCCTAAAGTCCTTTTTATAAATCTCCTTGAAGAAGAAACACGTTTTGTGGGAGAATAAGAACAATTATAAATGACAAAATCTCAGAAATAGACATTGTTAAAGATCTGATGAGAGTTCATTATGATGCAATTGACAAAGAAATTCGGTTATTTCTGTGACACATAACACTTCAAGTAATCAGAATATTAAGTGATGACCTTATACCAAAACATTAAAACTTTAGGAATTGCATATATATTTGGGCAGTTACAGCATTACCTGTGCAGTACAACCTAAGGTTTACCATCGTATGACAGTGCCTTTCCAAGTAATTTAGTATCCCAAATAAAAGGGCCTAATTGGTCAAAAGACTTCATTTGCCATTTAAATCCTGGGAAGTTTGTTAAAACCTTAGGAAGTTATAAGTCCATCCTAAATAGGATTACAGATCATTACAAACCTTAAAACTTTATTTAACCAAGGTGGCAGTAAAAGATTCTAAAGGTGAGTTTATGGCATTATATAGTTGTTACCGAAACCTAGCTCCTTTAACATTGAAAAGTTTTAACTAAGTAATCAAAGACCTGATAAAGGTGAAACATAAAACTTTGGTTTTCCTGGAAAATAAACCTTTGTTTGCATTGTCTTACCAAGAGCAGATCAACAGTCCAAGAAAACTTTGTCATTTGAGGAAAGAGAAAAGCAGAATTTTAACCTTATACCAGTGTACTTTTAAAATTCCATTTATCTCAACCTTCTACAACTTTCCTTTGGCTTCAGACTTTGTCCTAAAGCTATTTCTCTCCAAATAAGCAGTCTCATTTAGGACAAAATTACTTTCTTCTACCCTCAACAAAACTGTATATCCATTCCTTATATCTTTCTTACACGTCTACTACTTTCCTACATACAGGGTTGCTTTCCTTATTTCCATCAGTCTTAAGTACACTTAGCAGAATTTTAACTCTTAGGAAACTTTAGTCTCCAATTGAGGACTTAGTAACCAACTGAGAGGTGTTTGCAATGAGAATTTTTTTCGATGGTAAATTCATGAACCAATTAAGTACAAAGCATGTTTTCCAATAGGTCCAAATAGCCTTAATTTCTCAGCAATATGAAGTTAAAAAAACAAACCTATGTTCAGTAATCAAAGCTTTAGCATTTCCGTCCTATTTGGAAAGTTTCAGGTTACTAAGGACCTTGAAAGTTATCTCAACAATTACCCATGAAAACTTTGAGACAGACAAAATTAACTATCATTAATAAATTGCAACAGAGATAACATGAGCTTATTTGACTTTTGCTGATAACTTTAAAGACAGGGCCAACAAACTTAAATTAGTTTCAACACTGAATATTTTTCACCTGCATCCACTTAAAAGTCCATCAATTTTTCCCCATTGTCAATTTTCACCTGGGGCACCAGTGGAGGTATCTGAAATGGGTGGTCCTAGAGGGTGCACTTTGCTCCTTGACCTGGAGGGTGGGAGGAGGAACCAATGGTGCCTGAGGCACTGAGGGTGGTCTAGGACCACACCCAAGTTGGTGCAGAAACATGAGGGGGAAGGGAAGGCAGAAGCAGCAACTGCTTGGATATTCCTTCAAGTCTCCATCGCCAGGTAGACTAACCACAGTTGGCTCCAATTATAGCTGTTAACCTGGGAAATGAGGGAGAATCCCTCACATCTATTAGGCAGAGGAACAGGGAGAGGGAGTCAGTGTCCCTTTTAGTCTGATTCTATTTCGGTCAGACCAATAAGGTCCCCTTGAGGTTCCTCCTGATACCGGCTGGGTTTCTGGGACTTTCCCTGGTTGGGACACTTATTTTTTTTAATGTCCTTTCCCCTTGCAGTAGGCTCATTGACCCCTTGCTAAGGAAGTTCTGGGCCTCCCGGCTTTTGGTGGCTAGACCTTCCCCATCCTTTTGTTTTGGCTCTTTTGTGCCTCTGGAGCAAACAGGGCATAAGCCTCGCATATTCTCTTAAAATAATCCCCGGGGGAATCCCCTTGCTGCTGGGCATATTCATGGGCTTCTCAGCCCCTGCTCTGATCCCCAGGAGTATAGGCTCTTGGTACCTGTGGATGTGGACCTACATCTGGAGAGCACCTGCACCTGGCTGAGGATGCAATCTGGTCACTGGTCCCTGTGGAGGAGGGTTCTCGGGGTCCCTGAGGGGAGGAGAAATGGGTGGTATTGGTGGTGGAGGAGAGACAGACAGGGGAGGGAGCCCTGTGAGTCATAAGGTGGCAGAAGGATGAGATCTTCCTTCGTGTCTCCTGCAAACACTAGGGGAGCAGTGGGTTGCTTCTTTGGCTCTCTGGGTGAGTCTCCGGATAAAGTGGCTAAAACCTTTGCCTGACTCTGCTTGCTATGGATGAATCGCACCCAAGGCAGAGGATTTCGGGCAATTTCAACCAGTCGATGTATGGAAATTGATCAGGGTGACCTGGGTCTCTGGAGACAACATGCTAGATGCAGCAGACCATTGGGACATCCAAGGTTCCTTCACAGGGCCCCCCTACACCAAAAGTGGGCCATTCTAACTCACATAGGGTCCTTAACATGCCAGGGGTTATCTTAATTCCATAGTCTCCCAAAAACTCCTTCTTTGCTCTGTCCTGACCCCATAATGTTCCTGTGAGGCAGAGTCACAAAGACAGAGGGATAGGGGTGCTTCCCTTAATGAGGAGATCAGTCAGATGCCTGTCTGGCCGTGTCCCGAAGGAACTTAGGTGATGCTTAGCCGTAACGGTCTCAGCTTTGTGACTTATCAGAAACTCTTCTGATGCCACCATAGGCTTTGTGCCATTCACCACAGAATCGCAGACGGGCCCATTCAGACTCTGTGGGCTTTGGGGACCTTAAGGGTACCCACCCACAGAGCCACAGAATCAAACTTGGCAGGCAAGCTAGACCGAGTTGCACATTCCCACTCACATACACACCAGAGGTTATTACATTCCCTCCCACGGAATTTCTACCTGTGAGACTACTGAAGTGTCTGGGGACTGATCAGGTCCCCCTTCCACTCTTGTGAGTGGACCTCACTAGATTGGGCCCCAGTCTTACCAGTTCCAATGTCGGGTCCAGATCCTCACCTGCCAAGTCTCCTTGAGTCGGAACAGCAGAGCAGGGCCAGTCTGAGGCAACTGAGTGGGACACTGCCGAAATTCAAGCAGGGCGTGTTTTCTCCCTTGCGATTCCTTGTGCTGTCACCACCTTGCTGTTCTCCCAAACCGGTGGCAACAATGGGTCAGCACAGTTGGGTTTCCTGGTCGGGGAACCAAATATGTTACAGAACCAGGCTGGAACGCTGGCGGAAAAACCAAGAGGTGCTCAGAGATCTTGGTAGATCAGAGATTTATTTAATACCGGTGGACCGTTTCTCCAAAGATCTGAGTGCCGAATGCAAGCAGGAAGGGTAATTTATAGTTGTCAGCTTCTCTATCTGTGGGGGTTTTTGCCTGCGCAGCAAACAGGGCAAGAGGAACCCGGAAGAGGGGTCTCCAAGCTAGAGAACAGAGCTTGTCTTAGTCCCATTGGCCATCTAATGGTGTAAAACTTTATTCATTTTCCCAACAAAAATGGCACTGCCAAGATCTCCTCTTGTGATCCGATTTGCATTCCCCCAGTGGTTTTCTAGCCTTTTCTTTAGTGACAATAAGTGCAGGGGTGAGCTTGAACCCATTGTGCAGATGTCCCTGATCTCTGATTCCAACCTGGTGGAGGTCAAGCAGGGGTGATGATTGTTTATGCTACTCAAAGCAGAACAGCTTTGACTCAAACCCTTAGCACGAGAACTCATAGCCCCCTCTTCTCCTCACTTTTGCCTCCACAGCCCCAGCAAAGGGAGGAAGCAGAATGGGTGACACCTGGTTCAGCGTTGGTGATGGATACCCAACGATCTAGCTAGGGAGCCCCAGACCTGAGACTGTGCCCACCAGTCAAGTGCCAGAACTCAGATGATCATCAGGAGGGCTGTTTAGATACCCGTTGCTGGCTTTAGTGGAGCAGTTTGTCTTTCCTTTTTCCCAAAGTCTGTCTTTTACACAGTTTTCAGTATTGTCATGTGACTTCTTGAACGTTAGAGCTGAAGGGATCATAGGTTTTATTTATACAAAGAGTTATTAATAGTTGTTGAACTTCAGCGCTTCTATGAAAGTGATCAAAACTCTAGATCTCTTCTGTTAAAACCTGCCCCTGACATAAAACTGGAAAACAGTGTTTAGCAGTTTATGAACAGCTGGAATCTCACCCCTGGACCAAAGATAGTCCATGGAGTCTCAGTTAAGAATCATTTATCTGTAATCATTTTACAGATGACGTTTACAGGAAGACAGAAGCCAAAAAGGCCACATAACTGGGTGAAAAAAGGAGCCAAGTTAGAGGCCAGGACTCATGATTCTCAGTCCGGATTTCTTTTCTCCAGACCACACTTTGCACCTTTTCTTTCTATGCAGTCACAACCTAGTATTTTAAAATTTACAGTCTAGTCTTGTCTTGGAAGCTTGGGGCAGTTGCTTCGTGACTTCGATTAAAGCTGGTGCCCTGTCCATGATGGACACATGATAAAATTGGACCCAATCAATTCAGAAGTGATGTGTTTCAATTCTGTCTCTGCCCTTCTCCCTTCATTAAGAAGGAAGCTGGAGCCCACAGACGATAAATGTCCACCCAGGTCACTCAGCTGGTGGGTGGCTCCGTTGCCAGTTGGTCTCATGACTTGCAGTATAAAGCTTCGCACAAGTGACGTGGGGTCAGATGGAATCACATCTCAGGGTGTGTGCATTCTGGGAGAAACAGGAACTGGTTTGTCATTTGTCATGTAGCAGATGCCCTTCAGCACTGATCTCTGACCTATGTCCACAACAGAATTAATCATATTTTCACGTAGATGATAGGTCAGCCCTCTCATGAGGATTCTCCCAAGTGGGATGTGGAGGGTCACACCTGTTTGCATCCGTTTTGGTGGTCATCTGTCAAGTCTGTTTCCTGTTGGGTTTCTATTAATGTCTTCTTTGGTCTTTTGCTGTTTTTTCTTGACCTCTGACTTCTTTATCTCTCCCTGCTACAGCCTAGATGTGCTTAGACCTGCAGGGAACAAAGTTGGTGAAAGCAGATGCTGGGGTCAGAAAGAACAGAGAGCTAGGATTGAGAGACTACTGGAGTAGAGATGCTGTCTCCACCTCTTCATGCTAGAGATGCCGTCTACCCCACAGGCTCTCTGGAGCAGTTTCTCACGGGAATTCATTCCCACTTAACAAAAGTTGGACCTATTTTGTATGTCTTCTCTGAGAAACGCCATTAAAGCACAATTAATTCCCACTTAAGAGGTACTGTTGCCCAGAAAGTTAAAAGCATAGATATTTTCTTCACACAGATTGGGGAAAAACAAATGACCGGCTATTGCCATGGATTTATTTACTTTTTTTTTAAATGGCAGTAGGAATTAATTCATAAGGAGACTGTGATCCTGAAGTGCTTTCTGAATCATCCAAGGGAAGATGAAATTAGATTTTGTTTCATTTTATTGTGTTTTTGATTATCTTCTGAGCCTCTAGATGCCGACAATTCAAATACTTACATGGTGGCTTTCTTTTAACCAGAATATTCAGTTTACCAGAACTACTGTTAAGCAGCCACTTAGGCAAAATGACAATTAGACATAAATACTCAGTTAGATGAAAATTCTCTGATTTGTTTCTTTATTGCTCTAGTGCTCTGAATCATTATGACCTTGTAATTCAATTTTTGGTTTTGCTTCCTTCTTAAATATGTCTTAAAGTTTAAACTTGTGGTCTCTGGATTCTCATCTCAGCTCACATTATGCAAGATCTTCTGATTCTCCAGTGCCTGAATTATCTGTAGCTGCCCATGTTCACTGACAGCCAATGAAAAATCCAGCAGATTTTCGGTTAATCTTGTGGAAACACTTGCTCTTTACTTAGTGAGTTATTTATTTAACAGATGGCTTGCTTTCCTGGGAGGCTGTGAGAACATCAGAGATCTGTGGCCCCTGGCAAAACAGTAAATTGTGCTTGTATTTATATAGCTGCTGATTTTCTAACGCTTTTGGTGATGACATAAAATCTCCAAATGCAGATAGCCAATAATCCATTAGATTGAAAGTAGAAGTGTTAACATGTGTACAGTCTCCTTCTACCAGTAATCGTCTTAGCCTTAATTGAGTACCTACTGAGCTAAGTTGCATTTTAATAACTTCATCTGTATAACCTCCAGTCCTCCCAGCCACTTTAGGAGGCAGGTGATATAAGGAAATAGCTCTATGTCAATTATGCCAAGGCTGTGTTACTTGTAATTGGTGGGTTTGCAACGACTTTCCCATTGATAAGGACAAGGAATGACAGATTCATCAGGATACATCTAGCAATGGTGGACTCCCTAAGGAAGTTGAGATTTACACTAGCCATATTTACTAGTCTTTCCTAAATGGGAGTATTGGTATGAAATCCTGGGAGCTATTCCAGTTGAAGTTGTTCCAGACTGTCATATGACATGGTGGCATCAGCATTATTTTAATGACCTTGACCTGTCCTAACTGTTTTTGATGTGAATTCCATATTCCTCCCTGTTTGCCTTTCTCCAGCCATTGGCCAAATAGCTCATTGCCTGCATGATGTCCGAGCCTGGCAGTGTGTTAGTTCTAGAAACAGGCACATGTGAGGTTTGCCTCCCAGAGGAGGGGCTCTGGTTGGGTCTGAGTTCCCTCTCATAGCTTCTGCTGCTCGCAGGAGACAAGTGTCCCTGGGTTTCTAGAACTCATTACTGTCAGCTGATTCTTGTCCTCTGGTCCATGCAGAATGGCATGTGCCAAGGTCAAGCTTGCATTTAACAGACATGTGTTTTGTACAACACAAACATGCTGAAGGCTTTGTGCCTCCACAAGAGAGGGGTTTGGCTCCTACGGGTGCCTATTTGAGAACAAACCTTTAAGTGGATAGGGAAATGTAGGCCTGCTATGGTCTAATTGCTCTGGCTCAAAAGTGACTGCCACCTGCAGATTTGGAAACAGTGTTTTGGAAATGGCAGAGAGCATAGGAAGGTCTGACTGCCAGGGAATGTGACTAAATCACTGCAGGGTAGAGGTGGGTATGCCTCTGTAGATGTGTGGGGTGTGGGGAGGCTGTAAGGTCTGCTATCAGAACAGGATAATTACTTCTTACGAGCTCCTTGTAAGTTCCAAGCCCTGGGCTGAGTTCACTTCTACACCCTATCCTAAGTTTTGCTCTTTTATTCCAATTGGCACTTTTATTCCAATTTGGCACGTGAGAAAACTGAAGCTCAGGCAGGTGAGCCCCTTGTTTTTTTGTAAAAAAATGTGGATCCCCATTCACCTCTGTCTGACCACATGGGCCACGCTGTCTACTCTGACCTGGAAGTTGACTGCCCTTGCACAGATATAAAGACCAGGAGAGTAAAGTCAGCACCCTCATAGGACTAACTCTGCTTCTGGGGGTTTACTGTCCATTATTGTGAGAGAATTAGCAGTTTCTTAGAAGAAGAGGGGAGTGTTAGACCGTTCTTTCTTAATTGATTTACCATGGAGAAGGATAATTGCTTCCAGGCTACCCTGCAGAAATATAGTGGGAATTACCAGTCAGATTTCTCTGACAAGCAAGCCGTTTCTGTCAGGCTACTAAAGAGGCATTGTGAACGTGGTCGGGTGTTGGTTATTCCCATATCATTCTCTTAATACAGCAGCATAACCCTGAGCTCTCTGACACGTGGGAAAACCTCTAAGGAAAGCAAAACACAGAATTTTAAACTATTGGCCTCCTGCTTTTCCTGACCATGTCTCCTGAGATTGTTGGAGGATCAGGGAGAGTTGGCTTTGGGGCAGAACACTTTCCATTCACAGATATTAAAATCTCTTACACTAAAGCAAAGCAGTCAGAATCATAAAAAGGAGAATGTAGAAAGATAATTTCAGGCTGTTCAGCAATCTGTTAAATGTCTAGCTCTGAGCAAAGTGTTTTGGAGGGGAATTTCCCGCTTTTAGATGTGTGCAGTCCAGGGGCGCCTTGGTGGCTCAGTTGGGTAAGCGTCCGACTTTGGCTCAGCTCATGATCTCATGGTTCCTGAGTTCAAGCCCCACATCGGGCTCTGTGCTGACAGCTCAGAGCCTGGAGCCTGCTTCAGATTCGGTGTCTCACTCTCTGCTCCTCCCCGCCCCTCTCATCCTCTCTCTCAAAATTAAATAACCTTAATAAAAAATTAACGAAAAAGAGGTGTGCAGTCTGGGACACTTGGTGGCTCAGTCAGTTAAGCTTCCAACTCTTTGTTTTGGCTCAGGTCACGATCTCATGGTTTTGTGAGTTTGAGCCTCGCGTTGGGCTCTGTGCTGGCAGTGCAGAACCTGCTTGAGATTCTCTCTTTCTCTCTATCCCTCCTCTGCTCACACTGTCTCTCTCTCAAAATAAATAAACTTAAAAAAAATAGTGTGCAGTTTGGGCAGACAGCATGCACAGAAAAAATGGCTGCGTGTATAGAGTTGAGGGTCTCAAACTCAAATGCATACCAGGGCCAGGGAGGGGGTGCCAGTGAGTAGCAGGGGCCAGGTGGGGACTTCAGCAGCCACTCCACAAAGGGCCTTGCACTCAGGAGCTCCAGATCACTGCTTGCTTGCGAGGATGAGGGCCCAGTGCAGCTACGACATCCTTCCCATTGTCCCCTGATTCTTTCTGCATATTTTCCTGTGAGACTTTTGCATTTTGAAGTGTTTTAGATAGGCTAGGATGTGGAGTTGGGAGTTTGGGGCCTGGGAAACGGTCCAAAATCCATTTCAATTCCTTGCATCCAGGTGGTGTCGTGTGCCATATTCTGAGTTCTAAGTGATTCTCCAGATGAAAAGCTGGTATTTGCAAAGCGGCCTTTGGGGCCACAGGGTAAGGATAGCACTTAGTAGGTATTCTTACTGAGGGCCTCCAGTGATGCCTTGATGACCTGTGGGAGAGATCAGCTGAGTGTGGCTCACAGAGACTTCCCTTTGACTCAAAGGAATCATGTAGTATTTTGTGTCTTTGAAGGGCAAGTCCTTTAGAGTAGGAATAGAAGACGACCTCTGTTTCCTTTCTGCCCCTGAGTACCTGTGTTCTTCATTAAGCCAGTCCCTACTCAGAACCTCCATTTCCCTATCTGTATAATGGCAAGATCAGCTCCTATACTTTCTGAGGTTCCTTCCAGGTTGGGTTGTCTGGATGGTCACCATTTGCACGGTGCCTCTCAGAGGGCTGCATGGTGGTATGTGATGATCTGTGGACCTTGGGCTTAATGCACAGCCAGTTGAGTAGTCCTTGGAAGGTGCGATCCCCATAGCTCTTGGTTTTAGGGATGCATGTTGGCCAGCTAAGCCCTTCCATCAGGCTAGAAAGTTCTTTTCTGAAGTTACAGTTCCTTGGTCAGAAGGTGGATGCTTTCCTATAACTCAGTGGCTCTGCTGCTGTGACCCAGAGTAGCAGCATCCTCAGTGGCACAACAGAGGGCTTCCATGAGCATGAGCTGAGGCAGCATCACATGAATGTCCCTATCCCGTGTAGGCATGTGCAGCTCTCCTCTTGCAAGGGAGGGAACTAGAGATTCTCTCTCTGGAGCACCCAGGCGTGAGGATACTCTCATGATAGCAGCCAGTGGACAGGCTCTGCTGCATCCCACTTCCTCCTTCGTGGCCACCTGCTTGGTGCACCCTCAACCAGGCATCTCGTCGCCGTGGGCCCTGCTTTGTCTCTTCACAGAATGTGTATAATAAGCCATGTGTTAAAGAGCAAGTGAGACAGGTCCCTCCTGATGGTCCTTTCTGTTTCCAAAGGTAACAAGTGTCTGTGGTATTAATGACAGCGGTGATGATAATATAATAACAGTGATAAGCAGCTAGCATTTTTTGAGAGTTAACTATGTGCCCCAAATTATTCTAAACGTTTTATGTGAACTCATTGCATACTTCATCAGCCACCCTGTGATGTTGGTAATGTCATCATTCCATTCACAAATGATGAAAGTTTGGCACCGAGAGGCCGGTGACCTGCTGAGGTCTAGTTGCTCCTGGTCACTTGCCGTGGTCTAATGTGCTCACCTGACTCACTTTCACTCATATTTAATTTTAGACTAGCTGCACATTGGAGCTAAAAGGGCCCCCAGAGATCATCTTTGCCAGCTCTCATTTAGCAGAAGGGACCACTTGGGGACTTGCCCCAGGTCATGACATCATTTGCAGCAGAGCCAGGGCTGGGGCAGGGTCTACTGACCGCTAATCCAGTGTTGTCTACAGACACACAGGCTGTTGACAGCTGGAGCACTCAGATGTGATAGAAAACCCCAGCTGCAAGCGAATGCAAGCAGGGAACAGCTGGGGATATGTACTCCCCACCTGTCTCACTGATATGTGTGTTAGCTGCAGGGTCATACAAACATCCATAGCTTCTCAGTTCTTTGGCCCAAAATCCAGAGGACATTACCACTGAGATCCTGTTTCAGATGAAGCTGGATGAGAAACCCAGGGCTTGAAATCCAAACTGCCATTTGCATGTTGGAAGACAGAATGGTTGAGTACTGTGCTCCAGGCTAAACGGGTATCCGAGAAACAAGAGGCTGGCTCCCCTGGGGAAGAGATGCTTCCCTGGGGAAGGAACTAGGATTTCTGGTTTAGGCCTTTCTCTTAACTAGCTATAGGGATAGGGAAAAACCATTTAAATTCTCTAAGCCTCTGTTATCCCATCTGTAAAATGGGCATAAAGGATCATTTACCTATCCCTTCCTTTGGGAGCAAAATTAGGATAAAATGAGAAACATAATACTGTATTGGAGGAAATAAGCTTCAGAAAGCGAAGGGAGGGTTGTATCTATTGAGGCGGAGCTGGCATTATGATCACAGACTGGAATCTGGGCTCCCTGTGCACTGGCTCCTTGGCTGTGCCTCTGTGCTGACCATTGAGGCTGCCAAGCCTCCCCTGCTGGGCTGCCTGCTTCTCAGTTTCCTTGAGGGGAGGGGAGGCTGCACCTCCCAGAACCCTGGGTTTTCAAGGGCCTCACATCCTGCCCTGTCCAGGAAGCACACTGCCACCTTCTTTCCCTGCCAATCTTCTTCCTTGTCTCTTAAAACCAAACTTGCTGACAGCCTGTGGGAGATGGATTATTCTGCTGATGGAGAGAAATGGTCCCACTCTTGTTAATTCACAACCACCTCGTTTTTCTTGCCTCATCAGTTAACAGTTATCAAGAGGCTAGAGCAGCGTTTATGGGGAAATGTGTGAAAGGAAGGAGTGAAAAAAGGAAAAAGAGATCTTGGACCAAACCTTCTCCATTTACTGATTCCATGTCCAAACCTTTTTCCTCTTAGTATATACAAAAAGTGATCCAGAAAGTAACCTTCCAAGAATGAAAGCATCAAACTTTGTTGGGGGCCACGGAATCCAAATAAAGGAGAACTAAGAAATCAGAAGGGGGTAGACCAGTGAGGGGAGAGACCCTGCTTTACAGATTTCCACCTGCCTTTGCAAGTGTGACCAGTGATGGAACGGATATGAAGTGTGGTTCAACTCAAACTAATCACTTAAAGGAAAAAGAATCTAAAGTAATTCTTGGAAATTCACTCTTTAGTCACAAAGTCCCTTTCTCAGCAAATATATGTATTTGGTTCCCTGTATAAATTACTGCAGTGTGCTCTAGCCAATAATTTATTTAAAGGCTCATTAAAATGATTACTAGTTTTTTTCTTTTGCATTTTATTTGAAAATGGGAAGAATATAAACCTATAGCCTGGCTTCTCTCCAAAGTGCCCTTTGGGCTTTGCATTGAGTAGATCACATTTTTTTAAATAAAGATATGATTTGCAGTAAGATTGTTCAGGCATTTAAAAGGAATAATAAAAACTGGCCACTTCCTGCACTTTTTAGTGGCTTGTGTTTGCCTAACCTATTTTTTTTTAATTTGATTTTTATTGGATTTGGGTTTTATGCGTTTGTATGTGTGTGTGTGTACTTGTGCATCTGTGTGTACAGAAGATCTCGACAAAGAACATTATGGAAACTTCAGGGTTAAGGGGGGAAAAAAAAAACCCGGAAACCAAAACCCTTCTCTTTCTGTGCCTACTCCGGTTTGGAATGAACTAAGGAGTAAAGGAGTAAAGGAAAGCCTATGTTTCTGGGTGGTCATATGAGATGCGGGTTCTGTTATGCTGTCTGAGATCGTGGGAATTTGGCACATTAAAGGCAGTTAAAAAACAATGTATCCCGGTGTGAAGGATTTAATAAAGCACCAAGCTTGGAGGAAGATGTCACCCTGTGGCATAATCAGAACCAGTGAAGAGGAGAGGCGAAGATTGGGCTGTGGAAGAAAGCTTGCGATTTGGAGAAGAAAGGAAGAACAAAGACGATCTGATAGGGGAGGCAGGGTGTGTGGAGGTTTTACCAGACATACTGGGTTTAGCAGTTGCAGATCAGGAGAGTGGCAGAGTGAGATTAAATATTGTAGAACCTTCTCCCCCGAATCTCAGGGATGGAAGTAGGACTCAGGGCAGGGGCATGGGGAGCCACAGCAGGCTTTTGAGCGGGGACTGGCAGTGTGGGAGCGGTGTAGGGGAGGGCTGACGAGAGCCGATGCACTGATAAGGTGCCCGTGTTAAGCGTTGTACACCAGCCCTCCGTCCTTGCCCTGCCCTCCCTAGACCTCTGGGTTTTTGTTTTTGAGCGTCACAGGCAAGAGCAATTTTAACAAAGAGCTTGAGATGGCAGGGCGATGTGTTCTTTCTAATGTTCTGATGCACAGTTATATAGCAAATGGATCTCACTGCCCCTGAGGTAGAGATATCTGTTACAAAAACAACCACCACCACCAGTGAAAGAAATGACTCTATTTTTTTTCTTCCTTGGTGGGCTCAACCAAGCAGAGGGATTGCTGCTGGCATGCGTGGCTCGCCCCCAGCCCAACCCCCCCATCACGGGCTCAAGGTCAGAATGATAGACGTCAGCACTCAGCACACACTCTGCTGGTGAGCGTGTCCGGGTAATGAGGGGCCAGTGTCCTGGGATCCTCAGGTCTGCCAAATGGCTCAGGGGCAGGTTTGCGGCAAGTAAGTGTCTGTCCCTTGCACACGGGGGGTCTGAGCCGGCAGCGCAGAGCGAGATGCTGACCTCAGTGACAAATGGAGGCCTAGCTTGGTGCTGGCAGGTCCATGTGGAGGGCCCCCCGGGAGCAGATGCAGACAGTCAGCCCTGCCATTTCACAGCATGAGTCTAACTCTGAGAAATGGCTCAGGCTGTCTTACGATGACCACATGGAGGAAAGAAATGAACCAGAGAGGAAGGAGCTACGAGAAATACACAAGAGTTTCGCCTGGCTTCCGGAGGGAAGGTGCGTCCAGTTTAGAAACTTGCCACCTGTTCCTGATTCCCTCCTAGTGCCCAGCAAGGTGTGTGACTGCGGAGGGAAGAGCTTCATGGCACAGCCTGTGCCCTACTGGCTGTGTGCCCTTAATGTGTCATTTCACTTCTCTGAGCCTTCGTTTTCTCATCTGTAGATGGGGCTTCCGATTGGATTAAAAAGACAATTTTAAGCATTAAATAGGATATGCATGCACAGTGCACAGAGTAGATGCTGTCCTTCTCCTGGTTAAATGAACTTCTCTTTGGCTTTTCCCCCTCTGCTCAACGATGCTTCCAGCTTCCCAGGCACCCCATGTCCACGCAGCTGACTTTGCTGTCCTCCAAAAAGGCATCTGTTTCCCTCAAACTAGCATTAGGCAATGTCCTTTCAACTTCTAAAACGAAGAATTGCCCCCTTGGCATCCCTTCCATTTTTCTCTCCCCAGCTACCTGCCTTGTGTGTCTTCTGACTGATGCATCGATTGCTTCTATCTCACTTAATGAAGTCTAAATTAAAAGTGATGTTTGCCAGCCCTGGGCAGTGTGTGTAAACCAAGTTTCTACCAGTTATCACCCAAGCCCCATTAGGCAGATGGAGCTGGTGGAGCAGGGATTCGTATCCAGGTCTGTCTGGCTTCAGAGCCCCAGCGTCATTCCCCCACGACCACCTCCATCTGTGTAGATGCACATTCAGGTGCATTGCTCCCTCTTGGTGGTGTACAGATTATCCTTCTTGACCATTTCGGATCTCCTTCTATGTGGCGCCAGGCCCAGGAAACATGCAGGCACTTCTGGCCTGGATCCCACACGGGCAGATGTTGTATTTAAATGGGACTTTCCTTTGGGACTGAGCTGGGAGAGGAGCTGGTGGCCACCACCTCAGCGACTGCAGTTACAGCAGCGTGCTAGAGGCCGGGAGACACCCCCATGGACACTCAGCCTGCTGCTAGATGTCAGAAACTCAGGAACGTGCCTTGCTCTGGCTTGGGCATTAGAAAGACACACAAAAAAGCTAATATTGGGGCGCCTGGGTGGCGCAGTCGGTTAAGCGTCCGACTTCAGCCAGGTCACGATCTCGCGGTCCGTGAGTTCGAGCCCCGCGTCGGGCTCTGGGCTGATGGCTCAGAGCCTGGAGCCTGTTTCCGATTCTGTGTCTCCCTCTCTCTCTGCCCCTCCCCCGTTCATGCTCTGTCTCTCTCTGTCCCAAAAATAAATAAATGTTGAAAAAAAAAATTAAAAAAAAAAAAGCTAATATTGATTGAGCATGTGCCATGCTGATGGTCTTACGTGACATTTTTCTCACATGCAAAAATATGTAAGGTACTACTGTTGTTATCTCTGTGTTGTGAGGAGGATACAGGGGAGGCTGAGAATGACTACTGCATGAGGGAAGTAAAGGGACAGAGACAGAGAGGGAGGAAGTGATGGGGGAGGGGCAGAGGAGAGAGGTCCAGAGGGAGAAAGAATGAGCACATTGAGACAAAACCACTAAGTTCTAGCTGGGCAGTGGTCACGCCAGGTTTCAAACTCAGATTGTCCACCTTTCAAACATAAGGTCTTAAGACAGTGATTATTTTGGTCTTTCTTGGCTTGGATGGGCACCATGACCTTCCAGAGGCTCTCTGCTATCTAAAAGGAGTGTAGGTATGCAGAGGGATGTGTTTCCTTCTAGTTCAACAATGCCTTGGTCCTGTGTTAAGAAGTTCAGAAGAATGTTCCCTGCTGAGGGGAGAAGTCAGAGGAGTGTAGAGTTGCTGTGTTTTCTTAAACATAAGACAAACAATAGACTGGGGTGGATGGGGGTAGTAACCAGCCTGTGGAAAATGCCATAGCATTCAGTAACTAAAAAGAGCAAGCAACAGGACCAAGCTCTGGCATTCCCATTTGGAAGCCCCCCCACAGGGCTGGGGCTGGCTGGGTTCTGGAGGGTCTCTTTCCACTTGGGTAAGAAGCCATTTTCTTCAGATCTTGGCTCTACCTCTTAGCAGCTGGTGGCTTGGGCACATTATTAAATATTACAAGCTTTTGTTTCCTTGCTAACATAATCAGGATAATACTAGTACCTGCCTCATAGGCTGATAGAAGTATTAATTGAGAAATGTTTGCAAATGCTTATTCAGTGACAAACCAAACAGTACTACTGTTTATTATTATTATCATTGTCCTAATTTTGAGACAACTGGCTTCTGTGGGATAGTCCCATGTCGGGTCTGCCCAGCCTAACTGGGGCACTCTTGGCTTCTCTCTCTCAGGAATTTGGTTCTCCGTTTGGAGATGAGGCTGATTGGTAACTCAAAGGTTGTCTGGTTCAAGCCTTTCATTAAACTGATAAAGAAACTGAGTCCCAGTTAGGGAAGCCATTTATTCAAGGTAATATGGACACTTAATGGCGGAACTGTGGTTTTTGAAATCAGATTTCTGGCTTTGAGCCCAGTGCCCTTCTTATGAAGTTACACAGAAAGACACTTCACCATGCAGGCAGACCTGGAAAGACATGGGGTTGAGGAGGACACTGACAACTAGGAGCTTTAAGATGCTCTTTGTCTTTGTCCAGTAAACCCAGAGTTTCCAGGGCACTGGGATTAGAAGGAGCCAAGTTAGTGTTTCAGACCACTGGGGAGCTATGTATCATGGATAAGGCCCCCAAGGGTGAGTTGGACCCAGAACAGTCAGAGGCAGCAACATGAAAGAAGAATTTGAGTCAAAGTTGAACGAGGAGACTAAAGGTTGAAATTGGACAAGGTCTTCTAAAGTCCAAATGGTGAGAAAAGACCCGAAATGGAAGGATGAGGAAGAAGGGAAGAAGGCAGGAAGATAGGCCATGGAGTACAAGGAAGGCTTGGGCATGGGGACACAAACTGAGATTGTGAGGTTATTGGCAGCCCATTTGTATAGGGCACCTCTCACTTGTCGGGGGATGGTAACAGGGGGAGGCACTTGACTGATTAAAGCAGTCAGCCTGGGCCAGACAAGGACAGTCACACAAGAAGAGTAGCAGGGAGATAGGATGCAATTATCCAAAGTGGTCTTTGGCCTGAACCTCCAATCTTTAATCATCCCTGGGGAGACAGTGACAGCATATATATGCATGGAAGATTTCCTGACTCTGCTCTGGACCTTTGGAGAGGAGTGGGTTGATGTCAGAGCAGAATCTTAGCACACAGGTTAGCTCTGCAAAGGTGGCTTGGAATAATAAACTGCTGGCTTCTTGGTCTCAGCCACCCCACCTTGATCCCAAATCACAGAGCATCAGCATTCGGTAGCTCAGAGCAGACCAGCCTCCTAGACGCAAGGTTGTAAAAAGTTATTTCTCTGAGAAGATTTCCTCAGCATTAATGGCTGTGTGACGTGGCTGTCTGGGGGAGCTGTCTTGCCTCAGCTGGACCCTAAGCCAAGTGTAAATGGTTTGAAGTACTCCTTGTCGCCCTCTTCTCTTGAGCAGCTATAAAAAATCATTTATCTGGGTCTCACAGATGCTTGCTTATGAACTTGTGCATGCTGAGTTTTCTGTGAAGTCTTAGGGCAGGTGCTTGGGGCCTGACCATCAACCCCTGGAAGGAAGGCAGGAGGAGGTGGGGAGGAGGTAGGCCGTTATCATAGTCATTCTCTCAAAAAGTGATACAGAACTTCAGACCTTCATTTATTGTCAGACATCACCACTTTGATCATGCCAATCCTTACTCAGAAACCTTCACGAGCTCCCCACTGTCCATGGGAGAAAATCTGTACATTACGTGTGTTACAGCAAGTGGTTCTGAGCTTAACTGTCTACTCTTCCCTGTGTCCCCCTCAGCAGTGTCACTTCTGTGACCTTGGACACTTTTTAAGTGCTTCATACCTCAAGACATTATCCCTACAATGGAAATCATAACCCCTGCCTATATCAGTTAGGATGCTTTGGCTCTATGAGTCACAGAAAGCCCTGCCTTGCCCCTCTAAAGCATGGGGCATTTATTGCTTCATACGGTGACGTCTAAGGGTAGGGTGCTTCTGGGTTGTTCATTCACTGCTTCCATGACATTGTCAAGGGCCAGTTTCTTTCACATTTTGTACTTTGCCATCTAGAGTGTTGGTCTTTGTCCTCGAGCTGGTTTCATCATGATGGGGAAGAGAGATGGTCACAGTTCTCGTATCACATCCAGACACGAAAATATCCAGAATAGGAGACAACATGTTTTCTGAATGAGGGAACTGTTGCCAGACGATCCCAGCTCCCAGCATCCCTCGGGCGTGCCGGTGCTAGGACTGGGCCGACCAGGGGAGGCTTCGTGGGGCCGGCCTCCTCCAGGCACATGTCCACACAGAGGGGGTACCTCGACAGAACTTGTTAGGAAGTAAGAAGGAGAGGCATGGGTGGATATTGTGTGGGCAACCAACAATGCCTGCCACTTGCCTCATGGGGACCTTTTGAGAATCAAATGAGATAAGCCAGTAAATCATATAGATGTTAGCACTTTTCCTGTTCACCATCCTTCCTGTCTTTATGTCCTGGCTCTCACTGGCCTGTGTCCACTCCACCTGAAAAATCTTACTCCCCTTAAAAAGATGAGTTTGTACCTTCCTTCCTCTTGAAGTTTTCCCTGACACCCCAGTATCTCATATCCATTGTTTTTCTCCCAGATGGAACTTCTGCCCCCAATTCCTGAAATAGTATAGGCAGTCTATGGATAGTCTGCATCAGGTAACCTGAAGAACGTTGAAAAATACTGGAACCCAGACCTCATTTACCCCCTCGAGATTCTGACTTTATAGGTCTGGAGAATGTTCGGGCTAGATATTAAACAAAAAGTCTCCTAGGCATGCCTGATGTCAAGCTAGGTTTAGAAGTAATTTCTGGAACCTAACATTAAAGCTTCATTACCTATTGCAAAGATGGTGGATAGCTTTTCAAGTCCTGTCCTTGGCTGGAGAGCAGGAAACCACATCTCATATTTTTGTGTGTTGCTTAACACACAGCCTGGGCACAAGTGTGCCATCAGTAGTTTTTTAAGGTGTGTTTTCATGGTGTCTTTGGAGAGGGTTAAAAAAAAAATCCACAGTTTTTCTACATGTGTGGGTAAGTGTACTCATTCATGCAGACCTCTAGTACTCTAAGACTTACAACCAAAAGAGGTTGGCTGGTTTATTCCTCTGGCACTTCCTGCCAGAGGGATAGACAGATCTGTCGGCTCATGCTCAGTTCCAGTGTTGCCACTCAGCGTTTCTCTCTCTCCTTTCAGAATTATAACCAATTTAGAAGGTCTGACTGTGGTTTCCTTTACAACTGCAGAGGCGGAAGAAGTCGGAATTGACTTAACATTATCTCTGAAAACAGCCAAGGCTGGGAAGGGGCACTTTTACGCTGCTTCCTTTTTACCGATAATGATCTCCACAGCAAGTGACAGCATCGCCAGTTGGAGTTTCAGGGAGCCGATGGAGATACTGAGCAGCAGAACAGTCATCTGGTCCATGAACTTCCTCCAAATGACTGTTGCGAGTGTTGGCTTGTTTTGGGCCCTGAGGGGGGTGCTGTGAAGGAATAGCAAATACCAGCCTGTAGCATACTCACTATGTGCTGGGGTCAGGACTAAGTTTTTATATGCAGTATATGATTAATCCTTAAAACAGCCCTTGACCCTTGTGAGTTAGGCACTGTTATTATCCCCATTTGGCAGCTGTGGAAACTGAGGCTGAGAGGTTGAGAAATTTGCCTCGCTAAGGAGTTGATGACCTAAGTTTTAAACTCAGGTTTGCTCCACATTCCATTCTCCACATTCCATTCTGTGACCCACCGACTCTACTGAGTTCTAGAAAACACGCATCACTGCTTTCTAAGGGTCTGGAGCCACTGTCATTTATTCTCAGCTCTGGCTGCCCTTCAGACTTCCTGAGGAGCTAGAAAGCTACCCATGCCCAGGCAACACCCTTGGGACTGTTTTAATGTATCTAGCACAAGGCCTGGATTATATAAAGTTTTCTAGATAATTCCAGTGTGCTTCAAGCATCAAGAAGCACTGGTTTAGTTAGAGTCAAGAAAAATGAATCCATTGACTATTTTTGAGTGTGTCTTGTGCTCTGGGCCTTTGCTTTCATGGAGGCTTTCCCAGGAGGGTGATAAATGCACAGAAGAAAGAGACACTGATCCTGCCTAACAGGGCCAGGAAGGCTCTGCATGAAGCTAGTATTTAAGCTGTGTGAACAGGTGAGTAGGGCTTTGCTGAGGACTGATGGTAGGGTTGGGCGGGGAGGGTTTTCTGGGCAGAGAAGATAGCATGTGCAGTGGCATAGACATGTGTTCAGGAATGCCCAGGAACTTCGGTGAGGTAGGGTGAAAGCACATGTGAAAAGGTGGCAGGGGAAAGATTGGTGGTAAAGGGCCGCATGATTAAGGGTCTCCTGTATCGGGCTAGTGAGTTGTATTTTTGTTTTTCTTGATGGAATAGGGAGTTACTGGATCTGATCTGTGTCTTAGAAAGATCACTGGGATGGAGGGGGCGTCTGGGTGACTCAGTCTGTTGAATGTCCAACTCTTGATTTCGACTCAGGTCTTGATCTCACCATTAGTTGGATTGAGCCCTGCGTCCGGCTCTGCAGTGACAGCATGGAGCCTCTCTCTCTTCTTCTCTCTCTGCCCTTCCCCTGCTCACACGTTTTCTCTCTCTCTCTCTCTGTCTCTCAAAATAAAAAAGTATTTTTTAAATGCCCCCCCCCCAAAAAAAAAGAAAGATCACTAGCAGAACAGGGTGGAGATTGACTCAAGAGATTGGTGAGCCTGAAAGCAAGAGTCTAGTATGACATTGCCTTACACAAGCAAAAAAGATTAGAAGCCACCTGAATACCCAACCATAAGAGATTTATTAGTAAATTAAAAACATTAGTATGATGGAATACTCTGTAGGTATTAAACATTGTATTTGTTGATCTAGGAAGCTATTTGTTACATATAAATTTGAAAAATGTTGTAGAATTGAGGAGTGCCTGCGTGGCTCAGTTGGTTAAGTGTCCAAGTTGTGATTTTTGCACAGTTCATGATCTCAGGGTCATAGGATGGACCCCTGCCTTTAGCTCTGCACTAAGTGTAGAGCCTGCTTGGGGTTCTCTCCCTCTCTCACCCTCTCTCTTTCTCTCTCTCTCACTCTGCCCCTCCCCTGCTCACACTCTATCTCTCTCAAAATAAATAAATAAACTTTCAAAAAATGTTATAGAATTGTGTATTAGAAATAAAGCAAGCTGTGCAAAAAAAGAAAAGGAAAGAAAAAGAAGAAAATGGCTGCCATGGTGCTCTAGGCAAGGGCTGACACGGGCATGGACTTTTGCAGTGTTGGAAGGAGGCTGTGGAAGTTGGCTATGAGAAGTGCTAGAGAAGTAAAGTAAGCCCAGCCTAATGCATGCTTGGATGTGGAGCTTCCAAAGAAGATTGTAGTGTAGGTCTCAGGGTTTCATTTGAGTGGCTGGGTAAATGCATAGGGTGTGGTGGTATTCATAAGCCATGCACGGACCACAGAACAAGAGGCTTTGGACAACAGATAATCAGTTTGGTCGGGACATGTTGAGTTTGACACTCTGGGACATCCAGCTTAGAAGGCTTTTAGTCAGTTGTATTGATGGGTCCAGATCCTAGGAGACAGGCTTATGCTTAAGAGCTCACATAAGTCTTGGCAAACAAAGATAAATTCAACAATGAGGTCTGTTTGCGATTCTTATTGTTGAACATAGGATTGAGTGCATATAGCCCAGCTTGCCATCAATTCAGCAAACATTTATTAAAAACTTACTCTCTGCTCAGCACAATGCCAGGCACTGGGATCACCAAGATGAATGGGACTTTTTCTTCCCAAGGAAACATATTATAATAGAGAGATGTAGCAAATGCATTGGTAACAAAGAAGAGAAAGTGATTAATTCTATCAAGGGTAGTTAGAGGAGGAAACAGAGCAGAGGTCACATTTGACTAGGACTAAAAAGATGAGGTCGAGTTTGCCAACTGGATCAATGTTTTATGCATTGCCACTGCGGTTGAATTTCACTTTAGAAATTAAGCATATTTCAGAAAAAGTTGGTCTCAATTTGAATGCCAGGAAACAGAATATTAAATCCACCAGAAGAGTCTTCCTTAAAATTCAAGAAGTTCTTTTCTGAGAGAATAGAGAACACCAGTTGTGTTTTGCAAGCCATTTTAAGTTTTCTCGCAGGTTGGCTGAAAGCTCATGTCATTTTTACTCACCACGAAGAAAAGTGACATTGAATATCTGATATGTTTTCCTCCAGTCCATACTAGCCAAGTCAAGCTTGGGTCTTGGAAGGACAACCCTTCCCCAAGCTCCCGGCAGATGCCCATTCCCCATGGCTGCTTAAATAGGAACTGGTGAACCAGTTCTTACTCACCTCAAAGGGCCTTATTGAAGGTCATACAGCAAAGTGGTGGCAGAATCCCACTGCTGTATGCACCTTGCCACACCATCGGGCACTTCCAAATGATACTTCCCCACATGTTGGCTGCTCTCCTTTGGCAGTGCTTGTGTGTACTTTTACCTTTAATTACAAGGCACAGCAGCGAGTAGTGGTTTGCATGCGGGCGCCAGTGGGGATGGAAGCCAGCCAAGTGGTAGACGCTTGACCTGGTGAAAGATGACTGATTAGCAGAGTTTGGACTCCAGTCTTACCCTTTCATTTTGCTGAAGTTTAATGTGTTTTGTGTACTTCCAGGGCTCTCTGTTCATCGGGAGCCCGTTCAACCTCAGCCTGCCTCTTTCTCCACTGTTGTTAGTGCCTTCAATTTTTGACTGGGATGTAAATACAGTGCAGAGACCCAAACCTTCCCAGGCGGATATGGTCCTCAGTTGGCAGGTGAATTTATAACCTGAGACTAGTCTGTGCTTTGACATCTTCCAGTTGAACGGCCTTTATTGGTCAGGGATGAATCTTTTGCGGGGAGGAGTGTTACATGAGATAATTTGCTTTTATGCAGTCTCTAGCCTGCTCAAAATCTGCTAGTGATTGCCCATTGTCTTCAGGATTCAGGCCAAACTCCGTAGCAGGAGACTAAATCTCCCCTGACAAATGTCCCCAAGTGTTTTCTCCTGCTTCATCACCCTTGTACTTTCATATCTTTATAGGATTCATACAGGCCAAGTTCCCTTTCATCTTCTCTGGCTGCTCCTGTGCTGTTGCTCACAGTGTCTTCTTGGAATGATCCTTCCCATTCTCTCTCCACTACCTGAATTCTAACCATCTTTGGGGCTCCATGAAGAAGTCATCTCCTATAAGAGGCATTTATTGATCACCTCTCCCTGTATTTCCTCCCACATTGATTGTCATTTCCACCTTGCATAATATATTTTAACATTCTGTCTGTAGAAATATGGTTAGCTCTCTTGGAGAAGGTGCTGAGTTTTTCCCGTTCTTGTACCCATTGTAGTGCCTGATGCAATGTCTTACAGGCTCTCAGAGCACACTATTCTTGTTGCTTTTTTGGAGGGAAACCATGGTGCAGGTGTTCAAGGCAGTTCCAGGGTAGCTGGATCTCAGCCACCTGTCAATGGTTCTCAGTCTGTCCCTGGGCAAGGCCTGTGGAGGGCTAACTAATGAAGAGGGATTTTGCTTCAGGTTTTATCCCAGCTCCCAGATCTGCTTTCCTGGTCCAGATGGCACCTGAGTTTGGCTGCTCCATCCTGGACTCACCTTCTGTGTTCAGCATTCTGCTGGCCTCTCCTGTCATTTCAACAGGACTAATGGCTTCCAGCTGTAATAGCTTATAGTCTTCCTCTAGCATCCTCTGCCAGAATTCAGAGCCTAGCACCTTCTGCTAGGGGGAGAGAGATGAGTAAAGGGGACATTTATGGTAGAATTGATTGCTCCCTCCTTGGTGCTTTTACAACATTCTGTTTATCTTCTGTCTAGCATGTATCTTCCTGCAGCTCAGCCATTTATGTTTCTGTGTCCCCAGCTAAACATTGGATGCCCTAAGGCTAGAACCATGCATTATCTGTTCAGGCTTCCTGGTACCTAACACAGTGCTTGGCACTGGGTTGATATTCATTTCAATGAAGCTGAAATCAGTAAACAATTATTAACTGGCAATGGTCCAGAAAGTGCCCAATCCAAGCCGGTGAACCATTTGAACTCCATACTATGTTCCTGCTACTCCTGTTCCTATCCAATCCCTTTCCAAGGGTAGTATCCCAAGAATATCCCTTTGGACTTGATGCTCCTGCATACTGGAGTTTTAAGGGGCATTTTCTGTCCTCTGGGTGGAAGTATCATAGGGGCAGAGGGAGGTCTAGGCCAAACTATCTTCAAGGCTCTGTGAAGTGACTGTCCTCACCTACCCAAAAAACTAATTTCCTAATTGGTTTTCACCCTGATGCTGTTCTATAATGTGAAAGAGATGTGGACATGAGTTTCTCTTGGTCCACAAAACTCAGAGGGTAGAAGGTAAGCCATTTTTTAAAAAATGTTATTTTTTTCCTATTGAAAAATGAAAAAAAAATACACTGGAGATCAAGCCCTTCATCACTGGACTTATTGATTCAGTACATAGCAGTTATTCTTTCTGGCTCTCTCTCTTGGGTCCTGTAAAAATGCTGGAATTTAGACAATCCAGGGAAGAATGGGACCATCTTTGACATCGTACAGTGATGCTCTTCACTCTACTTGGCCCTGGAAAAGTGTCTGTCTTGTCCATGTAGAAGTGTCCAACTCTGAAACCATCTTTACTCCATGTTGAGTGGGCTGTACACACCTTCTCCAGGGTTCTTAAGGTCACCAACTTTGTTCACAGTCTACATGGGCACTCATAGCCACCTTCATTTGAATTTCTGCCACTCCAGATGATGCTTGTCAGATTCAGAGAACCTCAGCCATTCTTACTGCTGTGAATAAAACTCTAAGGACTTGGGCTCTGTTCTTTTCAACCAGGGCACCAAAACTTAGACAATCTGGCTAATTTCCTTGGACTGGTCCAGACCTTGGAGAAGAAAGCAGGGATGATTTTAAGGTTGGCTTCCAAGCACAAGCTTCTTTCTCTTCTTGCTCTGGCTCTGAAACAAAGTAGAAAAAAAGCTCTGACATTCCCAGTAGTGGAGAAGAGAGTCTAGTCCTTGCAAACAAAGGCCTAGCTGCCTGTCTGGAAGGGTTTATTTGGGGAATTGGGACTTCACTTTTGTTTCAGACTGATTAGTCTGAAGCATTGAGAAGGAAGACACAATTTTATGTCTTCATAGTTTATTCTGCTGTGTTTATTTCTCAATAAATCAACCTGCTATAGGGACAAGGGTCATATATATATATTTTTTCTAATGACAAAAACATCTCGTATTCATCAGAGAGGCAATGCTGATTTAGGATGAGGATTACTGAGATCTGTCTAAAAGATCAGGACTGTGGAAGGAGAATCATGGCTGGAACCTGCCCAGTAGGATGTGTTGCAGCATTTTCTGAGGACTGCTAAGAGGCTAACACCATAGCTTCTAGAGCAGCCATTGAAATATTTTGGAATACTGAAAATTTGAAGCATCCATTATCTATTAGAGAAACTGAACCTGTATTTAACATTCTTCCCACCAAGAAGTCACCAGGCCCAGATGGCCTTACTAGTGAATTCTTCCAAATGTTATGGACAAAATAATTAATAATTAATAATAATAATAATAATAATGCACATCTTAGAGAAATTCTTCAGAGAATAAAAAAAAGAGGGAAGACTTTCCAACTCACTATGAGGACAGCATAACCTTGATACCAAAGTCTGAGCATGGCATTAAAAGGAATAAAAATTACCTATTAATTCCTCTCATGAACATGGATGCTGAAATCCTTAGCAAAACATTACCTAATTCAAGCCAGCATAATATAAAAAGAATAGTATATCATGACTAAATTTGGCTTATTTCAGGAAGGTTACTGCAAGGTTACTTTAATATTAAAAACAAATGTAATTTAATATAATTATATAATAAAGGAGAAATCATATGATCTCAACTGATGCAGAACAAATATTTGATAACACTCAACATCTCTTATGGTAATAATGCTTAGCCAATCAGAAAATAACTTCCTAAATATGATAAAATATATTTTTAAAAAACCCTACAGCAGATGTCACACTTCATGGTGAAATTTTGAATGTTTTTCTCTATGATTGGGAATTGGATGAAAATATCTATCATATCTTTTTTTCAGCATTATAATGAAGGTTCTAGGCAGTGCAAAAGGTGAGAAAGAAAGAAATAAAATGTACAAGGATTGGAGAGAAAGAAATGGTAACATAATTATGTGGAAAATTCAAGAGGGTATGAACAAACCACTAGAATTAGTAAGTGATTATAACAAGGTCACTGGATACAATGCCAATATATAAAAAAATTATGTCTATATGGTTGTAATGAGAAAATATGAAATTAAAAATATAAAATGGTTCTGTTTATAATAGTATCAAATAATATGTGATAAATATATAGATAATACAATAACATAACAAAGTAATTAAACCATGAAGAAGTCCTCAGTACAGAAGACTACACAAAACATTGCTGAGAGAAATCAGAAAAGGTCTAAGTCAATTAGGATAGGGACAATATTGTAAACATGTTAATTCTCTCCCACACTCATCTACTAAGTCAAAACAATCCCAATAAAAATTTCAGTGGACATTTTTTGTGGAATTTGATAAACCAGTTTTAAAATTTATGCAATAATGTGAAGGGCCAAGAATGTATAAGACAATCTTAGGGAAAAAAGGAAGAATTACACCAAATATCTGTACTTATTTCAAGCTTCAGTAATTAAGACAGTATGCTATTAGCACAAGAGCAGTGGAATAAAGCCCAGAAGTGTGTGTGTGTGTGTGTGTGTGTGCACATGTGTGTGTGCACGTGTGTGTGCATGTGTGTGTGCGCGCACGCATGCTCTTGATACTTTCTTGGTGATAGAAAGGTGATCTTTTAAAAAACATAGCTTGATCTACTGAATATCTTAATATATTTTTAAAAAATATTCTTCTATTTCACTCTCTACGCAGAATCATTCCTGATGGATCACAGATAGAAATGTGAAAGTTAAAATCATAAAGCGCCCCAACAAGAACATAAGAGATTGTCTTCATGGCTTCTGGATTGACAGAGATTTCTTACATAAGCCACAAGAGTTTTGACCATAAAGTAAATATTGCTAAATTGAACTTTAATAAAACACATAGCTTCTATTCAACAAAAGCATTGTAAGAGAGTAAAAAGGCAAGCTACTGAATAAGAGAAGATACTTGTAATACATATATATGGCAAAGGACTCATATCTAGAATATATAAAGAACTTTTAAAATAATTTAAAAAAGACTGACAACTTAACAGAAAAAATAGGCAAAATATTTGAACTGACTTTGCACCAAAAAAAGATATCTAAATGTCCCATAAACACATGAAAACTTGTTGATCAGTCTTTGGGAAATGCAAAATAAAACCACTCTGAGATGCCTTTATTTAACCAACATATTCACTAAAATGAAAAAAGACAACATTGAGTGTTGGCAAGGATATGAAGCAACTGGAACTTTCATACACTCCTGAATTAGATGTAAACTATTACAACCACTTTGGAAATCTGGCAACATCTTCTAGAGCTGAATATACACATAGCCTTTGAGTCACTGGTTCTACTCTTAGGTATATGTCATATAGAAATGCATGCATACTTGCATCATTTGGCATATAGAAGAATGTTCATAGCAATAGAAGCCACACTTTAGAAGCAACCCAAAAGTCTATCAGTAGTAGAATGGATAAATAAATTGTAGACTATTCATACAATGGAATACCATACATTAAAGAGAAAGAATGAATCACTGCTATAAGCAAGTGACAAGATGGATTAATCTCATAGAATGTGGAGCTATATAGGCAAGACAAAAAATAATACACACTTTATGGCTCTGTTGCTATCACATTTTAGAATAGTCAGAACTAGTCAATGTTGATAGAAGAAAGAATAATGGTTACTTTTGGGAGAAAAAGGACACAAGTTGTATTTCCAAGGTGCTACTAATGTCCTTTTTCTTAATGTCCAAAGTGTGTAATACACAGGCACACTCACCTGTAAAAATTCATAAGGCTATACCTTTATGATTTGTGAACTTTATGTGTTTTGACTTTAACACATTGTTTACATTAAATTATTTTGTAAAGATAAGGAGGTACCTTCATTTTAGAAGGGGGCCATGGCTTCTCTGTTCAGCAGCTCACACTTTTTTCCCACAAAAGTAACCACACACATGTACACATACCAAAAAAAAAAAAAAAAGTATTTGCTCCATTCTGTACTCTGTCTTCACACTAGTATGACCTCAGTCATTTTGGAGAAGTGGCGGTGGCATAGTTTACCCTTCCAAGTGCTATGGGACTGGGTTTTGAATTAAGTGGTTGCCATCTTGTGGCCATTTGTGTGGTTAAGAGCCCCCACATCGGCTTTAGGCAGACCTGAGTTCTAGGCTCTACTAGTTATTAACAGTGCTATTTAGTTACAGTGAGTGGGTTGAGTTCTTAAAACTTCAGTGTTGTGGGGGAGGAAATAATTTTACTCTGCCTTTGAGGTTCTTATAACTAGACTAAGAATGAAATTAACATGAGACAGATTAACAAAATAAAATAAAATTTAATTTTGTATATAGGGAGAATCCACATAGACATGAGATTCCAAAGACAGGCATAATGAAGTATGTATCATTTTGAACTAAGAAGGGGATAGGGGTCTTGGACTTGAAAGAGAAGGAATACAATTTATAGGAAGATGAAAAAGAGTAAATGTATGGTAATGAATGTTGGCTGCACCACTCAAACAATGAGACATAGGGAGGACTTTGATCAAGCAGTCCTTCCTAGGTTCCTCCCTACCACACCTAGTTCATATTACAATGTAGTTATCTGTGGTGATAGCTCTCTTCCTGGAACAAGTTCTCTAAGTTCTTTCAGGCATTTGGTGGGGGGGGGGGGGGTGTTTCTTCCTGAGTCTTTAGGGACTTGATTGTTTTCAGCTCAGCATAATCTGCGTGCCAAAGTGGCTCATCTTGGGTGCCTGCCCTTGGCCCCTGAAATTTTCTTATTTGCAAAATGGGAATAATATTAATCTTTCTTTCTTGGGTATTGCTGAGTATCAAACAAGATAACCCATGAAAGTGCTTTGCACAGTGACAGGCACATGGGGTATTTCATAAATGACATGTTTGGTGGTAGTGGTAACAACTATGAGTACTAGCTAAGGAGGGGCTGTGAGGGTGTTGAAGATACCTGTAGGGGACTGAGAATTGGAGTCACAAATACAGAACTTCCTTCTTGTGGTGCTCTGCTACCTACCTCTTCCTTGGGGCCCCATTTTCACAGTCTTTCAGTGAGTTCCAGCCACACTGCTCCTTGCCTGGCTCATTCTGCCTCTCTCTCTCCCCCAGTTCTGTGTGTGGTTACTGTGGAGGTAGTTGTATCCACTTTAGCAACAGATACCAAAATTGTTTGATAAATGCTCTGTCATCATCAGACCATTGCACGGGCTTTGATGTGGAGACAGGCCACTCAAAACTCTGTAAATGCATGGACCCATCTCCTGCTTTGGCATGAAGTTGCCTCTAGGTCAGTAGCCTTGCTGACTGACTCGATGGTTTCAAAAGAAACCAGGAGTTCCATTCCCACTGGTTGAGAGTGTTCCCACATTCAGGGACTGCTCAGCCCTGTGCTTCTCCTCATCGGCTCCCCACCGTCCCATCATGGGCCCAAGTTAACTGAGATATTCTCCTTCCTCCTCTCCTTCTGCATGAGAACGAATTTATAAGTCCTACCAAAAACAAAACAAAACAACCCAACCAAAGCAAACAAAAACAAAAAACCCAGGAGCCCTCTCTCCCTCTGAGCTCTCAGCCTGTTCCTTGGGGTGGACATATGTAGCAGCAGTAAGGACAGCAGGGGACAAGTCTGTGTTAAAGCCAAACTTAACTTCTGGGAGTGACAAGTTGGGGTTGTTTGTAATCCATGGCAGCTCCCATCCCAGAAAAAGCAATAGTGTGGCCTTTAAAAATTAGCACTGCTACGTGTTTTAACCTTCTTCCCCCATTCTCATTGCCCCATCACTTTTCCTATTTCTCCTTTTGGGAGGGAAAATGTACTTGGCCAAGGAAGGACTCTGTTGGAAAGAGGTGTGCTTTGAAAAAAGAAGGTTCTATGGCAGAGATCAGCAGTAAGATCCATGGCTACAATAGTATGTGCAGATTGGGGAAAAATTTGCTCTTCCCTGCGGATACTAGAAAGAAGGACTGATACCATTAGGAATCGCATACACCATCTGGGACAGAGGGAAGCTTAGAAAATTCTGGGATTTAGAGAGAAGAGTCTCATTCTTTCTCTCTCTCTCTCTCTTTTTTTTTTCTTTGAGGGACACTCAATGCGTTCAAAAGCATGAAGGCTCTGCAAACACACAGGTGCTGTCCCTTCATGGATGGTGAAGCTGACCTATGTGCCAGTAATACACCATCCTCATGGGCCCAGAGAATGGCAGTGCTTCCCAGGACCAACTTCCTGACCCAACACTGGGTTGTATGGTTTTTTATCGACCTTGGACATAAGCACCTGAAAACCAAAACTGCCTTTGTCAGGACACCAGAGCTATTTTTGTGATTGTAAAAATGAATGAGAATGTTTAAGGGACTCTTTATAGAGGACTTCCAGCAGGGCTAAGAATGGGCTTGGCATTGAGGAACAGATAACACATATACAACCTTTATGCTTTTCCAGCTACATTGTCTACCGCTCAGACTGATTCAGGATACTGATTCCTGCCTGGCCCTGTCTTGAATGCCCCTGAGTTTTGCTTTCCTCCAAAGGGTTGGTAGCTGTGTGGCACCTCAGCCACAGCATTCTGCTGTGGCTGATAGAAGTTGTTAAAGAATGGCATACAAAGCACAGGAATGAGGGCTTTACTAAATTAGTTATTACCAATAAATTCTGAAATAGGCGCTTTATGCAAGATGGAGAAACCAACATCAAGGAACTGGGAAAACAGCCTCAGACATCACATAGGCATCTAGCTGGGCCTGAAAACCTTAAAGACCAAGTGCATATGGGGGTGATGATACAGAAATGGGCAGTGTGGAGGTAAGTGGAATGGGATGACTTCTCATGATAGAAATGGTCTAGCTGGGAACCACATGGAGTAGTTCATTTCACAGCATCTTCAGGGTACTAGGCGTCAACTCTGGGGACACAGTAGCTAAAAACCAAAGATAGCTCTGCCCCCATTTTGTTGACTTTCCAGTTTGAAGTCTATAAGTGGCTCCCTTTTCTTTGATCCTCATGTGTCTTATGGGTTCAAAGGAAGAGTCTTAAATAAAAGGAACATCCTCAAGAGGAAGAATGCACAGGAAGTGAATGAGTAAAGATGGGATGTTCCTCTTCTTAGGGGTTATCAAACTGGGCAGACAGCTCCAAAGCCAGCATGCCAGTGGTGTCTCTATGGGAAGGATTTAGTTATTGGCCACTGTTCTCCCAGCCCCATTTGCTACCACCCTCACTCCTCTCAGCCACCCACTAATATTACTTACTTTGTCAGGCAACGTAAAATCATGCTAATAGTAGCCCAAGCTAATTCAAGCTAATTTGTTTCAGAAAAGACCACCATCCAGGATATAAAGGGGGAAAATGCTTTCATTAGTCACTATTTGCGATTACACATCCATCCAGGTCTTCTCTATGGTATGAGTAACCAAGCTTTGACGGTAAAAGCCCAGTTTGTTTTTTCTTCTGTGTTTACAAAAATCAGTAGATCCCTCTAGCACATATAATCTTTGCCTCACTCCAGAGGCAGAAAATTGAAAGTTGGCTTTATTTAAAATTGCTATGTTCACTTTGTCTTTAAATTGCTATGTTTTCCACAGATACTATGCTTGTGTTTGGGCATCAGTGGGGACACATGGGTGGTGGAAGGAGCTTTTTGCTTATATGCCATAGGGGAAGCAAAATAGTTTTGAATGTAGCTGAGGCCTGGCAAGTTAGACTTTTAGTGTAATTTGGCAGTTCAGGAGAATTATAGACACAATTATTTCAGTAAGAGAGTGAAACACATTAACAGAGAAGGCTTTCTCTTACGGTTTCAAGGTGTAGAGTATTAAGAAAAAAGCTAAATATGACTTCCATCTTTTCCCTCTTAGGAAATTCAGTGCTGTCTCTTGGAACCTCTTTGTAGCATTTCATAAATATATTCCATTTTCCTTCACGTAGGTAGGTAATCGAGAGATCTTAGAGCAGCAATCTGGCTTGGTCTAGGTTTTTGATCTTCATTCATTGTGGCTTCTTGAATAGAACTAAGTGCATGTTTAAATTTGTGTTCTCTTTAAGAAAACCCACTACATAAACATTTGAATTGTAAAGTAGGTAGGCTTTGAATTTCTGTGTGTACGGAGGAGGGAAGTGTGGAAAGAATGGTGAATTTATTGGTCAGTTCCTTGGTGTATTTCACTGTTCATTTGCAGATCATTAGCTACTTGCCTGAGAACTGAGAGCAGAGAAACTTTAAATTGCACATTGAATATCAATTTGAAGTGAAACGGTAATGAGTCAGTGGAGGAATAAGATTCGATTTACACAAGTTCGGTTTGTTCAGTTTTTGTTTAAGTGGCACGAGTCCACCTGTACAGGTGTCAGGTGAGTCATAGGAAGAATCCATCTAACATGCAGAGGCAGAAGCCAGGATCAGGTGGAGGTTGAACAAAAATCAGAGTAGGACTCCTCTGAGCATGCCCGCCTTTACACCTCTGTTCGCCTCCTTCCACATCCTTCTGCTTATTTCCTGTGAACCTTCTACCCCATTCAAGGTCCTTTTCAAAATGTCATCCTCTGGAATGAAGCCATGTGTGATCGCTACTCACAACCAATGAGATACTGCCTATTGCCTTTTTTCACAAAAAAAAAAAAAAAAAGGCTAACTTTAGGACAATATACAATAGTGAATTTCTGTGTTAGAAATATTGGATTTTAGTTCTTGCAATATTACCTACTAGATCTTGGGCTATGTTCCTTTTACCTCACTGGATCTTTCTCTTAACTACTGGTTAAAATAAAGGGTCCTAATGCACAGGGCCCTTGCGAGGATTTGAATAAAGCACTGCATGTAAACAATTCTTAGCATACAGCTTGGTGCGTAACAAGAGCTAGAAGTATTAGCTATTATTAGTTTAATTATGATTTTAAGGCTATTTTTATAGATCTGGTTTAGTTACAGACTTGTTTTATGAATTGATTTTGGAGAAAACCTGCTGGAAATTTCCATTTGAATAGAAAGGCTAGTCCAAGTGGATTGGGGAAAAGCAACATTTTCCTCTGGCTCAGACTGGGGATATGCTGTCTTGGAAGAAAAGGGGGAGAGGGGAGAGGTATATATCTGCACCACAGAACTCCAGGAAGAGTATCTCCAGAGCAAGGAACATGGATTTGGAATGTTCTATCAAGTTTTCCAGGTGATCTTATGCACACTAAAGGTGAAACCCACAAACTTGGTATGTAAATGCTATTCTCTCAGCTGTCTTACAACTTAAAAGCTGAGTCCTAAATGTAAATGGTTTCAGCAAATTGGTGTTATAACAGGACCATCTTAAATTGAATATTTTTTTTTTAAGAAAGACTACTTTTTGAACTGCCCGTCCATAGGGGACTGGTATTCCTATTGCAGAGCCCTTCAGACATCTCTAGTGGGTACTGGCAATATATTTACATTTTCTGGTTATCTTTACTATTAATAGAGAGTTTCTTTTTTTTTAAATTTTTTTTTCAACGTTTATTTATTTTTTTTGGGACAGAGAGAGACAGAGCATGAACGGGGGAGGGGCAGAGAGAGAGGGCGACACAGAATCGGAAACAGGCTCCAGGCTCTGAGCCATCAGCCCAGAGCCCGACGCGGGGCTCGAACTCACAAACCGCGAGATCGTGACCTGGCTGAAGTCGGACGCTTAACCGACTGTGCCACCCAGGCGCCCCGAGAGTTTCTTTCTTAATCTTACTAATGTTGTTTATATGTTCCCTGTGAAGTGTCTAGCATATAACAAGTGCATGCTTAGTCCTGAATCTCCTCTTCCTTTTGAGATTGTAAGTTTCTTGAAGGCAGAAACCATCTTGCTTTGTTCCCAGTTCCAGATGCACCTTCCACACTGCCTTGCACGTGTAAGACTCGATTGAATAAGTACTGATCACTCAGGTTTACCTACAAGTCTATGTGTCGAAGATGGAAGGTCAGAGATGGGCAAATCATAGCAGACACAACACACAGAGTCATGATTATCTTGAATCCTGGACACATACTCTTATAATTCAGGCATTCTTCATCATTGTTCATTTCTGAGGTCCTAACAAATTGTGCTAAATACTTTATGTACATTATTTATTTAACCCTCATCCAAACCAAACAACCAGTAGATTTTATTATCCCCATTTACACCAGGTTCAGAGAGCTGAGCAAGTTAGCCCCATGGTGAGATTTTTTTTTTTTTTAATTTTTTTTTTTAACGTTTATTTATTTTTGGGACAGAGAGAGACAGAGCATGAACGGGGGAGGGGCAGAGAGAGAGGGAGACACAGAATCGGAAACAGGCTCCAGGCTCTGAGCCATCAACCCAGAGCCCGACGCGGGGCTCGAACTCACGGACCGCGAGATCGTGACCTGGCTGAAGTCGGACGCTTAACCGACTGCGCCACCCAGGCGCCCCACCATGGTGAGATTTGAATCAAGTTCTGCCTGATTCCAGGTCTGGTGTCCTTCTACTACAGCAGTGGTTCTCAGATGGGGTTCCTGAACCAGCAGCTAGCTCATACATCACTTGATAACTCATTAAAAATATAAAATCTCACACCCACCCCAGAACTCTTGAATTCAGACACTGTGGGGGTGGGGCACAGAAATCTGTGGTTAAACAAGCCCTCCCAGTGGTGGATTTCATGCACGTCAAAGTTTGGAAACCACAGCACTACACCAGATTTTTCTAACAGTCCCTGTTACTCTAAGATCTACAGACCACAGCATTGGCTTAATTTAGGAGCTTGTTAAAAACGCGGATGTTACACCTCTCACCACACCTACGGGATCAGAATCTGTAATTTAGAAAGATGTTTGGTGATTCATGAGCATATTGGAGTTTCAAACACATTGCTCTCAACTATATTTTCTCCCCTCAGTCTTAAATGAACCCATCCTGGTTTGGATGTCTAGGATCTTGGGGTTTGCATTCACTCATGGTACAGAACCAAATGCTGAGGAGCCTTCCATTTTCCACCATGGGACTCAGTTGAGAGTTGTGCCAATTTTTTTCTAATCAGATTCTAGCTTCTTTCCACACATGCTTGCCTCTCTAGTCTAAATGCATGCACACACTGATACTGAATACTTCTATTTGTTTCCCTTTGATATCACCTTAAGCTAGGCACAACAGCCAGGGAGTAGCTAGAGTTGTGTTAACATGTTGTAAACTAGCAGGAATGGCGGTGCTTGCCTATTAATGAGGAAGGAGAATGGCTAATTCCTGCTCATTTCTATTCTGGAAACTAAATGTAGAATCTGAAAGCTCATTGCTCCACAGTTGATGCTAATTACTTTCCAACCATGTTATAAGTAAATAGGTGATGTTTAGAAAGCCTAAAATGTAGGCTCTTTGGGGGAAAGACACACACCTTTTGGGAGCTTAGTGTGCAGTTATAGAAGTCACAAAAGGAGTATTTGGGGACCCCCATCTCTGGTAGTAGTGGGGATTAAAGGTTATTCAGAGAAAGATATTAACGAATGGTGCCATGATTCCCTTGTTGTAATTACTTTTGTCCCTGTGGCACTAGGGACACATCATTCTCTCCTGCAGCCCTTGATTCCCTATTGAGTCCAGGGAGACTGACCCCCTCATGATGAGGGCTGCATCTACATTTCACACTCCATTTTTGCTTGTATGAGTTCTTCAAACTCTCCATGGCCACATCCTTGATGGAGAAATATCAGGCACCAGCAGTTCATTTCCATTCTGCAAGAAACCCGAGAAGATTTGTTTTCTTGCTGCAAACACTTTATAGGCATGATGCTCACATTTGTGTATTTGTTAGAATAATCTCACTACTTGTTAAAGGCAGAAATTCCTTCTCCCCGAGTCAGAAATTTTAACTCAAGATGTCTGAAGTAGGACCCAGGAAGACAGAGTGTTTAGGAAGCATTATGGGTGATGCTCATGGTCTTTTCCAAAGTGCCACTATTGGCCAATAACTATATCATGGATATCTGTGGGATTTTAAGAAGATGGCTACATTTCTCATGTTCTATCCAATGTATATTGAAATGGTTGGGATGGATGAGCTGCTTGCTCTGTAATAGTTTTCTCAGAGTTAGTTAACTATGACTTCACTTAGACATATCTGTTGACATCTGCAGTGTACCAGATATTGTGCTGAATGCCGGGGATAAGAAAGATAAATCATCGATAGTCAGTGTTCTCAGAGATGTCACATTCTTCTAAGGACACAAATATACAGAGCAGTGAATGGCACTAAGCATACTGGCTGGATAGAAGCGATAGGCCGTTAGATCCAAGAAGACCCAGAGTTGGGAATAGTGCCATAGAGTAAGTTTCTACTGTGTTCAGTAGCTTTCTATATTGGGTTCTCTAGAGATATCTACCACAAAGGGAGAAAATAATCTTGGGCAATGATTCACATGGTCATGTGGGAAGGGCAAGGTTGCCCTTAGGAATTTCCAGTCTCATAGAGAAGGCAGATCCGAATATTTAACTCACTGATTTTCCTCTGACGGATAAAAGGTTTGGTCACTAAGAAGCAAAAACAAACAAACAAAAAACTGTTAAGAAAACTCATGCTGCTGAGAGGGAATCTCAGAAGGGACTTTGGGGATTTGTGCCATTTCCAAAAAATATGGTGGTCCTATTATTAAAAGCTTAGAAGAGATGTGGTTCACTTCCTTGCCTGGAGTTTTGAAGGCTATGTGTCCCATTTTTCATTATCCAATAATAAATATCATAGTGAAAGTCACCTTTAACACTTAAATATTGCTTGGATTTTATGAGATTGAATTGAATGGACTGCCATGGTATTAAAAAGCCGTATGGGTGAGGTACTTTTATAACACATGCTTCATAAAGCTGTATAAAGCAAGTGCCTGTATACCATCCTTTAAAATGAGAGCATTCAAGCATGGCATTTAGGCATGAAGAGGCCTCTGGTTGTGGATTAAACCCGTTGGTAATGTTAATTTTTAAGAAATAAGAAGAGAAGGCTTCAGGCAATTAGAATAGGATTTGTTGCTGGGGAGGGTAATCCACCTGGAACTGTGGCTTGCTCAGCAGGACATGTGAAGTCTTCACAGGCTGCAGCCACGCTGGAATTGGGCATCGCGGGAGCCAAGCGGGTCTGTAACAAGACTCACTAGCCAGTAGCTGATTGTGAGGTTTGTACAGCTGTTCACGCTCTCCTGATGGTGGTGGTCTGTGACACCCATTTATTATTTTCCATTAAGCAGAGGAGTTAGTAGAATCATTTTACAAGCTAGGTGGGAATTAGTTTGGTGCTTAGTAGTATCTTTAGCTTGATATTGTCATCCTCTTTTTTCTTGGCAAGCAGGAGAGAGCCAGAAGCTGACCGGCACTGGCCTCAACTCTTGTAATTTTTTATCCAGGTTTAATTTGCATAATATAAAATTAATCATTTTAAGGGAATAATTCAGCAGCATTGAGTACATTAACTGTATCGTACAACCATGACCTGTGTCTGGTCCCAAAACATTTTCATCACCCTAAAAAGAAACCCCGGAACCAGCAAGGAGTCATCACCTCAACCACCCATCTGCTTTCCGTCTCTATGGATTTACCTGTTCACCTGTTTTAGGAATTTTATGTAAACTGAATCATTAATATGTGACCTTTGTGACTGGCTTCTTTCTCTTAGCATGTTTTTGAAGTTCATCCATACTGTAGCATGTATCCATACTTCCTTCTTATTCACGGCTGAAAAATGTTCTATGCGTAGGTCCCGTAATTGGTTTATCCATTCATCTGTTGATGGGTATTTGGGCTGTTTCCACATGTTTTGGCCACATTTTATAAATAGTGCTACTGTGAACATGAATGCACATCTATTTATTTGAGTATCTGTTTTTGACTCATTTGAATGTATATCAAGGAGTTGAATTTGAGTCTATTATTTGTACAGAATATTATTGCCTCCCCCCTGCCACAGGGCTGTCCCCTGGGAGGATCGTACGCCATCTCTCAATGGGGGTAGGCTCGGCCCAATGACTTGGCTTTGGTCAATGAATGTAGTGAGAGCAGAGGTAACTAGCGCCTCTTGTGAAAAAAAAAAAAATGAGCCATTTCGAGGCTCTGCCAGACTCCTTTCCCTCCTCATTTGGGAGTTCTTTAGTATGGCAGGGGCTGCTCCCTCAGGCGGGGCTCATGAATGCAGCCACGGGGAGCAGAGCAGTAGGTCTTTTGAGCTCCCTCTGTAAGATACCCAATTGGACTGTGTGGGGGAATAAGTAGATGAGGGGAAATCTCTCTGCCATGAAAAATCTTACAGTTTTACTATAACTTAAGCAGCTAGTTGTAAGCTCTATAAAGCACAACAGAGTGAAGAGGGAGGAATCCATGGAGCTTTCTTAGAGGACTTTTGGTATGGCCTTAAGTGACATATCGAGTTTGGGTGTACGGAGTGCAATGAAGAGCATTCCAGAAAGAGGAACGGCCTCAGCAATGGCTTCAAGACAGGGAAGCAGGATGCTTATGGAAAAAGTGAATTGGGTGATTCTTTTAAAGAGTATAAGCATTCTGGGGGTTCGGGTTGGAAAGTTCTGTTGGCACCTGTGAGTGAAGCACTGTGACCTCCAGGCCAAAGAGCTGGTTCTCTGTAATCTGCCATTGAATATGTCAGGCATGGTATAGTCACGAATGGCTGTCACCTGCTCCTTCCTTGTGCTTTGGAGGTTGGATACCTCCTTCTACAACAGCAGCTATCAATCTTTACATTTTGGGGTTTTGCTTCATCTCAGCTGTGCAAATTGAGTGACCCCCTCCACCCTTCTTCCACAAACTCATTGTCTGCTTTTATCCCCCATCTTGGCTGAGAACATCTGTTCTCAACGGCCTTGGGGAGCAGGTGGGAAAGAAAGGCCCTGACATTTGCCAAATGCCAATATATGTCAGGAGGTTTCCAGACATTGCTTCTGTCTCTCATTCTCTCCTCTAAACCCACCATGATGTTGGGATTGGGCACGATTCCATCTTTTTTTTTCACAGAGAAAATCTGAAGCTTTGATGTCAGGGAGCTAATAAGTGAGCTGACCAATAGACCAACAGAGGTGGGATTTGACTCTGTTTGATTCCAAATCTAAAGGGGGTGATATTTTGTAAGATTTGGTTCCAGGACTCTCTCCCTCACAAACACCAAAATAAATGCTCCTGAGCTGTGGTGAATGTGGTCAGGGGCTAAAATGACACAGCTCTGGCTTAAGTTAAGGAGGAAGGGACTCTGCAGGTTCCTGGATAGAGTTGGCTTAGCTAAGAGTATGTTCCCATTTATCTCTTGTCCTGCTTCTCTGGACAGACTGCTGGGTGCAGGAAAAGCCGTTGGCTGATCCTTTTCAAGTACATTGTCAAGGACGTTTTCTGGCCCTTTGCTGTGGGATTAGAGCTTTGTGAAAACCATAGCTAGAAAAGGAGGGAAAAGTGAAGAAAGCAAGGTGAAATGTAATTTCCTCTTTAATATAGGCTGTCATTTAATCTAATATTATAGAAAATGATTAGATCTTAAAAACCTATAAATTACATTTGACAACTCTCCGGCGTGTCTCTGCTTCCCCTCTCGGCAATTATACCCTGCCACAGTGGGCCATGGCGGAGAGGAGCTACTGAATGCAGTTTGTTTATTGGCCCTTAATGAGAAGCAATTAATCTAAATCACCATAGGGGTGGATCTTTTGCCGAGCTTTGGAATCCAAAGTGGCAGTTGGACCTTTTGACAAATGTGCTGCTCGGTCCTTAACCACAACAGAAAGTTTTCAAGGGGATGTGTGGTGTGTGTTTTCTTCCTCTGAGTGATGAGGAAGGAAAGAAAATACACACACACACACACACACACACACACACACACACACACACACACAGGCTCAGAGCAGTCATGGCACAAAGTAGAAAACTGCCCCCCTTAGGCACCTCTGTCTCTCACCCGCAGCCTCCCCTCTCCTGTCTCTGCCCGCCCTCCCTGACTGAGGCAGCTGGGGCTCATCATTATGTTGTTCCCTACAAGGCCCTCTGCTTGTCTGTGATTGTTATTGTGGCTTTCTCTTTCCTGCCTGCCTGGGGACCACCTGGCACAGGATGAGGGGTCATTACAGAGAGTACCTGCATGGCAAAATTGCCACCTCTCTGTCCCCTCCTGTCCTGCTTCATGTTGGGAAAGAGGAAGCATCACCAAACAGCTAACAGGAATGCTTAAAAACCCTGCAGGAAAAAGAAATACAGACACATGCAGCCACATTCTCTTTTGTTTGGGGATCACGGGGTCAGATTTGCAGCTGCAGGGACGGACACAAAAAGGGGAGGATGGTGGACAAAGACCTTTCTGGGAAATGCTTCAGTTTGATTGTTTGCTGCCTTTATTCCCATGCACTCTTTGTCATTCCCTTGCTGTGTCATCTTGCTCATTTTTACTGTGTGGCCAGCACAGGGCAGCCAAGCAAGAAGGAGAGCACTCACCTTGGGAGGTAAAGTTCTGAGTTTGAGCCCAGTTTTCACACTTGGTGACTAGCTGTGACTGCCAGCAAGTTGCTCAGCCCTGGCTGTGGTGGGTCCTGGCCTGTAGAATGGGGTGTGACGGGCAGGATCCTGGCCTCCCAAAGATGTCCTGATCCCCAGAATCTGAGAATGTGTTAGGTCATATGGCAAAGGGGGGATTAAAGTCTGGATGGAATCACGGCTGTTCATCATCTGATGTTAAAATAAGGAGAGTACTCTGGATCCTCTAGATAGACCATTGTCATCACAGGAATCTTTCAAATGGGAAGAAGGAGGGAGCAGTCAGAGTGAATCCATAGGAGCAAGACTGGCCTGGCCATGGCTCGCTTTGAAGATGGAAAGGGGCCATGAGCTGATGAATGTAGGCAGCCAGTCTCTAGGGGCTGGGCCAGGCAAGAAAACAGATTCTCACCCAGAGCCTTCAGAAAAGGGCTGAGCCTTGCTTCTACCTTGATTTTATCCCAGCAAGATAAAAGCCCAGCATTTTGGGCTTTTGACATCTAAGTTGTAAGATATGAGATTATATTGTTTCAAGCCACTAAGTTTGTGGTAATCCGTTCCCTGCAACCAGAAACAAATACAGTAGGCAATAATACCTGCCCTGGCTTTCTCAGGGAGTAGAGAAAGAGAATCAGGGAGAGAATATCTGTGGAAAGACTTAGCAAACTATGAAACTCAATGCAAAGCCTGTGATATTGTTTAGCCCTGCTTGAAAGTGAAGGTGTGCAGAGAAGGTATCTTGAGCTGCGGCTAGAAAGCACAGACCAACTGCTTCAAGGATCTCCCAACTCCTTGCGTGGTCTGGCTCCATTTTGTTTATCCTCTTTCTGGTAGCTGAATATCTGTCCCCTGGAAGAACGGGATTGGTGCCCCCTTTCCCTTTCCTCAGGCCAGCTACTGTACTGGTGAAAGACCGAAGCTACCATCAGTTATTATTGTTTGACTCTTACATGGTTCAACCCCAAAGAGTTGTTGCCTTGGAAAATTGTCTGTTCATTGTTAATCACATCTAACATTTGGCTGTATGTGAGCTCCTTCCTGCCCCTCCAAAGAAGTGGGGACAGTGACTGGGGGGTGGTGAGTTGAGTTCTAACGTATCAGCATTCTCAGTGGTCAGCGTGGTGCTTCCTGAATGCAGTGACCTTGCTACCAGTGCCAGTGATGCTCTTGACTGAACAGTGTCTTCCAACCTGACCACAACATGGGGTATTTCTAAGCATATTTGCTCCCCTGATTGTTTTCCTCATGATAACCTAAAGCTTGTCTTCCCTCTCCTGACTGAAAGAATCTCCCAAATATGTAGGGTTAGGGCTCTGAAAATTGCCTCAGTCAGGGGTTTCTCACACAACAAATAAGATCCAAAAAGAAAAACAGGATTAGCAGGTGAACTTATGAAAGCCCTTGTCCTTTTTTTTTTTTTAATGTTCAGTGAATTAAACACTAAAGATAGCACACTAAATAAATACTGTATCCGTGACAATCTGCAATTCTTAAATTAGTCATAGTGGGTACTGTGCAATTAATTTCTATTTACCATCCCTGTGCACTGGAATCTTTTGAGGATCTTCTTCCCACACAGATTTAAATGCTTATAAATTAGGATTTGTTTTGGAGTAGGTGGTATGCATACTGGTGAGCATTTTTTCTCTGTCTCTTCATGTAGCCATTGGCTTTCTCATTTTATGATTTGAAGCAGGGATTCTTAACTCTGGGGCTCTGCCGTGTTCCCAGACATGCACAGTCGCAACTTGGATGCTTGAAATAGCAAAACCTTGGATGATCTTGATGCAACTGATTTGATATTTGTCAAAACCTTTCCCAAAGCACCCGGTTATTATCTATGCCTGTGACAACGTTATGCCAAATCCCATGCCTCATACCCATCTAACCCGTGTCGCAGCATACTCCATCTGATGTCGGGAGTCCACGGTGGGGTTTGCATCTTTAGTGCCCCTTATGTGGCCAAAGACAAAATGAACAAATCAAAGCCCCTATGTCAAACCAGAACAAAACATTAAAAATAATTCAGGGGCACCTGGGTGGCTCACTTGGTTAAATGTCCTACTTCAGCTCAGGTCATGGTCTCACAGTTCGTGGGTTTGAGCCCTGTGTCAGGCTCTGTGCTGACAGCACAGAGCCTGGAGGCTGCTATGAGTTCTGTGTCTCCCTCTCTCTTTCTGTCCTCCTCTGCTGCTCATGCTCTGTCTCTGTCTCTCAAAAATAAATAAACATTAAAAAAATTAAAAAAAATAATTCAACAAGGGCTCCTGGGTGGCTCTGTTGGTTGAGCATCCACTCTTGATCTCGGCTCAGGTAATGATCTCAGGGTCATGGGATCAAACCCCATGTCAGGCTCCATGCTGAGCATGGAGCCTGTCTCTCTTTCCCTCTGCCCCTTTCCCCCACTCACTCACACTCTCTCAAATAAGGAAGGACAGATGGATGAATGGAAGGAAGGAAAGAAGGAAGGAAGGAAGGAAGGAAAGGAAGGAAAGAAAGAGAAAGAAAGAAAGAAAGAAAGAAAGAAAGAAAGAAAGAAAGAAAGAAAGAAAGAAAGAAAGAAAGAAAGAGAAAGACGGAAAGAAAGAAAAATTCAACAAAAGTAATCAAAATTACTTCTAACTCAAATCCTGTAGACTTCAGTTTTATCATTATTTTTTGTAATTATGAAACTTCCATTTCCTTCTCTCTCAGGGGTGGACTTGCTTTTTTAAAATACTGGAAATGGAATCTTGCTGAAAAATATAATATGGCTATTGATTTGTTAACTTTGTATTTCCACAAGAGAGGAGCTGGATTGGCAGAGGGACTGCGTGGTGATATTGCAGCTGGAGCTGGTATTGCCTGGGCCACCAGCAGTGCTTCAGGGAACAGTTTTGCCGACCACTTTTATTCAGACGGTGTGGTCTTCTCTGGCTAGGGCACTGGTAAGCCACTAATACGGTGGACGGAGTGGTTGGCCGAGCCAACTCAGAAACCCTTGTGTGAGCTTCCCTCAGCCATGCTTCAGATGTTTATTGAACATGTGCTTACTGAGCCCAGCAGAGAAGACCAGAGTGTGATATGAGTGAAGCTCTCTGCCTTTGAGGAACTTAACATCCGGGTGGTCAAGTGAGATGAATAGAAGTGAAACAAAATATAACTAATATTTGTAAATATACAAAAATGCTACTTAGAAATTTTCAACTATTTTAAAGATAAAACCATAGTTCAGTGTGATAACTAATTTGCCAATGGAGTTTGTAGAAGGCAGAGATAATTCTGTTGGAGTATTCTGGAGGCTTCGGGGAAGGGAAGGAATTAAAATGGGCCTTGGAGGGAAGTGTGGGAAGGGAGGATGCTGGGACTTTCCAGGTTGGAGAATAGCATTAGCATTAGCTAAGATAGGAGAATAGCTAAGTTGGAGAATAGTAATAGCATTAGCAAAGATAGGAGTGTTAGGGTAAGATTCGAACAACACTTTTTTGGGGAATGCTTGATTGTGTCGTAGTGGTCACGCCTGAGAGCAACAAGGGAACCCAACTGTGAAGGGTCTGAGGTGCCAGGCTTGGTTTCCATGACATGTAGAGGATACGGGAGTTTCTTCTCGGGAGGAAACACCGTATTCAGAGCTGCCTTGGGGAGATCCATCACGCAGTGCAAGGTGGGCTGGGTAAAGTATGGAGGGTAGGTGGGCACCAGAGGGTCCTGCTCCAGAGGGCAGGTCAGGAATCCCAGTCCTGAGTTGGGAGGTCCTCTTGCTGCTATCTCTATTGAGGTCCTCTCGCCGTCCTGCCTTCACTGCATCCTTTCCCTGTGTTCAGAGGAGTGCTTCACAGTGTACACAGATAATTACCCATCTTCCCAGTTTTTTTAAGGGTAGGCGATGGGTAGCATAATCCTGTTGATATTCTTGAAAGGGCTAACGACGAAAAGTGTGTGTGTGCATGTGTGTGCGTGGAGAGAGAGGGGAAAACCTTATTACAAAGGTAATGTTAGTTCATTGCAGAATGGGGAAAATAGAAGCATGTAAAGAAAAAAAAGAAAATTACTCATGATCTTGCCACATAATAGTATTTACTGACAAGTATTGAGTTTTTCCTTCAAGTTGTTTTATCTATGCATAAATATAGGCATGAGATATAAACAATTTTTAACAAAATTGAGATTATGCTTTATGTGTTTTCAGCCTGCTCTTATGTATACTACTTGAGCATATGATTATTTTTCACGTGTCATAAAACTATTTGAATCCATACTGAATGGCTGCATAATATTCCATTGAATGGGTTTAGCCTACTTTATTTAATCATTCTATCAGATATTTGTGTTGTTTCCAATTTTTTATTATTATAAATAACACTAAGATGATCATATAGGTGCATTAGCCTTTTATTGGGTCCCTGATGGTTTCTTTGGACAGATTCCTAGAAGAGAAATGACAGGATCAAAGTTATGAATATTTATGAGTCTGGTTCCATATTGCCACATTGGTTTCCAGAACGGTCCTGCCAATTTATCCTTGCTTCAACACTGAGTGTCTGCCTCCTTCACCCCACTGCCTTTGCCATGGTCACCAATATCCTCTATGTTGCCAGATTCAGTGGTCAATTCTCAGTGCTCATCCTACTTAAGTGTCAGCTGCATTTGTCACAGTCGAATATTCTTTTCTCTGGGACTCTCTCTTACCTTGGTTTCAAGGTTTTGAGGACACTGCACTCTCTGGGTTTTCCTTGCCGTCTTACACTCCTTTCCTGGTGCCCCCTTTTCTCTTTGACCCTTAAGCAGGGCAGAAGGTTCAGTTTTCTGTTTACTGTCTCGTTGCCTCCAGATTCACATCTTTTTTTTTTTTATTTTTTTAAATGTTTTTATTTATTTTTGAGACAGAGAGAGACAGAGAATGAGCAGGGGAGGGGCATAGAGAAAGGGAGACACAGAATCCAAAGCAGGTTCCAGGCTCTGAGCTGTCAGCACAGAGCCCGATGTGGGGCTCGAACTCATGGACCGTGAGATCATGACCTGAGCCGAAGTTGGACGCTTAACCGACTGAGCCACCCAGGCACCCCCAGTTTCACATCTTTAAATGGTATCAAACAGTGATATCCCCTAAATTCTTATCTGTAGTCCAGCCCACTCTAAAAATAAGCCTTGTCTACCACTTGTCTACTTAACAGCCTTTTTCGGATGCCTATTAGCCATCTTAAACTTAGCCTTTCTACTGTCATGTTTTTTATTTCCAAGGCCCCCAGCCTGCCCTTCCACAGGCTTTCCTATCTTATAAACACTGATTTTGTTTTCCCAGTTTTTCAGGCCAAAATCCTATCAGGCAATTTGAATTATTTCCAGTTTTTGATTATGATAAGCAACATCAAGATGCACAGAAAGTAGAAAACTTAAAAAAAAATTTTTAATGTTTATTATTATTTTTTTTAACGTTTATTTTATTTTTGGGACAGAGAGAGACAAAGCATGAACGGGGGAGGGGCAGAGAGAGGGAGACACACAGAATTGGAAACAGGCTCCAGGCTCTGAGCCATCAGCCCAGAGCCCGACGCGGGGCTCGAACTCACGGACCGCGAGATCGTGACCTGGCTGAAGTCGGACGCTTAACCGACTGCGCCACCCAGGCGCCCCTTAATGTTTATTTTTGAGAGAGAGACAGAGAGACAGAGACAGAGTGTAAGTGTGGGGGGGGGGGGTCAGAGAGAGAGGGAGACAAAGAATCCAAAGTGGGATCCAGGCTCTGAGCCGTCGGCACAGAGCGCGATGTAGGGCTCGAACCCACAAACTGTGAGATCCTGACCAGGCTGAAGTCAGACGCTTAACTGACTGAGCCACCCAGGTGCCCCTAAGGTAGAAAACTTTTTAATGGCTCTCCTCACTTTCTCTTATACTGCGCATATCATCTGTAAATGGACCCTTTTGACTTTTCCTTTAAAATATACCCAGGGGCACCTGGATGGCTCAGTGGGTTAAAGCATCTGACTCTTGGTTTGGGCTCGGGTCATGATCTCACTATTTGCGAGATCAAGTCCTGGGTTAGGCTCTGCGCTGGCAGGGCGGAACCTACTTGGGATTCTCTCTCACCCTTTCTCTTTGCCCCTCCCCCGCTCTCACGTGCTCTCTCTCTCTCTCTCTCCCTAAATAAATAAATAAACATTTAGAAAAATAAAATAAAATGTACCCGGAAATGGACCACATCTCAGTACCTCAGCGCTCGCGTTAGCCCGGGCCAACAGCCGCTCCCTCTGGGTCGTTATGGTGGCCTCCACCTGGACTCTGATAATGTCGCTGTTCCCCACCTCCTGGGATCCTCTATGCAACCAGCATGGCAGCCACAGTGAAAAGATCAAAATATAAACCCTGGCCTATCAGTGCCTTGCTAAGAGCCCACCAGTGCTTTCCAGATCACTTGCGGTAAAGCCAGGGTGCTTCTATCACCCACAGACCCCCTTTCCAACACTGGGCCTCCTTCCCTCTTCGCTAGCTCACTGAACTCCTACAGCCTTTTTTGAATGGCACCTTCCCAAGGAGCCTTTCCTGACCCTCTGCCAAAAGTGCAGCCTCGCTTCTTCTGCACTTTCTGTCCCCTTTCCTGCTTTATTTGGCTCTGAAGAACTTGTCACCATCTGATAAGCTACAGATTTTACTTATTTGTTTGCTTACTATCTATTCTTCTCCCCCTAGCATGTATGCTCCCTGAGGGCAGGGATTCTCATTTGGTTTGATTATTGCTCCAATTCCAGTCTTTATAATCGAGCCTGGCATAAAGACTCAGTAAATAGTGTTTATGTGTTTGATTGGTTTTAAATTTTCCTCAGCACATTGTTCTATGTCATTTCGTGCCTAATTGTGTATTTTATTTATTTATTTATTTATTTATTTATTTATTTATTTATTTATTTATTTTAAAGTGTATTTATTTATTTTGAGAGAGACAGAGGGAGCATGAACTGGGGAGGGGCAGAGAGAGAGGGAGAATCCCAAACAGGCTCCCTGCTATCAGTGCAGAGCCTGATGCTGGTCTCAGAATCACGAGATCTGTGAACTGTGAGATCATGACCGGAGCCAAAATCAAGAGTCAGACACTTAACTGACTGAGCCACCAAAGTACCCCTGTATATCTTTACTTCTGTGTTGGTTTTTTTTTTTTTTTTTTAATGTGGTAAGAGGCACATAACATAAAATTTACCATCTTAAACCATTTTTAAGGGTACAGTTCAGTGGTGTTAAATGCATTCACATTGTTGTGCAGCCAGTGTCCAGACTCCTTTCATCTTGCAAAACTAAAAGTCTCTACTCATTAAGCAACTCCTCATTCTCCATTTCCCCCAGCTCCTGGCAGCCATCATTGTACTCCCAGTCTCCGTGAATTTGACTACTCTAGATACCACATGTAAGTGGAATCATATAGGATTTGTCTATTTGTGACTGGCTTATTTCACTTAACGTAACATCCTTGTGTTTCATAATGATGTAGTGTATGTCAGAACTGCTTTCCTTCTTACGACCGGATAATATTTGATTGTATGTATATGCCACGTTCTGTTTATCCATTCCTCCATCAATGGACATTTGGGTTGCTCCCAGCTTTAGGCTGTTGTGACTAATGTTTTTATGAACATGGGTGTACAAGCATCTCTTTGAGACCTTGCTTCAGTCCTTTTGGGTATATATCCAGAGGTGAAAATGCTAGTTCATCTGAAACTCCACTTTTAATTTTATGAAGAACCACCATACTGTTTATCATGGCGGCTGTACCATTTTACATTCCCACATGCCCACAGTGTGCAAGGGTTCCATTTTCTCCACATCCTCACCAGCACCTGTTATTTTCTAGTTTTATTTTCTGTCTTTTTTGATCATAGCTATCCCAGTGGGTGTGAGGTGTGGTATCTCATTTGTGGTTTTTATTTGCATTTCCCTAATGATTAGTGATGGTCAGCATCTTTTCATGTACTTTTTGGCCAATTATACACACACACACACACACACACACACACACACACACATATTCATACACAAATATACATATTTGGGGGGAATGTCTATTCAAGTACTTTGCCCATTTTTTTAATCCAGTTGTTTGTTTTATGTAGTTGAGTTGTTTTTGTGCTTTTTCCTCCCTGATTGGCCTCCATGGCTGTTGCTTTATTGGTGGTGTTTATGTTAAATTCTGAAGGACAAGTAGAAATATGCTTAATACAATGGGTTGGGTAGAAAGATGGGGAGTCTAATCTTGGCAAAGTGAATGGCATGCATAAATGGTAATAGGTGAAAGAGACATGTATATGCATAAATATGCATTGATGTGCATCTGTAAAATGTGTATGTAGTTTATATTTTTTTCAATATAGGATTTATATGTATATATATGTCTATATACATTATGCATATATTATGATTAAGGTTTCTCAACAGTACTGTTGACATTTTATGTTGGATAATTATTTGTTGTAGGATGCTGTCCTGTACATTGTGATGTGTTTAGCAACACCTCTGGCCTTAATCACTAGATGCCAGTAACTCCCTCTGCTGCCCCCAATTGTGGTAATTACAGTGTCTTTATACATTGGTAAATGTCCATGGGGGCATCATGTCCCCTACCCTGCCTCCGTTGAGAGCCACTGATACAAGAGGAGGTGTTGGATGGATGGATGGATGGATAGACAGAAAGACAGAGAGATGGGTAGACGGATGGCAGTGGAGGGGAATGCTGGTATATCGTTATATCATGATTAAAAGCCTTATCTATAACAGGCTCTATTTGTGTATAAGTCAATACTCAACAATATATCAATTACATCAGTGGTTTAGGGGTCAGCTTAAAGAACATCTTTCTTATATTCTTTGTGAGCTTGTATTGATACTATTGTTATTTCTTATTGAACACTAACTGTGCTAAGCATCTCCCATTAAGACTCAATTATATAGTAAATTATAGCATTTCTCCTTTTCCATTCAGAGGAGAATCTACTTGTCTTCTGAGACCATGTTGAAAGCATTGACCAACAATCTGTTCCTTTGCACTCCTGGGTTCTCTGGCAGAGCGAGAAACTGAGAAACCTTTAGCTTTCACCCATTTTATAGATGGCACACAGACCAGAGAGGATCCAACTGAATGAAATGATGTATTCATTGGTGGTATTGTAAGACTTGCCAAACAACAGGAAAGGGTGCATTCTGGAAAGAGTTGTGGGGAGGATTGTGACCTCTTCAATACTAATTTTGACTGGTTTAGGCATAAATATACTTGACAGGCTTGTGAAAGCATAAGACTAAGCACAGCCCCTGCCTGATTCCTGACCTTCACCCGTGTCCTTTGTGCTTTGCAAAACCCCATTAAAATTAGGGGTGCTGTTACTCAAATTCCTGAGGAATTTCCTGCAAAAAACATTACAAACTAAAAAAAAAAAATTCTAAATGTTGGTGAACTCTAAACCTTGTCCATTTCTAATCTGAGATATAGACAATTCACATACAGTAAACAGCCAGATCCATAGAGACCAGTTATATGAGGTTTTCACCTCTAAGGCAGTGATGCGTTTAATCTTTCATGTGCTGGAGCTTTGTACTGAAGAGAGGAGAGTGGTCATTCATTCAAAGCCACAAACAAATTTAGCAAATTCCCAATTACCTACTGATTGGTGTTCATTTTGGCAGTGTTGATATTTGCTAATAAAGTGTTTTTCTTAAAATATTACCAGCAGTGTAAAGCGCATGTAAAATAGTTGTTTTTTTTTTCTCTTTTACCCTTTCATGGTATTCCTAATTGTGGTTAAAAAAAAAAAAAAAATACACCTAACGTGAGATCTGCTCTCTTATCAAACTCTTCAAATTGTACAATACACTGTTATTAACTGTAAGCACGGCTGTTGTACAGCAGCTTTTTAAAACTTTAACATCTTGCACATCTGAAACTCTTTTCATCGAACAGCACCTCCCCTCTCTCCCTACCACCTATCTGTTTCATCTTCATCCACAAAGCTCAGGAATCATGGGAGCCAAGAGGGAGGCCCATAATCCCCAAATTGCTTCAATTTGTCTCCAACCTGCTTGGCATCGCTTCTGACTTAAGTTGTGCTCTTACCCTGGGTGATTTAAAGATGAAGGTTAATGTTTATTTAGCAGTTATGGGCCTGTGCTAAGCTCTTGGAATTATTATCTCATGTAATCCTCTCAACAGCATTGTGAGTTAGATATGATTATCTCCTTTTATTTTAAGAATTTATTTATTGGGGCGCCTGGGTGGCGCAGTCGGTTAAGCGTCCGACTTCAGCCAGGTCACGATCTCGCGGTCCGTGAGTTCGAGCCCCGCGTCGGGTTCTGGGCTGACGGCTCGGAGCCTAGAGCCTGCTTCCGATTCTGTGTCTCCCTCTCTCTCTGCCCCTCCCCCGTTCATGCTCTGTCTCTCTCTGTCCCAAAAATAAATAAATGTTAAAAAAAAAAAAAAAAAAAAAAGAATTTATTTATTTATTTATTTATTTATTTATTTATTTAGAGAGCAATGTATTTATTTAGAGCAGCAAGAGAGAATCTCAAGTAGGCTCCACACCGAGCATGGAGCCCAAAGTGGGACTCGATCCCACAACCGTGAAATCGTGAGCTAAAATCAAGAGTCTGATGCTTAACTGACTGAGCTGCCTAGGCGCCCCTATCTCCTGTTAACAGATGAGGTAAAGACTTGGAAAAATTGAGTAATATCCTCATGTTTACATGCAAAGTAGTAGAATGAGAATCTGAACTCAAACCACCTGTCCCCAGAGCCTATACTATTAATAACTCTGCTAAACCACAGTTGAAATACCCTTTTCCCCTTCCAGTACACACATACACCCACTGCAGATCTTATGTTAGGACAAGCTGGATAAAAAAATCAAAGCAAAAAGGAAGCAAAAGCAAAATAAAACAAAACAAAAATCTCCAAGGGAAGCTCTTCTCTGCTCATATTGTCAAAATCTCACAAATGCAGAGCTCACAGACATTGATTTTTATACCTCTATACCTGTAATTAAAAATTAAGGGGCAAGGGTTTTACATTTCTTGATTTCAGTAGTATTGTAACTTGGCCAAGAATCACATGCCTAGTTCAGAAATTCAGACTGCAGACATATTTAATTTGGGTACATTTTTTTAAAACTCTAACTTTAAATATTTTAAGAAAAGGTATGCACCTTCCAAGTTGGCACATTCCTCACCACTCCTTGTCTTGCTTTTTTTGCTTCACTCACTTATTTTACCTGATTTTGCCCTCTTATGCATTTGTGTTTGAAATCCTTGCTTAGCAGTAAAAATTTGGGTGGATATGGGATGATTTTCTTTACATATGTCATATATTAATATACAATACCTATATTTTACCTTGAGACAACTTCTGGCGAGGTATTTGCTCTCACATTATATTTATGTTACTATTATGGTCTCCTTTTTCTTCTTCTTCCTCTTCTTCTTCCTCTTTCCCTTCTTTTTCTCCTCCTCCTCCTCCACCTCCTCCGCACTGACATATATTTCCTCTTTGTATTTCTACTCATTTAATTCTTCTTGGCTTCTTGGCCAGAGGTGGATATGAGTCACAGGAAGAAAAGGGCTTTCTTGAAGCTACATTGTTTGTTTGTTTGTTTGTTTGTTTGTTTGTTTGTTTGTTTTGGTGACTTTCGTAGAGATGCTTAAGAAAAGGATGAATGAAGACTTGCTCCTCTGACTTCTGCTCTTCCGCTGATAAAGATACTAACTTGCTGTGGTTTCAAGGTCCAAGAACGTGTTAGTATTGGGCGCAGGTGGTGGCATTTGAGCCGATCAGAGGAGGCAGTGGGAAAGTTGCTTTCCTCCTCTGAGCCTCTGTTTCCTTATCAATGCAACTGATGATACTTTTGTCACTTGATTTGTGTGAGATTTTGATAAAGTATCTGGTAGTGTGGCCAGTGCAGACTTGAAATCCAGAACATACAGGGCTCTGTTTCCCTTCATCTCATTCTTCTCAGAGGCTAGGACTGAATACAGACACTGGCAGTGATATCAAAGTATATGAAAGGGATTCTGATGAGAATGTCAGAGAAAGGTTGCAATAAAAATGTACGCCTGCCAGTAAAAGCTCTCTAAGACCACCACACAGTGTCAATATGCCTTATATATGAATTCATTAGTGGATGTGTGTGCATCCATATATGCAGCATCAATGTATGTGTGAGGGTGTATGTGTACATATATATGCAGTGTTTACGGATTAATGTGTGTGTATGTGTACGTGTGTGTCCACCTATACATGCAGCATTGATGTATGTGTGAGTGTGTATGTGCACACATACATGCAGCATTTGTGTATGGGTTGATGTGTGTGTGCATGTGTGTATGTGTGTGTGCCCATACATATGTGGCATTGATGTATGTGTAAACAGGTATGTGTGCACATATATGCAGCATTTGTGTGTGGATGTGTGTTTATGTGTGTGTGTGTGTGTGTGTGTGTGTGTGTGTGTGTGTGCACATGTGCCCAGAAGGAAACTGCTCGGGGAAGAGAATACATTGCACTAGATATTTGATGGTAACCATTATTCAGTACATAGTAACTCATGGTATATAAAATAAAGTCCATTTATGATGTTGGTCTTATCTTCTAATTAAAATCATAGGCATGAAGCTTCTTTATATCTGCATAAAATAAGCAGTTTAATTTCTCTGCACCAGGGGAAAAATGATTTCATTGCCTGTTATGTAGCCCGTCAGCACATGATGGGAGCAGGGCAGGGCTGCGACGAAAGCCTCATTCTTCCTCAGTGTTTGTCCTCTTAGACTTTGTGAGGAGGATAGATATGTCCTCTGAGGTCTCCTCAAGGGCAGCGGAGGGGTGCTTTTCTCAGTTGCCCCTCCCCCTTCATAGCCCCAAGGGCAGAGACTCTCTTCTGTCTATGAAAAACCCATCTCAGATCATTTCCCCTGGATTATTCATATAGGAATGGAAAAAATATTATACAGCATCCATTCCCTAAAAATTTGCTGATAACTAGTAATAACTTATTTCAATGAAGCCAAAGCAAATATTTGGGGAAAAGAAAGTAAGCTTGTCTTAGAAGCTGTAAAGGAATAAAAGAGGAAAAGGACTATGAATCTTAGCAGCTGAAGGGATTGAATCTATTCTAAAGCTTACTTTGTAATAGTGATATGTACTATAAGTAGCATTTAAAAAATCCTGCCATTAATAGTTTTATTTGATGAGGTATGGGTATGGGTTTTGTCTTTATTTTGTACTCTGGGCCCTGTGGTTCAGACCATGGTAAGAAGTATCCCTAACAACTGGTGAAACTATAGCCAAAGGCAGGAAAATCTGTAAGAGGAAATAAACCCGTTTGCTCATTCAGTCACTCAGCAAACATTAGGAACTCAAAGAAGCTAGGTGTAGCTGGATAATAAAGGTCAAAAGGGCTATGCTGCTGCTGAAGCCAGACACATAAGCAGGGGAGAGTTTGTCAGGCTATTTTAAGGATTTTAGGATGTATGGGAAGATCAGTGATAAGTTCATCGAATGGTTTTAAGTAGGGGAATGTCAGAATCAAATAAGTTTTATATAGTACAGTTATTGGGGTCACAGTGTACAAAGTAGATTGCTGGGGGGAGTGGGGGTGGAAAGGGCTATGTGACATCAGTGAGGTTGTCTAGAAGGTCTTACAGTGATGCAGTGCAGAAATTATCACATTTTGGGCTAAGGCAGTTATAATGGACAGAGAGAGAGAGAGAGACTAGATCTGATTTTAGAGTTAATTAGTAGGTAAAATATACAGGGCTCAAACACAAGTTAATGTTAGGAGGTGAGTAGAAAAGCAGAGTCAAGGCTGAATCTTGGGTTTTTGGCTTTATACTGAATCATTGATAGAAACAGTAACTGAGTCAGGACACAGTGGGAGATGGGTAGGGCTGGGAGGAGGTACAGTGTGAGGAATGTTGAATTTGAGGTGTTTGTGGACCTTCAGATAGAACAATCTGCCAGGAAGCTGAGGCTGAGACGAGAGGAGACCTCAGGTTGAGATTTAATTTATGAGTTGTCCCCAGAAAGATAGCAATAATAATAATTAAAAAAAAAAAGCTTGGAAGAAGTCCCTGAGGAATGGTATGTTGAATAAAAACCCTCAACTGAGGGTTGAGGAGTGGTCATATTATAAATTTTTTTTTTAACGTTTATTCATTTCTGACAGAGAGAAAGGGAGTGTGAGCGGGGGAGAGGCAGAGAGAGAGGGAGACAGATTCCGAAGCAGGCTCCAGGCTCTGAGCTGTCAACAACAGAGCCCAATGAGGGGCTCGAACTCATGAACTGTGAGATCATGACCTGAGCCAAAGTCAGAGGCTCAACCAACTAAGCCACCCAGGCGCCCCAAGGAGTGGTCATATTATAGAGATCAGAGAAAGTTGAGTACTCAAAACAGATGAAAAGGAAGGCTAGATGAGTGTGATGTTACGGAAACCCTGGAAGAGAACGCTTCAGGGAGGATGGAATTGCCGTGGTATCAAAGACTGTTAGGAGTTCCATGATGGGAAAGGTCTGAGTGTCTAAATGTCTGTTGGATTAAATACTGGAAAGTCAGTCACACGTGCAGTGAGGCCAATGTCACTGAGGTACTGTAAGTAGAAGTCAAAGTGCACTGATTGGAGGGAGCTTTTACATACATACTGGAAGATAAATAATAATTATAGCTATCCCTTGTCAAGACTATGTGTTCAAGGCCATTTTGGCTTCTTGTGATACTCAATTATTGGCTATCTTGTGATACTCAACTGAGGCCTCTAGAGTTAAGTAGGTTTCCAAGAGACCCATTGTGAACAGAGAAGTGTTGAGTTTGAATCTGCTCCTTCTGATGCCAAAGTGTTTTTAGTCTATACTATTCTGTCCATCTGGCTTGGGGAAGACACGCTTTCCTGAGCAGCAGTCTTTGCCCCAGGGGCCTTTGGGGATAGGTGCTTTGGAAAATCTCGAAAACAAAGGGATCATTGAGACCACTTAAGTCAATTAAATCACTGAAACAATTCATTCAGAAAGAACAAAACAAACAGTGGGATAATAAGGGGATCCTTTTCATGATTAAAGGGCAGTAAGAACAATAGCGTGATGAAGAGTGACAGGAATTGAGGGAGGGAGAGGGAGGAAGAGAAATTTGTGAAGGTCTCAAGGTCAGGGGACAGAGGACCATAAGAATATGCTCCCACTACTTAAAGGCTGGACATCAAAAATGAAAGTACTTATAAGATGGACATCACAAAACAAAGCCTCATTTGTATGCAGACCTAACCATGCACGATATTCCAGCTCCCTTCAGCAATGAAGGACTAAATCAGGGGGGAAATGCCAATATTTCATAGAGAGACCCACGTGCCCCTTCCTGTGCTGTGATAGGCAAGTACAGATGACTTTATATTTATGCTTTAATTTCTTGTAGTAGTTCTCTTATGCTAACTCTGTCAATATTTTCTCCCCTCTCCTTTAGATCATGCTTCTTAGTGATCCTGAAATGGAGAGCAGCTTACTAATCAGCTCAGATGAGGGGGCCACCTATCAGAAGTACCGGCTCACCTTCTACATCCAGAGTCTGCTCTTCCATCCCAAGCAGGAAGACTGGGTGCTGGCCTACAGTCTGGATCAAAAGGTGAACAAACACTGTTTTTATTTGCATCTTGTCACCCAGGTACCACCTGGGGAAAAACGCTTGTTTACTCAGTCCAAATTTTGGAAGGGATTCAATGACATTTCATCATCCATCTGGGTTGATTTTGTCTGCAGCAACGAACTTTCTTTTCTACTCTTCAGTATCAAAATATGCAGGCAGGTGCATTTCACGTATTGGCAGTGCTGTTTACCATTTCATAGGCTGAAGATGATTTTCTCTATAATTTTACTCATTTGACCTTTAAAACAACCCTGTGAAGTAAGTAGGGAATGTGTATTCATAATAATTTGCTGGTGACTATAGTAAACAAAGGTGCAGAAGGGCTGAGGTGTTTGTTCAAGCCTGCCGAGCTAGTCATTGGAAGAGCCGGAGCTCAAATGCGTATTGTCAGATTCCAAGTCTAGGGCATATTCCAGCATACCATGTGGTGTTGATTTGGTAAAATGTGAATATACCATTGCTTGTAGTTTAGCAAAGGAAGGGAAGTCCCAAACATGTCCATTTTGTTGTTTTCTATAAGTACCTTCAAGATATAATGACTCGATAAATCCTCCTCTTCGAGCTCAAGATCCATTTACGCATCTGTGTACTTGACCTTGACTCTCATGTGTCTTGGATGCCTCTTGATTCAACATATTCCAAAAATGAACTTTGCTCTCCTTCCAACATAGCTGGTTCTCTTCCAGTGTTCCCTGATTGTATCCATTTGTTGGCAAAAGGTAGAAACCTGGGAGTTATCCTTCATACTTCCTTGTTGCAAACCTAGTGTCTGTAATCTGTCATTCTTATCTCTATCTCTTAATTCCATGGACCCTTCAATTACCACCACCACTCAAACATGGGTTATGTCTGTCATTTGAGCTGTGACCAGAGCCTCTTCCAGTGTGTTTACACTATAACCTGAACAACCTATTTTCCAAATGTAGATCTTAGGATTTCATCATTTTCTCATTGCTCACAGAAAAAAGACCGAAGTCCTTTGTAGGATCTGTTAAGATTTCCTTAGCTGGTCCCTCCTCTGTCTTGACTCAAGGTTATCACTTTCCCTTGAATGGCTTTCTTTCAGTTTGTCACCCCAGCTGTTTCCCTGGCTCCATTTCCTGGGCCTGGAATCTTTTTCCCCGAAATCAACTTTGTCACTGTCAGATCTCAGTTCTAGCATCACTTTCTCAGGACCTCTTCCCTAAACTCCCTGACAAAGTTAAATGCTCCTTGGTGTTGTTTCCCATAATGCTGTATACCCCCCTTCAGAATGCCTGTCACTGTTGAAATTTTACATTGATTTATGTGATATTAGGATTATCTATATTCCTCACTAGACTATAAGCTCCAGGAGGGCAGGGCCAGGTTTGGTTTTACGCTCCAATTTAACACCAGTGCTGACACAGTGCCTGGTACTTAATAAGTGCTCAGTAATTTTTGTGAGGTGAACAAATTAGTGGATGAATGCATAAATGCTATGGTAATGAGCCCACTGTAACTGATCAACTTACACTTAAGAGACTTTAGACTATGCTTCTTTGTATTGCCTTAGTACAGAACTAGGTACAATGCTTGATGACAAACTGTTATGTAATAATGTTGTGAAATCAATCAGTGAAAGAAAATAGATAATTATCAGCACTGTCTAGCGGAGAGATATCTACAGATTAACCTTAACTGAAATAGCTTTTTCTGTTCTCTCTTAAATCCTGAAACAGTTGCTTCTCTGTATATATTTAAATATGGGATTGTAAATATGAGTGTGTGTGTGTGTGAGAGAGAGGGAGAGAGAGATGTCAGCACCTTTAAACAATAATTTCAACATAACCTTTATATGTCTCATTAATGGAGCCTCATGGTGGGTTCCAGGTGCTTAATGCAATCCCCTAAGGACACCCATATGACATTTGCAGAGCAAAAGCCACTGCAAATACATTTCTTTCATGGCATCAAGTGGATATTGTATGAAAGACTTAGCCAAATGTCAGGTAGTCTGTGAGTTTAGATGCTTAGTGTTGCTAGGAATTTTGAAGCTGTATTGAAAAAAAATAATTTATTTGGCTTTGTTAAAGGCTGGATAGTAATTTATCTAGATGATGCTCAGAAATCCGAAACTATGTTTTTATTTATACAGAGACAAACTAGATTAGACCTCTCACGCCAAAAGATTAATAAACCAAATGCAGTGTGCCTTGTGTGTATCTAGAAGGAATATCCTTTAACTCCATCTCCATAGCGCTGTGAACATCTGGGCCATTGCTCAGGAAGTACTCTTGTGGATATAATGTGTTCAAAATACTTTCAGGCTTGGTGGCTGCTTTTTCACTTAGTAAAAATATTTGGAAATGTGGCAGTGGGTGTTGATGGATTTTCCTAATCACGCTGCACATTTCGGGATGTATGATTCCTTAGGTACTCTTTCTTGTTGACATCTTTTGCATAAAGTGGCTGGATGTTCTTCAGGCCCATAAAGTTTCTAACTGGTACCCTGCCATTCTTTTAAATAAATGGTGTGAGGAGGCAGATGATGCCCCTGGCAACATTTGCAGAGCTGGCACAAAACATGTAGCCTCAGTCATCCAGGGTGCAGAAGAGTTTTTCTTTATTTTGGAATAATTTATTGGTTTAGAGTCAAGGACAGTGATGCTATGCAGCAGCGGATGAAGAGGCAAGGGGAGTTGAGATTGATATACAAATGTCTTATTTCAGACCGAAGCCTTCTGTGATGTGCATGCATTGAGGCAGCTGGTTTCTTCTAGAGAAAATGAAAAGTGTTAGTATTAAGGTAACTGCAGCATCAAAGGGAGATGTTTGTGGTGAGGAATGAATCGATGTTTTCATTATTGTCCCTTTGATGAAATGCACTGGCAATTTCTTTAGAATCGGTAAGGCTATCTCGTTACGTTGTATGTATTACAAAAGACCTAATTGAATGATATTTTAAAGGGACAATATCCAGTTGCTTCACCTTCCAAATTGCTACCTCAAAGCTGCAGGAGACTTGCCAGGAGATCTCATTCAGTAAAGGCACTGCAGGAGAATTAAGGAAATACCTTCCGGATAGGACAAAATTGTAGCTAGAAATTGAGACATGAATATAACAACATGTTAGTTGAGATGCTGGATGGTAGGTTGTGAGCCAGCTAGGAAATGTTGTACTAGTAACTGTACTGGTTCAAGGCCAGGTTGTGGGAGATCACCCACTTCCAAAGTTGCAAAGGGGTGGCGAGGTAGCGACAAATGCACCTTGTACTTGACCCTGTACATGGGCCATGACTCTCCAATTTTGATGTGTCATGATGTAGCAGAGTTATTTCTGTTTCCTGTTCAGCTGGACCTGGACTTTTGACCAATTTCTTCCGTTCCGGCCATCCCAGGAGCTTCCCAGTTCCTGTGGCAGCTCTTCTTTTGCCCCACAGACAAAAGAAGAGATGACTTTATAAGAATGGAGATTCTTATAAATGGAGATGACTTTATAAGAATCTCGTGATTAAAAAACAACCAGCAAACATGATAGGTTATGGCTGATTAAATTGGAATAATAAGAGAACAGCTACTCTCTCCTCCCCTCCCCAGTATTTCCTCTCCTCTCCTCTCCCCTCCCCTCCCCTCCCCTCCCCCTCCTCTCCTCTCCTCTTCTCTCTTCCCCTCCCCTCCCCTTTCCTCCCCTCCCCTCCCCTCCCCTCCCCAGTATTTCCTCTCCCCTCCTCTCCCCTCCCCTCCCCTCTCCTCTCCTCTCCTCTCCTCTCCTCTCCTCTCCTCTTCTCCCTTACCCTCCCCTCCCCTCCCCTCCCCTCTCCTCTCCTCTCTCCTCTCCTCTCCTCTCCTCTCCTCTCCTCTCCTCTCTCCTCTCTCCTCTCTCCTCTCTCCTCTCCTCTCCTCCCCTCTCCTCTCCTCTCCTCCCCTTTCCTCTCCTCTCCTCCCCTCTCCCCTCCCTTCTCCCCTCCCCTCTCCCCTCCCTTTTCCCCTCCCCTCCCCAAATCAAAGTCCTAGAATGTCTTTTGAGGGCTGTGTATTTAGGAGTCAGGATTCTCTTTTGTTTCCACCAGGCTATGTCCTCATTGAAGACTGAAACTACATTGTGATGTTTTGGATTAGCTGGAGGGCTCAATAATATTATTAAAACAGATTTAAAAAAAAGACTTCAAGACAGGTTTTGAGGATATTGCAGCCCTCTGAATGGATAGATGTTCTCATTGCTGCTAGAAATCTGGATTTTTAAACATTCCTCATTTTGACAAGAGACTTGGTATAGTTTTTTTTTTTTGTTATTTGTTTTGTTTTGTTTTTAATGGGCACATGCTCATGTATTTACAGATGCATACATCCTGGCACAGGGGTCTTCCACAAGAGACAGAGTTGAAAACAGCTATTTTTTTTTCTGTGGGAGAGGCAGAGTTACACAACTCTCTATTATCATTTATCTACTTGGCAAAATGAAACATTAACAAATACAACTGGCTTTGGAGACCAAAGATGAGGAGCTCCATGGGATTTCAGACTCTGTTGTTTTTCAGACACTTCTGAGCTAGACTGGTCTAGAATTGCCAGTCATTTCCATTTAAAAACCACTTTCTGAAACGCTAGCACACATAATGCAGGCTTGCTGTTACAGTAGTTGGGGGGTGTGGACTGCTATGTTTTTTTTTTGTTTGTTTGTTTTGGGTTTTTTTTTTGATCACCTGCTACCAGACAAGTTCAATAGTAGCTGACAGATTGACAAGCTGGTTAAGGAGCTGATGCAGTTTTGGTCATGGTCACTGGCAAAACAGAGTCCACAGTTGAAGAGGTGATGGTTGTTCCATGCAGGCTTTACTGGTTGGTGGACTTTATCTGGGGCTGCATGAACAGGGCACTGGTGAATTAAAGCATCTGGTGTGTGGAGGAACTGAAAATTCAAAAAGGAAGTTTAAACCTGCACTTCTGGAATGCTGGATACAAATGATGCTGTTCCTTTCATTTGTATTCTCCTGTAAACCCTCAGATTAGAAATGTAATTGTATTCAGAGCTCCAGGATTAGCAGGTGATGACAACTTTCCTCAGTAGCCATTGGCAGAAAAAGGCTTTATATCTCCCCACCTGGTGGGGATAAAGCTGCTGGGGATTAACTAGGGATGACCATGGTTTTGAAGCGTATCCTCCAGGGAATGAGAGTACTACTGAAGGGCACCTTCTATTTCAAGAAAAACATTGCAATTTCATTAGGTCTCTTCCATGCCTATAAAACCATTTGTGTATCATTTAAGAGAACAACAGTCCAGAGCTCCACTCACCTATGGCAAGCTGATCGTGCTCTTCGAGATATCTTGTGGGTATAGTGGGGAGGTGCTGTCTCCATCGCCATAGAAACACCAGTTTCCATGAGGCTATTTCATGTAGGTGAAAACAAAACAGTGGACCAAGAATGGCCCTATTTTTTTTTATTAAGAAGATGGAACAACCTGTGTGTTATTCAAATATTACCACTAGTCTATCTGAACTGAGCTCTGAATGACACAACTGGTTGAGTGTACAATATTAACTTGCATCCGGTGAGGGTCACACAGTAAAAATCTCTACCCATGGCAACTTTGCTCATGAGAACATTAGCTCAAAAGAACAATATACCATAAAATTATGGATCTCATGGCCTTTGTCTTCCCAAGCCTGCTTTTCTGTATCAAGTTCCAGAGTTTCTGTGCTTTGCCTCTACATTCTAGGTGTCCATTTTGGTAAGCTGACACATTTCTGTCAGGGAAGAGGACATGAATATTTGCCAAAATAATTGATGGGAGATGCAGCATATATGTGTATTAAGTAGGGTACTCAGGGACCTTTTCCCAACATCTTCCCAAAGCAGTTCTGCTCTCATGGTAGAAATTCAGCCAAGACAGTATCTCGGCAAAGGAGTTGACTGCAGCCACAGGTGGGAAGGAGGTGGACAGCCTTCTCTGGATTCTTCCACCCGTTTCCTGTATGCAGTGACCATGTCTTCATGCACGCACTGGTCCTTTGTTCACACTGCTGCCTAGTGTCCCCAACTCTGACCCTTTGCCTAATTCTGACCCTAGGTCTCCAGTATTCCAGTTGGACTCAGGAATTCTTTAGCTTGCCCCTTCCTTGGCAAGCCTCTCTAGACTTAGGAACTTATCTACCTGACCTGACCATACCTTCTATCCTGCTTCCATTCTCTGCCGCCATCTTGACCAGTCATACTGGTATGACAGTGCCTGGCCTTTCCATTCATTCATTCATTCATTCATTCATTTATTTATTTATTTATTTATTTATTTATTTTTAATTATTTTTAAATGTATTTATTGTTTAATTTACATCTAGGTGAGCATATAGTGCAACAATGATTTCAGGAGTAGATTCCTTAATGCCCCTTGCCCATTTAGCCCACCCCCCCACTCCAGCAACCTTCTGTTTCTTCTCTATATTTAAGAGTCTCTTACATTTTGTCCCCTTCCTTGTTTTTCTATTTTTTTTGCTGCCCTTCCCTGATGTTCATCTGTTTAGTATCTTAAATTCCTCTTATGAGTGAAGTCATATGATCTTGTCTTTCTCTAATTTCGCTTAGCTTAATACCCTCTAGTTCTATCCATGTAGTTGCAAATGGCAAGATTTCATTCTTTTTGATTGCCAAGTAATACTCCACTGTATGTACATATATGTATGTACATACGTATGTATGTACATGTATGTATGTGTGTATATATATTTATATATATATATATACATACATACACACACACACACACACACACACACACACACACATACCACATCTTCTTTATCCATTCATCTGTCGATGGACATTTGGGCTCTTTCCATACTTTGGCTATTGTTGCTAGCACTGCTATAAACATTGGGATGCATGTGCCCCTTTGAAACAGCACACCTGTATCCCTTGGGTAAATATCTAGTAGTGACATTGCTGGGTCATAGGGTAGTTCTATTTTTAATTTTTTCAGGAACCTCCATACTGTTTTCCGGAGTGGCTGCATCAGTTTGCATTCCCACCAGCAGGGCAAAAGAGATCCTCTTTCTCCTCATCCTCGCCAACATCTGTTGTTGCCTGAGTTGTTAATGTTAGCCATTCTGACAGGTGTGTGGTGATATCTCACTGTGATTTTGATTTGTATCTCTCTGATGATAAGTGATGTTGAACATTTTTTCATGTGTCAGCCATCTGGATGTCTTCTTTGGAGAAGTGTCTATTCATGTCTTTTGCCCATTTCTTCACTGGATTATTTGTTTTTTAGGTGTTGAATTTGATAAGTTCTTTGTAGATTTTGGATACTAACCCTTTGTCTGATATGTCATTTGCAAATATCTTCTCCCATTCTGTCAGTTGCCTTTTAGTTTTGCTGATTGTTTTCTTTGCTGTGAAGAAGCTTTCTATTTTGATGAGGTCCCAATAGTTCATTTTTGCTTTTGTTTCCCTTGCCTCCAGAGACATATTGAGTAAGAAGTTGCTGTGGTCAAGGTCAAAGAGGCTGATGCCTGCTTTCTCCTCCAGGATTTTGATGGCTTCCTGTCTTACATTTAGGTCTTTCATCAATTTTGAGTTATTTTTGTGTATGCACCTGGCCTTTTAAAGTCAGAGTCAGTCTTGGGGTTCCTGGGTAGCTCAGTTGGTTAAGTGTCCAACTTCAGCTCAAGTCATGATATTGCAGTTTGTGAGTTTGGGCCCCATGTCTGTGCTCACAGCTCAGAGCCTGGAGCCTGCTTCGGATTCTGTGTCTCCTTCTCTCTCTGCCCCTTGCCCACTCACATTCTCTCTCTCTCTCACTCTCTCAAAAATAAATAAACATTAAAAAAATTAAAATAAAGTCAGAGTCAGTCTTTAATCCTTTTCACTCAAGTTATAGCGTATATATAGGAAAGTTTACATCTCATGAGATTGATGAATTTCCATAAACTGAATTCACCTATGAAACTAGCACCCTGATTAAGGAGCACATGACTAGCTTTCCAGAATCCCCCTTGTGCTCTGTGCAATCATTATGTTCCACCCCCAGTGGGGTCACCATCGATCAGGGTTGTTTTTAATGTCATGCAGATGATTTCTGGATAAGGTGGTGAAGGAATAGACACAGATAAATTCCTTGGAAGGAAAGTTAGAAGACAGCAGGTGAGGGAAGTGATAGAGAAGGAGAATTTAAAAAACTTAAACTTTAAACCAAAGGCAATAATTCATTGATGTTGAATGAGCCTGATCCATCCAGAGCATTTGTAAGGAAACTTTCAAAAAATGCCCATTTACAATTAATTTCACAGGTTTCATTTTTAAAAATGTGTGTCTTTCTATGCCATAAGAACAATACCCTGTGTTGGCAAAGTTGTGATGAAACCCATATTCTGACATGATATTGATGGTCATGTGAATGAGTTTGCCTTCCTAGAAAACATCTTGGTGATGTGTATCAGATGTGTACACGTATTCATAATTATAATCCAACGATTAACTTATTCCAGTTCTGAGACTACCAAGAGAATAACACTAAATACCACAAAGCTTTAGGTATGATGGTTTATCAAAGTCATTCATAATGGGGAAAACTGCATGGAAACTCATTCAGTGGCCAACATTAAGAGACTTTACATCATGGTCCATGCATTTGACAGAATATTACACAGCCATCAAAATGGTGGTTCTGATGACCATGTAGCAGCGTGGATATGCATTAATTCCTATTTAATACGTCTACATTTCAAATGAATTCATATACATATGCATTCATGCATAAGAAATGTTAAGTAAAGTTGTGTTATTTGAATGCAGATAGGCAAAAGATAAAATAAGATAAAGGGAAGAAGAAAGGAAGCAAAGAGGGAGGGGAGAAGAAACATTTTTAAAGGAAGGAAGGAAATATTCCCAAATATTTCCTGGGGTCTCTCAAGATGATGGAATTCTGTTTTCCATGCCGTTTGTCTTTTAAATTTTCCATTATTTTGTTAGATTGCTTTTCTAATTAAAAAAAAATTTTGAAGCTATTCTTAAATAGGTTATGTTAAGTCCTAGTTCTAAAGCAGTGCTCTTAAGAAACATTTTAGGTGTGAAAATGGTCATTTTGGATAAAATATTTCAAATCATTATTTAAATACCTTTTGAAGAGGCAGGGTGGTGTAGAGGAAAATTTCCTTGAACTAGGAGTACATTGAGTCTAAGGTTTCTCTTTTCTTCAGCGTTGCTTTTCACTCTGGTCCCTTTTAAACTGTGAAACTCTAGAAATTATGTTTTTTCTCCTAACAAAAAGTATACTCTTGTTGGATATAACCTCAATCTATGTTATTTACAACTCAGTGATAGATATAGGTCTTATTATTTAGAAGCATCCACTATAGATAGATGTTAAGGAAGTGATTTATTCTGGTAGTTTTTCAGATGAATTTTGTGACTATACCCGAAAATTGAATTAGTGTTTGGTTATTTGATTTGACAGCTGTAATGGAAACAAATACTCTGGAGCCAAGGGGTGTAGACATATGCAGTGAATTAAGGTTTGTGCTGAGTAACTCTTACACACCCATGCTGTGTTATTTAATATTGGACATATAGGTTCTTCTCAGAAATGGAGATATATGTCTTTAAATATCTTCTGTGTATGGGCAGTGACAGGTGCTTTTATGTACATTATATTGAATTCTCATAGGAGTCTGCAAGGTGGATAGTGTTAATTCCAAGTTATAGGTGAGCGTATGTCTCTTAAGAGCAAGCAGTGTTAATTTGCTCAAGGTCACATAGCCAGTGAGGGGCCTGGCCCTCTCTCTATTCTAGGCCTTCTTGAGATCTCCCATTAGGACCCACCACCACACCTCACTCTCCCTAGTGGATAGACAGACTTAACTACCACATCTGGGCAGAAATTCATATGGGCCACTTCATACTGAATCCCAGTCCCAGAGAGCACTGTAATAATGAGACAACACAATTGGCCATGCCAAGACCAGACGTTTGGAAGCATCCAGTGGTTCCTCTGTCACATCCCTCAGCTGATGGCACTTTCCAAGATGAGATCCTGAGGCCGGAAACCATCAAACCCGCTACTGATGTTAGGCCATAGGACTAATTAATTTTGCCTCAAGCAGAAAATAAACAAGGCAGTAGTGGTTTTTTTCAGGTTTTGTCCATTTTTACTCACTTTTCCTGTTAATTTGTTCCACCATGTGGGTTAATATGTAGATTAAACCAAAGAGTTTGCCATTTAAATAGGTAATACTATGATTTGAAGTTTTTTAAGGAAGTTTATGAAGACAACATCTTTAATATGGTAATGAAGATAGAAGTTGAAATCATTTAACTTCATTTACAAATCATGAATATGTATTATGCTTTAAATGAAAAGAAGGGCTAAAACAGATATAGTGTTTGTTCAATTTACTAAAGAGAAGACAATTTGTCAAGATTTTTTTCCCCAAAACTCAAGCAATATGCAAATGTAGGAAAATCAGACCCCCATGTTAATTCCATGGCATGATGAATATTTTTATAATCCTAATTAGTACCAGTCATTTAGTCTAGCAATTTCCCCCAATCTAGCCAATTTGAAATTAAAATAGATGCCTTGATTACAAAACTCATTAGCACAGAAGCACCCTTCTCACTAACCAGTTCATTTAAAATGCACAAACTGAATGAAGTGTGGAACACTTGTGTTGTCAATTGGCATAAGTGAAGTGAGTCTTAATTGGAAGCATTGTGAAGTATTTGTATTGCTGCATGTTTCATTGCAGTATAATATATCATTCATTAAATGTAACAAAAGCAACTTTTAAATGGTTTAATTAAGCGGAGTTGGTGCACTTGGTAATTTTTATAAAGTCGAATGTCACAATTGTTTGCATTTGAAGTCCTGATGGGTATTAATGTCAGGGAGACGAGGTCTGACTCTGCATTTATCACTCCGATTATGTGAAGAATGGCAGGTTTAATGTGAGAGGAGAAAATTAAATTCTAGAACATTGACTTCTTACTTAAAAGTACCCACATGCGTATTGTCCTCATGCATGTGGATGTGGAAGCCCCAGAAGTGCCTGACTTCTGGCTGGGAATGGAGAAGAAGGGCTGAGGACTGGGAGTGAAATGGAAGGAGCAAATAACAGTTGGAGATTTTTCTTTTTGTCATTTCTTTTTTAATTTTCTTTTTTAATCAAGGGAGGAAGTAGTAGGTGGAGAGAAACTCTATCCAATATATTTTCATCTGCTCAAAAGAGCAATAGAGATGTGTGGCAGTGCAGATTGATGTTCTGTCTAAGCCAAATGTGGTGGGAGTGGGGGAGGAGGGGGAAACTGGCTCCAGACCAGGGAAATGCTAGAAACAGGGACTCTATAGAAAGTCCTGAGCTGGAGCCAGTTAGCAAAGAGTTCGAGGCTGGTTTTTGTGTAGAAGTTAACAGAGTGAGTTGCAATGATGGCAGTTCTGGATGCATAGGGTATATGACAAGCACAGAAGCCACTGTGCTATTGATGTTTATTCTCTGTGTGTTCCAAATGTCAGCTGTTACCTAATGTTTCTGGACTGTTTCAACCCCACATCCGTGAGGATGCAAAACTCAGCCATGTCACTGGTTTCCATGAGAAATCTAATTTTCACAGACACGGTTGATGTCCTGCCCATATGCATTTGGTATTTCCACTGTAGTGTGCTCCTGCTGACTTCCTAGGGCTAGGATTTGCATGTCTTTGCTGGAAGTCACTCTCCAAACCCTTTAGAGGTTACCCCGCTCCTCTGCACAGGACCCAGTAGAAGTGCCAGGCAGGTAACGTGTGGGAGCAGTCCTCAGCCAGTGACCAACAGAATATGGTATATATGTACTCTGGTTCCCTCATTTCTCCTGTGGGACAATTCTGAGGCATGTATTTATTATATACTTTTTCCCCCAGAATTTCCCATTGTAGTTAAGTTGTGGTTGCCCACAGAGTTAGCTGACTTTATAATATACCGTATATTAAGTGCCTTCCATTGCCTGGGTTGCTTCTCTATTCCTACACCATCTCCCAAGGAAACTACTTAATTCTTGTGTCAGTGACTGCTCCTGGGGGAACAGTAACCAACTATGCCAAGCATTTTGTGATTAGGTGGTGGTAGCTGAGTTACGGTGTCAAAGGCAGGAGTCATAACTCATAGGTTTTCACTTGGGAAAGCCCCTTTAACATCTCTGTGTCCCTAGTCTCTCCTGGGTCATGCCACCCTCTGGTTTTCCTCACTCTTGTAAGCTCATTGATGTTCCCTCCCCCAAAGATGTCTACCTCCGAATCCCTAGAACCTGTGAATTTGTTTTCCTACCGGGCAAGAGGGACTGGGCAGATGCGATTCAGTTAAAGATCCTGAGATGGAGACAATATCCTGGATTACCCAGGTGAGTCCAGTAAAATCACATGGGTTCTTATAAGGGGGAAGAAGAAAAGAAGAGTTGAAGAAATATGACAATGGAAACAGAAGTTGGAATGATACTCTTTGAACATGACATCACGAGGGCAGGGAATGCAGGTGGCCTCTAGAAGCTGGAAAAGACAAGGAAATGGATTCTCCCCTAAAGCCTCTGAAAGGAATTGCATTCATGTGGATACCTTGATTTTTCACCCGAGACTGATTTCAACTTTCAGATTTCCAGGAAATATTCTAATTTATATTCTACAAATTCCATAAATTATATTTACATTTATAAATTAAATTTGTGTTCTATTAATTGTATAAAAATAATAAATTTGTGTTGTCTTTAGCCACTAAATTTGCGGTAATTCGTTACAGCATTGATAGGAAACTAATATCCTCACTAACCCTTCCTGTGGCATTTACAGGTCTTCTGTCCCCACAGCAGACAAAATCCTCAGCTTGTCTGCACCTCCACCCAGACTCAGGCCATCCAGGCTATACTTTTGATTCCTCTTTACATTGATCCGTGAAGTCCTGAAGTAATTAAGAGGTCCTCCTGAGAGGAATTCTGGTGAAAAAAAAAAAGTTCTCTGTCTTGTCACATATTATTATTTTGCTAGGCCTGTCCCAATAGAAACTGTCTCACAGTTCTGGAAGGTAGAAGTCTGAGATCAAGATGTCAGTAGGATTTGTTTCTTCTGAGGAACTTCTCCTTGGCTTATAGATGGCCATCTTCTCCCGGTATCTTCACATGGTCTTCCCTCTGTGTGTATCTATGTCCTAATCTCCTCTGCCTAAAATTGGACTAGTCATAGTGCATTAAGGCCCACTCTGATGACCTCATTTTAACTTAACTAACTCTTTAAATACCCTGTCTCAAATTCAATTACATCCTGAGGTACTGGGGTGAGGACTTCAGCATATGGATTTGGAGGGGACATAGTCAGCCCATAACTTATATTCATGTCAAGGTTGCTGAGTGATGGACGTCTTATTGAGATATGGGTCTCTATGGCCCTGTGGAGGGGAGAGTAGGAGTCTCTTCCTACTTTGTAGCCTGAGATGTTCCTGAGGTGTATGGAATGGAACTAACAACCACCAGGAAGATTTTACAATGGGGGTGGGAGGTAAGAAGTGAGGGTGGGACTTATCCCTAAGATGTAAATCAGATCCTCATGAGAGGTCCTGACATTGGTCAGGAAGGTTTCAAACTGATCTTTGGCCTTGACCCTAGATAAGGTTAGGAAATCATGGAGGCACAACAGATAATATGGTGCCCAGGCCAAGGAGACCACTGAGGAGAACTTTGAGGGAACAGAGTCTGAAAGAAGTCAGAGATGGAAACTTATTCTTTAGAATCATGGCTATGTGCTTGTATAAGCTAGATTTGTTTAGTTTGGTTTTATTTTGGTATTTTATTTTTGTTCTTTCTTTGCACATTAAAATGTCAGTAGATCTCAGATGTGCCAGAAGTTATAGAAAGAGGTTTGGTTGACCTTAATCTTCTTCTTCCTCCTCCTCCTCCTCTTCCTCCTCCTCTTCCTCTTCCTCCTCCTCCTCCTCCTCCTCCTCCTTCTTCTTTGAGTACAGTTGACATACAATATTGCATTCATCTCAGGTGTACAACTTAGTGATTTGACAGATTTATATATTATGCCATGTTCACCACAACTGTAGCTACCATCTGTCCTATCACATAGCTATTACAATGTCATTGACCGTATTCTTTATGCTGTGTTTTTATTTCCATTACTTACTTGTTTCACAACTGGAGGCCTGTATCTCCCTCTCCTCTTCACATATTTTACCCAACTCCCTACCTCCTCCCCTCTGGCAACCACCAGTTTGTTCTTAAAATTTATCTTTGGCTTCCCTGTAGTTTGGAGGATAAATTTAACTTAGCACATAGACCATGGTAGTTTGGATCCTGTCTAACTTCCTACCCCCCCCCCCCCTTTCTATGCACTCCCTTAATTCATGCAACAGAGAATGTATCCTCCTGTTTCACACCAGAGTGTGAAACTCTGGCACTTATCTCTGGGAGTCCTTTCCCCCCTTTTCATCTAGCTAGTCCTAAAACTCAGTACAAATATGGCTTTCTAGAGAAAGCTTTCCCTGGGCAAGATTATCTGTGGAAACATAACTCAAGTTATCTAGATTTTTTAGAAAAAATCTGGAAAGAAGCGATTCATTTTAGCATATGGAAAGCTTTTTATTTTATAATTTTTTATTTTATAAGCACCTAAGGGATGGGAGGACCAACGTTTTTCTCCATGTTTACGACAGCGAATGATCTTAAATTGTCCCTGGACAAGAGATAAGTAAGATTTGGATTAAGGTAATAATTGTGGCATTGAAAAGAAAGGGGACCAATTATAGAGTGATTTGACAATAGAAGTAGACTTTGTGACTGTGTAAAGTCACAGGAAGGAAGAGTGCCTGATAACTCTGACCATGACAAGAGCCAAAAGGACACTATTGATCTGATAGTCTGATTGCCTGAAAAAATATCTAAGGCCAAGGGCTGTGCCCATAGCATATTTCTTTCCTGACAAAGAAAATGCCAGTTTCTCAAAAGCGCAGAGTGGTAGAGGGGAGGTCCTGGTTGGCATTGCCGCCAAGGTGTACCATGGAGGGGAAAATGACCTTCCTTTGTGGTCGCTTTTCCCGTTAGCTGCTTGTCTGACATTTTGCCCCGTTGTCTCTCTTGGCTGCTCTGAGTGCCTGAGGCAGTAGCCAGCTGTAGCTAAGTTATTGAAACAAGGCTTTTTAAAATGGAGACTTTTTAATTTAAAGTGCGTGGTAGAGATACCAGAGGTTGTAATCTAGAAGCTTTGTAATAGGCAGCTGGGGAATGAGCGAGGGGAAAAAAAAAAAAGGATATATTAACTTTCCTTTCTTCAAATACTGTTGTACTAATATTGAGCTTGAATGTTTTCATAATGAAGATGTGGGAAGGTGGCTGAGGAATCCACTCTCCCGCGTCTATCAGCCTGGATGGTCTCTGAATCCTTCTAGCCCAGAGGTTCCAACTCCCAAAGGGAGCTTTTGAGTTTCACTGGTAGATCATTACTTGTGATATGATCTGTCTGTCCTTAGGTTTATACAATCTCTTTCCCTTTTTTTGATGCTGGATATGCCATTTTAATAATCAGATAGAAAGCTGATACTCGTGTAATGTCTACTAGTGGTATCACACCATCAGTCGTTAAAAATAACTGAAAAGTATGCCATAGTGTTTGTCTTTTTTCCTCCCAAGTATCTTATTAGCAGACCAGAGTCTAACAAATCCTGACAGATTCATGTTTTAAACTATTGGAAACCATTTTTTCTCAGGTGAATATTGATAAAATAGAAAAATGAAAAGCATAGAGAGCAAAAAGCATTTCTTTGCTTGAAGTGTATGTCATTAAAAGTGTCAATAACCTGTGCTTTGCCACACAGGTACCAGGTCAAGGATATTATATTCAACAGATATTTACTGAGAACTTAGAATGTACCAGGGCTGAGGGATTCACTAATGAAGGCTACTGATATGAGTTCTGCTGTCTTGGAAAGAGAAGCACTGATCATATAAGTAATTGATGGCAATTATGATAAGTGCTACAAAATGGAAGTATTGATAACTATGAGAGCATACATTGGAGAGAAGGTCTGACCTGTCCTCAAAATGTTTGATATAATTACTGTGTTCAAAGAGTTAAGATATACTTTGGAAATTAAACATTTTTAAGTGCTTATAAACATTATATGAAATAATCTAAGGTCACTGTATGAGTTGCCTTCAGATTTCTGTAAAAACCTTATCGAGGTATAATTGGCATTCAGGAACTACTCAGGTTAAAGCATACACATTGGATAAGTGTTGACATAAATATACCCACACAGCCATAATGATAGTCAAGAAAATTTATATATCCATCACCCCCCCCCACTCCAAAGTTTCCTTGTCCTCCTTTATAATTCCTTCCTCCCTCCTTTCTTCATTTCCCCACTGCCACCATAGTCACATTTGGGGATTTGCTTACTGTCACTATACAGTAGTTGGCATTCTGTAGCATTTTTGTAAAAAGGCATCTTATATCCTCAGTTTTTTGAGTGGCTTTTTTAATTTCTCATAATTATTTTGAGGTTCATCCATATTGTTGTGTGTATGAGTCGTTATTTATTTATCTATGTATCTATTTCCCTATTTGCTGGGTGGCATTCCATTTTATGGATATACCAAAATTGGTTTATTCATTTGCCCATGAATGGACATTTGGTTTGGATCTGAGTTTTGGCTACTACAAATAGAGCTGCCGGGGCCATTCCTGTACAAGCTTTCACATGGATATATGCTTTTATTTCTGTTGGGTAGATACCTAGTGGCAAAATGGCTGAATCATACGGTAGATGTGGCTTCGCATTTTTAAGAAAATGACAAACGATATTCTAAAGTTGTTGTACCATTTTACATTTCCATGAGGAGCACGTGAGACTTGCAGTTGCTTCATATCCTTATTAACACTTGTTATGGTTGTCGGTCTTTTCAGTTTCAGCCTAGGTTCTACGAGGCGCGTCGTGGTATCTCTCTGTGACAGTAGTTTTCATTCTGTTGGTAACTTTGCTGTTGTGACATCTTTCCACGTGCTTGTTTACTATCTGTATATTTTCTTTGGTGAAGTCTCTGGCAAAAATATGTTGCCCATTAAAAAATTGGGTCGCTTTTGTTTTTTTTTTTTTTGAGTGTTGAAAGCCCTTCTGCATTCTGGATGAAAGTCCTTTATCATAGTAAAACCTTGGATTGCAAGTAACTTGTTCTGTGAGTGTTCCGCAAAATGTGCGAACATTTCTAATAAATTTTTACTTGATAAAGGAGTGATGTCTTGCAATATGAGTGGTACAGGATGCTGAATGTCACAAGATCACAACCGAGCTTTCTTTTGCTGCAGAGTGGGAGGAGGAAAAGGCAGAGGAATCCTTCACTTCAAATGAGATTAGGGAGATGTGTAAAATTTTGGAAACAGTGCAAAATTTTGTAGAAAAGCACCACCTGAATGAGGCTGTAGCAGTGGGGACGATGAATCTGTTTAATGACAATACCACGAAATCCTCAAAAGGAGGCAAAAGCAAGTGTCATTGGATAGGTTCCTTGTTAAAGTTGTACAAAAAGAAGATTCCATTGAGCCAATAGATGGCACTGATTCTGTTAGTGATAGTGAAAGTGGTGCTACACAACATACCTCCTCTCTCTTGTCTCCTTCACACCAGCCAGGAAGGTTTTAAAAGGTAGGTGCAGGTTAATTTGTTTATTTTTCTTTATATTTTATATATTTTTAATTATTTTGTATTATATGACAGTATTGTAATCATTTTTTTTTAATGCTTATTTATTTTTGAGACAATGTGAGAGACAGAGTGCAAGCCATGGAGGGGCAGACAGAGGGAGACACAGAATCATAAGTGGGCTCCAGGCTCTGAGCTGTCAGCCCAGAGCTCGACGCAGGGCTCAAACTCACGAACCATGAGATCATGACCTGAGCCAAAGTTGGACGCTTAACCGACTGAGCCACTCAGGCACCCCTGTAATCATTTTTCTATGAATATTTTTGGGTTGTGGTTTGAATCATCTGATTTTCCATTATTTCTTATGGGGAAATTCACTTTGATATATAAGTGCTTTGGATTATAAGCATGTTTCTGGAATGAATTATGCTCACAAACCAAGGTTTTACTGTATGTGGTTTGCAGATATTTTCTCCATAGCTTATTTTTTTTTAATTTTATTTTTTAACGTTTATTTATTTTTGAGACAGGGAGAGACAGAGCATGAACGGGGGAGGGTCAGAGAGAGAGGGAGACACAGAATCCGAAACAGGCCCCAGGCTCTGAGCTGTCAGCACAGAGCCCGACGCGGGGCTCGAACTCACGGACCGTGAGATCATGACCTGAGCCGAAGTTGGACGCTTAACCGACCAAGCCACCCAGGCACCCCACCATAGCTTATCTTTTAATTCTCTCAACAGTGACTTTCAGTGAAGAGAAGTTCATAATTTTGATGAAATGTAATTTGTCAATTATTTATTTTGGACCATGCTTAAGGTATCATAAGAAATCTTTGCTAAAGTCAAGGTCACAAGGATTTGTTTCTTCAGCTTTTTTGTAGATGTTTTGTAGCTTTATGTCTTATACTCAGGCCCACGATCTATTTTGAGTTTAATTTGTATATGGTGTGAGGTATGAGTCAAAGATTATTATTGCAAATCTCCACTGAATTGGCTTTGCACTTTCATCAGAAATCAATTGTCCACCTATATTCAGGTCTTTTCCTGGACTCTGTTCTATTCCATTCATCTAGTTTTCTGTCTTGACACCAATACTATGTTACCGTGAGTATCATAGTTTTATAAAAGTCTTCAAGTCCAGGAGTGTAAGTCTTCCAAGTTGTTGTTGTTGTTTTGAGAGAGACAGAGAAAAAGAGAGAGAGAAGAGAGAGACCATGTGTACATGCACATGAGCGAGGGAAGGGGAGAGAGAGAGGGAGAGAGAGAGAGAGAGAGAGAGAATGAGAATCCCAAGGAGGCTCCACAGAGCCTGATGTGAGGCTCAATCCCATGAACTGTGAGATCATGACCTGAGCCAAAATCACGTCTGACGCTCAAATAACTGAGCCACTCAGGTGCCCCCCCCCCAAGTTGTTCATTTTTATCAAAGTTGTCTTTGTCATTCTAGGTATTTTGTATTTTCATATGAATTTTGGAATCAAGTTGTCAATTTCTACCCTCCAGAAAAGCCTTCTGGAATTTTGATTTTGAGCTTATGTAAAGCCACATATCAGTTAGAGGAGAATGGACATTTTACAAATATCAAGTTTTCTGATTCATGGCCACATTATATCTCTCCATTTATTTAGGTTTCTTTTAATTTAACTCAGCTGTATTTTATGGTTTTTAGTTTATAGATCTTGTATCTCTTTTATTAGACATACCTAAACATTTAATAAATGTGATTTAAAAAATGATATTAAAAATTCAATGCTTTAATTTTTGCTGGTACTTTATAGAACAAGTAGAGAGAAAAATCAGTAAGGATATAGAAGAATTGAACAACACAATCAACTAACTTGACTTAATCGATTTTGATAAAACACTTCAGCCAACAAAAGCAGAAAACACATTCTTCTTAAGTGTATATGGAATACTTACCAAGATCGGCCATATTCTGGTCCTTTGTGACTCACTACACTTATTGTAACTTTTCACTTGTAAAATGGAACTATTTTGACTAGTTTCAGAGAAATATGAAAATTACCTAATGTGTGAATAAGTATTTTGAAGCCATTAGAGAGACTTTCAGAATCAAGAATTAATAATAGAAAAAAAAATCCTTACTACTAAAATGTGACTTTAAAATGTTAAGTAAGTACAAACCTCCACCCTCACATCCCATTGTGTATGTTAGTTTAGTGGAGAGAGATCAAGACAGTGCAGTGGAGGATGAAAATGTGGCTTTTTGGTTTTTGAAAAAAGTATCAGGTTAGCACATGGAGAAGATAATTCTGCACAGTGCAAACAATAGCGTAAGTAAATTTCTGAAGGCAGGGAAGGAGAAGTATAGTTAAGATTAGCAACTACTTTCATTTCACTGGGGCACAGAGTGCATAATGGGGAGCAGTAGGTCAGCCTGGGGGGGTGGATTTGGTATTAATCTAGCGAATTTGTGCTTTACTGTGTAGAGATGGGAAATTATTTCTTTTGTTTTTAACATAGTCCGCAGGAAGGTTGGGAACTCTCTCTTTAAATAACAAAGGCTATTGGAGTAAGTCATTTATTTACCATAAACTAACAATTCAAAAACTAAAAAGAATCTTCCAATTTTGTCATTAATCAATTTCATATGAACCTCCAATTTGTTTCAGACTTCCAGATGTGAAGGTTTTTCTCCAACTCCGTTTCTTTGGTATGAGACTTGACCTTTCCATCGATGGTTTAATCCCAATTAAATCCATTCTAGATTGGGCGATAACCTCTTAACACTTCACTGTTGTAATCATGGGAAACAGCCCTTTGTGGATGTTTCCAGTTCTTGAAAGAAGAAGGCACATCAGGGATTGAGGATCGGGGAGATATAGATGTGTGCTTCCCCCCCCCCCCCCCGACCCCCACCTGGGAACTCTCCCTTGGGGATTAGCTCTATGGCAATTAAAATTCAGGACACAGTTTAGCATTTAATCATTTCTGCTTTCTTCAATGTTTGTTTCATGTGTACGTCTTGGTTCTGTAACAAGACCCCAATCTCCTCATACCAAAGCCTACTTTTCCATTTTGCAAAACTTTACTGAGGACTAGAAGGGTGTAAATAATTGTATACAGTGCTTGTGTGGATATAATGATGAGTCAGGCTCAGACCTTCCCTGAAGTAGCTCAGTTGGGTGGGAAGTAAAAGGTAATGACCTATTAATCATGTGTGGTGCCATTGGAACCTTAGGAACCAGTGACTTTCTGAAACTACTGGCAGTGAAGGGTCTACAGAATATTGGGGGAGGGAGTGAGCTGAATTTTAGAGGATGAGGGGGATTTTACCAAAGAAAGAAACCTACTAAGTGTACTTGTTAGGTGCCCGATGCATACTTGGGGATGGGTCAGTTATGAAGAAAGGGGCTCAGTTAAGAAGAATCAATACTTTAGAGGTAACCTCATAGTTTATATGCAGCTGCAAATGGATCTCACTGAGGGACATAGTACTAGGCTCTGGAAAGAGAATATGACTTAGACTCAAAAATCCTAGATTTCATGCTGTGCTTCTCCCTTTCAAGATGTGTTTAGCTCTGCCTGCCACCAGGCACCACAGCTAAGTAGATGATGTCACTTTTCATATGATTGGGGGTCCGAACTAGCTGAGGTAATTTGGATTTTCTTCTCAGGGCAGTTATTGCCTTCTCTTTTAATGTCTTCCTCTTTTGTTACTTTGAATTTTAACTTTTCTAAGACTTCAGGGGGTATTTTCTTTTGGGTGGAGTTATCTGTCAAGATTCTTTGGAACTTCAGTCTCCTTAATGCCTCGTTGTCCAGACTCAGAACTAAGGCCAGAGGTCTCAGGCAAAGGAGGCCGACTGGGTAATAGTTGGCTAATAGGACCATATATCATTGAGGACAATTTCCCAGCAGAAAATCGTCAGCCATTGATTAATATGGAGTGTGGACGTCTGTGACTGGGCTGTCTTTGCTCATTAAGTCACAAGCTGGGCTTCTGACTCCATTTGCAATTCATCAGGGTCCGTGTTCTCTAATTACAGAGTTGAAGACAGCAGTGCTCAGATTATCCAGCTCTTTCTCTTTATCATGGAAACATACACAGAGGAGGCAATTTATAACAACGTGCGAACTATGACCTTTTTAGCATTTCAATTGTGCCAGAATCTGTAGGTGGTGTTCCTTTGGATGGCCTGTGTGTGTGCGCATGCACTCATACTCTGCTATAAAATGAGAAGAGGAGAGAATAAAAACCATACTATCGTTCATTTAATTAAACTCTTCTGTTTTTATTAACACTTCTAGGCATGGAGTTCATTGTACAGAATCTCACCAGTAAATGTTTTTGTAGTTGTTTTTGCTTCTGTTAACCTCTCTGCTTTTTATTTTATTAATTAATACTTATAGAATCTTTGAGCTGGACAGGTCTTTAGTCCAACTCCCCAAACCTCTATATTTTATCTCTGAGCACAGTTTCTGTTTACACACTTCCAATTTCAGGGATCTCAGTCCCTCAAAGCCACCTCTGCTCTTGGAGTATTCTAATTACAAGTTAAAGCCTTACACATAAAATTAAATTTTTCTCTCTTTCAGTTTTCCACTGGAAGTTGGTTTCTCTTTATGTGCTACCTTGTTCAAACACTCTGTTCATTGAAACCCACAAGTTCCACGCGCCCCACCCCCCAATCCCTGCTGTCTCTCCTTAAGAAACCCTTCAGGTAGGTAACATACCTTAGTACTTGTTGTCCTACTCTGTCCTCTCCAGAACCATCCTCTTTTGCTCCACAAGTTAAGGTCCAAAAATGCTGAATTGGGGCCCTGGTTGTGTCAGGGGGAGGCTGGAGGGTCCATGCTCCAGTGGTCCAGCTTATGGCCTTTTAAGCACACAGAGAAAGTTTGAAAAATACTTTATATGCCTAAACTTTGGGTTCATGTCATGGATCCAGCCCATTAAAGTCTACAGGGGGAGCTAAACATTCCTAAGTGCTTCCCTGCTCTTTCCCACTTAGCTCCTTCTCTCATGCTTTTTTTTTTTTTTTTTTTTAACCACATGGCTACCCTCTTGTGGTAGGCAGAAGAATTACCTTTCTCTTGGACCACTTGTCTTTTGCTTGGTCCCTGGTCCTTTGTTACTGCTTCTGATTCTTTTAATTTTTTTTTTTTTTTTTTTTTTTTTTTTTGGCAGTAGTGAATGTATCAATGTGGGGTAGCATAAAGTAAAGTCTTCCTAAACCTCAGCTCTGGTCATGCACTCCCCTGCTGAATGAATGAATGAATGAATGAATGAAATATAACAAAGCCAAAAATAAGTGTCTAAAACCAACAATAGAGTCTAAAAACCAATTATTTAGGATATGAAAGAAAAGAGACTGGGAAATAGGAACTAGTGAATACCTAATATGTACTACACATTGTGCTAAGGTGCTAAATGTTTTATTTAGGCTAGTTTTGCTCTTCTAGCCTCTTTCTGATTCATTCATTAATTCCATGAATTTCAAACCTTGTGGTGGTGTGTGTGTGTGTGTGTGTGTGTGTGTGTGTGTGTGTGTGATTATGCATGTCTTTTAAGTGTTGGTTCATCTTGCTGAGTCTGTTTTTTCACAGGATGCCCTGGATTTTAAAATATCCTCCATGGGTGGTTTTCTTTTGTTTCCGCTTGAGGTCTAGGAGTATCAGCGGACATAGACAAATTTTTATGTATTTGTCTACGGTAGATTTCTGCATCATGCAGACCGTGTGAATTCAAACTTCAGATTCATAGCTGCAGCTAGCCTTGGGTTTTGTTCTCTCTCGAGTGACTGTTCCCATCTCCCCCACTCTAATTCAAGGCTCTGATCAGAAGGCAGTTTGTTTCTGCTTCCCTAGATAGTGGCTGACATATTTCAAGGCTCCATGTTATGTGTCTGATAACACATCAAACTTTATATATGCACTGTTTCCAGCTGTTTGCCTTGTAGAGCATAAGGACAAGAATCTTTCCCTTGTACAAACATTAGAATGCACTCATTAGAATGTTCCCAGAGCCTATATTTGTTCCACAAAACACCACGGGTCACAAAGTGAGTCAGCTCCTGCTTGCCACTTTGGTTTGAGTTCTCAGTTCGATTTTGACATGCAGGAATTTTACTTTCAAGCTCAGAAATTATTTAAGATTTTGAATTTTTCTATGTTTACTATGTCAGAATGTTTGTTAAGAGATTAGGTCCCATTCAGTTGTGGCCTCACTCTCCTGTATAATCTTCAAGCTAACCTAATATCATTACCTTGATCTCATGGATGATACTAATGTTCAGGATGGTTAGGTAAGTTTTAGAGGTCACAGAGCCAATAAGTGGCATAACAGAGATGGACAGAAGCTAGCAAAGGAGAAAAAAGAAGGATGTTGGTAGAAGAAGGAAGAAAACTAGGAATGAGCAGTGCCATGGAATTTAGGGAAGGAAAGTGACTCAAGGTTCGGAGAAGAATCAAATGCTATTTGAGGGGTAAGGACTGAGAAAATCATTGGGTTTAGCAATTTTCTAAAGGGAACAGATTGTGTGTAAGTGACTGTTTGAAGTGGGCCTGGAGGGCAGGGACTGAGTTCTGTCCTCTTCCTTCAACACTACTTGCAAATAGGCACTTAAGCGCTTTTTGATGGTGATGGTAATTATCCAAAATTTTCCTTGAAATTGCTCTTCCCATTTGAAAAATTTATGCAAAAATGTGGGATCAGGTCCAGCTTTATGCTCACCCTTTGAATACACTTTTTCTTTGGGAAGCTGCCTATAGAACCCCCTCAGGGGAAAATCACAGAAAGGAAGGATCAGTTAGGACCGGCCAGTCGGAGGATGTAGATGTGGTCACTGTAGCCTCGTAGGGAGAGGCAGAACATTCTTTCACAAACACATACAACACATTGTGCACTTCCCTAAGCTCTTCATACTCAGTGTCTCAACCTTTTGGAAAATGGCACTGTTATTCCCACTTTAAAGATGAGGTAACTTAGGGTTTAGAATTTTGATGTGCGCAAGGTATGAGAGCCAGAAATGACAGAGATGGTGTTCAAACAGGGGCTGGTTGGACTCCATGGTGAGGCATCTTAATGCTTCAGGTCCCAGAGTAGGATCTGTTTCAAGTGGTTCTTGAAATTTCCATGGGCACGTTGGAGGGATGTGACTCCCAGAATCAAAATGAGAGATCAGCATGCTCCAAATTATCTTCTAGACACTAAGATGTGTAAGATGTGGGCCCAGGTGGGTGATTCAGGACCTTTATGGGCTCTGAGTTTGACTCACCAGTCTCTCCTTAAGAGTAGACAGAAGCCAAAGGCTGCAGGCTCAGGAGGGGTGTCTGCGTCATGTTAGAGGAAGGGAGATTGGAGAGCCACCGGCTTCACATGGAGCCATTTCTCAACCGAGCTGAGGTGAGACTTTCATTCATCTATTCATTCATCCTCCAAGCACTTAGGAGTTCATTTGAGGTGAATAACTGTTTATTGAGGATAGACTTGGGAAGGCAGTAAAATCGGAAAGATGGGAATAAGAGTTTCTATCCTGCAGAGTGACACAAGAATGCCTACCATACGTCAGGCGCTGAGCTAGGGTGTAAGGACAGCAAAATGAATAAGGTAGTGAAGAGACAAGCTGTCTAATGTATTAACTGCTAACCACATGCGGCTGTAAATGAAATTCAACTAATTAAAAATAAATTTAAAAATTCTATTTCATAGTTGCACGAGCCACATTTCAAGTGCTCAGTAGCCACATGTGGCTGATGTCTACTATACTGGTTAGAACAGCTATAGACCATGTCCATCATTATAGAAAGTTCTATTGGATGGCATCAGTGAGAATCAGCCTTAATTCTAGAATCAGAAGGCCTGGATTGTGTGTGTGTGTGTGTGTGTGTGTGTGTGCATGTGTGTGTGTGTGAGAGAGAGAGACAGAGAGAGACAGAGACAGAGACAGAGAGAGTTCTTGAATAGGTTTAAAAAATAATCTGTCTGCCTTTCTTCCCTTATCTGCAAAATAGGAAACATAGTAGAACAGTAAACTAGGGAATATCTTATTGAGCACTCACTGTGTTCTGGGCACCATTATAACTGCATTAAGTGTATTAATTAGTGTAATCTATACAACCCAACCCCATGAGAGAAAGGCTGTTGTTATCTTCATTTTAGATGTAGAGACAGGAGCAGGAAACTCATGCAGCTCGTTGACCGTGGAGTGGGATATGAACCCAAACAGTCAGGATCCAGAATCCATGCTCTCAGTCTTTTATCACAATTCCTAATAATGGGATCAATCATGTGATGTTGGGAGAATTAAATCATTTGCTCCATTAAGATCTTAGTATCTTCCTGGCCTAGAGTGAGAGCTCCAGAAATGTTAGCTGTTATTATTCTGGCCTTCAGAGAAGTCAGAGAAACTTGAAACTCTTATTTTCTTCAAGACTCTAGGAGAGGTGGACACCTTGTTCCCCTTGGGAGTAGAAAATAGCAAAATGTGGCAGAAAAAGGACTGTAATGGGAGACGAGCCCATAGCCCTTGCTCTTTCCTGTCTTGGACATGCCCCCTCCTTTCTCTGCTTTGGTTTCTTTATCCTTAACATGTGGGGGTTGAACTAGAAGGTCCCTGGACTATGTTTCCTTTTCCAAATTCTTCGATTCCATGATAAATGGGGACTAATTTGCATGGCACAATTGCAAGTCATGTATAAATATTAGCTTATGCCACTGGTTAATCATTTAATGTCAGATAAATGTGCAGAGCAAGGTGTTTAGTGTGTTTACATACACTGTACAAACCACTTTGTCATTAATTGTGCTTATGCAGAGTCCTAGTGTGAGTGTGTCGAGGCAGGGAGCTTGGCAGGGGCGCCTGTCCCCCTACCTTTTCATTCTGACCAGGCTCTGATTTACGCTGCGGGTTCCCTCCTGCGCTCTTGGGAGCTGGGGTTTTGAAAATGTTTAGGCAAACAGTGCAGCCCTCAGAATTGGAAGCGCATGAGGTGTTATCTCTGTCTTCAGACAGGCTGAGCTCCTTGTGGGCACTTCATTTTTCATCCCGTCAGGGGAAAAGATGGGACTTACCACCAGTTTACGTGTAGATGTCAAATCTCCCCCCGCCCCCGCATCTTCTTTAAGTTTTACCACAGGAGATCCAGGATGATTCCAGGGCAGTTACGGGAAATTTCTCAGGTGTGATAAAGATTCTCGGGGTTTTTTGTTCCATTGATTTTTATGGGACTGTGGATGGCTGTAAAATCCGAGCAGGCGTGATGCAGCGGTCTGCCCAATAGCCAGGACTGTGCAGGAAGCCGGGAAGGGTTGGGGCCAGAACAGGATGACACTGAAAAGGGATGCGCTTCGACCTGGTATCCAGAGAAGAAGATTGGCCTTGGTGGAATTTGGGGGAGAACTGACTCTTTTTCAGAGGGATGTGCAGGGATAAGGGTCCCCACACAGCATGGCCAAGCAGCAGACTGCAGCAGTAGAAAGCAGTGGGAGGAACATGAGAGCGCCCTGTACCTGAAGAACCGAGCATGTGGGAAACTGCACCATGATTCCTGGAGTGAGCCCAAGTGGCCGAGTGGAGGTGGGGGCATCCAGCAGCTGAAACTGAAGTTGTGGCAGAGGGAGCCCATGGCAGATAGGACAGAAGCAGGGAGGTGGAAAGGCAGACTGTAACCTCTCTTTCGTCTCACTGGCCAAGCTCTGCCCATTGCCTCCCTTTTTTGAACCCATCTGGGAGGCAAGGAAACCAGGTGGGTCAGTGCCGCCAATGAGGGTGAGCCCTGCAGGGGTGGGGAGTGGGCTGGAGAAGGGCAGATGATGGCCACGGAGTGAGGACACACGGAGAATAATCGGCATAGACACCCGTGGACAGCTGTGTAGTGTGAATGTGAAGTGCAGGAATGGGTAGGGAGAGAGCCGAGAGAGAGGGGAGTGGCTGGGAGTGCGAGGCTCCAGCTTATCAAGTCTCCTTCTTGGTGCCCCATTTGCGATCAGCTTCCCCTTCAACAGTCCAGCATCAAATATTCACTGAGTGATTAACAGCAAAGTTGGAAAGGGCCATCTGCTTTAACTTGGACTTGGGTTTTCTTTTGACCAGTCCCTCACCTTTCTCATCTTCTCTTTTCATGTCTGTAAAGTGGACGAATTCTACAGACATCACAGTATGGCTCTTCAGTTGGAATTAGGTAATGAACACAGGGCATGCAGCCCAAGGCCAGGTGCACCCTGGGTGAATGGAAGCACATGTGACCCTTGCATGCAGGTGACAACCTGGTTAAAGGCAGGTATTCGGTGCTTGTACGTGTAAACAAACATGCAGTGATACAAATGATCATGCTTCATATGGCAATATTGCATAGACTCATACCCCAAGTGCCAAGGTGGCAAAGACCAATGCGATATGACAAGGGAGGTTTGGGGAAGTCCTCTGAAAAATTAGTTCAAAGGCTGAGATTTGGAAGATGAATAGAAGTTGTCCAGTAAAGACAATGAAATGTGTTCGGGAGGGGGAGGAGGAGGGGGAGCAAGGGAAGGGGAAAGGGAGGTGGGGAGAGGGGGAGAGGGAGAAAGGGAGCATTATGTGAAAGAGGGAACCCTGCTCTCCTTTGTATCTCCCCCTCACTGGGTGCTCCTTCTCAGAAGCCTCTCGTGCCTCTGCCTCATCTTTCTGTCCTCTCTGAATATTGAAGAGCCCATGGGCACGGTTCTTGGACTCCTTCCATCTCTGTCCTTCCTCATTCATTCCTGTTATTTTCTCGTCCAGGCTTGTGGTTTTCAGTGCCATTTATTTGTCCTAATTATTATCCAACATCTCTCCTCTGCACCCCAGACTTGTTCATCTCCAAGTGCCTACTCGACTTCTCGACATGGATATCTCCTAAATATGCCAAATATTCCATCCTGAAATCAAACACCTGGTTTCTGTTCATTTTCCTCTGCAGATTTACCTCCCTCACAGATTGGTTCTTCCAGGTTTTCAGGAAAAATACTTTGGAGTCTTGGCTCTTCTTCTATTTCACACTCTACTGTCAGTCCCTCAGCAAATCATTTTGGCCCCATTTTTTTAAATGTTTATTTATTATTATTTTTGAGAGAAAGAGAGAGACAGAGCGTAAACAGGGGAGGGGCACAGAGAGAGGGAGACACAGACTCTGAAGCAGGCTCCAGGCTCTGAGCTGCAGCACAGAGCTTGATGCGGGGCTCGAACTCAAGGACAATGAGATCATGACCTGAGCCGAAGTCATGGAACCACCCAGGTGCCCTCATTTTGGCTCCATTTTTAAAACACACCTAGAATCCCACTGCTTCTCATCCCCTCCCCCACTGCTTCATGGGGTCCTGACACTGTCAACCCTCTCTTGCATGGATGAGGGTAACAACATCTTCCCTGTCCACCTGCTGTCCACTGTCCACAAAGCAGCCCAGTGATCTACTAAAGGGTGAGGATTATGCCATTCCTATTTAAAAGCCTCCAGTAGATGCCATCTCACCGAGAGTAAAACCTTTAGTCTTTGCCCTGGCTCATGAAGTTATCTGTCCCCTCCCCCATGTGCCTGCCATAGTGCTGCTAGGACTCCGTCTCCCTCTGCCCTGCTGTGTACTCGCCAGGTGCCCTGGCCATCCTGGCTCCAATCACCAAGCACAGCCCTGTCCCTGTTGTCTTCTCCAGCACCCTCATTGGGATGCACTTACTCACTTGCCTTGTGTTCTCACCACCTTCCCGTCTCCGCTCAAACCCCATCTTTTTAGCAATGCCTCCTTCAGCCACCTCGTGTAAAGTTCAAGTTCATTCTGACCCACTCTGGGCACCATTTATCCTGCTTTGTTTTTCTTCGTGACAAGTTGTCACCATTCAGTATGTTAATTCTTGGGTAGCATGTCTGTCTCTCCCACTAAAATTAAAGTTCTAGGAAACTGGGGACTTGGGCTCTTTAGTCCTGGGATGGGACTTCAGTACCTCAAACAAGGCCGGGCATAGGAAAGGTGCCTTAGACTCAGCTGTTGACTGGCTGTGTGAGTGAGCCTGAGAAAGTCCTACACAAGTTCCTTACGATAGTGAGGATCCATCCTTGACAGCTTGTTCCTTGGAGACAAGGATGGAAGGCAAGTTACTCCAGTATCAAATTGAGGGTTCGCATTCGTCCTGAAGTCCTAACTAGGGGCTGGGCTTTTAAACCATTTGGTCAGTTAACGATTATTGGTAATCAGGGGCACCAGGGTGGCTCATTTGGTTGCGTGTCTGGCTCTTGATTTCAGCTCAGGTCATGATCTCACGGTTCATGAATTCAAGCCCCATGTCGGACTCTGTGCTGATAGTGCAGAGCCTGCTTGGGATTCTCTCTCTCTCCCTCTCTCTCTCTGCCTCTCTCTTCCTCAAAAATAAATAAATAAACTTTAAAAAATAATTATTAGTAATCAACTTTCTGTGCAGCCTTTTGTTGGGTGATGAGAGATACCAAAATATATGTGGTATAATTTCTGTTCTCAAGGATCTTTGTAGTCTAATTGAGGTGAAGTACACTCACATCCACACACACATCCACACACAAAAATAGCAGTAATTAACCACACCGGGCAGTACCTAGGTTATCCCTACCCATGTTGTCCCTATCCCTGCCACTGTATCCCTACCCCTGCCACTCCATCCCACCCCCCCCCCCCCAAGAAAGAAAGAAAGAAACAAACCTATAAAGCAGGAGTCACTTTTCCAAGGTGAGTGTTGGAGTGTAATTTGTGAGGAAGGGGCACTGAGTGAAGCAGCAGAAGCTGGGTTCAAAACCACCTGCCTGACTCTCAGTGGCATAAATTGCAAACATGTCTTCTGAACCCACAAATCAGGGCATAAGATCAGTTCCCAGCAAGAACAATTGTTGGGATGACTTTTCATTAATTATCTATTTGTAGGAGTGGTACCAGACAGGTGCTTTGCACAGGCCATAAAATTATGAGCAACCCCAGGCATGGACCTTGCCCAAAGGGCTCCGAAGGTAGAAGGACATAAATTTGAAATTAGGATAGCAGCTAGAAATCTGGAAGTATGGAAATCTTCTTCCAGGAGAGAAGTCCTTCTGGGCTGGGATGATAGGCTGTGTTACAGAGAAGGAGGAGTTTTAGGTTGGCCTAGAAAACAGAAAAAAAAACAAAACAAAACAAAACTGTGTAGCTGGAGAGGGATGGGGAAGAAAAAACAGAGAAGTCTCTGGAAAAACATGAATCTCGTTGGATAGTTTGGTTTCTGTTTAGCAAATGCTCTCTCAGTTTAAGTGTCTGGGAAGCCATTTGATCTCTGCCAGGCTGTCCTCCCTCCCTTCCAATTGTTGAACACAGCCATGTCCGTCTTAGCATCTACCAATAGCCACTACTTTTTGCTCTGTGAGTGACAGTGGAGAAGACCCCTTGCCTTTTCTTATGTGAATCTCTAGTGCCCAGAACATTGTAAATACCCAGTAAATAGCTCTTGGACAAAGGTCTACACTTCACTGATGTCTAGTAGATTCTCCATGAAGGGATGGATCTTCTTCTTTCTGTCCGCAGCCCCCGATCAAGGAAATATATTCAAACCTGCTTGAATGTGAAGGCTATAGCACTTTTCCAGATGCATCTAGCTCTCTGATGTGGCTTTAAGCTAGATTTGATGCTCGATCTATGGTTTTTGTTGCATCTGTGTCATCAGAAGAGGGAGTGCTGAGATACTTCATAGCTAGGGTATTTTTAGAGGATGCTACCTATCCTACTGAATGTTACTGACAGAACAGTGTTGAGAAGTTTTGAGAAGGTAGCAGTGAATCAAGTTTTAAATGCACATTTTTTCCTCCTTTCCTTTCTCCTTTAACTCTAAGGGAGACAATGAACACAGACATGTATTGTTCATATTCTCAGATCTCGCACATATTTATTGAGCATCTTCTATATTCCAGATACTGTGTTAAGTGTTTCTATGTGCTTTGTATCTCACAATAACATGGTAAGCTTGGTTATTATTATTGATGTTGTTGTTATTAGTATTTGGACACTGAATAATTAAATACATAACATGGAGAAATAAGTAATTTGCCTCTATACTGAGAGCTAGTAAATGCCAGAGTGTAAATGAGAAACTAATTTTATTAGGAGAATCTGAAAAAGGAAGCAGAGTTTTAATTGTGGAAGGATAAATTCAAGAAGGAGAGAAACATACTGTAAATGTGTATTGAAGCCTTCTATGCTTCTGTCAGTAAACAGTAAATGCTGAGGCACATCCAAAGAGGTGACATTTAGGGTCTCTGTCCTTAAGCTTACAATCCTGTTGAAGAGAAAAAAAATTTGCAAGAGATACAGTTTTAACCAGAGGGAAGAAAAACAAAGAGATGTATCTTATCCTTGGGAAACAGCAGTGAGATGACATATTACCTATGTCATTTACATATACATGTAAATGTATAGATGGAAGTTTGCAAGGCCTGACAAAGATCACGGGGAAATGAAAAGAGCGATCCATTGGAGCTATTGATTAATGATTGATTTTTTTTGAACGTCTGATATTTTTATGATGGCATTTTTTTTTCTCAGTAAGTTTGAGAGAAAAACCAGGAGTGATACCAAAGGAAAGGGGAACTTTTCATGATATAACAGGGCCCTGGCTAGGAAGAAAATTAACCAGCTTTCCAGGTGATCAGGAGATGAGACCCCCTTTCCTCCAGTTTCCCATTTCTCACTTTAGGGAAGCATATGTACAAGACTCTTGGAATTAAAGAATTGAAGCGATGTTGAAATATCAGCTCTGTTTACACTCAAGGGGACTGAAGCCCTGAGATTGTTCCCGAAGTCAGTCATAACTCACGGCAGAGGCAGAACAAAACCATGTGCCAGCTCCGTGGTGGTGAAGAGATCACCAGACGCAGAGTCGGAGATGTGCATCTGGCTCATCTCTGTGGTTTTTCTCTGCAACTGGGTGCCTTACTTATCCTCTATGTCTTTGTTCCTAAGTCACTGTGGGAGGGGCTCTGATACTAACTTCACAAGTTCCTTAAGGGGAATCCAAGAAGAAACATGAAAGTGCTTTGTAAACCATAAAGTGTCGTATGAATGACAGTGATTGTTAATAATTCCATTGCCCTACACCACCTTTTGAAAGGAAACTTTTGTAGAAACAGTCTAGCATCTGCTGTTCTGCTGCCTGAACACTGGTTCAGTATTTGTCTCTGGAGGTGAAGGATGCATTCTGGGATAGACAACAAGACAGAACCGAGCAAGGTATTTGGAAATAGAAATTGGTTTTTCAGAGAAGACCTATTCAAATTGATAGAGGGCATCTCATCATACTCAGCCATTAACCAAAATCACCTTGAAGATTATCTACTTCTTAAGAGGCTCAAAAGAGCAGGGAACTACCACTTTAAGTTCCACTCTGGCTAATATGTGAGTTTCCACTGCATTGCCCCAGCTACTCTTGCATTCAATAAACATGAGGGATTGCACTGTAATAGCAACCAATGCACCCAGACACACACTTTAATTAAAGGAATACATCACACAATAAAGTACATTTAAATGAAAAATCTTTCTGTTGGAAGTACACTTTCTATTTTTTTCTTTCTTTCTGTGGCACCTTTCTGATGTTTAAACACTTCTAAGAGAACAGGAAGGGCAGGCTAGGGTCAAGGTGAGATTCTCTATGGGGGTGTTGGGGGTTTTGGCTGTCTTTGCCCAAATATTGTTAGATTTATGTAGTGAAAGATGGTGCAAACAATGTCTATTGTGACCACACAGTTAATGGGATGGTTGGGCAGAACTGATGCATGCATGAGATCCTGTTAGAGGATTTCTTAGTTTCAGGAGGAGGCGTCATGGCTCAAGAAAGCGGGGTTGGGGGGGTGGTGAGTGAGAGAAAACCACAGAACTGACATCACATATTGTAGATGTCTGGCCTGATGACTCTACAGAGTCTGAATGCTTTTGCTCCTGGGTAGGAGACTGAGCGAAAGAGCCATCTGCCTCTCCCTGTGCCTGTTATGGTATCTTTTCCTTATCAACTTTATTAAAAAATAATTTATGTCTAGTAAACCACCTTTATTTAAATTATATACTTCAATGAGTTTTAACAGTTGTAAGCTCTTGCAAAACTACCACCAAGATACAGAACCTATCTGTCGCCTCCACCAAAGATTTCTCATACCCCTTTGCAGACCACCCTTCCCTCCACCTCTGGGCTCAGGCCAGCCCTCCTCTGCTTTTTATCACTATTGATTAGCTTGCATTTTATACAAATGGAGTCATACAATACGCCATTTTGTGCACCTGGCTTCTCTCGCTAAGCACAAGGGTTCTCACATCCCTCATGTTGTGGTGCATATTTGTCGTTTACTCCTTCCTATTGACTATGGTGTTTTGAGGATAACACAGTTCTTACCTTGATTACATGTTCCATACATGGAAAATCCTCTATGCATATCTGAGCTGAGGTCATTCGTCACCACATTTAGGGGTCTGCTGGAGTGACCAACCATGGTGATCATCATTTTCCAGTGTGGGTTGCACAGTGAGTGAGTGAGGACGGCATCCCTTCCTTCCCTCCCTCCCTTCCAATTTCCCTTCCTTTTTATGTCAGTATTTATTGCACCCTGTGTCCCAAACACTGCTCAAGGCACCGGGATATACTGTGAAACAAACCAAACAAAAACACAGAATTTCTCCCATTATGAAGCTTGCCGTATCTGTCAAATCAGATATAGATATAGATATAGATATAGATATAGATATAGATATAGATATAGATATATGATAACATTGATTATTATAGTTGGTTTTATATAGTCGGCCAATTCTTGCTGTAGTCAGTCTAGAAATAACATATATTGTTAGTTGGTCATAAGTGCTGTAAGGTAATAACACACAGAAGGGAGTGGGGAGAGCCAGGATGGGAGAGCAGCAGCTTAGGGTGGCCAGAGAAGGACTCATCTAGACTGCTATCTGAGACAACCAAAGATCCAGAGCAGAGGCTCCAGCCAGTACAGCATAACGTGAATGTTCAGCACATGATCTTTTGAAGGTGGACAGGCTTTTTAACAGCATATAGGGATGAAACCTCATGACACCCTTTCTTGAGTTTCCCGAGGCTTTTGCCTCTCTAGAGCTAAGCATTCTTCCTAGTTCATTTGAACTCTCTCTGGTGTTTGGTTCTGGTAGCTAAACTTAGAAACGGATGTAGAGAAACTGGAGCAGGCTGAGAAACATACATATTCAAAGTGAAAAACATACTTGGGAGGCAGTCAAAATGGACCTTTGGATGTTGGCTTGTTTGGTGAGAGCTTACCAATATTTACTGGTGAATGTCCTTGCAACCTAAAGTTGAGATTGACAACAGCGAAAGTTCTAATGAGCAAGTGTGAACTTATGCAGAAGTGGGGCTGGGTAAACAGATTTGATAAATTCATAAGTCTAGATGGAAAGGAAATAAGAAGGCCCATTTCCATTAAGATTGTAACCTGTAACCTCAGGCCACCTGGGTGGCTCAGTTGGTGAAGTTTTCAACTTTGGCTCAGGTCATGATCTCGCGGTCCGTGAGTTGGAGCCTTGCATTGGGCTCTGTGCTGACAGCTCAGAGCCTGGAGCCTACTTTGTATTCTGTGTCTCCCTCTTTCTCTGCACCGCTCTCTCTCTATCTCATGAATAAATACACATTAAAAAATTTAAACATTGTAATCTGAAAACTTCTAGCCATTTCCCTAATAGCGCTAAAAGACGTTTCAGCCTTCATTTACACCCATCCCCTCTGGTCTTTGAATATTTTAATGCCAGCAGATCGATCCCTCTTTTCTTCTCTACACACACACACACACACACACACACACACACACACACACACCTACAGCATTGACTTTTGAGGTCCACTAGTCAAGTGTAATTAAATTAACCTGTGGGGATTTTATTCTTCCAAGAGCAAAGAACTGGACACCTAGTGGACATTATAAAAAACATCCGTTGAGGTGTCATCCTGAGTTGTCAACTTCAAAGCACCCGGAGAGCTATGGAAGATGGTTAAAATCTTGGAGTTTGGAGTCAGGCCCAGGTGACACCGCTAGTAAATGATACTCTGTAAAGAGATTATAAAGCACCTACTTCATAATGTGAAGATTCAGAGAGATAAACGGAATCCAGCCATGTATGCAAAAGGGAATATAATAAGATTGAGTTTGGTTTATTTCTAGAATACAGATCACTTAATGATAGAAAAATCTAAAAATGTAATTTTCTGTATTAAAGGCTCCAGGAGAAAAGCTACATTAACAACTCAATTGATTCATAAAGATTCTTGAATAGAATTCAGCACCCATTAGTGATTTACAAAACAAAACCAAGAAAAGAAAACAAACAAATAAACCTTAACCAACAAGTGAAAAATGAGTGCTTCTTTAAACTTATAAAGATTATTAATAAAAATACAACAAACTTTAAAAAAAAATTAATATTTATTTGAGAGAGACAGAACAAGAGCAGGGGAGGGGCAGAGAGAGGGAGACACAGAATCTGAAGCAGGCTCCAGGCTCTGAGCTGTCAGCACAGAGCCCGACGTGGGGCTCGAACTCACAAACCGTGAGATCATAACCTGAGCCGCAGTCAGACACTTAACTGACTGAGCCACCCAGACAGCCCAACAAACATTCTTTTTAATTATAAAATATTAGAAACATTTCTTTTAAGACCAGGAATGAGAGAAGGTTATCTACTATAGCACCAAGTCAGCATTGTACTTGGAGATCAACCATCATAATAAGAAAAGAAAAAGAAAAAAATCATTCTATGTAGATAGTATGATTCTCTCTATATAAGACTCAAAAACTCCTGAAAATTATTAAACTTAACAAAGTCTGGAAAAATCAAATGGAGTTTTATTCCCCAGCAATAATGAGTTAGAAAACATTATTCAAAATGTAATTCACACAGTGTAACTTTTTCTACTATCCAAAAGGAATGAAATTGTATAAGACCTTTTTGGAGAAAACTTTAAAACGTTTTAAAAAGACATAAAAAGAAACCAAACTAAGTGGAGGAATGTACCATGCATGTTTACTGGAAGCCTCAATAGCATAAAAATATCAGTTGCTGTGTTTCAATACAATTCAATCAAATAACAACAGGTGCTTATAGGAACTTAACCAAGCTAAGTGTTCTAATGCATAAAAGATAGCAAAGGTCCCAGAATAATGCAGACTTATCTGAATAGAGAAAGTGTGTGTTGTTGGGCTGGGTGGAGAACTTACCAGATTTCAAAAGTTGTAGTTCAATTTGTATGCATGCACATGCACACACACATACACACACAGACAGACACACATACACACAGAGACTGAGGCTGATTGGCAATTGGTACAGAACAGCAAGCTTAGAAGAGATCCAGACATCACATATATGATAATAACAAAATTGGCATGAGTAGTGGGCAAAGAATGGGCTACTTAATTATTATGTTGAGATATTTATGCATAGGGACAAAATACATTCAAGACACATAAAGGTAAAATTCCAGATGTATTTTAAGACTTAAATGTGAAAGAAACATACTACCTTTAAGAAGAAAATTTTGGAAACTGTCTCTTATACCCTGTGATAGGAAGGTTTTCTTAGTTATGACACAAGAAATGCTAACCATAAATTGAATAAGTTCAATTTACATTAATTAAAGTTCATAACAATAAAGAATAGTTGTTCGTTAAAGGATACCATAAATGGCATGTGCAAATATAAGCCATAGACCTGGAGAAGATATTTGTAACACACATCTCTGTCAAAGGATAAGGATCTATTGTATATAAAGAAATATTGCAAACTTATAAATAAAATGCAGTCAAATTAGCAATATAATTGTCAAAATAAATGAAAAGGCATAACATTTAAGAGAAAACATGAAATACTAGCGACACAACATGAGAAAAATGCTTAGCCTCATTAGTCATCAATTCAATGCAAATTAAAATGACAATAAGATAGCATTCAGTACCCATCAGACTGACAAAGTTAAGACATCTCACAATTTCAAGTATGAGGGAAATTGAGGTTTAATGGGAATCTATTTTATCCTGGATAGCAATGTAAACGTGAACAAATCACTTTGGAAAACTATCTGGCAGTACCTTTGAGTCCAGCTAGGTAAGTGCAAATCCTATGATTGAAAAGTCTACTCCTGGGTATAAATCCTGGGAAAACATTTGCTGGGAGACATATGCATGAATGTTCATACATGATTTCTTGTTATGTCAAAAAAGCTGTAAGTAAATAGGTGAATGGATGAATAAATTGTGTTATACTGACACAGTAGAATATTATTCAGTCATGAAAATTAACAAACTAAAATTGCATTGAACGTGGATGGATCTTGGAAAAATAATTCTGGGTGGGAAAAAAAAAAAAAAACATCAAGTAGGCTTTATACCAGTATGGCATTTTTATAGATTTCAGAAACAAGCAAGGCCTAACAATATTGCATTTAGAATTACATACCTCTGGAGCAGAATTATTTTTAAAAGCAAGGGTCAATAAAAGGCCAATTCTGGTGAATGCTTACCTTAGGGGTTCAGGGAGAATGCACAGAGAGCTTCAGTGGAATGAACAGGTAAGCTTCTATTTCTTAACTTTCGGTGCCAGGATTAGGTGTTCATTTTGCTGTACTTCATGAATTTATGTTAGTTATTACATATTACAAGTATTACATATATACTGTAGGAATAAAATATTACAGGCTTTTTAAAAAGCTAGACCATAGCACTGGAGAAACTGTAGAACTAAAAAAACTCAACACCATGTCTACCATCCAGTCACTGAATAACAAAAAAATAGCAATTGCTATTATAGCTGTAACTCTTTTCAAGCAGGGATTATGTTTTTTTCTGTTCTCCCTTTGTATAAATTGTTACCATAAAGGATGAAGGCCGCTGAGGGCTCTGTCATGTTGGCTGGAAGGTGGACCCTGATGGCAGTCAGCGTTACTCCCGCCTGCCACTCCAATTTCTTGCCATCCCTGGCAAAGTTGCCTCGTCTCTCCACTCAGCATATCTGTGGAGAATGGATGGCTGGCAAAGCTCACAAAATTAATGTTATTCTGAGTTGCAGGGAAAAAAGTTTCCTAAAACAACATACACAATATTATTAATCTTGAAAACTGCCTCAGGGGAAAGATATGTTTAAGTTGATTTGACTCTTGGAATCAGGAGAGCAGTGTTTTCATTTGGAGGACAGCATTTTTAACAATGACTTTGATACAGTGCAAGAGACTCCATTATGTCTCATTTAAAGATTAAGTTTTGCTTGTTCTCCCATGCTACTAATATTTTTTTTCTGCCACTTCTGGGTAATTATGAAGGTTATTTTTTGGTGTAATGAAGGGGATTTTTTTTTTTTGAGGGAGCCATCTGCTTCTTCTGCAGGTCTCTGCATGAAATGGTTGACTGTTAGGGGATGTGTAGGTCAGGGACAGGTTGGGGGAGCCCAACACAAAGGTGGTTCTGGTGGCCATGGTAGAAAGGTCTTATCTTTGGTGGGCAGTCCTGTTCAACTGATTCATAGGACTCCAAAAGGCAGTCAAAGAATAGGAAGGTAGTTTTCTATTTCCAACTGGTGTTGAGCAAATAAAGAATTTTCTCTGCATATTCAGGGATGAGTAATAAGATCAATTAATCAGAAAGTCCATTTGGATCAGTCAGGCAGCACGAGGTTGCTAGGTTGTCTAGTAAAGGGGTTGAGGCATAGACTTTTAAATTATACAGTCCAGTCTAAAAAAATGGAAGAAGCAGTCATGGGCTTTATGGCTTTTATTATCATTGTTACCGTTGCTTTTGAGAACATAACTACAGAGGTAGTAAAAGTGAGAAGTTCTAGCACATAGAATGTTGCTCAATAAATGCACGCTTTTTTTAAAAAAAGCAGTCCTTCATAATGTCATTTGTTATGAGGATGGATCCTTCTCTGTTAGGCTCCACTCTTCATCTCCTTAAACTTGGTTCACTCTTTTGTTGAATTGGGCGTGCAGCTGTTTCCTACATGAAATCATGAGGTTCCTGACTAGCAGGAGCTACATTGAGATAATTTTTTATAGTCCCTGCAGTATCCAATAAAAAAACTGTATTAGTCAAAGCACAATGAACCAACCTCTAAGAACTGGCCTCTTACATGGACCTTCCATTGGCTAAGGTAGCCTGTACAATGCATGGCTCTCTCTGGATTTAGTTAGCATGTTGCATGTGATTATGTGCTATGTATGGTAGGAATATTTGGAATGGAAGTGACAAAAATCCCATCTCAAAGTAGCAGTAAGTGAAAGGGAGTTTTGGGGTTAAGATAGCTGTGGCATTTAAGGGAAGACCTGGCTTCAAGCATGGTTGGGTCTCAGACTATGCCAGCAGTTGTTTCTTTTTTTGGTATCTTTCAGCTCTGTTTTTGTTCAGACATTGTCTTTGTTCTCAGGAAACTTCCCCCTCAGAATGGCAGGGTGGCGGCTGGTAGCTCCAGGCTTCGGTCCTAGTGTCTTGGTGGAAGGAAGGATCCTTTAGCAGAAATGAATGGGATTGCTTCTGATTGTTTTTGATTGTGCCACCTGCCCACCTTTCAGCTAAAATTACCAAGACCACTGCAGGTGGCATAGACCTGGATCACATGCTGACCCTGATATGATGGTAAGAGCGGGGGAGGTCCCACACAAATCTCATGAACTGGTTGGAGGAGGAGTGGTCCCAGGGAAGTTTGGAGTTACTGGAAAACATCAAAATGAACAGGGAGTGGGAAACCAACAGATGTTCAACAGAGATGTCTTATGTTGCCTTATGTGGAAACATGGATTTGACATTTTTCTCAGCTGCATTTTAAGGTTATTACATGTGAGGCTATATTTTCATTTTTTTCTCTCCTAACTTTTAAAACAGAATATACAGTAATGATTTGAGACAGACTCAACATGATCGAATTGAATTGTTTCCCTCAGGAGAGTTTAGAAGAAGCTGTAGCTGCTCATCCAAATTCTCCTTTGATTAATTATAGTAACTCACTCTAACGTCAGCTTCTCTCTCTCTCTCTCTCTCTCTCTCTCTCTCTCTCTCAGACTTATGTTCATGGGGGCATGGAAGAAATATTAAGAATCTTTCACCCCATGTGTCAAACTCCAGCCTGAATTTTCCCTCGCCTTCCCTAGTTCTACCAGTGATCTGTCCATTCTTCCTGCCACTTAAGCGTTACCTTCTCCTTTCTCTTGTCACTTGTGTTGAAATTGTCTTACCTTGGTGTACTGTCACTGACTTCACCTCCTTTCCATCCCCACTGTTACTACCTCAGTTTTTGTGTTTGTTTTACAACACTTGTATTGGCTTGCTTCCGATGTCCCTCTGTCTTTTCCTTCTATGCTTCTTATGCCAAGTTAAAATCCCTAATGATGACGTATTTGATTATTCTTCAGATGTCATCCCTTTCCTCATTTTGCAGATAATAAAACTGAAGAGAGATTGACATAACTACTAAATGTCATTAGGTCCATCTTTGGTGTTCTACGTGATGTAGTGTGTCACCCCCCCCCCCCAACACACACACACACACACAGGAGAATGACCAGTTGTTCTCCATTGCTCATACTCAGAGTTAGCATTTGGGTCTTCCGTTCTGGACCCCCCCCCCCGCCATTTCTACTTTTCCTCTTTATATACTTCAGGCTCTAGACATGTTTGAGCCGTGTTCATTTCTGTAAACATTTATTGTTCTGCCTCTTTCCCGCACTTCTCTCTCCTCTCTGATCCACATGCTAATGCACTTCCATCGTCTTACTACTTTTCCATGAAGTTTTCCATAGGCATTCAACAACAAGTGATCTCAATTCCTTTGAGCCTTGACATTGCTTTCTTCCTTTCGCCTAATACCGAGAGTAGCTGTTTATCAAGTGTGTACTATGTGGCACATCCTGTGCTTAGCACTTACTCTACTTTGCTCAGTGATGTGCACTCCCTTTTTGTATCTAGGAGCCATGAATGGTTGGAATGAATCTGTCTCATGATCTTTTTTATTCTTCCAGCACCTAGAACAATACCCTGCACAAGAAGACCATCGATAGCTTTTTTTGAATGGGTGAAAAATTGAATAAATGAAGGGGTGTACTTATTTCTGAATTAAAGATCAGCTGGGTACAATGGCCCACTTTTCCTGACTTAAAGTGGCAGCTGATTTTTTTTTTTTTTTGTTCTATGTCAGGAGGATACTGGTTTCCATAGAAATGTATTCTTTTCTCTTTCCTTTTCTTCCCTGAATTTTGCAGAAGCACCAACTACTAATATTTGAATTTTGAGGCCTTGAAACGCTAATATTTTACAATTTCACTTAATTAAACTGACTTAAACCAGAGCCACGTTTGCCCTGTGAGAATTTCAGCATCTTGTTTCTAAGACACTGAATGCCCTTTTGCTGCATCAGAAAGCTTCCTGGCTCTGTCATTGGCATCCATGGGGTTGTCCATGCTTACCTGTTACTGGATATCTTTATGGAAAGAGAATCTTCTGAGGCAAAGGCCCCATAAATATTGACCATATAAATAGCTTCTTCCAAAGGTGCCACATCTTCAGTGCCTCTCCCTTGCCGTCAGGGTGAACTACAAGCTTATAGACATAAAGTCCATCCTTTCTATAGTTTGTATCATAGATGCATCACTCTCTGATTCTCTGTGCAAACCCTATACCCTAGGTTTACCTCAGATGCATATTAGGGAGGGGCAGATTATATATAAGAATGGTTTTAGACTAGTAAATTGGTGTGCACCTGCCCTGCCTAGAAATATCAAACTATTTTATCAAAAATATCAAATATCAAAATATTTGATATCAAATATCAAAAATGTTTTAGCAAAAAATCAAAACAAAAGAAAACAAAAAGGAGAAAGGAAGAAAAAGAAGAAAGCCAAAGCAACGCCTCTGAAAAAGAAAAGACAAGTAACAAAAGCTGGATTTAAATCATAAAGTTGAGACTCTTGGAAAAAAATAACCCATAGAACAAAACAAACAAACAAAAAGCAAGGCCCCTGACTTTCACCATCACCCTCATCTTCCTTATGCTGTTTTGTCACTGGGACATTATTTGTATATGACTTTTAGCACTTCCTGAAGGGCTGTGAGCTCCCATATCACCTAATCAGAAAGGGTTTCCTTCTCTGAGCTCCCTTGACACTGGGTGTCTGTACCTGCCCCACCTCCAGCACATGATGTCTAACATTGTAGTAATTATTGCAAGCATCACACTCCTTCAGATCATATGCTGCTGATGCACATGGCACGTATCCGAGACATCCTCATACCCAAAGTGCATTGCACAAAGCCTTGTCGGTAGTACATTCTTAGATAGCATCCACTGGCTGGTACTTGATCCGTCAGCATGTATATACACTTAAATGGGATTAACGAATAAGTTGAATGAATATCTCTTCTGTGCTGTTTTATAGAATTCAAACACTCTTTTTTTTTTTCTACCTGAACTCTGGCACATTCTCATTTTAATAATGAATAATTCTAATAACTAGTAATTATAATAATGTTCCCTGAGATGGGATAATTTTGGTTAACTCACTTGACATATTTATAAATATCCACTGGAGAGTATAAAATTAATTTTAGTGGTTTTGCCCTTATAAGTATTAAAAAGTACCAAGCTTCTGTTTGACTTTTTTTTTTTATGGTGTCCCCAGTCTGCTTCAGAGATTACAGTTAAGAGAGGAGAAACTTGGGAGATATTTTATAAGCTACCAGTCCCAGGCCTGTATTTACAAGTTACTAGTTCTAGCAAGCAATCAGTCAAAAATAAAAATTAATTTTTCCACAAAAAGATACGGAAGAAACTTAACTTGGATGTTGCTGAGTGCAAGAGGACAGTTTGTAAAAGCTACGTAATATATGCTTCCAACTACATGACATTCTAGAAAAGGCAAAACTATGGAGACAGTAAAAATATCAGTGGTTACCAGGGGCTGGGGGAAAAGGAAGAGTGGATAGATGGGGAACACAGGATGTGTTAAGGGCAGTGAAACTATTGAGTATCATACCACAATGGTGGATTCATGTCGTTAGTATCATATAAATGGCATACATTTGTCATTTGTCCAAACCCATAGAATGTATACAAAGTGTGAGACCTAATGTAAACTATGGGCTTTAGTTATTAATAACGTATCAATATTGGCTCACAAATTGTAACAAAGTACCACACTAATGCAAGACGTTGATAATAAGGGGAGGTGACAGAATATATGGCAATTTCTCGTACTTTTCACCATTGCTATGTAAACAAAAAAACTGCTCCCCCAAAGAAAGTGTATGGGTTAAAAATCTTTTTATTTAAATAATTAAGGCAATAATATACATCCCAGTTGTCAAGAAATGATTTTTTAGGTATTTTACCCAGAAAACATTGGACATTTTGGGAGGTTGGTGAAAGGCCATGGCAAGTCTGACTATGGTTAAGTGGATTGAAAGTATACCAGGCAAGCCAGAAATGGCAGCTCGTGCCTCTGAGCAATTTTTCCAAACAAGAAGCTTTTAAAACAATAATTTCTAAGGTGCCATGAAGATGATTAAGTCTGTAATAAAGAGACTTTAGAAGAGACAGGATTAAAAAAAAAAAAAAAAAAGATCGGAATATCTGTGGAAGATTGTCCAAGAATGACCTGGTTTTTAACTTGCTCTCTCTTCTACCAACCAATGACATGTGTGAGGTCCCCAGGCTCACTCCTGATTGGCGTTTTAGGGTAAGCTCTTCCCACAGACAACCGCCTACTTGGTGAAACACTATTTTGGCGTTCCCACCAGTCTCAAAGCAATGGAATAAAAGTGAAACCAAGGCCAGTAGATACATGGGTCTGTTTGTTTTCATTTCAGTTACTGGTTTCGTGTTTTTACTCTGGGTAAACAGGGCTGGAAATGGAAGCACATATGTGAATTTAATTTTTAATCTCTCAATTCCTGTCTGCTGGCTGCTTTTCCTGAAATTGCTTGGCCCATAGCAGTGGCTGCCTCTCAGCTACCATCCTTAGAAGGAAGGGAGCAGAGAGTTCCCAGTGTTGGTTGGAGAGGAAAGTGGCGGTGTGGGGGCCGCTATCTGGAGTTAGGAAAACAGCTCCCAGTCTTGCCTTCTTTGGCACTGATGGATTAAGCCATTGTTTTTGGCACAGCAGCTTTGTTTTGTGCCTGGGGCTGTCGGCAGAAAACTGTTTGAGCTGGAGGCTGTGTACCGTGCCATCTTGGCAATTCTGTATTTTCAGCATTTTGTCAATGCAAGGAGTAAGAGAAATTGTAATTGAGGCTGCCTTTCTATAAATCATGCCACAGAGGGTGAACACGTCCAAGTGATGAGTCCAACAGGAACTTTTGTCCCTTGCCTGGGGACAGTGGTGGTGGTGGTGGGGGGGTTGGGTGTTGGAAAATCCGGCTCAGGCACCTCTGTAGTTGTGAGCAATGCAGCGAGGAAGAAGTGGAAAATAAATTCTACGTTTCCTGGCAAATTACGAGCTGTGCACAGGGATAGGCCGGAGGAAGAGAAACAGCAAGAGGTTATCAAACGATGGAATTCAGTTGAAAATGGGAGAGCGAGTCCACATGGCAGAGCGGTTCATGCACCTACCTGGCCGGGCAAGGAGCTGGGAGGCTCCATTTCTAGGACAAGCCAGCCGCTCCTTTCCCAGCCTAATTACTTTCATCTTTGTTATTTGACTCTGTCATGGCAACACTGTGAGAACGCAGTGTTCTTTGTGCAATAACATTAAAATGCAAACAGAAGGCAAAATGGCAGAAGAGGCATGTATATCTGTATGGGACTCACACTCCATAGGTGATCTGCAATAGTACAGACTAAGCTTGGGGTGAGCGCACATTGGATAGACCCTGTGTGATTTTGTGGGTCATCTTCCTGGTTTTTCTCAAAGGGCTTTGCACGCTTTTCTGTTCTTGTAACCATTGACATAGACAGGAGTGCATTTGACTGTTGTCTTTCACTGTTGTTGGAGTATGAAATGCCAACATGGAAGGGTTGTAGGGCAACTTTACAATCAGATAAAGATAGAAACCCCTCTGTCAAGGTTACTGACTTCAAAGAGGATATTGGAATTGATCTCACAGACCCTCCCAGCCCTGAAATGCAAAGTTTTCATGAAACAGGGATATAGTAGGGGCAGGGGAAGTGGAGAAGAGATCAGATCTTGGCTCAACCCATGTCTCTGCTGTCCTATGCCTGAAGGAATGTGAGTTTTGCTTTGTTTGCCCAATTGGACTTTGATAACCCCGACACCCATATGTTTCTCCCCTAAAACTGTTCCTGGCCTGGAGTTTCCACTCCGGGGATTTATCTAGAAAACACGCAGCCAAGGAGTGTGTCTGTGAGTGTGTGCATGAACTGCCTTCTTAAGAATTCAACAGGCATTTTCTGAACCTGGAGCTTTCAGACAAAATGTGCTACAAAACAGGGCCTGTGCACCTGGTAAGTAACATTCTTAGCTATTGTAGGGTCAAGACCCTCTGCTTTGTGACTGAAATGATTTTACAGTTTTCATATTTTCTTTATGTATTTCCCCTTTGGATTTCTAGAGTAAGTCCTTTTTGAAAATGCTGGTCTTCAATAGCTGTCCTGGGGGGACTAAGGAAGAGGATTGTCTTATTTTTCCGTGTTGTCTCCCTCAGTTCTGGGGCCGGAGAGAAAGGTAGAAGCAGACTCAGAGCAAAAAGTATCCTGCCTTCAACAGAGATTTTCCTCAAGAGAGCTATGTCTCCCTTGCTCAAACCTTGGAGGAATTTGTGTTTTGTTTGTTTGTGGAGGTGGTTCCCTGGCTTAGAGGCTTTTGGTTTTGTTGGTGGCTCTCTGCTCTCCCCAAGAATTGCTCTTGGTTGCATGTTAAAAGCAAAAAGCACATCTGGAGGTAAGTTCAGCAGGTTGAATGAAGGAATGTGGAGATGCCGGTCTTCGTGGCTCTTGTCATCTGAGCAAGGAGACATTTCTGTGACATTTATTGTTACATTGGCTCTTGGCTACCTGGCTGGGTTTCTCATAAGCTTTTCCCAAGGAGATCCCAGAAAGACTTTACTCATCTGCTGAGCTACCTAGGCTGAAAACTTCAAACAGTGTGTTTCCAAGACCAAGAAAACCATCCTTCTTCAGGTCTTCCTCTGGAGAAATTGGAGTTTCTGCAGATTAGGATTTGGGGATCTCTGTCCAGTGTTCCTTCTGTACAGCAGTGGGCATTGCCTGACATTCTCTGGCTTCAAAACCTGTATTGAGATTTTTTTTTTTTTAATAATCACCTGTTGACTTGTCTGTTTCTCCCATTAAACTTCAGGCTTCTCCGGGGTAGCTGGGTTTTGTGCCTAATCCTGAGCACTTAGCAGAACATGTGCAATAGGTAATTTATAAATATTTGGTGAATACCTATTACGTCTTTATAATATTCTCTCTTTGTCTCACGTACACACAAAACCTGAAGACTATATTAACGCGTACAACTCTTGACGCCCCCACAGACTCAATTCTTTCTCAGATTTGAATTGCAGTAAATGATACCACTTTCCACGGACTCCAGTTCTTGGAGTCGTCTCTTTCTCTCAAACCCACATTCAATACAGCAGCAGATCTTGTCACTCCTACTTTCAAAATAGATCCTGAATATGATCATTTGCCTCACCTTCCTCTACACCTCGGTGGACAGAGTCCAGCATCTCAATTATTTGTGACTCTTATGTTACTCTCAGACTTCACAGCCAGTCTGTGACCAGACCTGCCTGGCATCACCTCTACTTCCCCAGCTCTACTGCTAATGCACTATCCTGGGCCACGTCTCCTCCCTGGACCACCACAGCCATCTCTTCCCTAGTTTCCCTGCTGTTCCATTGCCTCCCCACTTTCTGTTCTCCACTGAACCGTCAGTGAGCTTTAAAACCTGTACCAGATCATGGCAGCCTCCCCTCAAACACCTTGTACATTTCCATCATGAGCAGAAGGATGCCTGGGTCCTATCAAAGGCACACATGCTTTTTATTTATTTATTTTTTACCGTTTATTTATTTTTGAGAGAGAGATAGAGATGGAGTGCAAGCAGGGGAGGGACAGAGAGAGAGGGAGACACAGAATCCAAAGCAGGCTCCAGGCTCTGAGCTGTCAGCACAGAGCCCGACCTGGGGCTCTAACTCCCCAACTGTGAGATCATGACCTGAACCAAAGTCAGAGGCTTAACCGTCTAAGCCACCCAGGCGTCCTGGCACACATGTCTTTTAACATGATGTTGTCCCTGATTTTCTCTCTCACTTCACCTCCCCATCACTTCTCTCTCATCCACACTCCAGCTACCCTGGTGTGGCGACTCCTCAGAGACACCCACCCACACCTCCGTGTCACGGCCTTCACCATTGCTCTTCTGCTGTCTCAGGCCACTCTTGGTCAGACGTTCACCTCACCTGCTCTGTCCCTTCATTTGGGTTTCTGCTCAAAGGTTAGGTGTGCAGAGAGCCTTTCTCTGACCACCTGAACAAAAAAATGGCACAACTTGTCATACTGTATCCCCTTACCGTGCTTTAATTTTCTTCCAAGCTTTATCTCTGCATGACAATATTAGGCAAATCCTCATGATGTGCACATTCTGTGTTTGTGAATTTACCTACTCATTAAAATTTACTTGTAATCCCCAAATCAACACTCAGAGTATTGTCAATGTCACCTGTGGACATGAGGAGAGTGGCAAAAAAGAGTTGAGTTGCCTGATGTACATGTTCTCAGCTGAGGTTGAATGAGGAGACACTCTAGCACCTTCTAGTGCTTATACCCCAAGCAATTGTCCTTTCTGTAGTCTTTTTTGTGCCATGGTTTTTGTAATTTTTGTGCTTTTCTTTAGTGGTTCCATTGTCTAAAATGGTCCCCAAATGTAGTACTGAGTGTCTGGCTGGTATTTTTAAGGTGGCTATCATGTGCCTTGCTGTGATGTGATGGCCATTATTTCAATGTTAGTGTTATTAACAATATACGTTGAATAATTTTTTAAAAAAATATTGACATACCTAAAACAAGCTTATGTGTGTGAAACACATTATGTGTGATGAAACTGTGACAAGAGATTCACAGGGACCTAACCTTGTATTTCCCATAGGGACAATGGTTTAGTATTTGCTACATCAGTGTCTGCGGTGACTTTAAAAGAGCATAACCACCGCAGATAATGAGAAACCTATATATTGCTTATTTATGTACATATAAATATCTGTTTGCTTATTGTTCCTTTTCCCCACTTCCATGAAAACTCCATGAAGTCAGGGATCAGTAAACTGTGTTTTCCAGCATCTTGTTCTCTATGTTTAGCACCTAAAATCACGCCTGGTTTATGGAAGGAGCTCACTAAATTACTAAGTTGATTAAATGGATGGAAAAAATGAGTGAAATATAGTCAGGAACATCTCAAGACAAAAATCTGACAAGATTACAGTTTCACTGTGCCAGCGTTTTCATTTTTTTAGACATCATGCTATCTCTGATCTTCCCCTAGCCCTATAATGTAGGCATCTTAGAAGCCCCCTTCCCTGCCCCTTGAAGTAACCTGCCCAAGTTCACACTCCAGTGTGGCTCAGAAGCTCCATTTCCAGGTTGTGAATCTTGGCTTATATGGTTACTGAGCACACAGGCCAGAGAATCAGACAACTTGACCTGAATAAAACCTTCAAAATTGCTCTGTTTTCAGGCAAGTGACTTAGTTTTGTCCATATCTTTGTTTTCTGGGTTTTTTTTTAAGTGAAGATAACCAGAATTTTTTATTGCGTATAGGGATTAAATGGGATGATGCAAACTGCTTAATGTAGTATCTGATCAATAATAAATGCCCGTTAAAATTATTATATACATTGAACTCCTGATGTTGGAAAAATAGGTCAAAGGGATATGAAACCAAGCCACGAGACAATCAGGAAAAAAAATCCTGTAAGGACCCCTTAACCAATATTAAAGATCAGTACCTAAGAGCAAGGTTGGCAAACTTTCTGTAAAGGGCTGAATAGTAAATGTTTTAGGCTTTGCCAGCCATAGGATCTCTGTTGCAACAACTCAATTCTAAATAAATGAGTGTTCCAATCAACCTGTCTGTTTACAAAAACTAGTGGATCATAGTTTGCCAACCTGTGCTTTAGACAGAGAGTACTGAACCCTATCTGTACACTAGAATCACCTGGGGAGCTTTAAAAATATCTATGCCCAGGTAGTATATCCCCAGATATTCTGATTTTACTTTTCTGAGATAGGGCGCAGGCATCAGTATTGCTTCAGACTGCCAGGTGACTGTATTGCAGAGATTAGAACCAACGATTAAAGCCATGAGCAGAAGACCCTCAGAGCAGTTGCTGTCTTCTAGCTCCTACTCCATCATTCTCCTATTTTAGAACCCAGGGATCCATGCTCTTTGAGAGCTTTGGGCAAAGGCTGGCCAGGCTATGGTAAGTCCCTTTTGCTTAGTGCACAGACCATATCGTTTTTGTATCTAGAGGGAAGTCTAATTATCTATGTAATAAATGAATTGTACTTTCAGGGAACACAGTCCAGCTGTTACTGTGCATTTTAGCTGAAGCTATGCTTTTTGCTATTTAATTGTATTCCAGCATTGGCAGCTGAACAGAATGGTTTTGAGTGGAAACACTCTGCCCATTTCCTTTGTCAAGGCCGTGACTTCTGTAATGGAGCTAGGAGCGGGTTCCCAGTAGTCAGTCAAAAGGTGTCTGACTTAAGGTGAAGCCACTCTTCTCTAATGGGCCCTGGAGCAAGCTTGTGATACTTCTAGAAGTCTCTAAGGAGCTCTCAATTTTCATTTGGACGTTGTTTACCTGTGATGGGGTGGAGTTTGGCTGAAGGCTGGGGGTGAGCTTAGTTATAAATGTCAAAGCTTTCCTGAGAATTGCCCCTCAGCATTTACAATAGGGTCATCTGTTATCTTGTTAAAATAACACTCTTGACCTCCTGATTCCAGAATTTCTGGAGGGGTCCTTGGATTATGCATTTTTAACAAGGTATCTGGATAACTGAAATTTGAGAGCCACTATTCTGGAGAAAGCCTTTCATCATACTTATGTAAGACTGAGATTTAGGAATTTAAAGTCTTCCTCAAAACAGCCCAGTGAGGTCATAAAAGTAAGACTTGAATCTCAGTCTGTGTGTCAGGTAGCTAATGCTGTGTAACCAAACTTACAGGCTTCTCCCTAAACTTACAGGCTTAAAACAATACACATTCATTACTGTTCATAGCTCTGTGGTTTAGTGGGTAGTTTTTATGATCTCAACTAGGATGAATTCATGTGTCTGTGGTCATCAGTGTTTGAGTATGCAGCTGTACTGATGTTGGCAGGGTCTCTCTTACATTTAGAGGTCAGATGGCTGTATGGTGATTTGAGGTGGCCTCCTCTGGGATACCTAAATTCTCTTCTGTGTGATCTTTCTTCCCCCATCAGGCTAGTGTTACCTGGAGGTGACAGAACCCTGAAAGATTGAAAATATTCATGGCTTCTTAGAGACCACACTCACAATTGGGACACTGTCACGTCTTCTCATTCTGATGCCAAAATGAGAAGTAAGGACATCCTTGATTCAAGGGGTGAGAAAATTCTAGCTCTTGGGGGAAGGGCTGAGAATTGCTTTCCAAAGGTGGTAGATTCAGGGAGGCTGAATGAATCCACCAATGCCTGCCAGAGTTCTGGGTCTTTCCCACAACATTTGAGTGTCTTTAGAAGAAAATTTATCTCCTAGCTTTTACAAATGTTTACGGAACATCCATAGTAGTATTCTTTTGCATGCTGTACCTAGGATTACTGTTCTTAGAAGAACAATTAAAAGTCCTGTATCTTAAGGGACCTAAGAAGTCATTGGTTTAAACCCCATCTGACACTTTAATTTCCTGATAGTATCACCTTAATCAAAATGCTCATCCATCTTCTATTCAAACACATCCCAAAAGTCCCTGGAGAACTTGCTGCCCTATGAGGCAGCTTTTCCACGCTCAGAGAGTTCATTCCATTAGAATATTATTTCTTACATCAAGCCAATATTTACTTCCATTTAGATTTGACCTTTCAGTCCTACTTCTGCACTCTGATGCAACACAGAAGAAAGTTCCATTGCCCCTTCCATGAGAGAATGTTTTCCCACATTTGAACACTGTTACAAACCTCTTTGCTCATTGGCCAATTTTCTGTGCCAACAATCCCAAGTTTCTACAACTTCTCCTAGGACATTGTTTGAGCTGCATCAGACTTCAGGAAATTTCCTTGCAAACATTCATTTCTCAATGGCAGCCAGGTATTTTAGAATGCAGAGTGGTTTTTGAATCAGGTTTTCTGGAACTTGCCTTGAGATCTTGATCAAATTTATAAAACCCATGAGGCCACCAAGTTCTCCTCCTGAATGTGTGGGCAGAAATAACCCTCAAACTGTTTATTTTGTGTCATTTAAACTATAAAGCATATACAAAAATGCCTGTCAGGGAAAATCCTCTATAAATGTTAGTTTCTTTTTTCACTCTTGTTTTTCTGAAAGAGTAGCCTTTGAAGTACATAGTTTTTCCTTTAATATCTTGAGTTTGAATGAACTTTTAAATTTTCTGACTATAGGAGTACCTGGGTGGCTCAGTGGGTTAGGCTTCTGCCTTTGGCTCAGGTCATGATTTCATGGTTTGTGTGTTTGAGCCCCATATTGGGCTCTCTGCTGTCAGCACAGAGCCTGCTTCAGATCATTTATGCCCCTCTCTCTCTGCCCCTGCCTCTCTCTGTCTCTGTCTCTCTGTCTCTCTCTCTTAAAAATAAATAAACAAACTTAAAATTTTTTTCTGGCTGTATATTAATACTAAAATCATGTGTGTGTTTAAATGTCTGTATCTGGAGATATGTTTCAAATGGTGTTTCATATGTTAGGGTTAGTGAAATCTTCATTTCTTCCAAATTGAAGGGAGGTATTATTGTTTTGATACTTAGAGGTAGTAATTTAAATTACATAAATGACCTAAAACTAAGAGATTTGAGTACTTCATGCCTCTTTTAGATCCAGGCTTTTGGGAAGAAAAACAAATCTGAAGTTGGAAAGAGTTAGGGACAAATTGGATGCAGTGAAAAGGCCAGGAAAATAGGTGATCAAGTGGATTTAATAGCAGGCTGTGGTGTGACACCAAAATCATTAAGGAGAGAGAAAACACAGGTAAAGGGAGGGATATGAGTCGGAACAAAAAAGTCAGCTCACAGAGGAATACCAGCATTTGTGTGCAAAGAGTACTGCTTAATATGAGATATTTCTGAATCATAATATATAAAAATGAATAGAATCTGATTGCAAAGGAAAATGGCCAATAGAATAGGAGTGTGGAGACAAAAGAATGGATTTGGGTAGATACTATGTAAATTGTTTATAAGATTGTCTTATGTGACTGTTGGCTTAGAAAATACTCTTCAGTGTAAAAGAGGATAAAGTGAATTGTGAGAATGAATTGTAAATAAAAGCATTAGATTCAAGGTACAGTGTCGTTCATGCATGGCATACCCAAATGAGCCATGGTTCTGTGAGGTGATGGTAACTTGTTTTTCTTTTAAAGTCATGCACTTAATTTAACAAAGACAGCACATGCAGTAAAAAGAATGTTGAGATGAGAGTCAGGACCCTAGGTTTGAATTCCAGCTCCATAGCTGACTAGGTGTGGGACCTCAGGCAGGACAGTGAGGTTCTCTGAGCCTTGGGCTTGCCATGTGTAAAAAGAATTGTCCAGATGATTCCTACTTCCATTCTCAGCTACAAAAGCTTATTATTCTCTGATTCTGTGTTGTTAAGCAGCCCAGGGGAAGTTTCTTTAAGGGGGAGAGGGTCAAGATTGCAGAGGGGATTCCTGTCATCCGAGAGTCTCTAGTCAATTTGAAGAGATTACCTGAAGTTTCGATGCATAAGTAAATGGGTGAATAGATCACTGTTTGATTGAATTAAATAAAAATAATTTGAGAACTTATAAGAGAAACATGTTAGTAGAATCTGGTTGGACACCGAGTGTGAAATATGGGAAAAGAGATGCTGTTTATAAGGTATTCTTACCTTATCCCCAACATCTTCTAGTAATGAGTTGTATGAATTTGCTTTTAAAGTAGTTCTTTAGTTTTACTATTGTAATTTTGCCTCTTTTGGCCGAGCATGGCCATAGATGGCATCATTGAAGGGAGACATGGAAAGAAGGGTAAACTTATGACAAATTTGGGAAGGAAAGTGGGGGGCTTTTTGGGTGGAAGACACAGAACTTTACAAGACTTGGAAAGGAATATTTATGTATTCACTCAGTGAATATTTATGTGAGCATCTCTTCTCCTGTACTTGGCATGGTGTTAAACACTTGGGATTATTAAGGTAGCAATCCCCACTACCTAGAAATGAAGACAGATATCAAACATATAATTACATGAATGTGTAATTTCATATTTTGATGAATGTTATGAAATAAGAGAGACTAGAGAACCATAAGGGTAGGAAGTAACCAAAGAGGGCTTCTCTTAGGAAGTGTTACTTCTGCTGATATCTGACATTTGAGCAGCAGTTCAGTACATGAATACAAAGAGGGAGAAGTGCAGAGTGGATGGAGGGCATTTTAGGTAGAGGGGACAGCATGTGCAAAAGCCCTCGGACTGGAGAGTCCATGGTATGTTTGAGAAGCCAAAAAACTGATGTGGCTGGAAAATAAGGTGGTGCAGGGAGCAGAGAGGAGAATCCTGGAGAAAAAGACATGTGGGAAATGAGCACGGGTCACCCTTTGACAGAGTATAGACATCAGTACCATTATTTCTGTGTGCCCATCTGGAGGAAAGCATGCTATACTGAGAGGTGGGCACTGGGAGAATGGGGACGAGTATCATCTGTGCTTTGTGTTCTCAAATGGGCCTTTAAGGCACCAGCACCTCCATTAGGGAGTAGGATACTGACTTGGGAAATAGAAGGCTTTGGTTATTCCAATATACACATGACCTCTGAAATTGGAGCCAACTAGGAGGATAAGTCTGAGGAGTCATACAAAAGCCATGGCGAAAATGAGACTTGCTGTGTTAGCTTATAGGGTCACATGGAATTTCTTTCTTGCAAGTATGGCGTCACCAGACTGTGTGTTTTCCTCTCCCTTGTTCGTTATAATTAAGGAGACTTAATGGAAACCCTGCCCATAGAGTGTCTTCTCATATCAAGTCCAGGATTCTAGTTGTCATAGGCACCAAGAAATGACCATAGCCCCTCTGTGGTCAGCTTGAGACAGGTAAGTGAGTCACCCCAATCAATAGCACCTGGGCCCTCATTATGCACCAGACATTCTTTGTGTAACTTCTTCCTCTTCTTCAAACTTGGCTCAAAAATGAACCACTTGAGAGGGGAACAGTGGTGAAAGAGAGTAAGTATGGTAGATAGTGTCTTTCTGGAGGGTCCAATTGACTTGAAGATAACGTGAAAAAATTTATCTTGCATTCTAAGCACAGAGATATGGTAGCATACACTACAAAATATCCATGGAAGGTTAAGGTAAGAGTTAGAGATTTGAAGATATTTGTCCTTCTTTCAGAATAATTAAGGCCAAACCCCCAGATTCCTGGTGGATGATTTATTCCCTTTGGCTGTGGGAAATGTTTTGATGAACAACTTTGAGAGGCATGGAGTCTTAATTTGTGTTTGATGCTGTTTATAGGATAGCCTGTGCCTTTCTCACCAACTTCCTCTAGAAATGAGCTTTATGAGCTCACTTTTAGAGGCAGTTCTTCATATTCAGTGTGTTAATCTTTCCTCTTTTAAGTTTCAAGGGACGGTATTTCCAAATTCGATGAATACGAGTGTGTATCTGCCTCCACTTCTTACAAATTTTACTCTTGCCGTCTTGCTATTGCTCTCAGTGTCTTCCTTTTACCCATATGCCCACCCTCTCATGCACTTGTTTCTTCCTCTTCCTCCTAAACACTTTAGATGACCTTGTTTGACTCCTTTTCCTTTTCTGTTCTTTCTCTTTTTTGATGTGGCACTTAGACCAATGTGCACTCATCCGGGGCCAAGCAAATGATACTTTTGGAGGAGGATGAGATGATGTTTCTGTTTTATTTCCAGTGTCTTCCCTAATGACTGTAATTTTTCACCTTTGTTAGCTGCAGTGTTTGGGGGGAACTTATCCTTCAGGCCAGCTCCTACTCATTCATTATGACTCAGCTCATGGCACACTGCCCAACCCCGCAGCACTGACCGCTACTTCCGTGAGTTCTTCCAGCCCTCCTCTACCTCTGTGGGCATGCGCCTCATTGTGTTGTGTTGCACTTACCTGTTGACATATCTGTCTTCCCATCTAAGTTTTCAGTTTCTAGAGATCAGGGAACTTGTATTATTAATCTTCGCATCATCACACCTGGCATTGAGCCTAGCACATGCTAGGTGCTTAACGAATACTAAATAAGTTGAATAAAGTGATGTGAGTTAATTGAGTACAGGGAGTATTTACAATGATTTTGAAATTCTTTTATTCACTTGGGGAAATCCAATGTCAAAGAATAAAGGCACATAGTATAAGGGGATGTATCTTATGATCCAGCTGCTTAGAAATGGAATGGGAGAGACTTCAAGGGAGGGTTGCCAGATAAAATACAGGACATGTGTAAAATACAGGGTTTTACATGCCAGATAAATACATGCCAGATAAAATACAGGACATACAAGCTGTAAAATACAGCTAAATTTGAGTTTCAGATAAATAACAGTGTTTCAAAAAACATAACCATATTCCTACTGTTACATCTGACACACACACACACACACACACACACACACATTTATTTTTCATCTGAAATCAAATTAGCTGGGCATTCTGTGTTGTATTTGTTAAATTTGGTAATCTTACTTCAAGGTCAAATAGTCCCATTCTCTTCTTCAGGCATTTGTATATCTTTGCTAAGATTCAGGTCACAAATTGGTGGCCCTCAGGCAACATCTGGCCAGCAGGATCAATACACCTTACTTGCCCCACAGTACATTTAAAATTAAAAAAAAAAAATAATGTTTATTTATTTTTGAGAGAGAGAGAGAGTCACAGAGTGTGAGCAGGAGAGGAGCAGAGAGAGACGGAGACACAGAATCCGAAGAAGGCTCCAGGCTCTGAGCTGTCAGCACAGAGCCTGATGCGGGGCTGGAACCCATAAGCTGTGAGATCATGACCTGAGCTAATGTTGGACGCCCAATCGACTGAGCCACCCAGGCACCCCTAGTACATTTTAAATTTTTAAAATTTTTGCTAACACTGAAAAATACGGAGATTTCTCATAAAAATCTGAAATTTCAGTTCCCTTGAAAAACTATAAAGCCTGACCACACTAGATCAGCTGTCTTTGTCCAGATAAGGAACAGCTAAGCCCATTTTTAGATGGAGCATGAGCTTTGTGTATTCCCTGCTTCTCCCCAGTATTATGGGGAAATGTAGTCTGCCAAAGTTTATCACACCTTGCACCTGTTTTCCTTAGGGGTGAGAGGAAAGTGAAACCTTTTTTGAGCCCATGTCTCCATCAAAAGCAGGAAAACAAAAGATAACCAAAAGTGGCAAATGTTTCAATAAAAATGGGGAAAATCATCTTGAGTAAGTAAAGGAAGTTTCTTAGTGTGTTAAGTGCTAGCAAAATGATCATGTGTCTAAAGAACACAAACAGTGGTACTGTTTCTCTTATACCTCCCTCACATATTCACACTTACAGACTTGAGGGCATTTGAGTTCCTGATCTCCACAAGAAAGTAAGATCCCTGAGGGCAGAAACTTTTGTCTGGTTCATTGATGTATCCTAAACCCGTAGAGCAGTGCTTGGTTGTTAATAGACATTTGATCAATATTTATTAAACAAAGGAATGACTGATGTAAGCCATCTGAGAGAGAGAAAACCTTTATGGTTAGAAATCTTCAAGAAGAAAAGAAAATGTTGCCTTCTACAAAAGAATGACATGACTGGGTGAATGCCTGTTTTTAACATAAATATATCTATGCTATAGATGCCTGATATCTGTCAAGGGCAAAGGAAAAGGGCTGCTGAGGACAGAAGCCCTTGTCTAACTACCCAGAGCTTAGAGGGACATTGGATGGGTATTGTCTCCACCCGTTATCAAGGGAAGGATTTTTTGGAGAATATTTGAGGAAGGAACCAGAGGCACATGTTGGAAAAGACTCTCTGCCACTGTGTGACCTGGTTTCTCTCCTGCCTACCGCAAATACTTCCACAACCCAGGGGATTCTTCCTGTAGTCCTAAAGAACCCAGACAATTCCTACCACTCCCTCTGTGGCTACCAAGGAAACAAGTGCAGACACCTTATTATTTTTTTTTTTTATCAGAAACAGCCTCATTTTATATGAATGACAAAGACCATCATGACTACAATTCAGCAGAATACTACCTAAATTCCGTAGGTTTTGAGAAAAAAAATCGGGACAGATGTATATTAAATTTGAATTTGCTACAAGGGAGAGATTTTTTATAAATGTGTTCCAAACCATTCTTCCCTCTTCATGGACAGTATTCGGGCTCTAGGGAATCTGGCCGAATCACCAAAAGCTCACATAAAATGCATAGTTTGTTGTTTCTTCTGAATATGTCTGGTTACTGCCATATGGTCATTATTAATTCATAGTTAATCTTAGAAAATATTATCCTTAAGGGTGTGGTGAAAATACATAGCAGAGAAAAATATAGGGAAATGAGATTTTGGCTTTTAACAACAGATTCAACAATCTGGTCACACATCAGACTTCTAGCCTAGGAGTGGAAACAAACAAAAAGAAATGTAGCAAGATTTGTCATTATTATTCTTGGAGGTAGGTGTTAGATCCCTGTACAGTTGACCCTTGAACAACATAAGGGTTAGGGGCACTGACCCCCCGTGCGGTTGGAAATCCATGTATAACTTTTGACTCCTTAAAAACTTAACTGCTAATAGCCTATTATAGACTGTGAGCCTTACTTATGACATGAACAGTACTATATACTGTATTATATACTGTATTATTATAATAATCTAGAGAAAAGAAAATATTAAGAAAATAATAAGGAAGAGAAAATACATTGATAGTACTAGACTGCATTTATAAAAAAAAATCTGTGTATAAGTGAAGGCATGCAGTTCAAACCCATGTTGTTCAAGCATCAACTATATTAGCTTTCCATGGGCTGCTGTAACAGACTACCTCAAATCAGGTGACTTAAAACAATAGAAATTCATTGTCCTACAATTATGGAGGCTAGAAGTCCAAAATCAAGGTGTTGGCAGGGCCATGTTCCCTCTGAAATTTAAAAGGAAGTTCTTCTTTGCTTCTTCCTGACTTTTGGTATTTTGCCATTAGTCTTTGACATCCCTTGGCTTGTGGATATACCCCTTTGGTCTTTTGTCTTCACATGGCCTTCTCTCTGTGTTGTGTGTCCTCACATTGTCTTCCCTCTGTGCCTTTCTGTGAGTCCTAATTTATCCTTATGAGGGTATCCCTCATATTGGATTAGGACCCACCCTGGCCTCATTTTAACTTGGTTTCATCTACAAAGACCTTATTTTCAAATAAGCTCACATTCTGATAATACTAGAGGTTAGGACTTCAACATATCTTTTTTTGGTGGGGGGGGGGGCGGTGGACACGGTTCAAGCTATAACCTCCTAATGCAATCATATCATTCTTTGGACTTAAGCTTTCCAGGTATAACTTGTTGTTCCTCCTGTGGAATATTACATTGATTAAATTGCCTCTAGTTCTTTAGCCATCAGATGCTTTTCCCTGGCAGGCTGATGTAATTAGGGAACTAATAACTGGATCAATAAGGAAAAGAGCGTGTTCTTTCATATTTTCCATCTGTTCCAATGATTCATTTAGGGCTTTCTGTGTGTGTGTTGCCGCTGAATACGTGCTTGTTAAGAGATATGAGACCATGATATATAGGAGAAGAAGGGAAGGGAGAGGATCTGGATTATTCTCTGGTAAAAGTCCAGGAATGTCATCCTTGCAGGGAGGGGGCATCATAAGGCAGGATATGAAGAACAATCTCATATATATAACTTTATATGAATAAGAAATGTCCTTAAAGATATTTGCTGTCTGGAAAATATACTTTATTTTAGTGTTGCATGAAACACGTTAGGCTGAAGTCATGCAGGACTGTTTAAACAGCATGGGAGCTAATACACTGCTTGTCCTAAGAAGGATTCACTGCTATCCATGATAATGTCTGTGCAATACCATTTTGTGGAAAATCCCATATTGCTTTGCCTAATTCAAGGTCCCTCATATAAAAGTTGGAATTTTAATTTTTGGCCTTTTAAAAGGTAGTTTTAAAGATAAATGTAGTGTATACATTATGGTTAGAAATTATTATTATAAAAATATAAATAGAATAAAACATTGGCTTATATTCCAAAATATATTATATATATAATATATATAATATTCCAGTAAAACATTGGAATATTATATTCATTGTAAAGAAATTTGAAAGATATAGAAAAGTTTTATTAAAAAATTTTTTTTACGTTTATTTTTTGAGACATAGAAAGACAGAGCACAAGTTGGGGAGGGGCAGAGAGAGAAGGAGACACAGAATCCGAAGCAGGCTCTAGGCTCCAAGCTGTCAGTACAGAGCCCACCATGGGGCTTGAACTCACAAACTCTGAGATCATGACCTGAGCCGAAGTTGGAGCTTAACCAACTGAGCCACCCAGGCGCCCCAGAAAAGTTTTAAAAGTATATGTTAAAATATATACTGGGTAGCTTGGTCCATTGGGGGTGCCTGGGTGGCTCGGTCCATTGAACATTTGACTCTTGATTTTGGCTTCGGTCATGATTCCAGGATAGTGGGATTAAGCCCTGCATTGGATTCCCTGCTGAGCATGGAATCCTGCTTAGGATTCTCGCTCTGTATCTCTCTTCTCTCGCCTTTCTCTCTCTCTCTGTGTCTCTCTCTCCTCCTGCCCCTCTCCCCCACTCATGCTGTCTCTCTCTCTCTAAAATTAAAAAAAAAAGTACATGCTATCATAATCCCACAATTCAGAAATAACCACTGCTAATATTTTGGCATATTTCCTTCTGATATGTTTCAAGCTTTTACAATACTTTAAATAAAATTGGTGTGAATGTATGCATGTTTTGTAATATATTTTAAAGTAAATAATATATCATAAGCATTTTCATGTCATTAAATCACCTTCTAACACTATTCAATGGTTGCCTAAATTCTTTGAGTGTTAGAGCTTTAACTTTTTAATTACTAAAGTAATATATGTTCTTAATAATTTAAAAACCCACATAACCAAAAGAAAAAATACCAATGGCCTACAATCTTACCCTTGCACAGATAGCTAGTAATAATATTATGACATACTTTGCATGACAGTATAATTGTCTGAGTTTCTGTCTTCCACTGTTCATGGCATTTTTAACCTTTATAATTCCAGCACTTAGTTCCGTGCTTAAATCATATTGGTTGCTTGATACAATTTTAGTCAATGAGTGAAGGAAGGAAGAAATGGATGAACACTTATATGAATGGAGAGGCTGCAAAGATCCAGCTCGTGGTAAAATAAAGTTCATTTCAGACTCAGCAACTTACTGTGGATAGAGAGACAAGGTAGCTAACCAAAGACTCCTAATGAATAGGAGCCTGCTCTTTCTGTTCATCTGAATCAGCCTCTAGGCAGAGAATTCAATTTAATTTTTCTCCCATCAGTCAAACAGAAGAGCTGAAAAAGCAAAACCAGAGACAAGGAAGGCAGGAGGTGGAACAGACTTGGATGAGGAGATCAGCAGCTGATCTCTCGTTCTTTCTCTGTTAGAAATAGCATGAGATGAGAGGAGCCGTGCTTACCCTGAGAGTGAGCCCCAGCGGGAGCTGTGGTGGATGCATTTAGCCACTACTGGATCCTGCATGATGGGAGGACTGATAACTTCCCCCAGAGGATTGAGACGCCAGCAATGTCAGTGTGACCCTCATGGTTCTTCCCTGGCTTGTCTTTAGAGTTTGCAGCAGAGAAAGACACGATCATGCTGGGTTTTATTTGAAGGAATTTGGGGCTCTGATTCTATGATTGGAATCTGGGCTGACAGTCTGATATCTTTGGGCTATAGAAGGCTCCAACCAAAGTCTCTTCTATATTTAATTAGGAAACATGTGTCTTAAGTCTGAGCATCTGTCCCTCAGACACCTGCCATGGGAAGGAGAGTGATCCATTTCTTAACACTGCAGGAAATCTCAGTCCTTGAAATAAAATATAAGAATATATCCTTTCCAATGCAATGGTCTGGTCCTCACCAACTCTCTCCCTCCTCCCAATCCCCTCCCCAATAGAAATATACATACAGATAAATATAAGATCAGCCACAAATAGTGGGATGGATAGGAAGAGAGACAGAAAAATGGACAGACAACCTCCACCTCCTTTTAGCCAATGACAGGCGTCACATTTCTCCTTCCTCTTAAAAGCTTCTCCATGGGATGCCTGAGTGGCTCAGTAGGTTAAGTGTCCAACTTTGGCTCAGGTCATGATCTCACAGTTCATGAGTTCAAGCCCCACTTCAGACTCTGTGCTGACAGCATGGAGGCTGCTTTGGATTCTTTCTTTCCCTCTCTCTCTGTCTCTCCCCAGTTCTCTCTCTCTCTCAAAATAAATAAATAATTAAAAAAAAAAGAAAAAAGCTTCCCCATAAGCCAGGCTCAAGACCTTGGCCATATTGACACTTTGTTCTTATTGTTTCCTCCACCCAGTAAAATCTGTATCCATCTTTTGTCCTGTCCATACCACTCATCTCCAGAGGCCTAGGTCAAGCTGTGTAGCTCCAGGAAGGCTAATTATTCCATTTCTTGCCCATTTCTCAACTTCTATAGCTTTAGCCTTTGGTGTCGTGTATGTGTATTTGGGAGTCATCTATGTATAAGTTGAGAGACGGGCAAGATTAACATGGGTGGAAATGGAAGAGTGAGGCTTCCTGGAGAAATAGAGATAGGTGGTGTGGATGGGACGGGAGGCAGATAGAGATTTTTTATGTGTATTTGAGGTTCAGGAAGGGGTTGTCATTTTGGTTTCTGAAGAATTGGATGTGGCTCTGTGTGTTCTACAGTATAATGGTCTAGAATTAGTTGCTGTCTTCACTAGGCTTGTGAATATAGAAAGGACAAAGGGTGATGGGGAATAATTTTGCCTGATTTTCCCATATGCAGAGTTGAATACACACAGTAGTTAGTACTTACCGATGGAATGGGAATCCGGTTTGGGTGAGAGTTGGTAGAGTTAGTGAAGTATAGTATAAACTGTGATCAGCTAAATCAGTATTGGCATCCTGGTTTTCATACAGTTGTTATAGCCACTTTAAAGAATCAAGCATCAGTATCTTCATCTATAAAATGGGAATGCTAATATATCTCCTTAACTACCATATAGGATATTTTGAGTATACAGATACGTATTTACGTGTATATATGTATGTATGCATAATATGTTATATCCCAACACACACATGCACACATCTATGTTATTTACTGGACAAAAAGAAACATTGTTATGTAGTTTATGGTGCCAATGTCCAATAAATATTGGAATTAAATTGAAATGGTCTAAAACTTCCTCAAGCCCCACAAAGCTTATTTGAGATTACCAGATGTTCATACAAAAAATTATTTCTGTTTGAGTTGCATGACTGAGGACTCAGAACTTTACAGATGGCAGCGTTACCTGGGTGTGGCGTGCCAGGCAGCACATTCCTATAGGTGAGCACTACCGGGGATGTGATAATGGGGAGATACTTCACCTGACCCCATTTCTATAAACTTGAGGCCCATCTGCTTCTGCCTTTCTTAGTTTCCCCACCTATAAAAGTGTGGAGAATGTAAACATAATAGAATTCTCATTATAAACTAGGTACCATGATTCCATGGAAGGAGATGTGAGCTAGGCATCAAAAAACTTAAATCCTAGTTACGTTGACCAAAACTTAACTTCTCCAAGACCAAGTTTCATTAACTTCGAAATAGGTTTGTGTGCTCACCTGTTATGTGTCAGGTATTGTATAACTGCTGATACATAAGGGTTAATTGGGCATGATCTATGCTCCTCTTATGACTCATACTCTGATGGAGGGAGGGACATGCCAACCATTATTGGCTTGGTGTGAACTGCTTCTTAGAGGCAGACAGTAAAAATAGTGATGGTACCGGCTGGGAGTGGTTGACTCTGCTTATAGATTAGAAACTGCTTGGGGCACCTGGGTGGTTCAGTAGGTTAAGCATCTGACTCTTGACATCAGCTCAGATCATGATCTCAAGGTTGTGAGATCGAGTCCTGCATTGGGCTCTGCACTGATGGTATGGAGCCTGCTTGGGATTCTCTCTCTCTCGCTCAAAATAAGTAAGTAAATAAATAGGTAAATGAATAAACAAACTTAAAAAAAAGAAAATATTTGAGAGCAAAGATTCAAGTGAGTTATAACTGCCTTGCCTTACTGTCATTGTCCTTGTAAGTCTCAAAAGCATGTGAAAGTGCAATGTGGTCCATCTATTAATATTATTATTATTATTATTATTATTATTATCACCACTATCAATTAGATACAGATATTGTACTTCCAGACATACACTTAAAAATAAACCCCATACTCTTGGCTAGTCTCTTATAGGAATGTTGGCCTTTCCTTTATGTGTTCAAAAAGGGTCACACTCTACATCCATAAAGTAAGTGAATGTGGAATCTGACTTTATTAGCTATACTGAGAGTTCTTCATTTTTCCAAAGTCTTGAGCCTCCTCCAGAATTTTTTCTCCTTTCATCTCTCTATGTTACTATCTATACTGACTTGTCTGTTTAATTACTGATTTATGCAACAGATATTTATTTAGTGAACACCTCCTATGTATTTAAGGAGTATAAATGCAACTAAATAATACAGACAAATCTGAAAGACATAACCACATATTACCTTATGGCAAGTGCTCAGAGGAAACCAAAGTTGGGTGCAGTGAGTTGAGAAGCAAGAAAGAGGAGTGGGTTGAAGTGGGCAGAAAAGGATCCGGGGAGGAAGCCACATTTGTGGGTACATGGCTGAGTAATGTTTACTTAGGCCTAAGCATGGCCTTATCTCTGTGAAGACATGGGAGTATAAATAAGGGTGGTATCTTGATTGACACTGGAGTCCATTTCATTTGGATTATGTATTGGAGCAGTAGGAGATAAAACTTCACTAGCACAATATTTTGCATATAATATTGGCTCAGATACCAGCTGATGAGTATTTTTACGTGTGTTTCATTTCTCTGACAGCACAGAATCTACCTCTTCTTTATCTTCACATCCACCAGAGTGCCTGATGCATAGGAGATATCCAATAAGTAAATTCTTAGCGAATTTTGCTGAATTGTTTTAAATGTAGCTAAAGACCTCAAGGAATTTACGGGTGTGCCTGGGTGGCTCAGTTAAGCATCTGATGCTTGATTTCTGCTCAGGTCATGATCCTGCGGTTTGTGAGTTTGAGCCCCGTGTCAGGGCTCTGCTCTGATGGTGTAGAGCCTACTTGGGATTCTCACTCTCTCTCTCTCTTTGTCTCTCTCTCTCTCTCTCTCTCTCTCTCAATCTCTTAAAGATAAATAAATAATCTTAAAAAATTCTTTAAAAAAGACTTCAGGGAATTTGAAGAAAAATAAGATAGAATTTTACAAAAGATTTTGTCCCTGAAGGAGAGAATGATAGATGACATCAACTCAGCTCAAAAACACCAGCCGATCGGATATATGTGGAGCACCTACCTGGTGCTAGAAGGCACCATGATAAGCCCAGCACATCATATTCATATTTTCATCTCGATAAAATGGGTGTCTACTTGGGTGTGTTGGAAGGTCCTTATCCAGGGGCATACCACATGTATTTATGTTGAATGGTTCCCTCGATGCTTATGCTTTCCTCACGTCATTGTTTTGCAGCTGTACAGCTCCATGGACTTTGGAAGACGGTGGCAACTCGTGCATGAACGCATCACACCCAACAGGTTTTACTGGTAAGCCCCATCCGCACACTCACTGCCCTCTGGGATAAAGAACCGTCAGACAGCCTAGCTCTCTGGACAATCCTGGCCACCTTCAGCACTTGAAGACAGATTGTTCTAGCCCTTGGCTATTCAGTGTGGTTCACTGACTAGCAGCATCAGTATCACCTGGGAACTTGTTAGAAATGCAGAATCTCAGGCAAGGCTTCCTGGGCAACAATCTGCATGTAACATGGTCCCTAGTGATTTAGTGTGTACATTAGAGGTTGAGAAGCCCTGGGCTAGGGTGTTCCATGAGAAATTCATGACCAGGTGCTCTTAGCTATATACTTATCCCCCCTTTTTTGTGGGGGGGAGTGTCTATTTTATGTACCCATTCTAAAAGTGGTATTTCCTAAAATGTACTCTGAAGAACACTAGTTCCACAAAATTTGATAAGCATTTCTATGGTCAAATGATTTTAAATAATAATTATTTAAGTCTGCCTTACTGAAGATGCAGGGCTCGTGTTAGGATATTTAAGACTCTGGGGAAGCCCTGACTGAAGAAGTCTACCAACCATTCACTGATTTCCAAACTTATTTCACTACAGAATCGTTTTCTCGTGTCACAAATGATAACTCCTTCAGAAGAACTTCCGTGGAGCACATTTTGAGAAGCCTTTTTAAAGAGTACATATGTGTTCCAAATGGAAAATTAGCTCCCCCTCATCAGAAAGTGTTTTTTTTAATTGGTGTTCCTTTATACGTGCATACTATTTTTACCTTGGTTGTAGCAAAGAAAACTTGGTTTGGTATAATTCTATATTTTCTTTTTCCCTGCTGCAATATGAAAATGCTTCTTATTTGTATCTCACTTTCATTTCAGCAGAGGTGTGGCCAAAGGAATAGAGAATAGGAAGCATGCATCAAAGTGGTTAATATGTGTAATTCTGTGCTTAATTAAAACAAAAGCAAAGTTAATCTTTGAAAGTAGTCTGTATTCCATATTTCTTTCTAACTACCTTAGTTCAATGCCCTTAAAAAATCATGAAATGGGGGATGCTTGGGTGGCTCAGTTGGCTGAGCATCTGACTTTTGATTTCGGCTCAGGTCATGATCCCAGGGGTCATGGCATCGAGCTCCGCGTCAGATTAAGATTCTCTCTCTCTCTCTCTCTGTCTGCTCCTCTACACCAACCTCTAAAATTAAAAAAATAATAATTGAATGTCCATTTATGTCTTATACAAGGTGGGGGTGGCGTGTGTGTGTGTGTGTGTATGTGCACGTGCATGTGTATGTAGTGGGGGATGGTGATGAGTACTTTGTACATGTATATATTCACACCAACATCTTTGAAAGCAGTGGCTCCCTACAGTTCCCTCTGAACCCACAAAACTATGACCAGAATTAAAAAGGATAATTGTAGAAGCATGTTGTGAAAACACACTGTGTACTGTGTATTGATTGTACACAGTGAAGATAATTGGGAGAAAGCAGTGAGGACCGGGAAGTGCTCTTGGCTCAACAGCTGGACTATCCCAAGTTAATTTGGCCTTTTCAGACCGACTACTATTTGGTCTGTACTATTATTACACTTAATATTTGATCTGTATTTAGGACTACTAAGATTTTTTAATAGACTAAAGCACAAAAGGAAATATTTGTTTCTCTGATATTCCAGCCATGTGACTACAGCCTTTTGCTCATCTCAGAAGGACCTGTTTCTCTGTACCATCATGCAGAGGTCCATCAAAAGAAAAAAAAATCCTCTGCTATTTCTGGAACAAACTCTTGAGATGGTGAGGCTGTTGGCTGACTAGGAAGTCAAGTTGATGGAAAAGGAAAGTACAATAGACTGGATAAGCCTTGTCATCATTTCTGAAGGAAATTAAATTAAGTGGATGAGGGGCAGCATTTTCCTATGTTTTGCAAAGAGCAAGAAGAGAAGGTTCCAGCTGTGGTCTGCCCTCCCCCTTCCTTTGTGTAGCAGAAAGAATAAATCCCCAGGTCCTGATAATTGTGTTTCATCTCTCCTGCACTCTGAGATTCTTTCATATATGCCCCCATGGGGAAATATAAAAGTTAGTGCCCGTGCTGGCTAGCCAAGTGGTAGCTGGAAATTCCATCTTTGTAATTATCACTTCTTCATTTCTGATGTATAATTGCCATGATTATTCTTCTAGGTGTCACAGAAGTTGCAGTGGAAGTGCTCACGTTACACAGACCTTTTTTTCCCCTCAGTGACAGAATCCATGTCTGTCTCAAGCTCTAATCCATTTATGTTGAAGAGACACGGCCTGTGTGGGTTAGGAATAGAAACATTCACTAGGTACCTCCTTGAGAAAAGACAAAGAGTGTGTCGTGGAGCTCTGCTTTGGCTGACACAGGGACTCTTCAAGCTCTGGTTCCCTCATCTCTGTAATGGGAGCAATATTCTTGTCAATTCTGTAAGGTTATTGACAGGAACAGATATGATCAATTGGACATTTGGCAATTTCATGTCTTCAGTTTCATATCAGATTTATAATTTGTGCATTATAAGTCATTGAGAATTATGCTTATTAGCACTTCCAAAGACCATGGCACCTAAGTGCTTTGCTATTTTTCTGGGACACAAATTTGTTGTATCCCACTCGCGATAAGTTTGTATACCTATGGTCATCTGATAACAATTGTTTGGATCTGATTTACTATCACAGATTCACTTCTCAGCCTAACTTCCACTGCTCTCTGTTCTTTATAATGCTCTTCATAATTCTTATGAAATGGTAAAACAAAAACTAATCAACAACAAAAATCCCTAAAACTACTTCTCTGGGAGGGATGGTACAGAGTGAAGTGGTACTGGGGACAGTGGGGACACATTGGAGGGAGTGCAGTCATGCTTAAAACAAGATATTGAGATGAAGGATGATGTTAATACTTTTATCTTGCATGTAGACAAATAGAGTGAGTGTGCAATTCACGGATAATATTGCCCAAATATTATTATCTATAATTTGGAGATTTGCAATTGTCTAGAGAAAGATCCTTCATAAGATTTCTTCCCCCATGCCACCTTCAGTTGATGGAGAGATGGAATCCCCCTGGAGAGGATTCTTGGGAAGAACACTGTGATCCAGGGTGATTTTTGCCAAGGCTCCCGGAGGAAGAACCGACCACACACATACCTCATCGTTGCTGTAATGGCTGTGAAATGGATGAGTTAGGTGTAGTAAGGGGCTGCCATTATTATCCATTTCCTCCTTAGTGCCCCACAGTGCCTTTGAGTTAGGCCAGGAATGGGGCACAATATTGGTTAGCAGTAATAAGAAAAGCTTCATCTGGAGATAAAATTTTCTCTGTGAATTCCAGATTTGTCACCCCATCAAGACAGGTCACCTAGGAATCTTACGTTATGGATTGATTCAGCTATCGGATACATGCGTAAAGAATAGGACCGACTGACATGAAAACTCCTTCTTTGTATGTGACCCTTTCACTCCTTTGATACCTCGTTAATAGGAAGATCAACAGGCCTGTCTTGTGTTCCCATTTATCACTCCAACGCTTCAGCAATTATAATTTGCAAGCCGAGCACAAAAGTGGAATATATGTCTTAACACAATCCCTTTCTAGTCTGCTTGAGCAGAGCTATCATGGGGGAAAAGTATGTATTTCTTTTGTTTTTTTGTTTTGTTTTGTTTTTGTTTTTGTTTTAATATCCTACTGAGCTGCAAATGAATAGTATTTCCACTCTTCCGTTGGGAGATATTTAACAGGCAGGCACATTCTGCACTGAGAAGATTGTTTTCTTTGCACATGCAGTGTGAATACTTGTTGTGGTTCCCATCTTTGCCTTTGTGGCCCCTCACCCTCCCTCGGTGTTTACCTTCTTCTGGTGTAGCTGGGCTGGCCTCTAAGTGCCTCTGGTCTCTGATGGCATTTGCTTATATAGTGTTGTGAAAGAGAGAAAGAATATCTCCAATATCTCCTCCTTATTAACTTCCCTTAATTATTGTGTCTCCTGAAAGATCACAGTCCTTTTGTTCCTATTTCTTGCCATCACTGCAGGAGGGTGTTCTAATAAAGTATACACCCTAAGGTATCCCAGACTTTAAACTCTTACTCCTTTTCTGGGCTGTTTGGATTGCAGTGTGGACTGCTGTTGAGGGTAAGAAAGCCCACAGGAAGTCAATAGATGTAGTACTGGTTTTAGATCAACCCACTTTAGAGGGTTCAGGAAGATGGTTCCTTAAGGACTGTTCTTTTGAGCTGTTATGATGCCTAGTTGCTGGCGGACCAGTGGCTGCTGTGTAGGGACAGTCAGGATGGGCTCCACGTCTCTATTGTACTTTGATTAAGATCAGTGTAGTCACTGTAGGTTCATGATGATGGTTGTGCCAGCATCTTTTCTTTTGCTTTTTCAGAAAGACCATAAGGGAGAGTAAGAAAAATGGAAAAGCAGAGCTGTCCCTCCAGGTGTGTGTAGATAGGAGGTCCTAGGAAAATGTCTTTTAAAAGAGAAAGGGATGGAATGGAAAACAAACAACAGACTAAAAGTCTTCTCATTGCAATCTTGCCTTTCCAAGCTTTTATTGTTCTTTTTTTCCCTAGTCTCTTCTTGTCTGCATATGCTCATTTATACATAACCTATACACATTAAATGTGAGTTTCTGCAGTCTGATTTTTCTCCTCTTAATGTTCTATGATAACAATTTTTATGTTATTATAAGACCTTTATAACCATCATTTTTAATTGTCTATGCAACACTTCATTATATAAATATACATACTTTATTACTGTGTTTTATGTTTATTGGATATTGGAAATTTCTACATCTTTCATTACCATAAATAACAGTTTCATTAATGTTTTATGCATATGTCTTCAATATCTGGGATTGTTTTCTTGGACCAGTGTCTAGGTAGCCCAAGCAAAAACTTTGACTGTGTTTTTCCCAGTCTCAGCAGAGTGTCACATTTCAGTGATTATGACCCGATTTCCATATTGAAAGCATTTCAGAGCAATGCCAATTTTTACTGAACATTTTCTTAAATGGGATGCAAAGAAGCATTTCATCACACAGCAAGTGCTTTCTAAAACTCCTTTGCCCCTGTTTGTCTCTAGAAGTCCTGATCATAATGGTAGTTACTTTATCTTTTCCTTCTCTTTCTATGGGCTCCCAGTCACAGAGGCTTATTGTCCCAGAAGTCTCCTTTCAGAGCCCTGCTACACTTACACCTTCCTTCCCAGGTATCACAGGCTTTTCTTACATGTGGTGACCTACCCTCTGTCCTTTACTTCTCCGTCTATTGTTCACACCCCATGCCTCCAGCAAATCAATGTAATACTTGTTAGGTGCACATCTCTTAGAACATGGAGGAGGGGGAGTTGGTAATTTTTAGGGCTTAATATTTTTGGTTGGATCACCACCAGACGGGGAATCGTTACATCCAAATACATACGTTTTGAATGTCTTTAATACCTGTCATTGAAAATATTATCAAAGTTGTGTGCTAATGTATATTCCTGCCTACAACATAGGCAAATATAAGTCTATTTGTAGACATAATATTTACTTCCTCCTTGTGGCAGGCAGCCTCCAAGATGGCTTCCAGTGGTGTCTGTCTTCTGGGGACCCTTCCATTGTGTAGTCCCCTCCTTTTGAGTTTGGGCTGAATGTAGTGACTTGTTGCTAGTGAATAGAATGTGGAAGAGGTAATGAGAATGTCACTTGAGACACCTGGATTCAAAAAGATAGTGGTTTTCATCTTAGGTACGCTCTTGCTTGCTTGATCAAAGCAAGCTGCCATGTTGGGAACTGCACTGTGAATAGACCTATGTGGCAAGGAACTGAGGGAGGTCTCCAGCTAGTATTCAGTGAGGAACTTAGAGCCTCAGTCCAACAACTCAGTTCCAACAAGGAACAACTGAACCCCTGCCAACAGTCACATGGGTGTGCTTGGAAGCAGCTTTTTCTCTGCTCATCCTTTAGCTGAGATTGCAGCCCCAGCCAACACATTGGCTGTTTGCCTTGTCAGAGACCTTGAGGCAGAGACACTTACTTGAGTCATGTCCTCATTCCTGACCCATAGAAATAGTAAGATAATAAACATTTGCTGTTTTTAGCTGCTAAGTTTTATGGTAATCTGTCACACAGCAAGTGTGCACCTGTCCTTTCAGAGAAGTGTTAATTTCACTTCAGACAAAAAAAATCTCATGTTTTTGAATCCTAGACCTACCCCTCTCAGCATACTAGCAGCTATGGGTGTAGAAGACATTGGGCAGAGAAGCAGGAGGTAAAAATGGGGAATAATTACCTTGAGGTAATGTGGTTGGCATGAACCCTCTTGTACCTTTACCTCCATTTAAACTCTGTAGATCTGGTATGCTATGTTTTGTATGCTATGTTTTGCTATGTATGCTATGTTTTGCTTCCAATATGGGCTCCTCTTCATCCAGGAACTCATTTAGACCCTAAACTATGATTCCTGAAGAACTACATGGCAAGTCATTTAGGCTATTAATACATTAGCCACGACAGAGACAGAGTTAAGGAACGGGCTGAATGGCTTGAGATTGCTTCCTGGAAAATCAAGGTCTTTTCAAACAAAGTGAACATTATGGGTTGAATTTTTGAAGCTGCCTCTAAATGTGCATCTACAATTTTGCAAACACAGTCATTTGCAATCTCAAGTAATGGGATTTAGGCATCGACCCGATATAAGAGATCAGATTTAGAGGCCCTTTGCAAACCAGGGTATGCCACAAATAATATTTAATTCAGCTCTCCCTTACATTTTTAAAATGGTATGGCAATTTAAAAATGCATTACATTCAAAATAATACATGCAAGGTCAGGAGGGGAGATGTGAAAATTCAGCTTGCAAGCAGAAATCAGTTTCTACTTTGCTGGTGGGGGCTGCCCATGCTGTCCGTCTGGTTACATCTTGGCCTTGGAAGAGCTATGTTAATGCTAAGAGCAAACGCAGTGCTCAAAAGCCATACATGGTAGTCAGCACTGAGGAAGACACAATGCTTTGACAAGGCCTTGGGATATCTGAAAATACTTGTGTATGTTCAACATAGAATTCACAGATAGCCACAATACTCACCTAATCCAATGTAAGGCGAATTCCAGGATACAAATGGAAATACCATTCCTCCTTCTTTCTCTATCTAGCCTTGGCTGCTAGTGTCTCTGGAATTAGAGACACATGACTTCCAAATGCGTATACCACACAGATGATTATGAGGAAGACATGAGAACATTCTTTCAGCTTAGAGACAGTGGAATCTCACTGATAAATAAACTTTCAGAGGAGAGCAAGTTTGACTGTCCTTACAGTGGGAGAGATTTGAGTTGGTTAGAGTCCTATGAGGGCTGGGTCGGGAGACCCCCCTCCCCCTAGGTAGAATAGAACATTTTGACTGCTGCCCTCTTCTTGAAGGCCAGATTGTTCATGGAGGGCTTGCTCCTTACATGAAGAAATGTGGATAGTAATAAATTGTTCTGCACCCTCATGAGTAGAAAGTATGAGAATTTGGTGGGTCAGGAAGAGGACTAGGGAGAGAAAAAAGAACAGAATGTTGAACAGAGGAACCCAAGGAGAAAACGCCACATTGAACACATGGAGGCTGTTTAAAATGCAGGTTGGATGCAGGATTGTGAAAGAAGTCACCCTTTTTCTCATTGAGCAACATGTAAGAATGTTCTGTTACAGCCGAGGCCAAGGGTATGTATTAGTCTGCTGGGATTGCCATAATTAGAAACCATAGACTGGGCAGTATAAACAACAGAAATTTATTTTCTCATGTTTCTGGAGGCTGGACGTCTGAGATCGGGGTGCCAATATGCTTGGTTTCTGGTGAAAGCTTCCTTCCTGGCTTGTAGATGGTCACCTTCTTGCCATGTCCTCACGTGGTGGAGGCGGGAGCAAGCTCTGGTCTCTTCTTATAAGGACACTTAGGGGTTACAGCTTCAACATGTGAATTTGGGCAACGAGAGGAGATAGGAATCAGTATGGCAGGATATAAAGCAGGGAATAACTTGGAAAGGAATGCAGACTTTCTAGAGAACCTCTTACCAACAAGAGTTCTGGAACAGAAATGGCCAGGCAGGGGCGCCTGGGTGGCGCAGTCGGTTAAGCGTCCGACTTCAGCCAGGTCACGATCTCGCGGTCCGTGAGTTCGAGCCCCGCGTCGGGCTCTGGGCTGATGGCTCAGAGCCTGGAGCCTGTTTCTGATTCTGTGTCTCCCTCTCTCTCTGCCCCTCCCCCGTTCATACTCTGTCTCTCTCTGTCCCAAAAATAAATAAATGTTGAAAAAAAAAAATTAAAAAAAAAAAAAAAAAAGAAATAGCCAGGCATGTGGGGAAAAGGGGAGAGGTAATGCCAAAACTACAAAAAATAATTTTAAAAAGAAACAAACACATTTTACTTTTTTTCCTGATTTTAGACACAATGGAAGTCTGTTGTAGATATTTAAGGAAAAGCAGAAAAAGAAAAAGAAATAATTACCTATAATTTCACTGCCCAGAGAACATCACTTAAAAAAATCAAGTACTTCATAAATTTTTCCCTAGTATAATTTTTAACACGAATATTTCAGTTTCATCATAATTGAGATCATGTTGTGTATAAAATGTGGTCTCTTTTAAAAAACGTACTTTATGGGGCGCCTGGGTGGCTTGGTTGGTTAAGCGTCCAACTTCAGCTCAGGTCACAATCTCGCAGTCCGTGAGTTTGAGCCCCGCGTCGGGCTCTGTGCTGACAGCTAAGAGCCTGGAACCTGTTTCAGATTCTGTGTCTCCCTCTCTCTCTGCCCCTCCCCTGTTCATGCTCTGTCTCTCTCTGTCTCAAAAATAAACGTTAAAAAATTTTTTTTAATAAAAAAAATAAAAAACATACTTTAACATTTTCCTGTACCATCCTATACACTTTCCAAACATAATTTAGAACTTATATCATTTGCATTTTATTCTGATTGGTGGATATATAACTTAATCATTCATTCATCATTTAACATTGATTCTTGCTTCTAAACTTTTATTATTAAAAAAGGCATTGGAATGTTGTTTTGAAAACCTTTAAGTATTATTTGTCCTAAGTCTGATTATTATAATTTTTAAGGATAGAGTACCAAAACTATATATAATATCGTCATGCCAAATTGTTCTCCAGAAAGTTTATGCCAGTTTCCACTCCAACTAGTAAAATACCACTTCACTACACCTCATAAAAATTTAATTTAAAAAAGTAATCTAATTCAGTAGGCAAAAATGAATTTTTCTTGTCTTCGTTTGCATTTCTTATCAGACCGGTGAGTTTAGACATGTTTTCATATATTTATTAGCCATTGTGTTTCTTTTATGTGGCCATCTGTTTTTTCTTTTTCTTTATTATGAGTTCTTTATATGGTCTCTCATTTTGTTTCAATATTGTACCCAGTTTGTTCTTTGGGTTTTAATTGCCTTATGATTTTTAACATACTTTTTAGTTAAAAAAATTTGTACAGATCTTTTTCTTCTTCCCACTGTAATGTCTTTTATTACTTCATGTTCAGATAGTGCCCTCAATGTGTGATCATGTAAATATTATATGAAGTTTTCTGATTTGTAATGCAGCTTTATAAATACATATAAATACATAATATATTTTTATATATTAGATATATATTGAATATAGTATATACTATGCATAAATTAGGTAAAATATGGCAGAAAAATACTGAGCATTCTCTGACACTGTGCTTCAAAAATCTCATATTAATAGTTGTCCATATCATCCTTTGACCATATTATAATCAGTTTAATAAAGTAATAATTTTATTCATACTGATGGATATTTTTAGAACGTATAGGATTTCTATTTTTTTTAAGTAAAACAAAATCTAATGAGTGTGTTCCCACTTAATTCTGTTCCTATGGACTGTCTCATCTGATGATCTCCTGCAAAGGAAGCTCTGGTCATGTTAGGTACCCTTGATGTTGGTGGCATCAGTCAGCTTTTATTCTACTGGATTGGTTGGTCCTCTGTTTCCTGAGCTAGATCTTACTGTGTTTAACTATTGTTGATAATACATGATCATGCCTAGTCTTCTCTCCTGTGCTACGTAAGAAAATAAAACAAAAATAGAACCCCTACTTCTTTTTCAAAATATTCTTGGCTTGTGTTCCTCATTTATCCATCCAAATGAATTTGGAATCACTTTGTTATGTTCCAAAATCTCCCACTCCCCCCCCCCCCCCACTGAAGCAACTAAGTAGACTGTTGATTAGAGTTGCAACAAAGCTCTGAGTTCATCTGGAGGGAACTCAATCTTTTTCAATAATCTGGTTTTCATTTTGGACCACATGGTTTCTCTTCTATTCCATTTCTGGGCGTTCTTCCGTAGAATTGTACAGTTTCCTTCATGTGGGTCCTACACATTTCTAGGTAATGTTTTTTCTAGGAATTTTCACTTCTGGTACTAAGTAAAGCTGTTTTGCACACAGCATCTCTCTTCAGATTGGCATGATTGAGCTGGGTAAACATGATGTGTGTCTGTAATGTGCCTGCACGCAGGTAGAATTGGTGTCATTAGATTCTTCGCACTACAATGAAAATATCTCTTAAATTTTAAGTGATTGGGAGAGTGGGATGTGACTAGGGATTTATTCTTGTGGCAGGGGGGTTGGGGATCTAAATAGGAGGAGAGCTCTGCCCTTAACAACCATGTGACGTTTGTACTAGATCTCTGACCAAAGCCCCTTGAGTCAGAAAAGACACCAGCTAGTACTCACTACCGCTGCCTCCTGGCTGAATGCCAGTCTTCTCAGCCTGACACATAATAAGTACTTCATAAATACTATCTATAAAATTAATAATATAATGACTTATAAGATAAGCAGACAATTGAAAGAAATGACTGTTCTCATTAATTAGGTGGCAAAATAGCACTTAGCATCTTCTTTGAAACCAAACAAGGTTGGGTGTGTCTGAATCTTTCTTCCCCCCATCCAAATCCCATTGCCTAATGGTTGGTGTTTGCATTTCTGATCTGTTTTTCCGGCTCTCAGCATATGTCTATTATTATACTTGTTAAAACTATTTTTAGAGAAAATTATTTCTGGCATAATGTTAACAAAATTCAATAAAATTTACAAGACCATCAATTAAAGATTGTTCTGTATCGGATCGTAAGTGCTTTAACAGATTTGATGTAGATGTTGAGGTAAGTCCATGTGGATCGCTGAGGGTCCATGGCCAGAAGTAGGAAACACTGAAAGAGTATTGGAGGAAGTGTTATCACTGCTCAGCAGAGGCTTCTTGGAGGAGTTGGGATTGAAGAATCTTGAAGAGTGGGTTGAATTGGTGAGGAAGGAAGGGAGAGACCGGTTTTCCTGGGAAGGGAGAATAATCAGAATGAAGCTAAGGTCATGATACGTTTGGAGAGACATTGGAGGATCTGCTGGAAGAGGATTTCTCAACCTCAGCATTTTTGATATTTTGGTCTGGATGAGTCTCCTGTGCTTTGCAAGAGGTTTACCTCGATCCCTGCTTCCCACTCCATAAATAGCCACAGCACCCCTCCCCAACTTGTGACACCCAGAAATGTCTCCGGCTATTCCCAAATTGCCAAATGTTCTCTGAGAAGCAAAATAGCCTTCCCTGGCTGGCCCCTGCCACTGAAGAGAACTACTGTGCCAGAACAATCGGATTTGCGTTGAAGGGCAGTGAGGAATAGAATAGAAGTAGACTTGACTCAGATTGTGTAGGGCCTCACATGCCGGCAAAGTGATTTAGATTTGTCACTCTGGCTAATGGAGGGCATTCATCTTTTGTGTAGGTGAATGACATGATATACATGTTTTATGAAGATTTATTAACATATGGAACTTTTTTGTGAGATGCTTAAGTGCATTTCTGTGCAACTCACTGTCAGTAGATAAGCTATTGGTTTTTCTGAGGACAGATGCAAATCTTCTCTAGTATCCTGATCCTAAGTTCCATTCTCCAATGACAAATTATGGAATTGTAGACTTTTAAAAAGTACATATCGGGGTGCCTGGGTGGCTTAGTTGGTTAAACGTCCAACTTTGGCTCAGGCCATGATGTCACCCTTCGTGAGTTCAAGCCCCGTGTTAGGCTCTTGTACTGACAGCTCTGAACTTGGAGCCTGCTTCGGATTCTGTGCCTCACTCTGTCTCTGCCCCTCTCCCGGTCATACTCTGTCTCTCTCTCTCTCTTAAAAAGAAATAAAACATTAAAAAAATTTTAAAAAGTACATATCTAGTATATGATTTTTTAAAGCGACACATTCTTATGTGCATTTTAATTGTTACAATGGCATTAAAATTTTCTTATTAAACTAAGGATTTAATCATTTTAACATAACTTTAGTCTTGTAATAATTTTTGGACACATGAAAGCCGTTTCTCATAGAATTATATTTGCTCATTTTAGATCTTTTTAAACATTTTTACTTACACCTAACCGAACAGTTTTCTGTACATATACATAATTTCATAAAGATCATTTTGATGGTGGCAGAATATTCCACTAAATTGATACATTCTCATTTAGACCAAACAATTATGGAAACGTTAGAGTGGAAAGGGCTGTGTCATGTTACCTGGTCTGATGATTTCTCTGACAGCGCCCTTGAAAGCTCTACAGGGGTTCAGCTAATTTGCCCCAGGGACTACATGGTTCACAGAAAAGCCTGTGAGGTGCCTAGTGATCAGGTCCTTGGCCCTCTCATTTTTGCCTCAGGCAGAACTACTCAGCTTCTTAATTAGTTGTATATATTAGGCTTCTGCCTACAATTTCTTTTGAAGATAGAACCCCATTTATTAAACAAAAATGTTTACAAATCATTGATTTAAACTGGTCTTTTCATTTTACACAGGCTGCATACTGGTATTACATATTGTAATACATACTGGTATTACAATACCCCGAAATGTACAACTTCATAGCGTAGACCCTGTTTAAATGGTTGCCAAACTATATAAGCCATTGTGTTAAGTGAGGACATTGAGAAGTGAGAAGTGGACTCTCTTCTCTGTCAATAGGCTCACCATGTTTGGTGAGAAGACAGTTGTCCACACTCACCTAAACATGGTTTTGGCAAGTGAAGTGCTAATTCAGAGTGATAGGTGTGGGAGGACAGGATGGAAGGCTGTGGTGACCGGGTTGGAAGAAATGGACCCCTTCATTTACTTGGTGGCAAATGCCACCGAGGATCATTCATTCAGTCACTCCCTAATTTGTTTTGTTCTCAAAGGGATGCCTAAAACAGGGAATTCCTTTAGATGATTAGACTTTTTTCAATTGTCCGCATATTGCCTTTCAAAGACGGCAGTTTTCTGCCTATGTACATGGTTTGTGAATCTAGCAACTGGGATATTCTACCACCTTGATCCCTGTTGCTTACATCAGGGTTCAAGAATCTATGTTGTTTCTCTTTCAATCCCCCCGCTCCTGCCCCCCCTGTCAAGATACATTATCCTGCTTTAGGCATCTCACTCATGTTTGCTCTTTGGGAAGACAGCCTGGATGATGGATTAGGGGCATGCCCCGCCCCTTCTCATCTCCCCACTGGCAAGTGGTGTCCTATTGAGACATTCTCCAACCTTTTCCTCTAGCGGTGTTGAAGAGAAGCTGTCAAGTAATTTGGGCAGAACTGCGCACATTGGAGGCAGAGAGAGTGCCCCTGAGGGAATCCCTGCTCTGCCCACTCAGCGTTTTGGATGGATGTAAGGAGACTGAAGTATTGAAAAGGTCAGACCCTGGAACCAGGCTGATCTATAAAAGGCGCCAAAGTATGCAATAGTTGCCAAGGAGCAGGCCAAAAGCCCGGGGCTGCGGGGGGGGGGGGGGGTGGTTTAAAATGGGGTGGCCATACACTTGTCCATGTGACTCTGGGAAGGAGAGGTCCAAAATCCTGCTACATACATTTTTCAGCATTATTGCCCCCTGTTTAACAAGTCTCATCAAAAGAAGCAACAGTGAAATAGAACAAATGGAGTCAAGTTTTATGACTATTTCCTCTGCGCAAGAGGAGACTTGGAACATGGATTACATAATTGGGGGAGCCGTGCTTTCCTCCCTCCCTCCCTCCCTCCCTTCTTTCCTCCCTCCCTTCCTTCCTCTCTCCCTCCCTCCCTTCTTTCCTTCCTCCCCTTCTTGCTCCCTTTCTTCTTTCCTCCCTTCCTTCCTTCCTTCCTTCCTTCCTTCCTTCCTTCCTTTCTTCCCTTCTTCCTTCCCTAATGTGAGATTTGTTAGGATTTTTCCATAGCTCAGGGAAACTCAGTAAATTGGGTAGAGAAAAATCTGTGACCTGCGATATAAGCAGGAGGAGAGTTTGAGTAGGATCAGGCCTTCTGATCCTGGTATAGATTCTGCTTCTGCCACTGGAATGGCGCCAGGCCTTGGGGCACTCAGAAATTTCTGGCTCTCTGTGTCTTCGGCACAAAGGGATGGCCAGAAGGTTTTGAAGGCTCAGTCTTGGAGGCCCAGTGCTTTCCTCCCAGGTGTCCATAATCCTCTTACGGCCTGGGTGTTGGTTTCCAGCATTACGTGATGGCATAAGAGGAAATTCTGTGTACTTCTCTGACGGTTCGGGAGGATTTTGTTTCTTGGTTGATGGTCAAGGGAGAACCTGCAGTGGATTGACTTGAGATGCTTGTTAAAGATGCAGATTCTTGGGTCTCACCTCAAAACTCTCGATCGGAATCTCTAGATCTAGGCCTCAGCATTAGCACTGTCTCCTGGCAACTCCTTTGCACCTTAGGTTTTGGAAACCAGAGGAGGTGGTTAGGAAGTGGTTTTGAAAACCAGGGAGGCATGTTAGCGAACTATCAGGTTTTGTGCTTTGAGTCATACAGACTGGGCCCCCTTACCAAAACCTTCCCTTTTCTCTGCAGCACTTGACATCCATAGTTAGAGAGTAGTTAACCAGCAAAGACATGACCACCTCCAGGCATCTTTTGAAATGTATGCACTCCATGCTAAATGAGATAATATATTTAAGTGTGCTTTGAAAGCATAAGACATTATTAAAATGCTTTGTAGCTGCAAAATGCTGTCTAGATGTTAGTCATTATAAAAATAACACCTGTAGTTTTTATGAACACTATGGCATGAATGAAGTTATTGATTTTTTCTTTATGTCCATTTAGATGTACTTACTGAGCAATTCCATCCAAGAGATGGTTTTGAGTGCCCACTCTGTGAACTGTGTATCCCTATAAAGGGATATAAAGGACAGTAGATGTGGGTTGTTCCAATCCTGAGCTCTCTTAAGCAATAGAATTGTACATCCAAACCTGTCGCCATGTAAATTTGTGGGGCCTTTTGACTATCCATTGAAGGTACTTCCTTACCCCCTTCACTGTGGGTTCATCCATGTGACTTACTTTCTCCAAGTTTAGCAGACGTGACACAAGCAGAGTCTTTTTTTTTTAAAAAAATTTTTTTTCAACGTTTTTATTTATTTTTGGGACAGAGAGAGACAGAGCATGAACGGGGGAGGGGCAGAGAGAGAGGGAGACACAGAATCGGAAACAGGCTCCAGGCTCTGAGCCATCAGCCCAGAGCCTGACGCGGGGCTCGAACTCACGGACGGCGAGATCGTGACCTGGCTGAAGTCGGACGCTTAACCGACTGCGCCACCCAGGCGCCCCGAGCAGAGTCTTTTAAAGTACCTGCCAAGTTGAGTGTGTCTCTTTTACCTGGGCCACAGCATAGTAGCTGTGGTTTCCCCCGCCCCCCCCCCCCGCCCCCGCCCCCAGGCTCCACAGCGAACACATGGTGCGTGCGTAAGCACACATCTCTGAGAGGAACCAAGTTCTGCTGTATTCCTATCATGGAACAAAGCCTCCCATGGAACCCATCCCAGATAAACCGATCCTCAGCGGGCCCCTAGATGTATAAGCAAAATATATAATTGCTGTTGCGAGCCACTGAATTTGGGGATGCGTTATTATGCAGCGAAAGCTAGCTGATACAGTAAGGCGATGGAAAGCTGAGACGAATGGACACATATCTGATACGAAGGACCATGGTGAAGTGGCTGAGTGAGGGAGGTGCAGCCTGTGACAGAGGGGCCCTGGGAGGTGGCATCAGTCACGTCTTCATGGAGGAGGTGGCATTTGGATAGAATCTGGAAAGATGGGTTCATTTACATGGGGCTGAGCATATGTGTGTATTCCCGTGCCTTCTGGTGATATGTGATGGCAGAAATTCCAGGCAGAGGAAGAAGCAGGGGGAGAGCTTTAAAAGTGGGGGAGCATGGGGTGTGTTTAGAAAATTGTGAATGGTTCAGGCTTTCCGGAAGTTCAGGTTCTGTTCTTATGGGAGAAGAGATGCTGATAAAGCTGGAAAGAGGATTAAAGTGATTTCTGAGTGGTCCTAAAGGCCAGGTTGAAGATTTTGCAATTAATGCCATGCACATTGTGGGCTTCTGCTCAGGGCCAGGACGCGCTCAGGACTGGCCCTTGGGAAGGTCGTTCTTGCAGAGGAATTAAGGGCAAATTCCCAATGAGCAGCTCAGCTGAGAGTTATCAGGCACACATAGATTTCCAGCACCGGGGAAGGAATGTCTGGGGCAGAGCAGGGTGCAGACCACATGCTACCGTGTCCACTGCAGCAGGGAGAGGGAGGTATACTGTTCATCCTTCTTGTTTCTAAGAGGCAAATGAGCTTTGATAATAATAGTAATAAATAACCGTGCAATAATAAAAAGCCATGTAAAATGTTAATAAATATTTATGTGGCCATGGCCCATAACTAGTTACCATTTAACAATGTGGTAAGTTCATGGCGCCCGTTATTGCAACTCTTTTTAACAAGCACACGGGCAGAACGTCGTGGTGGCCGAGTGTGTTGGGCTGGCCACAGACCGCTTAGGTGTGAATCAGAGCTGTACTGCTTATTAGCTGTGTGATCTTGGGCCCAGGGCCTCAGTTTCTTTGTTCATAAAATGGGATTAACACCAATAGTCTGCTCCATGGGATTGTGTGTTAATGTGGACCAGAGCATAGTGGGGCTGGTCTTTCCTAGTTTGGAGCTGATACCGTCAAGTTTGGTTTTGGGTGTTTGCAGGAGGCTAGGCCAGAGAAGCGTGCTGTAACGGGGTCCTGCTTAGCGATGGGTACTTTGGGGTTGGGGAGAGTCAGGGCTAAAAGTGCGGTAAAGGCAGAAGTGTGATAGGCAAGAGGGTACAGAAGACTATCAAGCTCACAGTGATGGAGGCACCTGGGTGGCTCAGTCAGTTAAGCATCCATCTTCAACTCATGTCAAGATCTCAAAGTTTGTGAGTTTGAGTCCCGTGTCGGGCTCTGTGCTGGCAGCTCAGAGCCTGCAGCCTGCATCAGATTTTATGTCTCCCTCTCTGCCCCTTTGCCACTCACACACACATACTCTTACTCTCCCTCTCTCTCTCTCTCTCTCTCTCAAAAATAAAAAAACATTTAAAAAAAAGGCTCATAGTGTCGGCATGCCTTTCCCTGGCAAGGGTAACCCTGTCATCAAAACAACAGACCCTAAGGAGTCAACACCTGCTACTGAACACCGCCCTTGGTGGTTTGTGCAGGGAAGCCCTTGTGCTTTTTGACTTTCCTCCATGCCATGGACTATGTCTATATAGGTGGTTCCATTCCACCCCATCACAATGTCAGGCTCCGTTGGACACTTTCTGAGGGTGATGATGGTCTTCTAGGCTCAGAAATCTACCCTGATTATAAAAAGACGCTCGCTGCTCCAGGTACGATCACCGCACTGCGAAATGGGTAAGACCAGAGTGAAACAGCAGTGGGGGAGGTGACCACAGAGAAACTTACTGTTGTATGTCATTAATCACTAATTGCTGAATGATTTTATTATATGGCAGCCATAAAATATCACTTGAGATTTTACAGCCAGTTCTAGCTTTAAGAAAACAATTCCTTATGTCAAAATGACTGTTAAATTAAGTGATTCCATATTAAACATCCTATGGACTCCAGATGATTTATGGGGCTGTGTAATGAATAGGAACCTTTTCCTTCCGGCTGCTCAGAGGAAACCAGCTGCCATTTCTGGAACAGGCACTGACCTTGGGAGCCCAGGAGAGACAGGCTGGTTTCTAAAAGACACCTGAATGATTAGAGGGAAGGGATTCTAGAGAAACAGGCCCAGCACCCTCATTTCGCAGATAAGGAAACTGAGGCCAGGAAGTAAAGTAACTCCCCAGAGTCACTGTGTAGACACTGGTGGCACACTGTATCCAGTGTGCTGCTGTCCCTGGTAATTATGTAGTTTTCCTCTTATTTCCAGCTGTCCTTACTGTCCCCATTTTATTTTTTAATTTGTATTTTTTTTACTGTCCTCATTTTGTAAAAGATGAAGCAAATCTTGGAAACCTCTTTTGGATGTTACCTCCAACGTAACCACTTTTGAGGTGATGTGCAATGCCTTTCAATGACCCTATTCGTATTGGTTGCCGTGAATTTGCTTTTAGGTGTTCTAGGTGGTGTAGACCAGGAAGATGACCTAAAATGAAGTTGTTTTGGCCCTGCAGTATGTTTCCACTGAAGTGTTCACAGTTTCACACTTGGGGCACGGTGGGAACACTGCATATGTTCCAGCCACGGTCCCTTCCTTCAAAGTGCTTATACTCCAGCGGGGAGCCCTGATCATAAGTGTCAGATACCCCAGTGTTCACCTGTGTGATCCAGGTGCCATAGGAGGCAGAAGGGTAGTTAGTGTATGTCTCATAGGTGGCAATGAAGTCTGGCAGGGGGAGACCTAGCAAAGCCAAAAGGAGGAGAGAGGAACGTTTCAGGCAGGGCAGCAGCAGGAGCCCGAGGTTCAGAGACTGAAATCACTGTGATGTTTGGAGGTGCTGAGAAGTTCAGGGTTTTCTGAAGCGCGCCGGGTAAGCCTTGACCAGATGTGATCTGATTGTGAAGGGTTTACAATCCAGGCAGAGGGGTTAAAAGTCCCAGAGCTTGTGTTGTCTCAGTGTTCATGTTTGCTGGCTTCTCTCCTTATCTACCCACAGTACTTCTCTCTCTCCCCAGCTCAGTTATAAACCTTCTCTAGGAGGCAGTCCTGCTAGGTTGTCTCTGTATACATTGCCTCCCCCAGTGTTAGATACAGGAATAGTTACAGAGAGGAGAGAAGGACAGAAGGAAGGACGTAGGAGGAGGCAGGACTAGAGGCAGGGAATGGAGGGAGGAGGGAAGTGCTGTCTTGCTTGTTGTATTGATGAAAGGCCACATGAAATAAGCCTGGAGAAGTTGCTAGAGTTGAGGAGCGGCCCTGGAGAAAACTTAGCAAGTCAGGCAGTAGCCTCTGGAGCCAGACTGTGCTCCGTGACTTGGCTGGTGTCCTCACGATGGATGGCAGCTGTAGGCAGGCTGCTAGCTTCCACAATGCCTACAGATGGCCCCAGAGTGCTACCCCACGTTACTTCTCCACTCACTGGTTCTTTCAACAAACATGCCTTGCCTTCAACATCTACTAGGAGCCAGCCACTATACTAGGCACCAGGATATAATGGTGGGCCAAACCCACATGGTCTCTGCTCCCTTAAGTACTCACAGTCCAGTAGGGAAAACAGACGGTAACCAAATAATCAGACGATTGAAGATGTGATTGCTAACTGTGCTAAAAACAATAAGGGACAATTAAAGGTTGTCATATGAATGTAAAATGACTCAGCATAACCTGGGAGTCTGAAAGGCCTGCCATATAAATGGAACCTGCCATATATGTGTGTGTGTGTGTGTGTATAGAACCTAAACGAGGCAGAAATACAAATAAACTTAACAAAATCAAAATATGTAGGGTGCAAGTAAGAAGTCTTCCTGCTGGGTCCATCTGTCTCAATCTATATGTGAGTGAGTATTCAGTAGGAGGTTCAGTAGTTGTGGCTGGCATCAGTAGTCCTGGTACAAACCTAATTCTCCAGCTAAGAAATTGTGTGTTTGTGGTTAATTGCCTCCTCCCCTTGCACGTCAGTCTCCTGTCGTGAAGCATGAGGAGTTTGTACCAGCATCATTGCTACTCAAAGTGCGGCCTAGGGTCCAGTGCTGAACCACACACTGCCTCCGGCCTGGGATGAGAGAAGTATGGATGAGTACATCCATTGAGAGTTTTTAGGAACTTGTATAGCCATTTGACATTCTGTGATATTTTTATTGCATTTACAAAAATATCAGTTTGCAGTAGTTTGGGGAGATATATTCATCCCAAGTGGTTTGAAAACCAACCACACAAGATGACCTCTGAGGACTCTTCCAGGACTAAGAGCCTTTGATTCTAATTGGGTGGGATAGAGACTTTTAGGTCTGCATTATAAAATACCCAAGGTTAGATCTAGAGCCTGGTGTTGAGTGATTATGAATGGCAAGATGATATTCTGGAATGAACTCTGCTTCAGCCTGGGGCTCTAAGACCTTAGGCAGGTCAACTCTGGTGCACTGATAGAACACAGAAGTCAGGACATCATCGGAGTCAAAGGTTGGTCATTCTAAGAAGACAGCTCATGTCCTTTTCTGGCCAAACACTTGATTTCCAGGTCAAAGACAAATACACCAAGCCTAGCTCAGAGCATCTCTATAAAAGAGGAGATGTCTTCCAGAGAAGACAAAAGAAAAATCTGATAAACTCAAATGACCACACGTATATATATTTGTTGTTTGTTCTTCTTAATCCACTACACTCCCATCAAATTGCTCAAAAGCTACTTTGATTTATAAATGGAATTTAGGAAGGGAGTAGTGTGCAATGTAAGCAATTTAAACTTTGAGAAGTAGCTCCCATGAAGCAGAGTAAAGGTACTTAAAGGATTTCTGTTTCCCAAGACCCCACAATACAATAAATTAGAGTGTCTCTGTTTAACTACTGTTATGGATGGTCCCCTGGGTAAACATTGTGCTTTATAAAAAGCTAATACTCAAAAAGTGTTTTTTAAAAATTAATATTCATTCATGGGCTCATCCGGTCGAACAATCCACAGCTGACACTTTGTGACTGTGTTGTACAAAAGACCTGCGTTATTACTAAGAAGAAGCCCTTCCCTGTATCCTGTCCCTGCTGAAATCTTTCCCTGTGAGCAATTCCTTGGCTTCCCCTTCTTCAGTGTTCAAAGAAGGAGGATCTATTCTAGACTTGATCTAGATTTCAGGAAGTGGAGATCACCTGGAGGAGAAGGATCTGGGTTTAGAGGTTGGAAGAGCTGGAAATAAATTAGAGACAGACTGGGGCTGCCACCTCACTGGCCACAAAAGGCTGCTTGTGGGGAACAGAGCCGGTATGGGATTGGGGATTTGCCACATTGGATTTGGATCATTACATCCAAAGACCTAATTGAATTTGTCATCATTCTCTACCATTTATTTTATGGGCAGCCACTGCATGTCACTCCATGCTTGAAGAAAGAGAATTGTAATATATTGTCCAATACCAGCCATAACCTGCTTCCTTCCACTTATTTGATGAGCCAAATGGCCCTTGCTCTTGCCACAGTGTTTTTCTCTAATTGCCTCACCTCCTGTCCTTACTTGGGCTTGTCCCAGTCTTTGCAGCCCTTCACCACTCACCTGTGCCCCTCTCTCCCCTGTGCCTTCTTTCCAGCAATCACTGAGCCTTCTGTTTCACCCAAACAAGAGGCTACAGCATTTAAGTACACCCTACTTTCCTTTGTCCCTCCCTCCCCAAAGTTCTGTCTGCTTGGCCCTATATCTCTTCCCCACTGGAAGACTAGCTGTACCTTGCTAGTCAACTTAAATTTCCAGTTACACTGTTGTCCTGTCTCTTCTCCCCTTTTAGGGGTTTTGCTTCTTCTTCAGTTATTCTTTAGTCCAGTAAATTCAAATTCTTTATTCTCTTCCACCTAAACACATTGTTAGTTCTCTTCTACCCTAAAAATGAGAGGAAAAAATAAAATGAACTGTCTGGTTTTCCACCCAAGTGACTTCCCTATTTGTCTCCTTTTTTCCATTGCCAGATTTTATGAAATTATTAGAATAAATGTGTTTCCTTCCCTCCAAACCACCTTTAAACCCCCTCCATCTGGTCTCTGCACTGCTGCTTCCTTGACTGTGATCATCAGGGACCTTCTAATGCCAAATCCTGTACTTTCCCTTTATTTCTCACTCTGCCTGACTTCAGCTCGCATTCTCACATTGTCTGCTTCCTTCCAGAGTCCTCGTACTTCCTTGATCACTGTAATTTTCTTGTTTCCTTTCTGTCTTCCTGCTCATTTCGTTGCTGCATCCGTCATTGGCTCCTCCTGATTTGGGTACCCTGTACATGTCAGTGTTTCCAGGACACTCACATCATTGTCTTGTTGTTCTTGAAAAGGTCCATTTTCCCCCAGTATATCCACTATCATCACACCTGTTCGTTCCTATAAAGACCACCAAACCCTTCCCCCACTCTACTCTCTCTAGAATTTCAGACACACACTTCCCATGCTTCGCTAGACATTTCTACCCTGACATCACTCAGACACTACCGGAAAGTTCTACTGTGATATTTCTTATATATCTCCATGCCCACACTCTCCATAACAGAACATACTGCATTCCCCAAAGGCACAAAAGTCTCTTCCTTCCCCCAGTTGGTTAAATTATTCCTCCTGATTTCACAGATTGTCCCTCCATCTACCTGTCTAACCTAGAAATCTCAAATCACCTTGGACCCCCTTCGTTAATTCTCTCAGCCATCCCACCCACTTGATCCCCGTGCCGTTTTATGACATGTGCAAGACCTTTTTCCCAAATGCAACTTTTTTTTTGTCCCTTCTGGCATTTTTTTATACCAGATGATGAACTCATCGTCTTTTGCCCAGACCACTTCCTTCTCTGCCATCAGCTTTGCCACCAGTTGAATTGATCCTTTACATTGCCTTGTAAGTTTGCTAAGAATCAGACTAAATGATGTTCTCTTTTGGTTAAAACCTTCTGTTGAAGTCAAGAGAGAACTATAAAAGAATTTTAAATAAAAGTGTAATGACACACTGGTGAGTCATGATTACTTGTGAAGTGCATCACAAAATTTTTGTGGCCAGTAATAAATAACTGATGTTGATGAGTTCTCTCCCCTCTAATTTTTTTTGGGGGGTAAATTCGAGGCAATTCAAGGTTATCAATAAAATTATGTCATCCTTACCTCTTTGCATTCCTAAATGAATAGAAATCAATTGAAAGACAGCAAATGTGTCCCCGGCCTCTTCTGTCTCTCTTACTGACCGTAGTAAAGCTGCCTTTCTGGATGGACCTTAAAGAGATGTAGTGAATGTGCATTATGACTGCGCAGGATTTCACTAAAGAAGATTTGAGAGAAAAGAGATTTTCTCAAAATCGTGCTATGCTCACCTGATTGTGTCCTAGGTGAATGCCATCTGCCAAAGATTTGTCAGGGAACAAGATTGACAAGAACTACCCTAGACGTTGAATTCCAAAACCTTTAGCGTGCCCTAGCATGCCTTCTCACACCAGACACTTTCCAGACATCTTTCCAAATTCACAGTCACTTAACTGCTCCTCACCCCCACCCGCTGTCCACACCAGTTGCTGGTCTGCGTATGCGCTCTGCTCTTTCCGTGGGGGTCTTCGGTCAGGCCTCCCCTTTGCCAGGACAATGAAGACAGGACACGCAGCTCTAGGCAAACTACTTAATTCTTGCAAAGTTCTGTTCTGAAGTTACCTTACTTTTGAAACGACCTGAGCCCCCCGCCTCCCTCACACTGAGTTGTTAAGAACACATTTCCTGAGATAGACGTCTCCACTCCTTCATTAGAAGCTCTCATATTTTGGGCCAGTTTTCTAAGCCTCAGTTTCTTCATCAGCATCATGCTGATGATAATGCTGTCTACCTCAGACAGTTGCTGTGGAGATTCTGTCAGGCAATGAACCGTGCCTGGGGGCTTTTTCTGCACCCCTTCCGCGCATTCAGATTGGTTAATATCTGCAGCTCATTTAGACAGTACATGGTATTGCCACGCTCAGCTGGGGTCAACCTCACTTTGCATCTCTCCAAAGCATCTAAACTGTGGAGTAAATTAATTTTCAGCAAGTTAGATGTTGTCCCAAGGTAATTCTCTGTGATACTTTCCAGCAGGGAGGCTTTGAAATGCCATCCCTTGTATAATTAATATGTTGTACTGTGCTGCACCCATCAGCAGACGGATTTCTTCTTGCACGTTCGGACTTGACAGAGGTCAGCCGTCAGCTCTCTCCATGTGTCCCCATGTGCCCCTGGCAAGCTGGCCTCTTCCTTTCTTTCCCTTCTTTCCTAGCCCTCCCCATCTCAGCCCACCTCCTAGTCTAGCCAGATCCTTAGCTCACTGGCTGAACGTAATTACGATATCAGTCTGGAGTTTGGAGGCTTGGAAAGACTCCACTGTCTGTTTAGATTTCATTTCTGACTGGAGTCATCACATTGTCAAACATTCCACATTTACTCCTTCCAAACGTTGGAATAGGAATCTGGTGCTTCCCAACCTTCTCTCTGCCTGTCACACTCATTCCTGGGTTCGATTTCATTTAAAAATTTCTCGAAAATGTGATTAGGATTAATAATGTGAACATTTATCAGTATTGTCAGCATCTTTGGTTTTCATGTTGTTGTTAGACCCATTTCACAGATGAGGAAATTGGTGTTGACAGAGGTTACGATAGTAATCCCAGTTCACACATAATTAGTAAGTGACGGGGCTGGGATCCAACCTAGGCTTACCCCAAAGCTGAGATCTACCCACAATGTTATACAACCTCTGTATGTCAGGTGAGGATCTCCTTCAATGCTGCTTTCATTTCAGCACCAAGGAGATGGCTGGATTAAATGCACTGAATCAGAAATACCCAACATCTTTAGAGAAAGGGAGAGATCCCAGGTCTTTTGTCAAAGAGCCACTTCCCAGCCTGTGATCAAGGAGATTCACATCATCTCCTTCAGTGGAACCACTGTCCCCAACCCTTTTGTGAACCCTACACGGGAGGGAGGCAGCTCATATTTTCTCCACAAGCCATGAGACCCTCCCTTGATAGTTAAGCAGGATGATCTCGGCGAAGCTGACAAGATGTTTCCGTGTTTGTTAAACAAGAACCATTTGTTTAGCTCAGGAGCATCTGTTGAATAAACAAGATATCTGATGTGCCATTTGCTCATTGGAAATTAACAAACCCTTTAAAAATGGCAATTTGTCAGGAGTTATATGAGGCAGAATTCATTCTCAGCAAGTGAACAAATTGAAACTTCCTTCCTAGGCTTTCTAGAATCCCCCAGAGCCAGTTGTGCAGAAAAAGTTCAGTTTAATTCTGCTATCATTAAGGAAAATATGCAGACAGTGATGGGAGAAGAGAAGCAAGTGTCCTGTTAGGGAAATTGAAGGGTCCTGGAGGATGGATCTTCCAGAATGATTGGTACGAACTGTTCCCCTTCTGGGTTGTTTCTTTTCGGAGAATGTAGGTCTTTTGAACGGGAGGCAGCTATTGCTTCATCCATGCTGTTTCCAGGCACCATTTAGCAACACTGTCATCAGCCAGCATTGTTCCTATATGTGGCTTCCTGTGGGGAGGGATGGGAGGAGGGGAGGGTTTAACTTGCTACAGGAATAAAGGAGAAAGGGAAAATAATAAAAGGAATAAAAAGGCAGTCACTTCTCTCCGGGATGCAGCAGCTACTAGGGAACTAGCTAGAATCAAGTCTGATTATGGTCCAGTTTCTCTTGTGAAACACAGGAGCTTCCTAGTGCTGGTCCACTTTTACTGAATCTCCAAATAAGCACAGTACGTTGGCACCAGGTGGCCCCAGCATAATGGACAGTGCACGATGGCTAGCATTTATTAAGTTCAGGTGCCATGCTAAGCACCTGACTGGCATTATTGAGTTGTGTGCCCACAAAGCTCTGTTGGGACTCCCATCTACAGATGAGGAGACCACGGCTTAGAGAGAGTAGCAATGGGATTTAAATGCGTGCGCTTTGAGAGCTCGGTGACTAGACCATGATGTTACATTGCTTCACAGAGCGTTTGAAGGTGCAAGTCTCTGGGATTTGGGGCATGAAGACTGAGTGAGGCAGGCTCTGGACTCATGGACCCCACTCTAGGCAGAAGCCTAAGTGTATGAAGTAGGATCTTCCCGAACTTCCTAGGATGCGCAGACCGGCTTGGGGTTGATCTGCTATTCTTGCTGGGTTGCAGTTCAAATTCTTTATATAGAGGAGGATTTGGAATGGGAGGGTGATTGAGCGAGGCAAGTTCTCGGGCTTTATATAAGTGGGTCCCTGTGGGCTCTAGTTAGAAGCTAAGGAATTAGCTGACGCTGGGCCCAGCGCAACCTGCTGCATCATCTCCTCACATTAGCCTTCTTAGCAATTGATCTTGTAAACTTTCTGAATCAGAGAAATTAAAGATGAAAAAGGGCCTATTAAGTGATCTCGCCCCTGCCCCTGCCTTGGCAGAATGACTCCCAGGAGGGGATTCCAGAGTGTCTGGTTCAGTTTAATTTTAATTGTCCCAGGGCTCTGACTTCTTGCTCTTCCCCTGGGCAGCCCTTCTCTAGGCAGAAGGATACAGGTGTGAGCGATATCTCAGAGGACGATGCTGCCAGGGCTGTGCATTGTCATCTTGGACTCAGTTTTCCACGGCCTGAGAGTTTTCACATGTTGCCCCTGAAGTGTGCTGGGCTCTAGGAAGAATTCTTTTCTGGGGACAAATTAAATAGCTCTACTGTAGACAATTTCTGCTGATTTCACCTGCTTCTTCTTTTAGCCAGGAGATGTGCCAACAGCAGTGTCTATGCAGGTATAATGTGGGGATGGAGGTTCCTCAGTACAGTCGGGGGTCGGGGGGTCAAAGGCTGATGATCTATTACAGAGACCAGAGACACTAATGGCTGGCATGTATGGGGTATTCCTAAGCCTGTACTAGAAGTGTCCTACTATCATCTAGTTAAATTCTTATGACAACACTGTGAGGTGAGTATTATTATTCCCTCTTCAGAGATAAGGATTCTGAGGCTCAGAGAAAGCAAGGGCATGTCAGGGTCACTTAGCTGGTAGGCACCGGGGCTGGGTTTGAACCCAGGTCTCTCTGAATGTGAAGGGCATGTGTTACCTCACTTCCCTCTGTCACTGCCTCATAGTAAAATAGAGTGAAAATGAGACAGAGGCAGGAAGGGACCAGTGCTTACTTTGAATTGAAGATAGGTGATCCTCAGATTACCCAGGCTTAGTTTTCTAAACCTGTGGCATGAGTTCTCTGTGCAAGTCCCAGGTTTGGAGACCTTGGGGTGTGTGCACCTAGACTGATCCTTTCCAGGCATAGACAAAGGGGGAATTTAACTCATGTATCCCCTGCTTAAAGAGTGATGCTGCACAGGAGGTATTCAACATCTGGCACCAGCATAGAAAATATAACTGGTTATTTTTGGTTTGTTCTGCTGCTCCAAGATGTCCTTGCTTGTTACCGAAGGATATCTTTACATTCATTCATTATTTTCCTTTGAGAGCCTGGGCATATCCATGGGCTACTGGTGGCTGATTTTAGAGCCCAGAATATTATCCAGGAAGGGCAGGCCTAAGAAGGGAATGTCTTAGGTCCTAGGGTAGGACAGGGACGCCTGTGGGTAAGAAGCATGAGGCTAGTGGCTGTAGAAATAAGAGAAGAACTGAGAGAGGGGTGGAGTCAGGGATTGGGGGAGGGCGGTCATCAGAGAATCATCTGCATCACAGTTTGTCCCTAAGTTGTCCCTAAAGGATTTGTTTGAAGAAACAGGAAACCGTATACTTTTATTTTCTTCGCCTCAATGCCTTGTGTTTTCAGGATGTAATTTCATCTGTGTGGTGTCAGTTTCTGGGAAGGCGTGAAGTAAAGGGAAGCTCTGTAGAGGTTAAGTTATGGAGTCATTTGAATCCTCCCTCTTCTCCGTTGCTACCTGAGTAATCTTGGGCAAGTCACTTAAATTGTCAGGACCTCTGTTCCTGCACTTACAATTTATGGGCACTGCATGCTTCATAGACTCCTTCTCAGGATTAAATGATATAAAGAAATAAGGTGGCTGGTGCAGAGTAGCTGATTAACACATGTTGGTCATATTCTTGCCTTCCTCCCTCTTTCTCCGGTCGCCAGAGGCGGCCTTCATGGTGCATCACAAGATGTTGTTCCAGAGCTGGGTCCATCTGACCTTAGTTTGAATCCAGCAACTGCCATTTATTAGCTATGTGACTTAGACAAGCCAGTAGTCCCTTGTTAGTAAAATGCAGGTAAAAGTTGTACCTCCCCTGGGGATGCCTGGGTGGCTCAGTTGGTTGAGCTTCCAACTTTGGCTCAGGTCATGATCTCATGGTTCTTGGGTTTGAGCCCCGCATCGGTCTTTGTGCTGACAGCTCTGAGCTTGGAGCCTGCTTTGGGTTCTGTCTCTCCCTTGCTCTGCCCCTCTCCTGCTTGCTTGCTCTCCCTCCCTCTCTCTCTCTTTCCCCACCCCCCTCTCTCTCAAAAATAAACATTAAAAAAATCATTTAAAAAAATTGTACCTCCCTATAGGAGTTTTGATCCTTTGTTTAGCAACATGATTGAGCACCAACTTTGTGTTAGGAAGTAAAGTTACCGTAGCGGGCAGGCAAGACCCCCTTCCTTCAAGAAGCTTCTAAGCCAGAAGGGAGGTGGACATTACCCAAATAAACACACCAATTACTTATAAAATATTAAATAAGATCACACACGCAAAGCATTATATAACAGGGACCAGCCCACCGTCAGGCAGCTTAGTATGCAAATATTAGCTACCATTACGTGGTCATTGGGGGTGCTGGGTGCTTACCGAATTCTTCACAGGGTCTGCACGAGATTCCAACCCGTCCCCTCGCACCCGTGCCTGTCTTCCACACCCATGTGCACTCATGAACTCATACAGCAGATGCCCTTTTCCTAACTGCTTTTGACCCCAGTCAGGTCTGGGACAGCTGTGAGTAAGGCCTTGCTGTGCGGACTCCAGGCGGGCATGTCTGTGCTGGTGTAATGTGCCAGAAGGTGTGCCCCTAACAGTCCCAAGGCAAAGACGAGGAAATTCTGTTTGTATTCTCTTCAGAGCTAAGACACAATTAAAAATGTTACCACAATTATTGGCAACGTCCATTAACTTGATGAGAATCACCAGAGGCGGCACACAGTTCCCCTCTTCTGCACATTATTAGTCTATAAATACACCTGGTTCCTTTCTCGTTCTTCTCTAGAACTTCCACAGCACATCCTCCGAGGCTGTCTTCTTGATGCCCTTTGCCTTTTTTTAATGAACTCTGAGTTCCTCCAGCACTTCCCATGGGCACCACGTAATCTTGCATCTAATTCTGTGAGGTCTTGTGGCCCGAGAGGGCGCGCCCGCCACGCCCGGAGCCCTGGGTTCAGAGTCAGCAGAGCCTGGTGGGAACCCCAGCTCTGGTTGGTGACCTTCAGTGACCTCAGCTTTCTGAGTTTGCTCACCTGTGGAGTGGGAACAGCGACACCTACCTCTCCAGACTGAGATGTTAAAATTAGATGGTGATGTGAAAGGGCTGTGTGATGTGTCAGGTGTGGGGAACCCCTCTGGCTTGTCCGTCTGGCAGGTTCTCTACCTGCCGGTGCCCGGCTTGGCCTTTCGGTCCGCACGGAGGTGCGGGTGCAGGCTGTTTCTGGAAGCAGGAGGATGTTCAGAGGAGCCTTTGCCAGCTGGGTGTGGGCCCTGCTGCCGGTGAATGACAGCTCTGGAACCTCCCAGCAGGAGGCTCCTCTGCCTTGTGGTGCCCTCTCCTGGTTAGGAAAGTTCTCCCTCAGAGAAGGGGGTCTGGGCCGGGTGGTCAGAGAAGGGGGTCAGGGCGGGGTGGAGCAGGGAGGAACCTGACAGTCAGGAGTGGAAGATCTGTGTGTGCAAAGAAGGAGCTTGCATACCGGAGTCCTCCTCAGTGCTGGCGTGAACCCCACAGGAGGGACCAGAGACGGAGGGGATCCGTGGGTGCCTCACAGCCCTGGCAGCCCTTCAATCCACAGAGCAAGGAGCGGTGCACTTTGGGGTCAGGTCACTGAATAGACTAGGACCAGAATTGAAGCCTTTATCCTCGCTTCAGTCCAGGGGTCTTTCTGCTACATTCTGATGCAAATTTTTATTTGACACTTTCTACGTAATACGTGTTGAAATGAGTGTGTATGCGCATCTGTGTTGTGCACGTATGTGCACATGTATGTGTCCATTCCTGGATTCTTCATAAGATGCCTGGAACCTAGTGCGCACATTCACTAAATGTGTGCTTCTGTCACTTTATTTCACCCTCTTCAAGACTAGAAGGGGAAGTTTTGATGGTTTCGGAGAATTGGAGGTTTAGGGAAGGAAACTAACTTGCCCAAGGTATAGAGCCAGGATTATGATCTAGAACCTGTGATTCCAAAGCTCCTGTCTTAACCACTGGACTATTGAGGAGACAAGTTCGTGTCCCCAAAACACATTATGTGTTAAAAATAATACTCAGTGTGAAGCAGAACCCCCAATAAGCACTAACTCTGTCATTCCAAACTCCAGTTTGGGGAAGATGGGAGCATTGAGGGTTATGTTCGTCCCTAATTGTTTTTGTTTAACTGATCTCTATACCTTCATGAATGTATTTCTCTGAAATTATGTCCTGCCCCACTTTACCAACCCCTCCACTTCCTCTGGCCCCCTGACGCTCGTCTTATCTTCAGTCTTCGTGCTGAACACACAGGAAGCCCTTGAGAAAGACTTGATTTGGGAACCACAGGGCTACGCTGGTAGACCAATAGGATCTATTTGTATCTCTCTCTTCTACTCACTTTTAAAAGCCCACCCCTTTGTGGATTCCCATACCACCCTGCTACATTTTCATATAAATATCTGCCTGCCTCTTTTCCCGTATCAGCCATGGAGCCTCATCTTACTCAGCTTGGCATCTTCTGCCATTATGATTTTAGTACTGGACTCGTAGCTGGTGCTCAGTACTTGTGTGGGAATAGTGGGACGAGTTACTTGGTGTGGTGCTTTGCCGAGAAGCAACCCTGTCATGTGACCATGGGGATGATAGGCAGGTGTTCCTTCTTAATCCAAGTGTTTATAAAATTCCTGCCAACCAGGATGTCTTCCTTCACTCTTCTCTCATGGCAGAGTTTGGGTGGCTTGGCACAGTTGGTGTGCACTACTCTCACTCAGAGTTTGCATTTCTTGTGCTTTGGTTTGCATCCCACCTGAGTGGCCATGGGTGTTGACTCAGGCCATTGGTGAAGGACGGAGTGAGAGGGTCTCCACAAATACTGTGATTTGGGGCTCACACTTGCTCCAAGTTATAGTGTTTTAAGCACATCCCCAAAACAACAACAACAACAACAACAACAAAAGGAGAAAGCAAAATTTTAAAAAGCCTGGACTTTTCTAAATAAACCAGTTTACAGAAGTTACATTTATATGCTTTATTTCTGAAGAAATAGAATGGATATACCTTCAGAAACAGGATTTTTTTTTTACTGATGCAACCTAAATGGAGGGAATATTCCAGACTTGAGTTTCCAGGACCCGATCCGTAATTCGTGGGATGGTGGCTTTTCATGGCCTTCGAGGTCCTTCTTATTCTGTCTCCAAAGTGATCTCTTGTGACCTCTGGCCAACATTCCACCCCTACAGCATGTCCATTTGCCCCCCTGTACCTTGCATCATGCATTTTACCCGTTTCTTCTCCTTGACTTTTCAATCCCACACATTCTTCAAGCCTAGCCTTTGTCTTCCCATCTCTGTGAAACACTTTGTGATCTAGCATGCCTTTCCAAAGTTTCCTTTATATATCATTCCATAAATACCTATTAAAGGAATAGTATACTCTCAGGAAATAGGTAGTGGGGTCTGAGAATAGCAGTTCCAAAATCAGATGTCTAGGATAAAGGACTTGACCCATTCTCTCTAACCACTCTGCAAGTGTTGCAATGTGCTTGGTCTGTTGTATGGATTAATATATGATGAACATTTTTTTTTTATTTTTAATGTTTATTTGTTTTTGAGAGAGACAGAGACAGAATGCGAGTGGGTTAGGGGCAGAGAGAGAGGGGGACACAGAATCAGAAACAGGCTCCAGGCTCCGAGCTGTCAGTACAGAGCCCGATGCAGGGCATGAACCCACAAGCCATGAGATCATGACCTGAGCTGAAGTCGGACACTGAACCACATGAGCCACCCAGGCACCCCCACATTTGTCTTTTTTGAGTTGTCATGTGACATCATCTTGTTTGGAAATATATGGCTGTTCCCTAGAGCTCTGCCAGACCGGTCACACAAACAGCCACGTGGTAGGCTGTCTGGTAACTCACTGAGTGCTCACACATAGTAGGTATTTAGGAAGTACTTGCCAAGGGATTACTGGTCATATTTTGAGTAGGCCAGTTGTTCAGTTGTATTTAGATAAAGCCTGATGCATTGTCACTGTGTTAACAGAATCACCAGTGACCAAAGCTCAGCCTGACATTACCACTGCCAGCGTGTAGCATGGTGTTGGCTATGCTTCACTGAAATTCTTCAGTTATGTTCAACCTCTTTGGTTTGATTGGAGTGACCTCTTGGTGTGCGTATGCCTTGTCCTGAAACTATTCATGTGACTGCTATATTCAGTTCCAAACATCTAGAACTTAAAAAATATATTGAATTAGACCATATTGTTTTTCCTTATTTTTTAACTGCTTATCTAGTAGGCAGTGTTATGCTTATGACCCATTATAAACCTGTCTTTTTATTGCATCTTAAATTGACATGAAAAAATACTTAGTCTCCCACATGAGATGCTCTCTGATATTTTCTATCCCATTTCATTCTATTTGATTAAAAAAAAAAAAGGACTTGTGATCCACTAAATACACTCCATAAAGTGTATTAAAGTGACCCACTAATGGGTCACAACCCCTAGGTTGAAAGACGCTGATCTAGTGGTCAGTGGCCCTTTCTGCTGGGAGGACCAGAATGCTGAGGAGATAGTAGTGAATCCAAGCATAATGAGAAGGCTCAATGTACGCTGAACAGCTTTTAACGAGTATATTCGTAATGACTCTCTGGTTGCAAGAAACAGTAACTACCTTGAGCTAGTTTAATGAGAGAGAGATGGGGAGGGAAGGAGGGAGGGAAGGAGGGAGAGAGGGAGAGAGAGAGAGAGAGAAAGAGAGAGAGAGAGAGAGAGAATGAACAGCAATAAATGAATCATTAGGATCCAAGAAAATAAATGTATTCAGATCTTAGAAGGGAGTCTATTCTAGATCTCACAGAGTCCTCTTTTTCTCTTATCTCTGTTCCTCTGTTCTTTCTTGCAGAGCAGCTAGAAGTGTCCAAGATGAATTGTTCCTAAGTCTGATGTGTACTCTCTCCAATCAATCCCAGAGTTTGGGAAACAAATGTCTTTGACCCAGCTTGGGTTGGGGGGTGCTGTCTATCCCTAGTCTAATCAGCTATAGACAAGGGATGGAGCCATATAGTTTGGACATGGGAGTGTACCCCTAGAAATCTGTGAATCTGGGAGGAGATGGGGATTATTGCTGATTTAGAAGGCAAGCTCCCAATGTGCCCACTAGGGGAGCCATGTTCATTTGAGCTGGATGAGATCCCTGTTTTTGCAGCTCTGGCATTTTCACAGCCAGATCACATTTGTCAGGCAAATCACAGATGACTGTGTTTGACAGGTCCAATATTGCTTTGAGGATAAATGGTGAAAATAGCAGCATAATAATGTAAAATGAAGACTTTATTCATTTAATTGCCTAGAGATTAATTAAATGAATGGAATCTGCTTCACCATATTATGGAGCTATTTTAAACATTTATCCTAAACACACTGCTAGGGTTATTGTTGTTGTAATTTGTGTATTTATTCATCTACTCATATTTAATAAGCAAAGAGCAAGGCACAGTGCTAGGCACCAATGGAAAGCATGATTTGATCATATCTAGAGCCTGTCTTTGAGGTTAGTACAGTCAAGAAAGAAAAAATTCAGGCCCACGAATAACTGAAGATGGAGTAAGACAGACCATGTTTGAATCCAGGCTCTGTCTCTTTCTCACCCTGTACCAACAGTTGGGTAATTTCACATCTCAAAATCTTCCATTTCCTCATCTGAAAAAAAAAAAAAAAATTATATGACCAGTCACAAAAGTTTGTTTAAGGATTAAGTGAGATAACATTAAATTGGTAGTAAAATTCTTGGTCCATTAGGCACTCAATAAATATTAATTGTACTTAAGATAATGGGAGCACCATAATAGTAAGCATTATATATAACGTTAAATGTTAATACATGCCTCTGTCTCTTAAAAATGTTCTACATGCATTTAATTCATTTGGTTCTTGTAAAAATAATGAGACGGGTGCTATTATTATCTCCCTGTTGTGCAGATGAGAAAATTGAGGCACAGAAAGGTTAAGCAAATGGTCTATGATTCCACAGTTAGTACATGTACTAACTGTGGTTCTTGTAAAAATAGCACCTCACAGTCTGATCCCAAATTCCTGCTCTGACACGTCAAAGGAAGCGACTGTTTCAGGCTGAGTTCATGGAGGCGGTGTTTTGAGCTCTAATGAATGATTCTCAGCTCTGAGTGCACATTCTTATCACCTGGGAATATCTAAAAGCTATTGATTCTAGAAGCTATTGATCCTGCACTGTTCTCCAGGCTAGAGGTTCTCATAGTGTGATGCCTGGCCATATTATGATATCATCGATGTATTTCCTAAAAATACAGATTCTTGGGCCCCACTCTCGAATCAGAAGTTCTGAGGGTGGAGTCCCAACATCTGTTTTAAGGAGAAGGTTCTGATGTTGTTGAATTGTGAGAAGTTCATTGCTCCAGACCAGTTAAGCCAGAATTCTTGGGGTAGGGCCTGTGCATTGGTGTCTAGTATTTTTAGAAAGTCTCCCAAGGGGTTGTAATATTCAGCCAGGGTCAGGAGCTTTCCTGGAAAGAGGTATTGAGGTGGGCCATCCACAGGGCCCAGAGTGGGATGGAAGAAACATTTCACTGGAAAGGTGGCTTGAGCAAAGGCAAAAGGGGAGAATGTGGTGTGAATTGGAGAAATCTGTTGAGATAAGAGTGTTTTGTAAATTTAAGTGGCTAGCTGATCAGTTCATAAAGCATTTGTACTTTGACTTGATGGGGTTTTGTAGTGATGGTGGGGTTCAGAGCCAACGGCCAAGAAAGAATTATGGAAGATGTCTTTGGTGCTAAAAAGTGATTTTGTTAAAACATGGAGACAGGACCCATGGGCAGAAAGAGCTGCCCTGGGATTGTGAAGAGTGACTGCTTATGTACTATGGAGTTGGGGGAGGTAAAGTCTAGGAAATTTCTTAAAGGTATTTCTATATGCTAAAGAGGATTCATAGATTACTGGAGGCATGGCTGTTGTCAAACTAAGGTTGTTTTTCCCCCTAGCAAAGCATTAACATTAAGACAGTAGGGAGTTCCTGGAAATAAGGTGATTGATAAGATTGTCCTTTTCTTGTAATTGTACTAAGGCATTTGTAAACTGATGGAGACTCTTACCAGTTTAACCGTTTGTTTTCTGCCCTCTGTCCTTGCACAGCCAGTTGCTCTTGAGGAATATCACACATATTCCCCCCTCCCCCAGTGGGTGGGGGGAGGGGGTATGCTAGTTTGTGCTTGGCCCCCAGCTTGCCTTATTGGTCCCTCATCAACCAGATCGCTGTTTTACCCTTAATACCTCCCTCATGCATCCCCAGTGTCCAGTTTTTGTTTTTGTTTTTGTTTTCTGGTGAAGATTTTGCTGTGGGATTCTCATCCACAAGGAGAGAAAAATGCACAGAAGTCTAGCGCTCCCACTTCCCCATGACAGCAGCTATGTTATGAGAGGCTGGGCTGAATAGCCCCGGGAAGAAATCACCTCCCACATTATTCACATCTGTATAGATTTTTTTCTCCTTTTTAACACCAGTTGAGCAATCCACTTGATAAACATTATCTGGGGCACAGGCAAGAAAATGAGATCTCTTTTGGCCTTAAGGAAGGTTTGTCTTTGAGACCCAAACGTGATCTCCAAACGTGTAATCATCCATTCATCAAATACATATTGATGATCTACCATTTGTCAAACACTGTGATGGAAAATGCCAATAGAAGATCCAACAGAAGCCTGAGAGGTCAAGGATTGTGTCCCACAGCTAGAACAAAACAATTGCAGTTCTTTATGATGGTTTCTACACTGGAGAGGAGAACGTGCTGTTAAAAGAACCTCGATCAAGGGTTGGTCCCCAGGTTTGTGGTGTATAATCCATCTGAAGAGGGGGAAAGGTGCTTAAACTGAACTCCATAGCAGCGACTTCTCATATCCAGTGCCTGGCACAATGTTGCATTATTAAGTGCTCAACAGATGTAGAACTCAAGTCCAAGGGAAGGAAGAAGGTAGGCGGGAAAGCATATGAGTTTATCCTGCCCTTCAAACTGCAAAGAATGCTTTTTGTGCCAGACACTGTTCTAAGTGTTTACCACTTAGCTCATTTAATCCTGTAACTGTGTGAAGTCAGCATTATGATCTTCCCATTTCACAGATGTAGAAACTAAAAGTCATTATTGACACATCTGTTCAAAATGGGGTGGGGAGCTTGTGGAAAAGGGCCTGATATTATTTCCCTTTTGAGGAAGAATGGGAAAATCCCCTGGAAAAGATTAGTTTTTCCCCAATCATGGGTGTTAAGTTTCAGGAAAACCTTGTGAAAAGAGAATTAACCATTAGGGAATTTTTAAATATTTATAAGGGTTTTTGTAGACTCATACATGTTCTTGATACCTTAACTCTGTTTTGTTCTTTTAAATGCTGTTTTATAGGGGTGGCTGGGTGGCTCAGTCAGTTAAACGTCCGACTTTGGCTCAGGTCATGATCTCACAGTTTGTGGGTTAGAGCCCCGTGTCGGGCTCTGTGCTGACAGCTCGGAACCTGGAGATTCTGATTCTGTGTTTCCCTCTCTCTCTGCCCCTCCCATGCTCACGCTCTGTCTCTCAAAAATAAATAAATGTAAAAAAAAATTAATTGTTTTATAGTCACCTCATTAAAACCAGGAATACATATCACTAAATAAAGGCACTGTTGATGACTTAGCATTAATAGTAATCCACCCATATGTAATTTCTCTTTACTATCTGATACATTTTAGAAATTTTTGGTAGTTTCCTTCCATGTAACTTCAATGGCATACTTGAAAATTCATTTTTACTTTGTTGTAGCCATTCAGCACAGGGAACTTGATGTGTCCTATGGCTGGTTCTGCATTGGATATGGGTCCTGGCCTTTCTATCCATCGTGGCCTTATGTTGGTCCTGGAAATGTGAAGGGGCTTGTGTGTTTGTGATGGAAGAGGGGTCAGGGGCAATCACTAACCCTCTTGGCCTACCTGAGCAAGCATGCCTCTCATCCCCTCCCCTGTACTCATGGCAATTTCACGGTCTCTTTTATATATGTCTTGGCTCGTTCCATTTGCATAGACCTACAGGAGACTCAGACCCAAACACCAAATTTTCTTTTCCTCAACTGTATTTATCTTTCTCAGGCTTCTGCAAAGATCTCCATTTATTACTTCTCTGTTATTGGCCTAGCCTCCTTGTTCTGTTCCCAACATTTCCTTCTTACTGATTATCACCAATTGGGGGGGGGGGGTTCAGGTTCATGTAGTCTAGAATGAACATTTTCTGAGATGCTGTATTGAAAATGTATAGAGTGCATTTCTATTTCCTACAAAGCTGCTACTGAGGACCTCCATATGGGAGGTGTGGAGACAATGGGGCAAGATGGTTCTGGTCCTTGATTCTAGGAGAGATGGCTCCATGTAAATCTCTCACCAGCCAGGAGAGGCAGCTTACAGGAGAGGTTAAACTCCTGGCTCAAAGCTACTTGACTGACTGAGACCTGGTTTTGCAGTTTACTAAACTGTGTGCCTTTTGGCAAGTTGCTTAATCTCTCAATGCCTAAATGTACCCTTTTAATATGGAAAATATGGAGAAGAATGGTTCAAGACTCATAGGAATGGTGTGAGGATTAAAGATCAGCATTTACATTTAAAACAGAACCTGACACACAGTACTCTCAGTGTCTATCAATTGTGACTATCTATCGTGTGACTTTAAGTATGTTATTTAATCTCTCTTATTATCCCCATCCTACCAAGGATGGAAATTCAATGAATGGTACCTTCCTTAAAGATCATCTTGAGGATTAATTACGACAATGCGTGTAAAACACCGAACACAATGACTGACATGTGAATGGTCTCAATGTCCATTAGCATTTATCCTTATTACTGTATGCGCTTTCCCCCAAATTTCCACAGGTTTATCCCTTACAACTTCTGCCTACCCCCCAGAAAAATTATCAAATATCTGCATCTTGTATTTCTTTGCTTGCTGTATTTGTTTGCACTTTTCTTACATTTGGTTTTTAAAAATGGGGGCTTTGGCGGGGGGGGGGGCTTTAAGATTAGGAACTTGATTGTTTCCACTTGATGAATGTCAGAGAATTTCCTGATAAAGTGGTATAGCCTAGAATAGTGACAGTTCATGGGTATATCAGCAGTGTTAGGTCTAAGTGTGGAAGGGAGATCTCTGCGTGGTTTGTTTGTTTGTTTGTTTTGTTTGTTTGCTGCCTTTTTAGCAGGGGAGATAGAGTCCAGGCATCAGTTGAGTGAGTCCAGGTAAGACACTGGTTCTCGTTCTCAGCTCGGGGCGGTTTTGACCCCAGGGGATAGTAGGCAGTGTCTAGAGACAATTCTGGTTTTCAGGCCTGTAGGGATATGCTACTACATCTAGTAGAGGCCAGGGATTCTGCTAAATTTCCTGCAGTGCATAAGACGGCCCCACAATGAAGAATTATCCAGCCGAAAATATCAACAGTGTTAGTGTGGAGAAACCCCAGGCTAATGCCAACAGTACTACAGAAGGTGGGCGGTAGCATTCCTCTGTGTGCTGGAAAAGGGCAAGTGTATTCTCCTTATCCTCAGCACCCAAGCTTCTCTGCTCCATCTCTGGCCTGCTGAGCAGCTTAATCTCTTCTCTTGTGGATCCAGAGACAAAGTAGCTCTGAAGTACAAATTTCGTATCCCCATTATTTAATCAGAATGTATGCCTAATCCTGATCTATGTGTGGTGGTAAATATTAGAGAAAGATAATTAAGGTCCCTGTCCTTGGGAAACTCAGTGTCTGATAGGTTGTGTATTAAGAATCATTCTCTTTGAAATTGATGCCTTAAGCGAATATAGAAATACATTCACACGGGTATGCTATGGGCTTATGCGGATAAACAGGCTGCAGTGCTGGAATGGGACTAAGAAACATTTTATTATTCAGGGCTGTCCAGAGAAACAGACCAATAGGCTATAGAAGAGACAATAGTATATGCAAATAGACCAACAGGAGGATGGGGGGAGGAGACAGGGCGAAAGAGATTTATTAGAAGTAATTGGCTCATGTGATTATGGAGGCTGAGAAGTCCCAGAGTCTGCCACCTGCAAGTGGAGATTCACAGAGTTGGTGGTGTAGTTCCAGTATAAGTCTGAAAGCCTAAGGACCAGCAGAGTTAATGCCCTAAATTCCTATCTGAGTTCAGAAGAAGACCAATTTTGGGGCTAGAAAACATTCAGGTAGGGTAAGTGAATTCTCCTTTACTCCTTCTTTTGTTCTATTCAGGCCTCCAACAGATTGGAGGAGGCCCACTCATATAGGGAGGGCAATCTGTTTTCCTCAGTCTACTGATTCAGATGTTAGTTTTATCAGAAACATCCTAGAAGACACATTAATAATAATATTTAACCAAAGTGTCTGGGCACTTCATGGCCCAATCAAGTTGACACACAAAATTAACCATCACACATATGGATTCAGATTGAAGTACCTTCAGATACATCTAACTGCCATTTGTCTCTAAGTGCATTTCTCTATTTGTGTGAATCCCCGACCTCTACATTTTATGTTTTGATGTCACATTTGCATTTATTTACATGTATATCCATTAAAAAGTTAATTATAGTCAATTTAATATTTTGTCTTTTAAACTTCCTACTAGACTTATCAGTGATTTATCCACCACCATTAAAGTATTCTGAATTTAACTATACATTTACCTTTACCAGTGAGTTTTATACTTTTTTTGTTTGTTTGTTTTCCTGTTACTAATTAGCATCCTTTTATTTCAGCTTGAAGAACCTCTTTTAACATTTCTTGTAAGACTAATCTATGGGGATTTCCTCCTTCATCTTTTGTTTGCCTAGAAAACTCTTTATGTCTCCATTAATTCTGCAGTACAGTTTTGCTGGGTATTCTTGGTTGGTTCACAAGGTTTTTGTTTGTTTAGTGCTTTGAATATATCATCCCACACCCTTCTGCCCTGCTAACTTCTGCTGAAAATCTGTTGATAGTCCTATCAGGATTCCCTTGGGTATAACAAGTTGTTTTTCTCTTGATGGTTTTAAGATTCTCTACTTGTGTTTAAATTTTGATAATTTAATTGTAATGTGTCTTATATGGTTCTCCTTGGTTTCATTAATTGTAATGTGTCTTATGTGGTTCTCCTTGGTTTCATCGTTTTTGGAACTCTCTGGGCTTCCTAGGTCTGGGTGCCTGTTACCTTCACCAAGTTAGGGAAGTTTTCAGCCAGTATTTCTTCAAATCTTCTGGAACCCTATAACAAGAACATTTGTCCATTGTATGTTTTCTCATAAGTCCCTTAAACTGTATTAACTCTTTTTAATTCTTTTTTCTTTTTTGCTCCTTTGGAGGAAGTCCACTTCTATCTTAGAGTTCACTGATTTTTTTTTTCTTATACTTGATCTTGTCTCTTATTGAACCCTTCTATTCAGTTGTTTAATTCAATTATTGTATTCTTCAGATCCATGATTTCTGTTTGGTAATTTTTAATATTTCTATCTGTTGAAATTGCCACTGTTTTCATGCATTGTTCTTCTGACCTCAGTTAAGCATTTTTATGACCATTATTTTAAGCTCTCTATTAGGTAGATTATTATCTCCATTTCTTTAAGATCAGTTTCCAGAGGTTTATCTTGTTCTTTTGTTTGAAACATATATTTCTGTTTTTGTTATTGTTGTTGTTTGTTTTTCATTTTCCTTGACTCTTTGTGTTGGTTTCTGAGCATTGGATAAAACAGCCACCTTTTCCAGTCTTGACAGAGTGACCTCATGTAGGAGATGAACCTCATTGACCAGCCTGATTGAGCTCTTAGCTGTCTCTCAACTGTGTGTTTGTCCAGGCCTCCTTTGTTCTTAGTGGCTTTTAGTAGTCATGAGTGTCCCAAGTCCTGTCAGTATCTCAAACTTGAGGATTACAGTCAACGTCTAGATACAGACTTTTGAGAAGCTGGTTCCTGAGGTACAAGTTGGGAAAGTATGTAGATAAGCCACTTCCAGGGAGAAACTGGGAGGTGGGCCTTTTTGCCATCTCCCTCAGTGCTAGGCCCAGGTGTGTAGCTGCAGGGGGTAAGGGTGCTGCTATGCCCATTAATAACTATTTCTTTGCTTGCTACAGTCCTTAGTGCCTCAGGAATGCAAGATCCATTTACTACTAGCATCAGGTGATCCAGGGTCCCATCCCTCATGTGACAACTGCAAGAGCTGAGGTGCCACATACATGTACAACTTCCTTTCATAGAGATACTGGTGACTTGGTTTTATTATTGGAGTAGGTTTGAGGGAGATGGTAGGAGAAGTATCTGCCAGCTTCCCCAGTCTTTGGAAGATTGCAGATAGTTCCCAGATGCCTGCTAAATTAGAAGCCTGGCCCTCAGGCAGTAGCCTTTAAGGTAGGCAGATAAATCCCTTTCAGGGAAAGAGTAGAAGATGGGTGTTTTGGACCTATTTCCTCTGCACTGAACCTTGGGGAAGTAGATGGTTAAGAATGGATTCTTTGTTTGCTATAGTCCTCTGGGACTCATGAATGAAGCCCTGTTGGCTATCAGAGCCAGGTGATCTGGGGACCCAACCCTTGGACAGCAACCCTAAAAGCTGGGGTGTGGTCCTTCCAGTAGCACAGCTCCTTCCAGGGAGCTACTGGCAACTTGGAATGGGCTGTAGGGAGAAGATGGGAGAGGTATCAGTGGGCTTCCTCAGTCTGTGAAGAGGGTCACAGCCCCTCAAAGCCTGATAAATTAGAAGCCTAGCCCTCAGGCAGCAGCTTTTAAAGTATGCAGATAAACCACTTTCAGGGAAAGACTGGGGGGAAGGTGCACTGAGCCCTAGGGCAATAGCTTCAGTGATTGCTCTTGCACACAGAAAGAATTGCTTCTTTGTTTGCTATAGTCTCCTGGACACAAGCCCCACTGGCTTTCAGAGCTAGACATTTTGGGGTCCCATCCCTCTGATGCAAGCCTTAAAAGTTGTGATGCTAAATATGGAGGCCAAACCCTTTGCTCCTGATTATGTGTCACTGTGCCAGAGGTGGGGTTCATGGTGAGAGTGTATCTTAGCCTTTTCTCTCCATTTCAGTGTGGGTGTTTTCTCATTCATCCAGTGTGTGGGAGTCACTCAGCTAGTTTCTGGATATCTTTCAGAGAGAATTGCTCCATATATAGCTATACCCAGTGTGTACCTGGGAGGAAGGGCACTCAGGAGTCTCCTGTGCTGCCATTTTGGTCTACTCTGTCTCTTTCTGAACCTGTCTGTCTTTGTCTCAACCACTGTCCTCTTATCATCCTTTCTCTCCCTATCTCTCTATGAGACTCCTTGTCACAATGCCAATCTTTCTGTATTATATCCACATCATCCCTTTAGACCTATTCTCCCTATCAGACTAGAAAATTTTCTCTCAACAGTCTTGACTTGGTGAGTAGAGAAGAAAAGCAATTCTTTCTAATGAGCTCCAGTTAGAGAAATTCTGAGGAAGTCCTCTAAGTTGTCCTGACATGTTCCAATCACCACAGCCAAGATGCCTCATGATCATGCTGGATCATATAACATCCTGGGGGTTCAGATGGGTGGGCTGCTGTAATTGATGACCCTGCACAAAGCACATGGCTTGAGTTGGGTAGAATAGTTCTATAAAAGATGGAAAGGTTATAGGGGTACTAAGATAGCCAAGACTGCAGAGGTCTGCTCTAGGAAAGGAAAAACTTAATCAAAATACAAATGCTAGAGGAGGATATATGATCCAGATTCTGAATTCTGTAGAAGTCCAAAGGAGTTAAATCAATGTAAGCTAGAGTGACCAGGGAAAGCTTCCAGGAGGTGATTCAATTTCAACCTTAAAAGATAAGGTTTTAGATAGATAGGAGGGAGTGAGAAATCCTGAATTAGGGAATGGTTTCTGGTTTTTTATTGGTGGTGTTTGCATTGTTTTAAGCTCCTAAGAGACAAGGGCTTTTCTTTTGTTATAGAATAGCACTTGATAACCAGTTAGGCTTGGTCATTGGAACCAGGTTCCAATTCTGTCCATTCTACCCTGTCCTTGACCTTGGGGGAATGATAGAAGAATACCTGAGAATCCTCTTATCCTGACAATACCAACTTGCTTATAAACAGAAAGGGAGACTGTAAAACAGAGCAGGTGTCCATAAAGTCCATTCTGATAGCTTCAGCCCTCTGTTTGTATGACCTCAGCCCTCTGTTTGTATGACTCAATGTGAGTTTCACATTGTAATTTTGGCATTATCATAGTAGACTGGATTGCTTATTAAATGAATAATATATTAATTTAATAAACACATTGGTAGCCCCTGGTATATACTCAGCACAAAAGTGCCAAGGATTCCAAGATAAATAGATAGGGTCCTACTTTGTTAAAATTTATATCCAAGTACAGCAGGCAAGTGCAATGACATAAGTGATAAGACTGAGCCATGCAAAGCAGTGGTTCTAACACTTGGCTATACATAGAAGTCACTTGGGAGCTTTAAAAAAAACTACCGATGCCATCATCTTATTGTTACAGCAAATGCTCGGTGCCCAGGAAGAGACAAGCCACACACACTAGGGAAATCAGGAAAAGACTATTTATTGCACACCAGTGTTGACCCAGCGGAGTCACCTCCAAAGGCTGAGCCCCGAACCTTGGCATCGGCCTTCTTTTATGGCTGAGATGGTAGAGGGTTGAGAGAAAAAAGAAAAAGGGGAAGGGGCTCTTATCAGTATTGCTATCTGGGCAGTTGGTGGACACAGGAGGCAAGCAAGATTACAGAAGCCAAAAGTATGCAAAGGGAGTATCCAGCCTTGAACATCTGGCTGGCCCCTTTTATCTTGTTTTTATTAGCTTTTTCCTCATTATCTCCAAAGGATTTTTATTTCATTGGTCTGGGGAGGGGCCTGGACATCCAGATATTTAAAGCTCTTCCAGTGGCTCTCATGAGCAGCCAACATTGAGAACCACCAATGTGCAGATGCTATGGAAGCAGATAGAGGACTCTTAAGCAACATGAAGAGTGGAAGGGCTGCCAGAGGGGTGAGCCAAGTGAGCTTTGAAGGAAGGGTGAGAGTTAGCTGGAGAAGAAAGGGGACAAGGAGACCATTGGATACAAAGGACATGGAAAGCAAAAGGGAGAAGAGCCAAAAGGACATGACTTGCTCTTGGCTGAGGAATCAATAAGTCTTTGTAGTTCTGGCCTCATCCCTTTGTGATCTTAGACAAACATCAACTTTGCTGTGCCTCAGTTTCCCTTTGGTCAAACCAGCTAATGATACCTGCTCTCTTTACCTTAGAAGTTTCCCTTAGGATCAACTGAGGTGAGCAAAAACTAAAATACAGTATTTTGATGATCATAAGTGAGATTTTTAAGTAACAGCTTTGGGCATTCAAAACATAATCATTTCATTTGAACAAATAAAAATCATTTTATTTTTCCTAACATATAGCATTTGCAACCTACTTTCTTAAACAGAGTGCACTGATGCCATCCCCTGCCCCCGTCCTGTTTTATGTTCTCCCTTTAGCACAGATGTCAATAGAGTGATGAATGGCCCTCTAATAGAGTAATGAATGGCCCAAGGGCCAGGGAGAAGCATTGGGTTTTAAGTTCTTAGGTCTGTTTTTCATAGGTTTTTTCTATTTTTCTTGCTATCTGGGTATCAGCTATTGATGCTCACTGTTTTAAATTTCTATTTTATTTATTTTACTTATTTAGTTAATTTTTTTTTTTTTTTGAGAGAGAGAGAGAGAGAGAGAGAGAGAATAAGCAGGGGAGAGGGGTAGAGGGAAAGGGAGAGAGAGAATACAAGCAGGTTCCCTGCTCAACGCAGAGCTTGACCCCATGACCCTGGGATCATGACCTGAGCTGAAGTCTAGAGTCAGATGCTCAACCAACTGAGCCACCCAGGCACCCCTCTCACAATTTTAAATTCTACCTTTTCTTTCTAACTTGCCACTTATTACCTGTTGAAGACTGGAAAACCAGAAAGCCCATCTTAGAATGATATTTAAAATAAGAGTAAATAGACCAAGCAAGAACTTGCTGGAGAGTGGATTATGTGATCTCTTTAGTGCATGAATGTTTTAATGTCTGTGATGCCTCTTTTGGCTGACTTTCTGTGTCATCCTCTGGCCTGGATACCTCATGTGGGAGATGGCTGACTGGGGCTTTATGTGTGGAAGGTCGGAGGCCCACAAGGATTAGTTTGCCAGGATTCTCAGCCTGCCTGCTTTTGGCTGTTGGCCATAGACCTTTAAGGTTTCCCACTCTGATCGCTCCGAGAATTTTGTTCTTGTCAGACCAGATTTTAATGTGTGTCACCAAACACTTATTGTTTCCGGGGCAGGAGGAAAGAAGGGCAGATAGCCTCAAACTCAGGAGGGCAAGAGTGTCTTGAAGTAAACAGCTTGAGTGGAGGTTAACCACCCTCATCCAGAGGACAGATCAGGGTAGGGAACAGAACACTCCCAGTGGGAAGACAAGGGGGAGAAAGTGCTGGAAGGAATCCTGTGTGGCAAGACTGGGTGTGAGGGGAGAAGGAAGGAGGTGGGGAAGAGAGAACTTCTTAGGTGCCAGGTGGTGAAGAGGCAAGGACAGAGATTTAGACCTGTATTACTGTGGACTTTGTACTCTTTTATGGTTTTTTTGAGAGCCACCGACTCCCTAATGCCATTCCAGGACTCATGAGTTGTGACCATTGCAGGTGACAGCTGTATCTGCCAGGCTCACCAGTGGCCATCCTCTGTGGGTCCCCACAATGCAGGCTAGGCCCTCTTGAGAAAGTGGCTTTCCAAGTACTAGTCAGCCCTGAATTCTTTTTTGCACTTTGTTGTCTGCCTTCCGTGTGGTCACTGTCTCTCCTTCCTTCCCCAGGTCAGTGGCCGGATTGGATAAGGAGGCGGACCTGGTGCACATGGAGGTGCGGACTGCAGATGGATGTGAGTGCTGAGGCCTGGAGGCTAGGCCAGGGGGGGTCTGCCTGCAAGGCTCCCTCCTCCCCTAATTTGCATTTTAATGGCTTGGGAAAATGAAAAGCCCTGAGCTCCATTACTGCCATATCCATCCTATTTTTCAGAGTAGGGGGAGAGGCCTCTGGTCCCAAGGGAGATGTTTCACTGAAATACACCCTCAGGAATGAATTTTCTGGGGATGTGAGTTAATGTGATGAATTTTGAGGCTCCTGTTAGTAATTTCCTGGCATCTTCAGTGTAATTCGAATAGGAATGTCCATAGCTCATCAGGCTAGTTTGCATTCACATGGTGAATTACAGGGACTGCCAGCTTTAAAAATGAACCCTTCGTATAGTCAAGCTTACCCAAAAAAGTCACTGGGCAATTTTTTCAAAACTGTTTATTCATTCATTCTACAAATATGTAGGGTCAGGCTACTCTGTGCTGTGTTAGGCCCTGGAGATACAGTGGTGAGCAAACCCTTTCTGTTTCTTGTCCCTGCAAACAAGCAGTGGAATCCCAGGATCCTGAATATGTGACCCCTTTGCACAGTATGCACCTGCGCATGTCTTACACGGAAATTGATAACATATCATTTTGCACCACTTAAGCATTTTACTCTTCCCAGAGTTGATCGTATTATCATAAGGCTCTTCCCTACCCAAGAAAACCAACTTAAAAACACATGAAATGTGTGAAAATATATGATATAAATGAAAGAGATGAAAATATAATTAGCCTAGGTCAACAATAGAGCCAAATAATCTGTGGAAATAGTAGTGATGGAGGAATGCTGTGGAACAGGCCCCAGCCTGTGAGTTGGGGTCCTGGGTTGTTCCATGCACTAGCCCTAAGGCCTGGGGAAACACCCTCTGATCTCAGTGCTAAATCCTTCCATTATCTGAGAACACTCATCCTTGCTCTCCCCACCTCATGGGGTTATAGGCTGACCAAGTGGAGAGACATTTTATGGAATTTGTAAAAGGTACAGATGTAAGGAGGGTCAGTTTTGACCTGGCTGTGGGCATTGGATTGTCATTTAGAATACATTAAGTAAAACTGCATGCGCTTTGTCCCTGATAAATCTGTTTTTGATGCCAAACACAGGTGCATGCCAGAAACATGCATTTTGGGGGAATATTTTCTTTTTCTTTTTCTTTTTAAAAGTTTTAGAAGATGACCAGCATTTGTTACTATATTCTGCTGAGTACTTGATTTTTTTCTTCCTTTCCTTTCCTTTCCTTTCCTTTCCTTTCCTTTCCTTTCCTTTCCTTTCCTTTCCTTTCCTTTCCTTTCTCTTTTCTCTTCCTTTCCTTTCCTTTCCTTTCCTTTCCTTTCCTTTCCTTTCCTTTCCTTTCCTTTCCTTTCCTTTCCTTTCCTTTCCATGTAATTTGGTTGCATTTGGTCCTTGAATAAATGTAAGTCTCTGAAGCAGGCAAGGATGAGGGATGGTTCACATACTCTTTAAACAAAAAAAAAAAGTATTTTTTTTTAACAGAAAAGCTATTTAAGATTTAAGAAAATAATGCCACACATTCAAATGCACCGATCATAAGAGTAATGGATTCAAAATGATATTATCTGACTCTTATTGCTGAGAAAGAAACTGGGGGAAGAGTGAGATGTAGGGGTGTGAAGGAGGAATAGGGCAGCAGGAAAAGAGCAGACAGTAGTCGCAGATGATCTAGAGGCCAGTTTTCGGTACAGTTCCTATCTTGGCTTTGCTTCCCATATCAACTTTTTTTTTTAATGTTTATTTATTTGTTTTGAGAGAAAGAGAGAAAGAATGAGTCAGCCACTGGGATAGAAGCAGAAAGGAGAGAGAGAGATGGGGTGCCTGGGTGGCTCAGTCGGTTGAGCGTCCGACTTTAGCTCAGGTCATGATCTCACGGTCCGTGGGTTCGAGCCCCACGTCGGACTCTGTGCTGTCAGTTCAGAACCAGGAACCTGCTTTGGATTCTGTCTCCCCCTCTCTCTGCCCCTCCCCCACTGGCACTCTGTCTCTCTGTCAAAAAATGAATAAATGTTAAAAAAAATTAAAAAGAAAGGAGAGAGAGAGAGAGAGAGAGAGAGAGACAGAGAGACAGAGAGACAGAGAGAGACAGACTCCTAAGCAGGCTGCACTTTGTTAGCACTGAGCCCAACATGGGGCTTGAACTCACAAACCATGAGATCATGACCTGAGCCGAAAATCAAGAGTTGGACCCTTAACCAACTGAGCCACCCAGGTGTCCCTCCATGTCAACATTTTTATGCCTTAGATGTGATCTGTGCTGGTTGTAGTATTTTAGAGTTGGAAAAACTTTGTATGACTATCTAACCTCCTGTCTATGTAGGAATACCATCCCTGAAAACTTCTGACAGTGTATCCTCAGGTTCCCGAATTTAGGCTTAATTAGAAACATCCTGTTCTACTCCTGGACAGCGCCCATGTTCGTTCGTTCGTTTGTTTGTTTGTTTGTCTATTTAAGGTAATTTCTCACATTACGTTTAAACCTATTTTCCAAAAGTTTAACAATTCTGATCCAAATTTGGATAAGGCCTATGGTGCAGGACTGCCACAAAATTTTATGAGATTAAAAATGCAAAAAACATAATAGTTTCTGGCCTATTGTCAAGAATTGAAGAAAACAAACAAGTACAACAGGAATAAATGTCATGTGCCACACTTAGGTTAAATATGGTATATATTAATCCTGTTATATTTTTTAGGTTTCCAAAATAAGTTTTTCAGTAGTTAATATTCTGATTGCCTCTAACCCATATTTACTTAGAAAATGTATATAACAAGACTGCATTAACCTAGAGATGTTGTATTTTGTATATCCTAATGAAATGCATGATACTTTTATTTCATTCTGTGTGGTGAGGGCCTTCTTACTCATACATTTACACATACACACACATCTCTATCTTTTAATCATCACAAAAAGGCACAACATTTATTTCCTTTTTTCTGATGTGGTAGTCTGGACTAAAGTTTGCCCAAATTCACACAGTTAGCTAGTGATAGAATGAAAACTAAAGCACAAAACTCTCAACTCACTAGAAATGAAAGGGAACTTCCAACAAAGGACATCTACAAAAGACCTACAATTAACATTATATTTCATGATGAGATACTGAATGCTTTCCCCATAAGAGCAGGAAAGAGAAAAGGATGTTTATTCTTAACACACATATTCAACATCATGCTGAAAGTCCTAGCCTGTGCAATAAAGGAAGAAAAATGAAATGTAATTCATATAGATTGCAAAGGAAAAATTAAAACTATTATTATTCTCATTGACATAATTGTCTATGTAGAATATCCCAATAAATCTACAAAAATAAAAAAGTTCCTACAACTAATAAGTAAATTGAGCACAGTTGCAAGGGACAATGAATTCAGTCAAGAAAGGATGTTATTTTTAACAAATGGTGGTGGAAAATATTGGAAAGCCATATGGGGAAAACTGAACTTCAACCTATGATTCACACCTTACACAAAATGCAACTCAAAAATGGATATTTTTAAATGTAAAATATAAAATTATAAAAAAATATAGAAAAACACATAAGAGAAAATCTCCATGACTGTGGGTTGGCACCAAGAACAAAAAGTCAAAGAATTGATAAATGGATTTCAAAATTAAAAAAGCATGTATTTGCTTTGCCAAAGAAACAGTGAAGATACTAGGAAAAATATTTGCAAATTATGTATTTATTAAAGGACTTGTGATCAGGGACTTTGAGAGCATAACAATAAGAAACAATGCAATTTTTTTTAAAACAGGCAAAAATTTGAGTAGACCATTTACCAGAGAAGATATAAGGATGACAAATAAGCACATGAAATGATGCTCAACATCATTATACATTAGGGAAATGAAAATTAAAGCCATAATGAGGTATTATTACATACCTATTGGAATTACTAAAATAAACAAAACTGATAATACTAAATGCTGACAAGAGTGTAAAGCCATTGGAACTCTCGTACTTTCCTGGTGGGGACACAAAATGGTACATCCACTCTGGAAAAACATTTTGGCAGCTTCTTATAAATTTACACACACCCTTATGATTCAGAAATCCCACTCCTACATATTTACCATACAGAAATTCACACTGAAACTTATACACAAATGTCTGTAGCAGATTTATTAATAATCACCCCAAAATGGAAATACCCTAAATATCCTTGAATGGATGGATGGGTAAGCAAAGCTGTGGCACATCTGTAAAGAACATGGATGAATTTCATAGGCATTATACTGAGTGAAATAAGTTGGTCTCAAAAGGTTACATACTGTAGGATTCCATTTATATGATCCTATGGAAAAGGAAAAACTAACAATGGAGAAATATATCAGTGGTTTCCAGGGTGGTTGACAAGAAAGCAGCACGAGGAATCATTCAGGGTATTGTAAATGTTTGGCAACCTGTGGTGGTTGTTACATCAATCCATATATCTGTTAAAAATTTAGAACTGTATGTCAAAAAAATTACTGTACGTAAATTTTAAAAAGTTTGTATTTAAAAATAACACTAAATGGGCACCTGGGTAGCTGTGTATTAAGGTTAAGCCACTGACTCTTGGTATCAGCTCAGGTCATGATCTCAAGGTTGGTGAGTTTAAGCTGTGCATTGGGCTCCACACTAGCAGTGTGGAGCCTGCTTGGGATCTCTCTCTCTGCCCTTCCCCTGCTCACTGTTTCTCTTGAAATAAATAAATAAAACCTAAAAAAATAAAAATAATACTAAAATAAGTATTTAAAGAAAGGAGGGGGGGTACCTCCTCACTGATTTGGAACAGCATGCAACTCTTGGTCTCAGGGTCACGAGTTCTTATAACTCTTAATCTCGAGGTCATGAGTACAAACCCCACATTGGGTCTAGAGGTTTTATAAATATTTAAAAAAATAAAGATAATAATACTAAAATAAAACGTATAGTGAGGAAAAACTAGAACACACAGTTCTTAGCTTCTAGTTCTATAGAACTTGCTACCATTTATGATTAATTAATTAATTAGTTTATTGATCACTTAGTTCTTTTATTCAACTGGTGTTTACTTAAATTAAAAAAAATTAACGTTTATTTTTGAGACAGAGAGAGACAGAGCATGAACAGGCAAAGGTCAGAGAGAGAGGGAGACACAGAATCTGAAACAGGCTCCAGGCTCTGTGCTGACAGTTCAGAGCCTGGAGCCTGCTCCAGATTCTGTGTCTCCCTCTGTCTCTGCCCCTCCCCTGCTCATACTGTGTCTCTGTCAAAAATAAATAAATATCAAAAAAATTAAAATCTGCATATTCTGGTCACTGAGGGGATGTAGAGGTGAATATGATATTATCTCCACCTCAGAGAGCTTGTGGGCTTGTTGGGGAAATAGACAAGGATTTGAGTAATTCTAGCACAATCTCACAGGGTTCATAGGGTTGAACATATATTATGTTGAGTTATAAGTGGGAGTATTGCTAATAGTCTAAGGAAGTTGGGGGTTCATAGGGCCATATGTACCCCAATATTTATAGCAGCGCTTTAAACAATAGCCAAATTATGGAAAGAGCCTAAATACCCATCAGCTGATGAATGGATAAAGAAGATGTGGTGTATATATACAATAGGATACTACTTGGCATTGAGAAAGAATGAAATCATGCCATTTGCAGCAACATGGTTGGAACTGGAAGGTATTATGCTGAGTGAAATAAGTCAGAGGACAGATATCATATGTTTTCACTGATACATAGATCTTGAGAAACTTAACAGAAGACCATAAAGGAAGGGAAGGGGAAAAAATAGAAACAGAGAGGGAGGGAGGCAAACCATAAGAGACTCTTTTTTCTTTTAATTTTTTTTAATGTTTATTTATTTTTGAGACAGAGAGAGACAGAGTGCAAGTGGGGGAGGGGCAGAGAGAGAGGGAGACACAGAATCTGAAACAGGCTCCAGGCTCTGAGCTGTCAGCACAGAGCCTGATTTGGGGCTCGAACCCACGAACCGTGAGATCATGACCTGAGCCGAAGTCAGACGCTTAACCGGCTGAGCCACCCAGGTGCCCCAAGAGACTCTTAAATACAGGGAAAAAACTGAGAGTTGATGGGAGGGGGTGGGGGAGAGGGGAAAATGGGTGATGGGCAATGAGGAGGACAATCATTGGGATGAACACTGGGTATTGTATGTAAGCGATGAATCATGGGAATCTACCCCAAAAATCAAGACCACACTTTACACTTTACACACCGTATGTTAGCCAATTTAACAATAGATTACACACACACACACATGCACGTGTGTGCGCACGTGTGTGTGTGCATGTGTGTGTGTGTGTGTGTGTGTGTGTGTGTGTAAAAGAAAGTTGGGGGGAGCTTCTTAGATGAAGTTTTTGATCTGGCCCTTGAGAGATTAGTAGGATTTTATCAGAACATTTTGGATAGAGAGGAGAACCTCACACGTTCCCAGAGTTCACCCGTGAAAAGTGGTGTGTGCAAGGCTGTGGGCTGTGGTTTGTGGCTGGCAAAGATGAAGGGAGATAAGGCCAGTAAAGGCAGACTGGAGAGGTTGTGGGAAGAAATGGGTAGGTAGCTTTCTGATCTGTGATCCACACTGAACACCAAGCATTGAGGCCATTTTTACCTTTATCATAAAAAAGCTTTCATGATAGAATTGTGATTTCCCTAGCTGTGACCTTAAACATTGATTATACTAGACAGTCCTGCCTGGTTGTTTCAAGTTCCTTTATTTCTGTTTCTTCTCTTTGCATGTTGTATGTTTAAACTATAGCAGCTGGTAGATGGAAAGTTAGCACCCATTCTAGCTCATTTAGACTCTAGCTCTGGGCAGTTACTTGCAATGCTGCTGTGCCCCCATCTCTGAGGCATAAGGCAGCCTTGTTATGTTTCCCTAGTCCCCCATTCTGCCTAACTTAGCTTCTAACTCAGGAATGGTGCTGAGAGATAGAGAAGGCAACTGGCCTAGGTCTGACATCCTTGACGGGGACAGGGGAGTAGAACACAGAATGACCTCTGTGATGAGGCCAGGTAACGTCCTGAACCCTGCTTCTTAGGGATCGTGCATCAGAGAGGCTTATTAGTCACTCCCAGCTCTGTGTCCAGGTCTTTTCTTGCCTGGCCAGACTGTGCTTGCTAATATATCCTGTGCATTCTACTTGCCAAGAGAGGCAGGTGGACCTGGGCAGAGTGCTGGAACGAGCACACTCTCCAAGTTCTGGCAGAGGGTTGGACAGTCCTGGACCAGGAGGAGGCACCAGAAGCACCCACCATCCCTCCATCTCTGTCTCCACTGGGGGCCATGTTTGCAATTTGGGTTTATCCTTTCGAGGAGCAGGGAGAAATGGTCTTCAGGTATTTATAGGCAAGCAGACTGGGAGAGTAGAAACCTAGATCTTAATTTCAGTTTTTCCATGGAGAGGCTGTGTTTCCAGGACAGCAACTAAAATTCTTGGGGTTCCTGTTCCCTCGCTGTTAAATGAAACAATTTATAATTTATTCACTTTTCTTTCTAATTCTCTTATAGGATATTTACTGGGTGTCCCCTGGATGGCAGCCATGACCTGCATTTTTAGAGATATAAAGAGGGAATGAGACATGGTCTCTGCCCCCCCCCCAGTCTGTATTCTAAAAGGGAATGGGCAGACAAATAAACCAGCAGCTCCTGAATAGCTGATAGCCTTCTTATAGTCTCACACAGGACATGCTAGGAACCCACAGGAAAGGGGACCTCTTTATATTTGGTGTATTTTTTTTTTTAATTTTTTTTCAACGTTTTATTTTATTTTTGGGACAGAGAGAGACAGAGCATGAACGGGGGAGGGGCAGAGAGAGAGGGAGACACAGAATTGGAAACAGGCTCCAGGCTCCGAGCCATCAGCCCAGAGCCTGATGCGGGGCTCGAACTCACTGACCGCGAGATCGTGACCTGGCTGAAGTCGGACGCTTAACCGACTGCGCCACCCAGGCGCCCCTATATTTGGTGTATTTGAAGTCAATTGAAACCTCAATTTTTCTAGCCCTTTTGTTTTGTCATTCACATGTCTAAAAGGAAAATAACAATTCTCTGAACATCTTAAAAGAACTAGTAGATCTTGGATAATAGTTATTTTTCCTTCCCCTGACTTTCCTTTGTTATTCCACTTTTTTTTTCCATGTTGGAGAGTTTGTTCCTTAATCAGCCCATTTCAGACCACTTACCCCGTGTTCTGGATTTGCCAATTACTATTTTCTAAATTATCCTCAAAAGCACCTTGAGCAGTAAAATTCCATTCTCTGCTTCTTCTAGCAGCACAGTTCTTCTGGCCGTTTCTATCAACCTTTAACATCCATGACCCTCTGGCAAGCTGGTTCTGTTGCAGATTCCTGGGATCCACCCCAGAGGTTTTGGTTTAGATTGTCTCCTGTAGGGCCTGGGAGTCGACATACTGTTAAACACGCTCATGACATGATTCTGATCCAGATGGCCCCTTCAAGAACACTTTGAGGATCCCTAACCTCAGATGGTGCTGGGATTATAGCCAGCAGTTATATCCTCATAGGCATGAAGAAAGAGCCTTGGTGTTGGCGTCTGGAATTACCCTGTTGTAAACAATACGTGATGATCACGGCAGCTGGGCTGTCTTAAGGCTGGAAACAAGAACATATAAGTAGGGCAAACATGTCTTTCCCTTCTTTCTTCCCCTTTTTTTAAAAGTAAAAAAAAAATTAATGTTTATTTATGTTTTCAGAGAGAGAGGGACAGAGCATGAGCAGGGAAGGGGAAGAGAGGGGGAGACACAGAATCTGAAGCAGGCTCCAGGCTCTGAGCTGTCAGCACAGAGCCCGACGCGGGGCTCGAACCCACGAACTGTGAGATCATGACCTGAGCCGAAGTTGGACACTTAACCGACTGAGCCACCCAGGCACCTTTTTTCTTCCCCTTTTGACTTTCAAGACAAAATCACAATAAATTGTAACTCATCAGAGTGCTTTCCAAGTCAAGATAACGTTCACTGTGTTACTTGTTGGGGTGAGAAGGAGAGATTCATAAGGAGTAGTAGAAATTGTTTGAAACCTGTAAGGATGTTCAGAGAATAGAAACAAGATATGGCTATGAAACAACAATTAAATGTTCTATGTAGTTCCCAGAGCAAGACAGGGATGTGTGGGCATTCATACTAATGTCGATAAAGAAATTTGTATTTCTTGTTTATTTACCCTCTCACATTCACTCCACAGAAATGGAAGAGTTTCCATGTGTGAAGACAGTGGTTCTCAAAGCTTAGCATTATTTATAATCACCTGGAGAACTTACACACACACACACACACACACACAGAAGGTCCCGGGCATTGGCCCTTTATGAAATTGTCCTCATGATTCTAAAGTACATGCGGTACTAAAAACCACTGCACTAGATCTGAGCCTTCCCAAATGGAACATGCATATGAACCATCTGGAGAGCTTGTTAAAACACACATTCCATATTTCTGACAAGCTCACAGGTGACGCTGCTGGTTTGCGGACCCCAATCCGATCAGCACTGCACTATGCTAAGCTGTGGGGGATTTACAGATAAATAGGACACAGCCAGCCCTGACTAGCCAGCCCACAGTTTTAGGGGAGAGGCAGATATACACGCAGATTGTTATTTTGATATAATGTGCCGAAAGCCCACGATTGTCTGATTTAAGTCTCCCAAAGAAAGTGTTGTTGGAACCAAAAGGAAGGTGTTCTGAATAACAGTAATTCATGATAGCCATACTTTCGGTTCCATGGAGGAAAAAATTAATTATAAAGGAGAGAGAATATGAAGAATTAAACAGTTGTAGTAACAATAAGAAGGAGAGAGTATAGAGAAGAACAAAGAAGGCTTACTGTGTCAAATCACGTACTCACAACAGCCAACATCTTGGCTGGGGAAGCCCCGTGGTGAACAGCCCAGTTGGAGTGCCACTTGAGGGTCCTGGGCAGAGTGTCCCCCCAGAACTCAGATGAGACTTCCAACTAACTTCCCACCAGGGCGATGCATATATGACTCATGTGTGGTTTAGGGCTAGTCGCCAAGTTTGCCTAAGTGCAGTCCTGAGGGAGCTGTTTTTTCTGTTTCTCTTATTGTATCTGACAATCTTAGGAGCCTGGGCATCCGCATATACCTCTTCCCTCCCTGGTCTATTCCATGGGGCCAGCCTGGTCTGGCTCAAGTAGGTGAGGCAAATTAATCCCATCAGGAACAGAAGGGCCAGTTCTGATTCCAAGGCCAGATATGGAGCACAAGCCAACTAAGCTTTCCATGATTGTGTGTGTGTAGGCTCTGGGCAGAAATGCCTGACAAGTCACACAAACAACTTCTATACAGAAGAGAAGGTACCCCTAGTGCTGAGGAGTGACTGAGGGCTGCACAGAAGAGGCCATAGTTAAGCTTCATCTTGGGAGATGAGTTGGATTCTCCCGGGAGGATGGTAGAAAGGGGGTCAGGAAAGTCATGCTAGAGTGGTGCTGTCCAATATGGTAGCTGCATCATCACATGGGGTTGCTGAGCACTTGAAACATGCTGTCCAGATTGAGGTATGCCATGTGTGCAAAACATACACCAGGTTTCAAAGATGTACTGTGAATTAAATGATGGAAAATAGCTCACTAATAATTTTTATGTTGACTACATGATGAAATGATAATACTTTGGATATTTGGGGTTCAATAAAATGTGTTACAATCCATTTCACGTTTCTATAGACTTTTTAGTGTAGCTACTGAAAATCTGTAAAGGTTATTTGTGGCTTACATTGTATGTCCATTGGACGGCACTCTTCTAGACTGGAGGAATAGCAGGTACATCAGCACAGAGCATCGCTTTTCTATACTGTATGTGACACTAACCACCCTCTTTCTCAACCTGGCTCCCACACGTGGGAGCAAACCCAGTGTAAGTCGGTCCCTGTTCTTGTTTTGATGTAGGAATCTCCACTCCGGTCCAGTCCTGGCCCTTCTTTTTGGGAGTCAGACTTCCAGATTAAGCTGAAGCCATTGAATTATCTCTTGCCCTGGCAGGGTTTAAACAGGGCAAAGCCAACCAGTTTGGTTAAAATCATTGTGAACCCATTTCTTCCATACAATTCAGGATTCAAATGACTTTTTCTCCCATTGTCTTCTAGAAATCATTTTTCTCAGAATGTCCCCTGTGATCCTCCCTACACCTGACCCAACACATATTCAGATACACACATATACACACCCATATCCTCCATCCAAAAGACATTTGGGTATCAATAGAAAGTTCATCACCTTGATGCCATAAGAGTTCAGAGTTGAGTTGGAGAATTAATTCTGCCATTTAGAAGCTGTTTGACCTTAGATCCCTTCTCTTCCAGTGCTTTATATATTATAAAAAATATATAACCGTATATATATATATATAGTTATATAACTATACATATTGTAATCATAATATATGACTAACAAATATAAGAAGTATTTTTATAACATTTTTTCATCAATGGACTAAAAAAGGTGTTATTACAGAGTAAAATTTATAGTGGGGAGGATTTCAGTTTGGTGAACAGAAAAGTAATAATTAAGGGTATCCAAAAATGGCTAAGGCTATTTTGTGAAGTACTGAGTTTCTCTTCATTAGAAATTCTCAAGCATAAGCCATTTGGATGTATCATAGGGATACCATAGTAAGTGAACCTGGATACAGGCAGAAGTTCTTTAGCATCTAGACACATTTGAAATTTCTAGAATCAAAATCTGTAGCATATATGCCACCATTTCTTGTCCTGGTGCCATCAACACCTGCCATCAATCTATCACCGCACCTTCTCACTAAGCCAAGATGAAGCCTAGTACTTTTTAAAAAAATGTTTAAGTTTATTTATTTTGAGAGAGAGAGAGAGAGAGAGAGAGAGAGAGAGAGAAAGTGCATTTGCAAGCGTGAGCCAGGGAGTGGGAGCGGGGAGGGGCAGAAAGAGAGGAGAGAGAATCCCAAGCAAGTTCAGTACTGACAGTGCAGAGTCTGACATGGGGCTCAAATTCGTGAACCGCAAAGATGCTTAACCAACTGAGCCACCCAGGTGCTCCAAGCCTAGTACTTCTTAACAGACCTCAGGGAATCCTAACTAATCAAATGGTCTTGGCACCCAATGCAAAACTATTAACCCTATAGCCTAAACTTCAGGTTCTAGATACATAGAATATTGGCTCTTAAAGAACCTTGGATTATTGACTAGTTCAGTAATTTTAAACTGTGTAACTCTGAGCTCTAGCAGTGTTCTAAGAACTCAGAGGCAAGATGGGGATGGGGTGTGGAGTTAAGCCAATGGGACTGCTGAATTCTTGACTTACATTCAACTAGAAATGGTGCACTAAAGTTCATTTTCTATATTGAGAAGATAGGATCTTCTTTGCTAAAAGCGTTCCGAAGTTTTTTTTTTTTTCTTTTTTTTAAGTTGAAATAGAAAAGGTACTTTGAAATTGCATCACTTTCAAAAAAGTACTAAAATATATAATAACTTTCTCAAGGCCACGTAGATAGCTGTGGATGAGGACTGAACCAGAACATGGATTCTTGTCTAATTCTCAGACTGATTGTCCTTCCATGATTAAAAAAAATAATAGTTGGGATCATTGGTCCTGCTGTTAATATGCCTGTGTTCTAATCCTGGTTCTGTCATTTCCCAGAAGCTGTGGAACTCAGGCACATCACTTAATTGTTGTGCCTCAGGTTCCTCATCTATGAAATGGGGATGCTAGTAATTGCAACTCCTTATTGGATTGTTGCAGGAACTAAATAAGTTAATACATACAGCTTCTGCAACACCGGAAGACATAGAGTGAGCATTGAAAAATACCACTTCTTGGGGCATCTCGGTGGCTCAGTCGATTAAGCCCCTGACTTCGGATCAGGTCATGACGTCGTGGTCTGTGAATTCAAGCCCCGCATTGAGCTCTTTGTCGACAGCTCAGAGCCTAGAGCCCGCTTTGGATTCTGTGTCTTCATCTCTCTCTCTGCTCCTCCCCTGCTTACACTCTGTCTCTTTCTCTCTCAAAAATAAATAAATGTTTAAAAAAACTTTTTAAACAATGTTACTTCTTGTTATTGTCATCATCATCATCATCGTCATCATCTAGTCATCACTGTCACTGTCATCATCGTCATTATCATCATTATTGTCATTGTCATCGTCATTGTCATCATTTTTATCGTCATCATTGTCATCATCATCATTATCACCATCATCATTATCACCACTGTCATCATCATCGTCATCATCACTGTCATCATCACTGTTGTTACCATCTAGTCATCATATTCAATCAGGCTCAGTTTATTTGGCAATTGGAGTGGAAAGAGCTCTGGATGCAGTACCAGGAGTCCTAAGATATTCAAGGACATTGTGATTTCTAAATCTCTATAACTGCCATATTCCCCCTATGCCATAAGAAAACAGGAGACACTAGAATTCTTCGGGTAATTAGAAGTTTCACAAAAACTCTAAATCCATAAGCACAGTAGGCAGGAATGGAATAAGGTAGGTAAGCTACCTTTTTCTTTTTTTTTTTTTTTTTTTTTTAGCTTTCTTTTTAAAATTTTTTTTTTCAACGTTTATTTATTTTTGGGACAGACAGAGACAGAGTATGAACAGGGAAGGGGCAGAGAGAGAGGGAGACACAGAATCGGAAACAGGCTCCAGGCTCTGAGCCATCAGCCCAGAGCCTGACGCGGGGCTCGAACTCACGGACCGCGAGATCGTGACCTGGCTGAAGTCGGACGCTTAACCGACTGCGCCACCCAGGCGCCCTAAGCTACCTTTTTCAATTTGTTGATTTTGTTTTCAGTACCTACCATGTCTGGAGGGTTGTGTAGGCATTTCCAGCATGTGGGTGCCCTGCACACAGGTTAGCCCCACTCCTCAATCAAGGAAAAGGAGGCTTGTGGAAACTAAATAACTTTTCATAGTTTCTTGGATCTGCTGGTTTTTACTTGTTTGCATCTGAGAGTTAATGCTATTATTCAAAATAAATAGCTCCTGGGCATTTCTCTAAGAGAGGACCCGAGGAGCTGATTTGCTTTTTGTTCACAATTTAATTCACTTTTTCAAACTTTGACAACATGTATATTACCCAAAGGGATGGAAGTTGAATGAATCCAAGGAAAGTTTCTTTCTCCGAGGTGGTAAGAGGCATGATGGCTAGGATAGTTTGAATATTTAGTAATCTCAAAGGCAAACCATTGCCACAAGTCACAATATCACTCAACATAACAAAAGTGTTTAGGTTTTTTAATGTCATTCAATTCAATTTAACTAGCATTTACTGGGACTTTATAAAGTTAGCTTAGGAGACAAACAAAGATAACTAAGACTTCATTCCTACTTCTGAGGAGGTGACCCTTTTGGAAAGGTTTGACAGAGAAAGAAACACTGGATATAAATGGATGAGAAACTTGCCTTGCTGGATGGGGAAGTTAGAGACTGCCTCCCTAAGCCTTACAGAAATCCTGGCAAAAATATATCTCCTTAGGAATAAAAGAATGCTAAGGATGTCAGATAATCTCCTTCATACTCTCTGTCTATATTCTCCAGTTCTCAGATCTTCCTCTGTCCAGCGCAAACCCCAAGCATGTTCACTTGTGAATATCCCATTTTCCTCACTGGTCTGTGATTCTTCTGAGAATGTTCTCTGGTTCCTGGAAGTTCTCTGAGTGCCTGACACTTGAAGCTTCACTATACTCCTTGACCCAGTGCAAAAAGGAATGAATCAGTCAGTCTGAGACCACCCCTTCTGCTATATGAGACCTTTAGCCCAATATCTGCTAGGTGAGAAGGTGTCAAGGCCGGACTCACTAGGGAGATGTTCTTATCTTCCCTAAAGGGTCTTCCAGCAGTAGAACTAGTTAAATTGAGCCAGATATTTCTAACGTTAATGAGTAGATCCCTCTATTGACAGCGCAGGGAACAAAGCCTTTGACTTTTAGCTTTTGTAAGTGGAACAGTGACTACACCAGCTCTTCAAAACACATTAGGAAGACATTTGACATTTAGAAATACGTTAATCATCAGGGTAATGATTGACTCTCAACCCCTAGGGAAATCACTCTCTAATTTTCTTACAGGGATATCCAAATGAGTTCTTCATTCAATCTGGTCTTTCTGATTTTTCATTTGAGAACATTTCAAAGGAAAGGATAGTAAATAAAAGATTAAGAATATGGATTAATCAAAGCTAATCCATTAACATGTGATTATATAGTGCCTTCCATGAGCTTTGCCTACCTAAAAGGCCATGTTCAGTTTTCACTCCCTTTTTAGGAATTTCCTTCTCACATAATATACTTCTCCATCTTGTCTACACACAAAGGCTGCCTTCTCCTTCAAGTCCTCCTTGGTTATTCAGGCTCAGATTTTTTTGTTGTTGTTGTTATCTGCACACCCAAAGCACTTGAAGAAATTAAACAGGGGTATAAATTTGGAATATGACTTTACTAGTAGGACCCGTGATACGGTCTTTTGACTCTCCACAGACAAACAACATTACTTGTTATTAATGGAGGGTCTGAGAGATGCCGAGTGTTAAATTCCCTTCCTTCTCTTTCCATATTAAGAAAGAGGTACCATCTATTAGTCTTTTAAAATGTATCCAATGATATGCTAAGCATTTTTCATACATAATCTTATTTAATACTGATGACAGTCCCTGGAGGCAGATACTAACTTGCGGGTATTTCACAGATGAAGAGCCGTGCTACTCACTCAAGGGTCATAAGCAAGTAACAGGTACAGGACTTGAACACAGCCCAATCTGGCTTCAGAGGTCTTGCTTTCAAATACCACACTATGCTCAAGAGCTCTGGACCCCTGCCATCTTATCAGGCGTTTGGTGTTATTAAAAGCAAATAAAAAGGCCACAAGTATTAGAAGCCTAGCTTGGGATTCAAGTTAAATGATGAATATCCTTCCGTTTCATCTTTAAATCTCCATGACTGTACCCAGCTTCATTTCAGGATAACGTCCAAAGCCCGAATCTGAGAACTTTTGCAAATGTGAGGCTCTTGGTGTCCCCTGCTCACTTTTGACACCCTGAGTCCCTCGTCACCCTCGGTCACTTCCATCTGGTAGCCAGGCCTGCCCGGTAATTGACTCTCCCCTTTTTCTCTATTCTGAGTTTTCACCAGGCAGTGGGTACCTTAGCACTTACTATCAGGTCTCTGTATGTTTGAAAAAAAAGAGCATTGAGACTTCCAATATATGAGTCCAGCTAAAGACTGCAAGTCCCCTGAATTTTAAGTGGATTTGAAAAACTCATTTCAGTGCTGCTTTCCTGTTAAATTGGACCTTTCGTTCCATGCTGGGCAGTAGCAAGTAGGGGGAGAGCCAAGAAGTAGGATGAGTTTGGCACAAGAGCTCACCTGCTGTGGGCCAAGGTTTAGGTAGGTTTTGATTTTGTTTGGGGTGGCCTTGAATACACTTGATTCTTTTTTTTTTTTTCCCAAAGTGTCCAAATGGGAGAGTGAATAGTAAACAGACAGTAGAAAATGAGCCTGTGGGGGGGCGGGGGATAAGCAGATGTCCTCCTGTGCGTACCTTTGATTAGCAGTATAAGGAGCTTTCTGAGACACTGGCTGGCAAGAAGGAAGCAGGTTGTCATGTCAACACTTGTGGTTTCTTTATGTGTATTTACTGCAGCTTTTCACTGGCTTTTAGTGCCTTATTCTAGGAGAAAATTACTAAGGCTTTGTGGGTCCAAGAGTATTCCTGGTGGGCAGGCCATGTGCTGCTCGGCACAGCCTGTGCTCTCGGCCTTCCCTCGCTCTCACACCCAGAAGTGGAAAGCCAGGCCATTCTTAGCTTTCTGTGTGCGCAGAGACAAAGAGGAAGTCAAGGGCAGGCTGTACGTACAGAACGGTGAACAAGCTGGGTTTGCTAATGGGGCAGGGAAGAGGGGGAAGAAGGTCTCTTCTCTGGAGAGGAAGGTAGGGACCAAATTACAGAACAGGTGACATGTTTGGATGTAGGCTTGTTTTGTTTGGCTTTACGGTATTTGGCCCGCACCCTATTTTAAATGTAGAATAGCTGTCTTTTTTTTTTTTAAATCAGGCAATTTCACATTTAAAAAATAGAAACAGTTAGATTTATTATAAGACACAGAACGTCTTACTCCTGTGTGCCAATGATGAACAGACACTGAGGAGCTTCTCCTCCATGAAGAGTCAAGTGTTGGCCATTTCACTGCAGTCCCCACCGTTCCCGAGTGCTCCCAGCCGAGGCCGTGTGCCAACTGCTGTTTGTCATCTTCACCCAGCTCATTTTATTCTTACACGTTACTTGTCTGCCTCCCTAGGCACTTGATTTTATTCGGCTTCTTGTAAAAAGCCTTCTGTTCTATAGAACGACGTTTGGGCTTTGTCCCAGGGCACTCAGAACTGTTTTGAAGCTGGGAGAGACTAGGTCAGGTTTAGGTTTTAGAGATGACTCTGGCTCCCTGCCTCGGGTCCATCCGGTTCCCAGTCCATCATGTACATGCAGGCTAGTCGTGAAATGGATGCAACAGGCCACACGGATGAGAAGGACTTGTCCCAGGCAAGTGGCAGGGCTTGTGGAGAGAAGAGGAGAGACTAAGCATGTCAGAGGCAGGATGGTCGGGGCTGGGAACCAACGGGATTACATGGCGTATGGAGGAAAGAAAAGTTAAGAGGCTTGTGCTCACGGGCGGGTGAAAAGACTGCTGATGGAAAGAAGGAGGTCCGTGTTTGACATGTTTGGATTAAGAATACCAATGCAAATAGGCTTTGTTCAGCTATGGACGTTCGGGAAGTAGGGATGTAGCACATAATGAATTCATTTTTACCCACATGTGTTTGTTACATTAGCATCATGTTTATACATAAATGTGTGGAATGGCTAGCTGCAAATAATATGAGTAAGCCCCTTCCTAGTCAGCAGGTCCTTTTGATTCAAAAACCTCTGTCTCATTCACTGTTGTATTCCTCGTACCTAAGCAATACCCAGTATATTGTTCACACACCAGAAAAACTTGTTGAAGCCATCAGTAAATTAGTTAATTAACGATAAACAGGGAGGGGTGCCTGGGTGGCTCAGTCTGTTAAGCGTCCAACTTTTGATCGCGGCTCAGGTCATGATCTCATGCTTCATGAGACTGAGCCCCATGTCAGGCTCTGTGCTGACCGTGCAGAGCCTGCTTGGGATTCTTGGTCACCCTCTCTCTCTGCTCCTCCCCTGCTCATGCACTCCCTCTCTCAAAGTAAATAAATAAACTTAAAAAAAAAAAGATAAACAGGGATAATTAAACGTATTCATGTTTTAACTCAATTAGCTTTTTTCTTATTTAACCTGTTTGCCTTTATCTCGGCTGCCTGCAGGCTCCCCTTCCCTGTCACCCGTGACACCTGTGCACACATTCAAGGGAGCAATTGCATTAGATACATGTAGTAATAAACATGGTTTTAGGTGATAACAAAGACTTCTCTACTTTTTTTTTTTTAATTTTTTTTTAACCTTTATTTATTTTTGAGACAGAGAGAGACAGAGCATGAATGGGGGAGGGTCAGAGAGAGGGAGACACAGAATCTGAAGCAGGCTCCATCCAGGCTCTGAGCTGTCAGCACAGAGCCTGACGCGGGACTTGAACTCACGAAATGCGAGATCACGACCTGAGCGGAAGTCCGGCGCTCAACCGATTGAGCCACCCAGGCGCCCCTGAGACTTCTCTACTTTTAATACTGAAATGACTCCTACTTCTCATTTTCCCCACTTACTACTTTTAAGTACTATTCAGTTATAACCACTTTATTATTTATTTAGTTTTTTTTAATGTTTATTTATTTTTGGGAGACAGAGACAGTGTGTGAGCAGAGGAGGGGTAGAGAGAGAGAGGGAGACATGGAATCCAAAGCAGGCTCCAGGCTCTGAGCTGTCAGCACAGAGCCCGATGCAGGGCTCCAACTCACAAATCACAAGATCATGTTCTGAGCCAAGGTCGGTTGCTTAACCGACTGAGCCACCCAGGTCCCCCAATTATAACCATTTTAAAAGCAAATGTACAGGGACACGTGGGTGGCTCAGTCAGTTAAGTGTCTGACTCTTGGTTTTGGCTCAGATCATGATCTCATGGTTTGTGGGTTTGGGCCCTGCATTGGGCTCTGTGCTCACAGCACGGAGCCTACCTGGGATTCTCTCTCTTTCCCGCCCTCGTTGCCCCTCCCCACCATCTCAAAAATAAATAAATAAACATTAAAAAAAATAATAAAAGCACATATATACACAGGTTTCTTTACAGAGACTTACCTGTAGTTTTTCCCCAGTAACAAATAACTGAATAAATTATCTTTCTTGGATGACCCTATGGTCATAATTGGGATGCATTTTAGAGTCAGAGATTTTCCCATTCAGCAACAGCTTCTGCTGTCATGTTCCTGGTTTGCTTGAGGGGCTCTTGACCTGCTGAGATCTTTCGAAGATTTTACAAGTAATTATAGAGGATTTATAGGTTTTATACAAGTAATAGGTGAATACATTCTTATTGTAAAAATAATAAAAATGTATATAATATGGAAAGGAAAGGTCTCACTTCAACACTATTTCCATTCTTTTCACCCAAAAGTTATCATAGCTAATTTTTATGGGTTCCTTTAAAACTTTTTCTTTGCACTGTGGCACAAACCTACACATTTATAAAGGCAAGGTTTTGGGGGGACATAATTGTATCATACTACCATACTGCCAAATAATTTTTTCAAAGGTTATTTGAAAAGGAACAAGGATTCTAGAGAAATCAGGATGTGGATGTGTCCATATCTACTTAATATTTTTTAATGTTTAGTTTTGAGAGAGAGAGAGTGTGCACATGATGGGGGGAGGGTTAGAGAGAGGAGACAGAGGATCTGAAGCAGGCTCTGTGCTGACAGCACAGAGCCCCATTCAGGACTTGAAGTCATGAACTATAAGCTCATGACCTAAGCCGAAATCAAGAATTGGTTGCTTAAGTGACTGAGCCACCCAGGCACCCCTCTAGTTAATTTTTTTAATTATAGCATAGCATTCTGTAATATGTGTACCTTAGTTCATTGACATGTTCAGGGACCTTTAGCCTGTTTCTGATTTTTCACTGCTATGAACAATACCCCAGTGAGCATCTTTGCTCCTGACTCTTTGGGAAAATATACGAGTGTTTCTCCAGAAGACATTCCTTGCGTTAGAATTGCTGGTATAATATATGCACATTTAAAATTCTGATATTTCAAATTGGTTCTTCCAAAAATCTATACCAGTTTACCCTTTTGTCAGTAGGATGTAAGATTAACTCTTTCTTCCACTCCTTTGCCTCATCTAGATATTGCCATTTTTTAATAATTATTACAAATTTTGTGAACAAGAATGAAATCTCGTTGCTTTGAAATGTATCACTGATTTCCCATGGGGTAGAGCCTTGTGTACTGATGAGAGCTTTTTCACCATTTCTCTTTGCGTCTAAGTGTCGCTCTCCCATTTCAGATGCTCACTACCTCACCTGCAGGATCCAGGAATGTGCTGAGACCACTCGGAGTGGGCCTTTTGTCCGCTCCATTGACATCAGTTCCTTGGTTGTTCAGGATGAATATATCTTCATTCAGGTGAGTCCAGAAAATGCATTCAGTGGTAGAGGTGGGGGTGCTTAGGTGAAGTCAGGAAAATGAGGGCAGCATTCCCGAGGTTGTGAACACGTGGAGCTGGGGTGAGTCTCTGCTTTGGTGACCCATTCTCTGGGGGATCCAGGACTTCTGGTGAAAGATGAAGGTGTTATGGGTCAGTATCACGGATGGGGTCTTTAGTGGCCCACCGAATCCTCAGCTGGGTTGCTGTTTTATTATACCAAAAGGGTTTTAAAATGACCAGGATTTGGACTAGGGCTTGGAAGTTTCTTAGAGCCACATCTCCAATGGATCTGACTTTCAGTAGTTTATCAAAGCCATGATCCATTGCTGTCCAAAGTGACCAGTCTCATTTGGGAGTAAGAATCCCCAAGAAATGAAGCATCTCTAGGATTTTCTTTCTAGAAAAATGTAGAGCTCCCTAAATCTTGCCCTCCCTTTACAGTGCTGACCACTCCCTGATATGTCCTGAGTCTAGAAATCCTTCACTCCCAAGAGCTCTGACTCACGGAGAAAACTAGGTGTGACTCACATTTTTAGGCAGAAAAGGGAAGCCTTGTTTTAGGTGTTGAGTTTCACTGGAAGGAGATGCAAAGAAGAACAAAAATGAGGAAAAGGAAAAGGTGATGCTTCTGCTCCAGAGTGACTTACAGTGTGTGTGTGTGTGTGTGTGTGTGTGTGTGTGTCTATGAGTGTGTGTAATCATACTTGACCTTTGAGAGCAGCATTGATTTCTCCCACTCTGCTTTCCCACCCTTCTGCTGCCAGTTGTGTTTGCAGGCTGTTTCCTATAGGAACCTTGATCTTTAGACTCTCCTGAGTTTACTCAGACCTATGCACCTGAATGACTTTCTCTGCCCCACTCCTGTTTCTTTGGTCCAGATTAGCCCCGTTTCCCGGGAGCTGGGTATGCCTCTCTTCCTCTGAACCACTGCAGCTGTTCTTGTCTGCTATTCCCTTAGCACATTGGACTATTAGGAATTGTTACTTAAATATTAGTGGATTTGTCTTCGTCTTTCCAAATTGCATTTTATACTATCTGAGGGTAGGGACAATACTTTATACACAAATTTTTCTCCTCATCCTTGGCCCTAACAGAAAGCCTTTGAAAATCCAGGGTGTTCAGTGACTACTTGTCTTACTGGTAGATTGTAGATGTAGGAGTCACTTCTTTTTAAAAATCAGTTGTGTAGACTTTTGAGGTCTGAAACACATGACATGTAGCCATCCACTCAAAAACCAGCTTGAAAAAGGGAGGGAAAGAGAGGTCTGTGTGGCTCCAGAAAATCCCTGTGTCTAAGTTTGCGTAAAAGCCAGAATCTCAGAATATTTTTGTCTAAATCTTGGCAGGTCATTAGCACTATTATTGCCTTATTCATGAATATTTATTGAACACATACAATGCAAAGTAAAGTCAACAAAGTATTAGGCATGACTCTGGCTCTCCCTAACTCTTGCCCTTGGCCTGCTTCTCTTTGCACCCAGTATATACCATCTTGGGTCTTAAGTACTATCTCCATGTTCTGATGAATCTCAAGCCAGGGAGCTATAACCTCTGCCCTGGAAAGCAGACCTTCTTGTCTAATAGTCATCTTGATATCTCAACTTGGATGTTCCACAGCTAGAATAAAATCAACATGTCCACCTTGATCCTGATGCATTGGTGGCATTACCCTCTACCTGGTCACTCAAGGTAGAAACCTGGAAATCTGTCTATGACAACAAATTCAGTGAATCCAGGTCCCTGCTAATATCACCCTTAGTCTCAGATGGTTTTTTTTGTTTTTCATTCCATTCCCATGGTCCCAGTTTAAGGCTTTATTATTTCTTTATCTCTATTTAATTTTTTCAAGGTAGAAGCACAGAGATGATTTATGAATTTACCAATCTTATTGCCCTTTCCTTAATGCTAATACTGCATATAATGATGAACATGACAGGACCGTTTCTGGGAAACATGACTTAGAATTTTAAATGTTCAGATTTTTTAAAATTCATTTTTCCTTTTATTGCATAAAGTTTTCTGTAACTCTGCCGGCAGACATCCAGATTTTTTCCCTAACTATTCTGAAGTATCTTTTTATTATTATTGTACTGCAAGCCAGCAAAAGTTTTTTCTTTGATAAGCATCAATTTTTATTTTGTTTGAAAGAGATGGGAGTTCCCGTTAGTCAATAAAATTTTATTGACAGCCTGCTACGTTTCAGGCCCCTGTTCTAGGAGCTGGGGTTAAGACAGTGAACATAATAAAATTCCTGCCCAAGTGGTATTTATATTCCAGTGGAAGACATGGGAAAATATGTATATAATATATACATCCATATATACATAGGTATGAAAAGCCTGTGAAACATTAGTGGTTGAGATGCTGTGGTTTTGAGTCCAATGGCCAGCATTTATCCCAGCCTTGACAGGCCACACTTTAGCTGGGTGGTCTTGAGCTATACTTCATTTGACTTATCTGTAAAAAGAGGACAATTGAGTACTTAGTTTATTGGTTGCTGGGCAGATTATGTTTGTTAATTACATTTGTAAAACACAAAAACAGTGCTCTGTAAATGTTGCTCTCTATCTTTCTATCTTGTGCTATCATCTATTCATCTATCTACCAAATATATTAGATGATGATAATGTTTTAGATGAAAATTAATGAGGAATGTGAATGTTAGACATCTGTGGATACTACTATTTTTTTTTTTTAAGATGACCTGAAAAAGTCTCATTCGGTGAGTGGTGAACCAGAAGAGGGTAGCAGGAGTCAGCAGTCAGATGGACACGTGGAGCCAGGTGTGTTAGGCCCTGTACTTTCTTGAGCCCCACATGGCAATGTGTCGGGAACAGGTAGAGATTTGAGGCTGGCTTTAGGAGCAGAGGTGTTGGGAAAACTAGGGCTGAGGATATAAGTTGGAAGCATGTCAGCATGTTGATGTCACTTTTGAGTTGCAAAATTGAAGTCATCAAGGGAATAAATATAGACAGAAAAGAGAAAGAATTCATAGACTAGGGCAGAGGGCACTCTAATATTAGGGAGATGAGAAGGAGGGAGTAAATGAGACCTAGAAACAGAGTTTAGAGATAACCACAGAAAGACCAAGGGTATTAGATTCCAGGAACTTGAAGGCTGTTTTCAGATTTTTATTTTTTTTTTAATTTTTTTTTTAACGTTTATTTATTTTTGAGATAGAGACAGAGCATGAACGGGGGAGGGTCAGAGAGAGGGAGACACAGAATCTGAAACAGGCTCCAGGCTCTGAGCTGTCAGCACAGAGCCCGATGCGGGGCTCGAACTCACGGACCGCGAGATCATGACCTGAGCCGAAGTCGGACGTTTAACCGACTGAGCCACCCAGGCGCCCCTGTTTTCAGATTTTTAAAAAGAAAACTATGAGAGAGATGGGAAGCAATGGAATAACAATGCCCCAAATAATGCAAAAGGCCAATACCCTTGAGAAAAGCATGGAATTTCATCAACCACCAAACACAGATTAAATGCTGTTATTTGCAACTATCAATTGGCTAAATTTAAAATAAGGTAAAAGAATGTGAGTGGGTTACATATGAACCGCTGCTCATACTGAAGGTATAGTTGTGTATTGTTTGGCCATCAGTATTTAATGAGTCCTTTCCTTCTCATAGGTGAGTTTGGCCTTATGCATTGATCAGTATGATAGATGTGTCTTATTTCTGACAGTGTATGCTTAGCTTTTAGTTAAAATTGCTTCTTTTTTAAAAAAGTCATTGTATGATCTCTTTTCCTGCTTTCCTGCCTCTGGGTTTCTTTGATAATTTTGAATATTTGTTCTAGCTACTTAGCTTTATGAATATAACAGCAAATCTTCTATTTCTGGATAATATCTATTGATTTCCTTTTGTGAGCCGTGATGCAATTTCCATACATTTCTCTTTCCTCCCCTCTCTCTTAGATTCCTTCACCACTTGTTTTGGGTTGGTCATATTATCTCTTTGTTTGCTTTTCTATCTTCAAATATAATTCTCTTAGACTTAAATATTTTACGAAGTACTGTTGAACAAAGGTAGAAAAAACTAGCCTGTGTTTATGACCTGTATCCAATTCTAGTTTTGTTAATTAAATCATTCAGAGCATTTACATTCTGCTGTGAATGATCATTCCTGCATTTATTTTGATCTTAGTTATTTGGGTAAATCTAGTTCCTTTCTGTAGTTTTTGCATTTTTTTCTTGGTTGTCTGAAGTTTGTCCTTCAGTTTTTCTTTTTTTTCTTTTTTAATTTTTTAAATTATTTTTTGAGAGAGAGAGCGAGAGAGAGAGAGAGAGAGAGAGAGCATGAGAAGGGCAGTGGCAGAGAGAGAGAGAGAGAGAGAGAGAGAGAGAGACACACAAAATCTGAAGCAGGCTCCAGGCTCTTAGCTGTCAGCACAGAGCCCAATGTGGGGCTCCAACTCAAACCTGAGCTGAAGTCGGACACTTAATTGACTGAGCCACCCAGGTGCCCCTGAAATTTGTCCTTTAGTAATGTCTTCAAGAAAGGTAAATTCTTTTAAAAAAATGTTTATTTATTTTGTGAGAGAGAAAGAGAGAGAGAGAAAGAGGGAGAGAGAGAGAAAGTGTGAGAAGGGGAGGGGCAGAGAGAGAGGGAAAGAGGGAATCCCAAGCAGCTGACAACACAGAGCCCAATGTGGGGCTCCATCTCATGAACAGTGAGACCATAACCTGAGACAAAATCAAGAGTCAGATACTTAACTGACTTAGCCACCCAGGCATCCCACAAAAAAGGTGAATTCTTGAATGTTGTAAACAGTTTCCCTCTTTAGGTTTAATTTCCTTTTTTAAGCTATAAAATGCATGTATTATTTGCTTTCCATGATAACTTTGCTCCATTAACTTACTGAATGTTACTGTGTCAGGCCAGTCTGATATTTCCCTTTTGGGTATCTTAATTTTTTCCCCCTTGATACCTAAAAGTCCTTTTTAAAAATATTTATTTTTAATACTATTTGCTTTGTTAATGTATGTTCTGTGGTTGATCATACTGTGTGAGTTTCTTTTCCTGAAATGTAAGTCTCATTCAGTTGGTTCAATTTCTCCTTCCTTTTTAATATCTCAGAACTTTCTGTTGCTTATATTTTGAAACATATATTTTATTTCAGTTTAATTATTTTGTTTCTCTTTCTCCAGGACATTTAGGATGTGTGCAGTAGACAGGAAAATCAAAGGAGAGTCATTATTTTTTTTCCCCTTCTAATCAGTTTTAACTCACTGAGCAAAGTGATATTAAAAAAAAAAAAAAAAAAAAAAAAGGGTGCCTGGGTGGCTCAGTCAGTTAAGTGTCTGGCTTTGGCTCAGGTCATGATCTCACAGTTTGTGAGTTTGAGCCCTGCATCAAGCTCTGTGCTGCCAGCTCAGAGCCTAGAACCTGCTTCAGATTGTGTGTCTCCTTCTCTCCCTCTGCCCCTCCCCTGCTCATGCTCTGTCTCTCTCTGTCTCTCAATAATAAATAAACATTAAAAAAAAAAATACTGGAAAGTCTTACCCACATTATCCCTGAACAAGTATTTGGCAGTGTCCAGGCTCTTTTTTATATTTTTTTGCTGCTCTTGTTGAACTTATTTTCTGAACTTTGCCAGCTTATATTTTATCACTTTTGTTGTCCCAACGTATCTATTCTTAGCTCTTGTATTTCTACTTTGAAGTCTTCTCTTACAGAGGTAATCTCCTCATCATACAGGCTATTTTTAATCATAGCAGTATGGGCACAATTTTCATTTGCTTCCTGGAGGCAGATTTATTTTCTGAGTCTGCTGTTTTTTCTGTCCCTTTCTCTCTCATTTGGCCATAGTATTTTATAATCCCTGCAATATTTTCTTTTATCTTTAGGTTCTTAACCATCATTCATTTTTTTTTATGGCATGAGCTCTTCTGGACTATTTGAGGAGATTCTTCTTGGTGACAGACCAGAACTCTTTCAGCTTAACAAGAATCTTCTTTGTTTCTCAGTGAGGTTCCATATAACTAAAGATAGTTTGTCTGTGAATGAGTTCTTTACAAAAGGTAAAACCACCTGGCTGCTTCTTCATCCAGCCACACCTCTCCAACTTCTCGTCATTAGCCAGCTCTAAGAATAAATAAACTGCCAATTCCTGGGCCACAGTCCCTAGGTTCCAAATAATTGATTGTTAGTTTTGCTCCTTGGGAAATGTCATCTTTGGAGAATGCTATTTCTCTAGCTTGATCTAAGATTTGTAGCTGTAGGCATTTTTTGCCCTGGTGCCTGTCGGTACTCTGTTTGTTCTTCACTGAATTTGGCTTCCACATATATTGTGTTTCAGGGTTATATTTTCATTGAGTATTGAGTTTGTATTTTTATTTCTTGTTTTCCTTGTTGCTTTAGGGTGATTTATGAGAGGAAAAGGGAAACACCATTATTACTTGGCTATTTAAAACCATTTATAAACCTTAATCATGTATTTTCTGAAATGTCACAAAAGCTTGCAAACTGATTTTCTCATTCTGAGACCAGCAACCCCCACCCCCAATCCATTCACAACACTACTTTCAAAGTAATTTATTTACAACAAAAATCAATGTTCCTGTCTTCAGTGGCTGCTCATCACCTATAGGTTAAAATCTAATTTCCTTAACATTGCCTACAAGGCCCTGTACGATCCGGATCCTGCATACTCCATTAGCTTCATGGGAATCCCCATATACCTTCCTGGTTATATTTTACCCTCCCATAAACGATAAACCTGTTTGGTCTCCATACACACATCATGTCATCTGTTGCCTAACATGCCTTTCTTGCGTTTTCCCACCTGCTTGGAATGTCCCTTTACTGGACAAACTTATCCTTAGATTCATCTTAGGCATTGCTGCCTGTAGAAAGTCTTCCCTGGCATCCTTGATCAGGTTTGGACCAAGCCCCTTTGCTGACTACTTATCCACGTGTGTTATGTCTCCCCAGCCAGGTCTGTAAACTTTAAGAGGAACAAGACTATGTCTTATTCATCATTGTTTCTCCTGCACTTAGCATAATGACTGGTACTCAATAAATGTTTATTGAACTGAACTGAACTGAGAAGATAAGACACCGTCCTTATTCTCAGGGAATGCGGTTAGTTATCTTTTTAAAGCAAGGGAATCTTGTTTCCCCAACTAACAATATGAGACAACTTTGGGTAATTGCCAATTGTTCACCGCACAAGAAATGACCGTATGTAGGATGTCTCTGCATTTTTATAAAACTGCTGTCCAACAATTATCCATTATGTTATTCAGTACCCTTTTCATATTCATTCATTTAAATATATTAAAATACAGTCAGCCCAGTGGGGAACACAGACAGCTAAACAATTATTATGTAGCATGATGAGAGCTGTGTTAATGCAAAGCACATGTTGCTCTTAAAGCAAGTGGGGGGAGCTTCGGAAGGAGGGTCTGTGCAAGCTTTCCAGCAAGGGAGACTAGGAGTACCAGCTGGGTAAGTGAAGGCAAAAGAGCATTCCAGGCGGAAGGGAGGCAGGGATGAAGTTAAGAAAGTACGAGAAAACAATGCCAGGGGATCTCTTTGTCCAAGGATAGGTGTAGTTGTGGGAGGGAGTGAAGTGGCAGGGCTGTCAGGTAGGACAGTCCTGGGGAGGTGAACCTTTTCTGTTTCCTTTCATTAAATCTAGGTAATTGCGCGTTTCCCTCTTTGTAGTGCTAAAAAGCTCACAACTAAGTTTTGTGTCAATTATAGCAGCTTCCCTGCATCAAATTGTGTGTTATTATTCTTCCTTTTCTCCTCGACTGCTGGCCATTTGTGTTTATGTGGCTGCTTTCCTTTATCTGTTGATTTGTTGTTGTGGCCTATTGCTTTTGTTTTAATTATTGGAAGCCACCTCAGAGAAATGTCTGAAATCAGTGCGAGTTTTGAATCTTTCTTGGAGGGGATGGGTTTTGAAAATTGAAATGGGCATCAGGAAAGGCTTTGTGGGGAAGGCGAGATTTGGACTGCAGTGCCTAATGTCTATCTCAGAAGCAAGGAAAAGGCAAAGACTCCTCATTCTGTTCATGGAAGTAAGCTGCCGCCGAAGGCTTTTGGGAGGGCAGAAACTCCTCAGAGCAACAGTAGCTTCTCACTCCAGGGTGTAAACCCACAGATTTATATGTGAGCAGGGCATCAGGCCATCAGGGTAGGTGGCGTTCTGCCGACCCTGCCAGCAAAAGCTACTGAAAAGAATGATCTCAAAAGCTGTAGTGCAGGGAGGCTTGGGTCCAGCACGCCCCCTCATGGGTGACCTCTCTGGGGAGTACCGCTAAGGTAGAGCTGGACATTGAGAACTGTGTCTTTTCTGAAAGATGCTTGCTGTCACTCCATAGTTGGGGTCTCAAAGGGGAGCCTTGTACAGCCACATTATTTTCTTTGCCTGCAGTTGGAGCAGCTACATAACAATAGGAGGAGCATAAAGGACTTTGGTGGGTTTGTTTTTTCATAACTTTAAGGGGTCTATTCACTTGAATTTTCTAGTTTTGTAGAGTATTGGTATCTTTTATTTTGTTTTAGTGCCACCAGAGACATACACCTGAGGAAGAATCTTACGGAAAAGGACGCCAGTCCATCCCCTTCACTCTTTCTGGCTCCTCCTCCCCCCCCCCCCCCCCCCCCCCCCCCCCCCCCGCCCTGCTAAATGTGGTTCTTGGCAGTTTTTACATGGAGTCTTAGGTAACTTGTCTCAGGAGCTATGGAAAAATGGAAGAGGGTATCTGGCCCTCTTACCCCCTCCTTAAATAGCACACCTCAGCTTTTGTTTGTTCTGTATGTCAGGGTTCTTAATACTTTTTGCATCTGACGAAAGCAATCTGCTGCTAAGAAATGTTTGAAACTGCCAACTTTTTGTAGCACTGTTGGTTCCATGGGTCACAGTTCAGGCTTTTTGGGTGTGGACAACCGAACCATTCGGGATTCATGTGACATGGATCCATTTCCTTTCTCTGCAGATTAATAAATGTTATGTGTGTGTTTAAGGCATAATTGTTTACCCATTAGTGAGTCATATACAAATGTATATGCACACATTTGAGAGTAAAGTTAATAACGAAAAACCCAGGTAACTACTTCATAATAAACTTCCCATTAATTTTGCATTAAAAAATTCACCCTTGGGGCGCCTGGGTGGCGCAGTCGGTTAAGCGTCCGACTTCAGCCAGGTCACAATCTCGCGGTCCGTGAGTTCGAGCCCCGCGTCAGGCTCTGGGCTGATGGCTCAGAGCCTGGAGCCTGTTTCTGATTCTGTGTCTCCCTCTCTCTCTGCCCCTCCCCCGTTCATGCTCTGTCTCTCTCTGTCCCAAAAATAAATAAACATTGAAAAAAAAAATAAAAAAAAAATTCACCCTTAAAAAACTTTACCCTCCTAAAGGAAAGCTCCTCATGCCCAGTCATTTCTTTCTTTCTTTTTTTTTTTCAACATGATTATTTTTGATCTGTATCTTGTGTGTCGTTGAAGGGTCCCTATACTACTCATGTGGCTCCTACAGTTCAGAAGAGACCCCGAAGGTTCTGCCTCACCTTTTATTTTTCTATTGACAAAGAGGTAAAGATAGTCATCTTGATGGTTTTGCTTGAGGGGGCCTAGTGTTTGATCTCCAGCTTTCAGCCGAGCTGAAGATGTACAGAACACTGTGAAATTTGTTAATCTGTCAATGCCTTTTCTGTGCAGGGGGCCTGGGGGCCTGGGGTTTCATAGTGAAATCAAAAGGAGCTAATCCTTCCCAGAAGAGCCCTTGTTTTAATGGGAAAGCGTCTGCCTGAAATGCCTCCGTTCCACATGGATAAAAGAGAAATCGGCTTTCCTCTGTAGGGGCAGGGGGAGAGAGATAAGTTGGTTTCTGTGTTCTGAGCCAAGAAGGTTGGAAATCCTGTCTTTTCTCCTTATGGAGTAGCTTTTCTAATGATTATCCTGGAAAATAGGTAGTTCAGCAGTGATAGCAGTAAAATCCCTTCAGTGATAGGATTGATACCCTGGCTATTAGGAGGTATGATGAAGAAACAGGAACAGAGCCCTAGTAAGCCATCGTGAGAGATTTGTGTGTCTTTACCGAACTATGCAAAGCCTGGCCTCATCCTCCCTTCATGGCATGGGAGGTGGCCTTCAGTGTAATGAGGATTCATTTCCTCATTGAATAAAGTTTTATTGTGAGTGCAGTTGTGGGGGGAAAAACCCAGTTCTAATACAGCTATCTAAAACACAAGAGAAAACACTGACCGATCCATAATTAACATACACACACGCTACATCTTCTAGAGGTGTAGATAAAGCAGAAAATTCAAAGGGAAGGTCATCCCAACTCTGCCAAATCCTTCTCAACGTCCACAACTAGACCAGTGTGAGTGTGGAGATCCGCACTTTCAACTCCTGGTAATGTGTGGGTGTAGTCAGGAGAGAAGGCCCCCCCTACAGCAAGGAATTCTGTGTGCGGATCAATGGCACGCAGAAAAGAAGTCCTAGGATAACTCCAGGGCTACAGTGAAGCCAGTCAGCAATTTGGACACAACTTGCTGTTGTGAAGAGTTGAAAAGATGTTCTAGAAGTATTAGCAATTAACAAGTACTAGTAGCTAGGTAACAGATGCTTCTTGAGGTCCTTGATGTATGCCAGGTACACTGGAGCGTGGCAGAGGAAGAAGGCATTGTTCCTGCTCTCAGACAGTTTATGATTCAAGTAGCCTGTGGTTTGATGTGGGGCAGAGGACCCTGAACTTGAACACCTGGGTTGTAGTCGGGGCTCCGCCACCTTACCAGCCAGGGAACACTGGGCAACTCATTTGGACTTTCAGAACGCTCATCTTCTCATTTCTGGAAAATGGAATGATGCCCCTGGCCCTGCCTGAATTGGAAGGTTTTTGTGAGGATCAAGGGAGATAATAATGGCTTTGAAATGCTTTGAAAAGAACAGAACCCTGTAAAACGCAAGGATCAAGAGATTAATCCGCATGCAAAAATCAGATTCGCTACGTTTGTGTATGCACATTCTCATTTAAGAGTTTTTATAAGCCTCTCCTATGGAAGATTCCTAAATCTTTTCCCCAAATTCATTTGGTAATTATTCATGGATTCAACTCATGTATCAACATACGTGCATGATAGAATCTTCCCACATACCTTCCATAGTGCTTCAAAGAAACCAGCTTCTAATGACAGCTATGTAACTGTAGATATTCTGGGGTTTAATTATCTTGCCAGACTCTTGAGTACCTTCTTGTAGCATGTTTGCCCCCAGCTCCCCTGGGTTTTGATAGTTGTTTAAGAACCTGGTTTAGGCACCACTGTGGGAGGTAGAAAAGCCTCTCTAGCATGGCCACTCTAGAGTTATCTTTCTGAAAGAAAAAAAAAAAAAAAAAAAGCCCTGAGGCAGAAATTAATAGAGTGTAATTATTCAAAGAAAAACTATTTGGCAATATTTTAAATGATGTTAATTTGGCCTTAATGGGAGAGATTTGAATGTTAAATAAATAGCAATCTCATCATTAGGGACACATTTACAACACAGGAGTTTAAAGGAAAATGAAAGAGTTGCAGACACCATCTTCAAAAGAAATTCAATAAAGACATCTTCAGGTGAATATTCTTGAAGCGCTTTCAGAATCTTAAGTGAGTTGTTTTCAACAGCCAGCGCTAATGGAAGATCCTTAAATAGCATGTTGCTGGGATGTGTCTCCTGTACAGGCAATGATTTTAGTGGCTTGATGTAAAAGTTGCTGTTAGTATTTGAAATGCCTCAGTGTACAAAAACAAATGAGCAACCTGATTGTGAAGGTCATGATGCTTAGTTGATCTTCGTGCTGGGCATCGCAAAGGTCCTATCTCACGTCCTTCTGGCTCCTGTTTGCTCCGCAGCTAGCTGTGCACACAGGTGGCCTGATGTCACCTTGCCTCAGCTTCACTGTGATCCTCTTGCTTTTTGTTCTGGGCTGATTCCTCCCTAAATGGGATACTTATGAGAGACCCCTTAGCCATCCTGATGCAGGTACAAACCTTGAGGTGCAAAGGTGTCAAGACCCTCCTGGACAATTAGACTGATAGGAGTCAGGAGCCAGTGGATACTCACTCCTCTCTTCCTGTGTCAGGAGGGCGATACTGAGCCTCGTTCTCTAGGGGTCTTTAGAGTGTCCCCAGTGGGGTTGGGCCCCAGTTACTCATAGTAATAACCGGTTGAGTGACACTCCCTGGGACGGCTTTTTCTCCCTCCTTGTTTTCCACTCTCTAGTTCTGCCACTTCTGTTCCCTAGGATCATTTCTCAAACTCAAGCAAACAAACAGACAAAAGAGCCTCCCGCAGAAAACAACAACAAGTACTACCTGCATAAAAGCCCTGGTCTCAGGCTCTACATTTCAAGGCAGATGGAACCCAACTCAAAGAAACTAAAAAAAAAAAAAACAAAAAAAAAAAAAACCCTCAAATTTATGGAGTCCTTACTATGTATCCAGTATGTGGATAGATCGAACTATCCAAGGAAAGTAAAAAGAATCATCTTCATGGCTATATAAAATTTCCCAATCCAAACGCCCAATCCCATCCCTTCTGACTTCTCAGGCACCTGGCTTTACCCATTATCCTTCTTCCCCTATCTCTTCAATATTCCTTCCTGTTTCAGACTTCCCATCAGTATTTAAATATTTTTAAATATCTACTATCCTTAAATTAAAAAAAAAAAAAACAAGAAAACTTTCTTTGAATCCCATGTTCCTGTCTATAAATGTCCCATCTTTCATTTGCAAGCAGATTCTTAAGAGCTATCTATATTCATTGTCCCGTTTTTTCATTTCCTTCTCTTTAACCCACTTGAGACTGACTTGCTCCTTGTCCACTCCATTGAAATTACTTTTGCCAAGTTCGTCAAAGATGTCTCTGAATTATATCTAGACAACACCTCTCGATAATTAACTTAGTTGACCCATCTGCGGCACTGGGGTCTCTTGGCTGCTGCTTCGCTCTGGAAGCACATTCACCCTTGCTTCTTTGACAATGTGTGCTTCAGCTACTCCTCCTACTTCTTTCTCCAGCATCTAGCATCTTCTTCCTCTCCTAAACAGGTGCCTCTTCCTGTGCCTACCCTTGAAATATGGGTTGTTCTCAGAGCTTTTCATAGGTTCCTCTTCTCTGTTCACTTCCTGTGCTCTCTGAGCAATCCTGTCTCATTGATTCTTACAGCCTGGCATCAATTACCATCCAGATGCTGATGATTCCCCAGTGTCTCCTGCTGAGACAGAGAGGCTCCAGGAGGGGCTCTTTATTTACAGAATGCCCATCAATCCTTTTGGCTTGGTGTCTTTTTGCTCCTTTCAGAGCTTTGCTGTGCATGTCCCTAATAAATGGTGACGACTTGTTTATTTCCCAGGAGATCTGCTGAGGCTCTGTGAAAGTTACATACTGTTATTTACTAGGCCAGCATAGCAAGGAATGTTTTCCCTTAATCTCAGTGAATTGTTCTGTAATTTGCCCCATATTATAACACAGGTATTTGCTTTTCTAGTAGTACATGGATGGGATATGTCTGGCCCCAGGGTGTCGAATTGTTTCCATTTTGTGTATCACCTTTGAGTAATTACTAATAGCTGCATAGAAGGCTGTGTTGTCGTGCTTCAGTAGGAAAGACTGTTGTCGTTAATTAGTAGTGTCTCCATGGGCATGAGAAGGAAGAGTAGTGGCGTGGCGTGTATGCTGTGCAGTGTATTTTATAGGAACGGTGGCACTCATGGTGTTTAATTATCCGGGAGCCTCATATGATTAGGTGCAGCCTGTGAATGCTGGCCTGGAAAGTGGATATGTTGTCCAGGGGACCACAAGTGTTTCTGTAATTCAGCCCAAAAGAATGAGATCGGCCACACACTTCTCAGTCTCCTCCACTATTGGAAAATCTGTAATTTCCTGTTTCCAAAGCAGTGATGCTTCAGAATGCGGTTTCCACCTCGCCACACCACCAGTTATTACCCACCAGTCAGCAAAGTGAAACTGTTGTCACAGTTTATTTGTTGTGTCTCATGTTTATTTCATGCCAAATGCATGTCTGCTATGTGTGCATTTTCTTTTCTTTAATTCTACTTTAATCTTCTCAGGATCTTGGTGTGATGGATATTATTCTCTTTAGTTTTTAAGGGTGGAAACTGAATTTCAGAGAGGGTTAGAGAATCCCCCTTTGTCCTATAGCTTAGTAGATGGCAGGGTCAGGATATGACATCAGAGCTGTCTGGCGTCATAAGGGATAACAAAAGAGGACAGTGATCTATTTCTCATTTCATTTTCCCAGTCAGAAGATGTTTGCATTAGCACCGAATAGCTGGTGTTCCCAGAACTTTTCCGGATGACTGTACAGGTAAAAAAGAGGCAGCTGTTGTCCCATTCTTGGTGGACACGAGGGGCAGGAAAGCCTTACTCCCTCCTTGTTCAGTGGACTGTTTGTCAGGATCTGTTTCAATTTTGTTTCAGATCAGAAACTTTCTGCACCATTAACCAAAGAAGGGCTTAATGGGATTCAGTACAATGTAATCATGCCCGCACCTCTGAGAGTCGTCCCTCGCATGCACTCAGAGGATTATTCAAACACTCATCACTAGGGTGCAGAGGAGGGGGAGTGGCAGCATGGTTAATCATAGTTACCATCCCCAGCTCCACTTTCTCCAGCCTTCCCCACTTACCATGTACCTCTTGCCATGAATTATCCAGTTTCCATTGTGTGTTTCTGGGCACAGCTTCTCTTGAGTTCTATTCTGGGGTACAGAGGAGCTACTGAGTCATGACCCAGCTGGGTCTCCCCATTGTCCTTCCCTTTCTAAGTCCCAGCAATTTCCCAATACCCCCTCTTCTGAAGCACAGCTCCCAGGAGGATCTCTTTTCTGGGGCCTTCTCCTATTAAAGATAATTGTATTGTAAAAACAACAGTGCCGATAATGAAGACAGTTGGGCTGTGGACTGAGAAGCAGACTATTAAACTCAGTCCTCTCCCCATTACCATTATAACGAGGATACATATCTATTTATTTCAGAGTTTCGGCTTTTACAATTTTTAATAGCTCTGCCTGTAACTCCATAGCTAGCTAATGGGGTAAACAAACGCTTTGGATTTCTGCAAGCAACTTTTAAGGATCTGATTCCAAAAGCCCTCATGGTCAGTCAGAACAAGGTCTTTTTGAAGTTTAAAAGTGGCGGAGCCATTGGCTGATCATAGCTTAATTTGATTGAGTACCTACTATGTACCCAGGGCTGTGAGAGGTTCTGTCTGAGACAGAAGTGTTGATCATTCATTCATTCATTCATTCAACAACCATGTGTTGAGCACTTGATATGTTCCTGTTATTCTCAAGGAAGGGAATATACTGGTAAACAAGACTGACAATGTTGTCCTCGTTCTGTTTCAGACTAAGTGCGGTGGTGGGACTACAAGGCCTGACACTCTCTCTGAGCAATGTTCAAAAGCTCTTGAGAAAGTGCTAGGCCATTTCTCAGAGTGAGGGAGATCCATGAGGCATGATATGATCAGAGGTACTTTCCTGGAGAAGGCAAGGCTCAGGCTAGGTCTCCAAGCAGAGAATTGACTTGAGGAGTCTAATTTTCAGAGCAGCAAATGCTCTAAGAAAGAGACCCTTCCATGGCAGGAGATAGTTTGCCACCAGATGGGGGTACAGGTTGGTGGGGGATGTGGGGGTGGGCAGTACAGCATTGCTAGATGTAAGTCTGTTCTTACCATTAACCCACCCGGTGACATTGGGCCACCACCTTCCTCCCTAGAGCTCAGTTTCCTTGTCACAAAAAGAAAGAATTGCATCCAAGAAGAGCTCTTAACCTTTTGTTGTTGTGGTTCTTAACAGTGGGAACTGCTTTTCATACAACCTTTCCAAGGAATTCCAAGATGCAAAACAGATACAAGGGAATGATCTAGTTTAAAGAGGGTCAGGGGGCTATAGGAGCTCTCCTACCCACTCAGCCTCTTCTTCATCCATTTTGGACACTCCCAAGGCATCACTGTAGGATTCCCAAACTCCATAGAATCCAGTTGGGAAGGCAATGGAGTATATGATTCCAGAGTTCCCTTCTAATGCTGCAGTTCCAGAAGTCTGCTCACTCTACAGGATGCTTCATTTAGTTAAACATGGGCTGGTGACTGTTATTCAGGAGTATTTCCCAAGTTATTTCTTCAGTGTTG